>NC_044209.1:9210445-10500445 GCF_900880675.1 Sparus aurata | reverse complement strand
GCCTCCACGTGATTGGAGTGTGTTAATACCGAGTTGGGTTTCAGCGTGTAACAGGCCGTCGAGTGTCCTCCACTGTCTCCACACAGACTTAATGGGCAAATTATCCCTTTAGAGAGCTTGAGAGGGACGGAGGGAGTGGTGGTGGTGGTGGTGGTTGGGGGGGGGACAGACTGAGTGGCAGGAAGTGTGAGAAACAGGGCAAACAAGGAGGGGAAATAGGGAGTATCGCATTAAGAAGCCTCGAAAGATGAAAAAGACGGATGGTGAGATGAGAAGGGAGGAGGGAGAGGCACAGGAGGATGGAGAGAAGGAGTGGGGGTGGAATTCATGGAGGGAGCGGGGTGAGACAAGGGGGGAGAAAGTGAGTGGGAAGGGTGTAGGAAGTAGAGGAGGATTACGTGTGTTTTCCTTGAAAGTTGCAAGGAAAGTAGGAGAAAAAACGACGAGATATACGTCTTTCGAGAGCAAAGACAAAGTGCAGTCGCTCTGTAATATCTCCATAATGTATTTAATCCACAATCCCAGCGACCTAAATATAGTCCTTTTATAGTGTATATGAGGTCTTGTTGTGCTTACTGTAACATGCTGTGCTGTCGCTAATGACGCCACCAAGACAACCCGCGCCTGAGATTTAAACACATTTTCGATTCTGGTTCTGCCCAAAACTCCGGAAAAATTCAAGTGGTATGCTCCTGCAGCCAGAGGACAATCACTGTGCATGTATTTTAAAAAGAGAAGTGGAAGGGATTTAACAAGGCAGATGGTTTGAAAATGAATGAGAAAGGTATGCTGGAATGACACTCGAGCATGAGAGGTGGTGGGTGAGAAAATGGACACGGAAGAAGAAGAAGAGGTAGCAAAGAGGCGAGAGAGGAGAGATATAATGGTGTAGGCACGGGGTGTAGATTGCACCTAAAACGAGCCCATAAAGGTGTTGCTTGCTGCGGCTATTAGCGCTCTTCAAAAGGAGAAATGTATGTATTTATAAAGAGCACTGTTTGAGAGCTCTATTCAAGCGTACCCTCTGACTGATGCCGTCTTTTTGTTTCCGGGTTTAAGCGAAAACGTCTCTTGCTTTCACGCTGCTGTTGGGCACCGTGCCCGTGTAAAGCTCCGCTGGATTCAAATCACATGTTTTCTGCCTTCTCATGAGCCTGCTCAGGTTCAAATGAGTTAGTGAACATTTGCAAACATCTGTGTCTGTTGGCGGTGCCGAAACGGCAGCTCAGGTGCTACTGCAACTCCAACCTGTGTGGGCGGGAGGTCTCCGGATCCAGAACCTGCCTCCCACACACACACACACACACACACACACATATATGCATGCACGCACACACACACACACGGATCACGCGAATGCACGCATGAAACCAAGCGGGTGTTCATGCATGAAGACATGAAAAGCAGAGAAACACAGAGCTGATGCTGAGGTGTGTCACTGAGAGAATTGCAGCAAAGGGAAATGGATGAAAACATATCTGACTCCTAGTCTTTTGTTTTTCCACCTCCTTTTGCACTCTTTGTTTCCCCGATTTCTATTGACCTAGCCCTGTCACTCGCTCTTTCTTTTTTAAGTTGTTTTCACTCTTCCTCACCTTCACCCCTTACTGTCCAGCTCTCCGTTCTTCCCCGCTCTCTTCCCCTATCTCCTCTCTCTTGTCTCACCCTTCACTGTTCCGTCGCTCTCAGTATATCTCCCTCCTTGTTCATCTTACTCCTCCCTGTCTTCCACCCATTCCTCCAGTTTCCTACTTCTCCCCCCACCTCCCCCTCTCTCTCCATCTCCCCCTCTTTCTCTCTAGTGGCTGCGTGTTGGAAGCTGTGGGCTTTGATGCTTTTATAAATAGCCCAAGTGTTCCACTGAGAGCTCCACCAAATGGGATGGATGGATAGATGGATAGATGGATGGGGGAGTGGAGAGGGGGATGGGAGAGGAGGGAGGGCTGAGTGTGTAGGTGTGAAGGGAGAACATTGAAAAGCGCCGGGAAAAAAAAAAAAAAAAAAGCAGAAGGATTAAAAAGCGACAGAGGCAGACAGAGATGCTTATTGGAAGCATTGATTGGAGAATAAAGATTTGAAAAACCGTGGGGGGGGGGGGGGGTTCTCAATCGATCGGCCCCTCAGAAATGCAGTCAAAACATACCTTCACTGTGTCTATTTCTGTGTCGTAAATCATTAAATAAGAAGAGGTTTGCTGCTCAACGCGAAAAACTGGCATTCCCTGCAAGTGATAGACTGAGCTGTGCCTCCTGCATTTGCATCATTAGGCTTGCTTATCTGTAAGGAGAACACTTCATAGGTGTGAAATGATGGACTGTGTTTTGCTGAACGTGTGGATTGTGGAGTGTGAGACCCCGAGTTGTGCAGACTTTCATTAGCATGACATTTTTTCTTAACTGACAGCTCTCCTCGTCACGTGGTCTTACTGCTCTTTTAGAGACTCGTCCACCTTTTGCAAACATAGCTCCGTCAAGAAGCTGTCAATCCGAATGATATTCTCATTGTAAAGAAAGCCATGACGGCAGCGCTCTGTTGCTGAGCCAATGCCAGGCAGGGACTTTGAGCTTAATGCTAACATCAGTACGCTAACAACACGCTCATAATGACCTTGCTAACACGCCGATGTTGAGCAGGTGTAATGTTTGCCATCTCAGTTGGCATTTTAGCATGCTAGGTACTACCGAAATATCGATTAATATCGAAAACCATTTCAACCAGTTTTTCCCCTCTCCTCTCTTGACACATGCACCGCTATAGTGTCGACATAGTCACACTTCCTCCAGAAATAACATAGATACTGTATTGCTTAACACACAGTACACCAGCCTTATTATCTTGTGTTTTAAATAGAAATCTAAAATGTTATTCCCTGAGTTTTTTCAGCCAACATTGTCGGCAACATGTTTCAAACAAGTTGGGGCAGGAGCAACAAAGGGGAAGTTGTGGAGTGATCCAAAAACACCTGTTTGGAACAATCCACAAGTAGACAGGTTCATAAGTCACAGGTGATAGTATCATGATAGGGTATAAAAGGGACATCCTTGAAAAGCTCAAGTGTTCATCCCTCGAGGAAAGGTTGAGGTATGAATACAGTGATTACATATCATCTGCAGGGAAACATGCAGTAGGTGATTTGAGGGCAGACCAAAGTGGACGCTTGTTACCAAAATGACTAAAATACGTCCCTCTCATTAACCTGCCCATCCTATTTGGACCCACACCTGTAAATGACACATTTATTGAGAATCATTCTAATATGACAGAGTCTCAATTTTATCAGGTGCAGCTTTTCTAGCCTTTATGACACTAGTGGCCGCAGAAAATTCACAGAGCAATTGCATGTGTTGGTAATCAGTCGTGTGATGCTACTCAGCCAATCAGATCTATATATTGCATTAAGCCTTGTGATTTGAGTCAGACAGTTCACAGTCGAGAGATGAGATAAGAGAGAGAGAGCAGTCGGGGGAAAAAAAATAGACATGTACACATATGGTACTAAACCATAAAAGTCAGAAATGATGATGAAATTCTCTCTGAGTTTTGCCGGTTTGTCGGTTTCCTCAATGTTCTGTCAGTTTCATCTTGGATCAATATTGTCTGGAGGGGCAAAAAGTGAGGAGGACGCTTGTTAGGAATGAATGTTGACACAAAGTTGAACATGGCAACCCATATAATAGTTGTTGAGACATTTTGGTAAAATCAACAGATGTCAACTTCATGCTTGCACTAGAGGGAATGTCAGGGGATCAGCAAAGTCGTAGGGATTCGTCACCCGGGCACCGTGAATGTCCCTGTGAAATTTCACGGCAATCCACGTAACACTTCATGAGATCGCCTTCCTGCTAACGCGGCTAAAAATACAGTTTGACTAAAACCTGCGTCACGCAAACACTCACTGTAGCAGCACAACCTTTAAAAAAGAATTTTCTGTAAGTCTATGATTATTTCCAGTGAATCGCTGACCTTGCCCAAATACTTAGTCAAGGACATTATTTTGAGCCTTTTCAAGAGTTTGTGTTACGTAACACCATTGTGCCGTCTTTCTTGCCACTGTGCTGCGTATTACAGGTCTGATAGTGAGGCCTCAGCCGGTTTATTGATGGGGCCAAAAATATTGCAGCATTATAGTGTATTGATTTTTCCTACATTACCCGGGTGCTTTTCAGACACAACAAACTCGCATCCTAAACAGCTCGGCTCACGCCACACGGCAACATAGACTGAATCATATGTTTTAGGTGGGAAGGCTCGCTCTGATCATTACGAGTGGAGGCGACTCTGTAGGTTTTATAGAAATGGATTCTGAACGTTGTTGTGCAGCTGCGCCGATTCGAAGCTCTGAATGCGATGCCGCGATTTGAAAAGAGGAATTCAAGGAGTGGAATCAATCTGCCAAATTTAAGGTCAAACCCATTTTAATTCCTGTGCGCAAAGTTATGCAGCGCTAAGAAAAATTCTAATTAAAAATGCAGCGTACTACAGTGGGACTGAAGCGACCGGTCTTGTTTGCTTCATTTACAGTTGGAACTAAACATGCAGGCAAACTGAGACTCTGTTATGGCTTTGTTTATAGTTTATCTGACAGTCATGCTAAAGTAACACCCAGTGTGTTTCCTCCCATGACTGCTTCCTCTTCTCAGTTTAATGTGGAGGGTGTTAAAGAGCTGTCGTGTGTGTGTATCTGTCAGTGTGTGTGCATGTTTGAGAGCAGCCCTAATGTGAGAGACTGTGCATATGTGTGCATGCCTCCCTCAGTATACTGCCACAGAGAAGTGAGCGCCAGGGTGAAGCAGCCGACGTTAAAACAGGAGCTGTCACCAAGGTGGCTATCTGATGCATCTGTGTGTGTGTTTGTGCTCATTATTCCACAGGTGTGTGTGTGTGTGTGGGTGGGTGGGTGTGTGGGTGTGTGGGTGTGTGTGTGTGTGTGTGTGTGCGCGCGACAAAGTCTAATTTTACCTGTCAATAAGGGCCGGCTCCTTTTGCTCCGATCTACTTTCACACATCTGAGGACTGCGATCACTTAGAGTGTGTTTGTTTGTGTGCGCGCGCTTGTACTCACTTTCAGTTACACATGGACACACTATCTCCTTCAGGGCCTCGCTCGTCCTTGCCACTGACATTTGCGGCAATAGTACACCCGTTGCTACGGTGACACCGCAGAGACATATCGGGACGGATCGGACGGCCAATGTGGGTCAAGCTTGTTTGACATCACAGCCTACAGACACACATATAACCAAAAAAGATTGGACACCAGCTCTTGTAGCTAAAATTTGACTTTCCTCTACTGATTGACAAATTAAGAAACATGTCATTTATCACAAATGTCACATGTTCTGTCTAAACTGATGAACTTGAAAACAAGACGAATATCCAATCCCAGTGTCCCTCCTGAGGCGTTAAGCCCTGAGTCCTCAAGGACTTTGCTGACGTTACCTGGTAAGTGTTTGAGTGAGAGAGTCTGCAAGGAGCTGAAATGGTTCACAATTGGCCCTGTAGGACTTCATATTTTATGTTTCAAAATATATGTCCTTCTAATAGAAACAAAAAAAGTACATATACATGCAAATAGAGACATATTCAGTCGGAGGCCTCAGGAAATAAGTTCCATAATGTTTGAAAAGCTTATCACTACTCTTTTTGTCCAGTAAACTGAGTGATTTTAGTAGAGAATCAGTTGTAGGAGAAAATGTCTGATCTTAAGCAGTGATTTAGAAAATGTCTGTTTGTGAATAAGAAGATAAAGATAAAGATGTTCCTTTATTGATCCTCCTTGGGAGAAATTTGCAGGTAACACAGCAGTACAGAGGGAAATATGTAGGAGCGCAAGAGTAAGTCTCAAAAAATAGACAATAATACAGATATAAATGTTGCATATAGAATAGTAAAATCATTTGGGTTATTTTTGTTTTTTGGGATTACCCTAGTAATGTTACACGTAGGTACAGAAAGATTCCAAAAAGGGCTCAAAATGTCTGGAAGATAGCCTCATGCACTTCATGATTTGACATTGGTTCTGTTCTAAACCCTCAGGGTTTGTCAGTGTGGACATTTGAATTGGACCATAGACTCTACTGTCATGCTTGTGGCTCTGTGAGGCATGTAATGCCCGCCAATGTAAAAAAGTCCACAAACGTAATAAAAATCTGCAGCATTTAATGTAATAAACCCACAAATGTAATACATTTTACACAAACGTAATAGCTGCTGCCTACTACAAATGTAACAATTACGTTTACAGGGATTTATTACATTTGTGGGGAGGTGAAAATCTTTATTGTAATAACTTCCCACAAATGTAATTATACAATGAATAATGTTCGTTGTGGTTGCTGTTTGTTTTTTTGCCTATACACCTTCTAATACTACTGACCGTGGGTGCAAAATCCAGAAGCTGCCTCTCCACTCCGCTATCACACAACGGATCAATTGAGTCAAAGTCAGTGTGGGATCATGTTACTACACAGGCTGGATGAGATACACCTCTTTTTTTACATTTTAAATCTCTTCATATTTTTTATTAACTTGTTTTATAAATATATTAGCATTTTTGATCAATAGCTTCCAGGTCATGTGAGCTATTGCCTCAGTATCAGTAAAATCACTAATATTTCATTTTAATGTTTTCAGTTTGGAAGAAATGTAACTTACCCTTTTTTTCATCAACCTGTCTGGAATTATTTTGCGATGGTGACTTTAGAACTTTGTAACTGCAAAATGATGTTCTTCATTAGGCCTAATGTGTTACATCAAAATGAGTTGGAATCAGCAGCAGCCCGTTCCTAGATGTGGTCTTACATGAAGAAAATGAATTTCGGGCTGTTTTGGGTTTTTATGTGTTTCAGAATTAATACAATCTCAGCTTACTATATAGGCAGTAGTCAACATTCAAATGATAAGTTGTAGTTTAGAAATAAGTTTAGTAATGTTAGGTCAAAGGATTTTCCCCTAAACACCTGTTAATTGACAGACGGAATAGAGTTTATTGACAGAGGAGACAGACTGTGGTTGATAGAGGGAGATAGCTAGCTTAAAAAAAATAATCTGTGAGGATAACATCGCCTTACATTTAAATTTAAATTCCAGTTGGCAATAAAAATCTTAAGAAATCTGGATTTATTGCTCATTTGTAAACACAACACTTATCAGTCTATAGGCAAGAATCTAAAGGTTTACTCATTCAATTCAATTCAAATTCGCTTTATTGGCATGAATGCCACAACAACAATAACACCAAGAACCACGAAGAGTACCTAGCACAGTACCATTATACTTGCTGTGTGTGTGTGTGTTTGTGTGTTTTTATGTGTAATGATAATAATAATAATGATAATAATAACTTAATAATAATAACATTGTCACCATTTTTAAAAGTTATCAATTTGTGATGTAAATAAATAACAAAATGCAATCATTAAAGACTCCTTCCAGACATGTTTCAAGGTGTAGCTTATAAATACTTTTCTTTGAATAATAATGTGACTGATATTGTTTTTCACACAGTTAAATTATCTTGTTAAAATCCTTTTTAACTCATTAAAAATTCCAGAATCAAGAAATATGCTAATATGTGGCATCCCAAAAGCTTGAAACTCAAACATTCAAGAAAAATATGAAAGACACATTTTTGAGTGGAGGGTGAAAATCAATAGACTTGGCAGGTAGTGATGCGTTGGTCAGAGAGAGAGAGATGATCCTCATTAACAAGAAGCATTTTTCTCATGCAAAGAAATAAATCTGTTTAAACTAGATATTAATATGCCACAAAACAATTAAAAAAGAGGGGAGGTACATCCGTTGTATGATAGTGGAGCGGAAAGTCAGCAGCTGGATTTTGCACCCATGGTCAGTAGTATTAGTAGGTGTTACAGGCAAACAAACAAACAACAACCACAACGACCATTATTCATTGTATTATTAGATCTGATAATACAGAGGCATCAGAGTGTTTTGAGCTAATTGCTAACAATGACAAACTAGGACTGCAATTAAAGCTCCTGTTGGGTAGATGGTTGATTTTGAATCTCATTCCCAATTTGTCAAAAAACTGACGCTTTCGGATGGCGACCGACCCAACCTGCAGTCCCAGTGTCAGTGTTACGATCTTACCAGCCGGCGCTTTTTCTGATTATGATTATTTTTACAAGTGTAATGTTCCTCATGTTCATGGTCTTTGCTTTCATGCTAATTGGCTATTATAAGCAAGTTTAGCTGATTAAGTTTGCAGGTGTCTGGATGGAAATTTGGGCTTAGTAATGATGCTGCATAGACAGTGGATTCATCCCGAGGGCATCATGACTAGCTGTACTACATTTAAAGGAAATCCTTGGAATAGTTGGCCTTATGATAGACACTAACAGCAATGGTCAAGAAAGTTATGATTGAATTCTATGACGTAAACAACAAACACTTGAAATCTTCCTTAAATAGGAAAGTGCAGCCATGTGAGTCATTTTAAAAGGCACTCGCAATGGACCTACAGTGTTTAGACAATCAACCTACAGTAGTCTCCAGCCTTTATAGTTACCCTCTATCTGTCGGATAGAGGTAACAACTCTTTAGTATTTAAGAGGTGATGTGATGTTACAAGATTTTAGCTCATTAAACCAATGTCCTGTTGGCTGTTGATATTTTTGTGCCACAGTTGTACCAAATGAACAGGTGCTAACTCATTGTGAATCTGTGTCAGTCCCAGAGAGTGCCATCATCTATACTTAACTCTGTCAATAGCTGCCTCCCTACAGCACAGACGGGAAATGGCTCATTGTGCCTGTGGCTGCTGGATTGGTGGCAGCCACCAGCCACTCTGACCGGTGACCCGGCATCATTACAGTTTCTATGAGTAGGGTGTGGACAGTTCTGACAGCAGCACAGGAGCTGTACTTCTGTTTTATTGCTTGAAGTAAACACTTCTTTTATTACTTCTTTACACTGTGAGTTGTGTCAATACTGCACTAGTTAAACAGAATCACTCTGGAAATAATACCCTGGGCTGTCCTCGGTTCGGTGTAAGCCCTGTTTGGACCTGATGTATGAAGCAAGTCAACGACAATGATAGCTGACATGTACAACACTTTGATCTCTGCCATAAGAAATCCAAGCAGAGGAGGAATTTTACTTGGAATCAGCCTGATAACAGAATGTTTATGGATAAACTATAAACTATGTATGTGTGATTTCAATGTTTCCCACAGAATGACCTTGTGCCTGTGGAGGGTGGTGGTGGTGGTGGTGGACGGTGGTATTTGACAAGCTGAGAATGAGCCCGCAAAATCACCCAAGTCACCCAGAAAACACTTTTTATTTTTTTAACATGTAATGTCAGTTTGTCTGTGCAGGAAGCTTTTTAATGAGGCAGCCTATTCAAACTATTAAAACTATTGTGGTAATGAATCACAATGCAACCACTGGAAGGAAGAGCTTACAAGTGAAACACAATAACAGATATCTTTCTGTGTCTGGTCTCTGCAGAGCATGTGCAGATGTCAATAGATGGGAGGTCTAGAGAAAAAAAGATAGGTCCAAGTAAAGTCTATGTGTGGAAAACACTGGAGTTTTATATGGAACTAGATACTGATATTGTTTTTTTTTTTTTTCATTCGAGTCAAACTGTGCCACATTGATTGCGTTTCCATCAACACTTTTACCTCACTGAGTTGAGCCGAGGTGCGCCTGACGAGTAGGGCGAAAGTGACAGGCATTGCGTCTCTGGTTCAGACAAGCTTACGTACGATACTCAACTCGTGTCTGTGCAGTACTTTTGTCGCTTCAGCTGAATCTCTATTTTGCTAGTTGACCACTAATCAATACAAGATCATCATTAGTTAACGACACACCCTCAAGCAGGTAGCCCTGCTGTAATGGAAATACAATATCCCTGTAGCATTGGGCTGACATGTCAAGTCGAACTGTGTCAAGATGAGCGAGCACATGTGTATGGAAGAGCCCCCTTGGTGCTTATTTAGATAACAGGTTTTAGAAAGTACCTTAGCAATGTTGGTAAATATGGTTAATTTCCACTTCCTCAGATATGGTCTTGTGTCTTTACTTTAGCTAAGAAACTAATTGTGATGAGAAGTGGATTTTATTGTGGCATGACTCAGTACAGGTAAGGTTGTTCTTCATGTGGTTCAACTCTCCTAAGGAAAGGTTCATATAACGACGGTTTTGTTGGACGGCTCCTGTACATTACCTTTTCCTCTTGTGATACTGTCCAAACGATGGATGTACTTTGGAACAATATTGCAGTACTGGTACCGACTTTTTATGAAAGACTTTAAACACAAATTAAACAGAGAGTACACACAAAAATAAATGAAATTTGCTGCAGTCTCGGTAAAGACGCCAGAGGTGTGTTTCCAACTCCATTCCGCCCACATTACTCTCACCACAGTAACATCACCGTGCACCCTCTGCTAGTCCAATCTTCAATTATTCACTCTTCCACCACTTGTCTCCTACATGATCACTGTCACGGGACCTTTGTTCTGCTCCGCAATTGTTGTTTGTAATGTAGGTGATCTCTGAGTTGAACCTGAGCAGTTGCAATTTGACCAGATGACTCGATGAGCTACACGTCTAAAATGTGAATCACAGTGTGTAGGTGGGATGACCCACCTGGATTACGAACTGCTGGGGGTGTTGTGGGTTTTAAAATGTACTGTGATATAATTTCTGGGACAAAAGGCCATTCAATTTCTCGCAGGACACAGTTTCACAGACTGAATACTGAAAAGTTTGGAGTAAATGGTTGCGGAGGTGCTGCTCTGTCTTTCCCCGGGCATCTATAGTGGTTCTTCTTCTATTACATAACTACATGAAACATACATGTAGCACTGGAAACAACAGTTCTCTTTCCATCTCAAGGGGAGACACGAGATAGATAGAGCAGAGAGAGATTTTGGCCTATTTTGCTACCATCACATGACTTCTTTCAGACTAGTAGAAATGAAATGTCAAACATTCACATGGAGGTGTTTATTTTAGTTCAGATTTCTGTTTCCCGGGTATGCAAATGAGTGCATAATTCATTTGCATATCAAAACATAAAATATCAAAACATTTGTAATACAAAGATATGGGGGCGTTTCATCTATTGTGAAATATTCACCTATTCATTTTTATTGTCTGAAATACATGGGAATACATGTCTTTAAAGCAAAGTTGTGCAACTAATTGACCTTGAAATAACAGCTTAAAAATCATTTTTAATGGTACAGGTGCACTGGTGCAACCAATTAAACTGGTTGCACGTGACAGATTTTTGTGTGCATATTTTCACATGTAAAATAACTCTTGATTGATTTTCTTAATGTAAGTAAACAACTGGGGGAATTTCACATTGGTATCTATTAGGTACAAAACTTCCTGTGATGTCTCTGCTTAAACTTTGCATATATATCCAAAGGTTGCTGACGTCACTGGTTGACTCAAGGGGGATCAACCCCCCTGCATACATGTGGTGCCCTTTTAATTATTTTCACCCCCGTCCCTTAAACATCCTGAGTCCACCGCTGGCTGACATACACAGCTAGAACAATCAAGTTTTCTGAGGTTTGACAAATGTTGTTGGAGTGTTTGTTTAGAGGAAGTCTTGTCAAAGGCTGTGATAATATCCTGTTTATGCTGATTGTACAGTGTTTTTCAGTACATTTATGATGTACACGCATTCCTGGCAGTGAAAGCCATTTATCTCTGAACATGTGTGTTTCCAGTCTTCACTGTTCAGTGGGGACTCACTGCAAGTTTAGGCTTTCTGTCTGAAGTCTGTTTGTATGCACATCTTCTGATATCAACAGCAAAATCTAGATAGGGGGAAATGGGGTTTTCTGAGTTGCTCCACTTCTCTGTGTGTGTCTAAGTTGTGTGTGTGTGTGTATGATTTGTCTGATGGAGACCAGCTAACTATGTCATTTTTGCTCCCGAGATACTTTAACCCATTCGTCTATGGACGGTAACCTAGCAACAGGGACCCGAACCGGCAGGAGTGCACTGATCCCAGACCTCTTTTTCTGTCTCTTCCCTCCATCTGTATGTCTGTTTCTTTATTTGACTTTCAGCTTTTGCTCTTTCTCATCTGTCATCCGTCCCTTCCTCCTCTCTTTCTCTCTGTCTTCACCTCCAGCAGTCTGTCTCTGTGCCCCGCTCGCCCCTCATTAGTGTGCTATTATTCTGTTCATCACTTTACAAATATAATATTGAGTTAATGCACTGAAGCTAGTAGGAGAGTATATTGTTTGAATATCACCCACCCACGGTATCTTCAGTTTGACATTACCATTAGCTTTCCGCTCCTTCTTCATACTGTGGGTGAACCTCTACGACTGTAATGGTGTTCTTTCCTATCATGCCATCAAAACCCATTTAAAGACACAAGGCAGAATGTTTCTTTATCTGTGAAAGTATTTTTACATTTTGTGTGTTTATATATTTTCTCTGTGTGTGTGTGTGTGTGTGTGTGTGTGTGTGTGTGTGTGTCTGCATATGTAAAGAGGATAACAGGCAGCCAGGCAGTACTGGTCTGTTGCCAAGCATTGAGCGAGTTGTAGTCTGTGCCTTGCCTTGCCCTCACATACACACACACACACACACACTAAACAAAACTTTGCATATTAGAATAATACTGATCACATTTTGTAGCTGCCAGTTAGTTATTATGCTTTTACAGTTGCTGGTTTTTCGTCTTTCTGATACTGTAACACTGATAACTACAAAAGGTCCAAATCATACTGTGTGTTCTGTTTCGTAGCTTCATTATCATGCACGGTCCTTTATATCGGACCAGCTTTGACTCCAACCTGCAACCTTTTGCTGCGCGCCATCCCCCATCTCTTGCCCTTTCTCTGTCTGTCATATCTCCAGCTGTACTGTGGAATAAGAAGGCACAGACAGTCCTCTTCAAAATAATAGTTGTATATAATAGTAATAATAATAGTAATAATAACTCTAATGGCACTGAGTAGAGCACATACCTCCACCGAGGCCCTACAGTGCAATGGGCATGTCAGTCGCCAGATACGGTCAGTCCATTATTCTCTGAGAAATTAAGGAAAGTGTCTGAAAAAACCCTACGTAAGAATGTCAAAGGAAGTGAGAAAATATTCCTGGATGTCTGACTTCCTATCCAGTTCCACACCGTAACCTTATAGGGTCTACTCTGGTCCAAGATCCATCCTCCATCTGAGTTTCATAGACATGGGTTGAGTAGTCTCTGTGGAATCATGGTGACAAACCAACCAACAAACAAACATGACAACACACACAGACTCTGGAAATAATCATCACCTGACAGCTTTCTAAACTCTAATGCAATGGGCATGTTGGCTTGAAATATCACAACAATTGTACAAAAAGAGCATTTATATTTTTGTGTAATTTTCCTTGGGCGTTTATTTTTTCAAAGCAAATACGTTATTTATGAAAAACTGTCTCTACGCAGTCCCAACAACTAACGCCTCAAGAGATAATGGGCTTTGCAGGTGGAAACAGGTCGTCCACTAATTGCTACCCTTGTTCATATGTTGAAGAATCTTTAACAAGGAAGACGCTGAACTGGATGGTTAGGTTCGTGTCTTGTATGGCAGCTCAGTGCCATCGGAGTGTGAGTGTGTGTGAGAAGGAAATTGTAAAGCACTTTGGATAAAAGTGCCCATTTGGAGTCATTAATGCATCATTCATGTTGGGACACAGGATTTTCGAGAAACACCACAATACTTGTTCAGAAGCGCGTCTATATAATGGACATTTTCCCAAAGTGGACTTGGTGTTGAGTTATATTGTTGTTGATAAATGATAATGTAGCACAAAACAACGGTTTACTGTTGACCACCGAGGACAGCCTTAATAATGACATTAATGTACACTTCACAGAAAACACTGAATTTCACATTGCACGTGTCCATGATAATGTGTCCACTCTGAGTATCTTTGCAGATGATTAGCAAATCAGACTGCGCCAACATTTATGTTTCAAATCTCCATGTACAAGCAGAGATGTTCGCAACTTGACAACCTGTATTTAGTTCATTATTTGGTATTCAAACCTGTTAGTCTCATCGGCTCTCTTGTTGATATCTGCAGCTCTTCACTCTCACCCCTCTGTCCTCTCTCTCCCACTCTCTCTCCCTCATCCTCTTCATACCACACTTCTCACTCTCTCTGAATTAATGAGTAAATCGACAGGTTAGATGAAACTGCATGCTGAGGATGATGACTTTACTCTTCGGCAAAATGTTTAAAAAAAAAAAACCACAGAACTGTACCGATTTAAGGAACTCGAGCATTCTATTTTCTCGAACTATCCTTTCCTCAGTTATATTTTTCTTGCCGTCTGGACCAAAAACAGCAGGTATTGTTTGCGGGGGAGTTAAGAAAGAGAGTGAGAGAGAGGTGGGCCGGCAGGAGAGAAGTTGATGTACAGTACAGGAGATTACAGGGTTCTGTGTGTGTGTGTGTGTGTGTGTGTGTGTGTGTGTGTGTGTGTGTGTGTGAGTGTGTGTGTGTGTGTGAGTGTGTGTGTGTGTGTGTGTGTGTGTGTGTGTTTCGGCTGGACATATTCTGAAGTTGCCAGTCCAGGTCATGATGCGGAGGTAGATGTACTTCTGCTATGAGAGGAAACTAAGTGCCCTCAATACACACAAACAGAAGCACAGATAGTGAAGAGACAGCTGCTGTTGGTGCAAGAATTAACAATGTAAATGTCTTTCTATTTACAAAAAGTGTTGCTTTTCAGCCTCAGTATTTCTCCCTATTCTGAATAATGCAGTCTCTTTATAGGTAGGGCTTCATATTGAATCTCAGTAGACCAAAATTTGCCGAAATACGTTAAGTAGCAAAACTAAAAAATGACTCATTCTGCTCTAAAATGGCCATTGTTGGTGTTTTATTATGTATGATGATTGTGGATTATTATTAGTGCTGTATTATTGTGCATGTTGCATTTTTTCTGCTGTAGATGTTAATGGATGAGCTTATTTTAATTTAAATTTTTTTAATCTACAGCAATGAATCATTTTCTATTAAGATCAACACCTGTTAGTAGCGTCGTTGTCTTGTGAGTCCACCTTTTTTCAGTTTTGCGACAATGTGTGTTTCATCTGATGTAAACATTTTTAAAATAGATAAAGTAGGGGTTGAGAAAATCCTCAGCCCCTACTTTATCTATTTAAAAACATTTTTTAGAAGAACACTTTAGAGATTATATATGAAAAATTAGAGGATATGAAAAATTGTGATAGAACAGTAACTAGTAACAAAAGCTGCAATGCTATATCTGCTTCTGAGATGTAATGGGGTAGACATATCTACATCTTTTGGTACGTTCCACTACTGCATTAATGTCATCTAGAGCTGAAACAATTTATCAGTTAGTCCATTAAAAAGTGATCAGCAACAGACTTATTCCAATATCTGTGTTTATGATTGTTGGTAGGACAAGACAAGACAATTAAAGAGATCACCTTGAGCTCTCAGAATTGTTACATCCATTTTTTTCTTTCTTGCTTTAAATTATAATTAAACCAGTTAGCAGCGTGACTCCATGGATGGAGTTATGAGAGATGAAATGAGACAAATGAGGAAGTGATCAAGAGAGAAGGGATCCTGAATTTAAAATGACAGAATATGAGACAGATGAATGACTCAGATGGAAGGGTAAAGGCAGAGGGACTCGGGCTCTGACGGACAGGGAACGGAGAGAAGGAGATGGAGTGAATGAAAGACGGTTGAGAGGGATGCAGTGAATGGGAGAGAGATGGAGTGAATGAGAGAGGATAAGGGTGGAGGTGTAAGCTGGACCACGTAAAATCGTCTTGTGCCAGGACTCTCTTGCAGCGCTGGCACGGAGCTGAAACTGAAATCGAACACAGCGAGAAGCCAGCCAGACTGTAGTGTCTCCTGGTTTTTTTGTTTTTTTTTTGTGTAATTGCATGTAGGATAGACGCTATTGAAAGGGACAACCCCACTCACTGATGATCACAGGTGTCACAGACAAACAGGTCTGTGTAACACTATATGAGGTTACTGCAACCTCTTATCCATGTGTGATCAATCACTAATCACCATCCATACGGCACTTTCAGCAGATTCAGTTGTCAGTTAGCTTTTAGGCTAGCTAGCAAGAAGGAATATAGATGCTGTTTTACAATCACTGTGCTAACAATATCTAAAACAGCTGTCAGTTGTGTGATAATTACTTACATGTATTAAATGTAAAATCACATCGCTGTGTTGAATGGGATTTCCCACTGTTCCAAAAGCCCATTGTGCTGAAACCCCAGTAGTCCATGATATGTGGAACCTTCAGTTTGGACCTAAATTCAAGTTGTTTGACAGCCTGTTCTCTGCCATGCTCACTACCTCGAAGGCCTGTTGTTCCGCAAATAGACACTCTTTTTTTTTGCACTTAATATCTGAGTGTCAGGTAGGGTTAGGGTATGTTGTTCGCTTCAAGGCCAGATGAATCGTCTTTTAATGGCAAAACCTTTCTGATTTAGTCTCTGACCTTACAAGTGCAGGAAAGGTTCTTCATAGGCCTTTGGAGCAATTGGCACTGTTCTGGATAATGAGCTGTTGGACAAATGGGCTTTCAGTCCAATGTGATATTTTTTGTACTATTGGAGTTCTGAATAATGTGCTTAGCGATGATGCTAATGACAGAGGTGTGGGTCACCAAGTATACCTAACAGAGGTAACTGAGAAGGATAAAACATTTCTGTGCCTTTTCATTGGAAATACAGTCATTTTTGACCCATTTATGGGAACGTTTGGCCAATGAAAGAATAATAAAATAAAGGTGTATCTTCAGAAAAAAGTAAACAAGGTACAATACCAATATGGAGTTTGAATGGAGCATATCAAGAACAAGATTTTTGATGAATATCTGAAATATGACTTGGCTGACAAGTTTTTGCCACAAATTACACTTTTTCATTTTTTTTTTTTTTCCTTCCTCCTGTTTTATACATGTTCTTGTGCATGTAAAATATCTTGAAAGTAAAAAAAGGTCAAAGTCCACAGCAACACAGCTGCTCTGGGTCAGGCATGTGTGAGCTGACCAATCACAGGAGACTGGGTGTTCAGGAGGGGGGCCTTAAAGAAACAGGAGCTAAATTGAGTGTTGTGGACAAAGTGAGAATCCAGTGCTGCTGACAAAAATTATGTATTTTCTGAGCATTAGATAATGTACACCTATTCTAGTAGTAATCCAAAATAAAATTATGACCCTGAAAATGAGCATAATATGTCTCCTCTAAGAAAACAGCTTAGGTCAGCATCTAGGCTTCGATAAGTCCACAGATGAACATGCTGCATATGAGCTCTCAGACACCAGTCGCGTGCAAAAAAACACTTTCACAGCTTGTCTTGGAGGAGGGAAATGAAATGACCAAGCGTCTCTCTGCTCTGCTCCGGGTGATTCTGAAATTAAAAACACAGCAAGGCCACTTAAAGAACAGATGGACTCTGCTCTCAGTCAAAAAAAAATGAAAAAAATAATCTAAAAACCCTACAAAGAGGATGGGAGAATGAATAGCATTTCTCAACCCCAGCCCGCGCAATAATCCAGCATGACGGATCTTTTGAAAAACCTCGACATCAAAGAAGCGTGATTTGAAAAGGCTTCTTTGGTGAAAGCGTAATTGATTGTTTTGTTTTGTTTACACTGGTTGCTACTTGTCTCACGCCAACCGGAGGTCATAGTTTACCTGCCAAGCTAAATCCTCTGTGTTTTTCCCATGAAGAAGACACACGGTAACAACATGAAAAATTATAGATATAGAGCTGGAGGAGGAGAAGAAGATGAGGAAGAAGAGAGGATGGATTGATGGAAGGGAGAGAGAGAAAGAGGAGGAGTGATATGGGTGTGCTGAATCACTCTGACCCTTCTCCCTGCTTCACCAGCAGCATCGTGGGTATTTATACATCGGCGTAGGCTGCTCAGCCCCCTTATATAAGCCCTTACACACACATACACACACAACGGGAAGGTGCCCAAGGTGAATGGTGTGTTTTGTTCACATTATTGACTTTCTTCCTCTTGCTTTCTCTCCTTTCTCATTTCGCTCTCCTTCTTGTCTTCCTCCTGTTGCATCAAGCTTCTTCTTTGAGTCTTTCACCCCCACTCATCAGGATGTTTCCTCTTCAGCGAGACCGTAGGAAGAGCAAGAAACAGGAGCAGCAGTCTGGCTCGCACACACCTCTCTCCACGCTGTTTAAACAGCGTGCCAGGTCTGCCAGGCCGCGGTCACGGAGATGATCCGACGGAGATGTTTTGCAGTCAAGTCAGCGGGCCCAGGCAGTCAGTCAGTCAGTCAGTCAATACAGCAGCAAATGTGAAAATCTGATTGTCATCTATTCTCTCAATTAGCAAGCGAAAAGCTCATCATGCCAGTCAGAAAAAGATGGGCTATGATCTCAGTGGAGAGTGTGGCACAGCACAGCAGCGCGAACTGTCCTGATTTTCCAACACATTGTCTTTTGTGTCATGTGGAAATCAAAGAGCCTCCCACATCATTCAGATCCCATTTGGGAGAATTATGGCTTTTCAGTAAATGATAAAAAAGGTTTGACAATTGGCCAGATGAAGATGTTACATCAAACATGTGAACTGAGGATGTGACAGCATCATTTTAAAGTCCCCCCTCCGGCCAGAAATGTGCTTTTCATCCTGTTCCTGTAGTTGAATGTTTGAGCTTCACTGTGTAGAGCGATGTTTGGCTGTTTTTTACATTGAGTGCTGAAAGTGTAAATTTTTCTCAGTGCTCATTGCAAATCTGACTTCAAAAGGCGGGACTATGAGCATTATTTGTGACATCACAAATAGTTTGGGAGCCAGTCGTGGTCCAATATTCAGCATACACAAGTGTGAACTAGAAACCTTGTAGCCTCCACTTCACTGACCACTCTACACTGACAATTGACTTTACAGTGAAGAAGGAGTCATCTTGTGTCCATCAGTTAAACAACAGTTAAAAATATATATGCATTTAATATATTCTGGAATTTTTAATGAGGAAATGGGAGGTGTCATTGTAAGGATTTTAATGTGGAAATTATACTGTTTTCTGCACTTAAGACACACATCAGATAATTCTTTGCATTCTCTGTGTGTTCATCCACGTGTTTTTTAGTGCTCGTTTTTGAAAAAACTGAGGAAGTGCAATGGACAAAGTGCAGTGGAAACAGACTAAAGGTCCAGTTGAGAGATGAAAGATGGCAGCAGATGAAACATCAGTAGTGTTGAGCGATGAGGAGACAGTAACATTCCTCAAATTAGTGCTTAAAACAAGCATAGATGCATTGTCGATTACATTTTCCACTTCATTTTCCACCATTAGAAGTTTGGCTCTTTTGATTACATCATCATGCTGCACCCTCTTCTACTGCTGTGGCTTGATTGCATCCAACTTAAGGATTATCCCCCAGCTGGTTAATTTCAAGCAGTCTTTGGCAACAACAAACGCTGTGTTAAATGCTGCTGTTGCTGTTATTTGTGGACAGTGATAGAGAACACAGGATCTAATTTTAATACCTGCTTTTCTTGTGACTAAATTACGTAGTGCTGCTTTAATTGTCCACCACAATGCATGCGCACTAGCTTGCCTCGCGTTTCTGTTTCTCTCTCCTTTGTTTACTCTCCACCAGCAACATTTTTCGCTCCCTTCGTCAGCAGTAAGTTTTATGAAGTCAAACACAAAAACACAGCTCCAGTTTAGGGCTTTGTCACCTGGGCAGGTGAGCGGCGTGTGGGGGGAAGCTTGTTGACTACGTAGCTGACAAGGACCGAATGACACAGCAAAAAAAACTGTTGCGCTCACAAGTTTGTACAAAAAAAACGGCAGAAGTAGGCCTGCATTAAATAAGAGAGGTTACATCACAATCAGTGTGTTTACAGGAGGGATGTTATGCCAGAGAGCATCTCTCTCTCTCTCTCTCTCTCTCTCTCTCTCTCTCATTCTCTCTCTCTCAAGCATGTGAGATAGGCAGTAGATGGGAGAGTGAGGACAGATTGTCCACTAGTTTATCGATTGCGTATGGCGTCATTCTCTCAGACTGATAAAAGAATGTAAAGGTATGAAATAGATTGCCAAATAGTGTTTCCCACACATATATTTCACGGGTAAAATAAATGTTTGAGAAACACTGTAGGGAAAACTGTATGTCTGTATTTATGTCAGTGATATACTATAGACTAAATCACCATGACGTTAAGCTAACAAACTGTCACTTTTGGGTAGACAACAGGCGGTGAATTTGCATTGCAGGGATATGTGAAACTGGCAAACTCGTTTTCATATTCAGCCGTAACTGTAACGTTTCAACATATGTTGGTCAACAGGTTGGTCCGCGCTTCTGCTGTGCTAATTTTATGTACAGTGTTGCTTTGCTAGTGTTGATAACACAAATCTACCCACCAGTCAGAACTGCCAACTTTTAGTTTTGGGTAAACCCAAGCTTACATTTTCTTCAGTCTGTGGCCCGACAGTTAAATGAGGTCTCCAACCTTACATTCATTACGAAAGTGTTGTTAATGATGAAATATGAGAAAGGAAAATCGTATGTAAGCTATGTGACGCAGGGGTTTTCTACATGGATCATAATGTAAAAGAAACATTGAGTTCTGTAGGGGCTCTACTACTACAGCTAAATACCAATAAATGTGACTTACGAGGGAGCTTCGTCACGCCATGTGTCGTAGCATTGAACCTGGCCACTGAATCCGACAGCGTCTAAATCTGGGACATTACCGTACAGCGTGTCACTATGTCTCGCAACTGCACACATACACACGCACACACATTGGCAGCTCATTAGAGGAAAATGGTGTGTACAACATCAGTGTTCTGCCAGCATTTTATACACAGAATATACTGGATGAGACTGTGGTGGGGGGGGCAAGGAATGAAAGGGAAGGGGAGGTGAAAAGAAGTAAATTAAAGAAAGAGCTCTCAAAATAGTGCACAGCATTTAAAAAGATCATTTCATTAATCCAAAACCGTGAAGATTCAGTGTGTATAGGAGCTAGTATTTGATATACCGGTGACATTTTGCATATTTTCAAAATTCTGAGTAAACCGTTGCCTTTTGAGGAAAGTCAAAACAAACAGTAAATGTTAACTCTAATAGTGTGAAAGGAAAATAACTGTGACTTGTTTCGGTGGAGAGTAAACAAAAGATTTATTCTCACACCAACTGTGAGATGATGCACTCTTATTGAAATGGAAGCGATTGTTTGAGCTTTTATTCTTCACACTCTATTGATACACAGAGAGCTGGATGGGAGGATAATATTGATGGAAAACCAGCCGTTGCATAACAATGTCATATGACTGTCGGGGAGGGATCGGGGCAATGGGGGACACTTTGTGGAGCTGGAGCTGAGGAAATCAGGTTTCATGTGGGAGTCAGTGTGTGTGTGTGTGTGTGTGTGAGAGAGAGAGCGAGAGAGGGTGGAGTTGTACTGATGGTGTGCAGGCCACAGTGTAACTGCTCCTCTGCACAGAACAAGAATAACAAACTGACTTGTTGTTTATTGTCAATCAATAAGATAAGACACTCGTGGTTAAACTGTATCATTTAAAAACCAATATCACATTTTTATGCCTCCGTGGTGTCTGCAGTGTTGACATGTCCGCCCATCCTATTCTCCTGAACGTGATATCTAAAAAAATTCCCATACGAAATTTCTTCTAATTTGGTACAAATGTCTGCTGAGAATTGAGGATGAACTCATTAGAATTAAAGGTCAAAATCACTATGACCTCACAAAACACCTTCTTGGCTATAATTCAGGTATTCACATGATAAGTATGATAAAATTTGACATACCAATGTAAAATAGGAGAAAAAAAAATAAGTTATGATATTCAAAGGGTCAGAGGTTAAATGCACTGTGACATCCATTATTCTGGAAAAAATGTTTTGACCGTTAGTCAATGCTACAGCTCGGGAACAGCAGCTTGACTGGTGCGCGGAGGCCTACAACTGCGAGGCAATGATTCTAGTTCCGGCTTAGATCAGTTAATTTTATGTACCAGGGCCGCAACTAAAGCTTGTCTTCATTATAGATAAATCTGATGATTATTTTCTTGATGAGAAAATAGTGAAAAAATGCTCGTTATGATTTCCCAAAGCCCGAGGTGGTGTCTACAAATCCCTCGCTTTATCCGACAATCAGTCCAAGACAAAAATAGTCGGCTCACTATCTACTGTGCGTTACACAGAAAGCAGCAAATCCTCACTTATCCGAGCTGAGAACCAGGCTTTTTTAACTTAAAATAAGAAATTACTAACCAGTTATCAAAATAGTTTACAATGGAGTATCGTTCAGGTGTCTAGTTGTCGTTTCAGCTCTTTCACGCAGTATAAGTTCCCTGCAGTTTCATTATTATTGTACATATAGGCACCTTAAACGTAAAGCAGGGAGAGTGACTGTACATGCACTGACATGCTCTTTCCTTGGAAAACGGCTCTTGGTAATCATCGCCTTAGGGACAACATGAGAACATGTCAACACTTGCAGCAATGCAAGTCCCAAAATTGCAGCGAGAGAGAGATGGTGCATGGAGAGGTGCAGTGACGAGTGACGAGGTGAAGCGAGATTTATCGGCAGGAACAACATGAACACAAAAGCACGTGTCAGGCAGGTCAAAACTTTGATTGCGCGGCAGCCTAATTGATCCTCGCCAGTCTAACTAAACCTGCTTATGTGCTCAAGTGTAACATAATGCTCAGCCAGGGTTACAGGTAGAATCTACAGGTGCACTACATGGCTGCTTACTTCTGCGGTAACATGAGCCCCGATCACAGCCACGACAATGCAACAGACCGATGACAGAGGGAGAGATAAAGACGAGAGAAGAGAAAAGCAAAGTGACAAGTGCACAGAAAGAGAAATGACAAAAGAGAGAAAGATGTGGAGAAGCTGTGACCGCGCTGTTTGTGAGTGCGCGTGTGTGCGCCTGTTTTCCATGGATATTTAATGTATACGATAAATAATGAAGGCACGTAGGCAGGGTGCCAGCTCCACCACAGTCAGACTTAGACCAACACATGGAGGGCACCAAGAGGGCAGCAGCAGCAGCGGCGGAGGAGGAGGAGGAGAAAGGAGGAGGGGAGCTTTTGTGAGAAAACATTTACAGTAACTGGAGAGACACCAGTTTGATTCATGCTACATTCAGAACCAGACACCAGTTGTTGGATGCTAGCAGAATGAATCGATGCATCCATGAACTGAGATGCAGAAAATAACTGTTGAACTCATTACGAAATGTATTATTGAGTGGCAAATGAGGCCGCGGTGTGTGGGAAAAGCTTCAGGAAGGATCTACCATAGCTCTCAGGCTCAGCAGCCACGCAGGGAAGCTTATGAGACACAATGGGAAGAACATGAAGCGAGAAGGCATATGCATATGTGATAAAAGTAGTATTAAGCCTCAATCAAAAAGACCTGTATACACACTTTAATGTGTAGAATTTGCAGCGTCGTAGAAAAATGCATGCAAAGGCACTAAATAAATTCAAATTGAACTGTGTTATACTGTGGTATGTTAAACACTTATATCACCTCTTTCCTGTCCAGAACTTTTACTTTTTGCTACAGTAAACTGTAGTTTACTGATAATACTGTTGCAATCTCAAAATGAAAATTCCAGCTAGACTGTAGCGTGACTTGAAATAGCCTCTGAATTTCTCTATTTGCACCATAAAGAAACAATTTTGCATTGAAAAACAGCTCTTTTTTTTTGGCACGAGCTCCTCATCTGCCCCACTGCTCCCCATAACTCGAGCTGCATGATTTTTATGACACGCTGATCTGCATTTAAATGAGGGCTTAGAAGTTTGGAAACAGAAGTAAGAGGTTATTAAATACCGTGATCTCTGCAATTCATCTGGAAAGTATCGTTTATGCCTTCACAATCCAAAAATTGTAAGATCGCCCACCCCTATTTTGAATGCAGGACTTTTCTCTCATGATGGAGTAAACTGTATTGAATTGAGGGGTCTGAATACGTCTTCCATCACTGTTTTTGATGAGACACAGAATCCGTGGAGTGAGTTATGAATTGTGCAACAGCTACAAAGAATACAACACAATTATCTTGTGTCGCGGCCAATTGATGGCTATTGTGGCTTGAATTGATATAAGTGTAGGAGTGCAGGAATCCTCCCTGTCTTCGCTGAAAAATTGTTTGGGAAATGGCTGAGACAACCCGTTTTTACTGAGACAGAAAACTACTCTGAGCTTTTCAGCATGGTCGAGTGTCTGCCTTGGGCGTTCCGGACGCCCTACGATCTCCGTTTTTAGACATTTTTCTTCAGTCCTCTGTAAGCGTGATGACTTGGTCCAGCTGTGAGAGATTAGGCTAAGCCACCTGCCTTTTTTAAATGGTCAATTGTACATAGTGTCCACTGAAGGGCTGTGTAAATGGAGCAGGGAGGTAATTATCGAGGTGGACGGAGTCAGAGTGGATGAAAAGTTGGGAGTTACAGGGAGAAATGGAGGGCACTCTTCATTTCTGGCACAGTGTATTTTTGTAAGGAGGTATTATTTGGTTTTAGCCCAAGGGTCATATCACTGGATAGTGTACAGGTCTATTTTCGTGACAGGTGTGTGTGTGTGTGTGTGTGTGTGCGCGCACGTGCGTGTGTGTGTGTGTGCTTTGGTTAGTGATTTGGCAGTTGCAATACTCGAAAAGAGCAGTTGCCTTGAAGCAATATGTGCATGCGGCTCTCACCATTTCTATCTCTACCTCCATCCTTCACCCTCACTCTGTGTATTCAATCTGCAATATCGTTGAATGAGTGGGTGGACTCTCTCTGTGTGTGTGTGTGTGTGTGTGTGTGTGTTTGTGTGTGTGGTATCATCTCAGTGAGTGGGCGGTGTGACCAAAAAGAGGATATTGCGTGGGAGTGAAGCACCATTGAGGTGCACATGATTTGTGTGTGTGCGTTTGTGTTGGAGTGAGAGTCTTTGTATTAATTATAACCTCTCTGATCAGCGCGAGTTCGACAGTGGAATAGAATTAGACCGATACGATCGACGAGCTGGCTTTCCAAATATGCAAATGAGTCAGTAGAGTCCGCTGACAGTGAACAACACTGATCTGATCGCTGACAATGACAGAGAAAAATCAGTGTATCGTTACCAGAAGTGCAATTGCCAAATTCATGCTTTCATGCTGACCATACTATCTTTACCGCGATTATTTGACCTACTATTAATTAGTAGTAGAATGTTTGGAAGCCCATCTCTGCCAATGTACTGAAATACAAAAGACCCTGTAAGTCATTATATATGAGAAACTTATTTAACAATCTCAAAATTATGAGAAACTTTCTCAACATAATGACTTAGTTTGGAGAATTTGGAGATGCATTTTCACTATGACACAAACTACACTGTAAGCATCCTGTTGATAAACAAGCTCGATGACCTGCAGAGAATTTTTACTTGAATAAAGGTAAGAATACTAGAATGTAAAAATACAATAAATAGACTTCATGCCACATTTCCCTAAAAAAATGATACAAAGTAGAAGTATAAAGTGGATGTGGTTGAGATGTAGACATGATGTCAAACACTAAAGAACAGTGACGCGACCTAAAAGGCGGCTTTGTGTCCAAATTGTTTTAGAGGTTGCAGAATTATTTTAAGTGCACATTAAATTTTGCATGTCAGAAAGTCTGCGGGCACTTTGACACTTTTCAGTAGAAAATGAGCAACGAGTAGCGTTCTGCATTTTGACATTCAGCTAGGATGACATGAAAATAGCCTGTTTATTTTTAACATTTCCTGTCAGTAGCTCTAATGCAACTTTCACTCTTCTCTAGTGCCGCAACTTATGGTTTCATTATTGATCATTTATCAATCAAACAGTTTATTTTGCAGCTTAATCAATATTTGGTCAAAAAGATCCAGAGATATTAATTTTACTGTCACATTAAAACAACGAAAAGCACCAAATCTTGACGAAAGTGAAGCTGGAACCAGAGAATTTTTTATTATTTTTATTTTTTTATCTTGGGAAATAACTTTAATTACTAATCAAAGTTGCTGATTGTGTTTCTCTTGATCATCTTATCACTGAATGTAACTTGACTCTCCTTTAATGGAGGTACAAGCTGTTTTTTTTATTTTTTATTCATAAGCCAACAAAATCAGATGATTCAAATTTGCGTTGTTAGTTTAAGTTGTGGCTCTATAATGTCTTTCAGCTGGTATCGTCACAATCTCTGTCGTTGACTACGTTTACAGCGCTCCTCTGTACCTCTCACTCAGACGTACACACTGTGCAAATATACTCTGGGGCACAATCATAAGGACTGTGCATGTGTATGTGTGATTGTGAGATATTTATAGCCTTCCTGTTCGTCTTGCCTGTCAGTGGAGCTGACATTGATCGGGTTGGAGATGACAGGTTCTAAGCGATGAAGCTTTTCGCATGTTTCTGCACCGCTGATCGTTACCGACCTGAAAAGTGGAGCCATGTTCTGCTTTTCCTCTCATTTAGATTCTGATTGTACAGGCTTTCTGTTGATCCTTCATGTGTGTTTATGTGTGTGTTGAGCTTCAAGACAAACATGTGCCTTGTGAATTGGGCATTGTAAATATAGATTATTCAATTCTGCCGACAGCCAACTTTGTCAACAAGGGAAATTCTGTTAATGAGGAGATATAAATAAGAGGTTACATTTTACATTACATGTAGACGTTAAGAAGGCGCTCTCATCCGGAGTAGCTGACAGTGAGTCAACAGTGCGGGAGTGACAAAAAGAGTATGTGGGTGTTGAGACAGAAGCACAGCATCCCTCTGTACATTTATCACCACTTACGCTTTTTTGTAGGTTAAGTGAGGGGCTGCCTCTAACGGCAAGATAACCGAGCTTTCCTCAGGCCTCCCGTTCAGAATCAAATCAAATTTAGTCTGAACTTAACGAAAACAATGGTGTCAATTTAGACTTGTACTTTGATGTTTTGAAAGCTAAGCCTAGTCAGCTATGATCACGAGGAGGTCTCTTATTTTGTGACTCACTCACATCAGGTACAGATAACTTATTAACTTGTGTCATACTGACAAAGGTCCCATATTGTGGAAAGTGAGATTCCATGTAATTTTGTATTTTAAAGCAGGTTTACATACTGTTTGTATTCTACAGAAGAATGCAAACGGCATGTTTTCAGAAACTGTTAGGACGTCTGTATGGATGTGATGTCACTACTGTGCAGTCACCGCCCCCCAGCATAGCCAAGGTTATCAAACACTGTCAGAGCAGAGGCAGAAACATGGTGGGGGGTGCCTGCTCAGGCCTGTGAGAGCTGACCAATCAGAGGAGACTTGGCTCTTCAGAGCATTCAGACAGACGCTGAATGGAGAAACTGCAGCATTAAGAAATGAAAACACTTCCTAGTAGACACCCAAAATAAACAGGCATAAAATGGGTCCTCTACTGTTGTAAAAATAAATAGTTGTTCTCACTTGTACATATATTTTAAAAACATTGATTGAGAAAGACGGTGGCTCTGTAAATGTTAGCACCAGGACAGCGTTGGCAGATGTTAGCAAATAACTCACCATGACTGTGGTATGACAGCGCAGGGTTTTGGCCACTAAAACACACAGCGAAAACATTAAGGCTGCAGTGGAAGCAATCATTTTTTAAAATAATGAATCAATTCCTGAAATACTGTGAACACATGGACACACTTGGCAAATGTAAAGAAAAGGGTTCCCACAGGTCTTTGAAATCCTTCCTAATTTGTGAATTTAAAGGAGACCCGTGATGCTTTTTCATTTTAATCCTTCCTTTCACTGTTTTATATCGGTTCTTGTGCATGTAAAAGGTTTTGTAAGCTGAAAAAGGTCAAAGTCAGCACCGAAAGAATCCCTCTCTCCCACAGAAAACACTGCTCCTGAAATGCCTCATCATTAGCCCCGCCTTTAATTCTGTGACTTCATTACATCACACTACATCAGAGTCATAGATTTGCATAATGTAGGCCTACCTTGTTTAGCTCGTTCTAATGAAGTTGCTCCTTTGTTGCTAGATGGAGTATTTCAGAGACAGAGAGAGAAACACAGTATGGACCTGAAAATGAGCAGAATATGTCTCCTTCAAGTGAAAGGCAATAAAAACGGACACAAATAGACACAGTTCATTGAAAGACCTTTAAGTAATATATTTTGTGTGGTAGAAAAGTTCTTGGGATATGTTATATATATCCTCATTATGAAAATTATCTGTGTTGTAACAGTTATTAACCTTAATCCGTGTCTCAAACTATGCCACGTTGCATCACGGAATCTGAGGGAACTGGGCCTGTACTGTCATTAAAAGGCCCTTTTTTAGTTTCCTAGATTGCAGAATAACACAATGTTTTGAGTGGGCACAGAATGTGTTGTGTCTATACCAAGGCCAACGTTTAATGTTCTTCCTTTCTCTCCACAGTGTGTTGTTTCGTGGTCCACAAACGTTGCCATGAGTTCGTCACGTTCTCCTGTCCGGGTGCCGATAAAGGACCTGCTTCAGATGTGAGTACAAAATAAATGAATCCCTTTTATGATCACGTGCCTGCGTACGGTACGAGTAGCGAAAGACAGGTGGAAGACGGAAAGACACTTCACAGACATGAGCTCCCATCGCCCGTCAACACCAGTGTTACAGTTGAGCTGCCTCCATCTTTTTTCTCTCCTCTCGTTCTCCCGTCTTGACAGTTCTACTGTACGGTCACACGCTCTCACACAGGGATCTCTCTGCTGTTTACATTTGATAGACTCAATACCGCAGGAGTTAAATATAGACACGTAACGTTCGAGCCGATATTGGCCACCCAGCAGCTGTGGCACGATGGGAAATGTCAACTTCAGATGTAAGATTCCTTCAACTGTGAAAGGGATGAAGATGCTGTTCATGATGGGGAATAAGAGGAGATTTTTAGAAGTCTTCTGCACTTTGATAGTATTCTCTTTTACTCTATCATTGTCAAATTAAGTGGAGTAGATTTAATGGTGTAATTATTGTAAACAAAAGAGACTGTGGCTGAGATGATGAGAGATAATATGAAGGTGTTTAGTTCCTCGGTCAAAGGCTTTCTCTTGCTGTGAATCACATAGATGCCATGAACTATTCTGCATAATTTTTGCATACTTTTTTAATTGTTCTAACATTAATTTACATAAATCCTTTGCAAAGGTATAGAGCGACAGAAATGAAGGAAACATAACATTAAATATACAACAAATCATGTTAAAGCAGCCGTAATCAACGTTTTTATGTTACCAATGGCACCCACAGAGAATTACCTTCTGACTCTGCAGTTCCTCTCAGTTCCGTCGAGCACAACTTTACTGTTTTGTTTCCCCTCTCATCAGGATCGTTTTCAGCAGCAGGCAATTAAAAAGGTTCTGATCACCCCACTGTGCACTACCTGCCCAGCACCAAGCAGCAGACAGACAAAGTCAGCGACCAGATGGTGAACACGGTCGAGCATTTAGCGGAAAGAATCAGATGTCTCCCTCAGGAGTTTGTGGAGGCAAAAACGGAGCTAAAATACAGGGATTATTTGGACTTATCTTCACCAGTTCACCAGAACCAATACTCCAAATGAATGCTTATGTTGCTCCAAATCTGCAACATGGTCTCACTTCCTGCTGTACAGCAGCTCCGTCAGTAGCCTATCCTTTGCAGGATCACAAGGGGCTGGAGTCAATTTTGGCTGACATTGGGCAAATGGTGAAGAACGCAGGTCGAATACCAAATGGGATTTTTAGCATCACACCTGAATTATTAATCCAAAGCATTGGTATTTGGTGATCTGGGAATGAGATTTAGGAATCAACTCTTTCTCCAAAATTACTTTAAAAGTTACATAGTGTAGCTTTGATGACGTTTCAACTTTGGTCTTGACTTGCTTTTGGGTAACTACAGCATCATGGTGTGAAGCGTACGGCGACTAAACCAGCTGCCATAAGCACCTGACAGTGGAGGTCATCTCCGTGGATCTTTGCTGCAGGAGTGAAGATAATTCAACTTTCTAATCCCAAAAAGTAAAAAACTAATCTCTGAGCTCTACTCCTGTCAGTAAACGTCTCTTTAGCCGGCTCTGAGCACCGCAATGAGTCAATCGATGCCTCCCCGCTCCACCAAGCCCTCCAAAAACATCCAGTGTTTTTTCTTTCGTTTTCCATAGAGAGCCTCCTAGCGATAGAAGTTGCACATTGTACGTTTGTCTGAGACAGAACTTTGTTGTAGAGGAAACTTTCAATCTCAACTTTACAGAATATTGGCAAACCTGTGTTTTTTTAAAGCAGCCCAAATGGTTCTCTAGCTGCGGTCTGAATTCACCCTGTTTACAAGGTTTAATCTCCTGAATGACTTGCTCCGCTTATCGCTTTCTTCTCAACGCCACTCAACGCCATCATAAAAACACCCTGTGGTTACGTGTTCCACTGCAACGTATTAAACATATCAGAGTTCACATCAGTCTACATCAGATGAAACAAACATGTATCCCCTATGCGCCATTTCACCCACATACCGAACGCAGCACTGTTTGAGGTTATGTTATTAATTCTCTGAACATTGTCTTCACTTCTCATCTGCCGTAACAGGAAGTGTCTTTAAGTGGTACTTCAATCATAATCTCCTCCACTTTTCTCAAGGAGCCGAGAAAGAGTCTTTTCTCTGATTTATATTGTTAAAATGAAAAGCCATTCTCTAATTTGTCACATCAAGCGGGCAAAAATCTGTTGCCTTCTCTTCTCCTAAGAGCACTCTCGGGATGCCAACTCCATCCTCTCGAAAAAACCCAGGGGTCTTCAAGTTCCTCAGCCTTGTCCTCAGCTCCCTCTGGAGTGCCCTTTGAGTCTGACAAGTACACTTAGCGAGCTGCCTCCAGAGGGAACGCTGGTGTCGGCTGTTTGGCTTCCTGTGGTGTGTTCTGTATAACTGAGTATTCTCCACAGTCTTTTTATATTGTCTTATTATAAGTCTGTCGAACAACTTCCTCACTTCTTTTTTTTTTTGCCTCATTTCTTCGTCTCTTTCTCAGCACCATTTGAGAAATACATGGAGTAACACAGACAGCTTCTTCTTCTTTGGTAGCTCCTGTTTAAGTCAGGGCCATAAATTGCCAGAGAATGCACGCTAAAGCTTCTCTTAAACAATTTTTCTGTTTCTGGTTCTATAAAGTCAACGAGCTGCTGATTGTCAGTGTTGCTAAACGGATATTTGTGTTTGGAACAAACAGAATTACCCTCCGAACAAACAATCTACAATTAAGGGTAACGATATCTAAAGTGATCAGAGTGATGGAGTTGAAATGCAATTTTTGTCACCACTGAAACTACTGAATAAGGCTGTTTTGCACACCATTTCAACAATTTTTGTAGAACAGGAAATCCTGCTTGTTTATGTTATTCTGGTATTTAAGGGTCAGAATAAGACATGGGACTCCACACTGAAAGGCATCTGTAGTCATTATGAAGTACCTGATAGCCTACAAGGGCAAGTGCATCCATTTTAAATCCCCTGCTCCTCCTCCGGACCACTTAGCTCTGCTCTCTGAGTGGCCTACGTGCTACGTGTACTGTTACGTAATACCGTGACGGCGAGAGAATGAAGAGAAGTTGAAATACTAATTGGTTGAAAATCACGAAATCTATATCAAGATGTGATTAATACTGCGACCGTGTTTGTGCTGTGATTTCTCCTGTTTCTCTACGAAGGACGTGGCGAGTGGCAGCGTGAGCAAAAATACCCGCAGAGTCACTGTGGCAAGGATTATGGGAAATACGCCAGATTGAAAGATACCAGAATATTGCTTTTAAATCGTTCTCAACTTGACTTTTTGAACCAGCAGACAGTCTGTTTCTTCATTAGTCACTTCAGATCTCCATGTATCTCCCTCTATCTATTTCCTCTTTATCTGGCACTATATTTCTATATTTGGCGTACATTTAATTCTCTCCCCTGAAGCTTCCTCTCATTGTCTCTCGCTCCACTATCCTTCCCTCTTTACCTTACTCTATTCTGTACATCCTCTATTTAAATGCCACTCCACCCAGGAGGCCCCTGCTCGTAATTACGGGGCCTCGCCACCCCCACCGTGTCATTTTCTTAATGAGTTCATGGTCTTATGACCTCGGTTGCTGCACAGTGGGGAGTGCAGGGTATCTCCGCACCAAACTAGCTGCATGTTTAAATATAGGAGAAAGGAAGACAGGTAGCCTGCTCTGATATTATGGAAGGAGGAAGAGGAGGAGGGATTTTCCACTCGTCATGTAATCTATTGAATATAATGAAGTTTTGAATTATATTATACCTACTCAGATGGTTTTGGTCGTTTATTTGTTTATAAATCAGGGAACATAACAGATATCTCATTGCAAGTAGTAAAATGTGATCATACAAGTGCTCAGACTTTGTCGTGGAACATGCTGGAACAGCTTGTTGAAGATTTTTTAATAATGTCGTCAGATTTGCGCAGCTCGACACAATGTTTTCACCCACGTACACCTGCACACAACATGGCTTTGCGAATTTTAAGCACCGAGAACATTTTTCAGCAGTTACATTTCAGTCATTTTTCAATTTGATCATGCAGCATTTTGAGGTGTCAGTGACAGTTTTATCTGTCAAATAGTTAATTATACAGCAGTGAATGGGTAGGCCGAGTCTCACTGTTTAAGATTCAGCTTTGCTTTGCTGCCAAAGGAAAATAAAGCTGTGTTTTTTTTCTTCCCCTCTGGTGTGCTTTTTCTCAAGATTATGGAAATCTTCCTTGGTTTTCATTTTTCTAAGAAGGCTGTGAATATTCAAATGATGTGGAGGCAGATTCTTGGGTTGTAGAAGAACATTTTGAGTACACTGAGGAGACATTTAAAGAAGTATTACAGCGCTGAAAGATGGTCTCTTCAATAATCTGTGCTGTGCTATGCTGCAGAAGGACGCACATATGTATTAAATTGATACTACAAGAACGGAGAAAACAGAGAAAAAGAGAAAAAGGGGTTGTGGCTATCCCTTTCGCTCAAGAGGTAGAAAAATCTACAACAACCAAAATTAACTGGGCCGCTTGCTGTATGTCCATTTTGAAACAGGAAACAATATGGCTGGGAACAAGTGATCTCATTTTGGCTAAACTTGACAAGGGAATCATCCAACCATAGCGAACCGGAACCCACCACGGCCCGAAACCCTGCAGTTCTTGGTTTAGGCCTCAAGAACCATTTGTCTGCTATGATTAGTGTTTCCCACACATACACTTCACTTGGGTGGGCTGCTAACATATATTTGGCTCCCCATTTTAGCATTTTTTTACTTTTTTCTCTGGTAATATGTTCTTCCTGTAAAGGCACTAATGGTGACGCAACCCCTCGTACTATGGAATGATGTCATTCAACACCACAGTGGTGTCAGTAGTTTCGACAGGCTATATAAAGTAATTAACGACAAGCTTCCTCCACATGCGGCTCACCTGCTGTTGTGAAAATAGAATCAGGGGTTAAAAAAAAAATATCCAAAAAGCGAGATGTGTTTTTTAGGCAAGGCAAACCAGTGTGTGTGCATAACGGTGAATATAACACTGTGTGGGCAAACTTTCAAAGCGATTCCGAAGAAAGATAATTGATTTTTGAGTCACATCCAGAGGTCGTCAAATACCAACAAATGCCAACTACCGACATGAATCGCATGAACAAACACGACTTGACTTTGCCAGCTTTTGCCAAAAAAGATGCGAGTGGGGAGCTCTTGGTGCAGGCAACATGGAGGGAAGATAAACACAGCATATTTGCATCTACTTCTACTCACATTGTAAAGATACAAAGCTGGTTAGAAATCAGTTTACCTTCAATGTCCAAATTCAGGATTGATGCTCTGCTCATGTACACTCAAATACTTAATGAATGTGAAAGAACCAAACGTAAAGCTGGAATAATCAACTTAAATTAGTTAATGAATTAATAAAATTGAGTTGGCGACAATTTTGATAAATCTTTTTGAGGCCAATAATTCTTTTGTGTGTGAATATTTGTTGCCTTTAATTAGTCCTAAATGAGAGTAAAGTGAATATTTCTGGTGTTTTTTCAAAAGACTAATATGTTAATCTGGAAAATTGGGGTAGGAAATTATTTTTCGATTCTTATTACCCTTACAGGCCAAATTATCGATTAGTAGAGTCAGTAATAGGCACTCAATAGTTGAGAAAATCATTAGTTGCAGGCCTATTTCAGAACAAATTCACTCCCTAGGCACTGAGCAATCTCTGATATTCTTGATTTCTCTGTGGTACATGCACGAAGACACAGCAGCAGGAGATATTTTTATAGAACGGCATACAGATGCAGCTGAAGAGGAAGTCTATATGCAGCATATATATCACTATGTTGTGTCAGTGTCTACAGCCATCAGCCCATCAGTCCCATTTTACCTCGTGCCGGTCCCTCTCTTCCCCTCTCTGTCAGCCATGTATGTTTAAAAGAAGAAGTCAATTATAGATCTGGGTTAATAGAATGGGTTCCCTGTGGGAGAGGTCGAGGGACGAGATCCTCTAATGAAACCTACATTTCATGCCCACAGCTTGATAATGGTATAGAACCCAGTGTGTGTGTGTGTGTGTGTGTGTGTAGGTGTGTGTGTGTGTGTGTGTGAGGCTAAAATAATAAGATACACACACAAGGCGATAGCGCTGCTGCAAACAAGTTAAACAATTACATTTAGAACACGGTTATCTTGGGTGTATGATTAAGGATATATTTATTCCTCACCGTCGTGAGACATTCCTGGAATATCATGGGATTTGAAATATATTTTCTGGACAGAGATGTCAATGTCAATTTTATTTATTTATACCGAAATTCTATTTTTTTACCGTGCTGGTACAGTCCTGAAATTATTTACCTCTCAATTACCCAGCACATTTGGGTATCCCCTTCAAGAATTTCTCCTAACAATTTTACCCTAAATCGTTCTCAAACAGTGAAATAAAATATCAGCCCTTGGCAAAATTACAAATTTGCTTCATGGAGCTGCACAGCATAGGACGACCCCCTCTATTCAGTGGGAAAAAATGAACGCCTCAGGAAGAGCAACAGAGGAGGAATCTCTCTTCCAAGAAGAGCGGACATCAGAATATGTTGTCATTTTTGGCAAACAAATGTGTCCAATTTGATGTGGTAGGAATTCAATAAGTTATGTTTCAAACTAGAACTAAATGATCCTTCTTGGCCCAGGCTAGCAAAAATTATAAAGAATATAATTTAGTCGCAGAATTATTGAACACAAATTTGCTCAATTTAAAGGAGGAGTTCACCATTTTGGAAGATGTTGAAAAAGATTGATACCACTTTCATGCGTGTATTGTAAAAATGTAGCCAGAGCCACAGCTTGGTTAGCTTAGCTTAGCATTAAAGACTGAATGTGGTGAACCAGCTAGCTTGGCAGATAACTTGCACATGAAACCGCTAAATTAAGTTTTTTACAAATTAGTTTTTGCGTTTTCTAGCTTTCACAGGAACATATACAACACACCTGATTTACTTCCTCCTCTCCCCTTAAATTTTCGTGCCTTCCCAAACACATGCACGCGTATATTTAGTATTTTCTCATATACATTTGTGCACGAACCCCGAATGCCGATCGACGTGTTCTCATTTGGCGTCATTGATTTTCTTTGTGTTGGGTTTATTGCAGAGACGGTAATGACTTCTCCCCCCACAGAGTCTGTCTCAGCATGCGTGAGGCAGGTTTCCCCCTGGACAGTCAGTCACAGAGCGAACTCGTATAAACAGACTCCACAGTTGCGGGCAATTTCTAGTGCATTTATAGTTCAGCTAATCTGCAATGTGTTTGGACTGTGAGAGGAAAGAGGGGGAAACTCAACTAATAGATCCACGTCAGGTTTCAGGTCAAACACTGATCCGCTGTTGGAGCCTAATGTGAAGTATTCACCTTCCTCCATTTTACATTCACCTTTTTTTGAGAACATCCTGAATGCGTTTTAGTTTCAAAGCTGATTGCGGTTTACATGTCATGCGAGGATGTGACACCCCAGGTCCTTTTCACATATGCAAATGGGATTGTCGGAGCGCAGAGTGTCTTTCTTTTTATCAGCTTTTTGGAGGAGGACAACAAGAAGTGTCTAATTAAGACATCTGATTCCTGTTCTTGTCATTTCAGAGAAAGCAGGAGAGCATTTTTGCATTTTTATTGAAGCAAAATTCTGAACTTTTGAGCTTTAAAGTATTTGTAAAACTGATGGAACGTTTTTTGCATTGCTTGTCCAATTCCGGAGCAGATTGAGAGATTATTTTTAAGCAAGTCACTCTTGCAAAAGTCAAACATTAGTGTTAAAAAGATATTAGTCAATACTAACGGCTGTGATTTTTTTGAGAAAATGCAAGAAAGTGATCTTCTTGTCCTTATAATTAATTTTACACACACTTTTGGCATGGTGTCTCTCTTTTTGTCACTCCATGCCTTCTTCCCTCGGTGCAGATCCTACATGCATGCTAAAAAGCAACTGTAAATGTGATTTCTCATCATACCTTATCTATATTTAACAGTATGTGTGACCAGATGGTTAAAAACCACACTGACATAACGTGGTAACCTTTGAAGGAGGTGGACTGACAAAGTGATGGAGATCAGCATACGGAGGGAAGTGAAAGGAGGAGGGGAGTAACATTCAGTTTGTTAGATGAAACCACCAGCACCACCGTCAGCCCTCTCTTCACTCCCTCACTGTTTTGATTTACTCTTCATCATTTATGATGTGCAATTAGCCCTCTTTTTCCAAGAAAGATCGCTTCCCTGATCCTTTCAGTAGTCAGAAGGCAGAAAACACTTAAACGTTCCCAGAGGAGGAATTAAAAGCCTGGGGGGGTAAACACAATAGCAGTGCATTTGTTTTATTGATCAGGACAGAAAAGGCGGACGCTGCAGTCATTGTAATGTTTTTCTCATTTTTACTTTCTTCTTTTTTTCTTTTTTGCAAAGTGTGCCGTCTGTTGGTGAATCAGGGTGGGATGAAAGACTCTGACATATAGGGCTCTATCTTGCACTAAGCGCAATTGATTTTGTACACTCGCGCTTGTGTAATTCCTATTTTGCATTCGGCGCACATTGGAATTTTCCCTCCACAGACACACGTACTTAAATTAGGGAATGAACTTGCGCTCCCGGGGGGGCGGTTCAGCGAAAAGAGGAGGCGTGTTCCGGCGCAAACGTTCACTGGTGCTATTTTGCTGTTTCAGAAAACAATTCCGCAACAGACCAGAAAAAACCTAGTCTAAAGTCAGTGGCGCTTATTCAGATGCTATTTGAAGGGCGCATGCTTGGCCATAATGTAGTGTGTGCTCAACATGCATACACTTTGCTTCTCTCATCTACAAGGAAGCAGTTCCCATTTTTGCAAAACATACAAAAAAAGTTGAAAAGATTTAAACAGAAGAACTAATTCTTTTTTCCCTCTGATATGGGAGTGGCAATGCGCGATGTGCTCCTAGTGGAGGGGGTGGACGGAGATGGAGTTGGGGGAGGAGGAGGAAGGGGGACAACAGGAGCAGGTGGTGCGTTTGGAGACTTGAGGCGATGCGCCTGAGAGGCCGCAGCAACATCGCCACCCGGTCAAGACAGGCATTAATACCTTGCCGCATCCCGGACAGTGCGGTCCGGTCTGACAGTGCTGCCAGGGCGTGTAGTGGGTCTGGATCCTCCACCTTGGTGTTTGCGCAGCTCCCTCATCAGCTCGGCCCGTGCGCACTGCTCCCGAGGCCCGGTGCGATGTCATGGGGATGCCAGCCTTAGAAACAATTGTGGCAATTTCCTCCCACGGCCATTTAAGCTAATTTGGATGGATTTCTCCCATCCCCATACAATGCCACTTCTCGGTCTTTTACAGCCCTGATGAGAATGTCGGTCTCCTCGGCTGTGAAGCACTCCTGGCATGCGCCTGGCAAATTCGCCATTATTATAGCAATCCGCCATAGAACAAGCGCGCCTGCTGTTAAAGGGAATGTGAGATGACGCTCTGATTGGTTTATTGCACGTTACGCCCATACCACACCTATGACTAATGTAGCTACTTCAGACCAACCCATTTTAGACTTGCGTCGGGCGCAAGAGTCATTTATCCCGCCGGCATAATTGCAACAGCGCCTGAGATCCGCCCACAAAGCTACTTGCGCTTTGCTTTGATACTTGCGTTTCAGATCGTCAAGATAGAGCCCATAATATGTATTTTTGTATCGAAACAGTATGTAAGTGTGTAAGTGAACTAAAAAAAAAAAAACACTTTAAATTGTTAATTTGTGAAAAGGTTAAAGGTGCACTATGTCATTTTGGAACGGAAATATCGATATTTTCTATAACTAAATAAACAAGCTTTTCTCAGAGGAATATAAGGTCCCCAGAAAACTGTTTGAAGCTAGATAGGTGGCAGGGTCCGCCAAATATAAACAAAGTTAAACGGGGTGAAATTGTCTTGTCCTGTAAGGTCAGTTTGTGTATTCTTTTTATTCAGGCATTACAACAATGAGGGTTTGTTTATTTAGTTTGTTTAGGCATTAAAAAAAACAATAGGGGACATCTTCCCCTAAACTACACAGTACACCAGTGATGGATTAATTTGTCTACTTTTAGGTTTTATATTTGACATGGACTAAATTGTTTGGTCTACCAAATGTCAGAAAACAATTTATCATATATAAGGTTTTTATAGAGCTACTTTTATCTGACTAAGAGACCAAAACTCAAAGAGAATCACTTTGCTGTCATGTAAAGACGAGGAAAACATCAAATACTCACAGCTGACAAGTTATAACTAGAGAGTGGTTGTCAATTTACCAAACAGAATAATTTACATGATTGATCAATAATCAAAGTAGTTTTAAGTTGCTTAATAAGTTCATGACGGGCGACCAAACATTTAGACACCAGACACACAGAACAAAGTTGATAAATCTGAGCTGATTGTCTTCACGTCTAGTCAGATTAGCTTACCTTGCTGTGTGCAATTATAAAGAACAAAGAGCGACATACTATATATATATATATATATATACATATTTAAAATTCAAGTCTTAAGTCACGAGGCCTGAAAAAAATGTGTCTGTATGCAAACTCATACTGAGTAGATGCTCAGCTTGATTCCTTAAAGGTGCTCAAAAGCTTCACATAAAGCTTTTTCTTTTCTTTTCTTTTGGTTTATTTTTCTTCCGTTCCCAGGCTAAAGGGCTCTCGTAAGCAACTGTTTTGGTCACACATGTGCTCAAAAATCTGTCAAGGGGGCCAAAATATTGTGTTTGTTTGTAGTGCTGTGGCTGATATCCAACAGGTTGGATTGAAACCTGTAAATTATACATGATATTTTTTGACAAACATCAACTAGATGTGTAAAAAGTTGCCTTTAAACAATTATGTTTAAAATGTCTTTTGTAACAATTAGAAAATGAGAATCTGAGGGTAAAATGTAAAAAAAACCTAAATCATTTTCTTAAAAAACAATCCACAATCCTTAGAAAACAATCCACAAATAGCATCTGGCCATTGGACCGGGCAGCTTTATGATAAGCGCATTCTGTACAGTAGATGATGGCTGCCGCTGTGGAAATGTCAGACGGTGTCAGTGAGCACTCACTCACTCAAGAAGAGTGAGTGGACTGAAGACAAAATCAATAAGGGAAAAAAAAAGGCTCAAAACAGAGACTGAGAGCCGGGACTGTGTGTTGTCTGCTGTCAACCTGCCTGTCACACAGCATTATGAATGACATGACATGATGTCTGCATGTCTGTACGTGTGTGTGGTTGTGTGCGTGCGTGCGTGTGTGTGTGTTCGTCTTTGTGTGTTCACTGATGTAGGCAGGCAAAATAATGGACATCAGTGCGTTACGCTAAAACAAAAGAAGCATAGAGCGAGCGAAAGCACAATGACAAAAAACAGTCAAAACAGAGTGTGCGTGTGTGTTAGCACTGACTAATGGGTAGTCACTGCTCTGGCATCGTGTGCTGATGTTGTGAGCGGGCTTTTAGTTTAGACACCAAATAACACAACATATGCCATGCAATACGCTCATTTGTCCGGGAGCACCACACCGCACCATCTGCCTTTGATTAGTTGGGTAGCGGTGAGTAAAACCAAGTGAAACAAAAGGCAGACGCTGTTGAAAAAAGTTGGCTACATGGCTCAACTCAAATGTGCTCAGAGAGCAGTGCGAAATAATTTTTAAGATTAACAAAGTCTATCCGTGTAACCAGTGGCTGACTCAGGATATTTGAGGGGCAGGGGCAAAAACAAAAAAAGGGGCACCAGCTGTAAGTGTAGGGCAGCAGTGCGCAGGAAGTTGTGATATGTTTAGGGAAGAGAGGGCACATGACCTCGATTTTCACCCTGGCAGGGCACCCTAGAGGGTACTTTATCACATTTTGTCTGTTCGAAGGTCACTGTGTTTTATCATCCGTACATCCACTTTATCACGTTTATTTCACTGGAAGGGTGAAAGCACCCCATATTAAATGCATTGTTTTTCAAAGCAGTTTCTTATTGTTGATTTTAGTTTGTCTGTCTACATACACTATATTACCAAAAGTGTTCGCTCACCTGCCTCGACTTACATATGAATTTAAGTGACATCCCATTCTTAATCCATAGTGTTTAATATGACGTCGGTCCACCCTTTGCAGCTATAACAGCTTCAACTCTTCTGGGAAGGCTTTCAACAAGGAGTGTTTATGGGAATTTTTGACCATTCTTCTAGAAGCCTATTGTGAGGTCACACACTGATGTTGGATGGGAAGGCCTGGCTCTCAGTCTCCGCTCTAATTCAGCCCAAAGGTGTTCTGTTGGGTTGAGGTCAGGACTCTGTGCAGGCCAGTCAAGTTCATCCACACCAAACTCTCTCATCCATGTCTTTATGGACCTGCTTTGTGCACTGGTGCACAGTCATGTTGGAACAGGAAGGGGTCATCCCCAAACTGTTCCCACAAAGTTGGGAGCATGGAACTGTCCAACATCTCTTGGTATGCTGAAGCTTTCAGAGTTCCTTTCACTGGAACTAAGGGGCCAAGCCCAGCTCCTGAAAAACAACCCCACACCATAATCCTCCCTCCACCAAACTTTACACTTGGCACAATGCAGTCAGACAAGTAGCGTTCCCCTGGCAACCGCCAAACCCAGACTCGTCCGTCAGATTGCCAGATGGAGAAGTGCGATTCATCACTCCAGTGAACGCGTCTCCACTGCTCTAGAGTCCAGTGGCGGCGTGCTTTACACCACTGCATCCGACGCTTTGCATTGCACTTGCTGATGTATGGCTTGGATGCAGCTGCTCGGCCATGGAAACCCATTCCATGAAGCTCTCTACACACTGTTCTTAAGATAATCTGGAGGCCACATGAAGTTTGGAGGTCTGTAGATTGACTCTGCAATAAGTTGTTGACCTCTGCGCACTATGCGCCTCAGCATCTGTTGACCCCATCTATCATTTTATGTGGCCTACATGAACACCTGATTTCAATTATTTGGATGGATGAGTGAATACTTTTGGCAATATAGTGTATATGTGTGTAAAATTGTGTCACAGCATCATGACTTTATACGTAGATGGAAATGTCGGCCAAGAAACATTTTATTTCATTCGGGTAGATTGCCTTGAAATTTTATATCCATATTTGTGGTCCCCAAAGGGTGAATCCTGGTGACTCTGACTTTATCTCTTGCGCAACCATGTAATTGACCTTGTTAGTAATACGTGAAATGTCTCAACGACTACAGGATGGATCGTGATAACCTTTTTACATTTGCAGCATGTTCTCCTCAGGATGAGCAATAAGAACTCTGGAGAAATCAAATACATGCAAAACTGATGATATTGCCCAGCAGCCTCAGCCTCCTTGCCAGTTAGCAAAAGATGGCATGCATGAAGATGGTAAACATGGTAAATGTTATACCTGCTAAAGATCAGCATGTTAGCGCTGTCATTGTGAGCCTATTAGTATACTACCTCACAGAGCTGCTAGCATGGCTGTAGACTTGTTTCTAAAGATGACACACACAGTTTGGAAAGTTAAACACATTCAAGATTTCTCTTTGTTGAGGAAAGTAGCTCCCAACTTAGAATTTGGGAAGCCCAAGGTAAATTTTAAGGGTCAGAAGACCTGAAAACAACTTAAAGAATCTGCAGTGCAGTGAGGGTATCTTGATTGATTACAAAGCATTTTCCAAAATCAAATCAATTTTACATTCTGCCTTCTTATTTCTTCTTTTGAGATACACACACCCATTTCTACAAAATTCAAGTCTCTACTCAAGATTGAACCTGATTAAAATTACCGCTGCTGCCAACAAATGTATTCACTGGTTTATTTGAGAAATTGAGATTTTTAGCATTCAATTATAGACGGACATGATGTGATTCAATAGAGACTTTTCATCAGTGGTGACAAGGGGAGAGGAGAGTTGTTTTTCAAATGCTGCAATCTTGAACTGACAGGCCAAAAAATTGGGAACTCATTTGTAACATTGGCCCATTCCCTGACAGAAGGAAGATACAAGGTTTTTCAATTTGTCATGCAGTAAAAGATATTGACAGATGTAAATGCGTCACACTGCTGCTCAGTGGGTTTGTTGGTCGGCCCGCTAAAGTATCCGCACCCTTTTGTCCACACATTTTTCGCCACAGCAGGCAGAAAATTGGCACAGAGATAAAGTGTGTGTTTATGTGTGCGTAAAGGTGTGTAGTCGTGTCGGTGCGTATTGACCAAAAGGGCACTTTGCAATGAGACGGGCCTTTCGCAAAAAGACGGAACCATCAAACGGATTCACAGACCTGCACAGGATATGTGGTTGGTCGTGAGCCAAACGCAGCAGCCATTTTTCTCAGACGTCCCGCTCAGGGTGGGAGGCTTGAATGCGGGGATAATGCTGCACTCCTGTGATCCAGGTTGTAAGTCTGACAAACTGTTATCATTTCATAGAACTGAAAAGATGACGGATACAGAGAATCTGAAGGGACATTGGGTTGTGTCTCAAGGTAAAACGAAATATTGTTAAACATTAGCATTTAACCACGTCCTAGCTAACTTTCCCGTTCGATTAGAATTTAATTTACGCCTTTCCTGTCGTGTCGTGTAAGACTGTCAAATGTTACTGTTAGCTCGGAAGTGATTGAACGCTTACATTAGCTGCTGCCTCAATGCAGCAGTCAGATGTCGTTTTACCTTGAAAAAAACGCCCCAATCGATTTTTACGATCCATTCTCTTTTCAGTTGCTGGTCATTGCAGAACCGGTGAATTTATTACAATTGGTCGGATTAACTATGTTTATAAGACTAACGTCTGGATCGCATTTGAGCCTCCCAGCCCCGAGCGTGACGTCAGAAGAAAATGTCCACCGTGTGAAACCCATATGACAAAAGGTGCAGGGCTTATAAACAGAAAACAGAAATACATTAAGACACACTCAATCCTCCATCTTGGCATGTCCGCTTTCATAACCAATGAACCATTAGTTTCACACTCTTGTGTCAACCCTATAGCAACCACAACTTTCTATATATGACTGAAATTTGCCATTAAGCTCAACTGTTTGTGTGGTTGAGTGCGTGTGAATGCGTGCCTGCAGTTGCATTATAGATCTTTTCTTCTGATTTGACTCATCAGCCATTAACAAAAGATCATATGCTTGGGTGTATAAAAGAGGAGGATGTCTTTTTGTCCCCAGTCGCTATTTTTCTTCCGTCTGTTTTTCCTGCTGTTCTGATTAATCCCTGAATTTTCAAGGTGAACGTATTTAATCATCAGTGTTTGTAGAGAAGCTGGCACCCTCCATCATCGGCCCTCATATCGCTCGGCGTCTGCTGTTGCTCATCGCCGGCGCTTCAGCAGCACAATGTTCCCTTGTCTTTCAGAGGAACAAAAACAAGACGGAGTTGCTCCTGTCCTTGAGAAAGACGAGAACCAGCAGAGAGACAAACACACACACACACACACACACACACACACGGCTGTGCAAAGAATCCCACACGCCCACGCGCAGGCAGCCGCACAAGCATTCAGCCCTTAACAAGCACACACACACATTTCTGAAGGCACCTTGGGGAAGCTGGGTATAATTCAGGCAGTGGCAGCCTAAATTAAACGTTATTTTCCAGGACAGGTGTGGAGCAGAGGAAGAAATCAATCAGAGCCTTTTTCTGGCTCATGAACACACACACACACACACACACACACGTCAAAGAGAGCTGTCTGCACACTACAAACACATGTGGTTGCTAACTGATTCGGTTTATAAAACATGTCTGGCAGTGAGCATTCATTTGGACATTCGCATCAAATATTGTAGCTCCATGTTTGGTAACTTTGATGGCAGAAGCGTTTAAACTCCTACGTCGAAGCATCCCCGCTTCATCACCACACAGCCTGGATCCATCTCAAGCGGTGGATTGGACGTCGTCGCCGTCCGTGGGTTCGTGCTGCCGCGTTTGTGTGTGTTGATGAGAAGTCCGTCAGTGACCATCAGTTAGATTTCTAGGGTTGTGTGTGTGTGTGTGTGTGTGTGTGTGTTGGCTACTGAAACCATATGGCTAATGTGCAGGTGTGTAATGTCCACTGAGCCATGGTTGCAGGTGTCACTCAAACACACACACACATCAGACAGAAATAGCCATCTTTCTGCCCTAGTTACGCCTTTATTATGAATGCTCATAAAAGAGGAATTGGTATCTGAGGTTCCCGTTCTCTTTGAGCATGGAAATGAAAAAATCTTCTCACTTAATTATGAAAAAACTGATGATTTATTTAGCTTTGTAGTGTGTCTGTACGGCACTACTGAGTAATATCTACAGTAAGCAGAACTTTGTGGGTGTGTGCGTGCATTAGATTGACGTGACCCCTTGCCTTCCCCCCCCGTACATTACTTCCTGTTTGAAATAGGATGGGGCTTGTACAAACTTCATGCAAGGTTGACTCCCTGCAGAGATCTCGTTTCGCTATCACGCACACACACACACACGCACACACACCTGTCGCTTGCCTTTGTACTCTTCCTTAACTGGCTCGAACAAAGATGCTCTGATGAAACTTATCTCGATCAGATTACAAAACAGATGCCCACATATATAAACAGTGCATTGCCTGTTTACTCAGAGATGGAAGGTGGAGAATGAAAGAGAGCAATGGAGTTTTGTATTGTGACGAAAGGCGGGTGTTAATCAAACCCAGTGCGATTAAAGAGTTAATGATTATGTCTGGCAGATGTTAATTATTTTTATTGCTGGATAGGATGATGAGCGTACATTTATTTGAAATTTTGCAGGATATTTATAGCACGTAAACAGATTTTGATTAAAAGGTGTTCACTGCTATATGCTGTAAAATCTGACAAAGGGATCTTACTTTAAAAAAGACTGAGAAAAAAAAGATCATCTCAAAATTGCCAAGTAAAGACGACTAATAATTTGAATGTGTTTAAATCTTTAAGCTAAACTCAATTTTCTACTTTACTCTGTAGTTCTGAACTATTGGGTTTCCTGACTTTAAAAAAAAAAAAGAAACAAAGCCAACCTTTAAAATGTATAGTGTATGAATATTTAAGATGCTTCTTTCTGTCTGGTATGTTGAGGAGAGGAGGACAGGAGATGTGACTGAATATGTGTCTGAATGATTGATTCTTTCCTCCTCTCTTCCCTTTAGGACCCGAGGGCGAAGCACAAGTTTAAGATCCACACCTACTCCAGCCCGACCTTCTGTGACCACTGTGGCTCTCTGCTCTATGGCCTCTTACACCAGGGCATGAGATGTGACCGTATGTATTCATGGCCAACTCCAACACATGGATCATGTTGCCATTAGCACACACTTACTCTGTCATTTTAAAGCCCATTTGGTTACAAGTCCCACTCACCGTGATGTGCAAAAAAGACGAAACACGTGGCTTGTAGAGACTTATATCAACATTTAAACTTATCTTGACATCTATTGCACCCCATAACCCTACATTAAAGGTGCCATATTGTAGAAAGTGAGATTTTGATGTCTTTTATGATTATAAAACAGGTGTAGGTGCTTTATTAAAATTATGCATAGAAGTATAGAAATAGAAACATACAATCCACAGAGAAATTCAGATACTGTGCCTATAAAAAAGTCGTCAGGACTTCAGTAAGGTTGTGATGTCACAACTATACAGTCACACGGGTAGAGCTGATATGGAAAAACAATGGCTGGTGGCTGCTCAGGCTTGTAAGAGCTGACCAATTAGATCAGACTGGGCTTTTCAGGAGGCGGGGCTCAAACAGAGCATTCAAGGAGACAGTAGTATGAAACTGGAAATGAACATAAAATGGGACCTTCAATTCACACTTCATCTTTTTATCAGTTTACTTCTTTTGTCAGTACTGGTGACAGTTTCTCCTTTCCTTTAAATTTGCTCCACCTGTGTCACCAAATTTCAGTATATTTTAATTATATAAAATGCATGTGTGTGTGCATGCGTGTGTGTCTTGCAGACTGTATGATGAACATCCACAAGCGCTGTGTGGCCAATGTGCCGAGCCTGTGCGGGACAGACCACACTGAGAGGAGAGGTCGCCTCCAGATCACCGCTGAGGTCAAGACCAATGTACTCACTGTTACCAGTAAGTGTATCTGAACACACACACACACACACACACACACACACACACAAACTCTCACAGTAGTGCCACAACCAGTTTGAGAACACTGGTCGTCTGTCTCCCTCTGCTGGTAGAGCTGCAGAGGTGCAGGATGGATGTGACAGAAAGCACAAGTTTATTCTGTAACTAAACCAGGATTTTATAGGAACTCCTACTTGCTCATCACGTATCTGTAGCAACATGTTAGAGTATTGTATCAATACATAAAGCAACACAATTTGAACGGTTGTAAATTCACAGAAAAACATAGAGTCTGTTGTCCATCTGACTCTAGAAATTAAGCAAATATGGAGTGTAAGAGATCCTTTCCATGGCTTCTCACCGGCTGCAGCGTTTGTATTTTGCTGACTGGGTGATGGGTTAGACCCTGCCTCCTTTCTAGCTTGGAACAGTGTTTTCCTCTGACGACAGCTTGTTTGTTCAGTCATGGACAAAAAAAGATATTTCTTAGTTTGTAATTTAATATTGTAAATATTAAAAATCTTAGTTTGAATTTCTTCTCCAAAATTACATAGTGCCCCTTTAAAGCTGTAAAATGTGGTACAGTTAGTAGAAGCTAAGTGAAACAGGATCAGGCAGCTACTGTCAAGATGTTCTAACAGCGATTATTAATGCTAATGAGAACTTTAACATGAGGGGAGGGGAAATCTGTCTTGCAGCCAGATAAAACATGGATCACAAAGAGACGTGGGCACACTGAGAGAGACGTAAAAACATAATAAAGTACATAAAACATCAAATGACAATAAGAGTCCGAAAGTATGTTTAGCCATTACCAAAAATATCATCAACCCCCAACTGTTATGTGGGAAACTAATCATCAGCTGAGTCATCATGAGTGTTCCACGGTTGGCCTGAAAGATAAAATGATCATGTTAGATCTGGCCTTTGGTTGTCAAGAATTCCTGGAAGGCAGAAGCTCAAATTGCAAACAGAGGATGATACATATCAACCTTTTTAAAGGGTATGTTCACCCAGTCTCTAGAATTCTGTCATCGTCTACTAGAACTGAAGTCGGATGATGTTTCAGAGTTCATAAAACATTCCTGGAGCTTCACAACAAACAAGGGTTGCAGCATTCTCCTAAACAACTGATGGAGAATTAAGTTTCCTAACTGGAAATATAAAAAAATAAAAATAAATTAGAAAAAAAAAGAAACTGTTTCAAACATGTGGACTACGAACACTTCACCCAAACTGTCAGTTGTCCTGGGAGTGACATAAAAACTAAATGTTCCATTTTTGTTCAACTTATATTTAATTTGAAAACATAAAAGCAATTTTTGGTGTCTGAAATAGCTGTTTTGAGTGTCGTTTAATTCCATTTTACTCACTTTCCTCGACATGCATCATTTACCTGTACTTTAGGAAGAGAGTTTTAGTTTTAGACCCTACGATCACATTTTTTCAAATTTTGTGGGAGACAGTGTTTAAGGCAGGATGATCTGAATATCCCAGAATGCATCTATGGGTTATGAACTTCTAGCATAAGTGACTGGGATGATATGGTTAGAATTGGAGAGTCAGCATTCAGTGTTCAGTGTTTGCAGGGAACTATGGGCATACGTAGTCTGTCTGCTTCTCCAGTGATTTCTTCCAGCATAGCAGAGGCTGAATTTAATGTTTACTGTTATGGTGTTTCCATTTTTGGTGAATTATCTCTGTCAATGTTTAGTCAGTCACTGCAGTAAAAGATAAACCAATGAACAACGAACCCATCCAAGAAATAAACAGTGTACCTGCGTTCACATTCTGTTCAGATGGTCCCGTTTCTCACATCGCGACATCGTTCTTTTCGCTTCTACGTCCGTCGTGAGCATTTAAGTCCTTCGTTAAGCCTTCGGGGTTGCTTTGGTTGTTTCTGGAGGCTTCCAGGTGCTCCGAGGATTGAAAAGTGCAGCTGAGTGAATGGAAAGCAGTGTGGTGCTCAGATAGACAGACAAGCTTCCTGAGAAGAAGAAAAGAAACCCCATTATTAATCATTAGAGTTCAGACTATTCACCACAACTGCTTTTAAAAGATTGTGATCTCTTTGAATTAATCACATTAAGCCAGGTTAAAAAAATCAACCATGTTAAAGCATTTAAACGCTTTTTCGTCATCATGTGGAAAAAGCAAGTATGTTTTCTAGCAGTGACGTTAATTCAATCTGACTCAGGTTCCTGCCCGAACAAGTCTCATGGGGTAGATCAAATGTCGGCTCACCTCTTTCCTGGAGAGAGTTTCCTGACTGCTCTCATGTTTTATTTAACCGATAAATGGAAAATTGTAGTAGCAGCTGAAGTAACACCGCGGTGCTGGTTCCTCGTCTCACCCGCAGGTGGCAGCAGAGGCTTTGCATTAACTTTGCTCCGCCTGTCAGCTCAAATACAGCTGTGTCGCAAAATGAGACCATCAGACATTCCTAATGTTTGGGCAGTGATAAGATGTCATTCTGACCCCATGCCGTGTGCGATAAACCCAGTTAGTGCTGCGGTGTGTTAAATATGTTCAATTCAAATAAATGATAAATCTTCAATAGCGAGTTATCTAATGTGAATGCACAGTTCATTTCATAACAAAAGTCTGACTACATTTTACAGTGGGCGGGTTGATAACCTAATTGTGTCCTACACACATCTCACACTTCAGCCGTGCCACGTCAAATCATAATTGTTAACCCAGGAAGTGTTTGAACCATTTGAGGGAAATTTCCAACTCGCACAGGAAGGCATCATTATCTCTGAAGAAACATTGATCAGATATGTTAAACACAACTTACTAAATGGTAACTTTTATTTTGGATCGAAGGAGATAAAAACAATTTCTCTCTGTTTGAAGAAAAAAAATGATTTTCAGTTCAGCTGTGAAATAAAGAAATGATTGATTCATCTGGGACTACACTGTGTTTATGATCAATACACAGGATCTGTTTATCAGTGAAAATGTCTCCAAAAAGAAAAAATAAGTCAAAAAACAGAATTTTCCCTTCGTGGTCCTTTGTTGGGTCTCGTCCCTCCTCTTCCTCCTTGCTCTCCTGCTCTCTCTTCCTGGTTCCCACGCTCGTAGACTGATCATTAGCTGGGATTTACTGTGGGAAATGATAAGCGAGCAGACTTATCACACAGAGACTGCTACGACAGCAATAAAGGCCCAAACTTACAAGTGCTACATAACAGAGTGGAATAGAATTAAATAGAGCTGAATGGTAGAAACTCTCAAATAAAAGTTAATGTTCTTATTTTACACAGTTTAGTCTGTAGTAGAATGCAACTAAGTACATGTACTTAAGTACCGTACTTCAGTATACATTTGAGGTACTTGTACAACTGTATTTTAGTGTTTTCCACTTTATACATCTTTACATTTCTACTTCACTATATTTCAGAGGCACATTTTGTACTTTTTACTCCATTACAGCAATTTAATAACTTAAAGGGTGACTCCACCGATTTTACACGTTAAAGTGTGTTTACAGGTCTTGGGGAGCACTACTGCATATGTGAAAAAAAATCGTATAAAGCCTTTTGTGGCTCCAGAGGAAGCTTCATGCAATCTGATTAATTGCCTCCAGTTATGACACTCAGCAGCAAAGACGAATTGTGAATAATGTAGGCACAAGGTTTTGAAATGGGAGAAGAATGTTCAGTATAAAGAAGGTGGTGTCTCTGGTGCTGCTTTAGCGATTGTGATTGTTTGCTTTTTTAAACCGTCCGTAATGAGTCCAGCAGTATAACAGGAGTGCCCTCCTGGGTCAGTTGACTGTTTTTCTAAACCTGACGCCTACATTACCCACAGTGCATCTGAGTCACGTCACTGGTTACAGTTTATCAGATTATATGCAGCTTCCTCACAAAGTCACAAAAGAGTCACAAAATACTATTTTCTGTGGAGTGGAGGTGGAGTCCCCCTTTAAGTTACTAGTTACTTTGCAGATTTTGAATGCAAAATATGAATCAATTAATAGATTATAGTATCTGATTATATGTTAAGCTAAAATAATTATCATTATTAAAATTATTGAAATTAGCCTGGAAATATATATATAGAAACTATTTTTTCTACACTGTAGTATTGTTACTTTTACATTTGTAGATGACCAGAATATTTTCTCTACCACTGTTACTTAGTCTTAAAATGCAGAGTTGTTTTTCCAACACTTACACACTGACATTTGTTGTGCAGAAAATACACTACTGTTGTGTTTTCACCCAGCTGTACAGCAGCACAGGCTTAAAATGAGGTAATATGAGGTGCAGTACTCATTTTTGTCCACAGGGGTCAGTGTGGAGCCACCACTAGCTTGCTCCCTCATTGCAGTGAGGTGAAAAAAAAACTCCACCAACACGGAGAACGAATTTGTAAAACCACAAGGAATTATTCTCCAGCTTAACGTAGCAGGAGCTGGTGGAAATGGCTGCTACACTGACGTACGCATCGGTGCTGAAGACTCGTCATGGATTTAATCAAAGCAATTGACGTGAGTGTGTCAAGTGACACTGTATTGATCATATTTTAGTCACCTCCCTCCCCCTTTACCAGGAGTTAAGAGCTCAGGGTCGGTGGCAGTGCAGTGCCAGCAGACATGGAGGATCAACATCTAGTTCAAGGACACTACATGCAGTGGGACGTGGGATTTGGGGCCTTGGAAGGTGCCCCCTTCCTTTGGTACTGCACATGCTGCCGAATAACTGGAGTATATTCTTAAAGAACTAGTTTTTGTTTCTTTGAAGGCATGCGTGGTGTTGCCGTCGTTGGTTCACATGAAAAGTGACAGATATAATTAAGAGGGAAATTCAGATATTTGCTTTCTGTCTCACCTTCACACAGCCGGCCCAAAGTCATGTAAAGTCGAGAATGTTGGACTTTTGCTTTTGTAAAGTTCAAAGGAAAAAAGCTGGATGCAGGTTAAGATGTGGTGAGAGAGGGGTTCAAATTAATTCTGAACACCTTAAAATCACCTATTCTCAGATCTTAATACATCTGATGAGGACTCTGGCTGTGTGTTCTGGCTCAAAAGCAAAGTATAAAACATAGAAAGCTTCCAAAAGGCCCTTAATAGATTCATTAATTTTAGGTACAGCTTAAAGTCCAGAAGTGAAACATGGGGACTTGATATATTTGGATGGCCCCATCAGGAATTTGAACACATCACTTTGAACACTAATATCAAAATCTAATGGGTGCATAAATAATTCAGCGATTCAAAATCAGCTATAGGCCACAGCTGCTGTAAAGTGTGCGAGCACTCGGCAGGCAGGACCAGGATTTAGTTCCTCTTCACACATCTCCTCCAACCTGCAGAGAGTCTATTGAGATTTTGGCTCATCCAAAATGTCCATAATGTGGCAGGAAAAGCCCAGAGCAGAATCTCCTCCAGGTGACAACATTATTTTTAGGTTTTTGGCTATTTTGCTTCCATAACAGGATGTCTTTCAGGCTAATGGAGAGAAACCATCCAAAGACTTAGATGCTTTTTTGGTTCAGATTTTTCTTCTAGTATCTTGTGGTTTGTCTAGAGATGTATGGAATTTTACGATTACCTTTGTAGGCTTGTTTCAGTAGCACAGACTGTTAATCCACCACCCTTCTATTCTAGTTTTATTCCTATCTTTATTCTCAAGGTTTTCACAGAGGCGTTACTTCATTTATCTCTCATAGCCAAAGAGATTCTACAACGGTGCTACAAAGAGATATCCAAACGTCCCTCAAAATGAGACATGATTTCTTTTTGACTTATCCGATGTTTGGATTTGTGTTCTGGAAATCTATACAAGTTAGTGCATATTTAGTTAGACAATGCAGCATGTGCAAACTTTAAATTACCAATTACATTTTAAGAAGACCCGTGATACAAAGAATAATAACACCCTCCCTCATGTAGGTAATCAACAGGAAGATCCATGGTGACATCTCTTAGTTAAAGATTTTAGCCTTTAGACGACTCAATAAGAATAAACATGCCACAGGCCATGTTGTAGAAGTCAACAACAGGCAACACCTGTAATATCTTAATGCTTCAGTAATCATGTGATAAGCACATGGAGGCCGTCTCTATGTGTGAACCGAAGAGGGGAAAATCAAGAGCCAGACAAAATAACATTAAGTCAGTACAGATGTTGGAGATCTTTATCAGACGAGCCAAACTGAACATCTAAATGTGCTCGGCATGACCCTGATTCGCGCTTCACCAGCCCCACGATGAAATCATCTGGAAAATCTCATTTTTGCGGCGCACATGCAGGCAAGTAGGAGTTGGACAGAACACAAGAACCCTACTAAGACTCCGATGAGGCTGTTTCACAGGGGAAAAGGTGCACTGCCAACGCCCACGCTGCTGTGCACATACAGTATTCTGCTGTTACTGCACTCTTATCTCCGCTTGCCCTCCCTGTGGACTCAAATACACGCGTTATCTCTCTCACTCTCTCTCTCTCTCTCACACACACACACACATCTGCACACAGACCCATGCGTGCTCTTTGCAATTAGCTCATACTATATGCAAGCATATATTCATACATGCATATCACACACCTGTGCATGCACAAGGATCCTCACACACACACACACACACACACACACACAAAAACATGCACACCCTCCTGTATTTACCGTCGGGGTCCTGTGAGACTATTTGGCATGCTACCCTCTTTATAGCTCACCTCAACCAGCATTTGATGGTCACTTTAACAGGCATCATCTAATATTTATTGACCTGCTTCGCTGAGGGGTTTAATGCCGGCCGTTGGGTCTGCGCTGTGGTTAACCTCTTGCAGCTTAGCGTAGCATAGCGCTTTAACAGCATGGAAACCTCATTTCTCTGACTTCTTGAGGTTCCCTCACGCTGCAAGCTCGCTGGGAGTCTCTCCTTTCAGTCATGGTTTGAAAGGATGCCACACGCTCTCCCGCAGCTCCGAGAGCTGTGCACCTCGGCTGTTAATTGTTAAAAGCATTTTTTTTTTTTTTTACTTTTATCGTAAAAGAGCGCAACAGCTGTCTGACCCATGTTTCAGGTGGCGGCAGCCCGAAAGGTTTCACTTTGCAGGTGAACCAAGTTGGACTACATTTGTGGTGACGATACAAGAAGGGACAAGCTTAAAACGTGACATCTTTCTGCTGTACCAAACATGTTTTCTCCATAAGCTCTTTGTCATCTGTGAAGGACAATCCACTCGTATCGTAGACTACCAGAGAAGAGACACTAAACATTAGAAGTGCAGCATAATTTGCCATCAGCCACTATAATAACCTTTTTTCTGCTCGCTCCTCCCCACACTGTGTCTGTGTTGTGCTAATGATGCAGGGTGACAAGATGTCTGATCTGAACCCATAAGACCCTCAGATCTTCATCACAACAGAACTCAATGTGAAAAGGACAAACTAGATTCAAAACAGACCTAAAATAGACCAGATTATGGCCATGTTAAGAGAGATTAGGGTTAGGGGACTAGAGAGTCTGCTCAGACTGGGGTTTCATGCTGCAATCACACGGCTGTTTACAGAAAATCAAATCAAATACATCAAATACAGTTATTTTGTCTAGCATTTTATGTAATTATAGCTGGATCACCCGTGTTTTCTCCCTATGTGAGGTAGCTGCAATAGATCTGGTTGTAAATACTGCTGCAGAGGATAGAAAAAGTCCATGGAAGGGAAAAGACTAGACCTATTGAGAGCCTGGCGCTACCCATTTCGACTGACTCGACTCTCAGGTCAGGTAAATCGCACTGTGGTTCTAAAGTATTCAATCTGGTCCAGTGAATGAGTAACATGCCGGTCCGTGTGGCTCCGTGTTTTGGTCTAGTGTGTGCAGCGTGACCTCGTTCTGACCCACTAAATTGAGGTGTCATGAGAGATATTTTTCGAGTTTTACCTTTTGTAGAAGGATCTTTGTGCGGTTTGTGGGGCCAGATCAGATTTTAAGTGTTCTTAAAAGGTAATGAATAAGTAATGTCACCTCTCTGGCAGGGGGGAAGCCTGAGCTCGCGTGTGCAGCCGAGAGAAACAAACTAGAACCAGTGAGTTGGTCATGAGCAGCTCTCATGAATCAAAGTCCTGCTCAGGTATTACTCAGGGTCGCCCCCCCCCCCCCTCTTTGAGCATTGAACGAAGAAAGATTGGAAACCGAAACGTTTATTTTTGCGTGATGTGACCTGACACAGAAAGTCACAGCGCTGCACATCCTAGCTCTATCATAGCTTCCTCTGCCATTCTTCTGCTTGTCATTTTCCACAGAACACAATTATTCAGCTACATCAGCGAAGTACTTTGTGCTGTGCGTGTATGTGTGTGTGCGTGTTTGTATGGGGGATTGGAGGGTTCTTGTGTGTGCGTTTATGTGTGTTTTTGAGTGCTTCCCCAGTGAGCTGCCTAAGACACGGCAGCGCCCGCCCTGCTTCTGGTAATTGGATGTGACCTCACAACTTGACCAGCAACAATAATTGTGCACACACACACACACACACATTCACACACGTTCCAATCGCAGGGGATTTTACGCCACTGGAATACAATTACAGGCCAATAACAGACGGCCACAAAGGAAGGATTAGTGTTGGAACTGGCAACCTTCATGTGTCTACATGGTCATTACAGGCGGATCTGGCAACCTCAAGGCGTTAACCCCCAATACGACTCTCAGGGTTCATGTGTACGCGCGTGTGTTTGTGTGTACCTCAAGTTTACTTAGCCTACTTTAATTTGTTTCTTGCGTCTGACAAGTCACTACCACTGTCTGTCTCAATCAGATCCAATGAAGAATTCCAACCTCTCAAAAATATGGTCAATTCTCGCTCTACAGAAACCGAGACGATGACGGCGATAATGCCAAACTCGAGGTTAACCCCAGAAATCTTATCTTATCTTTTTCTCACCCCCATTTTGGTGATTCTGTGCCAAACGTAACCACATCTTAACCACACTTTGTAAGATATAATCGGTTTGTATAATGTGCACAATAAAGAAGAAACTAATCTAGCAAGAGTTTGGCAAATTACTGTGTAGCATTTAGCTAAACTTGAGGCTAGCAGAAGACCACAAACCAACAAGTGACGTCATGGTGGGCTTACAATTGATTTAAACTCACCTGCCATTCCCCCTGTACTTGAGAAAGAAATGTGTTACATTTGTGAATTTGTTACACTTAGATGATTACAGAGGATACATTGCATTTGGTTACTTTCGTAAGCTATACTAACACATGGCTCTCTTTGTTTCCATACCATGTGTTTCCGTTTGTCTCACAATATGGATACCAGTCTTTTTTTTCCCCTAATGGACATTTTCAAATTGTAACCCGTGATTTTGTTTGCTATAAAAATCTGTTTGGCTTATTAAAAAATCAGACTGATTGTAACCGATCCCTCATCTTCTCCCTCTCTTTCCATCACGTCCACCCGCAGTCGGAGAGGGCAGGAATCTGGTTCCTATGGACCCGAACGGTCTGTCAGACCCCTACGTGAAACTCAAACTGATCCCAGATCCCCGCAGCGAGAGCAAGCAGAAGACCAAGACCATAAAGTGCTGCCTCAACCCCACCTGGAATGAGACTTTTAAATTGTAAGGCTGCCGATTTCTTATTTATGCGTGTTGTTTGGCTGTTTTTTTTCTCTTTGCTCTCTTCTCCTCCATTAAGTCTTTTCCCCTGTTTTATCTCCGTCTCTTCATCTCTCTCTCACTCGGTGCACTGTTTCATCACATTACGCTCGGCTTTTCCAAGCATGGGTAACCGCTGGCGCTCAGATAAAACATCTGGCTCCTTTTATTAAAAAAAAAAACCTTGCTTTTGGGGTCTTTTCCCGCAGTTGGCTCCAGTTACATCCTTAATAAGCCACATCACATCTGGGTGCAGATGTTCAGTTTGAAAGAGTTTTCTGTTTGTTTGTTTCTTGCACCTGCCCAACAGAAGAGTTTTAAGAAACTGTCGCAAACATGTTGTCTCAATGTAATACAAAAGTGGTGTGGCTGACTATCAGAAGAAAGCATAGAAGGCCACAAACTGCTCCAGCGGGACATGAATGGAAACAAAACTGCTTTCATGTGGCTTTAAAAAGTCAAGAACCTAACAAGAAATGGTCAAATATTTTTTAATAAAAGCACCTTCAGGTATCTCTCTCAGCTGTCAACCAACTGTTGATTGTCCCTGCTTCTCTCGCAGCCACCTGAAGGAGTACGATAAGGACCGCCGTCTGTCGGTGGAGGTGTGGGACTGGGACCTGACCAGCCGCAACGACTTCATGGGATCCCTGTCCTTCGGCATCTCAGAGCTCCAGAAACAAGGAGTGGATGGATGGTGAGATTAAAGGAGGGATGGGTGGAGGGAGGGAGGGGGGGAGGAAAGAGGTGGAGAGACATGAGGCGAGGAAACAGCACAGGTAGAGGAGGAGGGAGAGCGAAGGTGACCTTGTTCATTACTGCACTGTTGGAGAAATACTTTAGTTGGAGCTCTTTCTTTTTATTCTGGTGATACTTAGTGCCAAGGCATCTCCGCCCTGTCTCTTTATCTCCTTTTCTTTATCTCCCCACCTCCCTCCCTCCCTCCCTCCCTCCCTCCCTCCCTCCCTCTGGTTCAGTCTCTATATCTCTCTGTCTCCCTCTCTTCTGCTGACGCTGCTCTGTCAGGGTTTTTAATGAGATGCCAGCGTTTGAGGTGGAATGGTGGAGGTGCGAGAAGAGATGCCATTAAAAAAGGATGATATTCAGAGCAGGAGGAACCTGTGCAGGAGGAGTGCGTTGTGTGTGTGCCAGAGGGAGGAACAGGGTGACATGAACATAACAGCTGCGGTTTAAAGCTACGATCCTGTATGTTTCTACATGTTGTTTTCTTCTGTTGCTTAATCTTAAACTTCAGCGCTTAAAAATATCCTTCACTGACAACCTACTTTATTTCATTTTTCAATTTCATGTGATATGTATTGTTGTCAGATGAGGTGATGTCTCAGAACCTGAGCTACTTCATAACTATCAACGTTTATTACAAGTTATGGACGACAATACTTTGAGGGAAAATAGAGCCCCTCTGTTCGAAAGAGATGAATGTGGCGAATATGATTGGCCTCTGACACACCCACCTATAATATCTGATAATGTGTGCTGTCTGATTCCGCCCCATTTCCAAGTGCACCAGGCGAGACCGGCCGAGGAATTGCTGAAAGTGCATTTGGCGGCTCCATTATTGCAAAATATTATATTTGATAATAAAAGTAGTAATCATAATCGTATTTGGAAACAAACTTCTGGCACAAGTCGTGAGAACACCGCTGCTTGGTGGCACCTAGATGCCGACAATATAGCGAGCTAGCTAGCGGGTGAGATAATGCCGGAAATTAAAAGGCATAATATAATAACAGAGGAGGCTGCTGGGAATCAGTGTTATAATCAACATTTTCCTCAGGCATTATATTAAGAAGAAGTACACTCTGCAATTATAATTACAATATATTAATGTCTGAACTTGCCAAATAATTTCCATCTTCCAAAGTCATGAATACCCCAGGAAAGGGACTTCGCTATGAACGTGAACCATATGTGTGAATGTTTGTCTGATTTGTGTGTAAAATCCTTGATCGGGGCTGCCTGAGATTGCTCAATGAGTCAGTGCAAACTGACAATAAAGTTGTATCATATAGTACCGTACGTATGGTATGGCATGGAGTCATACTGTATTGTATTTGAAGGCATCATGACTGGATGCCCTCCTCTAATTTAGCCCTAAATGTTATTAGGTCTACACTTGGACAAAACGCTTTGGGGTGTGAGCAAAATCATTCCTAAAGTATTCACATTTGTTGGAATATGCGTTTGTGTATCTTTGTTACATACTTGACAAAACTTGCAGACAGTGAAAATGTCTGATGATCGGGTCGTTAAGCTCCGTCTCAGGATGGTAGACTGTCAACAGCGGCGGCACAAAGCCTTTTCAAACTGTTGTTGTTCGTTGACGGCACGGCCCACGCGAAGCGATGACTATTCAGGGCCAAACAAGCCAATTAACGAAAAGAATTAAAACAGCGTGTTGCGGATAAAAATTGTCACATCCAACATGAGTTGAAGTTGTAAACAGGATCGACTGTGCAAAAGTCCAAAGTTTAGATCTGTGTCACTGAAGCCTGATCACAATGTTATTTACTATGATTATGATTGTGATTCTGGAGGTATGAGGTCGTGGTGTAATGAAGCCAGTGTGAAAAATTGTATTCTATTGATTTTGTTAAAGGATTAGCATCTCAGCTGTGTTGTGCTCCCATCTCTGTCGGGCCTTGCTAGATCACCATGAAGGAGAGTAAATGACTAAATAATCAGCCGATTATTCTCCGAATGGGCTCACTAACCGTCAGCGGCTTCGGCTAATGGCAGCAGTTAAACGCCTAAATTGTATAAACTAATTGTGAATTGATTTGACTGGAAATATTCTCTCTCTTTAGGTTTAAGCTGCTCTCCCAGGAAGAAGGCGAGTACTTCAATGTTCCCGTCGCTCCGGAGGGGGAGGAGGGCAACGAGGAGCTACGGCAGAAATTTGAGGTGTGTACGATCATGTGCATTTGTAAAATGATGTCTGTTTGTGTTTTTTACGTGTAAGCGTTTGCCAATATGTGGGTTCAAATGTGTCGGTATGGTATGCTTGTGAATGTGTGTGTGCGCACAGTGCATCTGTGTGTGTCCGAGTGAGAGCCTCTCTGGGAGAGCTGTTAGCAGTTGGCAGGCACACTTCTAGTACCATCCGGTCTGGCACACTGCAGGTCCAGACGTGTGTGCGTGTGTGTGTGTGTGTGTGTGTGTGTGTGTGTGTGTGTGTGTGTGTGTGTGTTTGTGTGTGTGTGTGTGTGTGTGTCTGACCAGTAGGCCCATTCATTAACACATTTGGCAGTGAAGTGGGTAACCCTTCTCTGTGCCTTTCCTCTTTTTTTCTTCTCCTTTCCGCTTCTCCTTCTGTGTTTCTGACATCGGGGGCCACAAAACATCAGAGTCATTCAGAAAAGTGTTGATCAGAGAGTTAAGTGGAGCAGTTTGGGGACCATTTCGCCTTTTTGTTTTCTCACCTGTCCCTGCTTCAGCACCGGTTGTAGTTGGACGAGCACCAGCAGATGGTAACGGGTCCACGGGTAACAACATGCGCCTCCATTATTAATTTTCATGTTGTGTCTTGTACGTTTAATCACATAAAGTTAAACCAAAGTGCTAAAGGGCGCATTGAGTTTTACATGGGATGCTGGTAAGCTAATTATGTTATCTTCCTCCTGTTTACAGTCTTTGACCTTGGTAAGCTAACAAGCCGCGGGTCATATTCACTGTACAGACCAGCTCGTCTTCACCATAAAAATGGCTGTATTGTCTGCAAACAGCTTGGTTTTGATGTGACCAAAGGAGGACATCTGGTGATGTAGTACAAAGAGCCACAGGTGGGGCTTTTCAACTGCCACATTTGGCCACACCATCACCAGTTTTATAGCACCTAGGTGGACAGGATGGACCTGCACCTCCAAGCAGGCTGCAGTGACATCTCAATTCATGACCGCCCCAAACGAGCCTGTCTTGAGACTCAACTCATGTCTTTGCAGGAAACCTGAGAGGAAGGTGTTTTTGGTTTAGTTTCTCTCCAGTGACCCTGTTAGTACTTTCAGTTCAATGTACTGTTTCATCATTTTTGCTTTCAGCTGTTTCTAGAGTCGTGTTAAGTTACTGCACTTGAAAACCCAACATTTCCTGATTTTTGCTGCCTCGTGATAAAAGCTTATATATAACTGTATAACGGGGGAGTTTTATTGTGAAGAATTAAAAGGAAATTAAATGTTTTTTGTCACCAAATTAGTGGAACATTTGCTAGCCTGCTGCAGGGAAAAAGAGTGTTTGCAGCCACTCCTCTGACCACTACGCAAGACAAAAATACTTCTACCATATTTTGCAGTTTATCAATAACCTTTAGTGTCCAAAATGACATCAGGGTACTGAAACGGTAATCTTTATTTGGGATGTTTTCATTAAAAATTACCACAAGCATCTTTTTCTGCATTATGTTTTCCCAAAAAAATGTTTTGCTATCATATGGGACAACATATACACTGCTAGGCCAATGAAAACAATAAAATCATCCCTCCGATATATCGGTTGGCCTGTAATTGCGGTCAAATTCACGTTGTACAAGAGTGCTGTGAGACAAGATTATTTTCATTGTTAAATGTGTGTTCAGTTTGGAGTCTGGAGGTTGTTTTTACAGGGAGGTAATGTAGCTTTCTCGCCTGCATGTCTCTCCTCTCCTCCTCCTCCCTGTCTTCATTGTTCTTCCCTCTCTCTCCTTCACTTATCTGTTTTGTCCTCCGTCACCTTCAGTGCCCCCCTGTGTGTCTCTCTGTCTTTATCTGTTTTTCCCTCTCTCCATCTCCTCAAGGTCATGGTCCTCAGACGTTCACTGAGACACAATCTCGGGGGGCCAGCTATCACATGCTTGTGCTCGCACACACACACACACACACACACTCATGTAGGCAACTCGTAGGGTGAAGCGCTCAGAGAGATGGCAGAGAGAGAGGAAGACACAGACAGGGGGAGATTTCACTTTGGTAACATGACCTGGCTGCCCTCCATTCACCCCATCCACAATCACACAAACACACAAGAGTCACTGTAATGAATAATGCATGTTGTACACATATACACAGTCAAACTCCGAAGTTTAATACATCTTTATTGGCATGAAGTGTTGATCAAATTGCAAAAGCACAAACAAGCAACAGTAAAGTCCCCTTTATTTTCCTCGTCCCCTCAGTAACCCTATAGTCCGTAGTTTTCATTCTTACTTTTTTCTTTGTCCATTTCATCCAATGTCTTTGTCTTACTTTCATCTTCTTTCTGTTTCCATTGTCTTTCTTACACACAAACAGGGGCATGAATAATAGAGTGAAGGAGTAATTGGGGTGGAAGATGAAGGTGACTTGTGGAAATACAGACGCAAGGACAGTGGGAGGTGTACTTATTGGCATTAAGAGAGACTTGTTTCCATCTTCTTTAACTGTGGGAAATTCTAACCCAACTTCTATCTATCATGAAAACAATGTTTATGAATTATATTTATATGTACCAGAGCAAACAAAATAGGTAAATATACCATAAATATAGCAAATAATAATACTAAACCAAATAGTCAGTCTGTGATAATGAACTGATAAAATGTGTAATTAGAGAAAGACAGTAGCCGGTCTAAAAAATACATTTTATAAGGGTAAATTTGGGTTCTTAAAAGTGCAATATGTAAGAATTGAAGTTGAAAACATTCAAAAATGAACTAAAATGATCAACATAATGTGCATAATTAGACAGTTATGTCATCTATGTATAGTGTTGCAAATATGTCTACTGATTATAGCATGCTAAATAGCTAGCCCTTCCCAGTCCAAAGCTCCTGTGGTAGCAGTATACAGTCCCCTGGTCCCTGGGCTCCCAGTCAGGACCGCTAGCTGCCCAGCTAACTGAGCTATATAGCTATCAGTGAGCCACAGGTACATGTTTTGGACTACACAAAGGCCTCATTATGACAATAACTGGGGTGAGCCAATTCATAATGAATGTACAGATGCATTTATTATGTTATTAATAAATTACACATTATTATGTTATCATATGAATCTGTCAGTGTACACGTTTGTTCCCATTCTGTTGCCCCATTGAATGAATTACATTTCCACCATCATTTAGATATGTAAATGCTTTTTATCCAAAAAAAGCAAAAACCACTTTGAGTCAGTGTCTGTGAATCAGATTTCTGCTGCTGCCATTCATTCTTTTTCCAACTGTTGATAATGTGTGGACACACGGCTGTATACGGAGAGACAGACAGACAGAGAGAGCAGCATTCATCTCTAAAGGCTCCGAGAGTGTTGCCTTCAGCATGCTCTGCTGCTCACAAATACCTCGACTGCTCCTCTGTGTGTGTTTGTGTGTGTGTCAGAACAGATGGAGACGGATAGAGCCTTTTATCCATTGATGAGTTGAGAATCGTATGGGTTGCACCACTAGCGCGCACACACACACACAACACACACAAACGGCGCAGGGAGCGGCAGAGTACTCTCGGATGCTTCGCTCTGACAATTTTCAAGACAAGGCAGCAGAGAAATGACTGCACAAGACCGAAAGGAGTGCAGAGAGCCTCAATGTGGATCAGCAATTTGAGATAAGATATAATAAGATGTACTCGTCCTGCACCTCTGTCTCTGAGAGTGTCGGCATTTTGTTAATGTCTTAAGACCGTCCTTTTAAATTGAAACATGGCTTAACAAAGTGGAGGGTAAGATTATAATTAGATTAGATTTTAAGATTATAAAAGTTTCCTACGGCAGAGGCGGGACGAGAGAACGAGACAAGGTCGAGGCAGAGACAGAAAGAGAGTTGGAAATGAAACAGAGTGAATAGAGAAAAGAGACAGGGAAGTGACAGACATGAATAAATGGAGAGTCAGAGACACAGGCCAAATTTATAAAGATGAAGTAGAAATGAATTTTTTATAAAAGGAAGATGTGGCACAGAAACTTTCGCTGTGAGTGGGAGAGAGTGGTTGAAGGACAGAAACAAGGGAAGTGGTGACAGTCATGATTGAATAGAGTGGCAGACTCACAGGGAGGCCATATTTGTTATGGAAAGTGTGAAGTGGAGTGTAAAGTGCCTGCATGGAATAAATGAAATAGAATCAAGCGAAAGGCTAAAAAACTTTTCCTTTTTAACATAGTTATCAATTCCTCTCCTGTGCTTCCAGCAAAAGTGCCAGAATTGTGTAGTAGGGGGCTGTGAATTTTTATTGGGACTTTAAAGCCTCGTTTATTTTTATTAGCTTTGACTTGTGAGAAATGTGTTTCTACTTAAAATATCAATGTAGTCAGCTTTAGTCAAGCTTCTCATATGTTGGCAGTGAAATTGGTGGGAATATTCTTCCATCGTCTTAAACACAACAGTATTTTAGCAGCTTCATTGGCACATTTAGCATTTATTTCTAAATTGTTACTAGAATATGTGTTTCTGATGTTGGTGCTTTTGTGTCGCCTTCGTCAGCAGCAATCACACCATCCTAATGCCCGACCTTGAGTTCTGCTTCAGTATCCCTGGCACAGCCCTGTAGTGTCTCAAATCTCACTCTGTGACTGCCACCAGTTCATAAATATCAATAAATCCAACTCTAAGACATAAAAAGTAGAGTAGACCCCAGTTTCTCATGGTGTCCCTCAAGGTTCTTTGCTCGTTCTTCTTCTACTTCATTTTATACATGCTTCCCCTTTGTCACATTATATGTCACTGTGGCCTCCATTTTCAGTGTTATGCTGATGACACCTGGCTCTATATCTTCAGCAAATCCATTGCTGCTCCTAAACACCTTCATGAAACGTCTTACAGATATAAAATCTTGGCTGTTATGCCGACGGTACCAAGTACCTAAAAGACCTTCATCTGCCCCAAGACTTTCATCAGATCCTGCCAAGACTTTTAGTTTTGCCTTCTGCATCAATGGCTTCACTGTTACTACTTCCACACACATATGTAACATTTTTGCTGCTGTTTCCATTTGTATGCTGACTTCTCCTTTACTGTTTCTGTCACACAGTTACCCCCCACATGTTTTGGGCTCAAAACCTTTTCAATGTCAGTTATGAAATGAAGCACTTTGCAGGTTCCAATCCCAGAAACGATGTGGTTGGAGATAATGAAACAATAAATGTCTTTGTTATAAGGTGCAGTATGTAAGAATTTTAGTCTTAAACATTCCAAAATATGAACTAAATAAAAAGAAGTAACAGTTCCGACACTGTGTCAGAGAAACTTGATATGTAGTGTTGCAGAGATATTTGCTTGAGTTAGCATGCTAACCAGCTAGCCTGGTGCCTGAAAACTTCTTTCTCACAGCTGTCCAAAGCTCCTGTGCTAGCAGAGTTTTATGCTGTGATAGTCCAGCTGGCTGCACGGCTAACTCGGCTAACAAGCTAACACAAGCTACAGTCATGGATGGATAAACAATGCAGTTATCAGCAGTTAGTAGTTACTCTGGTGATACGCTGCCCCTATTTGTTTGGATTATGACGTCATCAGGTTTTTTTACATATTGCACCTTTAATGTTAGAATGCATAAATATATTGCAGTTATGTGACAACTCAACTCTCTTTTGGTGCCATTTTTAGACTGTGTCTTGGAGGTTGTGTCTAATGTAATCCAATGTGTTCCCTTCCTCCCATTTAGAGAGCTAAGATCGGGCCGGGCAAGAACACAGAAGGGAAGTCGGCTAACGCTGCATCACGGTTTGACTCCAATGGCAACCAAGATCGCATGAAGCTGGCTGACTTCAACTTCCTGATGGTCCTGGGCAAGGGGAGCTTCGGCAAGGTGAGGCCTTCGTATGTGTCTATGTCTGTCTTGTCTGCCACTTAGTCTGTAGCGCAAATCACAGCAAATCCTGATATACTGGCCCCAATTTTTCCTCCGCATACCAAGTACTCCCAGAGAACGCATCATGAGATGGCAAGCATCATGCGTAGGCTAAGATGCACAGCTAACATGAGTACACTGATGCGGTAATTGGGTACTTTAAAGAACACCTCTGTTAGCCCCTCTGTTGTCTGTGTTTGCGTTTGACTGAGCCACACAGCTCTGTATCCACACATGGAGCTTAGAAAAGAGAAGAAGGACAGAAAGAGAGGATAGAGATGGAAGGAATTAAAGGAGGCGAAGTGCAGGTAGACAGAGATGGATGAAGGGAGAGAGAGAGCGACGAGGAGGATGACGTGACAGGCGGAGGGAGTGATGAAAGGAGAGAGAGAGAGAGACAGAGATGTGAGAGCATGGCGGAAAGGTTGACATGAATGAATTGAGAGAGAGGTAAAAACGTCGGACTGAATGAAAGGAGGGGAGAGCGAGAAAGGAGGTGGTGGTGGGGGGGAGCCTCGTTGGAGAGGGTAGGACTGACGTGAATGAATGAAAATCGAGGCAGGAAACAGAAAAGAATGGGAAGATGGGGCGGGAGAGAAAATTTGGTAAACGTCGGGTAGAACAGCGAGGATGGAGAGAGAGAGAGAGAGAGAGAGAGAGAGAGAGAGAGCATTGTCTGTGTACCAGACCTGTATGCCGGCAGCCTGTTTCTATGGTAACAGGCATTTAAAGCAACACTGATGCGTCAATGTGGAGAGACTGAGTCGAGGGTCGATCATTACTGGAAAACCAGACACACACATGCACACACACGCAGATTCCCATAAATGTGCACAGATACACACGAGTACACACCCTCTGTAGTGACACATGTGCAGCCTGTGCCGGAGCGTACAGAGACACACACCTGCACGCATGCATGCACACGCAGTTCTCACTCAGGCCTTTTCTATGTACAGTACAAGCACACACACACACACACACACACACATAACTCACGTGCACAAACAGGCGTTCATGTGGTGTGTGTGTGTGTCATTTACATTTTTCCTGAGTTTGTGTGGGAGGCTGGTACCTTCAGAGCTCCTCTCTGCCTTGGTGTCTGAGGACATCTGCATCACAATACTGCTGCTAACGCTTCTCTGTGCATGGTCACTGTGTGATGATAACACACACACACACACACACATAAACACATCTCATGGGCATCTCATGCAGACACAAGCAAGAGCATGCATCAGCCTGATCTGTACAGTCAGGCCCCTATACAGAAACCAAAAGCACGCAAGCATAAACACACATGAATACACATGTATGATGCAGCATTAATTGGGTTAGTGTACGTTTGTTTGTTTTCACACTACAGGATGTGAGCATTTTGCTCTCTGCAGTGTGAATTAATCCAAGTTTATCTGACCATTTTTTCTGCATGCATTTCAGCAGCAGGGAATCGCTCCGACTCCTTTTAACGCCATGTTTACACCAAAGGAACCTATAAAAGAAGGAAGGGACATCATTCCAACATTCTTGGTGCCAGTTATTTTCTAGTCTGCGGGAGATGAATGGACAAGCAGCCTCTAGGAAATGATCCATATCCGCTTTAGTTTATCTGCTGCTGGTCTCCAAACAGTATTCAAACACGATTCTAGGCAACAGCAAAGGTATTTATTACGGCAATCAGAAAGCTTCAAGATCGGATAATGTATTGTAACTGTAACAGTTGACAGTTGGTGGGTTGTTTGTTTATGTTATCAGGCTGCTGTCAGTCAAAACTAATCAAACCACACCGGCAGAGTCCTGATGAAGCAGATTAGATGGATTTTTGACTGCTGATCATTTTTTATTACAACAACTACAGGTTTTGTTATTATTCCAAAATACTGAATGTTGTAGATTAAAAAAACAAAAACTAACCTTTTAGGGCTTCAGTCCACCTCATGACAGCAACGCAGGCCCAAACTTGTGATCTTACTGTTGTCAGGTAGCACAAATTAATACAATACGGACATATGAGTGTTTGATTAAATTTAGAAAATAATCATCAAAAGCAAGACGTTAACTGAAGCACACTAACCTGAGGAAGTCTCACCGCCTTCTGCATTGACTGTCTGTGTGGGGCCAGAGAGCAAATACACACCGCCTCGTTGGACATGATCCATTGAGCTACACACACTGCGTGATATATGACGGTTTAGAATAATACAACGCAGCCTGCTGTAATACAGCACAGTGCAGCACCACGCGGTGCAGTGGAGTGTGGTTTCATTAGTTTTCCCTGGGTAAATTCACTCTGCAAGGTCAGCAGAGAAAACACAGTGGCATCATTTACGACATATGACAGTTAATATCCCGAGGACTGCTTTTCTGTCAAATGACCCTGAACAACTTTCTTGGACAAAAGGGGCGTCGCCGATAGTGACAGACGACACGATTCATAGTAGGGTAGCCGGGTTTGTGAATGACACTGTAACCAAAATGACCTTGAGTAGGACACTGATCCTCGATGAGGTCATAAAAAGTAAATCGGACGCTTTGTGCATCAGCAGCCTCCCTGAAATGACATGCAAAAGATAAAAGGTGTAATGGATCAAATGTGTCAGCGGGGATGGCGTGTAATGATGCCAAAAAAGCTCCGGTTGTTACTTTGTACGTCGCTCGTGTGCAGAGGCGTTTTGATTTTTGGGACGAAACCCTGTGGTTTTATATGTCGTCTTTCTCTCGTCCTTGTCCTTGTGGTTGCATAAAATGAGCTTTGGGCCAGATGGTGTCCTTCCTCTCAGTTTCAACTTTATAGAGTTTGTATTTACATAGAGTCACACTGGCACCATATGTGAAGAGTCCACACATACACAGGCACACACACACTCACACCGTCTTTTAAAGGATACCACCGGAGTAGATGGCAGATATCTAAACCTTAATGACTACGATTAGAACCCACATTCTTGAACTGTGGTTGCCCTCTATGCAAACACGTCCTCACACACACACACACACACACACACATTTAGACCTGTGCGTCTTCGTCCATCTGTGCTGCATTCCCTGTAGTATCCCGAACCCAGTAACCCCTCTACATTATCATGTCTGAATATTTATAAGGCATGAACAGCAAAACTGCAAAGTTTCCGATCTCTTAGGAGGAAAGAAATATGAAGCGGACATAAGGTCACTCTTATGGCTCTGTTCTTTGGAAAGAATAATTTGTGTGATGTGTTTTCCATTTGCATGAGTAAGCTGACATCCATCCATCAATTTCTAATGACTGAGCAGGTAGTGGTTCTGCTCACTGAACACAGATGTAGAATGAGTCTCCTCACTGTGGAGATTAACCCTTTGTTTAATTTACACAATGGTCTGTCTGAGATCTTGTCTATCTTGGTTCCACAGACAAATGGGGACGTTAAACACATCAATGAATCAAACGCAGCTTAATTTGAACATTTGAGCAGTTGAATAATTTCCGAGTCACTAGGTTGACCCCGTGTTTTATGCAAATTAACATAAGAAACGTAATAATAGCTTTTAATATGAAATACGATTGAATGAAAGATCCTTTGCCGAGGTCCCAAAACTCAATTAGCCTCGTGGGAACTACAAACACACCATGCTAGCCATGCAATGTAAAGCTCAGCCATTTCTCTTCTCGCCAGTTCACTGCCTTGTTTCAAGATAAAACGTTGGAGTGCTTTTATGAGTTTTAGAATGATAGGCTGTGCAGTCAGTCGACTTGTTTCAGCAGAGTGTGTAGAAAAGAGACTTTATCTGTGCTAATAAATTACACAAGTTACAGCTTTCCTCAGTTTCTGACAGTTGTCTTGCATCTGAAGCGTGGAAACTTGGAGTTCTTTGCTATTAGCAAACTGTCAAAGTTTTGGCAGAGAAACGGTGAGCTTGAGATTGTGTAATTTGACTTTTTAAAGTTGCAGAGACATTCTAATGATTCACTGTTGCTCAAGTCTCAAGTAATGTTCCGATGCATCTGACATCCAATTTTAAAGGTCATATTGATGACATTTTTATGTAGACAAATCATTTTTTGTAGTAGAAAGGTGCAAAATAAAAGTCGAAGTAGTAAATACTTGGAGTAAATCTAAGTAAATCTAATTTTCTTCAAAACATGATCGAGATTGTCAACTATTTATTTTAAATGTTTGTTTGTGCCGGGTCCAAAATGGTTGTTCTATTTATCTCTGCGAAAGTATTCTGACTGTTGGTTCAGTAATGGAGTAATTGCTGTATATCTCTCTTTTGTTATCCGTGAAAATAAAAATGAAAAAAATGTTTTTAAAAACAATTAACAGTTTTCCTGACTCCAGGAAGTTGCTGCCACTGGCCAAGAAATGGTCCAGCAAAAAGTGCCCGTAAGGCGAAAACCACACTTTAAACAAACAAGATATAATGTGTTAATTAGTGAGCTTTAGAGGCACTGGTAGGGAGACCTTGTTACCTTAAGACATAGCCGTGCTAGCCATTTCCCTCTGTTGCCAGTCTTTATACTAACCTAAGCTAAATGTCCCGGCTATAACCTTGTATTGAACAGCCAGATATGAGAGTGTATTGTTCTCATCTAACCCTCTGAAAGAAAGCAAAAAACCTCTATTTCTCATTATCTTCAAGTATTAAAGCTCCTCTTTGTTAAGCTTTCCACACAAACAGCACAGACCACTTCAACAGTTACACTTGCTCCTATAATTCCCCCATACACATCTGAGTCTAGTGAGGTGAACTCCTGTGGCCTGGTCACAGGCCTGCTTCAAATTTTATGATATGACCTGCGAGCTTAGACTTGACCTACATTTTGCCTGCTATTTGCAGCAGCAGCTACTGGATTGTTCAGGAAGGAAGATATGAGGACAGGAGAGGAGAAAGGAGGAAGAACATAGGGAGGAGTGGAATCAAGAAACAGGAGGGAGGGAATGGTGGAAAAGGAGAGGAGAACAGGATATCTGACAGAGGAAGATGAGACGGAAATGTTTCCTCTTCTGTTTGAGAGACTGTGAGCAGTATCAGTCTGACCTTGGCTAACAGACATCTAAACTGCTGAGTACACACACACACACACACACACACACACACACATAGACACAGCAACGCAGAGGCCTCACTTGGCATCTGTTGGTCGACCTCCACAGGAATCAGCAGCCACAGATTATACATGAAACCATCCATGGTGTGTGTGTTTAGCTTTTGTTAATGTGTGTGTGTGTCTCACAAGTGTAATTACAGGCAGTCGGGCCTCCAGACTTCACAATTAAAACAAATAGGATTTCTGGATTGCTTGACTGCTGCCAATCTCTTCTTCTGCCATTCCCTCGGTCCCTCCAATCCTCTCGTCCTTCGTCAGTTCCTAACGTTTTAAATCCTAGTCTCCTCAACCCATTCACCTTCTTTTATCTCCATCCGCCCCCACACTGTGTGCCCTAAAGAAATGAAAAAGAAATATGAAATAATCCCCTCTTTCTCTTCTCTTTCTTTTCCACTTTTTCTCCTCTGTGATGTTTGTGAAGGGCAAAAAGAAGCTAAAAAGTACGAAAATCTTATAAAAGTGCTAAAAAAGAACTTGCTTTGCGTGGCAAATTTTCTGATCCAACTGCTGCCCTTCCTCTTCCTCTTGCTGAGCATCATCAAGATCATGCTGAATGACTAATGAAGGCCTCTTACTGTGCGGTCTTGGCTGCCATCTTTGGTTAGCCATTCGACTTTGGCTCTCAGAGACCGTCACCTGCACAGAGTTTTGCCCTTATTGTTGCTATAACAGTCAAGCTGTCCTTTCACCATTTACAGTGAGGATTTTTTTGTTTTTCAATGTTCTCTACTAAAATCTTATATATTGCACTTTAAACTGGAGCAGCTAGAATATTTCCAAAAGACCTGTAACACCAAAAACATCACTTGTGAGGTAATTACACAAACCCTAACCTTTGGAAGAAATGTTTGGTCAGTACTGTGGGGGGTAATCTTAACAGCTGCGTCCTACTCCAGAGCGGATAAACTCAAGTAATTCCAGCTCTCTGGCCGGAGCTTGCTTTTTTATTTTTTTTTGCTGCATTCTCAAAATGAGAGTAGCACAAAGGGATGATGCAAGTTGATGACATGTGTGCTTAAATGTTTTTCTGTTTTTTTTTTCCACAAACCCTCAGTGCTACGATTCGCCAGGAATCACAATGTGTCGTGCCTCATAGGTGATATTGTGCAGTCTGACACAAATTGCAAATTTTATTAGATCAATCTCGTACAGAGTAACAAGCAGTCTCGCTATGTGGGAGGCTTGTATCACCTCCTTTTCTTCTGTCCTGTCTTTGTGTTGTGTCCTATTTTCACTGTCCTCAGATGACATCTTGAAAAATGATGAACCAGTTTTCTCTCTCCTTCCAATCTGTCGTTCGTCTCTTTATTTTCTCTTTGATTGTCCAACCCAGAACAGTCACAGTCTCAGACTCATTCCTTTATCCCTGCCCTTTACGGTAGCTCCTATCACCACCTTCCTACCATCTTTCTATTTTGTCTTCCCTGCACCCTTCTCTCCTCGAGGCGGTGTTGGTTTAAAGTCATGACAGGAGCCGTGTACCATAAAGATTTTGAAGACTGATGAATTCCCCTTCCTTGTGTATCCCAACTTTCCTCTCCTCCTCTGTGCAGGTGATGCTGGCAGAGCGTAAAGGGACGGAGGACCTGTACGCTGTGAAGATCCTGAAGAAGGACGTCGTGATCCAGGATGATGATGTCGAGTGCACCATGGTGGAGAAGCGAGTGTTGGCGTTGGCTGGAAAGCCGCCGTTCTTAACACAGCTGCACTCCACCTTCCAGAGCATGGTGGGTGGGCCGACGTGTGTCACAACATTTATTTATACGAACCCTTTTATTTTTTTCAATGAAGGAAGAACGGTGTTTCAGCTCGATTTTCTTGATGCCTCCTTTTGTTAAAGCAAGAGTGCCAAGTTCTTATCATATCCACCATCTGACCATTACAGTAAGGATGTAGTCAGTAAATGGTTAGTTTAGCTTCGTGCTAAGGCTGGAAATAAGGAGACACAGCGCCACTCTAGTAGCACCTATAAGGCTTGCTAACTTACAGGTAATATACTATTTGTTTAAGAACCGAACAGTGATGAAAAGATTAAGAAAATACATATTCTGACACATAACCACTCCTAAAACTGCAAAACTTGTTTTATCTCCATCATTTGTTTGGAATAAACAAACAAGACAAACAGTAATGTGTTATTTCATGACCTATCGGAGTTGGTAGGCAAATTTTACCCTTTTTTACCCTTCAACAGGCAGGTTAGATGACCAGCTGGTGGCTGCATCTTCATATTAAGGCTAATGGACGGATGTAAAAGTGGTATCCATCTTTTAACTCTCATCTATGATATTATCTACATGACTGTCGACCAAATATCAGAAGCATCTTTGTATGATACGATACAGTCAAACACCTCTTTAAACAGTTTTTTTGTTTATTTTAGTTTTATTGTCTGATAATTAACAATTAACTTGTTTAAAATGTTGATAAAAAGAGTTAGAGTAGAGAGACTATGAGTTTCTTATAATATATTGTTTATGTAGGTTTAACTAACTTACGTATTATGTCATTCTTAAACTATTACTAAGCTTGTTGCTTTATTAAGATTACTACATACTTTATTACGCATTTATTTACATTCATTATTATTTGTTTTTGCTTTTTGCAGCTACCAGATGTGAAGCAAGAACAATAGGCTTCAGTAATTCTTTATTAAGCTTTGTTAATGTTCCTAAGCATCTATAAACTGTTAACAAGTTTCTTATAAGTATTAAGAAATGTTTATCATACTATTATCAACACTCAAAAAGTCGTAAAAATGTTCATAAGTAACTTATAAGGGCCTTATTACCTATTAACTAAAGCTTATCACGAGGACCTTAAGAAAATACTCTTTCCATTTTCCATTCTTTGCCAGCTGAAGTGACAGCCTTCGCGGGGCTCTCCACCTCCACATGATATTTGATATGAAGGGAGCCACAGCGCGGTGTCCTGCTGAAGGGCAGAGTCGCACTGCTGGTGAGCGCTGTGGTCTGAACAGCAGCCACCCTGCCAGCTGTCACCAGCTCACAGCTGGAATACACAGGCCCATTCGTGCTCATCTGCTGACGTATAATCCATATTACACTACAGATGAGTCAACAGAGGAGTAAATATAGCTCGCTGGTTTCATGCTTCACACTGAGCACATGTCATTTACATGCACTGCGTAAACACACATGTTTTCATCGGTTGATAAACAGAAATGTGCGGTGCATCCGTTTGAGGTTGCGGTTAAAGGCTCGACAAATAAAGTTGACCTCGACCTACACACACACACACGCACACAAGCCATGAGTGAGTGTGTTAATCCCCCTCAACAGTAATTCTCTGACCGGAGGAATTTGTACATATGGGACTTAACAGGCAGTTAACACACACACACACACAAATATGTTCCAAGTCAATTAAAACGTGAATGCATGTGCGCATACATACAGTATATGTTGGGTAGGGCACACGCAAAATGAAGCATTTTAGCAACACACACACACACCAATATTTTCTCCAAACACACACATGGCCACATACTAAATCCCCTCCACTCTCCCTCACACACTGTACCTTATTGCCAATTTCTGTAGATAATGGAGGAGAATGAGCGCTCAAATTGAAGCTGTGTTCCCTTCAGTTGAAGAATGATTGGATGCACACACAACAACCCGATCACCTCTTTTCTCACTGTCGTCGTCTTCTTCTCTCTCTGTCCTACCTTCAATCTTCTCTCACTCGACCCATCTATCTCTATTTACCTCTAACTCACCCCTTTCTCTTTTATTTTCTGTGACCTCTCACCTGCCTTTATGTACTCGCCCTGACCTGTCTCCGTCTGTCTCTCCGCAGGACCGTCTCTATTTTGTCATGGAGTACATCAACGGAGGAGATCTCATGTATCAGATTCAGCAGGTCGGCAAGTTTAAAGAGCCCCATGCTGTGTGAGTACACGCAGACACGAAGCAGCTTCTGTAGACTAATGGCTAAAGATACATCCTTATGCCATCATAACAGGAAATCTTAATCCCACGCTTATAGGTGTTCCACAGTTTGGTAATGCTTTTTTTTTTTCTTTTTTTTTTTAAATCACACTGAATAAGCCATCAGCAGTTTGACAGGCTCAGGTGAGCAATCCTAGCAGAGCCCGGGGGTGAAATATGTTGTTCGCCCCGATGCACGTTGCTGCTCTGTAGAACTTCAAAGAAGTGGGAGTAATCCAGCAGCGAGTTTTCACTGTGTGGTAGAATACCTCCAAAACTGCAGAATATAATTAAGGTGGCTGGCGAGATCACTGGTGTCAAGTCGAAACCTGCCGGCTGACATATTTGACAAGCGGGCTGTCGGGGAGGGAAAGCGAGAGCTGTGGAGGAGTTTGCCCTTCATCTGCTTCATAGGGAATTAGAGTTTCTTCCCGCTGGCAGGAGGTTTAGACTGCTGAAGGGCAAGTGAGTGAGGGTGAGGATCTCATTTATCTGAGGCCTTCGACGTGCTCTACTCTTTGTGTTTATTTAGATTTTTTATATTATAATTCAAGGTATTCTGCTCAGTGGATGATGATGACGATGATAATGCCATAAACTTTTGTTTCAATGTTTTGACCTTAGCATTTTGTCCTCTAACGTGTTTACGACCCAATCTCAATCTTTGCCCCTGGCTCTTGTTTTCGAGCGCCTCCTTGCCCCTCAGGACAGAGTCACAAGGGGCGGTAGTAGAAATCTCCCCCCTATGAAATGAGACAACTCTTCAAGACCCTCATATGTCCATCGTGTTTACATCATGACCAAACATTTGCAACACGCTGTTTCCATCTGATTTCTCTTGCGTTACTGTGACACCCTGCTATTATCACAACGCCTTTTACCATTTATCTGATGGAGGTATACAAAAGAACACTGCTTCGTTACCCGACCACTAGCGGTGCTTTATAGGCTAACGTTAGCAGACAGTGCTCCTAGCCTGCCAGTCTGATATTAGAGGAGTGCTAGGTGGTGCAACTTTGCTGCTGGTCTTTAGTTAAAATTTCGGCATCATATGCAGTGTTTCCCGCAGAATTCCCACAGTGCATCACATGACGATGTGATTACACAGCTTGGCCACGACAAAAACTGGCCTCAAGGTTTGGCGCTCTTTGTGGGGGCTTGATCTCAATGATGAGGCCGGCTGTTACGGTCAAGACAACTGCGTTAAATAGTCCTTTCAACTCGTCTTCATTGTTTTTTCCGGCAGACAAAAAACCACACCACCATCCAGTATACAAAACATCATGCTATTCACTGACAGGTGCGCTGTCATGAGTGAGTGAGAACAGGATGCGCAGCTCCAAGAATAGAAAATCAACTTGTGGCAGCCAATGTTGTTGATATTGTAGCGGACCGCCGCAAATGAATTAATATGTGGGAAACACTGATATGCCACTAGGGGGGAGTGGCAGCATTGAAATACACCATTCAAAATTTGTGAGGGATATCAGGATATGGCTGCAGATATGCATGTGCATTGATATGCAATAAAGGTCAAATTAAATGTGTTGCGTTAATTTTCAGATGCATATTCCAAAATTCTCCCCACTGCCTTCATAATGCTTCTTCTCAGACAGTATTTTAAGTGCGCTTTACGAACAGACACCGATGTACACACCCATGCAAACCCACACGGGAAAACAATATTTGTTGACTGCGTGGTCAGTGTGTCCAGACCCCTCCTGTTGATCTTATCAGCTGCTCTCCGGCCTTGAAGAGACAGCACTGACCTTTATGTAGACACACACACATACACACACACACACACACAAATGATCCCTCTGTTTTTCTCTCGTCCTTTCTCTCAGCCTCTTTCTAATTACTGCTTTTGTTTCTCCTCGTGTTTGCGTAGATTCTACGCGGCAGAGATAGCCATCGGGCTGTTCTTCCTCCATCTAAAGGGCATCATCTACAGGTAACCTCCACCACATAACACACTACGTCATACAGTGCATCCCAATTAAAGTCAGTTATTCTGTGTCACACATAACCACCCGTCGCTATCACTCTTACTTAGTTAAAACTTCAGATTATAAAAGCAAACTTTGAGATGACAGGCCCTCCTGTTCCGCATTGCGTGATGAATTGGGTGTTGTTCCCCTTTAACACTGTGTCTCCCTCCTGTAGAGACCTGAAGCTGGACAACGTGATGTTGGACTGTGAGGGTCACATTAAGATTGCAGATTTTGGCATGTGTAAAGAAAATATGAACGACGGAGTCACCACCAAGACCTTCTGTGGAACACCAGACTACATCGCTCCTGAGGTAGGGTGTGTGTGAAGTGTGAGTGAATGGTGGCCATTCAAACCCAGTTGAGTTAAAGGGGCGTTCTGGTATTTTTAAACCTAGGTCCCAATGATTGATACTGATTAGAAGTACGGGAAAACGGTCCAGTAGATCACCTGCTTGTTTTGCCAGGTCTGACAACATCACAGACGCTATTCCTACAGAGACTAACCTTTTCGTTAAAGCTGCTGTAAGAGTCGTTTTACTAACCAATGTCCGTTCTGTGGTGAGCATCCCCTCCCTCCTCTCTACATCACCACACGAACACTCAGCAGTATTCACCAGACATAGCAGTAAAACAGGAAGATCCTGCTTTCTGTGCGTTCATACCCAGACAGGACCACTTCTTTATGAAAAGTTTCCTTCTGTCCTGATTGGATAAAGTGGGCAGGAATACCAGAAAATGTCTTTTCTCTATTGCTGAGCAGGGGGAAGAGAGACATGGGTTACTGACCAAACATTGTATAACAGTCATTACTACGTGAACACAGAGTTATTTAACACTTATTATATAGGAACATATCACTTACAGCAGCTTTAAATAATAAAATCCTTTTTGTAACCACAAACACAAGTCTCACTCAAGCAGAAGCCTCGCTCTGTGAAGTCTTGCAAGAGGTGAGTTGTTGCAGGGGGAGAAAAGAGTTGGAGGGAAGCGTTTGGATTTCTACCCAAAGTCAAACACAACTTGGACTGTTTAACTGATTTTGACACTATAGATGAGGCAACTGTAACGCAAGATTTCAGAGCGAAAGACTTCTCCTCGAATTAGACTCGTTTTTGGTCATAAAAAGGGTCTTACTGTTCTACAATAAAGGTCCACCGCTGTAGGAATTGCTTCCGACATGTTGTCAGACACAAAACAAGTACTTTTAATTAACATAACCTAAACAATTGCAGGTGCCTCAGTGGATTACATTGCAGCTATTGCAGCCAGCTTTGGATAAATACTGGTCTGATTCCAAAACTTTGGCCATGTGTGAATCATTTACACACCAAAACATGTAGTATAGGACCAAGGTTAACAAACACTGCAATTACCCTTGAAGATGAATACAAAATACAAGCACAAGCATAAGTGGTTTTGAATGCTAAGTTTTATGCCATGTTTTTAAAAGTTCTGCCATGAGGGATTGATGTCTTTGATATATTGTGAATGCTAGAAACATTTTTATGAACGAACAAACAAATGCCTGCCTGACAGACAGATTTCATCGGTAATGGTGGATATTTAACAACGACTTCTGTAACCCTAGCCTACTTCACAAAGTCATCAGACTATGTGTTCGGTTTTCTGACGGACCAGTAGCGGAAAAAAATAATTATCATGCAACTTTGGTGATCAACGTCTTATATTTCAGATCATAGCCTACCAACCTTACGGAAAATCTGTGGACTGGTGGGCCTTTGGAGTATTGCTGTATGAGATGCTGGCTGGACAGGTAAGTGTGTATGTGTGTGACAACTTTTAGAAAGACAAGTATTAAACTTGGCACAAACAAATAAATAAACATCATTTCGAGACAGCATGAATATGCTTGTCAGTCCCTCAAGTCCCTCGACCGCATTAGTATTCACGACAGAACGTGAAATAAACAAACAGTTGTGATTGTAGCCTTTAAAATTTGACATTGTGTAATGAAAGGTTAGCTTTTAAATTATACCCCTTGATGAGTTTTTTCTCTCATGGCATTAATAATTGTTAGAGTAGATGTGACATTTTCAAATCCTGGATGTCTCGTTTGGAGTGGGCATTGTGAACGTTTGAGCGTTGGAGGCCTGCAGTTGTTTGATTCAGAGTTCAGACACACACACACAAAAAAAAGCTTCGAATGATTCAATTTTAAATATCCTCTATTTGTCCTGTCCGGCCTTCTGCATCTCCCCCCTCCTCCCCCTCTCCCTTCCCTCTCCCTCTCCTCTCCAGCCTCCATTTGACGGTGAGGATGAGGATGAGTTATTTCAGTCCATCATGGAGCATCACGTCTCCTATCCCAAGTCGATGTCCAAGGAGGCCGTTGCTATCTGTAAAGGGGTGAGTCCTTGTCCGTGTCGCCAGCTCAACCTTGCTCCCTCCACACGAAATTGCTCGTTTCCGTCTGTCTGCCTGTCTCTCTCCCTCTCTTCTCTCTCCTCCCTTACACACTCAAACACAGAGGAAGAGAACTGGAAGGGTGTTACATTTGTTTGAGGAAAAGGATGCAAGGAGAGGAAGGAGGCGAGTGGAGGAAGGAAGGAGTGAAGGAGGCAGAGAGGGACAATGTGGGGGGACATTTATTTGGAGGGAAACAACAGTGTCCGCTGTCACTATCTGTCCTGCCTCCATCTCTCTCTCTCTCTCTCCATCTCTCTCTCTGTCATAGCGCTCTTCTCGCTCGTCCTTCTCTCTCCGCAGTGTTCATTGTTAAGCCGCTGTTTCGCTTTTTTCATTGTACATCCTCTCTATCTCTCTCTCACACACACGCAGACATGCACACACACAAATTCTCTCCTTCTCGCTCTCTCACACACACACACACATATTGTGATACTCTAATAGTCTGAGCTTGTGCAGTGTGCTCAGTTGACTGTGGAAACTCCTCTTCGGAAAAGACCGGCCAGTACCAAATGATTCTCCGACACTTCCAAACTGGACTGGTGTGTGTGTGTGTGTGTGTGTGTGTGTGTGTGTGTGTGTGTGTGTGTGTGTGTGTGCGTGTGTGTGTGTGAGTGTGTGAGTGCGTCTGTGTCTGTGAGAGGCCTGATTACTGTTATAAACGGAGTGAGTCCTCTCCATCAAATCATCACCTCTCTGTCTCATCTTCGAAGTCGCCGCTTCACCGGCCATGACGACAAACTGCGCACACACGCGCACGCACACACAAACACACACACTGGTGGATGAATGGAATGTTTAGATACACATCCAGTCCTTTTGTTCGGAGCAGATCGTCCCTCTCTGTTGATCTAATCAGGTGTTCAAGACCGACCGAGTCGAGAGCTTCGTCCTTTCACAAGATCTGCAATTATATGCTTTCCACACACACAGCATGATAGCATCAGCATACAGTGCAGGCATGAGTTAAGACACACACGTCTAGGCCGTACTGTACCACTAAATTAGAAGGTAAAGGCACTCATTGGCAAATTGATGACAGATGCGTTCACTGAGACACATACACACACACACACACACACACAGGCTGCGGTATGTATTAGTGATGATTACTGGGTTGTAGTGGTACAACAGTGGATCTTCAGTGGAGCATGAAAGCTCGCCTCCGTCCACCCCCACAGTTCCCACTGCGCCCCGCCAGCTCTGCCCGGGTTAACTCGATGCATGAATATGTGTGTGTCTGAAGCTTTCTTCTTCAAATGCGACAAGATATTTCCATTTTGAAAAAGGCGGAGAGAAAAGAAAAAAAATCATCATGTAAAGTTCAGAGTACAGTACATGTACATGTAGAGTACAGAAATAGGACACAGGTCTCACTGCTTCAGTCTCTTTCAAACTGACTGTTTCGTGTCTAAAAGTCAAAAAGACATCTGACCAGTTGTCACAAAATAGTTTTCTGCACGACAGTTTAAGAATAACACAAGAAACATTTAACCCAAAAGCTGGTATGAGTGGCTTGTTGGGTGCAAAGTGATCTGATACTGGTTTGTAATCTAGGAAAAACTCATGGCTGACAGACAGCAACACATTTTAGCTCTTTTTCTGTTAATGTTTGTGTTTTAAGGTGGATATTTTCTTAAATATGATCAGAACAGGTTTAATTCCTGCAGACATACTGTACATTACTGAGTTCATACAGTGGGCATTCTTGTGGTGTGTGTGTGTGTGTGTGTGTGTCTGTGTGTGTGTGTGTGTGTGTGTGTGTGCGCGCGCGCGCACGTGTGTGTGTGTGTGTGATATTGTGAACATGTGTGGAAAAGGGAGTGATCAGAGACATTTCCACTCCCGTGCTTTCACCCTGACCAGCATCCATATTTCATAGCCAGCAATGGCTACACAGGCATGCGCGTGCGTACACACACACACACACACACACACACACCTAAGCTGCCAGTACAGTATATTCTGGTGTGCTGTCGTGTTCGGTACATGATGTCTTCAACTTCACATGATTCTACAACAAAGAGTAATTGTGCAACCGTGTCCCTTCACATGCAAAGACACTCACACACACACCCTCAAACACACAGACACTCACAGCTGTTATTCCCTTTTGCATCTTGCAAAAAAGCGTGGCTCAGTTTTCACGGCATTGATGTTGCAGCACAATAATGGAGGAGGCACACGCGAAAAAAGTTTTCTTACAATAAAATAAATACATGTTAAAAACAGTTATTCTGGTGAGATTGATGTGTCGTGTATGCGTACCGTAGACCCTGCAACATAACGCACATACCTCAAATTAGAGAGTGCAGATGGCACATTATTATTAGAAGTGTTCAGTAATTGTAGACAGTAGTTGCATGTCTATAGTGGCCTCACATATTGATTTAGGGCTGCAGCTATAAATCATTTTATTAATTGAGAATTCTAATGAATTTTTCCAGCGATTAATCGAGTAATCTGATAAGCACTGTTGCGGACTGCAATTATTTTTTGTATTCAATTTCAGTTGCTTATTAAAGAGCAACAGTGATATATAAAAAAGAGAAAACATAATACTAACATGAATAAGGCAAAGGCTTTAAAAAAATCGACTGCGTAATTTAATTTTCTGTCTTTATTTTATTTGCTTGGCTCACATAATACTTATTCAGGTATCCACCACATAGGATCTACCTTCTTAACTAGCCGTGACATGTAGCCATAATTAACGTACAACCTTTATGAACCTTAATCACACGATTTACACAACAGAGGTAATCATCTGTGGGTAACTGCACTGTATAGTTGTTCTGGATAAGCGCTTTATCCAACGATCCAACGGTAAAGTGATGCTTTTTAGTAATCAAGTTTTCTTGGAATCGTTTTTATGAGCATGCACATGAAACTGTCAGCGTGCTACACATGTGTGAACAGAGTAATCAGCTAAAATGAAATAAAAAAAATCAGGGATAAAACAACTCTTATGATGCATAAACAGGATACACGATGTAATAACACAAGCAAGGAAAATCTTTGCACAAGAGGTTGTTTAAACATTTTTTTATTCCAAAACGTCAAATAAAATTTCTCTGCTCCATCTGATCTGCATAGATAATCAGCTTCACTGTTGTGCCTTCCTTCCTTTGGAGCCCCAGCCTTACAACATACAATAATACCATTTTATGCACCTGGTAGTATAGAAAATTATGAAATGATCACCATGGAAATAACAGCATCATACTGTGCGTGCTCTCCTGCCAGCCTGCATGGAAATCAAGCCCTGAAAGTAAAAAGATGAACCATCGGGGGTTTGTGCTGAGTGACCAGAACAAGTAATCCATGTTCTCACATATGCCATTATTTCCCGCAATCAGTGACCTGTTTCAGTCTACTGAGCGTGCTGTTCTCCCTCGCTGAAGACGGCCACGGCGAGGCAGATCCACCAAGACTCTCCTCAAAGGGAACCAGCTGCTGTGACCGTGCCGTCTGCCCAAAAAAATCCATCCCATTTTCCAATTTGCTCCCCGACTCTTTTCAAATAAAGTTACCAAAGCGCTCTTTAAAGACGGCGCGTCGACTGTTGCGGCGCAGGTGTGGTTTCAAGCGCGCCCTGCCGGGGTCGCCTTGAAACCGCCGCGCACGCACATTTCAACAATATGTGTCAGACAGTCAGTCAATAAGCAACATCGACTCTCTGAGGCCACGGTCGAGCGAAACGAGAAGAGAGGGAGAGACATCAGTGTGGAGAGAGAGACTAGCGTCGCTTCTGTGGGAAATAATCCAAACAAACAATCACATTTTCTTCATATGAAATATTCTTCGCTCAACTGTTGGTTTTCTCTGCACGTCTTTTAATTAACGCATGTGTCTGTATGGCTGAGCAAGCGAGTGTGTGTACGCACACACATACGTGCGTGCGTGTGGGCGTGTGTGTGTGTGTGTGCACAGTGTAAGGTTGACTGACCCGTGGAAAATGTTATTTTAGTTCTAATGTAATGAGTTATGACTGCTGCTCCTGAGGGAGGCACATCCCACCTACACACACACTCGCACTTGACGTCACCGGCCTTGATGCCGTTCTTAAGGTTCAGTGTGGACAGACATCGTAAATGGTCCTTAATTACGCCTGTGGAAAAGAAAAAAAAAAAAACTGCTTTGGTAAAAGAGGAAAAAACAACAACAGTTATTCATTCATCTGCAGGCGGTGGCTCGGTGGCTTATATTCTGTCTCCGGGGAGAGGCATCTGAGATGATAGATGGTAGAATTGATGGATGGTTTATAGGAAGGAAAGAAAAAGATGACAGTTGAGAAAATAACGATAAAAATAATAGTGGTGACGTCTGTTTGGGAGAAAAAGAGATGAATGAGGGGAGGAATTGTGGACAGACACACGGAGGAAAAGACACAGGAGTAAATGAGATGAAACTTTAATGATGCCAGAGGGGAAATTTGGGGTATGGCAGCAGGCTGCTGTCGAGTGTACATCCGATCCAGACCTGTCCTCTTGTTTAGAATTATGCCTACATCTTATCTCACATAAGTCAAGACAATATACATCATTTAAATCTATATTTAAAGGCATTCAGTGTGCTAGCTCTTAGCTAACCATGATTATTTTGTGATATTCTTGCAAGCTAATAATTGCTAATAATGGCCTAAAGTGGGTGTACCAGCTCAACCGCCTGTCAAGGGTATATATAACCTCTTTTTTGAATCAATTTTGGATCTTGTAGCTTCTGGAGACTTGGATTACACCAGATGAGCTGTATGGAGCCATTTCATGTTTCTTTTTTGTACATTTTCAAACAAGTCCCCATCTACTTCAGTTATAATGGAGAATGAATGTATGAACAATGTTTTTTGCTGTGAAGCTCCACAAAGGTTTTGTGGAGCGCTAAACCTAATCCAGGTTAAGATGGCAGGGATCAAGGAAATGGTCTTAACAGACAAACAAATCCAACAGGCAGAAATTAAGAATAAAAAGTCCAATAAACAGGTGTGGTCTAGGAAAACTAAGCCAAAATATGAGAACACAAGAGGAACATAAGGAAAAGGCTGGAATGCTTGACACAAAGTACAAAGACAAACTGATTCTTAGAGAGAGGAGCACAGACCAGATACACAAGGGAGGGGATGATAATTGCACAACTGGGAAAGACGCAAAGGCAGGAAGAGGAGTATTTTAAACAAGAGGACAGGTGAGTAATCTCAAAATAAAACAGGAAACAATGAGGGAATGACATGAAACAAAGAAAAAACATAATGAACGGTCATGATAATATTTAGGGACAAAGCCACGAGACAGGAAAGATTAGACTGACGGGAGAAAAATATTGAGAGACATAAAGTAATTCTCTTTCTTCTGTCCGTCCGTCCAGCTGATGACGAAGCATCCAGCGAAACGGCTGGGCTGCGGTCCGGAGGGGGAGCGAGACATCAGGGAGCACAGCTTCTTCCGCTACATGGACTGGGAGAAACTGGAGAACAAGGAGGTGCAGCCGCCATTCAAACCAAGAGCCGTAAGTCTGAACCCGACTTGACCCCAAAGAAGGAAATACAGGTCACATTAGAGGCGCACAGGGCCGATCAGAGACCTCGAGGTTAATTTCCTGTCAGTGGTTAAACTCCCGGTGAAGATGCTGTTGTGTCTGCGGAACACGTTTTCCCTCTTTCTCTGAGTCTTCGACTCTTCTATCTCTTTTTGTTTCTGTCTCTTCACTTTCAATGTGATATTTCTGTCTCCTCCCCCTCCTCTGTATGGGACAATCCACACAGGTAAGTCAGAAAATTACGAGTGTGTGGTGACGAGGACAAGCATGGTGACGATTTCAAAAATCGGCAACGACGGAGACGAAAAGAAAGATCGAGTGATGACATTGGTGACTGGAGTCAGATTTTGGGGACCAGTTTTGAATTTGGTGTTGAACACGAAAATCGGTGTCCCTGGCTTGGTTGCATTCTGCACGAGATGAAACAGCTTCTTGTCTCCGTCGGGGGGGGGTTACATCGAGTTTAACGAAAAAACCTCAAGGGAGAACGTCCACACAGTGACCTGAAAAGCTGTGTGTTTGTGTGTTTTTTCCTCCGCCGCGCTTTTTGCTTTCTCTCGACAACAAAATTAGTTTGATCATAACCAGAGTCGGAATGATGTCATCTCGTCCACACACACACACCATAATACGTGCACACACTCACACAGCCTTAGGCCAGACTGCTGCTAAAGAGTTTTTCTGAGTTGAGCTTTTTATGCAGCTGTCTAGGCCCGCTGGGGTTTCGTGTGTGTGTGTGTGTGTGTGTGTGTGTGTGTGTGTGCGTGCGTGCGTGCGTGTGCGTGTGTTTGAGGGAGAGAGAGAATCACAGAAGGCTGCAGTGTGTATTCACCCTCCTGTGTTTGTGTGTCTATACGATGTTCGTCTTTGCCCGTGTGGACGTTGGAGGTCACCATTAGGACCTGGCTGTATTCCTGCACCGTCCTTTGATGCGACTACTAACATATGTTGTCTGATGTCTCCCTCTCTGTTCTCTCTTTCTGATCTCGTCTTTCTCACACCTCTCGTCTTTCACCTCTCCGCGCCGTCGCTCTCTATCCCTCTCTGTCCGTCTTTCTTCTTCCTCTCTGAGAAACAAATAAAGGAGCCGTTGTGTTTACCCTGCCTTAAAGTTTTGGGCTCAGTTTAGCTTCTGAAGGTGGCGCTTTGATCTTTCTTGGCGCGCTGCTGTCAGGCTTTTTCTACATTTCTACATTCTACACACCATTATTTTTCCCGAGTTGTGTCTGATGGTGTTTTTTTGTTTTTTGTTTTTTTTAGCACAGATGATTGATTATGAAGGAGGTTTGATGCTTGATGCTCGGTCTGTTTGTGGCTTCACACAATGCGAAGGCCTTTGAAGAGTCCGTTTGATGGTTGATCAGATGATGCTTTGGGTGTGCGAGTGACTGACTGACCAGCTAACAGCCTGGTCGACTGACTGGCTGGTTTATTGATTCCTCTGACAGATGAATGGTCATGTCATCACCTTGGACTTGCATTTCCAGCTATCTTAAAGGCAGACCGTGTGGTTTTTGGGAAGAAATTTCAATCAGAAGAGAAAGATCTTCATCGACCGATTTCTTTGTTTTCAAAGAGAGGCAGCGGGTAGCATCGGCAGGAAAGCAGAGCATTGTACTACTTAACCGAACTCACAGCAATATTTACAGCTTGTTGATTCAGTTATGGAAAAGATAAATATTTTTGCTTCTGAGTTTGAATTTCTTCTCCAAAACTACACAGTGCCCCTTTAATTTATTACTGTTCATCCGTCTGTTCATCAGAGAATCTATCGTTGATCCATTAATCCATCCATCGAAAGACTTCACCATCCATCCTTCCATCCATCTGTCCGCTGTTTTACTGCCACCATGCATCCACCCATCTGTCCTTACACATTTTTATTTGTCCTTCTCTGTGTGTTCACAGTTTTCTCATGTTTGTTTCTGTTTATTTGCATGCTCTGGGTCTCAGTCTCAAATGAAACCTGCCCTGCAGTGCACTACGATCCACAGCATAATAACGGCATTTATGTAAAACTGTAATAAAGTTACTCAGACGTAGGAGAGAATCATAGTTTGGCCAAATGTATACAATATAAGCACCTTTAAATGGGCACCCATCAAAACCAATCCCAGTTACATCCCTGGTATAGAAAAGTGTTTAACCCTTGATTGGAGTATGATATGACGAGTCACGCATCAGCTGCTGATTCTAGGCTGTTGTGCACTGAAGTGATACTTCTAAACTTTGTGGCACTTATTTCATTTCCCCGTATGCCAAATTCCTCCCATCTGGTTCCCCAAACAGGTTAAAACAAACGCAAGTAATTAGCTGCAAATACTATCTGACCCTGGTGTATTTCTCATTTCACATATTTCCCCGAACTATAAACAGTCTGGCTTAATTTCATTTGGTTTTCCGAGTTACAGAGATTTAATGAGTTTGTAGTTTTCCTCTGGGTGATGTTGTCAGAGGACACTGAATCCTTGTTGTGTTAATTAAAGCTCAGTGCAGTGATAGAGATGGAAAAAAGAGGAATAGCTCTGCCCAAAGTCCCTGTGAGGCATACTGTCGGGAAAATATAGTTTTCAAGTTAATAACTTGTTTTATGTACCTAGATGGACGCACATCTCGCGGGTATCTTGGCTCTGTTTTGGGGCTCCCAGATTTCAGAACAAGTGATTGAAGCGGACTCAAATGAAATATAACTTCTTTTTTTTAAAAAATTGCCTTTTGAGGAAACAATTCTACCTATTGTACATATTGTGCACAATACTCATTGAGATTATTTCATGTCAGAACTCGAAGGTTCTATTGGATGTTCACTGCCGCTAGAGCGCCGGCATCTCAAACCTCCCCTCTAACTACAAACGGCTGTTATATGGCTCTTTTCAAAGCAGCCAGACTCCATTGACAAAAACCTTCATTTAAGTTTTTCAGCTTGGTAAGAAGCGTTTTCTTCAATCTGCCAAGCGGCCAAAACCCATTTAACCTAATCACTAGCTTTGTAGCTATCCTGCTAATGCTAGCCACCTTAAATATCAAGTTAAATATGCTTTAGTTTGCTAAAGTTTGATGGTTTCAATTGAATATGAATGCTGTCAGCTGAGCACCTTTAACTGCACTCTCCCATTAGGTCACTCTGTCAGTCCCATTTATAAACACAAGGAGGTTTCACAGTTTCAGGACGCATTTTCTCCTCTACATCTTTATGTAGTTTTTTCTAGATTAATGTTCAAAATCTCTCTCTAATTATTCTAATTGGAAATTCAGACTCACATACTTGAGTGGAGTAGGTGTCAAACTTTTCAATTTATTAGATTTCAATATGATGACATTCAGTCGTCATAGGGCAGAAAGAGACTTGGAGTTATTCCCAATGCGTACTGTGCATTCTAGCTGGTTGTCTGATTTGGTTTATCGTATCTCAGCAGGTCTCTGCAGCTGCAGCATATAATTAACCTACAATTAACCCACAATTATACAATTATCATCTCATGGCTTTAAGCCTTTTCTTGTGTTTAGAAATATGAATTAATCGGAATATTACAACCAAAAAGTCTCGTGAAATACCAAAGGAAAATTGTTTTTGGTAAATAATTTAAGCCAGGGAGAGATGCTTCCCCACTTTCTACTTTTGCCACCCCACTGTAGTGCACTGCCACAGGAAGTTTGAGACTTCAGTGACCTTGTTCTGTTTGAAATTGGAGTTGAATATGTTTCAAATACTTGAAAAAGGAGACCAAATATACCTGAGGCGCGCTTGATTTATCCTCCCCTGAGAGTGGTATTTTTGTATCACTTTGAAGGTGATAACAAATTAAGCGCACCCCAAGGACTGGCACCTAGTTCAGATATTTGACACCATGTTCAAGTAATGTCATCTCACACCCTGGTTCAACCCGCCATTCCCCTTCTTTTGTTTTCCTTTCCTTCTCCCCCCCCACCCCACCCCAATCCATCCATTCCTCTCCATCCCAATTCTTCCCCTTCCCCGTCCACCCCCCTCCCCCCGGTACTCCATCCCTCCCCACCCTCCTCAACAGTGTGGACGGGAGGCCGAGAACTTTGACCGTTTTTTCACACGCCACCCGCCGGTGCTGACCCCTCCCGATGAGGAAGTGATTCAGAACCTGGACCAGGACGAGTTCCAGGGATTCTCCTTTATCAACCCAGAGTTCCCAGGAAATGCTGCTACCCCCACTGCCGCCGAGCAGGCTTGATTTCAGCTCATGCACGGACACATGGAACCACATACACAAACATATACACGATCACTCTCCCCAATATCAATTCTGTGTACACTGGAATGCACACACTCCCACACATATTAGCGTTTTATATCCTGGAAATGATTTGTGCCGTCACAGGAACCAGGACCAGCACACAGACAATACTGCACACGCACTATCACATATTTGTTGTTCACACTGCTGCAACCTAGATGATGTGTTGGCCTCTTCTGAGCAGTCACTTGTAGATTAAAATGATCTGAATCCATAAAGAACTCTAGTGCAACTTCTAAATATAATTTAAAGGTGCAATATGTAAGAATTTTACCTTAAAACAGAATGTAAAGAAATATTAAATGTTGACATTATGTCATGGGCATCTATGTATTGTGTTGCAGAGACATCTACTGAAGTTAGCATGCTAACGAGCATGCTAGCACTGTGAGCTCACTGTGTGGACATACTCAAGTCAGCTAATAGGACCGCTAACTACATAGCTAACTGAGGTAACTAGTTAATGGCAGCTACAGTTAGCAGCAATTAGCAGCTACTCTGATGATATACTGGTGTTCAAATTAACAGGCAGCCAATTCTTATTCTTATATATTGCACCTTCAAACCGAGAAATTGAGATAATTTGACCAAACCATTGGCTGTGTATAAAGATGGACCCCCCCAAAAGTGAAGCCAAAACATCTTGAAGCCCTCTATACAGTGTTGTCCTGACCCCAGAAAACAGATTGCATTTTTGCACTTCTGGGTCCTCGTCTTAGAGTCAACAGGTTTTTTGAATGGGTTTTCAGTTAAATGACTGAAATAAGGTCTGTGGTTATCACAGGATGGAGATATTGACACGTTTTACTTCTTGCCATTTCATTTAGACTTCAAAAATTGATTGTCTTCCTGAAGAAAACATGTAAGCATCATAACCTTGTGTTTATCACAGAGATTATTTTCATGTATATTCCAAAATATAATTCAAATAGGGTCTTCACTGAAGAACAAAAGGACAAGGGCGATACCAGCGTTTGGGTTGGCCTACAAAAACTTGTCATTCCTGCACCACTCTATACAGCTCCCTAAAAGTAAAGCCAAAACACCTTGACTGCCCCCTGGTGGCCTGCTACAGTATAGTTGATAAACCCCGCCCCTTCCATGTGGGGAACAGTGGATGGAACATGGACCAAACTTTAAACTCAAAGTACATGTTAAAAATGTATTTTTCAAAAGATAGTTTTTGTCATTTTAGGTTGACATGTGCATTTTTCTGATTGGTTTGTTCAGCGTTAATTATTTGATGCTATAAAACGGGTGCATGGGTTACACTCTTGAAGATGGCACCACCCATATCCGGGATATTTTGACATCATTTTTATACAGTATTAGGCCCTGTCCGTCCACACCAGACTAGGTTACTTTGCAACTGAGGTTTTGTTAAATTAAATTACGCGTCCACACAAGTGGTGTAATGAAAATAATCGGGAATAACTCCGTACACACGCAACCGTAAAATCCGCCACCAAGTGATGCAATTTACGTGTAATACGTATGCCACAGCAATAGGTGGGAATGTAAGGTAAAACGGGAAGGCTGTTTTAACCAATCAAAATAGTTTAAAACCGGAAAGGGGAAGCGTGGCAAATACCAAAACACAAACAACAATGGCGACTCGCAAGGTTGCATCGTTTGTTTGCTAGCAAGAGGAGCAGTCTCCTTCGTTGCTCATCCAGGCGCCGTCGTTGTTGCATTAGGTTGAGCAGCTGGACATGACAGCCGAACACAGCTGACAGCAAGCCAATAAACCAAAACTTTGTCACGTCCATATTAGCCAACTTATCAAACAAAGCTAGTTAACCTCTAACCACCTTCTAACTGTCGTTACTCTGTGTTTACATTGCTGCGCATGCAATATTTACAGAGGCACACACTCAGCTCTGACGTAAGCAATGGAAATATTTGCGATGGTATCGCAAATGCTGAAACCCGAATCGGCCGAAAACCTCACCCTGGACTCCCGTTTCAAACGACCACAGTTTCAGTGTTCCAAAAGCACGGTTGCATGTGGACAGAGCAGTAAAACCGGGAACATAACTTCACGGTTGCAAAATTAACCGGGCTGGTGTGGACAGCAGCTCCTCAGGCCGTGGAGAGCCGCCCTCTTTATGTACAGTCAATGGATTAAAGAGAAACAAACCCTCTATTTTTCCATGTTTTTAGGTGAGCTTGGAAGTTTCATTCCAATGACTCATCTCTCATATGTTTCACCCATCCGTTGCACACAGTGTGAACAAAATACAGATTAGAAATTGATGGATACCCTTAAAAACCATAAAGTCCAACATTTAAATCAAATTGAATAAAACTGCAGTCCTGATTCCCACAGCACACACACAAATACACAACTGCACCACTCACATGAAACAACCCTTCGGCATTCCATGTTCTGACTATGTTTTTTGGTGGAATTGTGATTTAACTTTTTCTTTAAGTCATTCCTCGGCTATTCCAGCGCATTCTGAGTTCGGCCTGTAATTCTGGTGTGCTTTTTTTCTTCAATGTACAATAATGATAGTGTCTGTATGTTTATCCTTATCTTAGCTAAAACTGGAATGCTTCACATACTTGTGCATGAGATTCTATATCAATAATAGCCCTGGACTTTGTCTCCCAGCAGCATTTTAGCATCGTATCTCTGCTACCGTGTGCTGCCGTTGTGAGGCTATATTTCTTAGTTTTCAAAGATATCTATAAAATAAAAACACATGACTGGAAAACATATGATTCGACCACAAATATCATAATTTATACATGTCTTTTTTTACTGTTCAGCACATGGATCATGATGGTAACATGCTGTTGGGAAATGTAGTCTTTATATAGGCGTTGAGTCAGTTAAGTAGATCAATAATACTACTTCTTATACTCTGATTTTCTGTTATCTAGTATTTAAGCAATGAAAGAGACTAGCGGTTAGTTTCTTTGTGTTTTACAAGAGCATGATTCCAATACCTGGGCGTTTGTTTACAGCGTACGTTTGTATGTTTTATTTTGTGTGCGAACGAGCACCGTCACGTTTGCATTTTGGTATGTGTGTCCATATTTGCCCAGCGCCTTGTCTGACCTCGTGTTAACATTTCTTTGTATGGTGGTTGTTTTGCACCCCCTCCTCATATCGAGCAGTATTAGTATAACCCACTTACTATACTCTGAAAAACAGGAGGCGGAGGAAGGAAGAAAAAATGCTGCCTTCCTGAAGGAATGTGTGGTCATGAAATTGAAACGATTAGCAAATAAAATGAAGTTTCAGCGAATGTGAAAAAGAGAATACTGTTACTAGAGACAATTAGCGCGTACTTGGAGTCTTATTGAAAGATATAGATATCCTGGTGTCGTCTTAAAGTTTGTGTTTGTATCAGTTTCCTGCTTTAGAGATGCAGGTTAAGTACTCAAGCATCTGGAAAGGTTCCTCGGCCCGGGGAAATGGTTTCAGTGTTAGAAAAGTGGATTTCAACAACCCAGTCGGTAGAATAAATACCGGCAGTTGATGTTAATGCAAACCACGGATATACTTAAAATGTACTTTTCTGTTTGCTCCAACCTTACGTTACTTCACGTTGGTTTTCTATTTTGTGGTATGACAGTGTGGTGCTTAAGAGCTAGTTAGTTTACAGCACAAAAAACACTTGAGACGCCAATCATGTTTTGGCTTAAAATACCAGTTTTGGGTGCCACAAATACAGCTTGAGAAGTCCTTCTTTCTCGTTGAAAAATGTATAGATTTCAACACCGCAAACACAGCTGGGAATTTTTCCTGACGTCTCCCTGAAAATATCCAGTGGTTTCACGCTTAAAAATGTTGAAACCCAGTCTTGAACTGCATGTCACTAGCTTATTGCCTGTAACTCTTGAACCATCTACCTTTATACCCTCCACCCCCAAAATATGAAAGTCAGGTCATAAAGATGTCACATGAACCTGATGTGACACGTGTAGAAATGTCAATATGGTACTAGTGCTATGACACATTCAAATGTAAGGTATCAGTGGTTTGCAGGGATGTCGACTGCCAAAATTTCATCCTGGTGACTGGGCTGATTTCAAATGGACAAGCAGACCAATATCTCGTGCAGCTCAGCTTTTATGGTCTAGTTTTGTTTAGGATCTGAGGCTCAACTCACTGTGATTGGTGTTTTTCAAGTAGCCATCGTGCGCAATAAGATTTTCTGTCCTGAACGACAGCAGCAGCCATCATGGACACAGGTTAAAAGCTAGGCCCTCTGAAGCAGGACGGTATGTGTGCGTTTTATTGTATTTAGTTTTTTTCCCTCGCTAGCAATAATGTTGTTGACAGGAAGGCAGAATTGGTAGGGCTCAGGTTAGGACTGTAATTCATTTACATATATAAGGCTGTGAGGCTTACCGGGAGGCATGTTTATCTTCGTTGCACCTTTTACATTCGAGTGCAGCCGATGGTGGAAGTGGCTGAAGTGCCTCCTCATATCTCGCTCAATCACAGGAGGTGTCAGGAGAGTTTTTACTGAAAAGTGGCCTCATAGTGTTGCGCCGGCGTTTATCAGTGGAAGTGAAGTTGTCCGCACAGTATCAGAAGGTGAAGAAGAGTAATGTCCCAGTATTACACAGTTGATTTACTTGGACGTGAAATTTTCTGTCATGCTGCCAGGTAGGGGATGTCAATGTGTCAAGATGATTATATTAAAACGAAGATCTTTTAATTCCAACGCTTTATATTTTTTCCATTTAAAGGGGCAATTTGTGAGATATGGCAAGGATTTGATGTGTCTATGACGTGTACCGTGATGCAGAGATGTCCTCTGATGGTGGCATGCTTACCCTGACCCAGCCCGTCTCGTCCACTGTGGTTTCAACTAGCAGATCGTAAAAGAGGCCGACAGAGGCCGAACCAACACAGAGGCATACAACAACAGTGCAGATATTAGAGTTGCACTTGTTTTTCTTACTAAACAGACAAATACACCTGCGTACATCCTTTAGAATTCAAGTCCCTCACTTTTTCCAAACAAGCGCAATTGCCGCGTTAACCCATTGTTCATTTAGCTAAACAATCTTGGGTTAGTCTCTCCGCGGTTGCCTGTGGTTCGGTCATGCGTCTCTCTGCTGTACACGGTGGAGTTTTGAAACTACCTTTGAGTTCTTGCAAATTGCACCTTTAATGCAGAAGGAAATGGGTTCGTCATGGAGACTCGGCTGATAGATACAGTTGTGAAAAACACATACAATTTAAGATCACATTCTTGCAGGACACTCAGTTCGAGCTGTTGCTTATTCCTGACCGGTGGAGCAGATGGTTGAGGGTTAGCAGGAAGCTGAGGGAGCAAAGGCACGGTCCCAGTGGGAATGGCCAAAATTCAGACTGGAAAGCCATGTCACTGAGAACTCTGCCAGAACATCTGAATGTATTTGTGCACAGCTCTCCATAACGCACTTCAGTGGAACACGGTGTGTTCGGGGCTTTTACGTAAAGTCATTTTAGCATTTTGAACGAGTTAATGGATAAGGAAAAAGTCACAGGTCTAGGGAAAGTCGTAACTAACATCTAGATAAAGTTGGTCACGTCTGCTAGTCTTAAATTTTAAACTGCTGATGAGTTCAGCGTGGAAGAGCAGCTTTAGAGCTTTTACATGTCGTCCACGATCATGAGTGTCTTGTGTTTTTATGAGTCGACGATGTAAAACTTAATCTGTGTCCATTATCTGTGTCGTACATCCATTGTCGATATTTATTACAGTCAGTGTCTCCTGTATTAAAACAACAACAAATAACTATATATACTTATACATAAACATATATATATAGCTGTGTCAAATGTTGATAGATCCATATAGTTACACACCATGCGGGCAGTATTGCAAAGGACGAGAGGAGAAGTCTTGTTCCAGGATTTGTGTTTTTTTTTTGTTTCTATGATTCTTTCCTGCTGAAGGAGAAGCAAAATGAATTTTGCATGAAAAATGCTTTTGTTTTACCTTTTTATTAGTTAGGATTTATATACATTAAGCATATCGGGTGATTCATGTTTTCTGTGTCAGCAGCGCTTCAAAAGTGTGATCCAAGCTACTGTTGTGTGCGCTACATGTGAAAAATAATGAAATATATAGAAAGAAAGAAAAAAAAGGGAAAAAATGCTTTTCATGATGCTTTCCATGTGCCAATTTTTTTTGTTTGTTTTCCAGGAAAAAGAGGCATACCTAAAATAAAGGATTTAAAGATGTGTTAGGGGATGTCTGTTGTGTCCGTATGATCTTGACTGTGTGCATTTTGATGTGCTTCAAACGAAAAGAGAAAGGAAAGAGGAGAAGAAGGGAGGCAATTCTACAACGACGGGAGGTGAGGAGGAGTGAGGAAGAGGTAGCAAGAAGGGACAGTGGAAAGGAGGAAGGGAGGGGACGAGGAAGTGAAGCGAGGCTCTGTGAAGCGAGGCAGGCTGCTACGACAGGCTGTGCATATTTCATGGCTGCCACTTATCATAAGAGCCTTTCCCTGATGGGGGAGCGTAGGTCTGATGACTTCAAGGAAATAACATGCAGAACACGGCCTACATACACACAGCCCTGCTGAGCCACTCAACCGCTTCACGCCGCCTCTAAAGCTGCTCCCAATCCACTGTAGTCGAGCCGCTGCCGCTGCTCTTACTAGCTGCACGTCGCCTTTTAATAGGGGTTACTGTATCTTGCACCATTTATTATCCCTAGTACTGTATAATATTTACAAGGATGGGCACAAACTGGACGCAGTGGTTCTGAACTGCGCCTGAGCCCCGTGGTACAATGTGATGGAAAATGTCTACAACGCACCGGTTGCCGACTGGGAATGTGATCATCGAACTGGTGAAGTTTATGGATGGGAGGAGAGAAACTGTGCCGGAAGAATTTAAACTTTAATGAAGTTACTAGAAACGGTTTGGGATGACCTTTAAGTGGGAAGGACGAGGCAAATGACCATGACAGTGTGACATGTGGCTCAGACGTTTTATTAAAAGTTTTCTAGTGTGACTGTCCTCAACTTACGCAATAGACCATTTTTGCACGGTGGCGTTTTCCTCCAAGGTTGGGAAGCTCAAAGATTGTTATTAGAAGGATGATGTCGTATGCAGGGAATCTAACAGATTGTCATCATTTTACAGTCTCACAAGTAATCAGGAACCAATAAGAGACTGGACAGTGAAAATCTGGAGGGACATCGGGCGGAGCACACATGATGACCCATTCGCTAACGTTGGCATACAAGAGCTAACGTTAAATAAATGAGTCTAACATTGTGCCTTTAGACTCAGTTTAAAGCTCTCCTGTCGGGTCTTGTGACACCATCAAGCAGTGATATCAGCTAGGTAGAGGTTTAATGCTAATGTTAACTGTCGTCAAACGTTAGCTAAAAGGAGAATAGAATATGCCGTGATGCCTGATGTCCCTCTGAATTTACATTATCCATTGTCTTTCCAGTTGCTGATGAATCGAGAAGCTGTGAAATGAGGAGGATTTATCATATTCCCGACATTTGTATCTTGCCACCCTGAGCATAACATCTAAGAGCAATGGCCTGCAAGTGAATAGGGTCCATTTCTAAAATGTGTTTATATACTGAATCCATAAGATACTCTGGACCAGAATGTCATCCCTGTAATTAATGATGTAGTGTGTAATGCACAACATGCAAGTGTCAGTCTCTACAGTGCTAGCAGTTAGCCCTCGGATATATATGAGCTCAAATCTATCACCTAGATGTGGTGCCACTAAACTACTGCCGCTTAGTCAGCAGTCTTCGGCACTGTGACCGCAGGTAATACATGTTAAACAGAACGGAGCGCCTCGGTCTTTATTCCAGCATCACATCTACATAAACCGGTGTAATGTTTTATAGCAGAGTCAACTCACATTCCTCCATGTCGGCAATAGTCGTGGTCGGAGATGTCATGATTCCTGGTTATTTTTGAAGCACCTAGAAGGGAATTTCTTATACTTTGGCACACATGTTCTCTTGGACTCGAGGATAAATTGATGACTTTGGTGGTCAAAGGTCACTGTGAACCCACAAAACACATTTTTGGCCGATTCATATGATTATGACATTATTCTACACAAATAACAGAATGGAGTAAAACGATGAATTTTCTATACCACTCTTATATTTTGTCTCTTGAGGAGATGAATAGCTTAAATTAGGATAAAGACCGAGCGGAAACAGTCAACATACCAGCACCCGTGAACTCAGCAACAGCATTTATATCTCATTTGTTCTGTGTACAATTTGTGTGTTTTACTGGGAGATATGTCAGGGTGTTTTTGGCCGGGCTCTGCCTGGAGAGATGGAGCTTAGTAGCCTTGCTGTTGCCCCATTTCCAGTCTTTCACAGGAATGGTAAAATGGTCTTATTTAGCTGTAATGTCACACTGTGTAAGGTTTGTTTTGTATCAAATGCATTTACTTCCACTGGAACATGAATCTTCCTGTTGGCACGATTAACACACTTTCATTCACATTAGTTGGCTGATTAGCAGGCTAAAAGCTAAAGAAACTCAAAGAACATCCCGGGTGCTATAGGCTGTCATACAATACATAAATTATGACTCAAACCTGTGAGAATGGCTTAAGAGTCAGTCTCATATCAACCTTGGATATGGAAAGAATTATATCCAGTGAAGCAGACCTACATTTGTGCGGTTACTGCTTTCAACTTGTCGCTAATACATTTTACATGCAGTTCTTTATGTTTCAGTGTTGGAACAATGGGGGCTTCCTGTTGCTTTGTCGCCCGCCACCCCAAACACGTCTTCATCGGAGGCATTCCCAGCATTCCTCTTTATTTAAGCGTGTGCCAACATTGTCGTGCAGCGGCATTTTATGCAAATGTACCACAACAGCAATACAAACTCCTGTGTAACAGTAAGTTCCAGCACATAAGCTGTATAAAGTTTGTATTGGAGTGGATGTAATAGCCGTGTACACAGTAAGCCGCAGCAGTGCTGGAGTGTGTGTGATAATTAATTCCAAATGTTGCGGCCCCCAAATTAAAGCCAGTGGCTTCAGCACAAAGCAGCCTGCGCTTATCAGCCCAAAACAGGTCAGCGTTCGATACCGCCTTTCATTCACCCTCCTCTCCTCTTCACCTCCCCTTTCCTCTGTGCCTCCCACTCTCCCCCGCATCCTCAGCTGACATCGGCTCGTCTCCCGCTAATCCTCTCGTTACTGAAAAGAGATGGGGTGAGGGAGAGAGAGAGAGAGAGAGAGAGAGGTGCAGAGGAGTGAGGAAGAGAGGAGGAGAGGGAGAGGAAGAGAGGGGAAGGGAGGTGTGAAGAGGCAAAGTCTAAATTAAAAGACTCAGAGTCATGTTTCTCCATTAAAACCCCCTCTGCCTCTGGAACGCCGGGGCTCGAAAAAAAAATCACGTGTGTGTGTGTATGTGTGTGTGTGTGTGTGTGTGTGTGTGTGTTTGCCCTGACGCAACTGTATATTCTAAGCTTTCTATCTATACATCTATACCGAGGGCCACTGATATTCATCTCCCTCCCCGTCCTCTGCTGCATCTCTTTCTCTCTCTCTTCCCTCCACTCTCTCCATATCTCTGTCTCTCTGCCTCACAGCATTGACTGCAATTGAAGCGTGTTGAGATGGAACACATTATGAGCTGGCCTACATGGCTGGCAGCTGTGTGTGTGTGTGTGTGTGCGAGTTAGCTAATGTGTGTATTTTTGGTAAATAACTCTGTGCGCTCTTCGGCAGTGTACACAGCGGATTCACAAGCGGTTTAGGAAAAATAAAACGCACACGCGTATCTGTGCGTGTGCGTTTTATTTCCACTCAGATAAACTTTTTTGACTGCGTGTCGTAAGTTGAGTGACATTTAGCTCGACAGTGTATCGATTAGCAATAGTGAATAATGACACGGATGACTACAATCTCTGCGGGATATGATATGAAAACATATGTTGACACGCTGCGCTGTACTGAAACTCCACTGATGGATACCACCAATCTGAATTCAGTTTACAGGCTCTGATGAACCCACACAGTTGATTTAAACTGAGTGAAGGCCCGCCCCCCTGAGTTACTGCTGCTATGCCTGTCAAATATTCCTTTTTCTTTCTTTCAAATGTACAGCGCATGATTTTAAGTTATACTGCAGTCTTGCATGGGCAGACCCGTCTCCACATATTGTTTTAGGATGCAACAAACTAGTGTCAGATAGAGAACTTGTTTTGGTGGCACATAGAATGACCATAGGGAGGCAAATTCTCAACTCTTTAACTCAAGAAAGTTGCAGTTTGTTATAAAATATTCAAATCTAAGCCGTAATTAGAAATACTACACACTCAATGGTGGTGACAACGTGTTGTTAAACGGTCACCAAAACCCATCACTGAAACCTTGTAGAGGCGCTCCTGCATATGTGCCAGCTCACAAACGTCACATAACTCCACTCCTTCTCTGTGCCGAGGTGACCGCCATGTTGGCGTTGGTGATGTATAATGCACGATTGTTGACGTAGTTTACTGAAACTTGAAAAATGTTTGCCTAAATTGACCAACATCATGTGTGTTATTCGTGGTATACAATTCAAGCGGGATGGAGAAATCATGTGTCTCTCACTGTTAAAGGTGCACTTTGTAGTTTTGGAAGGAAAAAAAAACATTCAGGAGCTCAGAAAGGCACATTTTACAATACTCATGTGGTAATAAGACCATAAGTTAATAAATGAGCTCAGAGGAAAATAAGGTCTCTAGAACATTGTTCAAAGCTAGAATGGTGGCAGGGTCCGCCACATATGAACAAAGCAAAACAGTATGAAACTGTGTTGTCCTTTAAGGTCAGTTTGTTTACTCAGTCATGAAAACAAAGAGTGTTAGTTTATTTAGATTGGCTGATACTGCCATTGCTTGGTGGAACTGTTTAACAGTATTCAACAATGTTATAATAATTGACACACCTTGTAAAGTCCTTTAAGTGTTTGCTAGGTCAGCTGAGCAATAATCATAGTGTCAGTAATATTCACTCTATGAAGTCGTTAACCTAGATCTTTGTTAATAACTGATGCATCGTGCCAATTGCTCTCAGAAGAGGAATAGAATGCCGTTACCATAGAAAACACTGGTTCCAGTTAAATGTCAGGACATCAGGGGGGTTATGGGGCCAAGGAATAACGTGGATACTGTAACTCTGCAATTATGTTATTTATAATGCTGTGTGTGCTGTTATTTAGCCAGACATGCTAATGGTTTGGGCCGACAAGGCAACTGAAGACACTTCTAAATTAAGTCTTAACACTTTGCTCTTGTGTGAAGTACATTTCACTTGAAATTATTGACATGTTTGGATAATAATTCTGAGTAGTCCGTACAGACTTTTTTACACTTTATCCACTACTACTATTAAAGGTAAAACACCTGTGTGAAGGTTTCGGCTTTGAGGTGACAAAAATCATCTTAATCCATATTTTCTGACAATGTCATGTTTTATCAAATCAGCTGATGAGGTTAACACTTAACACAAATGTTTGACATCTTTGGGATCCCCATTACTCTTCAAAATAAATAGATTTTAATGATGCTTTGCTGCAAGGTTGAACAAAACAAAACCTCAACGAAACACATCTACATTTCTGATCTATAATCTGGGAGGCGAATCAACCTTGCATCCCTTGAGTGTTGTGTCGGTGCCTGTCTCGATACGAGGCGTCCTAGTGAATATCATGCCCGGGAACGCGAGGTGGATCTGGGCCAGCTGTGGCAGGTGCGTCCCTTTGGATGGAGGCGGCTCCTCTCGGGCGATGGGAGAGCTGGCAGATGAAGGTAGGAGACAACAACGCTGGTTCTTGAACGCTCTCCTGTCCCTCTCTGTCTGTCGTTGTCGTTTTCTGACCCTGCCTTCCTCTGCCTCACCATTGTCAAACAGTCGAAACAGGCGCCGCTGTGACATACGAGCTTGTATTGACTTTCTACCTTCAGAAGTGTTGGACCGCATAGCTCTCTCTCTCCTCACCTCTCTCCTTGTGCTGCGGCTCGGGCAATCTTTTTGTGTTTTTTCACAACGTCCGTGGTGTGAGTTGCTCAGACTCCTGACTTTTTGGGATGTATTTATGGTTGTGGATTTTTTTCAGAGATCGTCCCTCGTGTGGTTTTTCTCTGTGACAGCTGCCTGCTTAGTGATGTGAATATTTATGTGGCCAGCTTTTATTCTGCTGCTCCCTTTATCCCGCTTTACCTTGTGATCTCATCTCACCTGTGACTCAGTCTGTCTGTCCATCCATGTGTCTCGGTCAAATCCGTAGCAGAAAGGACCGACAAAGTACAGCAAACAAATTTGTTATTGTTGAGTATAACACCAATATAGGCCAACATGGTGAGTATGATTATAGATTGTTTTCACTGACCTATGCTGAAAAATCTTTCATTTTTACAGTCATTTGCTCAACGTGCTTCAAGGAACAAAAGAAACAAAGAGGGTACATGAGAGACCTTATCATGCTGCAGGAAATAAATCCTAAAGAATGTTTATCCTCCAAAATAGAGTTTTTTCACCTTTGATGATATGGCGATAGCTGACAGAGGGGAGGGGGAAAGCTTCTTACATCCTCGGACAACTTGAGACAGTTGTGTGAAAGTGGAGTCGGCCATGCAAGAGTTTAAAATAAAACGCTACATTCCCTCAATTTGGACTTAATTACTCTGTGCGACGGATTTTTGGCTGGTTGGTTTTCAAACATGCCAAGTTGGATTTACTGGAGCTGTCACAGAAGTCCCACTTTTCCCAGTCCTAATTACGACTGAGAATGCCTTCTACATGTTGGAAACGCCATTGTCAAAACGGAATAATGACCTTGTGGGCTTTAAAGGACGGCCCACACAGGTGCTGGTTCATGAGTCATGCGCTAAAGACATGTAGAAATAGAGCACATAGACAAAAACACCATGAGAAATAGAGCAGCCGGCCTGTGTTTTCTCTTCTAAGTACAATTACCCATGCTGATCGTGATGAAAGTCTTGGCTTTTACTTCTCGTAATAAATTGATGGACATGTATCGCAGATCTGTGGCGGCTCTGACTGAATCTACTCAGGATTACAGATTGTGTGTGTTCCCTGAACATGAAGTATACGGATGCCCCTAATCAATCTTCCGCCACGATTTATAGCAAAATTCACGTGACAACACGCACGTCCTACAGTGATGTGATTCCCTGTGTCACCTTTCCTCTGGTGTTTGCTCTCACACACAGAGCCTTACAGCACCATCAGTGCATATATATTTATACATATATATATATATATCACGGGAAGCCCCAACGAGAATCAAATCCCTGTCCGTGGGTGTGTGTCGATGTCGGTGAATCAAGCGGCAGCCGCTCTCTTTTTCTTACTGCATCTAGCTTGCCCCTCCCCCTCTCGCTAACGTTAAACTCCTTCTTTAACACCGCACCACGCTCTTTCCTTTCCTCTGTCCACGCGCTGAACCGAGCAGTGCATTTACAACACCCTCCACTACACACATACATGTCTGATGTGTGACATCATTTTTTTGCTTTAACCCAGTCGTCCGGCGGTCGTCCGCATCAACAGATGAAAAAAGGAAACACGTTTACTTTCAGTGAATATCTAGGCCTGTCATGAATGTGTTTACGTTTGTATCATTAGTGCTGCTATTATTCCTTTTTTTGTCATGTCTCATTTTTGGAGTCTGCACCGCCGCATCCTAAACACACGACCCACATCCAGATTACTGGGATGACAGGATGGGAGTTTTTGCCGTAAAAAGGCCTGGTTTGGTCTGAGTGAAGTTTTATTGTTGACTCTCCTCATCTTAACTTTGGCAAATTGTCAAGTTTAAAACTATAAATGACTGACTACAAATCATGTAAGCAAAAGGGGACCGTCGCAGCAAAGACAGGACACGAGGAGGCTGCAGTGTTTGTTCATGTAAACCCACACACTGTGGCAGCGAAGGAGGCAGACGGAACACACTGCTGTCCTACTTTTCAGCGTTTGTAACTTGAGAAAAGCAGCGTTTTTGTAGATCCACTCTATTGTTTAGCACATGCAGGCATCTTCTCTCTACAGGTGTAGTATGTCTTCTCTAGTATTGTACCTGTCATCGTGGACAAGGAGAGGCTCATTGTAGAGCTGTGAAAATATCCTGATTTCTCTGACCCTCAGTCCTGCCATTATAGAGAAAATGTTAAAAAGAAGATATTGGCTGGCGAGACTTTCCTGGAGAGATTTGGTCATTCAGGCCAGAATTAAATGGACATCAAAGTCTTGTGAATCGAGGACAGCACTTCAGATTCACTCTATATGCCGTATATATCATGTGCATAATCATTTTCTGTGTGATAATGTCGATGCTACAATTGCCACGAGGGTATGGTGGTACTCATTTTAAGAAAACACCTGCATCATCAGTAACAATGCTGTGAGATACAGATTAAAATATGAACAGATGTGTGCAACAACTGCTTCGTCATCAGATGAAATCATGACTGTAATTACCTTTGAGGGCTCCTTTTCTTTTCATTTATTGTGTTTATCAAAAAACTTGCTGACATTTGCTCAGGGTGGATGGATTTAGAAGATACACTTTACAATTTACAACACAGTTTTCTGGGTAGATGGTACACCATCATCGAAGTGGCATCTACGCTTCGAAAGCTATTGGTCCTAAAGGTGCGAAATGTAAGAGTTTAGTTGAAAATGGTGGGGGGGAAAAAAAAATACCAACAGAATCTGAAAATCGTTACCATTATGACATTATGACGTTTGTGTATTGTTTTGCAAGATGATGATCACCACTCCCATGTTTGTATGTAATACGAAGCTACAGCTAGCACCCGATTAGCTTAGCTTAACATGAAGACTGAAAACGGGGAAACAGCCAGTCCAAAACACATCTGCCAGCACCTTCTAGGTGCATTTGGTTAATTTTTAAAGACGGATGCAGGCTAGCTAGCTAGCCTCCCCCCTGTTTCCAGTATGTGTGTTAAACTATGCTAACCAGCGGCTGGTGCAACTAAACTCTATTTAAAAATGTACCTCAAACATGAATGAAGATGGCTTCATTCTTAATTCACTAAAAGATGTTACAATAATGCTTTCTCTTCTTCTTCCCAATCCATCCCATTCTCCTCAAATCATTTTTATCTTTCCTCCTCCTCTCTCCCCAACATCCGCTCTCTCCGCCATAACCTCATGAACTCCACCTGCAGAGGAACCGTAAGGACACCTGCAACTTTGACAAGGAGTTCACCAAGATGCCGGTGGACTTGACGCCGACAGACAAGCTGGTCATCATGAACCTGGACCAGGATGACTTCCTCGGCTTCTCCTACACCAACCCCGAATACGTGGCTCCAAATTAACGCAGAGGCCGATTGCGCCTGACGGACTGGCAGAACGCGGGGCTTCAGAGCAGATAGGAAGGCAAACTAGCACTTAAAGTCTAATTATTTTGTGTTTTGTTGAGTAAACGTCTTCACTCTCGTAGTCCAATACTTCAGCATGAGAAAGGTATCACAGCACCAAACTCGCACAACTGACGGGATACCAAAGATTTGAAGTATTGTATAAAAATGAGGTGTCAGAAAGTGCTTTTTATGCAGAAATACCAATTTCCAAAAACTACAAATATACACAACGCATTACAATGATATGGGCTGCCTAGACAGCACACACACCACAGCACCTCAGTCTTGCTTGCCAGCTGAAAAAGTCGCCCCTTCGCTCAGTTTTTTGCCATGATTATAGTAACAGTAGAATTCGATTTTATGGCAAGTCTGCTTAAGTGCTACAAAAACCCAACCTATATTCAGTTTTTCTTAATCGAAGCATCGTACATCATGTGTTCTCAGCTGTCGTCCTGCGAGTTGAACTGCATCGTCGCGTTGTCTCAAACCTAATCACTGAGATGTGACATGACGTTAGCCCATGTTAAACACATGTGAATGGACACAAGCTGCAGTCTCGGTCCCTGGTGTGATTTGCCTTGCACAGTTAAAACGCCATTCAGGAGCAATGTTGAAAGCAGCTTATGTGAATGCATTATTTTTTTCAACACATCACAGTCATTCCAGTCCTAATTGTGTCCCCTGTCCATACATGGATTCATGTTTTTTTCCCACAATAACATCAAGTCTCACCGAGGGAACGTGGAGAGATGGGACCAAATCAAACAGGAAATGTTGCTGCTTCTAGATCAGCTAAAGTTTTTAGATCACAAGTGGACCAAATTGTGATGATGTTCATAGTTTTATACATTTTAATGTTAGTACTCTCGTCACTTTGTAAAACTGATCAGGAGTAGAATTTCTAACTTCATGAAGCTAACTTCTGCATCCATAGTATCTTCTGCAGGGGCCTTAATGTGCAGGTTTTAGCCATCTTAAAGGTCCCATATTATGTTCATTTTCGGGTTCATAAATTTTGCATGCTTTAATGCTCAAAAAACACTTTATTTTTCTCATGATGTCCATTGCTGCAGCACCTCTGTTCACCCTCTGTCTGAATGCTCTGTTTTAGTCCGTGTCTCTTTGAGGCCCCTCCTCCTGAAAAGCTCAGTCTGCTCTGAGTGGTCAACTCTCATAGGCCCGAGCAGGCACTACCCTCTGTGTTTCTGCATCAGCTCTGTCTGTGTTTTTGCAACCGTGTCTGTTTTCATGGGTGGTGACCGTATAGTTGTGACATCACAACATTAAGGAAGTCCCGATACCTTGTTTAAAGACGCATTGAACATGAGCCGTGTGCAATTTCTCTGTGAATTGAGAGTTTTGATACTTTCATAGTCTTTATACAGCACGTGGACCCACTTCATATTTTAATTTTGTATGTCTTGACCATTTCAGCCGGTGCACACTGTCATGAGTTGCTCCTTGGAAGTGCTGACACTCGCTCACACTGCACGGCTCACACAGGGCCACCACGGAGGAATATGCCTAATGAGCAAACTTCACAGCCTGTCAAACCTTTTCGTCCTTCTCCTCCTTCTTTTCCCTCGTTTGGTTTCTCCCCTTCTCCCCTCCTCCCACGTCCCCCGGTTGTCTCCTCCTTTTATTTATTTGTTTGTCTTGGCTCCAATCCGTACGTCTGACAAGGCCTCACTGGGAGCCTAGTGTGACGCGGTGTCACAGGGTTGGCAGCGCGGCAGTCACCGATGCAGATGCACGCACAGTGAATGAGGAGCTGCTTTGACAACCCCCAAGTGAGCGATTTCACACACAGCAATAATAACATAAGCAAATGCTGCCTTTTCTCCATTATTTATTTTGGACCTTGTGCTCTGATCCCATCTGTGCATGTGTGTGTGTGTGTGTGTTAGTGCTGTCCATATGCTTGAAAACATGTGAACGTGCCTGTGCGTGCGTGCGTGCGTGCATATGTTTGTGTGTCTGTGTGTGTGTGTCTGTGTGTGTGTGTGTGTGTCTGTGTATATGTGTGGTTTATAAGGCTTCATTGGATAAAGCCAATTATTTCAAATTCAGCTCAAATTCAGCAAATCTGCCTTCCAGCTTCAAACCACATTACACTGGATATAATGCCACCTAGCTCAATATACTGTACACACACACACACACACACACACACACACAGAGAGTCCAATCCATGACTGAGGGTTGGAATTATTAGGTGAAGCGTAACAAGGCGGACAATGACTGTGAAATGTTCGCTCCTGGAGGCACACAAGACATATACTGTAGGTCCATTACACAGGCCTAGATTGTTCTTTCCCTTCATAGATCAGCACAAACAGTACCCTTGTGTATACTATATACAGTACATATGCATTTATTGTACATATTTATATATATATAAGCATACACAAACACACAGCATCCTTCCTAACTCTTTCATCTTTGGGGAAATTCAACTGGATCTGAGACTGCGGTCCTGTTCTTTTATTTTGCCCGTGTGAAATACAAAGTACTGTATAATTTGCGTGTCCTCCTTTCTCATTAAAAGCTACGGAAGAGGGTTAGGCAGTACAATTTTGTTCTTTTTTGTGTTATCAAAATGAGAATTCTTTTTTCTCAGAATTCTGACTTTTTTTTCAGAACTTTTTTTCTTGGAAATCTGACTCCTGTCATTAAAATCAGAACCAGGATTCTTTCTTTCTGTCCGGTCTGAGGAAAAGGTAGAAATTCTGAGAGTTCTGACAGTAGTTTTTTTGCTCAGAATTAGAATTCCAAGTAAAAAGTCAGAATTCTTTCTTTCTGTTCGATCTGAAAAAATAAATCAAAATTCTGTGAAAAAGGGATGACTTTTTAAAGTAGTTTTTTTACAGTGGCCTTAATCATCTTCCGTATAGAGCTGTATAATGCGCAGGTCAACGGTGTAAATACCTCCCAATGTTTATCACGCCTACTTTTAACATCCGTCGTTGGGAAACCACAGACCCTGAAGCATTTAATAGCACTCAGCAGACGTGTCCACCCGTGTGACCGAGTGAATGAATGAGTGTGTAGCTGTACATTTTAATATAAGTCTTTCTTTAAAATCCTATATGATAAAAAATCTCTCTTTCAAGCAGCCTCTATCTGCATCTGACCAAACAGCACAGACTTTGACAGCTAACACGAAATGATGAACTGCCGCACATCTACAATAACACAAATATAAACGTGGGTATTTATTTCCTTGTGAAGCTCCGTTCTCAGTGCTTTAAGAACCTTTAACATCGTCATCAGCCGGTTACTAGTTTCGTTTGGTGTTACAAATTCCAGATCAGGACTATAAGGAATTACACTATGCATGCATGTGATGATCTCTCTTCTTCTCTTTCATATCTTGTTCCATACGATATATGATATGGATTTATCCTATACTAAGTGTTGATTGATGGACCGGTGTGTGATAATTAATTTATTAGACATTAATAGGGTTTATGTTGCTTAATTTATGATAAAAGTGCATCTCATGTCATTGTTACCTATTTATGAGATATTATACAGGGGCCATGCTCTGCTTCGTTTGTACATATATAAATATTTTTCAAGTCTATAGAGGTAAGAGTCTTCCATTTCCCATTACTGCATTCATAAACAGAGAAGTTTATGTGTTTAGAGGTAAAATTATATATATATATGAGTCGCAATAGAGAAAATGCAAGTGTTTGAGAACTGACATTTTACATCAAAGAATACCTGTTTAACCTTTCACTCGCCAGTTCATACAGTTTGTTTTTGTTGCAGGGTGGTACAGCATTGGCCTAAAAAGTGTACCAACTCACATCCTCATTCCTTCACTCCGTCCTTTCTTTTCCGACCTTTTCTTCGATCACGCCTTTTCCATCTGTCATTTTTTTTTCCTTTTTTTTTTCTCTGACCTTTCCCCATCCTCCTTCCCTCTCCTTGTTCCTCATTGTCTTTCTCTTACCTCATTTTCCTTTCTCTTGACCTTTACCCCTCTCTATGGGCTTTTTATTTTTATTTTTTTTTCGAGACCATTTTCATCTCTTTTCTCTTCAGGATTAATTTCCCCTCCAGCTTGTTTTTTTTTTATTTATTTATTTATTCTGTTGCTTCCGCTTTACTTCATCACTCTCATCTGATTTCTTCCTGATTTGTCCCATTAATGCTTCCGGTTACTATTTTCCCCTTTTTTCTCTTGCAATCTTTAGCCTTGCCGAGGCTACCTGACATTAAACTTGAAATCTGATGAGCTGTTAGTACGATTAAAACCTGATGCTTGTTTTCTTGAGCTTATTTCTGCTTTTGACTTCAGCCGGGCTTACACACGCTAAACAACAATTAGATTAACGATAACCTGAAGGTAATTTACGGTTTGCTTGTTTTTCATGCAGACAACAGCAAAGATACTGCAACAGAAGAGTAAGAATGTGTTTCGTGAGATAGTTTACAAATAAGAAAATCTGTATTGTGATGTTTGTCGATTGTAGTACAATAAATCATGTTGAAACTATTGTCTCGTTTCTGGTCCAATTTGTTTTTCATGTCACTGACATGTTTGTGCTTCTTGTGTCCTCCTACTCATTGTATCAATGTTCTTAGTTACTTTTACAGCTTAAAATACTTGATTTGATCTTGCTTTACCGATTAGTTTGAACTGGAAAATCCTTTCTACATTCGTGTAACCAGTTGTCGGGGAACATCTGTGGCACTATCCAAAAAAACGCCATCAATCATGTAAACAGGAATTCCCACAGTAACATGAGAAGCCGTAACGTTTCCCTCTGACAAAATCTAGTAGTGTAATGTAATGTGAGGGTCTGACGCGTGTTGGTTGGATCGTCCTGATGAAAGGAGACGGCATCACTTCACTTTTCCCGGAACTGAACCAGCTTCACGACAACGGGGCCTCCAAGTTCCATCTCACATGAGACTGAACTAACCAATCAGAAGCAGCTTCGATAGCGTAATGTAACTTTTTCAAGAAGCAGATGTGAATATGTCATTAATGACTGTGTAAACCTAAACAAATGAAGAGTTAGCTGTCTAAACCTTAGTATTACCATTTGAGGTATATTGTGTTATTATTGTGTAGTTTAAGTTCATTTGGTTAGTAAGCAGTATTTTAATATGTTAAACATGCATTGTCATCCACATTTTATATTACTTTGACTCTTTACTTGAATGACAACTGTCTCAGTGAGCTTAGCTAGCCACACAACCGGGTTTTATGAGGTGCAACCCATTTAAATTTCATGAAATCTCCACTTACTATCCAGGGTAGGGCTAGAATTAAAATCTGGTGACACCTGTTTTAATCATCCAGTTATTTTCAGGTCAAATTTAGTACAAACCAGACTCTTTAAATATTAAAATGTCCAGTGCTATAAATACTTTCATTATCAAACCACTACAAATTAATAAGTTTTGCTCCCCAGAAGCCAACCAACAATTAGAAAAGTCACCAGGGTCTTGGTCGGTCGCCTGTTTATGAGACACAGTAAATCTGTCTAATCTGTGCTGCTTTGCCGGAGGTGATTAATGTGGAACCTGTTAATGATGTGTTGTACATTGTGCAGGTTTGACAGCGAATGAGGAATAAATCTTTATTAATATGCACACCGTTCGGCTGGCAGGCGGCCATCACTGTTGCACTTCACATACACGGCTCTATATGTACATCCCATATGGCCACGCTCGGCTTCATCTACCTCTGTGATATTAATAACAATAATCAGACTCCTCATAATGACAATTATAATATTCTGCCACAGAGAGCGAGAGGTAAGTTGGACGGAGAAGGAGTGAGATGAAGTTTCAAACAAATATGAAGACTTGATGGGAAAAGAAGAAACAGGAGATAGGGAACAGATAGGAACACATTTGTTCCATATGTGAGAACTGCAGAAATTTGTCCCCTTCCCCGAAGACAATATTTTCTATATAAACCCAAGTCACACACACTTATCTGGGACTGTTGAGAGTTACTAGCCACCAAAACGTAGTCACTGTCATGCTTTCCCTTATCGCACGTGTAGTTCACAGTAACAGTGGCACATTTCACACTCAAAATGTTCAATGAAGCAATGGGTCCTTGATTTTACATAGAGGCAGTACGCTTCTCAGATCTAGTTAGCAACCATCATTTTTTTAATTTAAACTGACAGCTGTCGCTAGCAGATTTGATCAGTTTTTAATCAGCTGGTATTAATCTAACGGTCACTTCATGGGTTGGATGATTACATTTTCTCTGGGTAACTTTTCAATGTCTTTTTTTTGACTCATTTTAAAAACAAGAATCCAATAAAAGGCTCTTAATGACTGACTCAGCAGCTCCATACTGTGACAGGTTGGGTCCGTGTTTCTTGGTTGAAGTAGCTTTGAGAGTGTGAGCGCAGAAGGCAATTTATTTGCATCAATATGTAACAGGTGCTATATGAATATATGTATATTTATATATATTATTAAATACATATGGTTATACTGCAGCCACGGTTACCAGCTGTAGCGACGTTATTTTAGATCACACTACCTTTCTCAACATGAATACCTTGAGTTTTTTTATTTTAAAAAAATACACTGGCCCCCAAACTCTTTCTATATAGGACTACAGGGAACAGCTTTGAGGGCTGCTACAACTCTATGCACAACACTTAAACCGGTCTAGGGAGATGGCCGCCGACCGTTTAGAATAGAATAGAATAGAATAGAATAGAATAGTCTTTATTGTCATTGTACAGGAGAGTACAATGAAATTGAGTTTAGTCCAGTTCTGCTCAAGGTTTCTCCTTGTTAGAAGGCAGGGGACATAAGGGACATGTTGGGCCTCTAAATAAATAAATTATGTTCTAAACTTGCTCAATTTGGAAAGTGTCACAAGATGAATTTTGTTGTGAATTGGCGCTATACAAATAAAGACTGACTGACAGACTGATTGATTGATTTATATAACATATTACCATTGTTTTGTGGCTTGTTGGCGAAGCAAATCTACTAGTCACCTGCATATTTGATGCTTACTTTGTCCCATCCTCTTTGGGCTATTGACAGTTGCAGTGTTTATTGGGGCGCTGCACTGATTCTGTGGTTAACTAGCTAGCAAAGAAGCTAGCTGATGTGGCTGATGGAAAAAGAAAAGGATGAAGGGAAGACGGGGGCTGAAGTGAACGACAGCAGGGCACTGCAGCACACTGGAGAGAGAGAGATGAAAAAGGGGAACTGACAAAAGTGAAAGAATCTCTTATTTATTTCATTCAGTGGATCTTAAAAACGCTCAAGAGGGGAGCATGACGGAGCAGCTTATTGGATTTATTTCACACTATCTCTCTCTCTCTCTCTTTCTCCCTCTCTCTCTCTCTCTCTCTTTCACTCTCTCTCTCGTGCAGCAATACACACATTTTCATTAGGCAAACATATTAGACACACTTTCACACCATCAGACATGTGCCTCCGCAATTAAGAAACATTTCTTCCTCTGTGTCTCCCGTTCATTGACTCTCCACTCTCCTCTCTCTCTCTCTTTTCAATCAATCCGACTGTCAGTCCAATCAGTGTCCAACACAAACACCCTTACACACATTTTCATTTTGCAGGCAGATTAGAGACTCCTCCACGTGACCACTGACCTTGTGTCTTCTCTGACACATTACAGTCCCACAAACATACACACAGAAGCTTTAACTTTACACAAATGTGGAGACGCAATGAAGAAATCCGGCAACGAATCGTGTTTTTTTTTATTCTGCGCACAAATGAGGCAACACACACGTAAAAAATGTCCCCTGCTTCGATATACACAAACTGTCTTTCATAGAAGATCTCTGGGGGCTGTGTCTGCAGACCTCGAAGTCGTAAATCACAGTTTTGACGTGTTAACATCGGGCCAGAATCATGCCACATCACCATATGCCCTCGCTCTGCCCTGCAGTCATTCCCATCTGGTGAAACGCACAAACAAATATCAGCACAAACACAAACACACGTCACACAAAGTAGGAAAATCTTGCAGCGCTTCCCGGAAACACATGTGAATGCGTCTCTCTCCGACTGCGAGTGTGTCATTCGCAGCAAATATGTTGTCGCTCGTCTTGCACTTCCTCCTCCTGCTCTCTTCCTGCAAACTGTTCATCTTTCACTCTCTAATTTCTCTGTGATTTTTGGTTTCCTCTATAACTTCTCCTTGTCTTGCCTCCCCTCCTCCTCCTCCTCCTCTTCCTCCTCCTCCTCTTCCTCCCAGTCTCTGAGCACTGGCCAGAGGCGTGAGAAGGTTCCAGCTCACTGAGCAGAAACCCTGCAGTCCTCCTCCTCCTCCTCCTCTCTTCAAGAACCACCCCGTCTTCCTCTCCTCATCCTCCTGTTGTGCAGCCAATAACTGAGGAGAGGAGAGGAAGGAGAGCAACAAAGACAGGGAGAGGGAGAGAAAGGGCAAACACAAGACACTTTAATGATTCCAAACTGCATTTATGATGATGCTTCTCTCCGCGGGACACCTTGACAACCCCCCTCGGCTGCCTGACAGAACCAGGGTCACAGGCCAAATGGTAATCAGACTCTTCATACAAACCGGTATTGTATCTTTCAGCAAACTTAAAATCAGCATCTCACCCTGTAATTCTTTAAATGTTCCAGCGATGAAACCTCTCAGATACAAATAGACCCGCAGGCTCAGTCAAACCACTTCCCATAGGTGAGAAAAGTATCGGCTGCAGAGGCACGTTTGCCGAAAACGCGTTGATCTGACACTGACGAGCACGGAAAAATAAAAGGCTGATGCGGCTCCGACACTGTTTCCAGACGCAGGCAATGAGTGTGTTTTATTTCGCGTGAGTCATGGCAGACATAAAAATGACACAGAAACATAAAAAAGATCTGCAGAGTCACAACATTTTTCAGACTGAACGTGGCCGTAAAATGTTCCCTGGCAACATGTCAAGTTTGTTTTTCCCAGAACATTCATCCATACAGCAGGATTATCATATGTCATGGTTACATTTCTGACACTTGCAGCACTCAGTTCAAATTGTAGCTCTGAAGATCTCAGTCCTGCGATCTGACTTCATGTTTTTGCAGGAGAACCAACCAATATATCAGCTGGACTAGATATATCGTATCGGGGGGTATGTGGCCAATAAGAACATTTTCTTTACAGGGATTATTTTCCCTGTGAAGTTTTCTGTTTCAATACACTGATGTCATTTTAGACATTAAGTGAATCATTAAACGACAGTAAGTAAGTATCCTGCTTTAGTTTTGCATCTTTGTCTCAAGTGTTTGATACCACATTTGAGGGGTCGTTGCCAAAAATGTGTGTATATAAGCTAATAAATCGACATCAGGTATCGATTTTTACTTCTTCGTATCAGCAATTGTCATTGGCCTCAAATATCAGTCAGGCTCTAGTTTGTTACCTCTCAGCCTGTTGACTGCAATTCTTCATCTCACTGCGGTCCTCATTCCATTACACCCTTGCAAAAATTAAAAATGACCAAATCACCATTGTAGACACGTGTTCGATGGATAATCGCACTGAGCACTAACAGTTGTGACAATTACTATGTTTCCTGTGGTGCCTACATGATAAAGCTTCACATTTTGGCAGCAGCGGCAGGAAATGTTCATTCTTTTGTTACTTTAAAAAATGTATTTGCATACAGTTAGTAATTACCTGTTAGGAAATGTGGTCAGCGACCTAGTCGAAGTGTCACAATATATACACTTAGGATACAGAGTATGGTAATTTGATTACTTTCATTTATTTTTGAATTACCGCATTGCCAAAACACTCAATGTATCTGTAATCCAATTACATAATAATTTTGGGTGACTTTGATGGACTACAGTTCCAGTTACTGTTAATAAAGTAATTAAGTAAACCCTGTAACATTTATTCTGTTACTCCACAATCCTAATTAGCAGTAATCTAAAGCATCTCTAAGAGAGTGAGTTATTAGAATGTGGATTATATATAAAAAAAAATGAAACCAGAACCAGCATTCTCCCGAAGCCTTAACAAAGGGATCGGTTGCTAAAAGCCACCAACCACCATCTTGTTTTCATTAATGTGGAACTTCCTTTATTGGAAAAAAAACATAATCTAGATGGCATGTTTTTGTCAATCATCATTCCTGAACACATATTTGTACTTTACAAACGTCATTTTTTTAGGAGAGAGGATTGCCTTGTTTTTCCCTTTGCTCTCTCTTTCCCTCCACTCCCGCCTTTCCTCTCTTTTATCCTCCACCTCTTCCCCCTCTGTGTGATGTGGCCTCCATCAGTGCCTCGCTCCCCTCTGTCTTTCCCACTCCTCATCCTTTCCTCCCTTATCTCTCCACTCCTCTTCTCCTCTCCCTCCAACCAGTCGCTCTCGCTCACCTCCTCCTTCCTCCTCTCCTCCTGTGCTGTCACTCCTCCTCCCTCCTTCCTCCGACTCCTCTCCCTCCCTCCTGTCTCTCACCAGAGGTGAAATGCTGTACTTCTCTTCCTGAAGTCATTTCTATGTTAATGAGTCTCCTTGTGAGATAACGCAGCCAGCAAAGGCCTCGGACACACACACACACACACACACACACACACGCACACACTGGCAGAGCAAGTGAGAAGGATGATAGGACCTGTCACTGCTTTCTCTGTTGATCTGTTCATGCAATTATTTAATTATTAACTGTAATCCGTCTTTTCTCCCCCTCTCTCTCCTCATTTTTCTCCCCCTCTGTTTGTTTTTTGATCGCTTTAATTCCTCTGTTCCCTCCTCTGTTTATATTGTAGTCCGTCCGACAACCACCAGTTCCATCAGCTAAACAGCCGGCCGCTCTGTCAGTCGCCCCATCGCTCACTCAATCTTTAAGTCACTCGCCGTCTGACAGTCAGGCAGTAAATTAGTCGGTCAGTGAGTTAGCTATGGCACTTAAACACTGAGGCAGATTGACACAAACATATGTTTAACTGAGCATCATCGTCCACTCGTCCGTCTGTCGTCACCTTGACCAACATGCACGGGAGGACAGACAGAAGGACAGGGAGAAATGTCCGTTTCATGCATGACTCAAGATCACAGGGCCACCCATTCATGGATGCTGACTGACTGATGAATATAGGTCTGTAAGCTCAGAAAGAAAGAAAGAATGAAAGAAAGAAAGAAAGCCCTCAGTAAATAAACATATCAAAAAAACAAAACAATTGTAAGAGGAGAATACATGCATTTATTCATCCCTGCAGTCCTGTCAGCCTGTCATTTGTATTGGTCTCCAGTGTCAACTACGGGCTCCCATTCATTGCTGTTTAAACAGGCAATACAATGAGCTTTAAAACAGTCAGATCTGTTCAGCCGCCTGCGGCACACACACACACATGCACACACACACACACACACACACACACAGAGGGAGGGAGGGGAAGACGTTTACACATGTTCATATGTGCATACACAACACAGTCACGTGAACACAGCCAGGCATACACAGGCATACGCCTACGATGCTGGCATACACGCTGCTCGTGCGTCCACGTACGCGCACGCGCACATGCACGTACGTGTGTGTGGAAGCCTCGCTGGAGTGGAATCATTAAAAATGGTCCGTGGCTCTTTAAGTGGCGTCTCTGCTTCTCTCCCGGGCGCGATTCTTCATGCATCGCTTGCCAATCTCTTTCTCTCTCCCTTTATATGTATGTGTGTGTCTATATATATATATATATATATATATATATTTATATACATATATATATATATATCTATATATATATATATATATATATATATATATATATATATATATGTGTGTGTGTGTGTGTGTGTGTGTGTGTGTGTGTGTGTGTGTGTGTATAATTGCACTCTGTCTTCTAACTAATCAGTGCGGTGCAGTCAGAGGAGAGGAGAGAGGAAAGCAGAGGGAGACACGGTTCAGTACCAAGGACAGCTCCAGAGACTCCGCGGCAGAAGCGGCTGACGCGACAGCGGCAGGCGGCGAGCGGCGCGGCACTGCCTCAGTTGAGAGCTGCATTTGTGAAGAAACCTGATCAGCTGCGGTTTTTCTAAAACATTACAGTCCTATATCTAATTACAGTGACTTTGACCACTTGAGCTTTAACACCATCTGTCTACCTTACCTGACAGAAAAAATAAAGATGTGTCTATAAGACACTGATCCTTATTAAACTGAAACATCCTCTCCTCTCTGAACCGGAGCCCCCCTTTTTTATACTGACGGCGTTGCGGCGGTGGGCGGGACATCCAGCGGTGACCGCACGTGATTAGTTCCTGAAGGGCGCTGTCACTCACGAGCCCAATCCGAGGCGAGCGGTGCGGCCTCAGGCGGAGTTTGAGGAGCCGCGCGGTTAGTTTTAGTTTGTGTTGGTTGGACCGAGAGGAGGAGGAGGAAGACGAAGAGGAGGAGGAGGCGGAGGAGGAGGCGACGGCTGTCATTTTTTTTCATTTGTACCAACGGGCACGTTTCTCGGGAGCAAGCCCAGGCGGGTGTAGCTGTCCTACAGGCTCCGTCAGCAGGCGTTTTATCGGACTCTGTGTCCCGGCTGTGGCTTAAACTCCGGCGCTGGGGGAGAGGAGAGAGAGGAGACGGCTGATTTTTGGAGTTGAAATTTGATTATTCCCGTCTTGGTGTCATTTTTTTATTTTTTATTTTTTTTGGTGCCCGTTCAACATAAGTACCCGCGCTGCGCGTCCGTCCACTGCAGATAATGTGCGAAAACGTGAATTAATGTCAGCGGCTCAGTGTTGGGACGAGTTTCTGTAGCCTGACGTCGAGGAAGAAGGGGGGGGAGAAGAAAAGAAAAAAAAATATGTCAGTGAGTCAACAGCTGGAGTGGAAAACACACGACGGATCTCGGTCAGCGTCCACTCTCTCTTCATAGCTGACGTATGGGCTTTCTTCATTCGCCCATTCATTCAGGAAACTCGAGCGGAGAGAATAAAATCCGCCTCAGATTTGGGCACTGCTGCTGCTGCCGCTGCTGCAGCTGTGAGGAAGGAGGAAGAAATCCAGCGGTGAGTGAGGGGCGAGTCATGTATTAGAGGAGCCGTCTACATCAGCGGAGAAAACAAAACTAACCCCCCTATTTCTGTTGTTGTTTTAAAGATGGAGTCTTCCCACGCAGACCTTCGCTGTTAATGGTTTAACGGATTGGACAAGAGGGGGGCTGTTTAGGAGAAGCAGCAGAAGTTAAGAAGGAAAGGGAGGGAAGGGAAGGGAAGGGAAGAAGAGGAGACTGGTGGCGGCTCTAACGCAGCTCGCTCTGCCTAACCCCGGGACTCGCGCACGGAAGGAGGGGACGGAGAGGCGGAATGTGGCATCGCCGTTTCCCTCCACTCTGACTGGGTGAGAGCAGTGTCGGGTAGTCGGGGACAACCGGTGGTCGTCCAAACCCCCCTTGGTGTGTATGTGTGTGTGCGCGCGAGGGTGGTGTTGGTGAAAACCGGTTTTTTGATGCGCGAGAAAGTGACGTGCCGCCCTCCCACCTTCCCGCCCTTTGCCACGAGCCTCTTGTCAACTCCACGGACGAGGCAGCCAAGTTCATTCCTCGCTCCCTACTCAAAAGAACCACCACATTTTTAAACCATTTTTTTTTCAATTTATTAATTTTTTATTAGTAGTAATTATCTCGAGTGCCTGTCGGTCTATCTGACTGTTGAACCCCTCACACCGACTCTCCAAGTCTCGCGGGATATAAAGGAAATAAAAGGGTGAATCTAAAAAGAGAAGGAGGAGAGAGGGGGGAGGAAAGAAAAAAGAAGATTAAGACAAACAGGAGCCGCCTTTATGAAGATGCTGATGTGTGACCGCGGCGTCCAGATGCTCGTGACGACGGTGGGCGCGTTCGCCGCCTTCAGCCTCATGACCATCGCCGTCGGCACAGACTACTGGCTGTACTCGCGCGGGGTCTGCCGCGTGAAGAGCAGCGGCGACAACGACACGAGCCGCAAGAACGAGGAGGTGATGACGCACTCCGGCCTCTGGCGAACCTGCTGTCTGGAAGGTACGTGATCAGTCTGACTGACTGGCTTGTCTGTCTGTTACAGTCTCTCTGTCCATGTTCCCCTCAACATGTGTCTCTGTCTGTCTATGGTGTCTGTGTTGTCTCCCGGTGTGGATCCATGAGTGTGTTACTCTGTCTCTGTCCCCGTCTCCCCATGTCTGTCTAACACCAGAGGAGCAGTGGTGTACTCAGTGTGTGTATGTGTGTGTGTGAGAGAGAGAGACAGCATCCCATAATCCCCAAAACTCAGTTCTTAAGAAGCAGTCCTCTCCCTCTGTTCACCCTCACGTCCTTTCTCCTGCAACATAATAAAGACAGGATATTTCCACTCATGGCGCTCATGATGTGAGCTCTGCTCTCGCTGTCATCATGCCGAATAGCTGAAGGTACAAATAAAGCTCTAACGGGCACAAACACAGGCAGCTGGCGCTGTTAATAGCCAGTCAGCTGCAACACTGACAAGTACCTGGGTCTGCACACTGTTGCCGGGACTCTTGCACACAGCATTGTGAGCAATTTGTTCTTTTGAAGCCATCTTGTTATCTTGTTTGCTGAGTATTGACCATTATTTTTTGGAGCCAGAATCTAGTGGCCATAACAAGGAGGGCGGCATCTTCAGGGACTTTCACATTCATCACACAGCAGTGGTGGTTGTTTGCTTGTTCCCGCTGCATCAGTGCCAGCAGTGAGCACCACCAGTCAGAAGTAATGGTGTAGCATCACCTGTAAGAATGTAACACAAGTGCCAATTTCATAGAAGCATGTCTATATTAAAGAGGCACTATGTAACCATTTTTAGCACTATACATTCACCAATCACCCTTTTAATACCATATGTGAGTGGATAGAGTGCTGAATTCACGCCCCTTCAAGTGGTACTCATGGGACCATATTTTCGGAAAGAATGTGTAGAGCAGTCACTGGGGAGAGACAAATATATTTTTGATTTCTTGACTGGAAACTGACAAACATCATTTTAAGTGAAACGTCTTCACGAGACTGAAACACATTTGGTTGCGATACAGCACCTAGATCATATGTGTAGTTCATGGCACAGTTCAGATTTAAAATATGATTTGTCTCCCTCCATTCACTACCATACAGATTTTTTCCAAAAGAAGGTCCCATGAGGGAAACCTGAAGGGGTGTGACTTCGGCACTCTATCATAATGTGACGTAAAAAAGTTAGACCGTCTGTGTCTCTCTTGTTGGGATATTCAAGCCTGTGGATGATCTGTTTAAGTTGTTTGGGGCTGCTGGACTTATTGGATTTATTTGTGAAGGACTCAGGACAGTCCAAGGGAAGTTACTGTATGCACATTCTCGAGGGCCTTGACTTATTGCCACTCTTGCTGAGCTAACAGAGAGCAACAGTAGCTAACATTAATTTAGAAATGCTGTCCACATACATGAACAAACGGCCGACTTCCAGTACAAGTTCTGCATAGCCCCTCTAAAGTTATTATTAAGATTTTTGTGAAATTAACCCTTTGATACTATTTATGGTCTGCATTTTTTCTACAATACCCATTCAATATATTTATTTTTCAGTAACTACCCAAGTAGCAGTTTATGTGGTAGTGGCAGAGACCGCCATTTCTGCACTGTACTGAGTCCTTTTAACATCCCTTCTGTGGTGAGTTCAGTCGTAGACCCTCTAATGATTGAGTTTGCATACCATTTTTTGGAACTTGGTGCTGGATATTACGTCCATATTTTGCCTTATTTAATAATTTCAGTGAGATGCTGACTGCCCCAATAGATACACACCTCATGTTTGGACCAGATAGACAAGTAAGATAAGATAAACTACATAGATTTAAAGGGTTATGTGGACTTTTTGATAAGCTGCGTTCACTTTAATTGGCTTGTTTCTTTGGCTCCAAACTTGACAAGGTAAATGAAAGGATGTAATGAAGTTTGAGGTTGAAACATTGAAGAATTTGAGTGTGTGTGTGTGTGCGTGTTGGAGGTGGGGGGATCATAGATTTGAGCTTAGACTTTGACCTTGGCTTCCCGTCGTCCTCCTCTTTCAACATTTGCTGTTTTCTTGCCTGTGGAATCTCAAATTAAGCAGAGATGCCATAATACTGTTTTAAAATGTGCCTTTTCATGTCAGAAAGATGTCAAATCAATCATCTGCAACCTTGACTTCCAGTCAAATCCACCCCAAAAAATAAAATGGCACTAAATAAGACCCTTTAGCAGTCATTTTCACATACCTGACTGTCTCTTTACGATAAGTGTACAAAGATAGAAGAGCTCAACCAAAGTAATACATGCTAGGCTCGCTTGCTGGCTAACTTTTGAGCTGTAAGGGGTTGTGTTTCCTCTTTGGGTAGGTGTTGTGACTCTACTCTTGAACAAACAGCGCCAGATATCAGCCAATCAAGTTGTTGCATTGACAGGAGCGTACAGTTGAGATCTGAAATAGTTTCAGCCAGTGTGGTGCAGCTCCAGAGTGACTTTTAATAAGCATGGGAGAAGAGGATATCACATTAATACATAGGATTACCAAGAAATGTGAGGCTAGTCAAACATTAGACGTTAACCTCGCAAGTGCTCTGGTGAGATGAGCTGGTGATGTCACGTCGCAGCACTCTGAATTGAGCCACTAAACAGCTTGGTGTTGTGAAACCATGATTATTTTGGGGCAAAGTCATTAAACTTTGGAAGTGTTTTTGATCAGATTTGAACGGTAGTTCTATACATGCAGCCTCAGAGACAGTTTCAGAGACCATTAAAACTGATAAATGGCCTTCAGTGATGTAACTCAGTGGATAAGTTGCATTGTGGGTCATGTAGGCACCTGGTTTTGTCAATGAAGAAGCCTGTGTGGAATAAAAAAATGTGATATCTGTCTCTGCAGCATGGATTTAGATCATCTTTTAAACTGCAGCTTCCTCTGGAGCCACAAAAGGTGTTATGCTACTTTTTTACATATGCAGAAGTACTCCCCAAGACCTGTGAACAGATTTTAATGTGTAAAATTGGTGGAGTTTGATACAACAAATATGTGATTATATCCTTAAGATTGAAGGTGAATCCATAGTAAGTCATAGTAAATGTAAATTTACAGATGCTTCATTATGTCTTGACACATAATTCACTGTATATAATTTGACTTTGATCCTCTGAACGTTCTCTGCATAGGGGCAAGTAAACCAATTTCAATTATCATTAAAAAGACACATCGCCTCTGGTAGGGGCATGCCTGTGTCTTTTGTGCGTGCGTGCGTGTGTGTATGATGCAGCCAGACATAACCATCTCATTCTGGGGGGCATGGAAGGCTATTACAGGGCCAGATGGTGCAGGTATAAGGCTTTATTGAAGACACACTTTCATTAACATACACATACACACACAAACACACACACACACACACACACACACACACACACTTGTAATTGAATGAATAAATAGACAAATTCTAGGATATTCCCAAGCCACCAAATAAGCACAGCTGTGGGAGCAGAACGCCAAGTTAACGCAATGTCAGCACAATGTCAGTGCATGCACACCCACACACACACACACACACACACACACACACACAAGCACACAAGCTTACAGACATACGTACAGTCACTCATGCACACAAATACACCATAAGACAACCAAAGTGAATAAGTTCTCTTATCTCTTCCCTCATTCTGCCCATCTTATCCCCCTTCGCTCATTCAGGGTCCCTGGTTGTCACGGTTTTATAATTCATAAACGCCTCATAAACTGACAGGAAATGGATGTCTCTGACTCGTGTACATGTGGCTTGTGCTGCCTGACATCAGAGGGTGAGTGAAAGAGAGATGGAGCGAGAGAGGGGGTAGAAAAACATCATGTGTGCAGTGTTCTTAGGAAATGTATAGAGCAGTCATGCATATGTACTGCGCAGCCCATTTTACAGTGGCATAGTTTCTTCTGCAGATAATATGGGGCCAGAAGAAGGAAGACTTAAGACTCATCCTGTTTTACAAAAGTGAATGTAGTTGGATTAGCTAAAAGTGACTAATGTGTAGGGTGTTTTTTTTTTGGTAGTGTATTTGGCCTTTTTGTGTACAATGGTGACTTACGACCCTGTTTACACCTTTACATGCAATTTGTATCAGGCTATCATCTGGATAAAGACAAATGCATTAAAATAGAAGATCAGGTTTAGATCGTGGTCGTATTTCCATTTGCAAAATAACAACAACATAAAGCTGAAGACCGTTAATCCTAAACAGGCAACAACACTGACAAAAACAGGCCGAAAGAGAAAATAGAAATACAAAACAAAATAAAAGTACTAACTAGGATTAAACTCAGGTAACAAAGGCAGGATTACAAAAAAACACAAGGGCAGAGAACACGAGGAGCATAAGGAACAAAACAGACATGGAGAATGCAGGAAATGCAGGACTGAATCCAAAACAGACTAAATAAAAATACACTAATGGAGGGAAGACTTAAGGGGAACAGGTGAAACTAATAGGGCAATCAAAAAAGGGCGGGAAGAAACACAAAGACAGGAAAGTGAAAAGTAAAACATGACACATGAGGATAGGTCTATACAAATAAAACAGGAAATAAGTGAACTAAAAACTTGAAGCCCTGACGGATCAGATCTCCCCTCTCCCAGGTGTGAATGCAATCTGTGCAGTTTGGCCACATTCTTGATTATAATAATCACCCAAAATACATTTTCTATTGCAGAAAAAATTAACATGCAAGCCATATAAAGAGAAACAATAAATAATGTCCTTGAATGATCAATGCTAGCCAACATGGTCTCAAGAGGCTGCTGCTACAAGTACATGAAAATAATAAACATAACTGAAAACAAAACTACATTTAAAAAAATAGATTAATGCGCTTGACATCACATATCACAAAAACACTGAAAGTTATCCAGAAAAGGAAATGCATTCCTACCCAAAGTAAAGACCAGAGCCAAAAGAGGAATTAGAGGAATCCCAAGTCACCTGATCTCACAAATCCATCTTGGCTAGCGACCAGCAAGAGAAAAGCTTAATGACCAAAAAACAATGATGGCGGCTCCACAAGAGTTGAAGGAAGAACAGCAGATGGTTCGTCCAATCACCTGGCAATTAGTCTAGAAAAATGGCTCCCTTTTCCCAAATACTTTCCATCTTCCACCTTCCAAGATGGTTCTGTGCAACAAATCATCTGGCATTTCAGGCTGGGAAAATTAGGAAATTTAACACCAACAACCCTATGTGTAAAGGTCTTCACTGAACTGACATATTTTACTGGCATTTGCACTGTCATTCTCCAGATATTCAGTAGATCACCCTTACACACCAGGTGTTATGGGGTCTATGTTACTGTAAGTGTAGTTGACTCTAATGCACCCTTTATTCATTATAGCATCTGTGTGTTTCCTCTACCCACTAACAGTAAGTGTGTGGTCAGGTTGGGATTTCTGGCATGCAGTGAATGTGTTGTTGTGTGTCTGTGCAGGTGTACTGAGGTGTTACGTTCCCTCTGTGATAAATGAGCATGAGGAAGCCAGGAAATGAGAAGACAAGCAAAGAGGGGGGCTGGGCACAGGAGAGGATTGGAGACGGAGCATGAATGAAGAGAGACCAGAATGTGCATGAATGAAGCAGGGAAGAGGGGTGGTGGTGGGTGGAAAGTGATGGATGAGCTGTGCATGGCCTCTGTTTCAGGTGAATCTCTTGGGAGTGTTTGACCACGGCGGGGATCTAAATGATCACCTGGTAATAGAGAGAAGGAGCAGGGTTTTAAACAGAGACGGGGACAAAAATGATCACCCAGGTGGCTGCGGTAAAGGAGGAGGGTGAAGAAAGAGGGTGGTTGGGGAAGGAATGGAAGACAAGAGATGGAAAAAAATGAAGGAGATTGGAAAGAAAAGAAAAAGAGCAAGGTGAAAACGGAAGTTTTTCATTTTTTTTAAAAATGTGGTTTGGGTTAGATCCCTTCATTCTAATTAAAAGAAATCTTGATAGTTAATGTTGCTATTTTGGACAATGGTGATCATCCAGCATTAAGTAAACTGTGTGGGGAAGATGCTTTACTGTTTTGATGCTGTAATTCCACCGTGCACAAAGCAACACCCATAAAGAAATGTTTTTCTAAGATTGGTGTGGAAGAAGCACCTCGAGCATCTTTAGGGTGAACTTAAACTCAGCCTTATTGCTATTAATACCAGTACATTGAAAGGCACAGTATGTCGTTTGTGCATCAAGTGGTCTTTCAATCAAAATGAAACAAAAGACATAGGTAGGGTGGGATCATGGGAGTTGTTGTCTTCATTGTTCAACAACCACCATCATAGAGGAGAAGATGACGTTAGTGTGAAAGAAGCCATTGGCCTTTAGGTTTTCTCTATACTTTGTGAGTTGCATTATCATGTTATTCGTATTCCAAGTTTTACCTAAATGTTATGCTTTTATTTTTATCAAACACCACAGGCACGTAGTATAGCCTTACTTTGAAATGTGTGGTGGCATGACAGCCAAGTGTAACGGCAAAGTGTGTAATTGACCTGCCGAGCTTGTGAATGTGATGTTTTTTGCCTCTCCCAGGAGCAAAAAGTGCAAGCATTTGTGAAGTTATGATACCAATGAGGAGAGCTGAGGATGAGGTACAGATTAGGCTGAAAGTCCATGTCAGAAGGAGGTTTGGGATGATCGGGTGGTTCATTAATAGTACCTACATCCAGGCAACCAGGGTTTCAGCCCTGTTAGAAGCAAGTGGTCAATAGTGACTGTTCTTAGAAAGCAGCTATTTTAAGTGAAACCGTGATGTTTTCCTCAGCCTAACAAAGTCGTTTTGGTGCCTTTATTCTGGAAGTGTAACCATACGTTGGTGACACTGAACTGCCAACACTGCCAAAACACTGCCATCGATTTCACCTCACCACAGACTGTATAGCCATCACATGGTTTGGGCACTTGCAATAAATTGTTTGCAGTAATTTGCTGTGAGCAATCTTATTATTCTAGATCTTGGTAAAAAAGGATCAAACGCAAGTTCTGTTTGATCGGAGAAGTTTCAATACCACTAACATCGCTACTGGGGTATTTTGGTTGATACCTTTAAGATACTGAGCACTGATCCCCAGCCCTACTTATGCCCCTCTGTCAGTGCCTGGCTCTTTTAGCTGAATGGGAGCAAATTCTCATGGCCAGCTTTCCATGAAGAGTAAACGGCTGTTGTATCAGCATGTTTTGGAATGAGTCGTCCACATACTTTTGGCAACATAGTATGACTGGATCCTAGAAACAAGCATGAACAAAAGTGAGAAGAGATGAGAGGAAGATGACGGGGGAAATTGGAAGGCAATGAATGGATGTTTTGGTAATGAACGTAGAAAAAGGGAAGTAGAGTAAAGAGGGGATGATGAGAAGATTTGAAACAGGAAGAAAGAAGTGTTTTGGAGAAAGACAGAGAGAGAGAGAGAACATGGGCGTTTGAGGAACAACAGACTGAGAGAGAGAGAGAAAGAGGAGAGGTGTGCAACCAAGCAGAACCTGTCTCGTTCTCTTTCATCAGCCATCACTGTGGAAACTAGCCTCTTCCTCTCCCTCTTTTCCCTCCCTCCCGTCTTCTCTCTCCTCCGCCTGGAAAGAGGTAATCAGAGAGAGTGAGTGAGGTAGGGACAGAGAGAGAGAGGAAGAGGCACAGTCACACACACTGAGCTGTCAGAGGCGCTCTGAGGAAACAAGCAGTCCAATTTGCTCTGCTTTTCAACTTCCTTTCCTCGCTCTTGCTCACTCCCTCCTCTTCTTCTCCTCTGTTTTCTAGTTGACAAAACGCTTTATATTCTGGATGCATGTGTTTGTGTGTGTGCATGTGGCTGGGCTGAGACGGGCCACTCACATGCAGCTTTTGGACCATTCATCAGCTGATTAGGGACAGCTCCCCTGGGAATGAGGCTGTCCTCACCACAATAACTACAGCAATGGTCAATTGTTCAGATACCTAAAACGACCTGTGTTCATGTTTTACTGACACAAACCCATTTTCTCTCAGAAGCAAAGGAGAAAGTTGTTCGATGTTACAACACTGGAAAACCTTGCAGGAAGTTGCTTGGTTTGGACTGAGCGTGACCGTATAAAGAGTGTGATTTTACCATGCCAGTCTTCTGTTTGCATCCGTAACCTACAAACAGTGAAAGATAACCATGATCAGTTCCTGAACTTAACCAAGTAGTTTGTGGCCACACTCTGGACTATGTTGTTGGATAGTGGGTGCACCACTTTAGCCCTGACTAGAATATGTCATCAGCTACCGTATGGATAGCTAATTCTATTTTATACAGACAGTCATGGTTCCAAGATGATTTACTTTTTCTAGTGCCACCGTGAAGTTGACATGGTTTTGAGGAGATTAATTATATGACTTTGGTGATCTCTTCCTTTGACATCTAGTGCCATAATAAAATCAGATGTTCAACCTGTTTAATACTTTGATTAATGATCAAATTCCTTTGCAAACTAATGACTTCCCCATTAGAGTTGGATGTACTTGGTGTTTAGTGGTAGTTGGCAAAATTAGCATGCGTAAACAAAACAAAACCTAAACCAAGATGTTGAACCTGCTGAATATTACCTGCTGAAGAACATTATGTTTGCATGCTAATGCTAGCATTTAGATCAAAGCACTGCTGTGCCCAAGTACAGTGTCACAGAGCCAATAGCATGGCTGTGGACTTGTAACCACGATCATTCTCTAACCGCAACGTAATATTTGCAGGAAAAGATCATCTGAATCCTTCAGTTAGAGACAAGTCTGTGTATGTGTCACTTTAGAGGGGGACAAATTCTTTTGTCATTTAGTATGAAGGACTTGTTTATGTAAAGGCATTTGGTGTCCCTGCTTTGTTTTAACTGCAGCAGCACAAATAGATAAAAGCTAAAATCCTGTAATTATTAGTTAAATTTAGCCAAGTTAGAAACTGCTAACTAAACAGCCTATTCAGTTTTAATACCTCCGCCAAGGGTGTTATATTTTGACCCGTGTGCATTTGTTGGTTGGTTGTCAGCAGGATTACACAAAAACTACTCAACAGATTCCCACAGAACTTGGATGAGGATGGATCTTGGACCAGAATAGACCCTATTAACTTTTGGTGAGGATCCAAGTGAAGGGCCTTAAACTTATTTACTTATTTCTCACTTTCTTTTTGGGGGGGGGACATTTTCATTAATTCCTCAGGGAATAATGCATGCATCCAAAGACAAATCTGAATCTAGTAGATTATAACATGTTTTATTTGATATTGGTTCAGGCTTAATTGAAAAAAAGGGGACTGTTGGGCCTTGGCAGAGGTAAGCATTCTACTGAGTGCCGTTCCAGTTAAAATAACTCATTCTCAAGAACATCAAATGCATTTCTCTTTGCACATATATCTCATGGTTTACTGTTGTGGGAATTCAGTTTGTTTTTACACACAGAAGACACAATGCTCTCCCACTACACTCAAAGTAAACCCGTAAGCTCTCATGTCAATCAAATGCTACAGATTTGACATATTTGCTTCCTGACATCACCTGATTTCTTTTCTCCTACCTGTCAAAACATGTTCACCTCATACTGTACCTGTCGCTTTGATCTGTGAACACATTTTACTGACCTGAATCTATCCTTACTTCAGAGCACGCTTGGCTGATTATTGTTATTTCAGTTGTCTGTGGTTTTTGCAGTGGTCTTGCAATTTATGGTGATTTATGGTGTTTCTGTGTTTCAGTGTGTGTGCATATGCGGGACAGAGTTAGATCAAGGACAACACAGCTGGCACCTCATGCCCAGCTAGTCACAATCGTTGGGGCGTCTGGGCACGTTGTTGTTTGTGTTTGTCTCCTTTTTAACCTTTATTTGAGGCACTATTGTACCTAGTGGGATATACTCACTGTTTAGCATGCACACTGCATTGTGCGCTTGTGATTTAACATGCAGAACTAGACTGCTACAGTAGGCAAATATTTATGTTCCATTCAGAGTTCAGAGTTGTTCACCTCTGTTGTGATGATACAGTTTGATTGTATCAATATTATGGTGATGATAATTAAACAGATAGGGGAAAGAAGACAGCAGAGAGTGCAGGCTAACCAAAAAGAGTTAGAGAGAGTGAAGCAGAGTGGAAAAAAATAGAGATGGAGGTGCAAAAAGATAAAGTAAGATGTGAGGTAAAGCTAAATAATAAAAGTGTGTTTGTAGCTCGGCACTCTCAAGAACAGCTAGCAGTTAGTCAGGAGTCGGTGAAACGGAAAGTGTTTCTCCTCTACCTCTCGTCTTTTAGCCCTTGGATTTGCTGTACTAGTGTTTTCATACATAATTTCCCAATGTGTGTGTGAGCATGTGTGCTGAACTGTGTGTCTCAGGGGCCCTTTCAGACATGGAAACTGTAACATTCATCTGTCTATTTAATTGTGGCTTTTTGGCATTAATACAATGGTCATCATGACATAAATGTTCAGCCGATATTCAAATATAAGCAGCTATTATTATCATTCTGAGTAATAGTACACATACTGTACTTCACTGCAGCCTTTATTTTGGACTGCGTCATGGAGTTGTGCCTAGGTAAGAAATGATAGCATACATGCGAAGAGTGCACATGTGTGTGTCTGTGTTCATATGAGCATGTGTGTACAGATATGTGACAGCAGCAGCGTACTGGGCCCAGTAGGAGAAACTAAACCACATGACTCAGAGACACACACAGGATGGCAATCGTGCGCGAACTGGACTCCCATGCCTATTCGCCGTGTCCCATAATTCCTTGCTGTGGCTGTGGTTGCAGATGCCCCCAGGCCATGTTGACCTTTGTGAGGCAAATGTCTCCTGATAGATGGTCCCACCGTGTGTGTGTATGTCTGTGTGTGTATGTGTGTGTGTGTGTGTGTGTGTGTGTGTTTGTGTGTGTCTATGTTCATTAGTTTACTGTTAATTAGAGTGTATCCACAACACACACAGGCTGAAGCACACCACACACACAAACAGACTTTGATGTCTCTGTATGCACATGCTTACATGACCTTCGAGGTGCATCGAATTAGAGAAACAGATTAGAGTTGTGACGTAGTGTCGTAGGGGTGGGAATCTCTTGGCACCTCACAATTTGATTCGACTCAAATTCAGAGGTCAACGATTCGATTCTAAACCGATTATCGATGCATCTCGATGCAACAGTTTTTGTGGACATTTCCATGCATGATTTAAAGAAATAATAATAATAATTAAATCTGACTTTGCTACTCAGAGTTTGCTAATCACTTCCTACTTTTGTGATGGTCATTAAAAAAAATCAACAGATGAATTACCTTCTCTAATATGTTATTAAAGAAAAGACTTTTCTTTGTCACAAATAGATATGACTTTCTATGAACACAGAATCCTCCTGTTACAGACAATGAGCATATCCCTGAGAAAAACAGTATACTGTAGCCTATATAAACATAAAAACCTATGTATCAGCTCTCATACTAAAACATGGCTACTTTTGGTCATTGATAATAAAAAAATAAACAGATAAATTTTTCTGCTCTATGTGTCATTAAAGAAAAAGCTGCTCTCAGTCAAAGATAACAATACGTCTTCTCTTATCACAAAATCCTCCTGTTATGGGTAATATCCCAATGCTATGCTACTTTATGCCGCTTGCATTTCAACACATTGTGCAACAACTTTTTGCACAACGTGCAGTCTGCACAAATGTATCCGACAGTATCCACACCTGTTATGGATTTGCAGCATTTTTTGTCTGCTACAGTATAAATGTATCTTCCGTAAATTACTTGCAAATCATATTGATGGATGGGTGCTGGTGTGGTCCTTTTACTCAACACTTAGGGCAAGCTGTCTGCCATGATACAAGGCTACAGCAAAAGGTTGTCTGTTTTGGTGTAACAGTGACAATCAAGCATTTCTGTTATTTACCAAAAGACATTTTAACTTATTTTTAATTATAAGGGAAAATTCCAACACTATATTTAAAAACATATTGATATAATGTTAGACTGCAAGAAGGGCTGACTGAATGTGATTGCAGTTTGACTTGTTTTGGCATAATGTTCATTTTGATGGTGTTTATTCTGCCTAGGGATAGCACGAGCAATAGTTGACCAATTTCAGGGTATTTAAATGTATATGAAGACAATAGTTTACTAGTGTGTTCCTATAATTTCACTGTATAGTCTAAAAATTGACAGTACTTTAAGAGCATGTAGGTTCTTATATATAAAGAAGGATATCGTCAACATATTTAGAAAAATGTACATTTTGTACCGTTTCTCAGTTTTCATTTTAAATGCAGGTCACTATGAATTGCTATGGCTAGTGGTTTGATTGCAATGGCATTTAATGAAAAGAATAGGCGACCTTCTGTTGTTGCATTATTATTTGTATGAAGAAAACTTAATCCAGAGTCTTAATCCAGTGTAACTTTCAAACCAACTGAACAAGAGGCCCTATTGTTTTTTTTTCCTGTCTGATAAAGTGAAATAATACTGTGAAGGACATTATCCAAACTCCTGCTTATCTAATTTCCCAAAAATTTGGAGAAAGGGAAATTGTACTGATCTGAGCCACCAGTTCACCTGCTTAAGTTGCATCTAAGTAAAGGACATTATTTAGAGGCCATCATTGAGGTACAGGTTTGAATAAAATTTCAATAATTGAGGTAATCTTAAAGCCATCAAATAAATGACTAATAATTGTTTATTGATTAACTTTTTAATCCCTTATCTGGAGACAAACCTATGGGTGTCTATTTTATTGGTTCTGTTTATCTCTCAAATGGGATCATGATTTTAATCATGTAATGGCTTTGTTATTACAGAAAATGTGCTAAGCCCATATGTATTGATAGCTATTTGTTTTTATCGTCCACTTGAGTGTCTTTGAGTGATTTTGCAGTGCAAGCCACATCCTCCTCTCGTTCCGTTTCTCATAAAAGTGTTGTGATGCAAATTAGATATTAGCATTTGTTTTATATTAAGTGGGGATGCTGCTTCATCAAAAAAACTACCAAATGTAATTTTGTATTGCATCGTTGGAGCCTCTGTGTAGTGCCTAGACTCAACCTAAAATAATTCATTCACATTTTCTGAAAGGTTTTAGGTGTTTTAGATTTTCCCTTTGTCTGCCTGCCTCCTGCTCCTTTGTAGGTTTTGTCCTGAGCCAAAAACCTTTGTTGTATTTAAATTGGCTATTGAACCCAGAGGGCTGATATCATTGAAGTTTAGGTTTACTGCATAATCAATCTGAATCAACATTATTTCACATATGCACTGCCTTGGAGAAACAAAGAGAGAGTGAGGAAGGAAAGCAGATTGCGAAGGCGAATAAGAGAGAGTCGAGGGAAAAGGAGATGATGATGTCGAAGAAACAAGGTTGAAAGTTAGACAAAACTACACAGTAAACAACAAAAACTAGTTGCAGGGATGTAATGTAACCTTTAATTCATGAAACAAAATGTTTCTTCCTTTTCAAACCAGGTCATATGCAATACACTATTTGGCACTGTGTGTCTCTAAGTTTGTGTGTGTGTGTGTGTGTGTGTGTGTGTGTGTGTGTGTGTGTGTGTGTGTGTGTGTGTGTGTGTGTGTGTGTTGCACTGGTTTCTCTTTGATGAGATCATAGACTGGTTGTGACACTTGACATAAGTCTGTGTGACAGCTACTGACTCACTCACTGATACAGCATTTGGAGGTAGCTCTCCAAAACCTCAGTGTGGGCTGAGGAAATATGTGACACCCACCTAACCTACACACACACACATACACACATAATTGGTTGCAGAAGTGTTAATGTATTTGCAGACTTATTTGTGGTTCCTGTAGCTGTTCTGTCAATCAAGAACTGTTGACAACTGTTGGAAGGCTGGAACTGATAGGCTGGCAACCTGTTCACGTTGTTTTCTTCCTAATTACTCACTCCATGCATGGAAACACCGTAGCCCACCTGTGAAACCAAACAGAATAAATAAATATAAAAAATGTATGAGATTAATATCTAAAATGAATATAAAGTGCATTCCTTGGACAAAGCTGGACAACTAATACATCTTTAAAAACAACAGACAAGAATCTGCATCTGGGTCGAGATCTGCATCAAAGTACACACATAGTGCTGGACAATTAAAGTGCAGTGTGTCATGACCCATTCATGTCCCTAAAAAATCCTGGGTGTGCTCCAAAGGTGATTCACTAGTTTCTTCAGCTGTTGCCTAACTTTGATGAATGGTCTGATTTAGGCCTGTCTATCAGTGTATGTCAGCATACATTGGTTACCATGTCACAGTATGTACAACAATCTAAGTTGTTGATGTATTTTTATTATTTTTAGACAAAAGTTGAGCTCTATGACAAAGAGGATAAGATACTTCTAGCTTTAGATAGACACTGTCAGGAGTAGCTGTTCATTGTTGGTTTTGTCTTTTCATGAATTTTGTTGTTTATAAGTACAGAAAATAAGTCAAGGGATATCTGTTAAGCAGCAGTTTTCTTAATAGCTGCCTCTGTTGGCTCCAGAAACACATTTTTGTGCACTGCCGTAAAAGAGCTGCAATGTGTTTGATTTCCTGAGAAAAATTGGGTTTGTTTTCGAGGATGAATTAACTGACAGTTGAAAATAGCAAAATTACCAAGAGTGCAGCCTTTTTATGTTATCTTTGACTTTTCACATCTTTCTTTCAAGCTTTGAATACAGCCAATTCCCCTGGTGTAAAGACTTTTGAATGCAAAGGTAGTATATCAGTTCATACTAGAGGCCACATATCTTCATGTATCCTCCATTCCCTGATTATGTGTGCGTGTGTGTGTGTGTGCGCGTGTGTGTGTGTGCGTGTGTGTATGTGGGTGTGTTTTATTGTTTAAAGATTCCCAGTGCGCTGTTTGTTACTCACACATTATCATGATGAACATGCTGACCTGGAGGTCCAAGACAACAGTCTTAATGATCCTCCTGCGTGTGAGTTTGTGTGTTAAGGGGTTATTTTTAGCGTACCATCTTTACCCTCTCTAAAGTAATAGTGTGGCCTCATCAGGTACACTCACACAAAAGTGTGTATAATGAGGTTTGTGTGTATGTGTGTGTCGGATTTTAACTGCGTTTATTCAGTTGTGATTTAGATTCCCAACCACTGAGAGATAAATAAAAGCATCCATCTAGCTCTCGGCTCCCTCCACACCATCTTCGCATCCACAGCTGCAAGTGTGTGTGTGTGTGTGTGTGTGTGTGTGAGAGAGAGAGTGTGTGTGTGTGTGTGTGTGTGTGTTTGTCCCTTCTTTGTGCATCGCTTCACTGGCATTTCATTACAAGAGGCTGTTTGGTGCTCTATACATCAGGATGGTTCGATACATTAAAAGGCAGGAGGTATAATAAATTTCCCGTCCGACAGACACGAGGCTGAGCTCTGACTGATGATGCTGTACACCTTAATGCTTCCAACAGTTCAGGCTACAATTACCTGATGTTACTACAGTCAAACCAGGCCACATTAATGAGTGAGAGCAGTAATCTGAGTTTGTTTTTTTTTTCATCAACAATTCCAATTTAAGAACAAAACCAACAATAAAGTGCTCCTTCTTAAAAGGGGTGTCTGTGTAGCCAAAAACTATTAAACACATTAATGAGCTGTGCTGCTGCACTGGTTGATATGATTTTTCATTAAAATGAATGTGGGCAGTGCAGTTAGTCAGCATCCACCATCCAACCCAGCGCAAAAATGTGTATCCATCCTTAGCCAAAAATAGTCTCCAACAAATTAGACTTTTGTGTCATTTTTGGTAAACTACTACCACTTTTAATGCCTCCGTGCCGGCGAAAGCTGTGGCCGTAGGCGTTATGTTTTTGGGATGTCCATTCATCCGTCCCATTCTTGTGAATGTAATGTCTCAAAAACACTCACTTGTACTCAGGGATGAACTAAATTGATAGAGTTTGGTGCCAAAGGTCACATTTTTGGCCATTAGTCAATGATTCATATGATTACTATGAAACATGTTTTACACAGATGTCTATTGGTTAACATGATTTTATATCTGAGTTTATATTCAACAAAAAATGTTCTGGCTATTTTTCAACACCATAACTCAGGAACAGCAACTTTACTGGTGTGGAGAGGCACACAGCTGCAAGGCAGTGATTCTAGTTAGAAAATGAAACTACATATCCTTTTTAGGAATTAAACTATATACTTGTCACTCGTTTATAAAGATTATGTCTTCAACAAAACGGGTGGTCTTAAGGCTGAGGGAACCTGAGAAAATAAGCACCAGGGTTATTCTTTAATATTCCTTAGCTGATGATTATTGGTGTGGTTAATGTAATGTTCCAGTGCATAAGATTTAATGGCATCTAGTGGTGAAGTTAACATTGCTCATCTCTCCCCTACAGCAGCTGCTTTAAACACGTATGGCCCCTCTCTAGAAATAGGCGGCGCACCATGGCTGACTCCGTGGAAGAGGACTTGCTCCCTCTTAAGATCTAAAAGTAACAAAAACACAAAGATGCGCGGTTAGTCAGATTGTGAAAAATGCCCTCAGCAGCTCTCAGAACCTATAGGTTAATGTCTTCTGAAGTCTTGTCATGACAAACATTCCCAAACCAGAAGACATTAAAGCTAGGGTCTACAATCCTGGAGAGCTAGCAAGAGAGCTAGCAAGATTTGAAAGTGGCACCGATGTTGACTCGGTCCAACTTCTTTCTTTATCCAGAGCCTTTATCGTTGCAGCCTTTTCTGCCTCAGGCTATCTTTTCCTTGCCTTTTTAGCGGGGTGAGCTGTTACAAGTAACACTGGCTGCATTTTCTCTGCCATTGTAACCAAATGAACGTCTTCTCCTGCAACTCCGTATTTCTGCAGAGGAGTGTGCTGAACATTTCCGGCATCGGTGAAACATAACGTGTGCACGCGCGGAGGAGGGAGGGACAGAACGAGACATGAAGGCATCTGACCAATCCGTGCATCTGACCAATCCGTGCTATTCGGGCCGGATAGCACAGATTGGTCAGCTTTTTCTCAGTCCTACAGCTGCCACAGAGGTCCGATTATTTTCGTTCCTTTTCCTGAATACATAATGTATTGACTACTCTCAGGATAGCAGGATCATTTCACCCAGTATAACAAAATGTGTTTCTGAACAACATTACAGACCCTAGCTGTAAGGTTAATAGTCATCTTTCTTAGATGAGTAAGGAAACCAGAAAATATTCAGATATGATGAGCTTGATCCAGAAAAATTTACTCAAAATGATTATTCAATTATTAGAGTAGTTGTAGATTCATTCCGTCTTGTTTGCTTTAGCTCGGACAGTTTGTATGTGGTCTGGAGACACACTGGACGGATAACCACTGAACAGGACAGACCCGAAAAGGGAGAGCAAACACAGATTTGTTAAATGCAGCCATTTTTAATCATTTGGGTTTCTGATAAATCATTCATTTTTTTCAAACCAGCCGTTTCAACCAAAAGCAGAACCATTGATAAAAGTATGAGAAGACGAGGATTGCAGCAGTCCTAAAAAGGGTGTTCAAAGAAGATACCGTACATATATTTGTGTGTATTCAAATGTAGAAAAACAGACTTTGATTCATATGAAAATGTTATAGATTTATTAACTATAGATATCAAACACTGTATAAATGTCTCTTTTGTCAATCAGAGTCTCAGTCAGAATTAAGTCACTGACTGCATGAGCTGGATGAATCAATTTATGAATGATTTTCTGAGTGTGGGTACTGGAAAGAGCCTCTTCATATGCAAATAAGCAATTAGGTTGAGTCGCTTGTTGTTCATCGGCAGCCTCCATCCTCCCATTTCTCTCTCATTCTGACGTGTCGTTGTGCCACCAGAACCTCTTTCAACCACCACTTCCTCTCTCTTCATCCTCCTTCATCTTGCCTTCTCTCCTCTTTCCCTTCATCATCCCTCCTCGGTCACCCCCCCATCTCTCGCTCTCTCTCTCGCCCTCTCTCTCTCACACATCCCCTGTGGTGTTGACCGTGTGTGAATGGGCCTGAATGATGGGTGGGAATTAAGCTGTGTGTGTGTGTGTGTGTGTGTGTGTTTGAGGCGGACTTGTACTAAGGGGGATGAGTCACTGCCTGACACACGGCACGCTTTTAGGAGACTGCATCCCAGTCAATACAACACAAACACGCACGCACACACATACACACAAACTGACATACTCTAATGTAAAGGCTTTTACTTACATGCATGATTGATAGGGTTCATATATCAGTTTAATGAGCTTTGGTGATGCGAGATGTGTGTACACTTGATGTCTGTATTTTAGTGTGTGGTTTTGTATTCAAAGTGGTAATTGCGTGTGTGTGCGTTGGTGTGTGCGTTTGTGTGTGTATGTTGGGTGTGATAAGGCTTTTCATTGGTGTTTCCCACACATGCCCTGGAGGCTAGAGCTCTGTCCTGGATCATCTGTCATCTCTCTCTCTCGCACTCTCTCTCCTGCTCGCCCTTCTGCTGGTTTTTCTGCTGTTCACCTACATGTATGTAAATGGATGTGTACATGTTCACTGTCCAGAAAATGGGATTACGACGCAGTACAATCACACAGAAAGATTGCTTACTGATTATTGATTGTCAAAAAGTGCGAAATCAGTCAGTCGATGGCCATGTTTTCCTGACCAAGCGGTTAATCATTTGACAAAAGATAATTGACACTTTTAGCCTAGTGTTAAATCTAACCATACATTATTCTTGTTTTGTAGATACTACAGCTGACTAGCTAACAGCTGCTATCATAACACCAGAACAATTTAGCATTTTTAGGCATTTGCAGTGCAAGGCCTGCAGGTGTGACCATTCAGGAAGTATGTAAGCAAAACCCTGTAGAAAGATACCGTCCTAACTTGAATCATTGCTCAAAAAAGTAACTCTTAGGATGTCAGGATATGATATAAAATAAAACAAAACCAGCCATTTATGCATTCATTCTGGTATGAATTAATCTTGACTTCCACTGACTATTTACCACTTTGTTCCATTTTAATTCAATGTGTGTGTATGTGTGTGACTGCATGTGGAGTAATACAATTATATTAAATTTTCTCATGTGTTACTAAACAGATTCTAATGTGTGTACCCTCTCTGCAGGAACATTCAGAGGTGTGTGTAAGAAGATCGATCACTTCCCAGAGGACGCTGACTATGAAGCCGATGCTGCTGAATACCTCCTCCGTAAGTTCAATATGACACACAACAAGCACACGCTGCAATGTTCACAACCAGCCTCAGATATCACTGGCCTGACTGGCCTGGTTTTAAGGTCCCACAATTTGTGTAACCTGTTAAATATGTGAGGAGCCTAAATAAGCCATGTTGACTCTAGGGCTGTAATCTCCTAGTCGACTGGTCGAATTATTGGTCGATACGTTCTGGCTCGACCAAAATTCTGATTGGTCGATTTTTAGCGTGTTAATTACATGCTGCTATGGCAGTGAGTAAACACACAGCGGGTCCTCTCCATCCCAATGCTGTGTGTCATGCATAGGCAAGGCAAGGTAAGGCAAGTTTATTTGTATAGCACAATTCAGACACAAGGCAACTCAAAGTGCTTTACAGGCACACACAAATTACATTAAAAGACATAAAAGTTTCATTTAAAAGACATTAGAAATTGCATTAAAAAACATTAAAAATAGCATTTTAAAACCAGTAAAAACATTAAGAAACAAACATCAAAACAAGTAGGCTAAAATAGAAAAGCTTTAAAAGAAACAAGACTGTAGGGTCAGAGTCATAATGCAGTTCAAAGACTTGAATTGCTTCAGTTAAAGCAGTGAATGCATATGGCATTTGACTTCATCAGGACGAAAGTACCAAATGCTAATGGGGTGTTTTCAGAGCACCCCTGTTTCACAGGTAACAGTGTGTCTTTAGAACCCCCCCACCTTTTTTTCACTATTTTGGATTAGCCCAACCCACTACAGACAGCTCGACTTCAAGCATATCACCTAAAAACGGTAAGCTAAGGTTTAATGTAAGATCAGGCTCTTATTTTACATTCTAACATAAACCTGAAATGATGAAATGATCCTAGAAAGTTTAAAGATAAAGCCCCACAAACTGATGTTAGTTCATGATGTGCAGTCTTCCTTGGCCCTGGTATTAACATTGTGTTACTCCAGTGGGTAAAATAGATACTATGTTAGCAGCTAAGACGCAGTTTAGAAGAAAGATTTAGAGAAACATCGAGTTGTGTTCATCCAGCGGAGATGAAATCGCTGCAGACATGATGGAACTATCTTGCGTCACATTGGCTGGGGAAAATAAATAGTAGCTACAAGGAACAAGAAAGAGGATATAGATGAACAGAGAGGGTTTAATGGAAACAACAAGAGATATAAACAGACGGTAGGGTTTTATCAGCAAGCACGTGAGAAAAATGAGACGGAAAAAACATCGCCATGATGAGAAAATGACGAAGGATAAAGGAGGGAGTGCATTGTTATTTCAAGAAAGAGTAATAGGACAGAGGTAAACAGGATGCAGCCACAGAGATATGGAGAGGAGGGTGAACAGAGAGGAGGGGGCTCTGTCTGTTCCTTCTTCCACAGTAAACACAGAGTAAAGATGGACGAAGCACGGAAAATGCAACAACAACAAGGAGAAAAAAAAAGGGAAAATGGATTCAGCCTGTGCTTCTTTTTCATTGCTCCACTGAACACGGAGCAACATCCCCAGAGGCCGCCAATTAGATCGCAGGCCTCAGAGCTGGCCATCCAATGGGGAGCGGGGACCTAGTGACCGGCATTTCATACAGCCCAGGGGTGTGGGCCACAGGGGCGGGGCTTATAACTAAAACCACGCAACGCAACTGGTCACTGCAGCTGTCAGTCATGCTCGAGATGTTTTGGAATGCAGGAAGCGTAAAGAAAACAGATTCACGCTCAGACGCAGAAAGACAAACATGTCAAACACAGGAGGTCTTCAGTTATTATTTTTTTAAACGATACACCTGTGATATATGGTATACGCATCAGCTGTTATCAGAAAAATAGCACGCGGCTCACTTCTGCATGACAAGCTGTTTGTAGATATCCTTCAATATGGTGTCACATCATGTACACATATGGGCCTCTGACAAATACTTCACTCCTACTGCAGCGTCGCTTTCATTTTCATCATCTCTGCGATTCATTATTTTTGCCTTGCATATGTGTCAGTGCGACTCTCCATCTGTCTTGGTTTTAGTCCATCTTTTCCCTCTACATCTCACTCTCTCTCTCACTCTCTCTCTCTGTGAAGCGAGGCCTCTGAACGCTTTAACATGTTCTGGATTCAAACTCAGTCAAGCATGCAGCAGCACACTGGCGCGCACGTGTGTGTGTGTGTGTGTGTGTGTGCATGCACAGTGACACATTTTTCATTGTTTTAGCACTTTGTTTAGCAAAGTGGATCCTAACATTAAAAAAATGACAATGAGATTAAAGACAGATTCTTTAATGAAGTCTCACCAGTTTATTTTTTTACAGTTTAAGTCAATTCGAACAAAATCTCACATTTACAAACACCGTTCACCCAATATGTTGCTCAATCAGCGGAATACATTTTGATAAACGTTACTGCAATTCACAGATATGTAGCAACATTACGTTTCTTTAGGTTTCATTTTCAATTCAACAACTTGTGTCCACGCTGTGCTCATGGGCTGGTCAAGTTTAGGCACATATACCACTTGGTTAGGCAGAGGAAAATATCATGTTTTGGGTTAAAATTCCTGTATTGGTCGCCACAAATGCAATTGAAAATTTAGCGCCGTTTAGCTCAGTTGGTAGAGCGTGCGTCCCATGTGCCGAGGCTCTGCAGCGGACCTGGGTTCGACTCCCGGCCCGGGTCCCTTTGCTGCATGTCACTCCTCCTCTCTCTCTCCCTGTTTCCTGTCATATCTTCAGCTGTTCTATCAATAAAGCCATAAAAGGCCTAAAAAAAGAAATATCCCTCTTGTGTCGCCACAAACATGGCAGGAAATAATTCTGATATTTTCATAAAAACACAGTGATATCACCCTTACAAATGTTGAAACTCTGTCTCGAACTGCAGTCCCTGGCTTGGCAGCCTTCTCACCTGTAACTCCACCACTGTCCCCTTCACCTCAAGATATGAAAGTCTGGCCATGAACATGTAATGTGAACGTGATATGACATATTTTGCAGAAATGTCAATAAAAGTGTAAAACATATAGTATAAAATATAATACATACAGTATATAATGTACTTGAACACACACTTTCCCTCATCAGTTTCTTTCTGAACGGAAGCATCTTTACACTGCACAAAATGTTTGTACCTGTCAGTTGTAATCACGTGTCCACTCTTTTCTCCTTCGTGTGTGTGTGTTTGTGTATATAGGTGCTGTGCGTGCCTCCAGTATCTTCCCCATCATGAGTGTAGGTCTGCTGTTCCTCGGAGGGCTCTGTGTGGCTGCCAGCGAATTTTACCGGAGCCGGCACAACGTCATCCTCAGTGCGGGAATCTTCTTTGTCTCTGCAGGTGAGTCTGCACTGTGTGTGTGTGTGTGCGCGTGTCTTTTTTCTAGAAATTTAGATAAACATAGATGGCAGCAACGGGCTACGTGTGTGTCTCTGTGTGTGTGTAATTTTGTAACTGTGCCGCCACTTCCAGCAGAGGATGAACCGCGCTCAAATATTTGTAGAAGAAGCCCGTCAGGCATCTAAAGCACACAGAAGTGCCTGTGTGAGAAGCCGAAGTGTAGAAATTTGGTCACAGCAGCTGATTAATCAATCAGCAAAAACAGCACAATGTGTGGGTACACACACATCATCTATCACATGGATGCTGACATTTAGCCACTGAAAACACACACACTTCATACTCTCGCCCCTGATACATACACAAAGGGTTGTAATTGCTGTTTAGTGGGATGTGTAGGGTCCCATTGGGTTTTGTAGTAAATTTATGGAGCCAAATTGGTAATTATTTACCACAATAGTGCGGGGCTGATGCTGGTTAATTGCTGCTGGCTAATTGTCCCCATTCTGTGCGTTCCACTGCACTGCATGAGTACTGTATTCTGGACTAATGATATGGAATAAGAGAGCCCAGCTGTGTGCAATGACTCTCTCCGATGCTTCCATCAGGCGCCAGTGCGACTCTCTGATACTTTACTCCCGCTTATCATTCACTGTTTAATCTCACTCATCTGCCACTTTTAGCCACAGTAGTGGTTTGGCTCTATGGCAGTGCCAGTCAGACATCCACGTGTCCCTTTGGATTTTTTGTAAGATGGTCCCATTTCTCGTGTTGGAAAGCCGTTTTTGATGTGCTCAATGTGAAACTTGCACGCCAGGCCTGTGAACTTCCCTTTCTTGATGGTCAATAGCTCCATTGCTACCAGTGTAAACAACCCTGGTCCTCTGAGCTCCCAGTCTGGGCATAATCAGCCTATCGGACCGCTAGTTGCACAGCTAACTGAGCTAACGGCAGCTACAATTAGCAGCAGTTGGGGGTTATTCCAGGTATACACCCTTTTTTTTGGAATATGAAATCGACAGATTGCACCTTTTACTGTAGAGCTGTAGAGACCAACCCCTGTCTCTGAGAGTTACTGACATTGTGTGCTGTTCTTATTGTTTTTTTTTAGATGAGTGTCAATCCCAAACCCTTTTAATTCCCATCTCCTATCATCTTTCTCTTTCTTTTCTTGTCTTCCAGGGCTCAGTAACATCATAGGAATTATTGTCTATATCTCAGCCAACTCGGGTGACCCGGGCCAGAGCGACAGCAAAAAGTCCTACTCCTACGGCTGGTCCTTTTACTTTGGCGCCCTCTCCTTCATCATGGCAGAAATGGTGGGCGTTCTGGCCGTGCACATGTTTATCGAGAAGCACCGCAAGCTACGGGCCAAGTCCCGCACTGAGCTCATCAAGAAGTCCGCCTTCAGCCGCATCCCCTCCTACCGCTACCGCTTCCGACGCCGTTCCAGCGTTCGCTCTTCTGAAGCCCCCAGCCGCGACGCCTCACCACTGGGGAAAGGCGGCTACACGGGGCCCGCCGCCTCCGAGATGCCCATGTACACGCTGAACCCACGCGAGGCAGGAAACACCGGCACCAAAGCCGGTGGCGGCATGGGCGGGCTGCTCAACTCAGAGAGGGAGTTCCTTCAGAGCAGCACGCTCACTAAAGACTACAGCAAGGACCCCAACCGCAGGACCACGCCCGTGTGAGGGAGCGCTGGCTGCAGATGTAACGCCCAATCAAAGTATCAAAGAGAAGGATGATGTGAAACACAGGGGGAGTGCGAGCGAAAGCAGGGGACACAGGGTTACTGGGTGGGAAAAGGGGGTTTGCTAAACTTTGACTGTGAACTGTGAACTTTTAGCCTTCGAACTGTGAATCCTGAGCCCTGTGAGAGTTTCAGTGCGTGTAGCAGGGTCGGTTTTGACGGAGAAGTTGTTCCCAACTCCACTTTACCACATATCACTGTAGTTATACCTGTAAATCCTTACATATGAAGGCACATTCAATTTATGCTCATAAATTGACTTCCTGGCTTTTGAAATGGGATTTAAAAGCATATCGTAAGTGGTTTGCTGTTTGGGGCAACTTCTCCTAAAATAATGTGAACTAATGGAGAAGAGGAAAGAGGTCGAGAGACTCTGTGTGACCTTTTGACCTCTGTCCTCCTGACTTTTTCGGATAGCAGCAGTTGGGATTAGTGCAGGGAACAGCCGTCGAGCTCCGAGCTGTCTCTCTTGAGTACATTGGTGTTTTAAAAGTGCGGAAGTTAACACCTCAGGATCGGGGTTGATTCACTTTCAGTTCGGCTGGATTCAAAAATATAAAGTGAAGATGCAGTTTGTCCATTTAATGGCAGCACATTTGTGGCACTAGTTATTATTTTCTAGACATATTGTATATAAACTCCTTTCATATCGATTGATTGATTTGACGCTGGAGAGGCTCACTTCATAACCGACCGAACTAAAATTGGATCTAGCTCCTTCCTGCCAACATTTACCCCCATCTCTCTGATCCCCGGTCAGTTGTTAAACCTGCATAGTGGTTTTTTTGATGAAGTACACTGACTACAGATCAGCTGTTAGGGGGGGAAGAATGGTGTGACTCAACAAAACTATCGAATCTCTTTTAGATGGTAACGTTACATCATTGGTGCTTCCTTTGACCCCGGCCACACCAGTCATCTCGATTTTTTTTTTTTTTCACCTAAAACTTAAAGAGATGATCAAAATATTTGTCTGTCTTCACTCGTCACATCTCACCCTCCACATTTTTCTGTGTAGCCCCATGACTCACCTCACTGCCACACCTCCTCTCACCCTGTCTCTCTCTCTTTTAGGTCCTGTCTTCCGTTGGTGTTGCTCGTATAGACTAGTTAGGATTTCCGGAGGTTGTTGGTTCAGGGTACCGTGGAGAGGAGACCGCTGAGCTGTGAATATGCTTTAAGGCAGAGCCAAAAAGACATTAAACAAACAGATGGACTTTTTTCCTTTTCTTTTTTTTTATTTGCCCACTACCTCTTTCAGATGAATTTAACATACAGTTGTCTTCTCTTGCCAGAGCAATTGTCAAAAAAAAAAAACCTTTCAGCTGCAGAAATAAACACTGAGAAAATGCTCACTTCAGTCTAAAGTACACATCTCTCTTCTCCAACAGAGGATTTGTTGAAAGTTCAAGATAAATAGATGGAATTGGAGGAAGTCCCATGCATTATTCAGAGGATTTGTGCTCCATGCATCCAGCTGTCACTCACAGCCTCTCCCCCTCTTTATCTCCCTTACATGTGCGCATACTGTATACACAAACGCACAAAAAACGTCTGCGCATCTCTCACATGTCTCCTACATACAGCTGACAGTCACGGCCCTATTTTATTTCAAACACCTGTTCATCTTTTCCATTTATCTCCCTCTCTCCTGCGCTCTCTCAGATATTTAGACGTAAAAAATGCTGAACGGATGGATTTAACTCAAACTTGGCAGATGTGAGTTGAGGTTAGGTCGTCGGTGCGCGCTCTCTGACAAAGTCGCTTTCCACTCGTGTACATGACGGGCACACTCCTCTGCCTCGATGAAGAGTCCTTAGTTGCGCAATACAACACAGACAAAGGGTAAAAGGGCTCGTTTTTCAATGGAAAAAGCAATGGAGGGTTTGAATCCACGCAGTGATCGGATGAACAAGGCGGCGTCAGACGAGAGATGCAGATGAGGCTGGATCAGTGTCACGAGCCAGGTGTCTATTCAGAGTATGGTCGTGGAGATAACCAGAGGGCAGTTTGCCAGTCGCAAAACTGTTATACCATCAGTCAAAGCCCGACAGTCAAACCAAATGAGGTAGAAACACGACGGAAATTAAATTTCTGTTGAATGTTACATCAGATCTGCTGCTATTTTTCTCTCTTCTCTCAGATCGGAAACAGCTGATCAGGCGTGTCAGTTCGCCATGTCCGAACTTAGTCGAGAGAGGTGTGTCCTTCTCCCACAAAGTGCATTAACTATCCTTTTGAATCGAGGAAAAAAAAAAAAAACGCAAGCAAAAGTACGAACAAAAGAATCTTTATTGCGAAATTGAGGACGCTTTTTCTAATGCTGCCATTTCGATCAATGCTTTCTAATGAAATGCTTCAAAATGCACGTACCATACACCGATGGAAACATGGCTTTTGTTGATCAGTGACGTTTTGAAAGCTAAAGACAGGCTTCATTTTTGCGTCTGAAATATATTTTTTGCACACAGACATCCACCCGATCGCCTCAGAACTTGGTAATCTGTCGCTAGCTGTCGTCCAACACTGATGAAAATCTAGCCTGTTACAACACATACGAAGAGCAACGAATACGAATACGAATGGCAACAGGAGTGCAGGAGAGTGCCGGAGATCGCTTTGAACCATTTGTCAACGACACCTGATCACACATACGTACGTAGAAGGGGGAGGGGTTGTGACGGAGTGATCGGGAGGCTAAGTAGAGTTGTGGAGAGAGCGTGTGTAGCTAGTATAAATGTTAACAGCATTTTTCTTTGTCTTTACCTCCCTAAGCCACCATTGCACTGTTTTGTACAAACTAAACATGACGCGACACAACGCTGATACCAGTCACACTCTGAGAGTTATTACCCTGATAATAAAAAGATGTTTTAAACCTCAGTCACACTGTTTAATTGATGACGCTGCTGTTTTATCCAACGCCATAATGGGAGTTTAAAGGGACAAACGTGCATCACCACGGACTTGCTCTTGCTGTCCTCCACATGTAAATATTAATTTTGCAAGCTTAACTACAACATCAGCAGTTGTCACGGGATGTGAAAGGGGGGGGCAAAAAAAAAACTGCTTTTCTCAAAGCAAGGGCTTTTAATTTTTAAAGGACAGGAGCACACAAGGGCTTTTTATGCTCGGCGCTGCGGCGACGTCGTTTCAAGGGTGTCGTGTGAGGAAGGAAAGGCAAAGTACATTTGCACAGGAGGAACCGTTTTTAAAAACCAGCTGAGTAGCTAACTGAGTATATAACACGCTTCTTGCTAAAGAGGAGCCGAGGTAGAGTAAACGCAATGACTGTACTCTCCTACTTGTGTTAGCAACAGGTAAGCCTTTAGCTGCTTTTTTTTTTGTTGTTGCTAACTTTAGCTTACATGGGTCACTTTCTGAAGTAATTAGAGATGAAGAACATTGCCTTAAGCAGAGGTAGGATCATTTTCTATTAAACGAGAATTATTTAAGTTAGCTTAAGGATCAAACATATATGAGCAAAATATTGTTAATCATACTTGGTGCCAAATATTACTCAAAATGTTTCCTGTATATCCTGGCCTCCAGGTTAGCTTTAGACTCACCGCTCTAAGTACTCTTTTTTGCATAGGATTTCCTGCAGTATACCGACTCAGCAGTAGTAGCTATGTAGCTCAGCACATCAGAGGCCCCCCTCGGATCCTGACGGTCCGCAGGGGGGTCAGGGTTCAGAACCGCATCCATGAGCCATGTCAGCATTGACCTTTCAAAACCATGCATGCCATATCCATCCGCTTCCAGTGCTCACATTCGCTATATCTCTAATCGAGTCTCAAATGGCACCCTAAGCTCTATGCCCCGTAGGGACACCGGACTGCTACACTTAAGACGCCTTACAAGGGTGTGTGGACCCGTAAGCCTGTGCTGTGTTTAATGATGTTTACTCCAATAGAGCGCAGGGTGCTTTTTGAGACCAAACCTCTGTCTATCTCTTCTTACCGCCATACAGCTTTGATACTCTGATATCAACAACAAATAATTGTATTATTAGTAAAAAAAAAGAAAAAAAATTTATTCTACTCTAAAGGTGCCACTGTGCAGAGGATGACAAACTCTGACACATATTATAGTTATTAATCTATTAACAGGGGGTTTGATCGAAGGGGAGCAGAGTTGGGAAAGCAGGGGTCGTAGTCTTTGTAATATTATATTATTCTAGTTTCATTTTCTACTTTGATGTGGTTTGTGAGATTGTGTTGTTTTGATCACATCTGAAGCCTCTGACAGGAGGAGGGCGAAGAGACAGTGGAGCGCTCGGACGATCTCTCGTGGACATTCACTTCACCTCACTGGTGCCAGAGGTCACTTTACAGTTTGTCAGCGGGACACTCAACACTGAAAGTGCAACACACACACACACACACACACACACACACATACACATACATGCTTTCCACTACACTTCTGAGGACTTATAGACCCTGTGCACGACAGATGAAATTGACCTGCAACAGGGGCCGAATGCAATCCATTACAACAGTCTGTTAAAGGGGCAATGTGTAGTGTTGGAGAAATTTTAATATTTATAATATTAATGAGGTAATGATACAGACTCAGAAATATAACTTAATAAACAAGCTGTTCTCGGAGGAAAATAAGGTCCATGAACAATGTTGGTGGCAGGGTCCGCCACATATAAACGAACTAAACCAGTATGAAATGGTGTTGTCCCTTAAGGTCAGTTTGTTTATTCAGTCATGTAAACAAAGAGTTTGTCCATTTAGTTTTACATACATTTTGTTTAAAAATCAGCATATTCTCTGATTGAAATGTCTTTTCCCAAAACTACACGTGCACCTTTAAACTGACAGAGGAAAAACATTGGAACAATTGACAATTTAAGGCTTTGTGATTTGTGACTCAACTACTCAACCACAGCTTCAAGCCAACACTTTATAGTAACTATCATTGGTAAAATAGTACATTTATAGTTAATTAAATTAGTTAGTTAATAGTTATTTCACTGTTAACAAGCTATGATACTAATACTTTATAAAACATTAAGAAATTGCTTGACTGATGTTTTAATACTTTGTAAACAGTGAATAATTACCGTGTAGTTCATCTTTGAACAGGATTTCGATTGCATTTCATCTTTTGTTAACAGTGAAATAAATAATAACTACAGTTAAATCTTACTTTTCAGTTCGGCTCGAGCTTGAGCTCACATTCATATCAGGTCGAAATGAAATGAAATTCAAATGCAAAATCCAGGAAACTAAGATATTACCAGCAGATGGAGATATTAATCATTTTGTATGAATAAAACAGCCATGCTTACCAAATCCTAATGAGGAATCTAAAGGTAGATAATATAAGAACTTCGACTGAAAACATTATAGTTATCACAGACCGTGGAGAAATAACAGTTTCGACGTCATCCGACATGTGTTCCGAGCTCCCAGTCCGGATTCCCAACTGCACAGCTAACTGAGCTAATTAGCTTGCTGCAGCTACAGTTAGCAGCAGTTAGTGGTGATATGCTGCCCCTTGATTGAGTCTTTATACAGAAGGTGGACGATTTTTACGTAGTGCACCTTTAACCAACTTAGTCCTAAATCTAACCTGAAGGAAAGCAAAACACAAAAATAAATGTCCTTATTTCAGAAGAGTTGTGTGGGATATAGGTCCTCATAAGTATATAGACGCATTAACACAACACATAGCAATACAGACACTCGTTAATGGTCCAAAAACATACACACACACATTCGTTTATGCACAGAAACACACACTCATACAGAACACACTCACAGCTTCAGCTTCGCCCAGTGCGGTTTGGGTACAAAATGTGTCCTGTTCAAAAGAAAAAAATCACTGTGTCACGTTTGGAAAAAAAATCATTCTAAGTGTTTCTTTGGGAGGAAAAACAACAAACTGTTTCTGTCGCTGACGTGTCGCTCCTCGACGGAACTTACTACACTGAGCCAGTTAATCGAACACGGAGGACCAGAAGAACTGCTTGAGAAATGTGAATTTAATGGAGTAGTTGTGAGACAAACACACGCTATAAGCACTCTACACTTTGCACTCGCTCCCAACACACACACACACACACATACACACCAACACATACAAGGTTACTGTGTGAGGAGGGCTTACGGGTGGAGTTATGTGCCTGCATGTTTGTGTGTATTAATATTTACGTGTGTGTGTGTGTGTTTTTGTGCGTGTGTGCGTGCAGTTAGCCTCTCCTCACCCATGCACCCAGTGCCTGCCTGTCCTGCCTTCAGACAGCTCCCAGATCAGCCATGGGGCTTCCAGTGTAACCTCCTCTGCATTCCCACGACCTGTAACGGTTGCACTGGGATCAGTTTTAGAGCTAACTGCCCCGATCATTCCTCAGCAGACGCAGCCATACAAGATACAAGGACTGTTTTGGAGTCAGTGGTTTTCTGGTGGATTACGTGTGTTACTGACAAAAACGTAGTAAGGAGTTTATGCTACAAAGCTGAAAGGGAAGTCATTTCTTATTTCAAAGGTCTTTTATTCAGTCACACACACTGCTGAGATCTGACTTGTCGTCTCAGGCCTGCGCGGCTGATTCAGGATCAGCAGAGGGGGCTTAGCGGGATAGAGAAGAATCTATCGTATCCCTAATGACAGCTGGTCTTGAATCAGCACAACCTAGTGCAGCCTGCTGAGAGCCAAAAATCTACTCGCTTGGCTTGGTCGACATTTTTTTTACAAGAGCTTTCACATGACAGCATGAGAGGTCTTTCCACTACCACTGCCAATCAGAAGCAAAATGTGTGTCGTTAATATGGAGAGATTCTGGACAGGTAGATTGTTGGCTTCCAATACAAGTCCCCTAAAGAGAATCTATTCAGCCCGTTTCTCCTGACTGCCATCTTCCTGATTTTGAATCAACCGTCAGCCCCTTTAGCTAGAGAGATTACATACCTGTCTCACATTCCGCATATATTATTCTGACAGCAAGTACAGAGCGGTTCAAATCTGCTTTTTTACGGTTTTCGCCTCCAGCCCCCCGTTCAGGCAGTGTTGTTTACATGCAGAACATATCCGAGGCTGGCACGGTTGACCAACCAAGGATGAAAGGCCCAAAATGGCTCTGAGAGTTACGCTCCGCATCAGGTGCATTCAGGCTCCCTCTTGCATAAATTGCTTATGAGCGGGAGCAACAGTACATGTGAAAGGTTTCCTCCCCTTGGAAAAGGTGTTTTGGAGTTATGAGAGAAATCGGACAACAAAAGTTGATCAGATTCCTGCTGAGATAAGTTTTTATTGGACCTCAGACGAATTCCTTTTATTGGATAACTGCTCAGATTTTTTGTAGAAGTCAGACTCTTATCTGAGTAAGCCATGCCCCAAAGAGATGAAACTGTCCATCACTTTCTACTGAGCCATGTTGTAATGAGTAGAGTCAGGCTACCGGAGACCAGTGAACACAACACAAAGCTATCACCGTGTTTATTCACAGTGTTCACAGGCTGTAGGGGGTTTTAGCCTTGCTAGCAACTTGGCTCCATAGATTGAAATGGCGGTCGGTTGACCACTGTGATCCGGACTGAAACATCTCACCAACTATGGGATGGGTTGCCATGACATTACAGTCTGTATAATTGTAAAAAAAACAAACTCGCAGTTATACCAGCAACGCTAATTCCCATCAGCCTTAGCCGTACTTTGCCTACAATGACAACACGCTGATGTTAGCATTGTCCCTGTGATCTTAACAACATGCTGGCGTTAGCATGCGTTAGCATGCAGCCTCACGTAGCTGCTAGCTTGGCTGAGGACCCCTTAGTCTTGTTGTGTAAAGGTGCAACATGCAAGAGGTTTAGTCGGAAACATTCAGAAATTGACTAAAGTTATCATGAAATAACATTTGATATTGCACCTTTAAAGGGGCATTAAGTAGATGTAGATTTGGAGAATAAATTAAGTCACAGATAATTACAATACTGATGTGGTAACATCACTCAGAAATATTTAACCGATTAAACAAGCTGTTCTCAGAGGAAATTAAGGTCCCCGGAACACTGTTTGGAGCTAGAAAGGTGGCAGGGCCCGCCACATATAAACAAAGTGAAACAGTTTTGTCCTTGTTGTGTTTTCATTTAAAGTCAGTTTGTCATGAAAACAAAGACAGCTTGAAAAAAAATCTGCCAATAAAAATTCTTCCCCAGAGTTACATCGTGCACCTTTAACAAAAAGACAACACTTCATTTAGTGAATGGTAACCTGACTTTATCCATTTCAAACTGACCTGAGGACTGTTAGAAAAAACTAATGCCAGAACACAAACTCAGGAGAAGAAAAGGAGGGGTTAGTGTCATTTTAACTTTTTATGTATTTCTTAATTGATTTACCTGCACTTAGGCAGTGCACAGTAACAAGAGTCCCCATGACAGCAACAAAAACAGAGTCAAAGAATATCAGTTAAAGCAACGATTGATATTTTAATATCATTGTGTTAATAATGTGTAGCAATGACCTGGAAAAAAAGCAAAACGTTGTTGTTTTTTTGTTTTTTCAGGGAGCGTATCTTGCAGGCGTTGTAGCAGTTTGCTTTGAGGTGAAACTATTCATACGCAGATGAGGAGAGTAAATAGCAACCAGCCGTTACCCTGTGACGAAAGTGAAACGCAGAAGCCAAAAGTGCAGTTGGAACCTGAAGTAGCATTAACAGATAAAATCCCCCCGCAAACGTGGGTTGTAATTTCAACACACCTAAAAGAGGTCGAAGGATGATCAACCGTTTTGAAATCTGTGTTCATGGGCAGCTTTTATCCTGCTCCATACCTCTGAGCCCTATCATGAGTTACTTAGTCCTCAACAAATACATACACAAACACAAACACACACACACACACACGTACATGCAGAAACACGCTGGCTCTCACATTTGTCTTTCTATACACAGGCACACTGACTGTATAACTCTTTCACATACACACACACACACACACACACACACACACACTCTCTCTCTCACACACACACACACACACGCACACATATAGCTGCCAGCCAGTTTCACTGTATACTTTATAATGTAAACCTCCAACTAACAGCGGTCTGACATGGACACATGCTGTGAATAAAAGCACACTTTTACTTACATGATATAAATATGAGTACCTATATCTAGAGAGAAAGAATATTATATACAGTATAATAAATAGAAAAATAAAGAGTCACCTTTTCAAAGTGCCTGTGGTGAGTTCATTTTGTATTTAAATGTGTGTGAGTGTCCGATGTGTATCTGTGTGATCTTCTCTTGCATCCTGGACACACACACAAGTGAAAAACCCTGTATTTTGGTGGTCTTGTTTTAACAAATGAACACTGTCAAATCTTTATCACCACACAGTGAGCTAAACCTGCACAATATTGACGAGAAAACATACCCATACAGCGCAAACACACACACACACACACACACACACACACAGGGACACGCTTGATGTGTATCAGCCGTGCTGTGTCAACCGTTCTGATTTATCCGTCCGATAGATAACTCCTCTGCTTATCTCCACAGCCACCACACAGATGTCTGAATGAGGGAGAGAAAGAGGACAGGAGGAGGATGAGAGTCGAGGGGGGAAATGGGAAGCAGAGAGGGGAAAAAAGCTAATGAGGAGACTGGAGGATGTGCCAGATTTGAGGTGTTTGAAGGAGATAAAGACTGGGAAGCATATAGAGGACTGTGTGTGTGCGTGAGTACACAGACGAACACATGTGTGTGCGGGTTGCTCTCCATCTGTTTATTTGTCGCTTTTTTTCCTGATCAGACCGTGATTGAAAAAGATGCATCTGATAGTATTCCCACGTCTCCGCGAGAGCGCTGCATCATTAATGTGCAGTATTTATCAGCGTGTCACATCAGGTGGTCTCCATCTGTTCACAGGGAGTGCTGCAGGAGCCACCGATTGAAACATTGTGAGGAGTAACTTGTGATTGGTGCAACTTTCGGATAAAATGTTGGCATTTGACATTTCTGCAAACCACTGATGTGTTCACGTTTGTACCTTATACATAGGCTACAGTAGCGTGCCATATCACATTCACATAACTTGTTTATGACTTATATATCGGGTGGTGGACGGAATGTGGGTGGAGTTATGGACAATCAGGCTACCAAGTCAGTGACTACAGTTCAAGACTGTGTTCCAACATTTTAAAGTAATTTTTAACAAGTGACCATGCCATTTCAACATTTGTGTGTGTCACACCACTGGGTATTTTTGAAACCTCAGAAGAATTTCCAGCAATGTTTGTGGCGAATAAACCAGGTATGTGTGACAGACAACTCTAGCGGTATTTGCAGAGACCAAAACAAGTCGCCAAAACCTGATTTCCTAAACCTAAACCTCCAAATGGTTTTTGTGCCTAAACTTAACCAGATCCTAAGCACAGTGCTGTAGAAAATTGTAACCTTAATGAAACATCAAGTTGCAACATAAAGAAATGGTGGATGGAGCTACCATGACATCATCCACTGACTGATTTGTGGACTACCATTTTGAAGCCTCAAGTTTGGCATTATGATGTCACCATCTTGTTTTCTTGAGCCAGACGTGACCATATTTTGAATAAAGGATGGAGCTGGGGGAGCGCACCTCTATCCTGATTGACTCTGACAAAAACATACCCTTCTTATACTTCAATTTTACTTTCACCACATAATGAACGCCCCCATTTTAAGGTTCTTTTTCCAAAATGGCATACCGAAATTAAAAGCATGACAGCTCCCACATAGTTTGAGACTCAGGGATGTGCTTGGTACCATTGGAAAGGTAACACCCTTAGTTTGTTTTAGAAGTGTAAGTGTGATTCTATGACATACTGACACAGAGTTACAGAGGTTGGAACACAGGTTTTGATTTCCGTCCAAACACAAGGGTGTTCCTATGTTGGAGCGGTGTTCCTTAAGGGGTTAAACAGGACCGTAATTTACTGAGTGAACTGCATGCGTTCGCGTTGAAACGAGCAATTGAGGACATTATAATGAATCAAGTGAGAAGTAGGGTCGTTTTCTCGTAAGCTTACACACAATCTGACTTCTATTTGCAACCAGTGGAGTTGGCCCCCTGCTGGCTGTTAGAAGGAACGCAAAATGAAGGCATTGGCTTCACTTTCAGACCCAGTGTCTGTGTAACCCTGCAGGAAAGATATCAGATCTGAAAACATACACCATTATCCCCGTCTCCAAACGATTATCACATCGCCCCCTCTCTGTGACAGCCAGCTGTTCGCCCTGCCTTCGAATGGAACCATTCAAAGCGGATATTAACATTTGTCACTCTTCCGACGTCATCGATCGAGACTAACTTTTCTCTCAGCACGTCCACTCCCCGACAATGTCTGATTTCACCCCTGACATCCACATCAGATGGACAGTGTGACGCTATGTGTTTCAGTATTCGCTGCATTACTTTGTTTACTTTGTCTGTGCTTAAATGTTATATGCGTGGCCCAGTTTCTTTCGGATTCACGATTGTACATAATCAGAGCATACGTAACAGCGAGACTGTGTGAGTGTGTAATGTGAGAAGGAAGGATTCGGCGGAGAGCTCAGATTCACCTGATGAATATTCATAATCGTGACGTCGCCGATGGAGCTCCGCGTCGTCGTCATAGAGATTAGAGTGGATGACGGGATTACGGGTGACTCTCCGCCACACTGGGACTGGCTGCCACTCTGCTTTTGTTCCTCCTAACTGCCTTTATATGTGCCGTTTTGTCACTCAATCTCTCCTGCCGCTCATCTCCTCTGTCGCGCGGAGATATTGTGACCGTCGCCCATGTTCCATTTTCCCATTTTTCTCTCTTTCCCCTCTCGCCCCAGCTCTCTCTGCCGTTGTTTTCCTTTCTTCTCCGTGATCCTCTTAGCCATCTTCCCCTCTCTGCCACATTTTTTTCCTGTTTCGACAAACCCACCCTCCCATTGAGCAGTACGGTACTGTAGTAATTGCTTTCTTCAGCTCCATTGGCCCAATAACAGAAAATGGCCCCTTATGCTAATAGCCCATAAAAGACGCTGAGCGTTTCCCAGCAGGAATCCCACATCAGATTATTTTATAGGGCTGTGCCAGACTGTAATGTCTTACCTCTGTGTGCTCTAAAAATAAAACAGGAATTTGTGCAGACTTTGTTCTGCATACTGAAGGTCATTGCGCTGAGCCGATCCTTTATTTCTGACAGAATATCAAAAAACAATTTGATGTTCAGCCTCGAGGACACACACACACACACACACATCTGGCAATGTTAGGATATTCTACCAGGCAAGCACCTAATGTTACACACAGATACAAGTGTAAGTGTGTGTCTGTGTTTGCGTGCGTTTGTGTCCCAGTTGGATGTTGCTCTAACAGCTGTTTGTGACAGAATGAGGCTCTGAGGGAGAGTTGCTGCCGGCTTTGATGTCCTAATTATCTATCTATCTATCTATCTATCTATCTATCTATCTATCTATCTATCTATCTATCTATCTATCTGTCTGTCTGTCTGTCTGTCTGTCTATCCATCCATCCATGAATGCCAGCTTGTGTGTTTAAATCTGAGTTCACCAGCTTTGTGAAGTCAGCTGTCATTGTTTTTGGAGGGTGTGTGTGTGTGTGTGTGTGTGTGTGTCTGGATTCACCGGGGACACGCAGCAAACGTCTTGATGTGTGCGCGCATGTGTTCCTCTGTTGTTGTACGCCGTTTGGCTGCACATTCGTATGAGCGCGTGTGCAAGTGCGTGTCCTCGCTTGTGTGGGTGCATGTGTTTTATAACATCTGTCAGTGCACCTGCACATAAAGCCATGCTGTATAGCCCATTATCTGCGCCGTTATATTATACAAGCCACTCTCACACTTGCAAATCAGTCTTCAGCCTGAATCTAACATGCTGGCGTCAAGTTTGAAAAAGGCCACAGCTGCTTTTCACGTGCAGTCTGCCTCATTAGCACCTGTTAACCCCCGCCATAACTCTCCGTGCATGGCATCCTTCACAGCATGAGCATTAAAGTGACATTATATCACACAAATTGGAGGACGGAAACTCCTCCTAGAAATCCCATTAATCAACTACCAGCTGTAGACTCCAACAAGAGCAAAAACACTAGCAGCAAATTTAGATCAGGTACAGCAGTGCTTTGAGATAAACGCTAACATCAGCATGCTAATCGGCTAGCTATGACAGTGCCACCGTGCTGATTTTAAGACACTATAATGTTTTGTAGCGGTAGTAGCCAGACACTTCTTCTTTTTCATTTTTTTTCTGAGGACATTACATTAGAACCTGGGTACGGTTTTGGAGGCGGTGCCCCATTCATTCCCGACGAACGCTGCTCAGTGGTGCATGAAGCCAAAAAAGCTCGACTTTGTGGTGATTTCCAAAATCTACGCTCAGAAGAACGTATCCATCATTTTAAAGCCACTTCTTCCACAATGCCAGCTCATGGAAAAGAGTCTTTCAGTCCAATGAAATTTGGAAAGTCTGGACGAGCTGCACTTTTAATCATTTTATCTCTATTCAAGTTAGCCAGGCATAAACCAGATGTTAGCCCGCTTTGTTGGCGGAAGCCCCTTGTGTGCACATGCGATGGGCTGAGCAACAGGGAAGATCCTGGTAATTTCAAACCCGGGAAGTCAAGCTTTATTTTTTTTTTTGATGAGCAGCTCCACCTCCAACGCTGTGGCCAGATTTAATATAAAGTCCTTGCTTGTGCCACACACTGGGGTAGTAGCTCGCTAGCTAGTTACTGCGTCTTGTTCTGCTCTTGTTCTTTTTTCCATTTGATGGCAGGTGGAGACCAGCATAAAGGTGCATTAGCACCACTTATAATGACAAAGTGAGAATATACTATCTGTGTCATTGAAAGGACATCAATATTACATTTTCAAACATAACGATTATGTTTCTTGCCACTTCTAAATTGTTCATAAAGCAAAAATGTTTGGCAAAGTAAAATTTTGATCTGATGATGGTGCTTGATAAGAAGTCTGAGGATCAACAAAGTCATTATTGTTCCTGAGGGGAACATGAATCTCTGTTCTGAATTTCTGGGCAGTCCGTCAAAGAGTTGTTCCCTTGAAAAGTCAGGGGCTCATCAAGACATCAGGATTCAATATCTGGGAACGTCTCTACCGAATGTTGTGCCAACTCATTTGTTGAAATGAAGAGATGCTTCAGTCTGTCCACCAAAGCGGTGGATAAACTGACCGACTGGCACCAAAAATGCTTTTCCTTCGTCCACTGTTGATGGCGCGCAGTGAAGTCGAAGACACAAAGCATCAGATCGGTGCCAGACTGGGTCGACAAATCTTCAGCGAGTTGAGTTTCTGAGGACAAGAGACACTTGTGTTCTCCGAGAAGGGCAAACTGAGTGAAGAGCACTCTGAACCATTGTCACTGACAAAGAGAGCAATGTCGTACGTGTCTGTGTGTGTGTGTGTGTGTGTGTGTGTGTGTGTGTGCATGCGTGCGTGTGTGTGTGCGCGCCTTGAGTGGAGTAACACTATGGCCATCTGCAGTGTGAAAAAAAAAGCCTTGGAGCTGTGAATGCTGCTCAAGCAGAAAGACAGGAAGGAGGGAGTGTAAGGTGGAGGGGAGGATGAGGGAAGGACCGAGAAAATGAAATAAAATGTTTGTCCCAGTAAAACTCACTCTCGCATGTAAACACACATTATTGTCATTGTGAATTCACATGCATTACCATATACGTTGCCTCTACACAGTATTGACGACCATTTCAATTTGCTAAAGAATACATTTAAATTAGAAGAAATAATAAATCCACCTTTGGCCCTTTTTTGGAAAATTTCAAATAGTTGATCAAACTTCCCACAGATAAAACACACAAACACAGTGATAATATAATAAACACATCATTTCCCATCCGTAATTTACACATGCACACACACACACACACACACCCACTTAAAGCTGAGAAATGTAATTGTTTCCCAGCAGCCCTTTGATGGCTGAGTCACTGAACATGTCCTGTATCATATCACGATAAGAAGAACATCAGTTTAAAGGCAGCAGCTGTTTCCCTTTCATCCTCTCTCCCTCTCTCTCCCTCTGCATCTCTCCATCCTCCCACTGCTTTCACAATGGTGCGCTAAGCCAGGGAAGATAGGGCAAATCCCTCCTCTGAGCAGAGCAGGCACGAGAGAGAGGGAGAGGGTGGGGGGAGACCGAGGAGACGGAGTGCAAAACACTTCCTCAAACACTCCTCTCTCATCTCTCCTTTCTCTCCCTCCATTTATCGGAGTCCAACCAATCAGCGTGTTTCCTCTATGTGTGTGTGTGTATGTATGTGTGTGTGCATGTGTCATCACGACCGACCTGTAGTGATGATGTCAGAGAAGACTCCTGCTTCCCAAGCTACTTTCTCACTCGTGCTCTTTCTTCACCTCTCGTCTTCCTCCCTTCAGTGGCGAGGCACGAGTCCTCTGGTACACTCGTTTTAGCTCAGATCGTATTTTTCCTTGATTTGACAAATAAATGCTCAGTTTATCGAAATGTGTCAAACTGTTCTTATTTTTTGCCTTCCAGGTGTGTTAGATCAGAAGCTTGATAGCACTCTCATGCGTTTGCAGTGGCCTATAGAGCTGCAGCCAGTTAGCTTAGCTTAGCATAAGGATAGGACACAGGATAGGACATCATTATCGATTTGCATTTTTACTGCTAGCCGTAGAGACCATTGCATTGCTGGGTTGTCAGCATTAAATAGCTGGCATGCCAGTGATTCCACCGGCATCTGCTCCCAGCCAAAGAAACAGAATCAATCAAAGTGTTGGTCAGATCACTTCCGGACACAAACCCCACGCATCACGCAGGAGTTTACATGCAATTTAATCGCCATTTTGTTCAGTGTATCCAAGTGTATCTTTACATCTCATTCATCTGAAATGCACGTTCGGTGCTGTAATATCTCATAAATAATTTAATCAACGTAAGGTCCCTGTTGTGGAGGCTGGATATCAAAGACGCTAGCAACACTGAAGCGTCGGCTAAATAAAAAAACAAGCATAATCAAGCATAGTCAAATCAGTCGGACAGCAGTGTTTGTCTGTGTATCTTTAAACATTACACCTAAGGCTCGGTCTGTACGCTGGCAGATTTACCACCTATAGAATGGCTAACTGTCTCTTTAAGGCCGACATTAGCTACAGTTTCTGTGCAGATGAAACAACTGAGATGTGTGGTAGGTGGCCTTTGTTAACTTCAGACAGAGCCAAACGAGCTGTCTTCCTACTGTTTCCAGTCTCTATGCTAAGCTAAGCTAACTGGCCATTGGCTGGAGCTTCCTACTTCCCGCACAGATATGAGCGTTTCTTTTTCCTTTTTTTTCATTTATCCCATCACAAAAGCGAAAAGGCCTATTTTCCAAATCGTCAAGGAATTGCATCGTGGAAATTTTAACAATTCAAAAATGAATATATCGATAGTGAAAATGTAGAGCTAATTAATGGAAAGAAAAAAAGAAATTGTGATGCCAAGAATTCAACTCTGGGCTTAATACCAATAATGTAATTGTTGATATGTTTAGCTGTCATTTCATGCAGTCCAAATCGAATTAAATCCCACTGTAATTAACTCTTTAATGAATCTGGAATATTAATTCCTGTTTCCTCAATCACACACACACATACTGACTGAATCTCAATGGCGAACTGACAGGATCCAGTTGGAGAGGAGAGGTCAGTGCTGTTGTCAAACAGCGCTGTCAGGTGACATAGGGCTTTATTTCAGCTAAGGACAATTAGGCATTGTTTTTTAATGGGCTTTGGGCCGAAGGTGTCAAAGTATGAACCTGGCAGAACAACTCCCCACTGCAGCACAGCTCAGCTAACACAAACACACACACACACACACACACACACACACACACACACACACACACACACACACACGTATGAGTGTCATAAATGGTACTTTGTCTCCCTCTAGTGTGGTTTTAGGCCACACGCAGCAGAGCTACTAATGTGCAACAATTCAGCTGAGTTATGTGCATGTTGTTGCTTTTGTTAATCAAAAAATTAAAAGAATAAATAAATGTAGTTCTTTTTCTACTGTGTACCTAAATCTCAATGAGCGCGGCTGCTTTAGAGTGAGTTTTCCACTGGGATTACAATACAATTTATTTAAATGATATAACTCAACAAACTACAACGTTAACAGAAGGAGTGGACAAGTGGAGGCGATAAAAATAATCTTTATTAGATGTAAATGTGGTTTCATTTGCGCCAGGCTGCGTGTTGTCCCCTGAGCAGGTGCGCTGCTCTGAGCGTGTGGATCACAGTGTTGCCTTCAGGGGTTGAGAGAAAAACATGTAAGAATCTAAATTCTAACCTGCATGGTCAGCTGTAAGTGTAAAAATATACATAGTTGTTTTTAGGCATTATCACAAATGTGTATGAAGGTGGCTGTGTATGTGTGGACATTTTTTCTCTTCTTGTATGACACTAGGTTATATATTATTGATGGGAATGCTATGCAGGACAAAATTATATTTGTGTATCTTTTTCCAGATTTTAAGTAGATCCTCGTTGTAATATACTTGAGCTGCAATGTTTAGACTACTTTTATCGGCCTATTTTTACCGACATGCACTTGACTTTTTTCTAATAATGATGATAATAATAATAGTAAGAAGAAGAAAGAAGAAGAAGAAGAAGATGATGATGATGATTTCAGAAAATGAAATTATCTTAGTTATATCAAACATAAGGTTACAGATTGAGTTGTGGAGATACTGTTGAAGTGGATATATACTTCTTTGCTCTTGTAAACCATAATCTCTTATTTTGTTTTAGTTTTTTAGTTTTAAGTTATTCTTTGGAAACTCCGATCTTTTATCTAGACCCTGAATGCGAAGTATTTGCAAAGAGTAAACTAAAATCAGATCACGTCAAACAATAATAAAACATCAGATAAATATAAAACGTCTTGTAAAAAAATAAATAAAAAATCAACAGCGTCTTAGAGCACATACGCATAAAACAATACTTTTTCATCCATTAATAAAAACTATAAAAATCGATACAGGGTGTTTCGAGCGAAGGGCAAAACTCAACAGGAGTGGAAGAGGTCGGAGCGTGCGGGCACCACGTGAACGCAGCATCAGACGGTGCGTGCACTGTGCTGACGAGCCGTTGCCTGCGGAAACAGCTGGTGGTTTCTGTCAGCGAACAGTTGAGCGTTTTTGGCAGGAATAAAAGTTTAAGTTAGACTCGAAACAGACTGAGGTGGCTTCGGTTTGCCTCCCCGACGCTCTTCCGCCAGACGCCGGGAAATGTCATCCTGTGAACGCCACTTTATCGCTCAGTTGTTCGCGAACGTCGTAGCTCCACAGACCGGTGACGCTCGACGCTGCTAACGCCGGCTAGTTAGCTAACTTTATTCTCCCGTAGCAACTGACAGGCTTCAGCCAGCGCCGAGAAAGTGACAGCTGTCTGTCTGACAGTGTGGGACGAGCTTTCTTTTTGTTTCATTCCAGCATGACTCATGTTCATTATAAATTCTCCTCCAAACTCAGCTACGACACGGTGGTGTTTGACGGCCCGCACATCACGCTGAAGGACCTGAAGAGGCAGATCATGGGCAGGGAGAAGCTGCGAGCCGGGGACTGCGACCTGCAGATCACCAACGCACAAACCAAGGAAGGTAATATCACACAGACACACGGACGGACTGATGATAGGAGTGTGTTTGTCTCGACTGTTTGAACTTCGGAAGAAAAACACGTGGTCCAAGGTTTTTTTCACAGCTGGCTGGTGAGAGAGGTTTTTTTTTTTTTTTTTTTGCGTCACCTCTTTCAGCTCGACGGGGGGGTCCAGAAAAGTCAAGCACTGACAAAAGGTGGGGGGGGAGAATAATGAATGGGACACATTCCTGCTGCATTTAAGCTTCACGCCGGTCATTAGGCGGCCTGGTGCCGGTGGCAGCATGCATGTAGAGGTCCTCGCACATGGGATGCGTTAAAAATAGCACAGGTGTGGTAGGGAGCACAAGCCTGGCCATGACCATAAGATCAGAGCTGAGCCGCACACACGCACCAAAATGGAAATGATCAATAAAGGGGATCAGTAATGAATGAATTGGCCAAGTAAACCCAGTATTTCTATGTTTGACGCAAAATCAGAGCTTCATTGGGAGTTTAAAGAACAGATAAAGTAAGTTGAGAAGGGGGCATTGTAGAAGGCACAATAATAAAATGAGTGATATGCGGATCAAACGTGATAATCACCCACGACTTCTAAGAATTACCGAGAGTGAGTCACTATCCTGCAGCTAAACTCTGAAAAGATCCACAGCTACCTGACAGTTTATACTGATGGGAGAAGAGACGATGGTTACAAACAATGAGAAAAGAGGGCTGTGTCATTCCAGCATCCGAAGGTGTCAATACTTTTTATTTATTTGTTGTTGGGTTTTTTTTTACTCTCCTGAGTGATTTTTAGAGGAATGTAAAATAGTTAACCAGGCTCTTTGAATTAATACTAAAATCTTTATTTTGCAGTCATGTTTTTGTAATGCCACAGCTTTTTGTGACATGGTGAAATATACACAGCAAAATACACACACATAAAAAGAAGTTACCCTTTGTAACATGTTTTTAGTATTTTTTTTTAAGTATTTTTGTTGCCTGAACCAAACTAAACAGTGAAAGAAAAAAAAAGGGAAAATACCTGAAAATAACTATTGAAAAGTAAAATAACATGCAAGTATGAACTTAGACAGCAACTACTTTGATAATCCAGGAATTGTTTTAAGGGATTTCTTATGGTAAAAGGGCTCATAATCCACTACAATTTAGTTTTCATTTCTTTTACTATCATAGAACATCTGATAGATGAAATGTAATGAGTAAAAAAAATAATCAGTAGACTAGTAAATGTATTTCTTGTTATTATGAATTCATTTATAAAGTTATTTCATTATTCAATTATCAGCTGCCTTACCAATCGATTCTCGATTAATCATATGAAATATGTTGGAACTTTTTCCATTAGAAAGCTGTTTTTAACACTGATATGATCTATGTTTGATGTAAAATCAGAGTCGGCTACATCAGGAGTTAAAACAACAGATGAAGGGCAAAAGGCTACCTGAATTTTAAATTCGGTAAGACAAAATAATGACTTCGTTTTGATGACGAGGCCCCCCCCCCCGTCACTTTTCTACAACTGGCAACAAAATCCAACCCATACTGAGGCGACTTAATGACTAAAATGTCATATCAGTTTGTGTCAAATGGCTTTTTGTAATTTTTTTTACTAACAAATGACATGTATTTAATTAAATACATTTTCTCATGCCAGTATTTTGTATTTTATTTGGATATATTTGAAAACCAATTATCTGTAATCTGTTATTGTAAAATACTCTTGATTTATTTGCGCCCGTCTCTGATTGTCATTGATCGTTAACATCCCTTAATAATTAATTGTTGCTGTAGATTTACAAAACAAAGACTGAGACTTGGAGTAGAATCCTTCTTGTTAAAGTCTCAGACTCGTTGTTTAAGACTGTGCCTAAGATTAAATCTCAAATGTACTGATTTCTCAGTAACCCTCAAGATGAGAGCTATTTTTGTGAAAGTAAAAATCCACTTGCCTCTCCAAAATCCCAACTCAAATCATTTTGTGTGAGCTAACCCTTCCCCTCTAAACCCTCATTTTCTCCATCTGTCTCACTCAGAGTACTCGGATGAAGAAGGTCTGATCCCCAAAGGCTCCTCCGTCATCGTGAGGAGGATCCCCAACAGCGGAGTCAAGTCCGGCTCGCACAGCAAGACCCGAAACACGTAAGTGCTGCATTCCTGCTTTGTGATTAGTGTTGATATCCCTGCTGCTGCAAAGTCTCCACCCTGCCTTCAGGAGCCACCACCTGGCACCTTCAAGTCTACCTGTAGTGTGGCAATGAGGACAGGTGTGATCCCTTCAGCTGATGGCCAGTATTTGATAAGACAGGGTGTTTTTCATAACATTTCCATGATAATTATGCTCACAGAAAAAGAGGAGAGACTAAAACTGAAACTCTACCATGACGTTCAGAGGGATTACCCAGATATTAGTCGGGCTTAGACAGGGGAGGCAGCGGTGTTGTGGGTTTTATGCATTGAAGGCAGGAAAAGACCTCACTGGAACCAACTGGCGGTCATGTGATTAGCCCCGTCAGCAACATGCAGACGGGGGGGGGGGGGGGGAATGAGGGCAAAAGAGTGGTGCGGCTGCGGCATGACTGCCCACAAGATTAAATGCAGCAAACAGACTCTCCACCTGCACAGGCAAGCTGACAGTCGCTCAGCTTCAAAGGCCTTAACTTTGACTCCTGTTCACTTCCATTTAAAAGTCAACTGAAAAAAAATCACTGTAAATACATTTTGTTAACGGTGCTGAATAACAGCATTGTGGGTGGATGTAAGTGGCATTTATGTGTCCAGTGTAATATTTAATATATTGTGTAGTTAACTAGGCCTGATGTGGAGGTTTTGATGTGATGATGACACAGGATTTAAGAGCAACAGTAAATATCAGGTTTTGGTTTTCAGACCTTCAGAATCACGAATAGGAACTATTCTTCCTATAGTCACCATTCTGCATCACCAATGAAGACACATAGTTGGAAATCTTTTATATAAAAACAGTGTTTCTTCCGCTAAAATAATAGTGTTTTTTTGTTAAAAGCTACAGATTAGACATAAAAGCAAGAAAATATTTTATAGACTTTGCCAGATTGCAACCATATCTTTGAAGCTGTACTTTTACTTGATAAAAGCTAACAAATACAGGGCTCAATAATTAGGATTTGGCAATTTCCAGAGGCGAGTAAAATGCCACATCCTGCAAGTACATCTTGCAATTCACTTACCCAATCAGGCTGACTTTTGTTGATATGACCGTTAACTTCAAGCTTTCTTGTTATTTGTCAACCCTTGAACATCCACTATAAAGTTAACTTTACTAAACTTTTATACACACCTACCCGACTCTCAGCTTAGAATTCATTCTTTAGGGGCATTGTGGGTAATGTAGGACATCTCAAAGTCTCATGTTGAGAAAAAACATTTATTGCTGACATCCAGAGCCACAGGTACAATGTGTTGGTGTGTCGTGGGTGCCCACCCTGAGGAGCCAGGGACCTTCTTGCTGACTTCTTTATAAAAGAAAATAAAAGTAAAAACTTTCTAAACCACAATAACGCTGGTTTTCATTAGATGTGTGATTCACTTTAAAGATTGGTTTTAAACTTTGATATTTTACACTGTCTCTTGATATGAAGTAGTGCCAGAAAAATGTCCTTAGATAAACACAAATGTTTTTATTATTTCAGCCCTTATCTTTGTTACCAGTGTTAGATTGTCTTGGACAACTTATTTAAAAGGGTTTCCTTTTGTGTTTTAGTGAGCGATCAGACGGCCAGCATCACCACGCTTTTGGAGCCCTCAAAGCAGTACGTAAACCAAACCACATCCCATTGCACTTCTTCTGCTGCAGCTCCACTAAACACACACAGTGTTACTGACTGGTCTAGTGTCTGTGATTGAACATTAGTTGAATGTGTACTGTGGTACGATTGGGTTAAACAAATGAAACCACAATCAAATTCACAGAAAGCCTCTGTTTCCTCTATTGCACTTTGAGTTCCTGTCGCAAAGAGGAAGCCGTACTTAGTATTTGATTTACAGGGAGCTGCTGATGATGAGTAAAAATGTAGTATTTGCGAGTAAACGGTGTACAAGATTTCAGTTTAACCAGTGCCATATGCGTAACCAAAAGGGTAAAACACCTGCATGTGTTACCTCTAATAAAGGCTCTCAGCTGTTAATTTAACAAACTGCTGTGTCACCAGTCAGGGTTCATTGTTGACAGTCATTCAGTATCTGTCTGTGGGTGGTGGGAGCTGTTCGGGCGGGTCAGACTTTATCATGCAGACCAGCTATTAAAGACTGATAAACCCAACTGTTGCTTTATGATGCTGGAGCTGCTGACAGTCGGTGTCCAGTAGTTTCTTCTTCACAAGCTGCTGCAGCACTTGCTAAGATGCTCTCAGACATCTCATAGCATTTGGAGATGTATACATTAATTTATTAGCCTTCATCAATAGCTATGCTGACGAAGTCTTTCAAGGAGCAATTCACCCAAAAATGAAATGTGGTCATTATCCACTCAGCCTCACCCTGATGGAAAGTTGGGTAAAGTTTTGTAGTCTAAAACATTACCGGAGCTCCATAGCAAACGGCATTCTCCTCTCTACGTACACATAAAACGTCTCAATACAGTTTGGCTGGCATAATCTAATTGTCCAGAAGCCTCAAGATCCCAAATTGATTTGAAACACATGCTTCTTTGAAGCTGAAATTGTCACTGCAGTTGCTAAGCTTAACATATTGGCATACCCCAAGCCTGCAGTGGGTACACAAGCTTGGCAAGGTGTTGTAGTAATGTCTTTTTAAAATCAGTTTGGGATCTTGGGGCTTTTGGAGATTAGGATTATTTTGGACGAGATGTATAAAGCCATTTAATGTTTTTTCTTCTTTTTTTCGGATTGTTTTTATATTTAAAAAAACAGCTCCAGAAATGTTATTTGGGCTACGTTAAGTTATCCGACAGTCTATTGGCAAGAGGCTGAGTAGGTGATGACTAAATTTAATTTGTGGTTGAACTTCCTGTTTATATTAATGGCAGTGTTTGATTTAGTACACTGGAATTTATTTCGTCCGCAGATAGGATTAGTGTCTACCATCCACAGAAAAAATTAATGTGTCAAAATGAATAAATTAGCATCAGGATAATCTAAATCTACTCTAGTGAAGTAAAAAAAAAATGCTGATGAATATTTATCATTAATTGACACCAATCAAAATCTTCATATCCCATCAAGAAATGATGTCTTATTGCATTTGAGATAAAACCAACAAAGGAATATGAGGTCACCTCCCTTCTTATTAAGGTAAACAATGTCATCTTTTAATTTAGGACCAAAAATTCATCATTTTTCTTTCATGCTGAGTTCTTGTAGTGCAGATTTGTTTCTGATCCTGTGAACTAAACACATCTCAAAACCTTTAACCTGCTCCAGTCTGAATTAGTGTGCTCTGACTTGACCTGATTTTGTCTCTGGTTTCTCAGTAGGAGAACTGTCTGCCACTCTTCTCAGTACGTTGAGTCTGTTGGACTGCACATTTTTTTCCTTTTGTGTTTTTCTACCAATAAAGTCGTTTGTATGAAGCTGTCTTATGTATTGATTATGTGTTTGACTTCACAAGAGAGAGAAAGACACTGATACACAACCACAGTCGATACCTCAGATAACACGTTTTACAGACACATCCCTGTTTGTCACCATTGAACATTCAGATCGATGGTTAAAGTCTTTTGTCCACATTTTTCTTTTGCAGGAAAGACAAATTGAGCTGAAAAATATTGTTAGAGGAATGGCATTGACCATCGGACAAGCTTGAAAGGGTTCAACTCCAGAGATTTAGTATTGCTCTTTCACACAGCTGGAGGTCTCATAAAATCCATATTTTAAGAAGAGAAATTAAAATCAAAGCAGTGGAGGCAGAGGTATCATGACCTCTAGTCCCCAAGCTCCAAAATACCACATCCTAGATTTTCAATAAAGCATCTTTGATAGCTTCTTTTGTGAGATTTGTCAGAGTTTTAATAAAGCCAGACATAAAGATCTGTCATACTGCCATGAACAATATGATATTGATATAATATATATACACTACAGTGTAAAAGGTGTTGTTTTTAGGTTTGGCTCTATACTCCAACAGATTGGATCTTAAATTAAATACTGAGGTTTATTTAACAGCTTTAAGGTTTATATGTTTATGATTTATGAATATGTGGTAGTGTGTGTGGTGTTTCAAAGCATTTTTTTGTAAAAATAAATAAATATGCATTTATTGAGCAAATATAAGGAACAGTAGTGACAACACCATCTTTGTAGAATAATGTGAATCTCTGCAACAAATCTGTAACTTTATCAAAGCTAATGCATTTAACATGCTGATGTTTAGCAGGTATAATGGAAAGCATGTTCACTGTGTTAGTGTAGACTTGTAGCATGTTAATATTTAATTAATAATTAGTGAGTATCTAAGTAGTGGACAGTTTCAAAATGTTTAATTGATGGGTGGTGTGATTGGGATCATCCTGGAGGGGATCTGTAAAAAATTTCATGAAAATGCCAACCTCATGGTGGCGCTTTGTGAAAAAAGTCGGGTGATCAACAAAGTCTTTGGGGTTCATCATATGGGGATCATGAATGTTGGTATAAAAAACAAAAATCCTTTGAATTTTCAGCTCCATCCAGTAAAGGTGCAATATGTACTCAAACCAAACATTTGCTCAAATTATCAACCGAATGTGAAGAAACAACATCTTTGACATTATTACATATATATTGTGTTGGAGAGATGCAAAATCTTATGTACTGAAGATAGCATGCTAACTAGCTAGCCCCGGCCTGATCTGGTCCAAAGCTAAACCCCCTTTAGTTTTTTTCCCAGTGCCAGTACTGATATAATGAAGTATAAAACTCTGATGTCTATATCTGCCAATACATACACATTTTTTTGCAGTTATTAGAAGCATCATTTATGATTATTTTGGTCTAAAAATTGTTAATTGTTTTCACTGAGCATGGAAACATTGTGCAAATTGGACAACATGTACGCTGGGCTCTAATATGGACCAGATTTCTGGGACAGCCAACCGGCAGATCAACATAACCATCCATGCTAGTAAAATGAACAAACCAAGAACGGGTTCTGGAAAAAACATGAAAGCACCAAGGTGATAGGAGGCACTGAGGTAGATGTTAGGTGATGGGAGCAAAGATGTTTGCTTTGTTTTTTCCTACAAAATGTTGGCCCCACAGGTGCAAATTCCCAGGGAGCATTATGTTGTTGGCTCCTTCAATTTCAGCAAAGTGAGTGAGAAGGGAGTTGGCAGGAGCAGCTGAGGCAGTAATCTTGGGATGAGAGCAGACATTTATCATCCGCTCTGTATGAAAATCACCGCTGGATGCTGGTGTAAATTATATCTCGGCTCAAAATCACAAATGATACCCGGGCTAAAGCATCAAGTTTAGCAGGACAAATGGTCTGTTGGAATAAAACCTTGAGCATCTTTTTGAATCAACTGTGTGTATTTTCTGGTAAAACTTAACAGTGTTTCCTTTCCAATACATATATATTATCAGAGCTCTTAATCTTCTCCCAAGACACGTAATTCTGAGGCTCGCTCTTGTCGCTTCATTGGTGAAACTGATTTTGTGTTTAATTATAACAGATGGAGGAGCAGAGTTCTACCAGAGCCTTGCCCCTTTTTTCCAAGGTATATTCACCTACATTCATGTTGCTTTTACACATTTATCCTAGTTCACGCGAGTCACTGATCCTCAGATTTGACCTGCCGTCTTTGTGTCTGTTTACATAAATCCATGTCTGTACATGCAGATGGCCAACCTGGCAGATGCGGACGTGCCAGAGGAGGATAAGATCAAAGTTGTGTTAAATCAGTCCATCTACGAATCCATGAAGTGAGTCGTTTTCTGTAATGCCCTCAGATCTCCTCCTCGTCTCTCCACCTGCTTTTTCCTCGTCTTTTCTTTCTTTTTCCTTTTCTTTCTGTCTCCATGTCATGATGCACCACTTGTTCTCTCTTGGCTTTCATTACTCTATTGCGTCTTCTTCCTCAGTGTTCCAGCACGCTGTACGTTATTTTAATTATTCACCTTAATTAACTTTCATCCTCCTTGCTTTTCTATCATTTCTTTTCTTCATCTGTCTTTTCCTGTCTCCAGTTACAACAAGAAGTTTGGTGCTGTTCTTCCATCGAACTACACCTGTTACCGCTGTGGAACTACAGGACACCACATCAGGAACTGCCCCGCTACCGTAGTAAGACCAGAACATGTAGGCAGTTTCGGTTGCAAGAAAACAATTTGTGTGTGACTGTGTTGTTTGCATGTGTGTACTGCTATCCTAGCATTACCTGCGTGTGTGTTTTGCCACAGGATAAAAACTTCGAGGCCCTTCCGAGATTGAAGAAAAGCACAGGCATCCCTCGTTCCTTCATGGTGGAGGTGGACGATCCAAGCATAAAGGGAGCCATGCTGACCAACTCTGGACATTATGCCATTCCTGCCATTCACGCGTGAGACTAAAGATAAAATTTTTGTGTGTCAAAATCAACACCGCTGTCGTAAATACAAATCCCAGGTCTGTAACAATTTGTAAGATGTAATTTAGGTCCTAACTACAAACAACACTCTTTACATCACAACAATGTTATGTGTTGAAAACTTGTATCTTCAAGTAAACATGTATGTAACGCTGTGAACCTACCCTCTTACTCAAGTTACATAGTTATTTTAATGAAGTCATATTATGCTAATTTTTAGGTGCATACTTTTATTTTGGGGTCCCTTGTAAAATAGGTTTACACGCTTCAGTTATCAAAAAACACATTATTTTTCTCATATGGTTCACTGCTGCAGCATCCCTTTACACACTGTGTCTTGAACACCAACATTTTGGCTACAGAGTGAGACATCACATCTCTGTTTGGTGAGAGTTGCACATGCATATTACTTACTGGGCAGGACGTAGCCATTCAGAGGCAGAGAAGGGTGGATCATGCTGAGCAAGGTAGTGTGATCTAAAATAACGCAGCTAAAGCAGTAGCTGTAACAGTAGCTAACTGTATGTCTGCTGACTGACTGGAGTGTATATATTTTATAATAAATATATATATATATATATATATATATATATATATATATATATATATAAATATAAATAAAATATATTTATACAATGCCTGTAACATAGTGACACACATAAGTTATATATAAATAGAGAGAGAGAATAAATCCCTTTAGCGTGGACCTCACCTTACTTTGCAGAGCTTTTACAGGCAAAACTTGCTCACTCAAGCATTAATAATTGCCCTCATTTTTTTCTCTAAGCCCAATCCCTAAATGATAACTGTAAATTGTATAAATGCATCATATCTGTGGTGAAGGCAAAACATATTAATTAGCTGAGTGTTTAAACGAGGCAACTAGATTTTCTACTTGGTTCTCTCCAATAGAGGAGAAAGAGACCTCTTGTTGAAATCCTGGTACATATCCTGAGGCCTGTTTAACTGAATCATCATAAGCACATTTAGCAAGACTGTTTGTGCCCATCAGCTGACAGTTGTCAACCATACCCTTTTAAAAGTCACTCTGGTTAAAGGCATGCTCCAAACCCATAAATATCAGTGTGCAAACTGTTGTCTGTCTGTAGTAAGGCGTACGCCATCGGCAAGAAGGAGAAGCCTCCGTTCGTTCCTCAGGAGCAGCAAGAACCAGAAGACGAGGAGGATCCTGTCCCCAACGAACTCCTCTGTCTAATCTGTCACGACCTGCTGAGCGACGCTGTAGTCATACCCTGCTGTGGAAACAGCTACTGTGATGACTGTGAGTGTCTGACACACACACACAAACTTTAACCCTCAAGGACCGAGAACAATTGTTGGGATGCTCTCCTGTAATTCTTTTGTTTTTATTACTCTGTTCTAGCAGTTGTCATCAAGTGCCACACATCAATTTATTCAGGAAAACCTTAAGTTTCATTTTACATGTAGTTTGGCTGAGAAAGTTTGAAATTACCAGAATTGTTCTCAGACAGAACCTTAGGAAGTTTAGTTTTTTGTTTTTTTTAGATATACTATGATGTTTTAGAATTCAGTATAATTTTTTTTCTATATCTGATTAAGCAGGTTAGAGCCATTTATTATAATATTATTCTAGGTGTTTTTCAGTGAAAAATGTGTATAATCCTGTATTTCATTTACTGGCCATGTAGATGTGTCCTCAAAAGTTATTAAATCATAGCAGAGGAACATTCCAAAGTGACTTTTTCAGAAAATATGTTACCAAAGTAACATGAACAACAAAAGCAGGAAGGAGCTTCCTTGACGACTCAGCACTGCAGAATGTGATGGTCTAATAATAACAACATAACTACGGAGCCCCTTAATGCCCCTTTACCTGCTTTACATGAGTTTTAAGAATGTGGATAGGTGAGCTGTTCAAAAGTTATGAATCATTTTAAGACAACAGCTATTTTTTTGCTGCTGGTGGCTTACCAGTTCTTTGAGGGTGAAGGAATGAGTCATTATTTGATGCTAAATCCATATTAGTTACTTGGTAACTCCCAAAATTAAACAACAAGCTCAATGAGATTAGCCAATTTTGAATGTTTAAACCACTAACATGTATAAAGGTGGATGTTTTCTTTCATTTTAGGTAGTTTCTATCACACTGTTGCGTGTTTAAGTGTTCATTATTCTGACAAGTTTAGTTTTAATGTTATAAAAAGGTGATGAAACATCATGATCGCGTCATGTTGCAATGGGTGTATGGGAGGGAACTCGATACCACAGCTCCACCCCTGATCACTGCTAGGCCAAATGACATCAACAGCGCAATATAGCCGTGCAAATATCCAGGATATTATGCCTTTATTATTGTACAGAAAACCATTTTATCTCTTCCTCAGGTGTTCGCACTGCTTTGCTAGATTCAGAGGACCATGTCTGCTCCACTTGTGGCAAATCAGATGTCTCCCCTGATACCCTGATACCCAATAAATTTCTCCGGCAGGTGAGTTGAGAAACAAATGGAGAACATGCATGGAGACAATAAAATAAATTGGCGGCAGTGTTTGACCTGAAGCCTTCTATTGTTCCTCCCAACGCAGGCTGTGAACACTTTCAAGAAAGAGCAAGGTCAATCTAAAAGAGGAAAGTGTGGTAGCTCCCAATCCCAAAATCCAACCCCGACACCGAGCCCTGTCCCCACCCCGCCGCCTCCAACCATGCAGATCCAACCACAGAAGCCTTACCAGCCGACCCACAGTCAGCAGGTGATCCTCTTAATGATGTGTTTCATCTGGGAGGCAGACAGACAAAGACTAGCAGAGGAGCTGCATGACTCAAGAGCAAACAGAATAATTACGGTTCTCTTTCACAGTCACATGTTCGTCAGATCTCAGAGTAATAGTTCTCTTATGAAAACCTTTGAAACACTTAGAAGACACTATACACTGCGTATTTAAATGAACAAGAATGAAACATGTATATTGTCATTCATGTATTCTTTCTTTCTTTCTCTGTTATATTCTGATCCCTGTTGTATTCTTCTTGCCTCCTTTTGTTAGGATCCTCTCCTCTACTGCGCACAGACAGCAGACACGCTGCCATCGTCTCAGGTGGCTGGGGCGCCTCCCACAGCTTCAGGCCCCGCCCCTGCTCCTGACACGCCAAGCACATTCCTCCAGCCTGTGCAAGGCCACCTGGAGGTATCTGACAGGTAAAGTCACTTCAGAGTGAAGCGTTTGTGTGGGTGACGTTTGGACTTCTGGAGTCTCGGCTGGTTGAAAACAGTTCACCCGAAAATCAATAATACATATCTTCATTACACAATTCTTTAACCATAGTGCTAATTATCCATCTAGATTGGTTTGGTGTGTGTTTTTGACGGCACAGGGTGTAAACATTAATGGCCTCCTGTTGATTATCTGTAACATTAGCCTGACTAGCCCTGACTAGATATCTACTCATCTACTTATGAGAAGCTAGCTAACTAAGCTAGCTAAGTAGATATCCACTATTGGATGAGAGGGATGCTAACTAAGTAGATTTCTACAGTTGGATAAGAGACTAGCTAACGTTACAGCTAACCAAGGAGGAAGCCATTAATATTTACATCCCTTGCCATCACAAGCATGAGTAGATGCACACTTTCGTCTGCGTGGAGATCGATCTGACGGGCGGGGTAGAAAGAAAATAGTTCCTACATGAAATGTCTCACAACATAGTAAGTGGATTATCTGTTGCACAGGTCAGGATTTCTTTAAAGAGACATTGCTGTTGAGTTTTTCCAAATTATTATTTTTTGGCTCTTTGAGTGCCCCAAGCCGAGTGCCATCTGGTTCCATTACACATGAGAGAAGGCAGACATCCCTACAGCCAATGTTTAGAAAAATTAGCGATCGTCACCAAAACAATCTCGATGCAGTAGGTCAAAGGAAAAACATGTATTTTAGATTTTTTTTTCTTCTGTTTTATTCATGACAAAGTCAATGCTCAAGCTCAAGAGTTGTCTGTGTGGGTACAGCCTTCAAGTACCCACAGAAGATGAGCATTTGGTGCAATCACTGATCAAATGTGGCGCCGTGGATTTGAGCTCAAAGAGCTCGCAAACACTCGCATTGATGTGGTGCGGTGATGTATCTGCTGTTTATTCAGGGAGCCTGAAGAGAGGACACATGATGACTCAGCGGCTGCTGCACCTTCTGTGCTGGTGTCACATGAAGATCCCACTGCTGCTGCATCACAGCTGATACCACTGGTGGGGACACACACACACACACACACACACACACAGACATAGACAAACTCACTCCATGCTGCAAAGTTTCTCCGTATGAAATCTGTGATGTCTGCTCAGGTTAAACACACTGCGGAGGAACAGCCCCAGACAGTGAATCCACAGCAGTCCTCCTCAGGTGAGTGACTCAGTGACAGTCTCTCTGTCTGTCTTTTCGTCTTTTCATTATACTATAAACCCATTTATCCCTGAATCCACAGGTCCAGCCCAAAGAAACCCTGGACCACCAACAATCTGGGAAAGGTAAGTGAAGTGTGCATGTTTTCTAAGGTCCTAGTATGTATTTTCTTCTATCCACTGATGTCATTTCCTCTCTCCCCCCCACAGCGCCTCCTCCTCCCCAAGTTGTCCCCCCGCAGGCTGGAGTGAACTGAACAACCAGCAGCTGCCTCCCTCCTCCTCCTCTTCCTCCTCATATCCAGTAGCTCCTCCGCCTCTCTTTCCCTCACCCCATTTCCACACGTTCCTCGCTGCTCAGCCGCCTCACAACCGTTACCCCCCTGGATACCCACCGGCCACGCCCGTCTGGACCCTCCCGACCCCCCAGGGTGCCCCTATCCCTTCCCTCTGCTCCTCTGCCTCCAGCTCCTCCATCCCTACCCTCATCCCCCAGAACTGGTACATGCATCAGAGAAAGAAGAAGGAAACGTAAATGAAACACACAACCAATGTCTAATATATCAGTTGTATTACGCAGTATGAATGTATTAATAATTATATGAAATATAGATCTCCCCCTCACATGCCAACCCTCCTCTCTTTGCCTTTAGGTCACCTAACAGAGGATCTACCTACAGACACTCCTCGTCTCGCTCAAAGTCTTCAATGTCCAAATCTTCCCACTCATACTCTCGTTCATCGAGCAAGTCCAGATCCCGCTCCCGATCCAGGTCCCAGGGCAGATCAAGGTATTTTGTGCCTTTTTTTGTTTGTGATTATTCTATTTTCTAACAAGAGCTCATGTTTAGTGTGTTGCCCTACCTTGAAGCTGAACCTCTGGTTCTCGTCTGCAGTCAACATATTATATCCAAGTCGGTACTTACAGTGATACATGTATTTTTTTCATAAACGTGTAACTTAAACATTGTTGATACAGATCTCTTCAGATACATACTGAGCCTGTCTTCGTTTACACTTGAATAATCAACTTGTGAGTGCTCTCTGGTGGACAAACTATGTATCGGTGACACTGTTTTTACTGTGAATTACCTCAATCCTTATTTGCCATATTTATGCTTCAGTACCTTGTTGCTAATCAGTCAAGATATACACGGTCGAACTGTAGAAGGTATACGGATTCTTTCTTCAGGATACTATCCAAACGGATGTTCAAGAGGAATAAATAGGGAGTAAGATAGTAAAGGCACGCTATGAGTATCGTCTGATAAAGTGTTAGGCTGAAATTATATATTGACATCAGCCCAAAATGAACATTCCTGCCAATATGTAAGGCCGATAAGATTATGCCTTACTGATCTTTCTTTCTTTTGCCCAGTGAATGTGTTCATTCTTGTTATTGTATGGGGAGAATTAAGTTCTTTGCAATGAGGTGGAAGAAATGTGTGCATATAAAGGTCTCAGTAACAGCAATCGGCCAAAATGAGTTTGGAAATATCGGCATGTCGGATATCGGCAAAAATCCAATATCATGTATCTCTAGAAACAGACATGGAAGAAACTCAAGCAATGGCAAGACAATAATGCCTTAAAATGTGTGAGACATATGACATGTCTGAATATTCTCTCTTTGTTTTGTTCCAGACCCCACTCGCCCTACTCCCGCCACAGAAACCTCCATCCCCGCTCTCATTCCTCCCACTCCTACAGCTACGGTTACAAGCGCTCCCCTACGCCGTCCTCGTCATCTTCACCTCGAGTCGGTTACCGTTCAAGGTCCAAGTCCCCCTCGGATCACCACAAAGCCAGCCATCACAGTCGGCATCACAGCAGGAAGTCCACTTCGAGCAGGTACAGCTCCAGGAAGCGAGGTGAACACTCTCAAAAGGAAACAGGAGGCGAGGGGAGAGGTCACCAGTACGCTCAGCCCTCAAATCAAACCAGAGGTCTGGAGCTGGACAGAGAGCGCTACCTGCAGTGGAAGCAGGCGTACAAAGAGTGGTGTGAGAAATATTTCAACAGCTACGTCGGTCACTTCCACCAGCTGCCTCCTCCCCTCCTCGGTCTCCCTCCCTCTCCTCCTCCTCAGTGGGTGGAAAGAGAAGGTAGCAGAAGTCACTCGCGCGCCAACTCGGAATCACACAATCGACTCCAAGGTAGACGGACGGACGGACGCTCCCCTCCATCCCAGTCATCCAGCGACAGCCGCTCCCCTCCATCTCACTCTTCAAGTGACAGCCGCTCCACGCCATCTCAGTCGTCCAGCGAAAGTCGCTCCTCTCCGTCTCATTCGTCTCACGACAGCCTCTCCCCTCCATCTCAGTCGTCCACTGACGGACGCTCCACTCCATCAGAAGACGGAGTTCCGCCGAGGGCACTCGCAAAGGGCAGTAAGGAAGTGGATTTGCAGGAAAGAAATAAAGACGACAAGCGGCTAATTACAAAGAAATCAGAGAACTTCAGCACCTCAAAACATGAGCAAGGGAGCGTGAAGAAACATGAGAAGGAAAGAGGAGAGGTGTCCTCGTCCCCTGACTCAACGGAGGACTGCAGAAAGGGCAAGAAGAGCGACAACTCTGGACCAAGTGCCTACAAGGATGGCACCCCAGTACAGGATAAAGTCACTGCAAGTGAGGCCTTAGAATCAGTCCAAACACTCTTGAAACCAGGTAAACATCTGGATAAAGAAAGAAAAGGCAGAGAGCAAAGGAGTTTGGAAATAGATAAAAGATCGAGAAGAGACAAATACTCTGACTCAAAGCAAGATGTGGAGAGACGACACAAAGAAAGGCGCAGCAAAGGTGCAGGCAGGGTGGATACAGACAGGTACAGAAACCCTGGAGGCAGAAGAGCCTCTGACTCACGATCAGACAAGAACCGAAAAAGAAAAGGAGAGGACGAGCAGAGAAGCTCTGTGAAGGCCCAAAGCAGCAAATGTCTGAAAACAAAAATCACAGAGGTCCCAGAGACCCGCAAGAGTGAATCCCTGAATCCAATTGATGAAAAGAAACAAAACACAGAGAAGAAGCAGGAGAAGAAGTCATGGCCTCTGACGGAGCAGGACATCTGGGAGGGAGGGATAAAGGTGAAACCACAGAAGAAGATAAGCATCAACATCAACCTGGATTTAAAAAGGAAGGAAGAGAACACTGAAAAACTGGACTTGTCTTCTTTCGAGAGCATCGCAGCAAAAACAAGTGAAGAAATTGAGACGACTGGTAACGGAGAGAAGTTAAACAGAGGAACGACAGAAATTGAAGTAAATGAAAAGAAGGAATCCAGCAGAAACCAGGAAGGTGAGCCTGAAGGAGAAATAAAACCAGAAGAAAAAGAGGCAAAACCAGTATGGAAGAAAGATACCCACAGAGACAATGAGAGAGAGATGAAGACAAAAGAGCATAGAGAGGAGGAGGACTTTGACTTATGGCATTATGCCTTCAGAGGAGCAGAGGAGCAGAAGACGGAGAACAAGGAACAGTGGGAGGAACGAGACAGGACGGAGGCCAGTGAAGGACAAGAGCTGTCAAATGACGAGAGGAGGAATGCGAGGGAAGGAACCGAAAAAGAACATAGTGTGAGGAGAGACGGCAGAGGTCAAGAGATGGAAGAGTCAGTCGCAGGTCCCCAGAAGGAGACGCAGAGGGCAGAGGGAGGAAACCTGCCAAAGGAGGAGCTGGTGGAGGGAGCGAAGTGGTGGATGGGAAAAAAAGAAGAAGAAGGAGCGACCAACTCCAAGTCACAGTGGAGCAGAGAGGAGAGCCACCATGACAGATCGAACACCAAGGTGGATGATGGCAGGTCAGAATACAACTGCTTTGTCCTTTAAAGTTCTTCTTGTTCCATGACACCACACAGACTTTAAAACTGATGTTAACAAATACAGAACAGACACATTTATGATTTTCCCACGACTGCCTCACAGTGAAACCTACTCCATGTTTCGCTCTAATGTGAACTAGCACAAGTAGGAGATCTGATAAGGCTCTGTTACATGTTACAGAGAGCAAACAGTTAACAGTGAGGCTGATTTCAGTGAAATAAAATTACCAACTGCAATGCTGGATTAGGTACCACATAGAAAGGCATAGAAAGGCCATCTGAATCTACCGCTAGAATCGCAGACTCCGCCACCACCAATGATAACTAGAGGTTGACTGGTTAATCGGTTTGGCTGATTTAGGTGCACCGTTTTACAGACTGGTAACCAGGATTAATGGGAATTGACTCTGATAGTAGCCGATGGCTAGCAGCTAACCCAGCGTCCAAAGTGAGCAAGTGTTAAGCAGCGTCAGGATATTTTACAAGAAGGGGAAATAATGTCTCAAAACGTTAAAATGGCTCCCACCCAGATTTTTTGCAGGTGGTTTGACATTCACAGAAATATTAATTTTTTCAATAACCGAATAAGAAGGAAAATAAGACCCACAGAACACTGTTAGAAAGGTGGCAGGTTCCAACACATGTAAACAAAGTGAAAGAGTATGAAACTGGGATTTGTCCTTAAAGGTAAAACATTTTTATTCAATTTGTTGAGGCAAAAAACCAAACATGTCATTAAGATCTTTCTTTTCTGATTAAAATGTCATCCCCAAAACTACATATTGCACCTTTAATTATATGTTGATAATAGATGCCATGATCAGCATGTAATTCAATCATCATGTGAACATAATTAGTTGTATTTAGTTGGACATAACTGTTATTTATGATGATTTCCTGTCCAAATAGCACAGAAGTCGTTGGCTTATCAGATCGTTCAAAACAATTAAAGCCTGTCAATTAACAGATGCAGTTGTCTGCCAACATAAGAACACAGTGTGCTTCATGAAAGCCTAAAATACATTTTTAAAAGTAGAGATAGGGCTGAGTTTAATTTTCTGTGTGCTTGTTAAATGCAGCTCTTATGAGGATCATCAGGAGACAAAGACGGTGATGAAAACTCTGGAGGAGTTCACCCAGGACAGAGCTGCTGACAGGGAGGAGGATCTCGCTCTCATACAGGTTTGTCCGTCAGAGCAGCATGTGGGGCCAGATCAGCCAGCAGTCACATTGTGACTTAACCAGAGTGTAAATAAACCACTTGCAAATATGGTTTGCATATTTGTATTTTTTGTATTTTCTTAAAACTTTTGTGCCTTGTACAGTAATTGCTCATTTGTCGAATGGCAGGATGTTTTGCTTTGTTTTCAATGTTTAAGAGTCAAACATTTTAGAAGCACCCCTACATGCGTGCACAGATAAAAGGTGCATTTCATCTCAGTCAAGCCTTCGCTGTCTGTCTCAGGTCCCTCGTTCCAAATGGGAAAAGGAAGAGTCTGAGGAAAAAGAGCAGGACCAACCAGAGACCAAAGTTCAAAAGGAGGCTATGGCAGTGTTCCTGCTGCCATCATCATCATCATCATCATCTGTGTCTGTGACAGCAGGGACGCCAACCGACAGGAAGACAGAGGGAGAGAGCGAACAACAGAGACTTCGAGAAATGGAGAGAGGGAGGGACAGAGGGAAGGGGAGGGAGGGTGAGAAAAACTCCAGAAGTGTGGCTCCCTCTAGTGGCAGAGACAGACCCGACAACGCCTCATCTACGGAGAGAGACGGGGAGAGGAGGACGGGGATGGAGAGACCGAAGGACAGAGAGAGAGGGAGGGAGAGCGAGAGGCCGAGTGACAGGCAGAAAGAGAGCAAAAGATCTAAAGAGCGAACGAGGGATGAAGGGAAAGGGAGGGACAGGGAGAGAGAGAGGGGACATGGCAGCAGGAATCTCCAATCCTCGTCACATGACAGAGAGAGGAGAGACAGGCACCGGGGGGACGACCAGGGCGGCAACAAGAGCTCCTGGTGTCTCGGTGGGAAATCCTCCAGCGGCTCGATGAGCAGAGCCGGCGAACCGCCTGACCAAAATGCACACAGAACATGTCGAGACACGTTCCCTGATTGGAAATACAAAGACAGGGACCATTCCCAAAATCCCAGAGATACATCAGGCAACTACAGGCGCCAAGAAAGGCCTACAGGGACCCGCCACTCCCCTCCTTCCCTCTCCCACAGCTGGGGTAAAGAGCTCTCATCCGAGTCCCCTGGAGGGTCAGAGCTCAGGAAGCCCAGAATGAGCAGCCCTGGTCGGGAATTAACGCAGAGCAGAAACAGAAATGAGAGCAAGGCAGAAAAGGGGGAATATAAGCGAAACAGGGTGGATAAGGAAATAAAAGAGGGCAAAGTGGAGGGCGATGCCAACAAACTGTATGGAGGGAGAGAGCTGGAGGAGGGGGAGAGGCCCAGCAGCAACAGCGTCAGTACATCGGCGAGCCAGGAGAGCAGCAGCGACGACGACGACAATGGGAGTAAAGAGCAGAAGAAGAAGCACAGAAAGGAGAAGAGACGAGGCGCCCCGGAGCTCCTGGAGGAAGGAGAGCTGAAGAAACACAAACACAAGAAGGCAAAGACGAGCAGAGATGGAGGAGCAGAGGGGAGTGGTGGAGAGGTAGACGACAAGTGGGAAGAGGAGGAGGAACGCGCCAAGCTCTGCTCACTTATGTTATTTTGAGCTACATGGGGGGAAAAAAGTTAAATATACTTGAATTATGTTTTTCCTTTCTCTGTCCTGAAAGTGCCTGGATTAGTTTTGTGACTTTTTGTTTCCCCAGGATACTTTTTGTATCACATTATACCACATACGCAGCATCCAAAATGAAAGTGAACAAATTGTGAAGGAAAAGCACTTTATTTATTTAAGAAAATGAATGTGAATAGAAACAAATGTGAAACTTTGGGCCTCTTTGCTTAATTTAAGGTCAAGGAACTTGCACATGCTCGGTACTCGCTCAGGACTGCCACCAACTATGGTTTATGTACTAAACCTGAAATTTCACAGCATGCATGATAGAAACCTTTTGACGACAGGTCCGTCGGTAGTTTGGTTAGCCTCACTCAGGAGCACAGGAGTGCATAAAGATGATTTATGAAAAGAGTTTATGATTAATTTAAAACAAATACTGTGAATGTTTATGATTTGAACCTCTGTGTTGTGTTTTCTTTTTCTTTTTGTAAATATTTGATTTAAAAACAGCTGCTCGGTGGAGAAATAATTTACCAGAGGAAAGTTAAATTTTTCCTGTTTTGAGGGAAATAAAAAAAAAGGAACATCCATAAAATTTGCTGTGTTTTTTTTCCCCAGCCCATTTCTGCCAGTTAACGAAAGAAATTCTGACAATTTTGCATCAATTTAAAACATAATATTCCCACGGTAAGTTGTAGTTATGAGATAAAACGTCATGATCATGAGATATATGTTAACTTATATCTCAAAATAATTTTTATTTCATATTTTCAACTTTTTATCTATTTAAACTGGAGCAGAGAATTGTAGAGAAAGAAAATTCTTGAGTTTCATTCCCATGTCGTTGAATACTGATGCTTTGAGTTGGCAAGAAAAGTCTACTTTCTTTTTATTATGACTTTTTATCTCATAATTTCAACTTTCGCCCCATCATTTCCATTTTGACACCATCTCATAGTCATGACTAAGCATGGGCAGAGTGGCAGAAATGGGCTTACAAACTAAGAGCATTAGGTGGAAACACTGAGCACTAAAACACTTAAAACGCAGATGTGAACAATAAATAGCGCAGAATGCTAACATGTTAGTGGGCTGATGTGTTTCTCACAGAGCTGCTAGCCAGGGGCCACAGGTGTTGCACTGGCCACTTCTTATGTCCATCAAAACACAACATCTGATGCTATTAAAATGCCGTCTGCGATTAATGTGTAGCGAATGATGTTGACTTCTGCTGTTGAGATGTATTTATGCACGGATTTCACAGCCTGGGAAATTCAACAATTATTAAAATCCTTCAACAGCACCAGGATCTAATGATTAATTTCCTTCTGTGCATTTTTTTCCCCTACAAGTGTCCAGCTAGGCTACATTTAAATTCGACACCCTGTTGTTCATTAGAGCTCTCAGGACTTTTCTAATCAAAGGCAAATCTCCAAACACAATCACGTCACGTTTTGTGAATGGGGATGAAACAATCATTTGTAGAAACGACAAATGAACATGGTTAAGTTAAAAGAACAATGTTTCCCATTGAAATGTATTCAGAAAAAAAAAACTATACAGGAGCTTTGAACTGGGAATAGACAACTTTTTGTAGAAAAATAACACCATTCATGTATGGATTAGTTCCCTATAAGCCTCGCCTTTACTGTGATATTCATTCTGCCACCGGGCTGAAGTTTTCCCAGAAAATAAAGGTTGAATTACGACACAAAGGAAGCTGTTGCATGTTTCCTCTTACCTTATCGGGACATGAGGTGGTTCAAAACCAGCGTTCTTCATCAGCAAGCAACAAAACCTGCCGACTTATTAAAACAACTCTGCTTCTTACAGCTGTCTTTTGCTTTCGACTATGGCCAGGCTGCACCTTCTGTACCATCTACCAACATTTAATTTATTTGTAGGCCTAGTTATGCTACTTTAAAATGCTTCAGACATATTCTTGTATTTATGTCATAGCGTCTCGACAAGCCCACACTCTTCTTTTACCATGGAATTGGTTTCCTCCTGACGTTGGGGGATGAAATCAGTTTGTACAGCCCGACGTTCAAAAGGGCAGCTTTTTCGTGATTATTGTATTTTAAAGTTTAATTGAATAATAGATGATTGAATCTGTCAGCTGGAGTAAAAAAAAAAAAACCCATTAAAATCACCATTCATCGAGGTTTTCAGAAATGACAGGAATGTGTGTGTCAGTGTTGCTGCCTGACCTGTGAATCGGTTTTAAAGCCCCTTGAGAAATGTAATAACTTGCTGATCAAGGCTGGAGAGACCAAACTTAAAAGAATGGGCCGCCTCTCCTAAAGAAATGTAATAAGTATGGCCTCAGGAGACGACCCGCTCCCTCTGTAGATATTAAAGGCTCATTTCAACCTAAGTTTTGGGTGATTAAACACAAATGAAAACGTGGTTATGAATATTATATCCCACTACTCACTCCAACACACTGGACCTTTAATGGCTTTGTGGTCTTGATGTCTGAGGGATGATGATGATGCGATGGCGTCTATCATGATACTTTCTCTACTTTCAAAATATTAAGCGTAAGACGACGGATCTCTGAAGCAACATGCTCCTTGTGCCTTTTGTTCCTCTGCTTTGTTTTCCGGCTCTCGGTTTCCTCTTTGCCCTCCCAGCTGAATACAACAGCACCACCTCCCCTCCACCCGCCCGGTCTGCCTCGCCTACACGCCAGGTACGTAATGCAATCCAAGCTGAAGGTAACACATATATTTTGGGGGGTATTTTTGTTTGTTTGTTTGTTTCTTTCTTCTCCCTCAACGAGGCGCTTAAACGTGACTCAAGGCATCAAACGGACATGAAAACGTCCAGGTTTTCCCGACAGGTTGGCGGGCGGCTGTTTGCCTTTGTTGGGGCTATTTGTTTGTACAGGAGGTGGGGAAATGTTGAAATCAAACCTAAAAGAAGTGTTCAATATGCCCGCTGTCTGTGCTGGCTCGTGTTATTGTGTGCTTGTGTGCGTGCGTGTGAAAGTTGATGCTTGAAGTGTGTCCAAGCTTTTCTTGCTTCATTAACTCACTACAAGTAAGACATGGCAGAGATCCAGCCCCTCTGCCTCCCTCTCTGCTGTCTCTGCTCTGTTTTGTGATTGCAGTCGCTCGTCGTTGTGCCAAGGCATGCTGGGAGCGAACGGAGGAAATCTGGCGGGGCTGTGGGATGCCCGACTTGGCTCGTGGCCCCGAACCTCGGGACGGCCGGGGCATCTCTCGCTCTCCCTCCGTTGACTTGTCGTGCTCTGCTGCGTGTCCACCAAGATGGCCGCTGAACTTCGCGGGGCTCCTGGCACAGCCACCTTGTCCGCCCCTGTCTCCTGCGGCGGCGTCTGCGTTTCCTCTGCGCCTATTTTTCACTTTCGTTGGGGTGTTCGGTCTAACGTGGTTTTGTATGTCCATGTGTGTCTGAAGTGTGTGTGTTTGCAGAGGGGCAATGCTGCAGACAGACAGGCAGACTGACAGTGGCAGACTGGTAGATGGGCGACAAAAGATGCATAAAATGTGAGAAACAAAACCGAGTCACATGCACGAAACCGACAGACAGACACATCCAGACGGACAGACAGATAGTCAGACAGACAGTCAGACAGACCGACAGACCGATAGTCAGACAGACAGGTTATCACACAGATAGAACAATAAACTGCAGATTAAAGTGTGACAGAACACCAGGACGCTGACCCGGCGTAACACGAAGACATATTAGTAAAACCTGAGACGGACAGATGCAGATGGCACACAGATGCACAGACAGACACACAGACAAAGATCGAGGCAGACAGACAGACAGACAGACAGACAGACAGGTGGACCCAGTAGTAGCAATCAAGAGCAGCATCCCTCCTGCTCTCTCCCTGTGTGGTGAGGATCAGAAACGAGGTACGCTTTGTCAGATTCGTCTTCTTTATTTCTCTGTCGTCCCGCCGCCCGCTGCGCTTTGTTTCTTCCTCTCTGCTTATTTCAGCTTCTTTCTCTTTTCTCTTTTTTGTCTTTCTTTCTTTTTTTTGTCTGTGTGAGTGTGCGCGCGTGTGAGTGTGTGTGTCTGGGTTTCCTTCCCTCCTTTGTGCCCGCGATGTGTGCCGATGTCTCAGGGCGCTGTGCCAACGCTGCCTGATGAGGACTAAGCTGTGTGTTCTCTTGTTTGTGTGTGTGTGTGTGTGTGTGTGTGTGTGTGTGTGGTGTATGCAGATTGGCTTGTTTGGGGCCGGTGGCAGCTGCAAACACTTGTTTGTAGTGTTACATCCATGTGGTGGTGTACAAAAAGGAGCCGCCGCCGCCGCCAGTCTGCCCCATCGAGATAACGGAGTCTTACTTTATGATTTGATGTTCGGAAAAAAGAAATCCTTAAATTCAAAGCGTTTTTTATGTAAGAGGGAACACAAAGTGTAGCAGACATTTAGCTGCAAATAAAAGGGGGGAAAACATGCAATGTCCAATCAGCAAAAGGGAAATGAGATTAATAATCCATCACTTTCCATGTTGGCGCATTCAAGGTCACTCCAACCAAATGCAGTTGATAATATCACAGCTGGTCACGCTTACTTCTTGTTTTCCTCCTCGATTTGATTTTCTTCACATAGTCCGTCTCAGCAGGCTGCATGTCGCAGCGTCTTTACCAAATGAGCCATCAAAAACATCATTCTGAAAGCAGCCCATGCTGTGAAAAGCAAAATCGCATAATGTACCTTTAAGTTATATAAATGGAAAAGTGAGCTATAGAGACCACAAACAAAATCTGCTTCATCAGACTCCCCAGAAAAAATTGCACCACCGCTACCCTGAATGTGAGATAATGAAAAAAAGAAAATTGGTGGAAGGGGGGGTTGAAGTCCGTTACCAATCAGAACTCATGCACACACACTCATTAAAATTGGTCAATCAAAATCAGTTTCAAGGACAATTATAGCACTGATACGGGCAATGCAATGTAATGTAAATACTATCCCTCAGTCTAAAATATGTTGGTTTGTTTTTTTGTCCTCCTCAACCAGCTGGCTACTGCTGGAAATGATCTTGAGACGCCAGGTTGAGAAGCAATGATGTCAAGTTCTAGAAAATGTGGTCAAACGACATGCAAAAGACATTTAATCCTTTACTTGTTTAAAATTAAAGTACTCAACTACAAGTAAAAGCTCTGCATAAAGTACTAAGTGTGATCTGAAAATGATACTTAAAGTAAAAGTATCTATAGAATATATAATTAATAATATTATATATATATATAATATTATCAATTAATCAGTATTACTGATGCAATGATATGTAAAACAGCTAGGTATAAAGCTTTTAAAATATAGCCAAATAATAGTCTTTAACTATTGGTCAGTTTAAATCGTAACAATACATACATTTTGTAAGCTAATTTTTCACATTTAAGGAAGTATAAGTAGCCTGTAACTGCTACTGTAATATACATGTAGTGAAGTAAAAAACATTTTCATCTGAATGTCGTCAAGCAGAGATTTAAAGTAGCATGATATGGAATTCACATGACGTGGAAGAGCCTCATTAGGTTCTTAAAGGAAAGGTTTACCCAAATATGAAAATTCAGTCGTTGTCCACTCTGCCGATGGGAAGTCAGGAGACGTTTCTTACATTTCTGGAGCTTCGAAGCAAAATAGTGCTGCAGTATTCTCCAAAACATGTGAAGTCAATGGGGACTTGTTTAAAAACGCAGAAAAAACTGAGAATTAAAAGAATAATAATAAATGAAATGGCTCCATACAGCTCGTCCAGTGTCTTCAGAAGACCAGAGATCCAAAATTGATTTGAAAAGACTAGGATCTAGGCCTTTTCGGGAGACCTGGAATACACCAGACAAACTGCAAGGAGCCATTCTATGTGTTTTTGGTTGTTTATGTGTTTCTGTGTTTTTTTTTTTACATTTTAAAACATGTCCCCATATACTAGAGAAAAAGTTCAACTTCAGCAACAGGTGCAGCTTATTTCATATTTATTTGGTTGCTGACTGCAGTTCAACTAACTATTTACTGATTGTGTTAGAGAGAAAAAAGAAATAAGCAGCTTATTAAACAATTACTGATATCTGTGAAGGTCAGAGGTCAGCTGCCACTGAACCGTCATGCAGATCATTGCGCCTCACTCAAGGACTCAAACCCAACGAGCTACAGGAGGCGACACGGTGGTTTTTATTAAGCTGTGGCATGACCCCCCTGTCAGAACCAGTGAGGAAAAGCTGTTCCTCTGTCAGCCACCACTGCCACTAATATTGGGTCTAACGCCCTCTAGTGGAGAAACGGCGTAATACAGGTTGCGATTGATCCAACAGTTGCATCAAAGCCGAAGTCCAAATTAAAATCCACAAGTCCAAAGTCACAGTTCAATGACTTTGGCGTCTTCGATTGGATTTTGATTGTGCAGACAGGCTGAAGTACACTACTAAACAAAACAAAACAAAACACACAGACACTGTGGCTGATGCTGTAGGTGATCTGTGAGGTCAGACTGTTGTTGCACACACTTTGTTTTGGAAATGTTTCTATACGGTTGTGTACTTTTCTATATTTCAGCCCCTCAGCATCATTTATCCCTCTCACTCTGTTTCATGAAGTGCCAGCAGGAAAGCTTTGAAAGAAAGAGGTCTATTGGTGGCAGATGTTACTCTGGCAGTGAGGGAATGTGTGCGTGCGTGTGTGTGTGTGTGTGTGTGTGTGTGTGTGTGTGTGTGTGTGTGTGTGTGTGTGTTTGTGCGTGTGTGAGTGTGTAGTGGAGTGTGCAATTGTGTGTATGCAAATTAGTGCTGCTTTTGTATTTCTTAATCTTGTGTGGTATTTAGAATTTGTAATGTGTCATTGACAACATGTGCAGAGCTCTAGTGTGTGTGTGTGTGTGTGTGTGTGTGTGTGTGCGTGTGGGTGTGTGTGCATGTGTGTGCGTGTGCGTGTGGGTGTGTGCACTCCTGCCTGGCCCTGTCTGTGACCACAACTGTGTGCAGAATAACAATGAGCATCTCAGGCTACCCAGACTGTGTATGTGCTTGTGTGGGTATGGGTGTGTGTGTGTGTTGGTGTGTGTGTGTGTCTTTGCCAAGGGCTAGTGTTGCCCTATTGAGTTTAGGAACAGATTTAAATCCCACCTCTCCCCTCCTCTCCAGCGTGCAGGTGTTATTAAAAGTTGTATCCCATTAACAACACATTACTGCTGACCATTTTCCAAAAGTTTTCTTTTTTAATTTGCCTTCGAGGAAGCCGCTGGTTGAAGTTAAATTCAGTGTATTATGGAAAACAACTTGCAGAAACTCACAACCCAAGATAAAGTGTACAGGCCACTTAATCTCTGTACACGTTCAAAAATCAGCTCAATTTTTTCATGATTATACATTTTCCAGCTGGTAAACTGTTTCCCTGTCCTTGCTCTTGGGTTCATGGACGCCAACAAAAAGCAGCATTAGCTGTAAGCGGTCCCTGCTTACAGATGCATTAGCAGTACTTAAAGGGTAACTCCACCAATTTGACACATCAGAGTGTGTTTACAGGTCCTGGGGAGTCCTACTATATTATGTGAAAATAGTAGTGTAAAACTTCGCGGCTCCAGAGAAATCTGCATGTAATCTGATAAATTGCTTCCAGTGATGTCACTCAGTGGCATCAAGTTGCATTGTGGGTATTTTAGGCACCAGGTTGAATGTGTGGAATAAACATGGTGATATCTCTGGTCCTGCTCCATGATGTTTGCTGATCATTTGTTTTTAAACTGTCCATAACGAGTCCAACGGTCATACTGATCAAATTTCCCAAAGTCATTTATCTACTAAATGTATACATTATTGCACAATGATGCTAGACAATCTGGTGGTGGTAAAAGGTCAAATATCTGCTGTTTTAAATTATATATATATATATATATATATATATATATATATATATATATATATATACACATATATATATATACATATATATATATATATATATATAAACTTATTATTATTATTATTATTATTATTATTATTTAATTTTTTTTTGAAATTGCAGATGTTTACATTTCCATTTCAAAAACATTTCTGAGCAGTTTAAGGATTTTTGCTTTCATGCTGGCTTGAAAGTTGATGCCAGAAGAAGACAAGACTTCATGTACAACAGGCTGATAGGTGGAAAAAAAAGAAAGAAAAAGAAAGAAAAATGAAACAGAGGTATAGTCCGAGAATCTTTTTTCCCCATTTTAAAAGACTGTTTGGTGTTTGGAAATTAGAGACTGAAGACAGATGTCCGTGTTAAAAAGACAAAGCAGGAGAACGATTAAAATCACAGGAGGTTCAACAGAACGATGAAGGCAGATAAACTGACTGATTCTTAAGGATATTCTTGTTGTGGTATGTAGGTTAAAATGTGCCTGGGGTATGTGTGTGTGTGTGTGTGTGTGTGTGTGTGTGTGTGTGTGTGTGTGTGTGTGTGAGGGCCTGCGAGCCAAGGCAGTGTGGGATGAATCAGTCTTTCCTCAAGAAGGACACAGATCATGCATATTTATTAGAGCCCCGGCCTTCCTGTCTCTCCCTCTCCCCCTCTCTTTGTCACTGTGCTGATCTGTACGTTCAACACTCACCAGAGGGCAGACTGGCGGCTGTGCTGTCTAGACACCTTATTTATGATTGTGCGTGTGTGTGAAAGACACCGTCCACCCTTAGAAGGAACACACGCACAACCTAGAATAAAATATTTGCCCTCCCAGTATGAAAGAGAGAGATGATTCAGGTTGACTATCCAGCATTTTATGTGTATGTTCTTTAGTGTGTGTGTACATTTGTGTGCTTGTACTCACATCATCACCCAGCAAAAGCTCTACCAGTGTGTGTGTGTGTGTGTGTGTGTGCGTGTGTGTGTGTGATGTCTACATTCCTCTGTACACCTGATTGGGTGAGTGTGCAGCTTTTCTGTTTAATTAGCGTGTCCAAGGCGACGGCTCATTAACATGCGGCGGGGAGGGGGGAGAGGACGCGGGGGTGGGCTGTGGGAATTATGCAGATTGGCGTGCCGTCATGTCATCAATATAACGCAGGAGTGACATTCTGACACACGCGCGCACGGAAAACTGATTGCACGCCGAGCTGCTTCCACACTGACATCACTTTCTGTATTAACGAGTCATTATTTGGTTTAGTCGGCGTGTTGTTTGGTGCTCAGTAATCCTGCTGTAAATAATTTATACCTTCTGCAAACAGTCGGCTAAACAGTCACACACTTTCATCAGTCACTTCATTCAGTTAAAGTACACAAATACTGCAGTGTTGATCTGATTTATTCTGTTTTCTGTTTTCATTCCACGCCTGCTATTAAAAGCTCTGTGTCACACTCTCCAGTTGGATGAAATCATGAGAAAAAGAGTCAGTTTAATACCGTAATGTTGCCGTGCTTCCATCTCTGTTCTAATATGTTTGAAAGTAGCTGTAACTACAATTTATTATTGGTTTCAGTTGACTTCTCGAGCCTTTTTAAGCAGAAAAGTGTGTTTAAAATGCATGTTACCCAGCAGTGTTTTATAACTCAACATGCACAGAATATTATAGTTTTGTATAAAGGGCAGCGGTTCCATACTGAGTCTGAATTTCTCAACAAACCTTGTTTCTTGTCGTGACCTCATTACCTCATCACCTAATGTCTTTCTTTTTCTTTTTTTTACTGCAATGGTGTTCGGTGGTAAACTGTTGTGAATGAAAGATGAATGAAATGTCATCCTAACAGCGAAAAATCATGATTAAAAGTTTGGTGGTATGTTGGATTTCTTTGTTCAGGTGGTATCGCCATCTTCTGCGTGAGAGACACAGAAGAAAGAGTCGGGCCGAGGAAGTACGAGATAGAAAATGAGTGAGAAAGAGGCTGAATTTCTGTGTGCGTGTGTGTGTGTGTGTGTGTGTGTGTGTCCACCAGGCTCCTGGTATGAACCAGCTAGATGATTGTCCTGCAGCCATTGATATGGAGATGGAGAGGGAAGAAAGAAACTCTCTTTCCGTCCGTGCGTGCGTGTGTGTGTGTCCTTCCTGCTGTAGTAGAATTAGATTAGACAAATTTAAAATTGTAGTAAAAAATCAGAGACATTTGTTAAAATGTAGCCAGAACCAAATTAAATCATCACAGCAACAACACATTTGGGATCCAATTAAAACAAAGCAGTAAACACAGATAAATGGATTAAATGCTGAAATGTGTCCCCGGTATATCAGCTTTCACTCTTCTGACATTTCATCTCGTGTCTCTAAATGAACAAGGACAAGACAGAGGATTTAGCGTAAGAGGATTATGTATAGAAGATAATAGGGGTTTTGGTGCCAGTAAGATACTGTAACTAATATGGTGTGATAATAAAAATATCTGTAAAATTCTGTTAAGAATCGCCTCACTTGTGGTGACAGAGCCTCACAACATCAGCCGGTTGGCGTCTCTTTGAAGCGTAGCGAGACAAGTCTTACTGCTCCTCATTAACATTAGTTTGAGGGAAGGATCGGACCTAGAAAGATGACATATACTGCTGCTGCTGACGGTTCTAACGTGCGAGACAAATATTCAGATTGCAGCATCAAGACGAGGTGCAAAATATCCATTGTGTACCAGTTAAATCATTTAAGGTCATATTGATGACATTTAAAAGAAAATAAGACATCTTCAGAGCTTGTAGGGAGCTAGCTACATGCTAACGTTTTCCTTAAAAACATTATTATGCTTTTTAATGAGTCATTTTAACCATTTTTGTCACTGTTAGCGTGACTGCAATGTTAACTATATATGTATATATATATATATATATATATATATATATATATATATATATATATATATATATTATGTGTGTGTTTATTGTGTTTGTGTTATAGGATCCCAAAGAAACGCAATCACATTTTTGATACACTACTTTTGTTGGTACAGCCAAATGACAGTGAAGCTTTAATTGATTGGTTGGTCGATTTTAGCAATGTTACTGTTTGCTAGTTAGCGGCAGATGATTGTAACAACAGAGGTGTTGTGGTGTGAATCCAGTGGTTAGAATTTAAAGGCCGAATGGTATCAATAACACCTTTAAACTAGGAGGAAGTTAAATTAATGAATTGAGCCTACTGTTATGGACTATCAGATCAAGGGGAGTGTTCACTTAATCACGGTTTTCAAGTCTAAATTAGCAATATGGTGGTTAGCTCAGCAGTCGTCAGGATGTTAGCGTGAAGCCTCCGTAGTGCTTGTTTTCGATCCGTGAGCGACGTTCACCGTCTTCTCGATAATTGTTTTTCTTTTGTATTTGGTGGTTGGAAAAAAACTCTCATCATAACGGCCGTCTCCGCGCAGTGACTCAGCTTCACTCACAGCTGCTGTGTTGCTGTGTGAGCCTCGTTAAGTTACAGCTACTGCTGAACTTCGGGACGTCACACTGACGCCCTTCAATACAGTGAAAACCACCACACCATCGTTTCTCAGTAAAAAACCAGCTCTACATTTAGAAGGGAGAGGAGAGAGAAAAAAGAGGAAGCATAACCCAGATGAGAACTAAAGTGGACGGAGCTTTGCCTGAGGAACTAATGCTGTCTGAGTTTGTGTCCTCTTGAATGTACTTTTATCCGAGAGCACATCCTGATCTGATTTTCCTCTTTATTTTATTGGTCTTTATTTCTGTTTATCATTTATGATTTAAAATCTGCTCTACTTGTATATTTAATCACTCATTTCTGTATTTTATTTCACTCTATGCAGCCCTTATAGCCCTTTGTACTTTTGATGGATATGTGCTCTATGAATAAAGTTAATAAGTATGAGTAGTATTAGTATTTTAACTCTATCAATCTTAACACTTAAAACCAGAGGGACGTTCTTGCAATGAGGTCACACCCCCCCCCCCCCCCCCCCCCCCCCCCCGTGACGCCTGTCAAAGTGTTGACACTCCAGCCCCTGATGACCCAGCAGTCATTACTACATTATCACATGAGTGCTAAGTACTTGAGAGTCGGGCCACACCTAACTTTGACTTTATTCTGATCTGAAATACACTGACAATATCTGTCCACAGACAGACAGACTGTTAAAATAATCACAGTACTCGAAACTGCTTCTGTTCCTCCTTCCTATAATAGGTGTTGATGACACCCAAAACCGCATTGCAAGGTGAAAACAATGCCAGCCGATGCTAGTAAATAATTCTGCAATGGTGTTGTGGAGCCAACGCAGAATTACAAGTGACTTATCAAACTACTGGGGCCAGTGAAGTGTGGTGGCTTGCAACTACTAACAGCTCCTGCTTATTGAAAATCCATATATATTGAAAATAACGTTTGGAAATAATTCCCACTCAGACAAACAGTGCACATGCCGCACATAACCTCTGCGCTCTTAGAGGTCAGAACATTGTAGTAATGTTTTTTTTAAATCATATTTACAGTCGATGGTCTATAATGGGAATAAGTTCCTTCTCAACAATGTCACAAAAATGTAAAATCAGCAGATTACAGTGCATGTCTCAGTGGAACTCTAATGTTATTAATAAATGCTTCTGGTAAACAGGGTCACAAATATCTTATATACGGCCCTGAAACTGGAGGAGCTCGGGGTCTAATTGCTCTTTCGGTACTACTGAATGTGATGAATGACTCCTCTGCTCGCCATTCAGTAGCTTCATTAGAAACTTAACGAACTTAACTTAAAAAAGAAGAAAAAAAACCCTTCACCTTCATCTCACCCTCCCTCCCCTGTGTCCTTACATCTCTCTCTCTCTCTCTTACGCTCTCCATTTCTAATCTCCAGTCATTTCTCGCTCTGTCCTCTGTGCTCACTGAGATGTGAAATCTGCACAGGCCCTTCCCCCTGTCACCCCCTCGTTCTCTTTCACTTTTTATACCTCACTCTCACTCTCACTCACTCTCTCTCTCTCTCTCTCTCTCCCTCTGTCTGTCTTTCTCTCACTTGCTCGCACGCTCACACACTCTCTCACTCTGACTGTCATCACTGGTCTTTTGTTTCTGGTAGAATGAAAACCAATTGCCATTTGGCACCGGGCCAGGATCCGACAGAGGCGGGGAGGGGAGCCCGCACACAGACATTATAGATGTACCCACGTATACAGGTTCTCATTTATTTTCAAAGTAAACTATTAATGAGCCTGGAAAGAAGTATGTATCTATCAATCTATCTTGTCTATCTTAATTACATATTTACTTGATCTGATTCAGGTACGTTGACATCTTGCATAATTTCCTCCAGATAACTCCATATAGCAGTTTACTAGAACTCGAGAACAAAAAATTCAGGAAGTGATTTCAATAATTTCTAATACTACGCTTGAAGCGAGTCATATTTCATTCAACATTGATCTGACAGCTCTCAGTATTTACTGCGACATTTCTCCCATCTACAGTATATCGTTATCTCAATTCTATTTAATCCGTAAAAGAGTTACTTCACTTTTCATGGTTCACTTTATCAGAATCAGAATCAGAATCAGAATACTTTATTGAGCCCCGGGGGGAAATTGTTTTTGTTACAGCAACTTTATGTATATATTTATATATAATGCTAAAAGTTTACCTTTAGTTTTTGTATATAGTGTTTTTAGCAATTTTGACCATTTGTTTTTAACAAGCAGAGTTAGCCTGTTAGCTAGCCTAGCTGGCTTCCTAAAAGGCTCTGCATATATGAGTAATACTGGAACAAGTGACCTTTTCTCTGATTTATCTGGCAATGAGGTTGGTGTTTCACTGCTCCAACCTCAGTTTAATTTTTCCGAGCTAGTATAAAAACAAGCCACGGTGACCTAACGTTAACATGTGGCTAGCTAACATTGTTACCGGTTATCTATCTGTTTAAAAGATAAAAATGTTTAAAACACAATACACAAAGACAAATGGTAAACCTTTAACAATACATACAAAGGGTGAAGTATTTTAACTAAGTAAAGGAATAAAAAGCACTGAGATATCGACGTATATTGTAGATAGATAACTGTTAACAACGTTAGCTAGCCACGTATTAATATTAGGTCGCTATGGTTTGTTTTTTCACTATGCACTCCGACCTCAAAGCTGGATAGGGGACTTAAATCATAAATCAGAGTGAAGGGTGACTTTTTCTACAATTTTGAATATATATTAACATATTTATATGTAGAGCTTTGTAGGAAGCCAGCTAGGCTATTTGACAGGTTAACCTTGCTTGTTAATAACACCTACTAAGATACCAAAAATGCTTAAAACATTCAATACAAAAACGCACTGGGAACTATCAACAATATATACGAAGCAATCTTTTAAAAGTAAATAGTTTGAACTAAGTTGCAGATGTAAGAGCACTGGAATAAGTATAGATTTAGACTGTAGAGACTTGATGGCCCTGTTGCTTCCCACACATTTTTTAAAAATCATGTGAAGACCTGAAACTGCACCGCCTGAATCCTCAATGTTGAGTCTGAGTGTTAACTCCTTGTCATTGTGTCCCAAGTTTTCTTGGAGGTTTTTATTATCTAGAAAAAAAAATGAAAAAAAAAATAGCACACAGATAAGTCAGATCTTTGCGATGTGTTTGTAGAAACCATGTGGAAATAAAGAGAAGCAAGGAGACAGACTTGCTGTGTTATCTTGCATTTACTCCTAATTTGTATCGCTATTATTTTGCACAGTGTAAGGTTGTGGCTTCTTCTAGTCTGTGCTCAAACTGAGAGAGCCATAGAAACCCATACATAACCCATTAATAGCCCATAAATCTGTGAGGCCACGTACATAAAGGGATGCACACTCAAGTTGGCTTCACTGGATGTGGCTTCCTCTGTTTCTAAGCAACAACTGAGAAAACATTTGCACGAGGCTACATACTGTATTTGCAGGATTTTTTTCAGACTGAAATGCGTCACAGATGCAAAAGTGTTGGTTATTCTCCTGGCAACCATGTTTAATGACAATAAATACATATGGTCATTGATGATTTGTATTGATGAAGATGAACGTTTTCTGTTGCAGTGTGCAGCACAGCCTTTTAAAAACCTTAGAAAATGATTTAGTTACTGGAGGTTATTAAGTTTGCTTGTTGTTTCTCACATATTAAAAAAGAGCAATGCACTGACGCCCACATTGTGTTGTCTGACTCACCTGATGTGGACAGTTGGTATAAAGCTGATTGTCGGGCTCCTATTTCAAGCGGTATTCCCCTCTTCTTTATACAATGTAAATGTAACATTTTTCAAAATCCAGTCAGTGACGACCTTCAAGCTAGCAACCAACATGCTAAAAAAGACAAGTCACTCTTACCACTAATCCGGTCGCTAATGATACGAAACTAAACAAGCTAGCAGCTCGTTCCTTTGATTTTTCAGCGATTTAGCCATTTGGTTTAAAGAACAAACCAGAGCATTTTCTTCCCTATCCACCTTTTTCCTGACTTCTCGAGTTTACCCATAGTTCATAGCGTTAGTCGGTTTTGCTCTTCCGGTTGAACTGGCTGAACTCGGTGTTTATTCTAGCATAGTGGTCATGCTTGCTCTAAAAACCGGCTTTTAACACAAAGAAAGTGACAGTTCTGTAACAGTGCCACACCCGTCAGTTCTCACGGAGTGAGTAAGTGACATTAAGCAATGGCCCGACGTTAGCTACATCGACATAGTTAACTGTCTTCTATTTTCTGAGGGTGTTGATGGCGAAGAATTACGCAGTTACAAAAGCACAGAAGCGTACAACTACCTGCACAGTAACAAAATAGGGAAAGTACTGTTGAAAAAAAAAAGCAAGTTTATATTTCTGAAGGCAGCAGTAGAGCCCAGCCAGCGCGTCAGTCAGGCTAAACATTCAGCTTGGATGATGCTGAAGGAAGGAAGGAGGTCGGTCGTAGCCCAGATAGAGCTCTGGATCAGGGTGCAGTTCTGTGGGCTTTTAATCGACGAAGTGCAAGGAGCAAACATACACTCTCTTCGAGGAATATTTTAGTTTCAAAGCCACGAGCCACGCTAGTCTCCATTCCTCCTTCCTCAGCATGGCGTGTAGGGCGCAGGGCACGGATATGTTTGTTGAAGCTGTTGATGTTCTACACAAGGAGTTTCTGAAAAAACCTTAAATTTTCTTGAATTGTTGTGGCAACCAACAACGGCACATGTTGTACCTGAGCTCATTTTAAAAACAATTTAGCATTTATGACATAACGCTAGTTGTTTTGGGCTAGCTTGGCGGCGGCGGTCAGTCATGCAATTGCAAGGCAACGGGAAACAGAAAACCACCGACGGAAGTAGTTATCTGTCATGGCAGCCACCATAGGCTTCTGAGGAAACAGGTGGATATCCAGAATGAGAATTGGTGATGCCAGAGCTTTCAGTGTCTGGCTAAAAAAGACTACCCACGCTTGAACCAACGACAGATCCTGTCGTGTTATGCTAGCAGCTGCTGATGTAATCTTGAGCTGGTAGCATTAAGGGTATTGGGGAGTACTTCTGCATGAGTGAAAAAGTATTATGAAGCCTGTTGTGGCTCCAGTGATGTCACTCAGTGAGTGAATTGCTTTGTGGGTAATGTTGACAAACTGAAAATACTGAAATGCAAGTAATTTCTCTTTCAAACCAGCGCTGAGTATATGGCAATATGTTTTTAAACAGCTACATGACTGAGTGCATATATGACATTTACTAACTCCACAAATCTTAATACAAATATTTGGTTGTTTTAAACAAGAGACTCTCTGAAAGTGTTCTCTGCAGGTTAATGTGTGGTTTGGAAAATGTGTTCTTGGTGAGTCTGAAGGGACCTGCTGTGGAAATGTTAGTCTGTGTTTGGGCCAACTGTAACTCTACGCTGGCATGAATAAGTCATGCAGACAGAAACTCTGCACACAGACACGTGTGTAAACAAAGAAGGATTCCTATGGATGCACACAATGATATAAACTTTTACTGTTACTCACACACTGTCCAACCCCTGTTAGGGCCCAAAAGGGAGAGTGACCAGGGCTCATTAGAGCTGCTGTGTGTCACTGAGGAAGATGCACCCGAGGGAGACGAGAGAGCAACACACAAGAGCAACAAGTGTATTTTTAGGATGTCACCTACGTAGTTAAAAGCGGCAAAAATAGACGTATAAAAAACCCTGGCTTCTAATTTGTACTGAGATGAAACAGTTTAAAAGTGATACAGGATGTGAGAAAAAAAAAGGGGTGAGAGGAAGACAACACATAATTTTCGCATGGCTGAACACGGTCAATAAAAACAAACCTTTTAAAATTTGACCACCATTCGCAACTGCGTTACCTTCACGTTGTGTAGCTGCGTCTTTGTCAATGAATCACGACTGTTACAGTTGCTCGTGGTTTGTGCGGATGAATCATGCAGGAGGTGTTAGAAGGAAACCCAATAAGCCCACACAACTCTGCTCTGTAAAGTTCATTCTGTAAAAACGATCTCCTCACTACAATGAGATGATTAAAGAAAAAAGACATTTCTAAACATGCATGGATCTGTGCGTTCAAAATGAACCTGGAGCCGGCAGCGAGAATAGAAACGGCGCACTAATTAACACGTTATGTCTAAGCATTCCAGTTTCACTCTTTATGCTATGATTTACCTCCAACTGGAGTGCTATTTGCTTCAGCAGTTTCCAGTAAAAAGAGGCGGAATGTAAGCCATGCCCCTGACCACCAAGTCGCCAACGCTGCCTCTCCTCGGACTGGCAGCTACCCGCGATCATGGCCGGCACAGCGGAAATACGGTAAAACGGTTGTTTTCCTGCCAGGTTGGGCTCCTGGCAATCCCGGAGCTGAGTCAGCAAACAGAACAGTTTACTGAACTAACCAGCTAACATTACATTTAACAGCAGTTAGCACTTACTTTAGCAACAAAGCAACCAGTATTTGTCATCCACGAACCTCAGTGTTCCACCATCCGGAGCTGTTTATGGAGAAGCTGCTGGTTATCAGCACATTTGTTAGCAGTTACTTTAGCAATAACTAAAATGATCTGGTCAGAGCAGCCTGAAGGCAGCAGAGGGAAAACCAGAAAAAATGTTCTCCATAAAACATGACCCACTTTCTCTAAATTCACTAAGTAAAGTTATGAAGGTATGTATGACTTCATGGAACTTTGACAGACAAAAGTAAGAGTGGTATCAGTCTTCTCAGCTGAGCACGAGGTGTAGTTTATCTAATTTTTGAACTATTCCTTTAACATAGAAGTGCAACAGTAAAAGTAAAGGTCTCTCTGAAACACTTGTGGATTGTGGATAGTGAACTGTGTGTGTGTGTGTGTGTGTGTGTGTCTCATCCTGGACGCGCGCCCGTGCGCATGTCCAGGATGAGTTCTGGCTCGAGGCGGCAAATCATCCATCTGAGTACGGAGCAGAATAAAAGGAAGAATTAATATTTAAATGAGAGTCCCTCCATCACGATAAAACTAATCTGCATGGCTAACCAAAGGTCCGCTGCCCATTTAATGCGAGTGTGTGTCCCTGTGTGTGCATGTGCGCATATGTTTATGCACCTTCCTGTAGAAATATGATGCATTGCATCTGGAACCTGCTCTGGCGTTGCCTTGGTGACGCCCGTCATGCTGCCAGGCCCCCGTTGTGCACTCACACGCACACACACACTTACGCACACTTGTCGTACACACACACACACCGGTAATGAGAGACTGAGAGAGACTGGCAGCATGCCAGGACAATCTACACACACACACACACACACACACACACACACACACCCCTTCCCCCCTTTGCACCAGAACATTCTGAGCGTGCGCGCACACACACACACACACACACACACACATTCACACACGCACCTCGTTTCAGGCTGCTCGGACTGGCATGGGGGTTGGGACAGTGTGCGTGTTGGAGGAAGGTAGAGAGAAAGGGACGAGAGGAAATAAGTTGAATTTCCTTGAACGTTAAAAGAGAAAACTATAATTGCATCCTCTCTTTTTCAGCCTGTTAACTAGATTGAGAATTAACTTCAGTGTAATTACACTTAATTGACCTCTTTGCAACAGAAATAGACATCAGGAGTGAGAATAAAGGGTAGTCAGAGGTTGATTAGACCCTCATAATTGCAACATGTTAGATTTAACTGTGGAGGATTTAATATGATGGATCCTTTACTGATGTCGGCCTGAGCTCTCAGTCATTTCTGTCAGCTCCTCTTTCCCCCGCTCATCTCCTGTGGCTGCCACTTTTTTTTCCCTCCCATCACATCATTCTCCTCTTTGTCATTCACACTTTGAACTGCAGCTACACACACGCTCTCTCTCCACAAGAGGTCTGCCGGCCCGTCCAGCAGTAACAAAAGGCCAGCAGTGGCTCTGTACATGACAATGGCTCTCAGGTCAGCCTGCATGCCACACATTGCATCATGGCGCAGCAAAGAAACCAAACTGTGCTGTATGTAGAGAAGCTCTACAAAAGGAAATTGATATTTACAGGCTGGCACAGTGCCCACTCCTAACATTTGAAAGATCAAGCCTCGGTCTATCAAATTCTTTTTATCTCACTTTTTCTTTGCTTCTTCTGTGCAAACCAGATGACACTAGGGTTAGGAGTTAAAATTGCATTTGGATTTGGATTTACGACGTCTTCCTTTTGCTGAATGACAAACTGGAGATTGAACAGAACACCTACAGCTACTTAAACTCAAGTATAGCAACTCGACACTTCAATGCTCCAAAGTGCCACAAAGTTTGGAGCATACGAGCAGCCAGAAACGTCTTTTTTTGTCAGAGCGGCATGTATTATTAGCTAATGTGAATAGCAAAGTAAGTAGCAAAATACAAATGTCACCCCAGTAGCTGTTCTGCAGGCTCTGTGGATACAAAAACTTTATTACACATTTTAATTTTTCAAAGTTCTTTTCAATAAAGTTGAATCAAGACAAGTCAAGTCATGTTTCAAAATTAATACACCTATGGAGCTTGTGGGAAGGTGCCGAATAAAATGATCTCTTTTCCTTAAAAACATTATTATGATCGTAACAAGAAAACTCGTTGTCTGTCATTTGTGTAAGAATACAGTCGATTCCAGCTTCTAACAAGGTTTGTAATATAAGCCAGTAATATAATGCTGTTGGTATCATGAGCCAACAATATTATTATTTGAACTTAGCAATAGTACTGGTCTGTTTCTGGTGTCTACTTTTGCATTTTGAGCTTCATGTCTTTCGTGAAAGTAGAAGTTGTCACTCACCATGCACGCATTATGCTGCTTCACGTGACTTTCCAACCTGAATATATATCAGATGTTATGTCGGTAATGAACCTTCAATGATTCATGGCGTGACTTCAGATGACGCTTCACTCCATTTGAGATGAAGTCTGAACTTTTTTCTCTGTACTTGTGTTGATATTTACTTTGCAGGGCAGGAGTTTGGGCTCCGGGCTCCCTGGGTGATTTTTTCCACTCTGTGTTTAAAATACGTCTTCTATTCTGAGATAAACTTGGCAGGCTGGAGATGCGCTTTTTTGCTTTCCAAAGAAAAGATTGAATGTGAACTGCTGAGTCACATTTTACGGCCAGCTATGAAGAAAAAACAGCCAAATTATATCTGGAAACAAGACAGATTCTCAGTGACTTACAAACTATTCTTGCCCGCCACAGCATTTCTTTGCGATTGGGGCCCCAGGTGCCTTCTGTGGTTCGTGGTTTGCTCAGTCATTTATTGGTTCAGGTGATTCCACTGATGCAAGAAAAGCGAGGCACCTGTGCCACGTATGGAAGAATTAAGGATGGACAGACCAACCAGCCTGTCCTCACCAGACAGACGGCTGTTATGTGCAAGTAGCTTATCATGACCCATATTTACATTTACAGAACAGAAGCACCACAGGGGAGCACTTAAATCCTGTGGCTACCCAAACTGGGCCTTTGTCAAAACCTCTGAAAGTTCCGGCGCAGACAGAGAGGAGGAGACGGGAAAACTTAACGACATCGTCATTCGCTATGTCGCGGGAAAACAACCCCTTCATAAACGAATGGCACAACGCAGGAGGGCCAACTCCTCAGGTCAAGACTCTGCTGTCCACTTACATCTGAGGGAGAAAAATCATTCCTTAGAGGACAACAATGTAAACATCTCGGCCAGAGAAGACAGATGGTTTGAAAGAGGAGTAAAAGAATCCATCTTTGTAAAACTGGAACGACTGTCTCTGAACAGAGGATGTGGCCTAAGACATTACTTATCAATCACCTACAATGCAGTACTGAGTTCCCTCCCAAGACAGCTTAACAACCTTTCACACCTGGGCTCACCTAGTACTGTAAGGACACTCCCACACAGGGTTTAAAAGCCTGCAACTCCCCTCCAGGTAGTTAGATCTGGAGAAGCTTCTTGGATGAGAGGCAACACGTCTTCAAGAAACTGAAACGCGTCCAGTTGCCGACGACACAGCGCTTTAAACACGGATGATTAGGATGTTGATGTGAGACTCAAAGTTATGATCTTAAGGGAGGAAAACGTGTGTCCAAAGATTACACGAAAAAAAAAATGCCCGACATCAAATTCAGTAATTAATATGTTATATAGCCACGTTTGCTGTTACCTCTCATTTTTTAGTCTTCATGCGCTAAGCTAAGCCAACCGACAGTTTACCATACACCGATGTCAGTAGTATCAATCTTCTGATGTAACTCTCGCCCAACGTGTTAAACTCATCTTTTAATATGAAGTGTATGCCTTGATTGCAGAAAGCAGTCTTTTCCAACCACCTCTTTGGTACAGGTGGACCATCAGAGTGGAATTGGTAGTTTTTGTCGGTGTTGCCTTCCCCTAGAGCTACGCCCACACCCCCAGCAGACGCAACGACAGCAGAGTGCCAAGGCTGTCTTCGCCACTTTCATCGACTGCCGTTTACACGCTGTGGGCTGCAGAGTGTGAGCACGTGACTAATGTGTGCGACCGAATGTCTGTGTGATTAAATGTGGTACTGTGTGTTTGCTTCTCAATCACCTTTCGCTGCACAGTAAAATATGTCCGCCAAAGATGAATGACAAAAAGACCAGCCAATCACTGCACCTTGTGACCACCGATCTGCATGAGTTCCTGTGTTAATAGAGGAGCGAGGCCGGCATTGAGTCGGTGATATGAATATAAATGAGTGTGAATTTAAATAAAGAGGGTACATTTGAATATGTTATACCCTCACCCAGCACACTTATCAAGACTATCTGCATATTCAGAGCCTGGTGATGGATTATAGGGACAGAAATGGGAAGATGTCTTGTCTCTAATGCGAAGGAACCTGTATTGGTGTGCATGCATGTGTTGTGTGCATGCAAAATAAAATCTGCAAGGGTGAATGAAAGTCATATGTGTGTAAAAAACAAACAAACAAACAAACAAAACACAAGCAAAGCGGTTGATGGATTGCGTTGGTATTCGTCTTGAGAGGTGAAGGGGATGAATGTTCAGGTAATTGGTTGAAGACCAGGTGTAAGTTTAACCACAACAAAATCCATTTCAAAGCTGGTATCCTGTCGGAGATGGAGGTCGAGAGGTGGAGAGAGACAGGCAGGAGACAGAACATTTCCTTCTTACAAGTCTGTTGCAGTCAGCTGGAGCAACAAAATCAAGGACTTGGACTCGTACAGGAATGGAATACATTTGCATGACATGCAATAAAGTCCCCAAACTGGACTTGAAGGTGGTGCTGGCTATGTTCATTTTTTACTTTAAATTCTCAAAGGGGCACTATGTAACAACATGCAGCTAACAACTTGTATTAACGTGATGTGTCATTTAATTTATCAGTCAGTTTAAATACAGATTTTTGGTATTTATATTTTTGAAATATACCAAATATCCATAAAACTACAAACCTAGACTGTGAATTTACATCTCTAATGTAAAATAACATGAACAATCTGTAACTGAGTAACTGTGTGTGGCTATTGGCTATTGGCTATTCACATAAAAAAATACACTATATTGCCAAAAGTATTTGCTCACCTGCGTTGACTCGCATATGAATGTAGGTGACATCCCATTCTTAATCCATAGGGTTTAATATGTTGGTCCACCCTTTGCAGCTATAACAGATTCAACTCTCCTTGGAAAGCTTTCCACAAGGTTTAGGAGTGTGTTTATGGGAATTTTTGACCATTCTTCTAATCTGAAGGCCACATGAAGTTTGGAGGTCTGTAGCGATTGACTCTGCAGAAAGTTGGTGACCTCTGTGCATCATGCGCCTCAGCATCCACTGACCCCCATTTTACATGGCCTACCACTTCGTGGCTGAGTTGCTGTCGTTCCCAATCACTTCCACTTTGTTATAATACCACTGACAGTTGACTGTGGAATATTTAAATTTCACGACTGGACTTATCACAGTACCACGCTGGAATTTACTGAGCTCCTGAGAGCGACCCATTCTTTCACAAGTGTTTGTAGAAACAGTCTGCATGCCTAGGTGCTTGCTTTTATACACCTGTGGCCATGGAAGTGAACACCTGATTTCAATTATTAGGCTGGGTGAGTAAAAACTTGTGGCAATATAGTGTATGTATTAAAATCCAATAAAATACAGCAATGTCCTGCAAATATAAGCCTGGTGATGAATATAAATAAGATTTCAAGAAGAATTCAAGCTTAAAAACATATTTACAATTTAACTTATTTATGGAAAATAACTTTGTTTATATGGGTTACTAAATACTGTGTTATTTTACAGTATTTCTTGGTACCACTTGCTGCCAGAATATTACCATCTATTTCTACGATTCTTTGTTTGTTTTTTTACAGTGTCTACTGTGCTGTGGACGAGTTGCTTAAGATGTTTCATCCTGCGGGATCCTGCCCGATTTCTTTGTGAAGGACATTTTCGCACCTGTCTACAGGATGTGACCTTATGCACATTCTTGTGTACCTCGTCTCAGTGCCTCTCTCCACTCGGCTAACGGTGAGCAACACCAGCTAACAATAGTTTAGAAATGGAGTCCGGTAAAATAAGCAAAGGACCGGCTTCTAGCAAAACATACAAGTTCCACAGAGCCCCTTTAAAATGAATGAATTGAGTGAGCACTATCACAGCTTTGAAAAGTCAAGGTTGTCCACTGTCTCTGTTCAGCTTGTAGCTCATTTGAACTTGTGGTGTACTTGGAAGTGGAAATGTCATTGCCAATGGGTTTGTGAGTTTGGCAAGTTAAAAAGAGTATTGCAGGGTTTCCCTTTTGTAGGCTTTCAAATAATGAGATACTGTGTCGCTATCTGATGCAGAAGCAGGGAGGAAAAACTCGGCCCACTTTAAATGTTGACGGGTCAGTTGGTGTCGACAGGCAATCCCCAGCCCGTCCAAACTTTGATGGACCCACCTTTTGACACTGTAAGTTCCTTACTGGTGTTTTTTTTATTTTATTTAATTCACGAAGGCAGCAAATGCACGTTACATCACATGTGTTTTTTGCGCCATTTGATAGATTAGAAAATTAAACAATGGATTAATTTCACCCGACAAGCTCAAAGGAAACACATTAATGAGAAAGCGAGAAATAAATAGAGAAGAAGAATAAGAGAGAGACAGCTCATGACTCAGTGTGTGTATGTGTTTGTGTGTGTTCGTGTGTGTGTGAGCGCATGCTGGCTGCGATTGTGTATCTGAGTGTTTGTGCTGATAGAAAGTGAGGGAGGAGGGTGGAGGCAGGGAGAAGATAATGAGGTTGGAGGGGGCCAAACGTGAAAAATGAAGGGGTTGTGGTGATAAGTGAGGACTGCTGGATGGGGGAGGCAGATGGGACAAGTGATGAATGATTTTCAATCCGACTCGAAGAAACAGTGAGGAGGAAGAAGAAGAAGAAGAAGAAGAAGAAGAAGAAGAAGAAGAAGAAGAAGAAGAAGAAGAAGAAGAAGAAGAAGAAGAAGAAGAAGAAGAAGAAGCGGAATCACAGTCTAACAAGGACACAAACACAAAACATATATTTGTTTCTGTTATTTTGCATTAGATGCCAGTCGAAACCTAATTCTGATAAGTGCAGTGGCAGCTCGTTTTTGGCTGGCAGCCTGCAAGCATGCACACTCACTCACACACACACACACACACACACACACACACACACACACGCTGCAGCACTATGAACACTGCAGCTTACTAGTGTGCGTGTCTGTACTCAGGACAAGCCTATTACTACTTGACATGCAAATCTCTTTTCTGACCTTCTTCTGTCTGTCAGTCTGTCAGTCTGTCTCTCTCTCTCTCTCTCTCTCTCACACTCTTACCCCCTCCAAAAAATCTCTCTGTCTTTCTCTCGCGCTAACTTTCTGTTGCTCACTCTCCCTTTTCCTCCTCCAGCTTTCACACTTCAACCCAATGTTCCATGCCCCTTTCTCTCTTTCTCCGATACAATGGTCTTCCCATTTTTTACACTTCTGCAGCTGCAGCCGTGACCTGTGTGTTTGCGTGTGTGTGTGTGTGTGTGTGTGTGTGCGCGTGCATGCATCGAATACGGACTATAGTTGAGCCAAACCGAGTAACAATCAAGACGAGTAATGTATAAAGCATGACACACATAGTAAAGAAAACAACAATAAACCTGGATGTGTGTATACATGTAAGTAATTGCATAACTTGAACTGTCATTGCTGTGTCAGCAGACCTGGACACATGTGTATGTGTAGGCTACCTGTGTTTGCTCAAGTAACCAAGGTCTATTTCCTGCCTTTGACTCCTGAATGTGTGTGTGTGTGTGTGTGTGTGTGTGTGTGTGTGTGTGTGTGTGTGTGTGTGTGTGTGTGTGTGTGTGTGTGTAAATGATTAAACCTTGGCCTGTTCTGTATACACTCCTCTGCCTGTCAAGGTGACTACCTTGTCCCAGACTATCAGCAAACTCTTTAGCTGCCCTGCTCTCCTCCCAGTGGCACAAACTCAGCCGGATTTCGAAATTGTAGATTTATCATTAATTGTGACACATCAGCCAAAATGTAGTTTTCTGTCCTTTCAAAGACACATGTCCAGGTTACTATCGAGTGTTGGCCTTTGAGCCAGTTTAAAATATGAAGCAAAAGCTTCAACGTGAATAAGTTTTACTTGTGCTGGTGACCTGATTTTGTAGCGAACCTTTTTTTCCTGTTCTGCTCTATTCTTCTCTGTCTTTCTTTGTTCAGGTTTTTACACTGGCTGTCTCTGGACTTTTCTGTTTTGTTAAGGTCTACCAGCTTAATCTAATGCTAGTTTGCCTCAGTATATTGTAATGCATGAGTGGACACTCACCGGACGCGCCAGACAAGCTCCCAGGTCTTTATGTACTGAAGTTGACCTAACTTTTAACTTCATCAAACTTTCATATCTGGTATATCTTCCATCAGAACATGTTTATTCTCGCCACCAGACATGTGAGCTCTGGGGTTTGTGTCAAAGTGCCCTGAACTAATGGTGACAGTATGTACTGTAGCGTCCCCTGCTTTCCTCACAATCTACCTGAACAGTTGAATTGTGGGATTCGATAAAAGGCATATGATGAATTTCCAGACTTTTCTTGAGAAATTGGAATGCAACACACTATCAAGAAAGCAAATGGCAAAAGTTGCAAAGCAGGTAATAATAAATTACATACAACACGTGATTATTGTTAGTAAAAGAAAATCAAATACTCTAGAAGCCAGGATTTCAGATTAAAATTGGGCAGCAGCAAAAATCCAAAGTATCATTCCAGTACTATAGTTTATTGTTTTACTAGCCATGCTAGCTGGTGTGGTTTTTGAATACTAATATTGGTCTTTTGTTTTGTTCACGATTATGGTCCAGATTGACACCTGCTGAGCCTTCAAATCAGAGAATCTGGAGAGAGATAGTTAATTGCTGAGTTTCATACCCGGGTTGGTTTTGCTTTATGTTTACATTGCTCTCAATAGCCACCCAAACCAAAGCATCAGTGTTTCACAACCTGGAAACGAAACTTTGCAGTCAGCTGTTTTACACATCTGGCACCTTTAACTTTTTGGCAGTGACATCATCTGACGACATTCCCATGATGAGCCTCAGTCACACTTTGCGTTTAGTGCTCATTAGCAGATAGCATGCCATCATGCTAATTAATTATGCTGAACATGGTTAACTTTATACCAGCTTAACAACAGCGGTTTAGCTTTGTCATTGTGAGTGTGTTAGCATGCTGACATTAGCACATGGCTCAAAACACCACTGTGCTTTATCGCGTGAATGCCACTGACACAATTTACTGCACTTAGCTAACACTCTTAAGGCCTTCAATCATTTTAATATAAGACCAATGACCTAGGCTACATTTAAAACAGAATTTACAGGTAAGATCAGTACTATCTAGATGATTTACTCACCAGATATTTTTCTTGCTTGTTTGAGTTTGTTCCAAAGAATAACAATGCGTCCAAGGTTTCATTTCTCAAGCAATCGAACCAACAACTTCGCTGTCCTCTGATATCCTTCAGGTATCTGATCTTGTAGTATGACCTGACAGCTGGGAAAAAGGGAACTTTAAATAAGTGCATGAAGGCGGAATGAATTCCAAATACAAGACCTTCACTTTGGAGGGACAAGGAACAATCAATTCAGTATTTTCCCATTTGGAGGGCAATTATATCTAAATTCCCAATTGTCATGAGCACATCATCAGTATTAGAAATCTATTAGGAAACCCAGATTTGGATAGTAATTGGCACACCAGTGCTGAGAGGTCACCTCCTTGTTTACATGCTTAAACATCTAATCTCCCTGTCTTTGATATCTGGTCAAATAAAATAATCTCTTGGCAGTAGATGAACTCTACGCCTCTCTCCCTCCCTTATAGTCGCATACAAGCAGATAAGGGAGGCAATTTGTGCACAAGGATGGGGGTTGTTTTTGCCATTGGTGGGTCAATGGTCATTGCTCTGCACACACACAGTATTGCCGGTCTCTCCTGTAAGCAGCAGCAGCCTTTGTCTCGTCGGTGAAACGTTGCAGTTGGCAGATTCCATGCTGTATTTGTTTCTCCCTCTCCTCCCTGTCTCTTTTTAAAAACTTGTTTCAGGGTTTTTTTTTTTACTTACACAATAGTCGAAGAGATGGCTAAAAAATGACTTTGTTGCTTTCAGGTTTTTTGGGTTTGATCTTCTCAAAGGAAAGGTTCACTACAAAAATTTAAAAAAATCAGTCATTATTCAATCACTCCTATGTGGAAGGAAAGGTGGGTAAAGTTTTGGAGTCCACAAAACACTTCTGGAGCTTCACAGTCAAACAGCATCGCATCATCCTGCTTAACAACTGAAGTAAAAGGGGACTTTTTCTAAAATGTAAAAAAAACAAAAAAAACAAAACAACAACAACATAAAAGAAACATAAAATGGCATGTCGAGATTATACACATTACACATACAATTATTCTGGATGGAGCCATTTTATTCCCATCTACTTCAGCTATATAAGAGAATGCTGCATTAGTGTTTTGCTTAGTGTACACAATGACTGCATTTTCATTTTTAGGTGAACTTATCCTACGACAGCGTCTGTCCCAGTGCACATAAAAATGAGAATAATAGGAGATACTTTGTGGTTATTATGATTTTCATATTAGCACCCTGCTCACTTTTTACACAAATATAGTGCAAATTATGACAAATGTAAAAAAGGGAAATCACTACTGAATGCTTAAAACCAAATATTTAAAATAAATAAACACACGGATTGATTTTTTTTAAACGGTTCCAGGTCTGATGCATATGCTACCACAGTTTATTACGGGTTCACTAACATGAAGGGACCGAGGTACTTAGCGTGAACAGGTCTGACATGTCTGGCTTTGCTTAAACTCCTCTCTCAATACCATTTACCTTCGCCTTGGTGTTTGGTTTTCTCAGTCAGAGGAAGTGGTGAATGTGTTTCCTGCGCTGTCTCCCCCCTGCAGAAACACACACACACACACGCAGTCATAGCTGAAGTGAATGCAGAGAGAGAGGAGGGGAAAGCAGAGCTCAAGCGAAAGAAGGTTAGCCAGCAGCGAGTTAAGAAAATGGCGATCATGCAGGACGGATGCCTCCCCTCGTAGATGCTGCAAACGCGTTGAAATTCTTCTAGCCTTACAGCCGGCTTTCCTTTCCACTCTGTTGCACTTTATACTTCAATGAGGTAAGGTTTGTTTCACGGTGTTTTCTCACTGAATGGCCGCGTCTTTTTTTGTCGAGCGAGTGTACACAGAGAGCCCAGAAGCAGGGAGACCGGGGACTGGTGTCGATAAGTTGAGCAGCCGCTGTTGTTTAGTTAGCCGTGAGCTGAGCTAAGCTAGCATGCTAGCACTTGGCAAAGGCGGCTCAGTTGCATTGCACTTCGCAAACGTTGACGGGAAAAAAACATCGGTTGACCCACCAGTGGACTGTACTTGCCTGCAGATGGATGAACACTTCGAAACGTTTTTTGACAGGCAAACCTTTGTGTTTGTGCGCAGGATAACCTTGTGCTAACTGCTAACTAGTACGAGCACTGGTTAACCTTAGCTGGCCAGCTGTGCGTACATATCTGTCAAAAGAGCTTATTCTGTGTTTAGTCGGACATAAATGGTTCCAGGGGTGTGAATATCAGTAAAATATCGTTGTTGGTGGATTCAACGCGCCACTATGTTCATTAAATTACATTAACCGCTGGATTTTAAATAAGACCGGGTAAGTTAAATAGCCGCTTCGTAACGTTAGCCGCGAGCTTGCATTAGCAGCAATGCTAATCTGACGACGTAGGTTGCTCGGCGGTGACTCCGACTGATCGCCGGGCTTTTTTGCGACGTGCACACAGGACACCGTTGGGGGAATGACATCAAATAACCAAAATGTGTTGGTGAAACGTACTATAATGTGATATTTGGTGGTAAATGTGTGAGTCCGCAGAGTTGTAATTCGTTTGAGAGCGTTTAACACCCTCTGTCGGCAGAGAGACAGAGCGGCTGGTTAGCTTAACACTAGACCTCCGCTATGCTGGTTTTGCAGTCGTACTATCTACCTAACTTTTCGCACTGGCCCGACGACGCTGCAAACACAGCTAAGCCACATAATGATTTAATTGCATCGATTGTAATTAGATGCCCTGTTACGGCTTTTCGTTGGTCTTGGCTCGCGCTGGAAAAATACCAGGCTTGAGAGAAGCCATGTTGGTTAAGCTGTAAGTCAGGCAACAGCTGAGATAATGGCCGATCAGGACCCGAGCTGTAACTCTGACCCACACACACACTCTCTCTCTCTTTATCTGTCATTCTCAGACACACACATTCACTGTTCACCTTGTAGGGCCTCAGCTGTACGAGGCCCTCGTCGTGCATTGCCCAGTTATGCAGTTCAACTTGCGTTTCCACATTGACCAATTAACATACTTTTAATGCATCTTTACTGACGAGTCTCACTCTTTGTTTGTGCGTGCTTGACCTTGCATAGATTTCGTAGGTGAGGTGCGCCTCTTTTAACCACCAGTAATGTATTCGAGACATTAAGCTTGAGTTATGTGAAGCATTTCAGGAGTAGCAATAATCTGCAGCCTTGCATGTAGTTTCACAGGGTGTTGTTAAATCACAGCAAACTGATAACACTGTATACCACCCACAGGCAGGGTATCTTTTTATTCATAATCGGGGGTTGTTTAGGTAAATTAATTCGGGGAGATTAACCTTCTTATCTCGCCTTTGTCTTTCAGAGATTTGGAATTGGAAGCTGTTGCCACCAAAGAAGCTGAAGCATCTTAACAGGTGAGTGTGCCATAATAAATGCACACAAGCATGTGCATTTTAAGACTAAATTTACCAGTTTACGCCTAATCTTGTATCTTTAGATGGTAGGATGACCTGTGTGTGTGTGGGTGTGGGTTACTGAAGGGGTGTGTGGGTCAGGGGGACAGAGGCTGGGCAGCTGCTGCTTATGCAAGCACATGCAGTTCCGTTTGAATTGAATTGGAGGGTCTGGGTTGGTCTAGGCCGCATTGTGCTGAGTAAGCTTTGCTGTTTTAAAATCGCTAAATGAGAAGCCAGAGTCCTGATGTTTTGTGTGTGGAGAGGTGTTTGTGCAGCTCATTGTGTCCATACAGTTGGTCTACATGCAGGCACACAATAGAGCCGTGGTCCACAACTAGTCCATCAACCCACTCCTCAGGCTGTGTTTAATGTGTTTTCTGTTTTTAGGTCCTAATTCTGTTTATGAATCTTGTTATCTTGACCAATTTCCTGAATTAGGATCTTTTTGTTTTGGTTGCATGTAATTGGAGTCAGTCCATCAACTCACCTCCTTCTCATTGCCAAAAGTGTGGGTTTATGTCCAGGGATGTTTTTCATACAAGAGATAAAAAAATATCTGAACTACATAGTTTTTACAGCTGTTTTAGTCCCATTTCTGTTATATCTTCTGTAATGTATTTGGTGTGTTTTATGGTTTAAGAATATAACGTCTGCCAAGGAGGTTATGTTTTTACACATGTTGATTGGTTTGTCTGAGAGATTGCACAGAAACTGCGATACAGAGTTCCATGAAAATATGATGCAGGATGGGTCTCGGCTTAGAATAGGAATCGTTACCCTTTGTGGATCCTGATACAGGGGTGCATCCGATAATTTTTTCTTGCTTTTTAAAATTATTACAAGACACACTTTTGTTTATTTCTCAGGGCATAATGTATAGATGTGGATGAAAAACATCATATGTTTAGGTGGCTGGTATCTGTGAATGAGTACAACTTCATGCAGATCCCAGATCTTGTGATCTTACTAATATAGTTATAGTTAAGCAGTTATGGGTGGTTTAAAAATTAGTGATACAGGGCTAACAAGCTTGATATTGGATTAGGCTTGATTCAATTAATTGGTGGTGGTATGCACACTACTGAGTGCCATTCTATTTTATTAAGATAATGGCTTTATAAAATATTGTTTTATGCTTTATATTGTTTTAGGGTTGCTTAAGCCAGCTGATGATGATTCACATTTTCTTAGTATTAGGTCATATTTTTCCAGCTGTGTTTATGTTGGAGTGACTGATACTGAAGTCACGTAAGGGAAATGTTTGGAAGTCGACAGATTGACTAGTTTCTCCGTTTGATTCTATCTCGGTATCGGCCACCAGTCAACCAGCGACACATTTAACCCATTTTTGTGTGTGTGTATATGTATATGTATATATATATATATATATATATATATATATATATATATATATATATATATATATATATATATATATATATATATATATTTATATTTATATTTATATATATATATATATATATATATTTTTTTTTTTATATATATATATATTTTTATATATATATATATATATATATATATATATATCTATATATCAGGGTTCTCCCCAGACGGTGGAACAGCGGCGCTGCGCCGCTCTACCGCTCGGTCAGCGCCGCTATAATCCGCGCGTGACAGTGTCGAGCGTCCGTCCGTCCGTCCGTCCGTCCGCCGTCTCCCGGCTGACGGCGATGAGCGTCCGTCCGTCCCCTGGCTGTCCGTACGTCCGTGTCTCCACCCCCCCGGACTGACGTTGACGAGCGGTCCCCCCCCGGACTGGCCCCCCCCCCCCCCGGAGAGACGGTGCGCCGCTATACTAAGAATTTCTGGGGAGAACCCTGTATATATTATATATATATATATATATATATATATATAATATATATATATATGGCGCCCCCACACACATTCCCCCACACACATTCTGTCACATATGCAGTTTATTGCTTTTCACATACTAACATTCAAATAGCATTTGGTGGATGGTTCTATAAAAGGCTCACCACTATTTTTTCACCACAGTATCATAAATTCAATACATTTATAGTTATAGAGTTTGTGGCACCAGCGAGGATTACATCCTTAAGGGTAAAAACTGAATAAGCATTCAGAACTCCTATTCCGAAGCCCTTCGTTATGCATAAGCAAAACTCGACTGAGTCATTTCTAGACACAGACTTGCCATCAAGCTTGCTCACGGGTACTCACAGATCCTGTCTATTGCTTGTAGGCCTGTTGCATTCTTTATCATAACACAATTAAAAATTATGTGTAATTAGTTGTGACTTATGTGTTATTTCCTTTGCCTTTGTACAGCAATGTGCTGTCTGGCTTCACTTTCACTTTTGGTTGTCTGGCTTCATTCGTCAAATTACTGTTCTCTCTAAACATGTTCTTATTCTTGTCTAAAAATATTAGGAGTTTTCACCAAGGCTTTAGGACCTTTGAAGCTGTAGCGTTGACTCCAGGCTGAAATGGCCTTCTTGAGATTGTCGTATTTGGAATTTAATACAGCAGTGCTATAAATTCCTACCGCGTTGCAACATTGCTATATTGGTTGGGGATCAGGTAGTCGAACATTGCCCCTCTGAGCAGTAAAGCCACACCTGCAGATGGTCATGAGACTGGAGCAGGAATGGAGTATTATGTGCTGTTGCTCTGTGCAGGCTCACGCACAAAGCTGATCGTAGGTGAAAATGTTGTTTAGCTATGTGGATATGTGATGGTGTCTTTTGGCATAGCTGAAATTGTGACTGGTGATTTACAAAACATTGACCTCAAGCCTGTTTTTATCCTTTGTGTAACGGGTTTAATTCAAACAAAATGTCTTAATTTTAAGCTATAAAGTATCAACAAATTTAAGTCTAGTAGTATTTTAAAAGTATGCTCATCTAAACATAGTTTGGCACAACTTCTTATAATAATGTTCTAATTTCATCCACTATAAACTGCCCAATAGTACAATTTACATCCAACTAAACATTTACTGTTATTTATTTTTTTCTAAAAAGTAAACATGAATCTGTATTTCAGAAACCTGCCGAGCCCTGCTGGAGAAAATACTTTCCCAACTTGCCCCACCCTCCTCTGCCTGCGGCACAATTTGAATAGCTTTTTTTCATCCAGAAATATCTTATTGCCTTAAGTCACTGTGACCTGAGATGAACCAACCCAATTGTGACGCTGCTGTTGAAATGGCAGGTATAATGCAGCTAGGCAGTAAATGTGACATCTTGCAATCACAAAGCGTACGCAGTTGGGCTGTTTGTGCAGAGGAGATACTCGTTGTCATTCACTAATTGAGTGATGGCTTTCTTGAATGGAGCCTCCAGTGTTTACCTTCTATGAGGACATGCTAATGCAAATTGATGCAAATGATGCTGATTTGTCTATGCAAATTAGCCATGCGACAACCCTTTTGGCTTTTGTTCTTCAGGGACAGACAGACTCTTGTGAGTCTATGTTTGTGGATGCTCATGTCTACTGGTTTATGTTTGGGTCGGTGTCTGGGGTGTATGAAAAAAGTGCCATCCACGAGGCTATGAATGCAATCAATACTTCGTCTCCTATAAATTCAAGAGATCTTGCTGGCTTTTCTGCATGACTCACTTCTTCAGGGAGAGAGAAACACTCCTACGGGGTCTTCACATGCAGCAGTCTAAAGCCTCAGATTTCTGATCTCTACCTCCTCAGAAACCCAAATATAGTTTGATTATTTTTAAGTCTTTCAGCTCTATTTGACAGCTGGCAGAAACGGGTTCACAGAAAAGGCAAGTGGATGGCAGAGAAATCTGTCCTACACTGTGAATTTCAGAATGGTAAAGAAGAAGTAGTTTAAAACTGAACTGATTGTAGTGGGTAACACTGAAGTTAATAGAGGATGAGAGGTGAGTTCAGAGAAACTTGCTTTGTTTACCAGGACATACAGACCACCTTCTAAAAACTACAATGTAGCAAAATGAAATGTATATCTGCTATACTAATTGGACTGTGACGTATTGTGTTGCACCTAGCATCACTAGTGACCTTATACAGCTATTTCCTCATCTTTCGTGTCTGTCTGCCACTTTTTCATCCTCCTCAGTTCTCCCTCTGTCTTAACATGGAAAAACCAAAAAGTATGTGCTTAATAATGGATTCAGCTGCCCAGATTGTTATTTTATCCACTTTAACACAACACAGACCATATTTAGAGATGAGATATTTTTGGGCAGCGATTCCTTTTCATCAGTGTGGTGATTTGTATGTTAGAGTAAAAAAAAACAGTAGCACTTTTCTATGTGGAAGGTGTTGTAAAACAAGGCAACACAATAAGAGTATTTTGTTATGATATGTAAGTGCCAACAGTAGACTGCTGTCTAGATTGGCAACCGTTTGTTTAAGCAATTTAAATGCTACCTTTTTCTAGTAGTGAAGCTTATTGTTTATAAACGTTGAGGAATTGTAAAGAATTACCATCGCATTTCCCAGAGCTGGATGGACTGATGTTTAGAGTGGGCAACTCTGACAAAAATCCATTCTCTGAATATCAGTTCACAACTTACATTTCTTTTACAATAAGAAAATATAACAGTGAATGTGAATAAAATTGCGGTTTTATACATGCTACATGTCCGCACAACTGTGTAGGATTTTTTAGAATGTATAAAAAATAAATAAATGACATGCTTGAATAAAAGATTTATGAGGTTGGAGGCTTATTGATGCCAAGACTCTTCACAGCACTTCATAGTAATGTGTGGCAGGAGTTACAAATCTTAAAAATCTGCAGGAATTTTCTCAAAATTTGAAACGGTATCATACTACACTCCATAAGGTAGTCTAGTGAATGTATATGAACTTGTAGTGTTGTTTGGAAAATGAATTGCCATCTGTCACATTCAGTAATTGCTGAAGATATTAATGAAACCAAGCAATCATCAAAAATAAAAAAATACAAGTGATTTGATACTCACATTCAATGATTATTAAATATCTTAGTATTTTGGCCACACTGGTTTCTGGGAAACTTTCTCTATTTAGTCTTGGTCATTTGCAAACCATAGCACATCTTTTATTTTTGTTGTAGGTTGTTAAGGAAAGTGCTTACAGGAAGTAAAGTCTAGCACTTGAACTCATATGTTCTGCTTTTATAGCTGAATTAATAGTGTATTAATTGTTGGCTGTTTAAAATGCAGGACATGGTCTTGGATTGATTTGTTTCCTATTTTTTGTTAAGATGTGGTGCTGAAAAAGGAAAAAACAAACTATAAAACATGTTTGCAAATGCAACTTTGTTGTCCTCTTCCTTCCCTCCCCCTGTGGTGACTGCCTTGTTCTTCTTTATCCCTCCTTTTGCTTTTGATGACTCGCGAAGCCCCCCCCCCCCCCGTCAGCTGTAGTTGTCGGGGGATGGGGAATTGTCGGCCCATTGATAAACAGATGCTGTCCGTGGTGTGTATGTGTGCACTCCAGGAGGGCCCCCACCATGTTCTGCTGTTGTTGTTGAACCCAGAACCATCTGCTGAAGCACTGATGGCTGGAGAGGAGTCGAAGAGAGGGGGGAGTGTGGGAACAGAGGAAGGAGGGTGGTGACTGAAGGTGGAAGCAAAAGGATGAAACCATGTGTTCAGACAAACGGCTGATTTAATCTTTCATTGAAAAACATTGTGCAGAATAATTTAGGTAGGTAACTAAACATTTCTGACTTTGGTGACTTTTGAAGATGGTGTCAAACGGCGATGCATGTCGCTGCAGTCTGTTAATCAGAAAGCTGTCACCGGCTGCTCTCTGGTCATCTCTAGGCTTCAGCTTAGCAGACTGCGCATACAGTCAAAGGCAAGGACTTTCTGTCACGTAAAGAAGACCTGTGAACATTCAGCAGAGTTTAGCACCAGCTCTGGTCACTGGTGCCTGCAGAAACTCAGCACTGTTTGTAAGATCTGTATGTTTTTCACTGGGGACAGTGCATATTGTAATTGTTGTCCCTTGGCTTGATGATACATTATCCAGTAGAATTGACGTTAATGAGTTGATGTATGCTAAAGACGGATACCTCTGTCTGTTTAACAATAATTAAGCACTATTTTTTTCTTTTTGTTACATCAAACGATTCTGTGAAAATATGTCTTATTTTCTGAAAGTTTAGTTGTTTAATGCAGTAAATGTCTCCAACATACTAAACATTTAATTGCATTTAAAACAGATTCAGTGCAATTCTCAAAATAAATGCCACGTGGACAAATAATGCACTTTAAATGTTGTAGCCATGGTGTCTGAGTTGTCTCAGCATCTCTGGTCGTCTGTCTGTTTATAGCTAAGGTAAGTGCTGCGCTGTAATCCCATTATTGGATTAGACTGCAGCCTGCAGCTTTCTCCTGCAGGCTAAATGGCACACCCACTGAGCCAAGTACTGCTGAACTTAACACTCACTGAGGGAGAAGCCACCGTCTGATTACAAACCAATAGGACACTAATAGGAAGAGCTTATTTCTTTCTGGGAGCCAAAAAAGTAATATGGTAGTGACAGTGTTTCCCCTCGGATTTGCATGAGTTTTATTTCGCACCAATGGAAGATATTTGGTGCTACTACCAATATAAGGACCAAATACACATTTGTACACAGTTGGAGATACTGAATTTATGTTTGATAAAATGCCTTCAAACACATGCAGACAATGTATGTTCTGCTGTTGGTCTTGCCTCTCTTACTCCTCCACAGTCACAATTATCATATTTTGGAAAAATGTGTGCCATGTAGGTGTCGATTAGGTTGTTAGATATTTTGGGATTTATTGAAAATAGATTTATTTTATTTAAATTTATTTAAAATACAAGTTTTTGTCAATATGAAATGAAAAAAGGTAGTGGAAAAAGTTTTTATATTATTAATTATTTAAGTGATTAATAAGTGGAGTTGCTGTCTAAAATAAATTCCACACAAATTTGTGATTGTCATGAAAATGACCGCTACATGTGCTGACATTAACTTTTGCATTGGCTGTCAGTGGCCTTTTTAAAACCTTTCATGAACCCCCATGAGGTAATATGGCTGCCATCTCAAATGTTCATTCGTATGGTTTAGGTTTATGAGACTGTCTATTAAGTGTTTATGTGCTTTGATTAAACTTGTTTATCTCATACAAATACGAAAAGCAATTCAATTCTTTTTATTGACTTTTTAAGTAAATTATGGTGGTAAAAGAAGGATTTTTCCCCTTCTCTTGCCCCTTTTGCTAATTACATATTTCCTTTAATTTCACCCATTATTTAGGTTATTGGGCCACATAAAACACAAAATACATAACCAATTGCAATCAAAATAATTGTATTTCCTTCTGCTTTCCACAGGGAACATACCCATAGAGGGAAGAACAGTGGATGGAAGAGAGAGAGAGACGGAGAGTGTGACGAGGCAGGAGGATAAGAAGATACAGGTCTGGTGAAAAGGTGAGACAAGATGTCATTGTCTTGTTGGGAGCTGTGGGAAGGTTGGATTTGTGTTCTGGGCATGAAAGAAGTACTTATACTCATACTGATACTCATTTTAGTAATTTTATTTAACCTATAGCAATCAGTATAGCAATGTATTGATTTGCCATTGCAAATGTAGTTGTACCAATCGAGGACTTGTTGATTTATCGGCATCCGCTGTTTCAACTTGCACACAGCTATTAATCTATAATGAGCGGTGAGCCGCTAAAACGGAGGTTTCAGTTCTTGGTGTTAAAATTGTCACCCTTTCCATTTTCACTACTAAATGCATTGCAAATCAGTACTGTAGGTAGTAAAAGAAGGATCAGTTCAAAAAAGTTGAAATATTTGACAACCATCAGTGCTGCAGTTTTGTGTTGAGACATGATTCTGGCAGTACATGATAGGCATTGGCAAAGTATAAAACAGCAAAGCATGCTCAAGTCCCAGAAGACTTGAGAGATCCACAAACTGCTTGGCTCACATCAACTCCTATTGTCTAATTTTAAACTATTTGTCCATCTCAGCTCTGAAGGCTTCAAGAGTTTCAAAATATTAAGATGTTTACTTTTCCAACATTTTTTCTTCCTTGCATGGTCTGTGCTTTGTCTCTGTTTGTCTGCCCAAATAGTTCAGTGTGCTTTCTGTTTGCGTTCAGCACTGGTGTACTTTGCAGTGTGACGTAGTAGCGTTTTTCCATTTGAATTGCCTTTACAGTTTCCACTGAGTCCTGTTTGTACGAGCCTACTACTGTTACAGCTGAAGCTACTGTCACGGCTCGTGTAGGCAGGAAGTCTGATAGCGTCTATCTCTGACCTTGAGTGTCTTTATGTTTCAATTGCTCTCTTTGTCTCTCACTTTTCACTCCACTCCACCTCCGTCCTGCTGTGTCTCTAGTCTCAGCCTCTGACTATACTGTTAGATTTGGTGATGTGTTTCAGTATAAACAGCTCAGTAGTCTCTGTAGTACCAAACTGTGAACTGGCACAGCCATTTATCGTCCCCCTAGATAATGGTTATACAATAACATGAGTGAAGTCATTGTTCCTCTGAAAGACTCAGTGTCTATACTTGACAGTGTCTTACTATAGCTCGAGTCCATAGGCTGCTTTGCCTTCAGTAGTCAGAGGCTCTTGAGCATGCACCAGTTTGATTATTTTTGATTTTGAACCGAGTGGGAATATGACTCAAATCTCCTCTCTCTCACACACCCAAGCTGCATTAATAAAAATATGTGCATCAGTTGTAATACAAAAAAAGTTTGTTTTAGGTATTTTTTTTTTTTATAAGCAAAAATGCCCAAATTCTCTTTATTTGCTTTTCTGAAATATTTGTTCTTCCAGCTTGTCTTTATCGCATATGATAGTACACTGGATATCTTGAGTTTCGGGCGTTTTTCTGGCATAACAAGCATCTTTCTTCACATTGGGTTCTGAGACCCTGTGATGACATTTTTTTCCATTTTCTGACACAGTACAAGCCAAAGAATTTATTGATTAATCAAGAAAATAAGTGGCAGATGAAAATAATAATTACTAGCTGCCTTTCACGCTAAGGACTATATTTAAAACACCAAACAAAGAAATGGAACATCCAAGAGAACAAATGTGCAAAATGCATAACCAAGGGTTTGAGTGCTTATCATTATTTACACTCTTAAGCAACACTTTCATTCTTAATTATGTATCAATGATTTAGAAAAAAATGTCAACAGATGCAGATAATGAAGTCATCAGCAGGATTGAAACTGGCTGATGAAATCTCCAGTCATGAAAAGAAACCCAGAAAATAATGAATTAACACGGGCTTGTTTCTGCCAAAGTTGCCGTCTTGAGTAGAGTGTGTAGTGTCGTTGTGTAGAGACATAAACCTGGCCATGCACAATAGTAATTGGTGCAAAGCATGCTCAACTCCCAGAAAAATCCTTACTCAAACCAGCGACTAGAAGCCAACACTCATCATGACCGTTTTAAACTATTTGTAGTGTTAAAAAAAATTCCTAAGCACACCTGGTGGCAGCCACTACCAGCCTGGGTGTGGGTGGACAGGTGACTGTAAAGTTAATAAATGGCTGAATAATGGACAACCCAGTAATGAGTCATAGTAAAAAATGGAGCTTGTGTTTTTGTGTACGTTGCCCTTAGTTAGGGTTTGGTGTGCATGTGTGGACACCCCTTGTAACCCCTTCCAAAGTTTGACGTGACACTGATGGACCATGTGACTAGTGTCCTTATCTACTCCTGCACACATTAACGCTGAGCATGCAATCTCATGTAGTGAACACTGTTTTGAAAAGGATGTTCAACACTCCAGTAAATGTCTTCACACTTCCTCATGCTCTTGAAACAGGAAAGATTTCCCCTCAGCTTTTCTGTTTGTTCACAAGGGTTTTTTGAATACTTGAGAGAGAGAGAGAGAGAGAGAGAGAGAGACTGAGAGAGAGGGACGCTGGCATGTGCGTCTTGCACTGATGTCATCGTGCTCGGACAAGCCCAGAGGAATTGGGAGTGTTTAGGAATGTTGCCATGACAACATGGTCTTCCCTTACAGGAGCTCCTTTACTGATTAGTCAGTTTCAGAAAATAGATTTCGATGGGTTTCACCCAACAAGGACTATAAAGATAATCAATTGAACTATCCTTAACATATAATAATACAGTGTATGTACACCATTTGCTGTATACAGAATAAATAGGCAGCAACGCTGGCCCTCATAATCAAACATGTCTGAGTATGAGGAGTGTTTGCCAATGTGTTGTGTGGGAGCTGGAGCTGATTTTCTAGCAGTGCTAGAGGGGATGAGGAAACATGTCCATGTATGTGGAAAGTTCAGATCTGCTGTAAGTTCTGGTCCCTTTCTCACAATTCAGGTGTACATTTATTTAACATGAAAATAGAAGTGCAGGGAGTTCACTAATGCTTGTGCTGCACTTGAAGTGATGTGACAGGTGAAATCCATTTAGTACGAGGACTAACTGTGTAGCCAAATCCGTGTCAAGTTGCATATCTGTGTTTTATACCTGTTATTCCGCCCACTCTTAGAGCAGCCCTTTTTCTTTTTTTTAAAAAAATTCAGTGTTGAAATTTGTTGCTGAGGGCCTGGTGTGTTTTACTGACATGCAAATGATTCTAAAGAATATGTCAGCTTTTGGCAACAAAGCACCATGTTTCAAATAGACTTTGCAGTTGCATAGCAACAGGACACATGAAAAGTGCCTTTAGCGAAAAGAAATGTTCAGTTGACAATCGGTGCATGTAGTGATTTCGACAGCCCAGTCAAACAGTGCAAAGCTTGTAAATTGCATTGTTTTACCATTTGTGGGTTGTCTCCAGTGATTGGCATCACTGTCACTTTTTTTTTTTACTGATCAAATTATCTATAATAATATCTGGTAAATCGAGTGACCTCCTGATAAATACAGTGACTTATTTGATCTAACTTCCTCAAGTCAGGACTCTCAAATAGCTTTAGAACCCGTGTTGATTACAGGGTCTGTCTTTTATGACCCAATGTGCAAAAAACAGCCTTTCATCTGTATTCACATGTACCTTGGTTTAGAACCACCTCTGTTCTACTCCTACTCTCCAGGTTAGTTTATGTAACAGGTAAGGTAGAAAAACACTTTCTTGGTTAATTCTATTGATCCTATTTCACTGTTCTAGGATTCAGCATTTTGGAGACTTTCACACACTTTAGTTTCTGTGTTTCTTGCAAAGAGTACACATTGTACTGGGTTGATGTGCGGCTGACTTCAGGAAATTGACCTTTCTGCCTTTTATACATGTTAGAAGCTGCAGCTGCATTCCTCTCACATCAACTTCAGTGACAGCCTCTTTTTGCCTTTTGCTCTTTGTCCCTCCTTATCCACATTCCACCTCTCTTCCCTCCTCCTTAACCTTGGTATCATCTGGGTTTTCTTATTCTTTTTGTCACATTTCTCTTCTCTCGTCACCTCAGCCACAGACTCTGTGTTTGTGTCTTGTCCCTATATTCCCTCTCTCTCTCTCCCCTCTCCTCTCAACGGGCTCTGTCTGTAAGATGATAGCAGCGTTCGAGCTGCTGCCAACTCCAGGGGCCCTCATGAAAGCAGCTCTCAGATGGAAGCAAAGGGGAAGAGGAACAAACTGTACTCTATGTACAAAGCAGCAGCAAAGAACATGCTTGTCCACACCAGGACTGAGCAATGTTGAAGTTTATATTTTGCGATTAATTTGCAATGTGTGTTGCAGTCCACACTCGTTTAACAATCATATACACACTAGCGCTGCAGCAAACAATGATTTTAGTTATTGATTACCTCAGGATGGTTGTTTTGAACACAATATCATGTAGACAACCACTATACAATGAGAGTTAAATAATGGTTAGAAAATAAAAATCTTTATTTCCCCCCGAAAAAACAATGTCTGTGTGTCTCAAGTGTTGAGCATCTTTCTACATGACTTTGACTCACACTGCCTTATAAGGATACGTGTTTTTCCCTGTGTAGCCTCTTTGAATCAAACGCTTTCGGGTTGACAGAGGACTTTCCATGTAAGAAGGTTGAGTCAAGATCCATGTAAGTAAACAACTGCGTTTGCTGGAAGGGGCTTGTCCTGTTAAGTGTCAGGGCTGCCTGAAGGAGCAGGTCAACCCTGCAGTCAACGCTACACCTTTCTGCTATGTTTCTTAGTCAGTGGGTTATTTGTATTGTAATGCTTCTTCTTTAAAGTACTTTAAGATCAGTTTCTTGAGTTCATAATAATGATATGATGTGTTTTTGATCGGTTCCAGAGAGAGGCCGTACAGCCTCTGGCAGACTTTGTTGAGATGCTGGCTGTGTGCCCAGGTTAAGCGAGTGAGCTGTGAATTAACAAAGGTGGAGTTTGGCCTCAGTTAAGTGCGTCTGGTCCGTATGTAGGGTTTTATAGCATTGGCTGCTGGTTTGTGTGCCTGAAAGAAACTTTATTGCTTGTGACTTTGAGTGGTTGGATTATTTTGTCTCTATTTGATAAGGTTGTCTTACTATAGTAAACATGCCCCTCCGTACTGCATTTTGATAACAATTGGGAGCACACTTTCAAACTTGCAACACATTCATGCTTCATAGCACATGCAAACTTGCTCATTGTCCACACATGGGTTTGTTTGCTCTCTTATCATTATGGCTAGTGAACAGAGTGGTTGCTATTTGAACTCAAGGTTTATAAATAGACCTGGGTACTGCTGCAGCAGGCAGAGAGAGCTAACGCACTTGGTAACCTGCTTGAAGAAAAGGTCAGAAGAGACACACACACACACACACACACACACTCCTTACTGTCAAACACACCAGTCCACTTTTTACTGAAGGAGTCTGCCTCTTATTGTTTTTACCTCGCCCTCTCACTGGCTGTCTTTGTTTCTACTCCTCTCTCTTTCTGCTCAAGGATCAGAGGTTTTGCTTGCAATGGCATCCTAGGGTAGTGCTGCTAGCTTTAAGCCTGTTGTATAACTCTAATCTAGTCTTACCCATACACAATCATCCCCCTTTAAGAGAAGGTGTGCTGGTGGTCACTCTTTCTTCATGTTACTTTTCTGACTTACATATTCGTCTCACATTCTAGTGGTACCATAAGCAGGAGAGAGGAGAGATGGGAATGATAAGTCTCCTTTAACCATAGAGAGAGAACAGGGTGAACGGATAAGGTTGTGTTCACTGGGTCAAAAAGGCTTGTAATTAATTTCCAAAATATCATTGAATTGGCTTCCATAGCTACTGTATACCTTTGCCTCCATTAGAGCTGGCCTGCACCTTCTTTAATTGTGTTTTAATGTGTGTTCATGAGTCGCTGTGCATTGATTGAACAGTATGTCCAATGAGTCATATGAGCAGCAAATGTAACAAATTCTGAAAGAGACTTTAGTCATCGCTGTTGGTGTGATTTGGTGATGGATATTGATGTGACTGAGTGGTTTCCAAACGGATGATTGTCTTTGAAGTTATTGATAATGGTCATGCAATCCGCTGACCTAACCATATTTCTCTCCTTTTTTGTCTCGTTCTTTCTTTCCCAGCAGTGCCAGAGCATACCAAGTCAAGGCAGAGTCCTTAATCTGAACCACATCCCCCCCCTTCCCCTTCCCCACACATACACCTACACACACACACATCCCCCCCCACACACACACAAACGAATACACACACACATACAGTCCTCAGCAATGCCAAGGGGGCCCGATCAGCTTGCTGCCCGCTCTGACAAGCCCTGCCTCTTCATCTCAGGCCCTTGAGGCTGTGCCCTCTGAGCTTTGACCTTTTGACCCCCCCCCCCCCCCCCCCCCCTTTGTCGACCTGGGAACCAGAGGTCACCTGTTTTCCACTCAACCAGGGGACGTCCTCCTGCCCAGCCAGGAGCCACATCCACACGCCCCACTCACAGGTAAACCATGAAAAGAAATGAAAGGGCGCAAGCAAACAGCAGTGGATTGCATTCAATCAGATCCGCATGCATCGTTAAACACATAGAAGGAAATAAGCCCACACACACACATTGTCTGCCAATAATCACATTCTTGGATAAGAAAGACAACAATTGTGCAGTTACATTTAAATGGCAATAAATGTTACAATGTGGGTGTGTCATTGCTCATAGCTTTCGGATGAGTTTCTATTTGTACCTCTATCTTGAAAAAGTAAACACTGACTGCAATAAATTCAGAGTGGAGGCTGCTCTAAATGGTACCCTAAACATGATTTACTTGTAATGATTTATGGTATTTAAATTGGAATTGCACTTTTTGGGGAACATAAATTATTTTCTAAATTGATTTCATAATGGTGATATTGAGCAAACTAAGTGGAACATAATGACTTGTTAGTGTGCAGTCTTATTATTGCACCAAAAGGGGACTCAATTACAACAATAATAAGAATAAAGATAATAAGAATAAGCACCAATTTTAGCTCCATCAAGTCCATGAGAATCACTCACACACACACACACACGTTATTACTTATTTTATCAGCTGGATAACCAATTGTAGGTACTAATGTAGGTTCTGCAACTAGCAGGGTTTGTCAACTAATGCTATTCTACTTGCAAGCTCTTTCTTTGAACCCTCTTACTTTAACACTCTAGTCTTCTTCTCTGTTTGCTTGATTCTCATTGAATGTTCTGTCTGTCTAAACTATTTCTAGCATCTTCCCATTTATGTTTTCTGGCTCTTTCTCTAACTCCCTCCAAGTCTGTTTGACAGTCTTTCCTCTCTCTGTTTCCAGGCATGGCTCCCATTCGGGATTCCGTCAGCCACTCCCCTAATCAAACAGGTGACTACACATTTGCCCTCTTCCTTCTAGTTTTCTCTGCATTTTACTCTTCCACCCATTGTCTTACTTTGGCTCTCTACTTTGTGATCAACAGACTAGGTAAACTGAGTCTGACTTGACCTTGACAGATGATGCATTTTATTCATGTCAAATATGAGATAGAGAGACAGGGAGAGATGAATGAGTGAGTGAGTGAGTGAGTGAGAAAGTGGGTGTGAGAGAGGGTGCAAGAGGAGACTTGGCAAGCGAACACCACAAGCACCATGGAGAGCTGGCAAACACTTTATGTGAAGAGAGGCTTTGAAAGTGAGAGATGCTTTGAGTGAGAGTGACCCAAAGCTGTGCAACCAATCGGTCAGGAGACTCGTCAGTGGTCTCAGGAGATAGTAGGTGAAGAGACCGACAAAAAATAAAGAAAGTAGATTTTTTTTATGATTGAAAGGATATAAAGTGTTAACAATAAAACGGTGCTCCTTTGAGATACCTTCGAGCCAATGGAGTGGATATGCTGCCCTCTGTATCTTCATAGGGCGGGTACCAGAATTGATTTGACTTTATAGCCTCATCATGTGTTTGCTCACAACCCATAAGCTCATTACTAAACTGCAAAGCTCAAGCAGAGTGTTTTGTTTTTCATCTCTTTCTAAAGGTTTATTGATTTTTCATTAACCAGAAACAACAAGACAGATTTTTTGATGCCTGAAAATCTATGTAGGCCTTGCACTGTCTCAGATCACCAACTGCCTGTCAAAAAAAACAAAACAATGAAGTTTATTTGGATCAACTTAATGGAGTCAACCTTGGGTAGTCAAGGGTAACATTAGAGGTTCTGTCACAATTAAAGCCTTTTTCAGTGACTACTTGGCTCCATCACCGCTTTCACATTGAAACACTTTGGTACTCACCAAATTCATTCTGGCATTAAAGTAACTTACAGCAGGATATGAATGGGGACCTCCACTGCAAGGATGCAGTTTGAGTTACAAAGCCTCCTGCCAAATTATGATGGCAATTATTCAAAGGGGTTGCTGCAGCGCTGAAAATTCAGACACTCTTGATTGCGACTGGATGAGTGTGTGCATAATGGCCATGCAAGAAAAATCGGATCAGAGGTGGTCTCTGGAGTCTAATTCTAAGGACATGCCAGGACCGCATGCAGATGATCTCAGACACTGTTATTGTGTTTGGAAAAAGTATCAAGGTTTAAATCAAGTCTGAACCTTTTCTGTTGCCACCACCTCTTCGCATTTGCACCTCCTTCCCTCCCTGCCTCTTTTCACACTCAATTGCCATCTCCCCTATGCCCTCCATCTCTCCTCTTCTGCTGATTTTCAACCTCCGCCTCTCTGAATCCTAGTTTATAGCTTTGGCATGCTTTTGGGTCCTGCTGTGGTGACAAAATGGTGGCAGCTGTGTCCAGGCTCAGGCCTGGCACTGATCGCATTCAGAACAGTTGGGATGCTGAAGGTTGGAGGGAATTGAAAAATAGAAAAGCGACAGTGAGTGAAGCGAATTCAAACCACATCTGTTGTTTCATTTAATATGGACGTAATTTCTTGACAGTGTGAAACTGCATCTTTGAAACTAAACTTGGTATATTAAGTCATCTTTTATAAAATGTACATCTCCAATCTAACAGTATCATCTTCATCCATGTCCATCCTTCTTTTTTCAGGTCTGGAGCATTCTGGCTTGGACTCGCAGTATGAGCCTTCCCCCTGGTCCTCTGGCTCGCCCTGCAGCAGTGACGGCAACAGCAACTGGGGCAAAGTCCTAGTGGACGGAAACACAGACAAACCCAACAACCCTTCTTCAACTAACTCTTCTGTCTGGCCTCCCTCATCCTCTTCATTCTCTTGCTCCTCGTCTTCTTCCTCTTCAGGCTGTGGGTCCGGATCGGACCCTGAGTTGGCATCAGAATGCATGGACGCAGACTCTAGCTCGTCGATTGGCTCTGAGAAAAACCTCGCCGCTGTGACAACAGTGATGATGATGTCAGCAAATGCTTCTTCTTCTGTGTCTTCTACGGCTTCTTCCCCCTCCTCCTCTATGGTGACTTCTGCCATGATGGTCGGCGTTTCAGTGAATGGAGACAGCAACGGCAACAGTCGCCAGGTAATTGGTGGAGGAATGGGAGCCATCAGCGGTGCAAATAATGGAAATAATAACATCAACGGGCCCTCCCACTACTCCATGGCTGGGTCCAGCAGTATTGGCAGCAATAACATGGGTAACCACAACAACAAGCCCGTCAATAATGGAGGTGTATGGGGCACCCCGTCAGGCAGCAACATGATCACCGCCGCCGGAAGCACCCCCTGCATCAATGGAGGGTTGAACCCAAATACTTTAAACCCAAATGCCAACCACGGTGCCTGGCCACAGAATTTAACCCCAAGCCCAACGTCCCAGGGCCAACGTCCTCCACAGGCTCAAGGGATGAGTTCCAAACTGGGTCTAGCTCCCCAACAGGGCCCGATGTTGGGCTGGGGTAGCATGGCAGCTCCAAACAACAGCAGTATGATGGAAGACACTGAGGTGAATAATGGTACAGCAAGCAGCAAGGTGTTAGGAAGCAGCAACAGTGGAAATGGTGGCCTCCAGCCTACCAACCTTAACACTGAATCCAATGGACCAAATAACACTATTATGATGAATACTACTACTACTACTACTAATGCCACAATGACCTCTAGTCCACCAAACTCTACCGCCTCACCCCAGCTTAGCGGGGATTGTTCCTGGGGCTCTATTGGAGGAGGGAGTGGGGGTCCGCTGCCCAATGGAAACCCCTCATCAGCCCCCCAGCACCCACAAGGAGAGCTGGGGGCTCCTGGGGCCTTCGGTACACCTTGGGGCGCAACTACCTACCCTGGAGAAAAGGGCCACCCAAATGCAGACACTGTGAACCCCCAAAACCCTGCCTTAATGCAGGGTGGGACCCCCCAAAACTCCTTAACTGCTGCTTACAAGAGTAATAATACCCACAATAACACTGGGGCCCCACGCTGGGACCAGGGGCCCACCAATAACCCAAACCAGCCCCAGAGTAACTTGTCCTGGGGTGTCAGTTCGAATCAGATCCCAGGCTCTGCAGGCCAAACACCAGGAAATGGCAACCAAACTACGATGGGCCCTCCAGCAGGGATACCTCGTCCCTGGGGGAGCAGCGCGTCTTCTTCTTCCTCGTCCTCATCGTCTTCTTCCGCATCTAACAACAAGATGTCAAATGGAGAATGGGGATCGACTGCTCCTGGTAACAACCATTTAGATGCTGGAAGTCATAAAGGAAACTCTGCCAACAATGGCTGGAAGAGCCTGGAGGATGACGCCATCGGCATGGGAGGTGGAAGTGGAGGTGGAAGTGGAGGAGGTGGAAGCCATGGCTTGGGGAGTGGAGGCTGGGGTCGCTCTGGAGGAAGTGAGGGAAGCGGAGAGAGCTCTGGAGGTCGTTCCAGCTCTGACAGAGATGGCAGCCAATCAAAAGGGGGAAACCGCAGAAAAGGTACTCCAACAATACCACCAACTGTGACCCGGAACGATTTGGACCCAAGAGTTCTGTCCAACACTGGATGGGGACAGACGCCTGTACGACAGAACACCGCCTGGGATGTCACTACTACTTCTAACAATCAGCACCAGGGTCCCAGGGGAGACGAAAGAAAGCATAGCAGTGGAGGCTCCGGCTGGGGCACAACAACACCGGCAGCTCCTTCCCAGACCTCTGGAGGTATGGCTATAATATGTATGAAATAATAATGTATTTTAGTGATATAAAGAAACATGTTCAGGTATAAAAGAGAACATTTTCAATTCAACTTGCAGGTTGGGGAGGTGGGCCAGGCAGCTCAGGCCCAGGTACAGGAGGTTCAGGCTGGGGAGAGCGACCAACCTCTGGTTGGGACAGCAAAGTCCCAGCAAGTGGAGGTGGACAGAGTGGCTGGGATGATGGACCCAACTACAAGGGAAGCAACAGCAACACCAGTAACACCTGGAGCAATAACATTAACAAAGAAGACAGGTAATCTAAGTTTAAATTGGGAAATACTGATGGCATTTTCATTTCATTTTCTCTACTTTTTGCAAACATTATTGTCTATATCCACCTTATAATTTTACTGATCACATTGATTGCTTTTTTGTAGGTCCAATACATGGACTAATGCGCCCAAACCACAACAGGGCTGGGGTTCCAACAGTGGAAATGGAAGTGAAGGCTGGGGTAATAGTGGAGATGGTGCCCGACCAGGGGCCAGCAGCCATTGGGGGGAACCTCAGAAAGGTGCAGGCTCAGTGGGTTGGGACAGCGACAGTGACCGGTCTGGTTCTGGATGTTGGAGCGAGCCAAGCAGAACCAACACCAGCAGTGGCAACACCTGGGTTGGGAGTGGAGGATCAAATACTCCAGATCAGAGCACTCCAAACCCAGGTTCCAACTGGGGCGACTCTGTCCACAAACCCAATCCTCAGAATAACAGCCAGGGCTGGGGTGAGCCAATGAAGAACAACCAAGCATCCCAGAACTGGGGTGAGCCGAATCCCAAGCCCTCCAACGAGTGGGGAAAAGGTCCTGAATCCAACACATCCAGAGGCAATCAAGGCCCTAACAAGCCTACAGGTAGTTAAGATTTATATAATTCCTTATTAGTCTCAGAGTCTCCTGTGCAAAGAAAAACCTATAGTGAGTACATAGTACTCTTTGTATTGTAGCTCATATTGTGTCTCAATGTAAATGTGTTCATAAGTGCTATTTTGACTGTAATATGATTTTAGTGTCCCATTTTGCACATACAACCAAAGAAATATCTCTTCTTTTTTGCACACAGAAAGTAGACAATAATGTATTTTCTGCATGCCTGTACACAGCAATCCTGCTATACACTGTATAGCAAAGACAGAGGTGGGAGGACATACAATTTACAAATACACTTTTCTATCAGGCTGGCTGGGAGGCCCCATGCCCACAGTAGGTCAGAAGGAAGAAGTGGCAACTGGGTGGGAAGAGCCTTCTCCAGAGTCCATTCGTCGGAGGATGGAGATCGATGATGGGACAGCAGCTTGGGGAGACCCTGGTAAAGAATCAAACGCAAAAAAAAGATTGGCTGCGTAGCCTGAACAAAATCATGAAATTCCAGACTGATCATATAATTCAACTTTCTTCCCAGGTAAATACAGCGGTGGACCTGTCAACATGTGGAACAGCAGGACTGGCCAATCAGAACAGGAGGCTATGGGCCCATCCTCTCAGCGCCAGTCCCACCCAGCAAACGTCACAAAACATCCTCCTCAGCCCATGCAGCCTATTGCCCAGGACAAAAGCTGCACTTCTGGTAAAGTGGAATTTGTATGCATGCACCCATACGGCCTGATGAAGCCAGATTAATTAGTTGTCCTAATTAAAAGTAATTTAAAAATAGGTTCTATACAGATGCTAGATGTATGTAATGAATAAACTAAATTTCAGTTGAACCAGTCATAATCTCACAGAGCTTTGACTACGAAAACACAAATAGGCAGGAGTACAAAAACCTATGCACGTGCCCACGCACGTGCATACACGTGGAAACAACGATGATGCTGATTCGAGCACATCTGAGTCACACTAGCTCTCTTTGTAGTATACCAGGTTACAACAGATCTCGTCATTAGCTATATGTTTATTCCTGCAGGAATACTTTCATCCTCTCACTTGTGACAGAATGTACCAAGCCCGAGTTGCATTAGCCTGCAGTTTAATGTTTTATTTTTAATTTGGTATTGAGGTACACATAAAAATGCTGGGACACGAGCCATTATCTAAAATGCTACAAGCATGTAAGTGCAAGCCTTCTGGTGCAGTCTGTAAACCTCACAAATGGATAAAAAGGTGCAAGTCCCACCCACCCACACTCTCTTTTTGAGATGGCTGAAACAAGGTCTTAAAAGGTTTTTGACACAAAACAGCGTGGATGCACACACATTGACAAATGTATTCAAAAGCATACACAATTTGCACAGAGGCATAGATAGAAAACAAACACGTACAGCTATTCTCTCCCATCTCCCCATGGTGTTGTCTATGTCGAGGGCTTTTTGTAAAGCGGGTTGAGTCATCCCTTTGGAATGCTAAGAGCATCGATTTTTCTCTCCCCTCATTTGCCTTTCTTTCCTCCTCCCTTTCTCTTTCACCCGCCAATTCTGCTCAGTGAAACACAAGCTTTTATTGGGTTTGAGAGAGAGAGAGAGACCGTGAGTGGTAGAGGAGGAGGTCTGGTGACTCGGTTATAGGAATGGTTCCAATGTTAGATGGGAAAACTGAAAAGAGTAGCTATTCTGTAAAAGTAGGCTGAGGAAGGGAAAAGAGGGGAGGGACTGTTGGGGTTATGCAGGGTTGCTGTCTCGCAAGCTAACTGGAGCAGCAAAGTGGGTGGAAAGGAAGGGCGGGGCAAACTAGGCAGCTACTGTGAATCGAAATCTACAACCTGATTATTTCTCTGATCATTTTTATGCAGAAATTTATTAAAAGTGGCAACTTTGTAAATTGAAAGAAAAATTCTGAGGTCTTTAAGTAAATGCATATTTGTTGTAATATTTAGAATTGGATAAATATGTTGATTCTGTCTGAAATAATATACTGCTCAGTCTGCTCCAGGATTTGAAAATGTGCAACTGAAATCAAATTTTATATTCTGTACACACATGCACACACACACATGCGCACACACATCTTGTGTTTCTCATCCCCCTTTTATTAGATCAACTAATGCACCTACATAGATGGTGAAACGAAGCAATAGATGCAGGCTAGGGTTACATTTTCTCTTTTGGTGTTTATGTTTGCATCACATGTACAGTGTTGAGTGCATATGTACAGCTACCTTAAACATGAAAACATGTGCCAGTTTGTGCAAACTCAGCTACCTCTGCATGACTGTTTCGCTCTGTGTTTGTTTTTGTGTTGTTCTATCTGCACATACTTGGGTGCAAGCATGTTCGGTCACATGAGGGACACTGGAGCCTGAGGCCACCCCATGATCTGTCCTATTTTTACGGGGAGGTATCCCTGGCATCTCCCCAAACGCCTCCTGTGGAGGGAGAAAGTAGCAGGTCTGGGTGGTCAGCTGTAACAGGACCTCTTTGAACTCATACTAACACTCACTTTGAGGGCACAGTCTCACATTTGAAAGCATATGGGGACCTGTGCACACCCACAGGGCTTAAAGTAAACAACACTTACATAAGCAAGGTGACATGGGGTTCCCCAGGGACATGAGCAGGGCTTGCTCCTGGAGCTTTGCAGCAGAGAAAAACAGTGTAAACTTGCAGCATCATTGCAAATGGCTCCCAAGAAGAAAATGTTTTCATCCACATATTTAAATGAGGGGCATCGATGTCACCTTTTCCACATGATGCTACCCACTCTCCAACTCATGAGTGTCCAAAGGAGCGTGATATGGCTGCTCTATCTAAGGAAAGTCTTAATAAATGCCAGTTTTATGTGTTTTATCAACTACATCTTGATATGTAGTTGGCCATAGGGGTAATACTGTCACACTGAACAAGGCATGTTCTGCAAGTAACAATTAGACTTTCTTTGTTCTATAGAATATTTAAAAGTTTTTTATTGTGTGTGAGGACATGCAGCGTACAGGCCCAGTTGGAATATTGTGGTATCATTGTTTCTGCTTGATGGAGAGTAATAGTTTTTGCTGTCCTTTCTTCGTATATTTTAGCTTTGGATGCATTTTAGCTTTTTGAATATTCAAATAATGATACATTTTAATGAATGGCCATTGGTTCAAGACAACACCACAGAAAGGGCATTCTTATTCTAATGGGTACCTCCCTCTTTTCCTGCAGGTTGGGGTGAGCCTTACACCCAGCAGAAGGAGTCCTCAACGTGGGGGGAGTCTTCCTCTGCTCCACCTGTAACAGTGGACAATGGGACGTCTGCCTGGGGGAAGCCCATGGACACTAGCTCCAACTGGGATGAACCCAGCAGGGGTAGCAGAGAATCTGGGCCTGGATGGGGTGGCCAGCATAAGTCTGGTAGGTGCACTCATTTACATAATTATTCAGCAAAAGCCTGCATCTGAGGTGAAAAATGGTGTTAAACCTGTATGCTATCTTGTCTGATGTTGAAATGATTTTCTGTTTCTTCCTCTCCGCCTCTTTGTAGCTCCAGGTCCCAAGCCCATGGAGACGTGGGGTGGTGAGGAGGTGTCCATGGGCAATAGCTGGGACCAGGAAGAGGAGGTAGAGATTGGCATGTGGAGCAACAGCCAACACGACAACCGGTCCCATGATCAGAACAGCTGGAACTACAAGCATAAAAATGCCTACAAGGTTCGTTCACCTATTAAAGTAAAGCACAACAAGGTTTATGGTCTGGAGTTCTTTTTTGACAGAATAGAAATATTAACATTGATGGTTGGGAACTAATGTCTTTGATACTTCAGAAACAAGGCCACCAAGTATCTCAAATCATATTTCAACTGTTTTTCAGATGAACAAACCAGTCAACAAACAGGATGAACCCTGGATGAAACCCTTCATCAACCAGTTCAACAGCATGAACTTCTCTGTGAGTACTATTTCCCATTGTTTTGCTGTCAGCAGCCTTGTAGTTCCTGTTATATCCAACTTTATATGGATATTACATTTTCTTGTCTTCCCCTTGCAGAGAGACTCTCCTGATGACTCAATGAAGACTGGAGCAGGGATGGTACAAGACAAGCGTATGGACATGGGCGGTATGGGAGACTACAATGGAGTAATGGGGAAGAACCCTGGGTCCCGACACCAGCTCCACAAAGAGTCTGCCATGGATCGCAGCCCCTACTATGACAAGGTATGCAGCAACATCAACATTTATCTGGTATCCTATGGGTGGAGGTAAAGAAGGGTGACAGGAATACACACAGCAGGTGGGCTGCATCGGCACTTGTACACTGTTTACAAACAACATTACTAGACAGAGGTTTGGGCAATCTCTCTGTCATTGGTGGTGATCTCGAGGTAGGTGTGGAGTGGAAGAGAGTCTCTTGTTTTAATCTGCCTCTAATGTCAGGCCAGGTAGTTCTCCCTCAGCCCTGTAGTGCCCCACAGTGGTTGTTCTAACACACTGCATTTGATGGATGGGATTTTTCATTTGCTGTGTGCAAGATTTATTTTACAATTATGAAGTATTAGTTTGGCCGTGACACTCATGGGCAACAAATAAGCATTGACATATGCACACTTAACAATTGGTAGTTTTGCACGTGATTTGTAAATATGAGGTAATGATTCATTCCTTTCTGTAGTTCGGTACAAAGCTGCCGTGGGTTTGATTGGCTCTGCTGCTTTTCCTTCTGCATTAAAAAGCTCCTCTTCCCTAATTTGTCTACTGCTCTTCCCTCCACTCCATTGCTTACTCTTCTATTCACCATTTATTACTCCTTTCACCCTTTCCTACACTCTCCACTCTCTCTGACCTCATGTCACTTTCTCATTCCTCCTCTTCTCCCCCTCTTCTGTAAAATTAACTCTTTTCCTTCTTTTCTCCTTCCCTCTCTGCACTTCTTTGGCTGCTGATGCGCTTCCTGTCCCTCTGTGCTTGCCGTCCATCTGCTGTGCACCCGGCCTTGCTTCTGCAGCTGTCTGTCTCCCCCTCTGCTTATGGTAGCCAAGCTTCTGATGAACTCTCCTCCAATCAAAGCATGAGCTTCTCTCCCTCCAATTCTGCTCAGCCTATCCCCTGTCTTGACTCTGGGCCGTCTCCTGCCCACTCTAGTCCTGGGGGCGCTCGGCAGGTGAGTGTGGGATGATGATGAAGAGGATGTTGTCTTGAGGTTGTGACCTGCTGATTCTGAGATGTCAACATTAAGAAAGAATCTTTCTATGTGTATAAATAGGGATTAAATAAACCATATATTACAGAAATGGTATTCTAGGAGGTTACCCGTCAAATGTCAATTCCTATTTGTTTTTTTTTATGATTTTACTTGCTAGTAAATAGCCAGTGGTCAAAAAGTGACTGGCGTTTTAAGTGTAAAACCCCAGTCATTTTTAAGTGTGTTACAAGTTTTTTGACCATTTCTGTGTGTTTGTGTCTTCCCTACTCAGAATGTAAACCCTATGATGGGTGGCAGCAGCGTAGCACAGGGCCGAGGTGGCCCCCAGTCCCAGGTCCCCCCCCAACCCAATCTTCGTAACCAAGTGCCTCCACCCATCCTGCCCTCTCAGGTAACACATGCACAAAACACTTAACATTGTTTTCATCTCGTTCAGGCATCATTGCATCCATTGCTCATAATTTTTGAGGTTACATAGTGTAATCAATAGTCTCAGCATCTCTTATGTGAATGCTCTTTGATCTTGCAGATCGTTCAATTTAGTCTATAGACTTTTAGACTGAATATTAGAATTTTGTTGTAAAATGTATTTAATAAAACTATTAGGTGATGGTTCAACTTGTGCCTATAATATAATCAATGGGCCATGGTTGGCTTTCTAACATTTCATTCACAGGAAAGACATTTGAATGACAGTATATAAACTGAAACATAAAATCTGGTTTATGTTCAGGTTCCTCCATCCCTGTTGAAGTACCCAGGAGGAAATGGAGGTCTGAGCCCTCTGTTTGGCCCCCAGCAGGTGGCTGTTCTCAACCAGCTCTCCCAGCTCAACCAGCTGTCACAGCTCACCCAGATCAGCCAGTTACAGGTAGAGTGACACAAATGCACTTAGGCGTGAAGATGAGGGCATTTTCTGCATTGTTTCAGGTTTTTGTGGTTGTTGAGCTTTTGTGCCACTGAAACTGTTGAAAAGAACCTGATGTAGTTGAATGAAATATCCCTAAAATTCAGCTAATGTACATCCTACATACACATGTTTTGCAGTAAAGTAAGTTAACCTTGTATAGTGTTCCCTTGCAGTATATCCATACTGGCTTATGAATTATATACTATCATTTGAAGTACACAGTATTTGGTTGTAAATGTTTTCATTTTGTCTATCTGCAGCGTCTTCTCCTCCAGCAGCAGCAGCAGCAGCAGCAGCAGCAACATCAGAAGGCTCAGAGCCAGAGAGTCATGCCTGTGGGACGACAGACTGAACAGGTGTGTGTAGAGAAAAATTGCTCTTAATCGAGCATCATTACACCTGAAATTACATTTTTTTTATATGATGAAATAGCACTGGTTCTGTGACGTTGCCTCATTGATTGGTTTCTCAAACTCCTGCCTCCTGTCCCTAGACACGTCCTATTGGTTCATCTCCATCAATGATGCAGCCCCCTCGGCACCTGGACCCCTCCCTGCTGAAACAGCCCCCACTCCCCAAACCGTACCTGGATAACTACTTGTCCCACAATACCCCTGAAATGCAGAAGGATGCTGCTGCTCTTGGATCCTTCAGCAACTTCCCTTTAAGTACGTGGCTAGTGTTAGAGTTATTTTCTACATTTGATTAGTATATTCTCCCTAATAGGGCTGCACGATATTGGAAAAAACTGACATTGTGATTTTTTTTAACCCTGCAAAATATATTGCGATGTGAAAAAATACAGGAATTTTCATCAGATGACCTGAACAGCACTTTATGTTATGCCGCACTGCTGCTATCTTGTGGACAGTTAACTTGCACTGATCTTACCTATTTTTGTCATACTGAGCTGTGTGGTACCAAATGGTCAAACATAAACTTTTAGTTTTTACCAATTCTGTTGAGTTGGCTCATATATTTAAACTCACAGCAACTGACTTCCTCTCTTCTCTGCTGTTTTCTCTCTTCCTACATCGCTCCCTTCAGGCTTGAACTCTAACCTGAATGTATCCCTGGACATGGGTGTTGTTGGCGGTAGTGGTGGCGGAGCTGTGAGCTACAAAGAGCCGCCCCAGTCCAAACTGAAGAAACTTTGGGCTACTGACCCTCTGGAGCAGAACAGCAAACCTGGTAAAGAAGAGCCCCCTGTTGTTTTTGGGACAAACACTAATAGAGTGAGGGTGGGGATTTAGCTGTATAATTTAGAGGTGGCTTAACAGCGTTAAACACACATTAAGATTATTGCTCCACATTATTTATTGCTCCTGTTTTGGTTGGCTCTTTGTGATTGTGTTCTCATGTTTGTGTGTGTTGGTCCCTCAGGTGCTATGTCGTCTGGGCTGCGTCTGGAGGACTCTCCCTTCTATGACTTCCTGTCTCCTGGCCCATCTCCCCTGAGTCCTCCCGGCCAATCAATGGGCTCGGTGGGTGATGGCTGGCCGCCCCGTGCCAACTCCCCCCCACCCCATGGAAACACTGTCACCTGGCCCCCAGGTAGACTTGCTCTCAAATGCACAAACAAACAAAAAACATTTTTTTGTGTAAAAAAAATGCTGATTGCTGTGTGTGTGCCTTTGTGTTATTGTGCAGAGTTCCGACCCGGGGAGCCTTGGAAAGGTTACCCCAACATTGACCCTGAGACTGACCCGTACGTGACCCCCGGCAGTGTCATCAACAACCTCTCCATCAACACCGTCCGCGACACAGACCACCTCAGGGACAGGAACAACGGTAGGTCACACACACATACACAGACGCATTCTGCTGGACAGTAATTTTTTTTCATTGCCAGTTCCATTTTGTATTTGTTAAATTTGTAATCTACAACGCAATCTCTTAATTTTATTTCTTTTAGCAATGAACTTTTAGAAAGTATACATCCTTATTTTAAGCCAAAAAATTGTCAAATTTACTGGTTTCAAAAAACAGCAGGCACCGGCAGATTATATCAATAGCAGGCTAGCATCTGTGTTCGGCCAAACATTGTGTCAGAGAGAAGAAGCACCACTCTCTACCATTAACTGGACTGTTTGGCTCTACTGAAAAAACAGAATCATGTGTCTTAATACAAGCTAATATAGCTTAATATATTTGTGTTAAATTTACTTTTTATGAAATTATGAAACTGAAATAACCAAGAAATTGGGTATGGAAAAAATGGGCCATCAGTATCAGTTCTTAAATATAAAGTTATTTATTATTTTTGTTACACATGAATGTGGAAAACTGAACCTCAGTAGATTGAAGAGACTTTTGAAAGGATTCAGGTCTGATGAGCAGTTTTCATGCTATTGAACACACTCTCACTGACACTTATCCTTCTCTTCTTTTTTTCTCAGGGCCATCCTCATCACTGAACACCACGATGCCTTCTAACAGTGCCTGGTCATCCATTCGTGCCTCCAGCCACAGCGGTTCCCTCACCAGTACAGCACAAAGCACTTCAGGTATGAGTTCGTCTCGACCCAAAAAATCTTGAGAAAACTTAACATAAAGGAGAGGAAAAAAGTTAGAATTTTAAGAACATCCAGAGTAACAACAGCCAAATTAAGTCAAATAGATGTGTGACAATGGACTGGAGGGTATCAAAAGGTTTCACTTTGCTCTCCTGTCGCCTTGCAGCCAGACCCAGTGAGTCAAAGTGGTCACCCGGCGGCGGTTCTGTGTCCAACTCCTCCCTTGCCCATGAGCTGTGGAAGGTCCCCCTGCCTCCCAAGGCGCTGTCTGTGGCAGCCCCCTCCAGACCACCACCCGGCCTCACCAGCCAGAAGCCCAGCTCTGCCTCCTCTGGCTGGGATGGCTCAGCCCTGAGGCTGGGATGGGGCTCCTCTGAGTCCAGATACACACCTGGTAGGAGCAGAAGGAGATGCACATAGGACTTACTAGGATCTCTTCATGTTTTTTTTCTTTTGTCACTGCTAGTGGATATAAGGAAAAAAACTGTGAATATAAGAAAGGGAAATCTGCTTAGTTTAACAGTTTAGTTTTACAAAAAATAACTTTATATATGGGAATAAGAATCATACTACTGGTCACATCCTTTGCCTTCGTGTATAAAATGCAGGGTATACTACTACTACTACTACTAAGTGTGGGACAGTTTATCTGCATTTTGTGGCTAGATGACGCATCTAATCTGTACCTTAACACTTGTTTTACCATCTAAGACTTCACACAAGTTGCTCTTTGTTAGCTGATTGTGATTCCACTCTGTGCATCGCCAGGTTCCAGTTGGGGCGATAGCAGCAGCTCAGGAAGAACCCAATGGCTTGTCCTGAAAAATCTCACACCTCAGGTACTTGCATGTTCCTAAATATAAAATTAAACCTGTGTGTTTTGCCATCCTGTATAGAGTTGTGAAGTGGTAAAGTTTTAAAGTGAAATGATTAAAGTTTCCATTTTCTCAACAATGTAATCTGTAGCTTTCACTCAACAGAATCTTACTTACCAAAATGCACCTTGGGGAGTCCTAGTTAACGTCTACCTTATAATTTCCATGTACACAACCCTGTACCTTGTACTTTTTATTCAATCAGAGGGACCAGATGTTTTCTTACAAGTTCTGTTAATATTTGGCCTTGTGATTCAGCCAGGGGAGTTTCAAGCCGATCCAATCCATAAAGGTGCTGCAACTGTGAGCCATGTAACATTGTCTATGAGAAAAATCAATGAAATGCGGGGGTCCGTTTGTCTCACAGATTGATGGCTCTACCCTGAGGACCTTGTGCATGCAGCATGGCCCCCTGATCACATTCCACCTCAACCTGCCGCACGGTAATGCCGTGGTCTGCTACAGCTCCAAGGATGAGGCCGCCAAGGCCCAGAAGAGCCTGCACATGTAAGGAAACCACACGCACACTCACCCCTTCCTATCCTGTACTAAAGCCATCACTCTGTATTTGACCCAGGCTCATTATGGCACATTGACTGACCTGTTCAATACTTGACTCAGTCAGGTTAGGAAATGAAATCAATAAGTTGTTGGCTGGAAAGACGGCTGGATGTTTGCCCCTGTAGACCATTTGAGTGATTATATTAACTGTGCCTACTGAGGTAAATGTGCTACAGTTTGGCATTAACGGCAAACATATTTATTGAGTGCTATATTAAAAAGAAACTCAGTCACTATCACCTGGCAGCAGATAAAACAAACCAGATTTCTCCTGGAAAATGCTGATTGCTTGACTGCGAATACAGGTGGCTGAATTAGACGTGAGCAGTTGAGAAAGGAAAAATATGAATGTGATTAACACTAGTTATTTAAAAAAAGATCCCAGCTACAGTCTGATGAAACGAACCCATAAGTAGCCTCTAGAAGTTGAAATTGTTATCATCATTGAACATTTGATCACTTTTAACATTCAGGAAAACCTTTGCTCTCACTACTCTTCTAACACACTAATGAATAAAAAATACAATCAAGACGCAGCAAATTGCACCACTACAACAGGTCAAATACTTAGAAATGCTTGCAAAATAAAGGGGATTGAAAATGATGTGTGTAAATGCACCTGGTTACTGCAGTGCATGTAAATGTCGAACCTGATTTCTGTGAATAACCTGGTTCCGTGAGTACATATAAACATACTAGTGATGGGTGTTTTTAAGAGACAAACTATCTCACAGGTTCCGTGTCTAACCTGATGTCCCTTTTTGTAGGTGTGTTTTGGGGAACACTACTATTCTGGCTGAGTTTGCCAGCGAGGAGGAAATCAACCGTTTCTTTGCACAAGGGCAGTCATTGGCCACTCCCTCCTCTAGCTGGCAGACCATTGGCTCCTCTCAGAGCAGAATGGATCAGTCTCACCCCTTTCCCAGCCGCGCTCCTGAACCCAACCAGTGGAACAGCAGCGATCTCCACAGCTCCTCCCTCTGGGGTGGGCCCAACTATTCCAGTAGCCTATGGGGGACCCCCAGTGGCACCGAGGCAGGGAGGATCAGCAGCCCTTCTCCAATCAGCTCCTTCCTCCCGGTGGATCACCTGACAGGGGGAGGGGAATCCATGTGAACCGCCTGCCAATCAAACAGGCTGGGGGAAGGGTCAGTAGAGAATTATCAATAATCAGCAGAAGAAAATGAGAAAAAAAAAAGTAGTTATAAACGCAATGGCACTAGTTGGACTCTTTCTCACTTACAAGATATTCAACAAAACGGGGTTTCCCCTGTGGAAAACAAGTTACGTTTCTCTCTCTGCACATATGTCCACTTTGTTTTAGCCCAAAAACATATCAGTCGGAATACTTGAATCATGCAGGCCAATTCTATAATGTGAACGGATGGATATTTGCTTCCAGGTAGTGCTCTTTCAGACCGAAAAAAGCTTCAATCGAGCTCATTATTATATATATATTTTTTGTTTCATTCGTCATGTTTATTTGAATTCCAATTCTTTTTATTTTAATGTTTTCTTTTTGTTTTCTTTTTTTTTTTTTTTTTTTTTTTTTTTGCATTTGTTTGCTGACAATGTTGGAGTATGAGCTTTTTTAACTTTGCACTGAATGTGGTTTTTTCTCAGTATATATAATCTGCAATATAGAGGGAGCAGCCAGTTTTTCCAGTGTAGCTGTTTACTCATTGAGGTCCTTACCGTATGTGTGTATGCGTGTGCACGCGCACGAGTGTGTGTGAAAGTACTTTGTGTGTGATCGCGTGTGTGAATGAGTATGTGTGCGCTCCTCTCTGCCTTGGCACGCCTACCTTACTGCGTTGTCGTGGAGTTCAAGATCAACAGATAGTTAAAGAAGAATAAAAGCTGACTTAGGAGGATTATCTGGTGATAGTTAAAGTGACATTAAAAAGTATTGCACCAATTTTGTTTTAAAACTAAAGAACGTCGAGCTCTGCAGTGCAAAGGACTGTAGCCGCAGCTGGGACTAGCAAGCCCCGCCCATCCTGCTATGGGGGGCGTGGCCTATCTAGCAAGCCCTCCTGCTGGCCCCCTAGTGGGTAGCAGGAGGGAACAGCACTTTCAGAATAGGCTTTCAATGTTTTGGAGGTGCCACACTGCAACCTCTTGTTTACAAGACTTAGGAGGCAGAACGTGTGTTCATTCTTCATTTTAAAGAGAAGATGGAGTAAAATAGAAAAAAAAAAAAAAAAAAAAATTAAAAATCATTTTAAAAAAACATTAAAAAATGAATAAAATGAATAAAAAATAAATTTAAAAAATGTAAACTCTTATTGAGGATGAAGACGATGCTTTGTAACTCTGGGAATTCGGATCAGTGTTTTTGGCCATGGCGTTGGTTATTTGAACTTATTCCTCTTTGTCTGCTAAATAACCAGCAATGGTTCTCAGGAAATCAAGCCAGTTTTCCCCCCCTTGTAGGTGAATTTAAAAAAAACAAAAAAAAAACTACTACTCCTTGTAGGAAAGGAAAATCCAACTTCTAGCACTGAAAACTATGTATAGGTCTGTAAGTTTTTTTTTTCTCTGCCAAATAACTGCTTTAAGCTGGAGAAGCTCAACACACTGCTTTCAATATGCTGTCTTTTGAGGGAGGGGGGGTCCTAATGTGGGGAGGTGGAGGTCCCTCTCTCCTCCTCTTCCTCCTCTCCTCCAGTCCTCCACTCCACTGATGTAAGAATTAAAAGTGGGGAGTGTTTATTGCGTGAGTGTGTGACTGTCAGTGGAAAAAGTTCTGTCGTGTCAGACTTATAAACCAAGAGAAAGGCGAATCTGTATCTATGCATACTGTAGCCTCTCACATGGCCTACTGAGAGGCGTTTTTTTTTTCTTTTTCTCTTTCCCGTGTCTCGATGTTTTTAAATGTTTCATTAAGTACAACAAAAATGCGAAATATTACTTGCTTATTTTTTATTTTTAATCACTCTCATTGCCACAAATGGTGTTTTGAAAAAAAAAAGGAAAGAAGAAAAACTTTAAAAATCTTGTTTTGGTTGAAGATACTATTTTAACAGTGCAAAAGTCGTCCACATTTCATTGCCTTGATCCTAATTGTGTCCGAAGATGCAACAACAAGTCAAGTGGCTTCTACCTGTTTACAAATAGAATATGATTGTATTGTTGTACTGTTTTTTGTTTTTTTTTTCCTTTTGGGTGGGGGACGGGGGGGTATACTCATCTGAAGTTCCTGACCTGATGAATCGTGTGTGTGTGTGTGTGTGAATCGTGTGTGTGTCTTTGGATGCTCTGTGCCGGCAGATGCGAGTTCTACCGCTAGAGGGGAAGATGTGGGGGTATGGGTGGGAGGGAGGGGGGTTGTGTCGTTGCGTGTGTGTATGAGAACAGCGTGAATGTAAATCCACCAGTGGTGTTTGTCGACAACATACACGTGTGAATAATATTCACCTACCTACCAGTGATTGTTTAGTTACTATGATGCACAATATCCGGGGAAAAACAAAAGCTTCAGAGAGTGCGTGTGTGTGAACGAGAAGTCAGCATTAGCGAAGCCATGGACCTTAATTTCTTTTCTTCATCGAGTTATAATCGAGTTATAAGCCTGTTGTGTGTGTGTGTGTGTTCATGTGTGTTTTCCCCCTCCATTATAAAGGTTTTTATTTCAGAAGTACTCAAAACGTTGGCTTTAGTTGTGTTTTTAAGTTTAGCCGTGAATATTTAACAACTTCAAAGCATACGTAGTGAGACAGAACCTTGAGTATTAGCCAGACTTGACAGTGGTGTGTGCCAGTATTGAACTGCTCTCTACCAAATAATTCAAAAAGCTTAGTTTACTTAATTCCAGATCTCTTTGCTTAAACTATATATATCTCGTTTGTATTATTTTTTTTGTCATGTTTAACAAATGTTATAAAGTGGAACATCTGAACCATGTTTGTCATTTGTTTTCGAGTTAACTTAATTTGACAAATTGAACTGAGGAGCCTTGGAATTTGCACTTGGGTGGATTAGACTAAAGGCCGAGCGAGCGGAGAGCAAAGACAGAAGGACGGTCAGACAGCTTGCTGGTGACGACGTTGATGTAGTTTGGATTTTCAGCTCTGTCTGTGAGAGTATTGTGACAGGGTAAAGTGTGTGTGTGTGTGTGTGTCTACATGTTTTCAACTGAAGTGAAAGTGTGTGTGTGTGTGTGTGTGCGTGCTGTGGCTAGAGAAGATGGTGCTTTGTTGGCCCCAGTGAGGGAGCAAGAGAAGAGGGAGGAGGACGGTCCTCTCCAGGTTTACCTCTTCTGCTCGCTGGGCCGGCTGGTCAGAGCTGCTGCGTCGCTTTGCCGCCTGAACCGAGCCAGAATGTAGCTGAAAACGGTTTTTAAAAGTATAAATGACGGCCGGAGCCTCGATCAGCCTCTTTGGCCTCAAATGCGTAAACATAGAACGGGAAAAAATCACGTCATGAAACCACTGCTCGGCGTTTTTGTGTACGAATAAGCATTTGACTACTGTTGGCGTAGAGACGCTCGTGTCTGTAGCTTGACTGAAACGAGGCGAGGCTTCTTGTTAGCCCGTGGTGACTCAGGCAAGGGGATGTGACTTGTGATCGGCTGGTTCTTCCTGGCTTTTCAGGAAAACGGGGTTACACTTGCCTCCAGGATCAGCTCCCCCTCTCCAACTCCTAAGCTTAACTACAGGAGAGGAAACCGCAAAACTGACAGGAGGTCAGGGGCAGATGAACTCTAAAATAGTCTAGATTCCCTTTCCGCTCTGCTGAAAAGATTTTACACTTCATTCATTCTAATTTTGTAGATGTTTCTCTCCTGCTGCTGATCTGGGGCCGGTTTCGTTCACTCCTCAGTATCTTTACTTTAACCATTAGCGGGACGGAAACGGACCCCTGATCAGCGACTCGGGAGGTGGCATCGTTCTGCTGTTAGAGAAGGGACAAGCAACGTCTGTAAAACGCCTCTCATTGATGTGGATGTTACTGTTTCCAGCTTAATCTCGCTCTGTTTCTGTTCCGCCAATCTACTGTTAGTGTGTATGTGTGTGTTTGTGTGTGTGTTGTGGGAAGATGCAAAATCCCAATCTAGTACAGAAATTGTGTGTGTTTGAACACATTATCATGCCAAATCGAGGAGGGAGGGTGAGAGGGAAGGAAAGGGATTGATTTTTCTTTTTCCTCTTTTTGTCGTTGTTGTGTATGTGTGTATGTGTATTTAAAAAGCTGGACAATGTTAAATGCTTGAAGAAAAAAAATTTCATTTGCAAAAGGATGATGTGAGGAAAACCTTTTTCAGTAAGTGAAAACCACCATGAGCAATGTACAATCCCCAGGGCTGCCAAGCAGCTTCCCGACAGGGCCAGACAAGGGGAGGAAGGAAGGAAGGATAGAGGGTAGGAGAGGAGGGAAGCTGGCTGGTGATACTCTACTACTTTTTAATGTTTAAGGAAAAAAATAATGTGACTCTTTGTTTTTCTCTTGACTTAACTATCCTGTGAGCAAATGCTATCTTATATCATAACACACACCCAATGGCTCCTAAATGTCGATCAAAAGCGCTAAGGCTATTTTTTTGACACAAAAAAAAACAAAAAACAAAAAAAAAAACAAAAGAGAAAAACACAAAAACTGTGAGAATCTGCTGTCTTTTTTGTCATTTTACATTTAGTATGAATACACAAACAAAAACCCTGAAAAGCTTTAGTCTAACCAGCACAAAGATGTGGGGCGGGCGGGGCGGGCGGGCTATCGTGGGAGGGCGCGGGTGGGTTACAGTACAGAAGGGGAGGGGTGGGTGTCGCTCAGAGAGACTATGCAGTGGAGTGTTGAACCCAGGCTTCCATGTCCACCTTGGGTTTTTTGCTTTCTTTAAATAAAAAAAAATACAATAAAAATCCCAAAAACTTTTTAAAAACAGCTGAGATGGGATTCCCAATAATATTCCTCAAACATGTTGTGCCATCGTTGAATCGTACTACTACTACTACTACTATTACTAATAATAATAATAATGATGATGATAATAATAATAAAAACTGAAAAAACCTTTATTACCTAGCAACCGTCGGGCCAGTTGTAGCAGGAGAGGAGGACAGGTTAAGATTTGCAAAAGTCCATTTCTTTATTTTCACAGCTCGTCTCGTCCTCGATAACCCGGGGGGAGTGAGGCCGGTGAAACTGCAAATTTTACACAACTACAATGTTTTTTATAGAGATTCTATCAATCCACAGTGTGTAGTTGGATCACCTGTAAACCTATTATGCACATTGCTTTGGGAGACTGTTGAAACTATATATAATATATTATAAAAATATATATATATATGAGAATATAAGCGTACATGTCTATAATCAAGGAGAGGAAGTCTTCCTCTCTCACAAACAAAACAGGAAGTACCTTTTTATTTTCAAATGTCTTCCTCGGGTCATCAAAGGATTTTATCTTAAACTTTGGGGGAAACTGCACTTTTTGAAGGACAATCTTTATTTGTATGGGTATAAAAATTGACAAAAACGAAGTCGCCTGATATTACAAGGTATAGAAAACCAACTCCAGTGTGCTCTAATAATGAATGTCTCCTCTGATGCTGTCTATTTGTTTGGTTTCATTTAATCTTTTTATTCTCCTTCCTTTGTTGCTTGGTTTGTTCTGTATTTTTTTTTCTCTTATTTTTCTGGATTTTAGTGCTCTTAAGAGAATCTGTACTAAGGTGTAGAGTAGTAGGTAGTAGGTCTTCTGTTGGCTGTACTCGTATACTGATTACTGTTTGTAACCCTCTGGCTCCTGCAGCCGTCATACAAAGCTGTAAAACTTGGGTACAACCCTCAATAAAAGACTAACAATGACTCACTGGTCACCTCGACTTTTTTTCTCCATGTCTCTTTCTTGTTTTATTTTTTTGAAAGAAGAGAAAGGGAATTTTAAATCTGTGAGACCATTTAAATCCTTAAATTTCATTTTAAGAAATTTGCTTCTGGGAATTTTTCCTCACATTGTTTTTCTCTGCCAGATAATCTTCCATGTTATAGCTTTAAGTTTGGGGATAAGGAAGGAAAAATCATCAGTTTAGATATTTAAAATGACAAGAATTCACGCCTGAGGTACATTTTAAGCTCAATATCTTAAAATGAACTTTTGTCTATTTTTCTAGCACAGATAATGGAGTCTAGTAACTTTGTACACCATTTTCTAAATGTCACTATACATATTTGAAGTTCTAGTTATTTTAAAGGAGTAATATGAAAGAATTGTCGACCTGTTAACTTTATACTCAAACAAATAGAGGATAGCATATCACCAGAGTACCGCTAACTGTAGCTGACATTAGCTTGTCAGCCATGCAGCTAGCAGTTGTAGCACTCAGTGCCAACCACTGGACAATCCTATCGTGAGGTACAAAGTGGTACTCGATAGGAAGGGCTGGCACTAAATCTTTTAAACAGAAGAATTGAAACCTTGGCTTGTGCAGAAAAAGGCCCCAGCGACAGACATACATTGCATGACTAAATTGTTGATAGTCATGTCTTGATTGGATACATTTTACTGTTGTCTTTTTTGATTTACAGTTAAGCATTTCAGTCTCAGCCCCCGAAAGTGTCCAAAAACAAGTCTGGAAGGTCGTGAGATGATCGATGTGGTAGGAAAAGGTTCCGCTGCACAAACATAGACGCTGAATCTCCTAAGGGGCAATCCGAATTTCCTACTCTCACTTTAAATGATATTACTATCTTGTCTTACAACATTGTGTCCTCTGAGAATGAATATCACAGCAGACACACAGGTCTATACAGCATGTGTCTTTATTGATCTACTCTTGAGAAATTATACATTGGAACCACAGGGTGGAGCTGGAAGTAGAAATAAACAGTGATATAACCTTGTTTTATATTTTGTTTAATCTCCAAGCTCCCAAAGCACATGTTCATTTAAATACAGTCAAACACAAGACACGGCAGCCAACAAACGCCGTAGTGGACACAAGAGCTGATGGGAGGAAGTGGAAAATTGTTTACTGATTCACGAGTACTTCCTGTGGGGTCACGCTCTCTGGAAGAAAATAAGGAAAACAGTGATTAGACGGCGACAAATAAATGATGTATGTGATTGAGATAGTGATGAGGCAGGGAGAGAAAGAAAACTTGGCTGAGAGACTTGCCTCTGTAACGAGCTATGGAACAATTATTCATAAACGTCCTTCTTGTCTGCAATATACTGTACAATCTCCTCAGGACTCATCAACTTCTCGGCTTCTGCGTCAGGGATCTCGAAGCCTGCAGGAGAAACATACAACACCGACTCTCATTTTCTGTCACAGACTGCAGCCATTGGTGTACCTAGTCCCACGAGCACCAGATATCTCCAAATTTGGTGATTTGGAATTTTTCAGTTTAATTTAAGGATAAATTGTACCTTTGTGGATTGAAAAAGCTAACAACTAACTATCACACATTTTCTCACTTGTATTTTATTAAATAAATAAGGGAAATGCACATCACATTCTTCCAGAGTCCTTGTTGAAATCATTAGTTGTCTGTCATCCAAGCAACAGTCTAAAACCTGAAGATATTCAGTTTGCGATGAAAACACCAGCACATCCTGGCATTTGAGGAGCTGCAGTTTGACATTCTTTAAAAATGTCTTCAAATTCATTCACTTATGAATTACTGAATTAGTTATCTGTCCACCAACTAATTCAATTAGGTGTTACAGCTGTATTCAAACTCTTCTGAAAGCTGATCACAGACTGGTTAATTTGAACTTGTGCAAAGGTCACAAATTCGGAGTGACCAACAAATGAGCGCAGACTCTACCAAATGTATAGAATGAGAGAGAGAGAGAGATAGATTCTCACCCTGAAAAAAAAAAGTGAGACTGCCACAGGGAGCTGCAAACAACATAACTGTGCCATCATTCTGATTGAAAGTTATGCAGCCAACTGTCATTATAGCACTGCTGATTTATTTTGAACTCAGCTTTTCTTTGGGTCCAGCATTTCTTTATTCGCACAGACCTCATAAAGCCAGGAGTTGGTGTTGGCTTTAATATCAGAGTTACAGTATAATACACGTTTTCATTTTTACTTAAAGTGAATAAATTGACGTAAGTTGACAACTGCCTAATGCATTTTTCGCCCTACATGAAGTCCATTTTACCGCAAGTGCCCCGGGCTGTTTGGGCATCGCACCTATCCAACAATAACATTTCTTCTTTGCCATCGTGTGTAATTCTGTGTACCCCTGTCAGTTTGGCAGCAACACACACGTGCTGACAGACACTCACCAAACTCATCCTCCATGGCCATGATGATCTCCACCTGGTCCAAGCTGTCCAGGCCCAGGTCTTTCATGAAGTGGGAGGATGTTGCCAGCTGTTGGAGCAGAGAGTAAATGCCGGGTTATGAAATGTCTTTTTTCACAACCATGACCTGAATATTTATTGTGCATATTCCAAACATATACTGACTAACAGTCACATTGTCACATCTCATTAGCTGGATTATTTTCGTACACCAGAGAATTAAACAAGCTTTTACTTTATCAGCCTCTTTACATTGTCACTGACAAGATGCAGGCTCAACAAAGTCTGTTGCAGACTAACTGATTCTGACATTTATTTTTCAGGTCCTCTCCAGTAAAACAAATAAATGCATATCATAACTAATAAACCCGATATAAAAATCTGAAAAAAAAAAAAAAAAAAAAAAAAAAAAATCCTATTGCAATAAACTCATACATTTCGATGTCAGTATTTTCTAATATTGTGCGGCCCTAACATCCATCTTTCACCAATAACTTCTTAGCCAGTCGGCGCTCACTCTCACCTTCTCAGGGTTGATCTTGTCGTAGAGCTTGAGGACATACATAACGCGGTCTTTGATGCTCTCTAGGGTGAGGGGGGGCAGGTCACCGTACTGTCGGCACAACACTCCCACTGAGGGAACCTGGAGAGGGTGAAGAAGAAGAAGACGAGGTGAGCAGGGGTCAAGGAAATACACAGAGGACAAAGAGGTGGGGATGCTATTTATGCTCACTTCCCATCCATGGGTCAAAGGTTAGGAGCACGAACTGTTTAACAGGCTGTAGCTCAACAGTGCAGGCCCACTTGTATCACAATGTGTCAGGTCGTGTCGGCAAAGAATGATCGCAGAAATACACGACGGACAAATAATTACCAAAGCAAGGTATCAGTTCACAATGAATTGCCAACACAAGGGATTCTTACGAAATGCAGAAGAACTTTTTTTTTTATCGTTTTGCTCATTCATCCTAACCACAATAGACTGTAGAGCTATCTTTTCTGGTATATGCAGACAAACAGGAGGAAGGCTTCAGCTCCTCACATGTTCACACTAAACCTGAACAGATAACACAAAACATATTTCAAAATTCTACTTCTGGTCATTATCGTGATTGGCTTCCCAATATATTTCTGACCTCTCCTAATATCAGGGAGTGGTCTAACAGTGACCGACATATAACATCCAGATACAGTGATGGTGCCTTTTTAAATACTTTTCCACAGCAGTTTCGGTTTCGAAAAGTGTAAACAAGGCCATATTCTAAAGCTGCTAATTTCTGTCTGCCTGTCTGTGGGGTGGATGTAGAGTTTATCACTCTCTTTGGGTGTGTCGGTGTTTTAATCTCTCCAATTAGTAAAGGTGCTATATATAAATACATTTGTCTCGCTTTCCCTCTGACTACTTAGGGAACACATGGCTTTCATGACGCAGGATCTGTTGTAACATGACATCATCTTTATAACGGATGACATGCCGTTATGTCAACAATGAATATGCTGAGTCCCCCTCCCCAAATAAATAGCTATACACTGAAAACATCACAGATAATTCAGAAATATTTCTAGCTGCAGCAATGTTTTACAATTCCAAAAACCATGCGGGCCTGTCAAAGCATTGCGAGCCTCTTCTAGCTCTTCAGGTCACAGTGTTAGAAGGCGCTTAGATTAGGTTTAGGCAGCATATGGCTCTGAATTGCAGGTGAGAGGGAAGCAACAACATCCGCGAGTCAATGAACTCACCAACTTTGCTAGCTAGCTAGCTAGCTAGCTAACGATAGCTTCCAAGCAAAACATGGCCGTTTAGCAACCAAAAATATGACGTTACGAGGTTTCATGGATGTCAGGCAGGATATCACTCAAACAGGTTTTTATTCATGGTCAAATAAACTGCTATCCAGTCATCCTGAACTTTTAGCCGGCTAGGTTAGCCTGACAGTTTTGAAAGGCGTCGGTAGGTCACAGCAGGCCACGACTCTTCAATGTTACAGGAGACTCACCCGGCTCTGCCCGAGCCACCGCGTCCTCCGGCTGTCTACGGCGAAGGAGAGAGGTCGGTGGATGGTTGCTGCCGGGGCGGCAGCGGCTCTGACTGCCAGGTTGGCAGAGGAAAGCCTCAGCGAGGGCCGGGCGAGCGAGCGGACGCACTGCTGCAGGACACGAGCCGCCATGACGGAGAAAACTGACTGTCGGCTCCCAGCGTGCAAGGCGAAGAAGAAACGGGGTCAAGGGCTCCGGTGTACGCATGCGCACAACACAAGCTGTGCCTCTATTTTGTGTATTTTATTTTATTTGTGCTTTGTACAGTGTTATTTATCGAATATTCAATTAAAAATACATTATTCTATGAACATATAAATGTTTACTCTGATTAAAGGTAAAATACAAAAGTGCTAAGGAGCTAGAATTCATCTCAGGGGTAAGCAATCAAATACAGAATAATATCAGGAATAAGTAGTTTTGTAGTTTTATAATTGCCAGCCCAATAACCCGAAGAGCAAGAATAATTCAATACTGTATATACTTTCAGAACTCTTGTACAGTACATCTCAAATATAACACATTTTAATGGATTATTTCATTTATTCGGTTAAAGGAAACCCATCGATGATTTGGCACTCAACTCTTACAGTCCGAAAGTCCATTCATCAGAGTCAGCCGAAGAAGAGAAGCTGAGCGAGCTGACAGCAGAGCAGAGAGCAAAAACAGATAGATGCGTTAGCTATTACTACTGAATTATCCCCACTGTCTTACATATTTTGCCGAATTCACAGCCATGGAGTTGTCTGAAATACTGTACAACAAAGCGGAGTACATTGAGACGGTAATGTGTTGGATTTTAAGCCGTTGTTAGCTAGCTAGTCGCTTGCTATTTGGCTAACAGTAGCTGAGCGGGGCGTTGGGCGTCTGATGGGCTTACTGAATCAATGTTTGTGCTCAGCTCATTTTTAACAGTGAAGACCAGAACACACTTTAATACAGTTATTAAGTAGTCATTTCTGTCATTTTATTTCAGGCTTCTGGCAACAAAGTGAGCAGACAGTCAGTGCTGTGTGGGAGTCAAAACATCGTCCTCAATGGCAAAGTATGGAAAGAACAAAAATGCACCTGCCTGACAGTGAATTATACAGCTTTCCTTCAGAGCTGTTGTTATTAATGTATACATTTTGCATATTTTAAGTTGTATGTGTGTTTGTTCTCTCCTCCAGACTATAGTCATGAATGACTGCATTATCAGAGGCGACCTGGCTAATGTCAGGGTGGGCAGACACTGTGTGGTGAAGAGCAGGAGCGTCATTAGACCACCTTTCAAAAAGTTCAGCAAAGGGTAAAACATCCTTCTCATTATGGAAGATATATTGTCAATTACAATGCGAGAATAAAGTGAGAGCTGTGAGAAGGAAGTTACATTTTTACTTACTTACTTACATTTTTTTTTAATTGTATTGGGTTTGTCCAAACAACATCCCTAAACTCAAAGACATACATGTATCTATTGAATATGACGAAGAAAAGCAGCAAATCCTCACAGAGAAGGCTAAACTAGCAAAGCCAGAGTGCAGAAGAGGACTGTACAGCGACTATTCTTACCACCTGGTCGATTTTGGTCAATAATTACAGATTACTCCACAACAAACACCTGAACTTCATATTTTTCTCCTCCCACCCTACATCTCTCCATCCAGGGTGGCCTTCTTCCCGCTGCACATCGGAGATCATGTCTTCATCGAGGAGGACTGTGTGGTCAACGCAGCACAGATTGGTTCCTATGTCCACATTGGCAAGAACTGTGTCATAGTAAGTGCGATCACTTGCACGCAATCAAGCTGATCAACAGCGGCAGGAAACCATGCAGAAAGAGATGCATCTCTTTCCCAGTGAGAGAGGACATGAAAGGAGGCTCTGTCTCTCTTGCCTGTGGTCAAACAGTCACATGGCAGTCAATGATCAGATGAACTTAACAAAGCAGCAAACTGCTCACAGGCTGATTTGAGCAAAGACATAAAGTTGGGCCCAAATGTGAAATGAAACACATTTAATGACATATTTTGAAATTGTATTGCAGTTGAGCAGTCTTTACCACGACATATAACATCTGATACCCATTGCTTTACTAGATTGCACAATTGAAAAAGAAGAATTTAAAATGGTAATTTAAACAGATCATATGTCTTGATTTTAGTTTTCAGTATTGTTAAAATTGATTGTTCATTTCAGTTTAAAACAATACATTGATTGTTGTTTAGAATATTAAAGTAGTGGGAGAGGTTACCAGAGTCCACTTAAACCTGAAAGGATAGAGAGTTGAGAGGGCAACACCTGGCCACAAACAACCGATAATGTAACAATTTCTTTTGTAAAAAGCAGAACATGCACAGCTTCTGAAGCAAGCAGATGTTGAAAAATATAAATGCCATTGATATTAACAATTTGAAATAAAAATCTAGTAGATTGGTACTTATCTCTATCAGTGTATTTATCACTGGAAACGTGCATTTTGTGATGGATTGCCCCAAATGTGGTATAAAAATATTTGCAAATGATTCTTCATATTTTCCTTTGAGTTTATTATGTTGATAGTATCATGCAACATTTTGGTATTTTGTGCTACACGTGCATGTTCCTCACTGATTGTTGTAAAAAAAAAATTAGAGCTGCAATGACTAGTTGCTTGTCAATCCAAAGGAAATAAATCTCCTACTATTTTGATAATCAATTAATCGTTTCAGCTATTTTGCAAGCTGATATGTTGAAAAACATTTGCTTATTCCAGTTTACTCAATTTTAGTATTTGCTGCTTGTTTTATCCATCAACGATAGTAAATGAAAAGTCATTTAGTTTTGTCCTTTTGGTTGGATATGAAAGCAGTTATAAATAATCACTTTTGGCTCTGGGAAATTGTTACTCCCATTTTTTTGGTACATTTCATAGACTATACAATTAATCAACAATCACAGATTAATTGATAATGAAAGTACAGATGCGATTCAGTAGGTGCCTTTCCAACAAAGTTATACAGGTTTTTGTAGATGGTTCACAAAACTGTTTTAAAACACTGCTGTTTTGTCCACCAGTCATCGTTTTTCATTGTGTAATCATCAGAAAAGGAAAAAACTTGGGGTGGCGTTTGACTCAGTATCATAGGTTCGTTAACTTGTCTTTGATTGTGTTTGTGCGCAGGGTCGTCGCTGTGTGCTGAAGGACTGTTGCAAGATCCTAGACAACACCGTGCTCCCCCCAGAGACCGTGGTGCCACCTTTTACTGTCTTCTCTGGATGCCCAGGTCAGCCACACCACACAAACACACACCACTTCAGCTCTTTCTTCTAGCTTCCTGGTCATCTCTCATGTCTTCATCTGTGTTTATCTATTCTCTCTCTCAGGTCTGTTTTCAGGGGAGCTCCCAGAGTGCACGCAGGACCTGATGATCGATGTAACCAAGAGCTACTATCAGAAGTTCCTGCCTCTCAGCCAGATCTGAGTCCTGCCCTAAAACCTTTGGTAGGATCCACGCCCCTTCCAGCCAGTTCCTGGTCTGGGACAGGGTCACTCATCAGACTGAAACAAACTCTGGAACTCACCTTATATCCCTCTTCTCTCAGAGACCCTGAGTTTCTCTGCCCAAAGAAAAAACATTTGGTCCTATTAGGAGCACTAATATGATGCTAGTTTATGAGTATAAGTAAAGCACATAATTAATAAAATAGCTGCAAAAGGCAGTTTTGTATATTTGCAGCTCCACATTGCAGCGAGAGTCTTCAGTCTTTTAAATCCAACAATCCTCGAAGGCACACTTGTGTTCACCATCCCAGCTAGTCTGAGATGCCTTCCATGGGAACCAATACAAACCTTCAATCAACAGGCTCTCAGCTTTAGATGTTTTCTGAGTGTGTATTCTGGTCGGAGTGCTGTGGAGAAACTCAAGGACCTCTGGGAGGCTGGCTTCGACCTCTCACAGCAGCTGTAGGTGAAGATGAGGAGGTGGGGGCAGTCTATGAGAGGGAGGAGGTGAAGGGCAGGGGCGTTTTGAAGAAAGCGGGAACAGAGCTTGTAAAATACCACCCATGGACCAAAACAGTAGCAACAACAGTTGTTTTTGCTGTATGTTATTCATGCCCACAGATCACTTGGGCAACAGAGCAGTACACTCATATCAACAACCTGTCAAATTGTGTTCTTTTTAATTTTCAATGTTGAAGATGATGCGTTTGTTTGCTTCCTCCTTCACTGGCTTATGTAATTTCTCATAGAACGTATTTAATACTGTGTGGATTAATGTTTCAAATATGTGCAGGACAACCCTCTGTGCTTTGCCCTCGTCTTTCTCCGAGCGTCCAAAAAAAACAGAGCCAACATCTAAAATAGTGCTGCAAGTAAATGAATATAAATTAAAATCTGCCACATATGCCCTGTCTCATGCTTTCAGTACAGTTTACAGTTACATTGTATGGTCATACCGCCAGATTAAAGAAAGAGCTGGTCATTTAATTGAAAGCATGCAATGCAGTGTTTTTAAGAGTGGGTCCCTGTTTGTGTGCTTCAAAAAACGGGTGAATATATACATCTCTGTTGCTGCTTTTATGCAGTATTGCTCACCGTCTATTTGTGCTGTTGATAAGTAAAGAAGTGCAACGACATGCGAACAAAGGCTGAGAGGAGGAAGAATGTGCCATCAAGTGAACATGGATATAAATACTGCAGTGTTTGAAATATTCAAGCTTAACATGTGTCATGAGGAAAGAAGTGCATTGTCTTTGTAATAACCCAAAGATGAATAGTGTGTTTTGGTTAAAAAAATTAAATTGTTTGTTATATGAAAATTCTAGAGGCCGACTTTGATCCAATTGGTGGCTAGCACCTTTAAAGTGCAGAGGAATTATCTTGTAAACAAACAGAACATAAATCTTCAGAGATTTACAGAAAGTAAATCTCCATTTGGTGTCACTAAGAAAAACACATTGTGAATTTCATTAAAGTCTAGCTAACACACTAAGTCGATTTCCTTTCAAAAGCAGATTTTTCTTAGCAAAAGCTGACTCCTGAATTCTGCTTTGTTTACATCCATGTTTACTTCCTAGCAGTCTTCTTCTCTGCTTTGTCTTCTCCGCATTGCTCCGTATTTGTCACATTACCGCCGCCTGTTGGTGAGTCAGCGGAATAACATGAAGTGCTTTCTCAAAGTCAAATACTCCAGAGGGAACCTTTAAGATAGTAGGGAGGTTTAGAGACAGAGGTAGAACAGTAGATTCCATCAGAATGTGATCAAAGTAGATGGACAATGATGGACAGCATCAGAACAGGATAAAACCTAGCAGAACTGTCTCGCTACATTTCCTCATGGCAGACACTGGAGGTTTTTCCTAATGCTGTCCTCTGGCAACACCTAGTGGTTCACAGCAGAAATGCTTATTCTCATCTGATCAAGTCTTTTCTGTGACCTTTGAACGGTTCAGTGTAGAAACAGTCACCCAAAACTTAAAAAACATTAGAGCAAAAACAGGCATGTCAAAAAACACAGGCACTCAAAAAAGTATTCAAAATAAGGAAAAAAATAAAAAATGAAATTGCTGAATTGTTTTAAAAAGGCCAGAGTCATTAAAAACGTTACATAAGTTCGTAAAGAGTTTGTATTTTAAGTTATGGTGAGGTGGGAACAATAACAGCCCACTGCTAATTCGCACAGGTCAATACAGGAACAAAACTCTTGCTTAAAAAAAGTTACATAGTGCACCTTTAAACATGAGCTAAATCAATCATATGTGCAGTGAAAGGAAATGAGGTAAACTGCATATTTTAATGTTACAACTTAAAGGGCTCCACTAACAGTTTGGTTTTCCTTGGCGATCATTTTTTTCTTGTGAATGGTGAACCTTTTCAGCGTGGCCCTCCTTCCACAAGAAGTAAAATGAAATACACTACAAGAGCACAGATTATTCCTTTATATTTATTTATACTTTGCATTCATATTCCATTACACCTGCTTACTTCTCCTTATCTGCACGTCACAAGGTGCCGTAACCAAACAGATCTATCCGGTCTGTGGGGAGAACCTGTGCTGCAAGGTCCTGAGTTCACAAAATACTGTATGTGTGCAAACAGCGAGGAGTGACAAGAGAAACTAAGCTTCCAGTCTTTGACTGGAAAAGTTTGTTTTGTTGTTTATTTCCCGTCAAATGATCACTCAAGCAAATGTGACTTGCCATATTTCAATTTTCAAGGAAAATTCCTGTTAATGACCAATAATAGAATCTACAGGTATTAAATGTTAAGTAAATCTAATTTTTAAAAAGGCAAAGCAAAATGATTAAAATATTTATTTTGTAATGAAACGTAGTCCATCCAATTGCAACTCAATGGTTTTATTTCTTTTACAATGTGAACCACATATATCATACCAACAATTAAATGTTAAGTATATAGATTAGCCATTTATTACTTTTTAAACAAATAAGTATCAAGAAACAGCTGATAATAGTGTTGGCTCCAGAGACACGTGGCATGAGTCAGCCTTTTCAAACAATGTGGATGAAGGCCGGCGACTGGCTCAGGGGAAGAAAAGAAACAACACAAAGTGCCCCCTCTACTATAACCAGGCGAATCAATGGGGGTCAACGCTGCAGGTTGAACAGTGGGATTGGAAAGACTCTTTAGTTGAGCCTTTGGGAAAAAAATATAATCAATTGATAGTCTGAATTTTAATTCATTTTCTGTCAGCAGACACTTCACATCTTCCCTTTAACTGACATATCTTCATGCAACAGAAACACAGGGAGGCTAGGACTACTCATTTATAACTAAATGCGCCATTTGGTTTCAGCCATGTATAGTAACAATGACAATGTGGAGTGTCAGACACTAAACAGTGAGTCAGGTGTCTGGAGAAAGAAAAAAACAACTAAAAATATTCTAAATGCATTCCTCTGATTTAATGAAGAACACGCTGTCAGGTCCGAACTCCATTTTCTACTGAGCAGTCCGCAACATCCCACTGTGATGAACTTGTAATGTCACTTCTTTTAGGATGATTTCCTATTCAAGAAACATGGATCCTTCCTATGTTACATTATCTAATCAGACCTGTGAGAGATATATATATATATAGATATATATATATATATATATAGATATATATATATATATATATATATATATATATATATATATATATATATATAGATATAGATATATATATATATATATATATATATATATATATATATATATATAGTTTAAGCCAAGGCCAACATGCTTTCCCCATGAATTACTCGTCTGCCCTCCTCCACAGTTATCACAGGCAAATCTGATCTCCCTTTCCCAAAACGAGGTTTACATTTTCAGTCTAATTCAGTGGTTTCACTTGTATGTGAGAACAAACTCCTAAATGCACACCTCTTAATTCCTTTTGATAGAATCAGCAAATCTCAGCCTGGTTCTTTTTCTTTCAGACAAGCCAGTAATCATGTATGAATATAAAAGCCAACCTATAAACGCAAAAAAATGAAATCTGTGACCAAAATGTAACAGAAGTTAAAAACTGGCATGCTTTATACAACAAAAGAAAAACCCATCCAGGTCATAGAGTTGAGGGGAGTGAACAAAAATTTGGAAAAGGAGAAGGAAACACTGACATCCCACAAGTCAGCCACAGCGGGTTTTACAGGTAAAGTTGGATGTATCACTACTACGGCACTGGATATATTTAAAGTTGATTTCAGAACTACACAACTCAAGATTTTTTTGAATAATTTACACTTTGTTAGCTTCCTATGCTAAATGAAAGCATGTTCCAACAATTGAGTTTATTACGCTCACAAACAAGCTTAGATTTAACTCCAATAAGACCCTAAAATAAGCTTTTACAGTACCAGTTCACATTACTTAACAAACTGTTAAATATACCCACACTTCTGACTCGTGCGATATCTGTGTCTCCTGCTCGACTCCCTTACACAAGGATGTAAGGCAACGACCATTTCAAAAATGAAACGAGCCCCAAGTTGCATCATCCTGTACCAAGTAAAATCAAACCCATCCACGTCTTCCTAATGCACACACCCCTTATACAAAAAGCAGACGGTGTCCCAACACACAATCCATATCTGAATTATCCAGAGCATTGTGTGCACCGGCTGTCCTGTTTGGTGTTGGGAAACACTACCTTTGTAAGAACATTTGAGATTTATGCTTTCTTTACAGCACCGATTATCTTCCGATAAGTTAAATGTCGGGGAAGGACGTGAGAACTAATGATCCACAAGGCGGTCAAATAATCTCAAAGAGTTGTGCGTGAGAGCTCCATTTCTAGTCATACCAAGTGTCTACGTCTTCTAAGCATCACCTGGTAAGTGACATGTGGACCGACCACAAGTGGGCCCGTTTATGGTTGGACAAGGCTACAATGGGGATACAATGGAAGAGCCGATTTTGTTTGCATGAATTAGAGGTGAAAGCTAAGTGCAAAATATCCTTATTGCAACTCATCAGAATAATCACGAGATCACATAAAACAGCAGCTGCTTTCGTAATAAGACTAGGGGTAAAGGGGGGGAGGGCGCTGCAGTCAGCAAACAGGCTTTCTGAGAAGCTGTATACACACAAACTAAAAAAAAAGTTTTCCTTTCCATTATCCTCAACAACAAAAACACAAAGAAAAACAAGGTGATGGTGAAAGAACGCAAAACTAACTTGGCTATCACTGCTGCAAACAGTGGCAACAAACCTAGAATTTTAACACTGGTGGTTGAGGAACTACAAACAAAAAGGGCGACTGACTGAACTAAATCGAGCCACTGGTGAAGCAGAGTAGTTAGCAGAGATTAAGATCTAAATTTCCAAACATCGATGGCCTGCTATTGGTAGTTACATGCCGTCAAACTAGTAGCCAGAGAGATGTAACTGGTTACAGATGAGGCAGGATGATGCCACAGATGTGCTCCTGCTGGGAGATTGGGCTCTACCACTGACAGGATACTGAGACCTTCAAATGATGAAGTAACAGAAAAAACAGGTTGTGGTTGTTTTGACGCAGAGGTGCGTCTCTGACGGAGTTGGGTCCGACATTTGGCGAGCAACTTCACTGAGTGAGACGATTTGATCATGGCCCTCACTTCCTTATTAAGGTGGTGGGTGAGGATGGGTGAGGTTAAGGGAGGGAAGGGCACGAATGTGTCAAGGATCAAGTGGCTTTAACTTGTCAAGCAGCACAGTGCATGTTCACCCCTATGAGAACTGTCTGCATCCCAGAATGAGTTGGTGGCTTTCTTCGTTGTCTCCTTTCCAGGGCAGCGATGTCCAAGGAGTTATGTGATGTCGGCCAGACCCCCCAGTCGCCTGCACACACGCTCATCAAGTGTTCGGATTGCAGATCGGTGATTTGTGGCAACAATGTAGGGAAAGGAGACAAGGAACAGAATTCATTCAACATCTGAACAGACTGAACTGAGACCTTCAGTCCTTGTTTTCATTTTCAGCCCGGGTTCTTCGGCACAGCCCGGCATCCGAACGTCTGTCCATCTGCACATCTGTCCCACATAAGCCCATCCATCCCCCTCTCCGAGCCTTGGCCTTGAAGGCATTCCCCCCCACCCCCCTCACACACATAGGCAGGCAGCAGATCAGATCATCCTGTTGCGTTTGTGTGTAGGGGAGTCTGTGATGACATCACTACACTGGGTGGAGTTTCGTTTCCTGGTTGCCCCCCCTCCGGCAGAGGCGGAGCCTGTAGAGTCCAGATGCAGCGCCATCTCCTCTGCGATGAAAGTGTTCAGGTCAACATCTTGGAGCCCGTTACGCCTGCCACGGCAGACCGGCCCCGAGCCAGAAGAACCACCTCCGCCACCTGCGTTACTGCTGCTCCCACTCACGTGTGTGGGAGACCCTGGAGCACCAGAGCGCACACTGATACTCGCCATGGCTCCACTCAGACCTGTGGAAGGAGGAGGAGACCGGATAGATGGAAGAGAAAGCAACAAACAGACAAAGAGTATCACTGGGTGGAGAAATCAGACGGATAAGCCAAGTCATTTCCTAAAAAGCTTGATAACCTGAATAATGCAAAAAAAACTAAAACTGTCTGAAAACTGTGTCCTGTCAGTGGTTCTAAAAAAAGGCTACAAGTAGGCATGGGACCATATGAAAATTTCATGCGATAATTATCCTGGTTAAAATAATTGCTATTCACAATATTAACTGAATAATCAGAAAGAAATGTTTTTAATTGGCTCCCCCATGTGGCAATTCATAAATAAAATTTAGAACTGTATGTTATCCAGCTTTTCAAGTCACAGGTTAGTCAAGATTATCTCGATCACAGAAATTTACAACAATCAGTTACTGTTTAAATTCCAATCTATTATAAAACTTTATATCCTCAGTGATACATCAGTCCAGTACTAAACAACGTATTTTTATGAACCCTAATTGCAACTGTCCGATTAAAGTGGCACTGACACAGCGCGGCAGAAAGATGGCATGTGAATCTTCCTACAGAGGATTTCTGCACAGGAGTCTTGCACTGACAATGCTTTACCATGTTGGTGACCAAAGTAGGTTTCCATCTCAGAACTAACTTAAAGATGTACAAGGCATGTCACTTTTTAACCAGACATAATTAGTTAGGAGCTATTAAAACACGTGGTTTGGAAGACTGGTGCCCAATAAGGACACAGCAAGTAAACACCTCTTTGACAGGACTTCATCATTTGTTAAAGAAACCCACTCCGGCTGGTTTTCTGATTCCATTTGGATGCAAGAAGGGAACAAGAGTTGAGCTGAAGCTCCTTCCCAATGGCATTGTTAGGATGTGGGCCACAAAACAGCTATTGAAACAGGTCATTGCTTGATGTCAAAACTTTAACATAACTGAACATTAGAACTACCACAGCAATAAAAACAGATTTCTGTTGTCAACAGTGACTTTAGATGGTAGGTGTATCTTCAGTCCAGTGTGGTAAACCAAACCATTTGTATCGCCCAACTATGAAGATGACATGTAGAGAAGTACAGTATGTGCTGTACTTGTAATGCAGATTCCTCATTTGTAATCCAACAAACAAAAAGCCCCTCCTCTGACAAGGACATAAGGATACACAATAACTGATTTGGTGCCACAGATTGGTTAAAGAGATACATCAAAGTTTACTTGTGTTATCACACTGAACAATAAACTGTGAATCTGACTGAGAGTCGAGGGTGCTGTTGAAATCAAAATGAAGATTTGGTCCGGACTACACAAACACTGGTGGTGAATGCAAAAGATATCTGAAAACTGAGAAAGGACACACACTGAAACCACCTGACACAGTCCAAACTTGTGTGTCTGTAACCTTAACCACCACATGCCTAACATCATCCACCCCTTACCTCAGCTACACCCGAAAATGGCCCCTTCAAAATGTGGAGACATTCATTTAAAGTTCTGAATATTCAACTGCGCTGACAGCACAACGAAAACAGTAACAGACTGTAATACACCGGCATTACCAAATGGAAACAGTTTCATCTGCATATTTAAGAAAAGCATTTAAAAAATACCTGGCTTTTGGTTCAGGGACATGTCCTCTCTCTCTCTCTCTCTCTCTCACAAACACACACAGGAGGGGCTAACAACGTGAGGCCCTCTTTCACCATTGGCTGATAATTCAACACCCGTTCACAACATACCCTTATCTCTAAGCCACATGTGGCAGCAGAGCAAGACGGCTGAAGGACAAGCGTGCTTTCTCACACTCCACTAACTAAGATACTGTAGATCAGTGCTAAGCCTGCAACACAATCATTTGTTCCAATTTGGGTGACAGCCTGTTCTTGAATAAATTATTCAGTTAATATTTTAACTTTTATTCTTCATAATAAAATCCCAAATCTCCACTCTATCATATGTTGCTAAACTTTAAATCTATCAATCCACACAAAAACAGATGTGCAACATGAGTGGCGTTAAAGAACAGCAGTACCACTGATTTTCCATCCAACTACGTAGCTGCCACTTGGGTTTTAAATCAAGTTTCTTATTCGGTGGCTAGAATGAAATTAAGTATCCTCACCATGCAGTGCTATAGCCTCCCTGAAAGGCTGAAGGTCTGCTTCCACAGATGAGCCGGTCTCGGCTGGTGAATTAGCCCGGCTGGGGGCCACCATGGCTAGCCGGGGGTTGGCCCTGCTACTCCTGTGTGGTGGTGCTTTGCCGCATAGAAAGCTAATAAGGTCCTCCCTACGGATGGTTCTCCGACGCTTTTTCACCCAGGCCAACATGTCCTGTGAAAGTAATCCATCCATCAGTTAGCCACAGTTCAATTTTATCAACAAATGGTGATGCATTTTTTTTGTTCAATACCCCTATTGTGTAAATATAATGTAGACTATAAGCATGTGGTATCTGAATGTAAAAAAATAAGACAGGGAGGTGTTGTATCAAGAACTGAGAATCTAGGTGCCTCAGGAGAACAGGACCCACCTTGTTGCGGCGTTGGTGCCCTATCTGAATGCCCCGATCGAAGCTTCTCTGATGGGCCTCCACACTCTCTGTGATGGTGGAAGACATCATGAATATTTTAAAACAGTGTTCATCAGTTCGTTCAGTGTTCATCTTGTATTCCAAAGCCAAGCAAATGTGAACAGTACCTTTAACAGCAACCCACATGACTGGCAGCTTTCAATTAACAGCAGATTACTTGTAGACAGTGCAAACTACTCACTACTCCTACTACTCTTTAGTCTGTGTCCTCAAAAAGGGCAAGGAATTCAGTCCAGTCCAGTACAAGCTCTTTGTTAGTACAAACTACCTATGTTTCACTAGCACATTCTTTAAATTGTTATAAACAAGTTTTAAAATGCAATCTTTTTTTTCTCTCACTGACCATAGGTGTCTGACATACAAACGCCTCCAAGCCCTGTGACAGACTGATCAATAGGGAGCTGATAAGAGTGCTAATGACCGCTTCCGTTTACCACTTATTGGATGAGCCTGTCAATAAATATATGTCTACATTTACAGTACAGTGATTGTCAACTACAGCCCATATTGATGAAATGAAGGACACAAACAAGTGTAGGTGTAGCAGCTGTCAGATCAATAAGTCACGGTCGAGAGAAGAGGGATGTAGTTAGATACCTTTGTAGAGGTTGGTAACTGCTGTGGCAGAGTTCTGAAATGGCACCCACAATGACAGGCCCTGCTGATGGCATACTCTGTCTGTGGGAGGAAAGGGGAAAATATGTTTGGTTTCTATACAGGACAGTTGTGTACAGTCTAAAAGCAAAGCACCCTTGATAAATGGGACCAAAGGGATAACGAAACATCTGAGGGGCACAACAGCTTGGTGATTGCAGGGTTGAAGTGAAGATCGTTTTCAATCGCCATTTTGTCTTGCATCTACAATTGCATGAACAGGGTTTGGCATAAAAATAACTGTCAGCCAGTGCTAGATGGCCAGCTTGGCAGCAGCTTGTTAAGCAAGAAGGCACCGACACAACAACTTAACTGCCCTCTCAGCAGTTAAGTTGCAAAGCTATGTCAAACATACATGCCAAACATGGGTCGACTCGGCAGGTCGAGCTCTGTCACTATGGACGGGAACTTAGTGTGTCTGAGAACACAGCAGCCATAGCAGATTGTAGACAAACCAATATTTCCACAGCGAAAAATACTATCCTCGCCATTTTGTGATTATAACGCTGGCTATGCGATGCTAAACAAACTGCTCACTCAGCAGCAAACCGGGCGTTGAAAGCAAGCGTACACTTCTGTGGCTAATAACTTTATTTCCATAATGCACATTTCCGCGGCTAATCTTGTCCACTGTCACAGATGGTTACACTGACAGTATTCAAGAGACTGTCATCTGGGAATGTCGCGTAGCTACGATTGTTGTTACCATCGCCATTTTGTAACTAGCCTGGCTAACATTACGTTAGCCATCAGCTGCTGTCCAACTTGGTTGTCAACAAGCTAGCTTTTGGAAAAAGAAAGTTATTATTAACTTAAACTACTTTGATTTATCTGTCAAACTAGCTGAGGTTGTTTAAGGGTCGAAACGGGTTTACGACGTCAGATTCGACTTTAAAAGCTGAGTTAACTGTAGTCTTAGGCTAGCAAAAGCTAGCTAATTTTAGCATTGCAAAATCAGCTGTAAACGTTACCCTGTACTGGCCAGCGAGTTTGCTAGCGAGCTAGTTAGCATACTATCGCCGCTGGCGCTAGTTCACAGTAAGTAGCCAGGTTACTGACCACCAAACCAAAGGTATACTGGTTGTGTAAGAACCGCTAGACGAACAAGCAAACAGAAAGCACTGGCTTGAACCTTTGTATAACTGGGCCACAGCAGTGGCAGAGTTCTGGAAGAGATGCCACAGTTTATCCTGGTCGTTGTCGGCCTCCTCTTCGCTCGGCTCCCTTTGCTCCGCTTCGGCCAAACACTGCCGCTCCCATTTTGAGAACCAGTGCTCGGGTCCGTGTTCCTGTATCTCCGCGTCTCCGTCTTCCTTCTTCTCCTCCATTTAATGCACCAAAACTCGATGAAATTGCGCTTTTAATTTGTTGAAAGATTAATATCTGGACACTATATGAAGAATAATGTGAGCAAATTCATTAATACTGTTAAGCGTTTAACAATTCCGCACTATAATACAACGTCGCTCACACTTGCCACCATCTGTGAAGATAAGCTTAGCTAACTATTTTGCCTAGTTGTCGACGTCGGGATATATACAACGCAGACTATCATGTTATGCGCTTCATCCCGCCCATTACACTAGATGTCAACGACAATTGGCGGCGTTAGCACTGCAGGGTGGGCTTGAGGTGTTTTCTCAGCATTTCATTGGTTCTCCGACACGTCTGTCATAGCATTGACACAAAAGAACCTCAGTGAAAATAATTCCCCTTTGCTGAAGCTTGCAAGAGAGTGCAAGTTTTGTCAGAAAAATTAATAGAATAAAATATATATTAAGTGAGTTAGTAATTTAATATATTATTTTTGAAACGTGCATTATAAATATTATAAATGTATGTTTTTAAAATCTTATGTAAACATATTATTACCCTTCTAATAAATTCATAACCTACATGTTTCAAAAGGTCTGTAATAACCGTACAAACATCTATCTTTTGACAAATGTATTTTTTTGTTTTTGTTTTTATAAGTCGACACCCATAAAAAGTCTTCAAGTCGATGTGTGATCATTCATCCGTGAGAATAGTTTTTGATATGCTGGATTTACGGGAAAAAAAGGGAAAAAGGATTAATTATAAGCTCTACAAATTTAAACAGAGATGAGATAAACATGAGCGAGTCTGTCATTATAAAAAAAAAATCCAACTGCGACTGAGCCTAAGGCCAAGCAAGGGTGCAGTGCTATTTTTTCTCCACATGATGTCGCCATTTACTTATATTGTAAGTAATGTCTGTTTAAGCTCCGGACAGTCTGGTTTCAGCACTGCAGATATCCAGTTTAGCAGTAATGACATTCCCTAAAGGGATAATTCAGGATGGGACCTAGTTCTCTCTACAAAATGGTAATATTTAAGCGTTGGTATGTTTCACCAGTGAGTAAGCTGAAGAAATTGTAGCTTTGTTGTAAGTGATTTACAGTTTTGCAGGACAGCTTGTTTTCAGTTATTATATTGATTGGTTTAAGGTTTTTGTTTTTTAATGTGCATTTAATTATTGAATAAACATGTAATACAATTCTTTAAATGAGGCAGTGCAGCTGAAAAAGACTGAAATTGTGCACTTCTCCTCAGTGACACTGCGTCCAAATTGTTGTAGTTGCGGGCTACTTCTGATGGGTATTACTCTAAATTTTTGATGCGTTTGATGTAAGTTGGTAGTTCGTAGGTCTGTCTAATTTTGCGGTCTTTTCTGTAAGTGAGTGTAATTTATTATTTTGCAGCAAAAGAGGCGCTGCAGTGACATGAGCTGGCACTTGGCAACCTTTCAGTCAACACAGACCAACCTGAAGAGCATCACAGGATCAGGCTGTATCACACTTATATAACGCTGTATTCTGAAATAAATTAGCAAGCAGCTAAAGGGCAGCAGAAAGTAATAGCCTTGTAAATCAAATGAATCATGGTGCAGGTTCCCAAAGAGACTGTTTGGTGGAGATAGTGTAGCACAATGTAAAATGAAATAAAAAATACTGCATTGAAGTACAAACCCTGTATCCATGTTGTACTCAAAGAATGTCCAGAAAGTAAAATGAAGTTAAAACTCTGTTAACTTATGCAATGTGTTTTTCATGTATGCGTTTGATATATGATACATGCTTCAGGTAGTATACCGTGTCCTCATATGATTTGCATAGGCTTAAAAATGTCAATTTGAAGAGATAATACTTTTTTATTTCTTTTCTTTCTTTTTTTTTTTTTTTTTTTTTTTTTACAATTTACTGTAGGAAGAAAAAAAAGTGTGTTAATTTTCAAATGGAATCAATTGAGTCTATATGTTTACTTATTTCACCTATTTAGTTTGTTTTCACATCCAGACAATGATTCGTTCCCATCAGTGACCGGGGCCTCGTTGAAAGAGGCTGTCACGAGTACGTTCCGCCTTGTATCGCCCCTTTCCTGTAATTTTCCCTCCATCTAATAATTGTTGTTGTGAGCACTCGCGTTTGATTCCCCCTTGTATCGGACGCACACGCCTGATCCCTATCATTTACATGCATGTGAACCTGGCCGGGGCTGGGCCAGTGTTTGGATCTCCATGCGGATGTGACATTTCAGAGAAGAGCCGCGACCGCCATTTTGAGATTTACCTCAGACTCGCTCAACACATCACAAACCACGGGAGGAGCGGGGTTGAGAGCTACACAGGCTCAGGCTAACGTTGTATGACCGGGCACATTCCTCACGGGAAACAAGAGGGTTGGCTAGAAATGCAACGAGGTGCCGCGTTCCGTCGTTTATCGTGTTAGGGGTGGTTCGGGGGAATTGGTTCGGTGTCGGCCCGTGGCAACTCTCGTCTCCGCGAACTTCCAAATCAACATTAGCGCTATTCCGTATTGGAAACTGCTTTGAATGGATAGCTTTTTCCTCCGCTCTCCCCCAGACGAGGGACAATCGGAGGAGCACACGGACTGGGGATATCGCAGGCAAAGTTGTTGAATGTGTGTCTATATCAAATGCGCCTTTGTTTTCATTGTTGTTGTACCTATATCAGCAGTTGGCTGCCCAGTGTCAGGTAGCTCACTGCTAACCTAGCTATAAACAGGGTATTTGTTCCTGAAGGTGCAGGTCGTGCTGTGCGTTGTCTCATTACCCCACATTTCCAGGGGTAGAGCCGGATTGATTTAGCTAATTTCAGCGGGCCTCCCTCCACGGAGCTCCGGTCCATCCAGCCCGCCCCCCCCCCCATCCGCGCCGTCAACCAGCGACTCGCACCCACCAAAGGCGCCGAGATTGGGCGAATAGCGAGCAAATACGTCCGCGTTTCTCTACCCGCTCCCCCGCCGACCTCCCCTCCTCACTCCCCGGCGCTGACAGCGGACAAGGCCGAGGTCGCAACAGAGCAGGCCCGGCCGCCGAGGCTCGACCTGTCCACCCCACCGCCGCATCCTACCACACCTCACCAGCAGTCCAGAACCCGGTTCCCTGCCGAGCCGACCCTGGACAAGGTCGAGGGTAACCGAGATAGCAGGGAGCCCCGCATCACCACCACCACAACAACAACAGCTGCCAACATGAACCACCACCATCACCACACGCAGCAGCAGCAGCAACAGAAAGCCGGCGAGCAGCAGCTCAGTGAACCAGAGGACATGGAGATGGAAGGTGAGTAATGGTCCTACGAACGGGGAGCGGACACTCTTTTCGGGATTTAACGGCTGCATGGGAAATGCACGAGGTTTTATTTGTGCAAAGCTGAGCTCAGGTTGACAGTAAACATGAAGGCCCTAAGCTAGCTACGATAGCCGGCTGAATTTTTGCTGATTGTGCGTCCGTTGCAGCAGACTTGTGTGGAGCTGACCTCATTTTGCGTTCTAAGCGAACGGAGCTTGTGTTTCTCCCCGCACGCATGCAATGATTTATTGCTTGTAAATAACCCAAAAGAAATGTTCATCCACACTGTACGGAGATCCGCCACACAAATCATTCATTCGGGATCGTTCACTGTGTTTCCAAATAAGCCGTTTAGCTTTTGTCCACGTTCGTTTGCTGTAACAAGTTATCAGACGCACTTTGCCAAATCATCGCCGTTAAGAATCCAAACGCCGTCACGGAATTCCAGGCCCGCAGGTTGTTGATAACCTAGCGTAAATGTTTGTAAACAGTCCGGCAGTAAGTCCTGCAATTAAGATGGAACCATCGCTAGGTAAATTAATCTTGCTGTATTGACTTCACTGGACTTAACTGTGGGCTTTCGGTTGATTTTGACAGTTATCGGCACCTGTGTTCTTTACCAACGATAGCTTATTTCATGAGTAAAATACCCGAAGCCTCGCTTTTTTTGACTGGTAACGTTAAAACATAACCCGTTATAAAGCGCTCAATGTGAACCTTTTCGCTAGCCTCCTTTACACATAGTGTGTTAGCATCGTGTCTGATGGCTTGGTATATTAATGCGGGCCTGCAAAGTACGATATCAGTAACTAAGGTTAGAGGAAAGCTCGGCTTCTAATATGCAAAGTCAATATATCTGACTGAATAATATTTTTTTAATACTCGTAATTCGCCGGGCATCTGTTCAATTATCTTATGTGTTCACTAAGCGGGTTAAGTGCAATATACGGTGCTAGCGACGCAGCTAATTGTAAGCTAGTCAATTAGCCTCGAAGGCCCAATACTTTACGTTCATCGCTGGCTAGCATGCTAGTTAGCTGATGAGCTAATGCTCACGGAGGGGGTGTGTGGCGTTCCAAAATGGAGGCTTGTATTTTGCAACGTTCGATTTGGCCACTGCACGAATGTAAGGCCTTGAATATCTGCCTCACGTAATCTAGATTTTTTCAAATGTTTCTAATTGCCGTCCAACTGTATAATCTGCTTATACTGGGGGATATTTCTCTCGAGCATCAGTTCTAGCTTGTTAGCTGGTACTAGTGATCCAGCTAATGTTAGCTAATAACGGCCTGCAGACGAATCTGTGGCTAGTGTTTGCTAGATAATGTTAGCTAGGTAGCTAACGCTAACGCAGATGCGTCAATCGTGATTTGCTAAAATGACTGGTATAACAAGTTTAGCCATTCGAGTAGAGCAGATGACAATTGTAAACACATCTTGCAAATTCCACTTGGGTTTAGTTGTTCGTTTGTTAAATGCTGAAGCTTGACAGCCGAGTGATAAACGTGTGGCATTGCTGGCATATAACGGTTGTCGCCGCTGCGGTAAGCCAGGCCCGCACTTAGGCAGCGCGGGGATTTGCTGCTTCATTGTATGGAAGACCGAACGGCATGGAGCTCGCCATTTTTAATGATCTGTGTTTTTGTTAGTCAGGTTTGGAGCAGGGCCACCTCTGTAAGCGTTTAACAAGCTTCAAACACACACAGATCACCTGCTCTGCCACCAGTTTTTATTATGTTTTTATTTTATTTTTTTAATCTCAAGTTTGGACAGAGTGGAGGCTTGCGGGAGCCCTCAGCATCACTGCGTCATTTAGTCCGAGTCATTTTGTCATGGCTTCTCACACATACTGTTGCTTGTTATTCTGCGTAACACAATACTCTTATTTAATTAGCTTATAGAACAAAGCTTCAGGTGGCATTTGATTATTCATTTTAATACTTGTTTTACTTGTAGCAGGTGTACTCACTAGACATCCTCACCCCTTACTTTCACCCCTGTTGGGTTCTCTATCAGTGCATTGCAGCCTTACAAGGACAATGAAAACAAGCTGAAATAATAAACTCCTTTATGGTTTGAGGCTCCATACAGTTGTAGTGGGGTTAAGCCATCATGCGCTCTTCTTATCTCAGTCATTTTGTCTGTTTTGCCTCAGCAGTGTTACTAGGATTTGCCAGTCTGTTGCTGATACACAATCCCTCTAGTATCTATGCTTACATGGCTCTTTAAAAATATAGGAATTTAGGGACATTGATAGACACATTGCAATGTCTTAAAAGATCACATTTAATAGGGAAAGAATACTGCCAAAGATAAGCATCCTGGTAAAAAAAAAACAAAAGTAAAGTCAAGGTTTCATTTAATGATATTATATGTACTTAATGACTTTGGGTTTGGAATAGTCCTACCTTGATTGCATTGATTAAAATTCAGAAATCAGAGAATTGCAGCTTAGTGTGGTCTGTTACATGGAGCAGCATTTAACTGCTGTTTAGTCCAAAGGCTGTGGAAAATTAGGAAAGGTTAAAAAAGCAACCTTGTGCACACATCCCAATTGAATGGAAAGATATTTTTGTGCCTTTTTTTTAAGGGTCACTGTTGAAGGGCAGCCATAGCCGGTATTCAGATCAATTGCTTCTTGGAAATGTATATTTTTAAATAATGATTCAGCTTGTTTAGACTCTTGTGATTTTCCCTCCAGACACATGCATATTTTAAGTGACGGTAAGATCCACAGTGAGCCTGTGTGACATTTTGTTCAGTATTAAATTCTACATACAGCTCCAGCTGGTGCAGATTTCAGTGACCACTCCATTCGTACGTAGTTTTCAGAGGTTCCAGGATAGACCAACACAGTGGGCGGGACAAGAAGTTGTCATGAAGTTGACTGACAGACACCATTAGCACAGTGTAATCCACTTGGGGAAACGAGGTCAGTCTTCTGGAGGACTCGGTCAGTAACGTCACCTGGAGACAGACAGACACACACACACCACTGACACTGTCGGCTCATAGGAAGACAAGAAACACTGATGCAGACGAAAGACAGTGTAAGAGACGGGCTGGCACATCAACACATTTGGAGACATATGCCAGTGCTTGGGTGTTGGTATCAATGCTGTCGTTATCATTGTCATCATCACAGGATCCCGACAGATCTCCCTCACTCCTCTAAGTGTACTCTAGCTCCTCTGTTTCTGTCATCAATGTGTTTTGATAGACGAGACTGTGCATTGAGCTGTCTCATTATTCGGCTGGGATAATTGTTGTCCTCAGCGCGTGCATGTGTTTTTGTTTGAGCAATGACTTGCAGCTTAATCCCGCATTGTGTCCATAATTACCCAGCCTACTGTAATGTTGCATGGTCTTTGTTATGCACACACATTCTCTCTGACGTTTGCCCTAACTCTGACACACAGACCGGGAAGGGAGACTTGTCATGCTGTCTCAGCAGGGTTTTCCCAGTGAAATGTATTAAAGGGGGAAAAAAAGAATCAGTATGTATGTAGACGCCAGAGATAAAGAGGGAGCCAGCAGCTGCAGAATTACTTTTGTTTTATTAACACAAAAGAAGACCAGTCTTGGTTCGTGCTGTGTTTATGCCGTAGATGAATCTCACAATTATTAGATTGGTCTGGCTGGCTCTTCAAATGATGAATCTATTTAAAGCAGATAGGCAAAAATAAGGCTTTTAAGAACTTGATTAGTCTCCCCCCAGAGTTTCCACAGACAAAGAAAAAATGTAGTAAAAGTATGTAAAAGTTCTATCAATTTGTATATTCACTTCGTTAATGATATGTATCAATCAGTGTATGAGCTGCAAAGATCAATTAATTTTCAACTTTTATATCATTTGCAAACTATTTTTACAATCAATTAGTTTATTTGTTTTAAGGAAAAAAATACCTCTGATACTAGCTTCTTGAATATGATTTTTTTTTTCTGGTATCCTTTACTCCTTGGAGTTCTCCTTTGACAATGTTACCTTTGGCTTTGGGAATTATTGATCAAAATGTGTCACCATTTCCTGACATTTTAGAGACTAGACAATTAAATGAGAAGAACCAGGGTGTCTTAGTTTTAGCTCTTAATATCGTAGTTTATTGATCTTGTTCAATAAATTATTGAAATTTGAAATTATTGAAATTCTTAAAATGTAAATTCTCTCTTTGTACAGCTGGGGACACAGACGACCCTCCAAGAATCCCGGCCAATCCAGTGATCAATGGTAACGTGGCCATGGCAGATGGACACAACAACACAGAGGAGGACATGGAAGATGGTGAGGAGTATGTGCACTTACACAAACACAAGTACAAATGCGTCATACTTTTGTTTGTTTCATAGCTTGTGCTTTCAAAGAAATTAAGTAATGATCCAGATTGAGCATCTTCATGTGAATGAATTTAATGGGCTGTGGAGTGGTTGGTCTCACATTAGGTTATGAAACATTTTCATATACACCGCACAGTCACACCAGGTCTCGTTAATGAAAGCTAGAGGAAACCTGTTGACCACATTTTTTCCTGCCATCCTTCCACAGACACCAGTTGGCGGTCAGAGGCAACTTTCCGCTTCGTGGTGGAGCGCTTCAGCCGCCTGAGTGAGTCGGTGCTCAGCCCGTCCTGCTTCGTTCGGAACCTTCCATGGAAGATAATGGTGATGCCGCGCTTCTATCCCGACCGGCCACACCAGAAGAGCGTGGGCTTCTTCCTGCAGTGTAACGCAGAATCAGACTCCACGTAGGTGTTTTGGTGGGAAGGGGGATTTTAGGGGCATGTGCACTGACACAGAGGCACACACCTGAAACCTTCCAAAGTCCTGATACACAAATAGGGATTCTTGGATAACATTACAAGAAAAGTTTTTATAGTATTGAATCATTTTTTCGAGGGAACATTTCACAAAACTGTTGTTCACATCAGTGCAGTCATATCACATTAGTGCTGATCTATTTGAAACTTCTGTCTTTTATAACCTTGAGTCAGACTTGACATAATTTGGTTTTCTTTGACAATAAAGCATCTTCTAGTTAATGTAAAACAGTCTGCAAATTGATATAGATTAGGTACAGAGATTAAAATGTTTTTCATCATCCCTGCAGCATTACTTCACTATTCCTTGTATTGATTTTTGGTTGCAAAGCCTGTGAAGCATCCCACCATCACGCTTCACGGTTGGCATGGTGTGCTTCCACGTGGTTTTTGGATTATGTCAAGCATAGCATGTACTATGTCGTGCGGAAAGCTAAACTTTAGTCTCATCAGACCATCAAACCTCCTACCAAATTGTTATAACTCACCACATGCCTTTGATCAAACATAAGCCCAGATGCAATATTAGTTTTTCAATGATGTCTTTCCCCTTGCTGCAACTGGTGAAGCACCAGTGTAACAGTTATCTTAGCCATGGGACCCTGCAGCTCCTTCAAAATTGCCATAAGCTTCACAGCGTCTTCCCTCACTAGTGTCATTTACACATGGACATTTGACAGGCAGAGCCGCCTACTCCTCGGATGGTCACAGCTGAGACATTCATCTTGTTTTTTAATGCTTGTCGTAATGGCATGCTGAGGAATATTCTGAGTTGTTAGAACTTCAAGATGCAGAAGTCAGTTGCCATATCTTTATTACAAATATGATGATTTAGATGTGTTTCAGTTAATCAGTTGAATGCTTTGGTGTTTTGTATTTATTTCTAATTGACATCTGCTGGAAGTATAACTTTTTTAAGTCGGCTATAACCAGATGACCAGATCTTCTTTTCAAGTATAAGCACCCTCTTTGACCTTTCAGTCAAAGGGTATTCTTAGAGTTTACCAGAAAGAAACATGAAAGCAAGTAAAATTGGCTATTGATGCATTATCATGTTGTACTTGGGTCACCTTTTACCAAAGGTTGTTCGTTTGATACTTTATTTTAGATGCAATTAATCTCTTCATGCACATTAATTATATTTTATGTTAAACACAGGTTTGAGTTTACAATTTCTGAACCTCAAGAATCTGATTTGGATAACACTCATGCAGGCAGCTTATTCTTCCATGCATACACAATGACTAAATAATCTGAGAGACTGAGGAAAAAATGGCAAAATTAATTAGATTAGAAGTTTGTTGCTGCCTCGCAATGTTAAGACATCTTTTAAAGATTTCTCGATCCTGTTCTCTGTGTTTCAGGTCTTGGTCATGCCACGCACAGGCCATGCTGAAGATCATCAACTACAAAGATGACGAGAAGTCCTTCAGCCGCAGGATCAGTCACCTGTTCTTCCACAAAGAGAATGATTGGGGCTTCTCCAATTTCATGTCCTGGAGTGTAAGTAAAGAATCAGACGGGCAAATCCATGGCGGATTAGTATTTATCAGTGGCTGGCAGCAAAATACAGTTGCTCCTATTTGGGCTGCTTTGTCTTGGTTCTTGCTTTCACCTCTCCCCATTCCTATTGAAATTAACTTTCGTTGTGTTTCAGGATGTGACTGATCCAGAGAGGGGTTTCATCGATGATGACAAAGTCACCTTTGAAGTCTACGTCCAGGCAGATGCCCCACATGGAGTGGCGTACGTAGTTTTACATTTTCTTTTGGGTCCTCTACAAGTTTCTCAGGATTAATTTCTGTGTGTAGGTTTAAGGATTTAAAACCCTAACTTCAACGTTCTCTCTGTAACCAGCTGGGACTCTAAGAAACACACTGGCTATGTTGGACTGAAGAACCAGGGAGCCACCTGCTACATGAATAGCCTGCTACAGACTCTCTTCTTCACCAACCAGCTACGACGGGTATGTTTTATTCTTGCAGCATGTTGTGCATTTATTGCTTTGGATTAAGCTGACCCATAGCTGTATATTTCTTTTATAGATATGTGCACTAGAGCGTAACTAGAGTGTATTTTTCCAACAGGAGCTCTATAAATGTGCAAAGTTTGATTGTATAGTAAATGTAAGGAAAGTAAATGTTAAAAAAAAGTAGAGTGCTACTTTCTAAATGTGTGAATCCTCCTGACTCTCCAGGCGGTGTACATGATGCCCACAGAGGGAGACGACTCATCCAAGAGCGTTCCCCTGGCTCTGCAGAGGGTTTTCTACGAGCTGCAACACAGCGACAAACCTGTCGGCACCAAGAAACTCACCAAGTCCTTTGGGTAAAGTAAACTTGTCGTTAATAATGTCTCACCTATCTTTTGTCTTAAGCCCAGTTCAGACAAAAGATTCCCAACCAAATAAAACCATTTTAGGACATTGCAGGGGAAAGTTGTGAAGCTGTGCGCTGACCCGTTGCAGCTTGACTCGGGCAGGCTAATGGTGTTGCGTGCGACCCAACTTGTCAAGTCACCGCTCTTTCTCCCCCACACATTTGTTCTGCCATTTAATCATTACTATAAATACAACTATAGAAATAACTCATTATCACTGTGCACTGCTAATTATATCCAGCTATTAAAAAAAAAAAGCCAGAAAAACGGGTGGTTAAAGCAAAACTCTCGCCAAAATGCAACCTAAGCTTTTTTTGTGAATGTACCTGAGTCAAACCTTTGTGTAAAAACATAATTATGATTTACCGTATTCTTGTTTTCAGGTCAGACATTTTCAATGGGAGTGCTACGGCACTTTTACGATAGCATTGAAATCGCTATTTTTAAAACACTAAGAATGCTCAACACAACATGAAACTTTGCTCATTGTATCACCAGGGTCTCTATTCATGAACACGAGCATTAAGAACATTGTTTGTGAGAGAGTTTTTGAACAACTCGCCTTAGCAGTAGCTTGTTCCGCTCTGGACCCTGGTGATAGTACGAGCAAAGTTTCATGTTGTGTTGAGCCTTCTTAGTGTTTTAAAAATGGTGATTTTGATGCCATCATAGTGGTGTCCGTAGCACCCCCATTGAAAATGAGTTTGACCTGAAAATGAAAATACAGTAAATCTTAAAAGTGGCTCTTTCATCGTAATTATGAGTTTACACGAAGGTTTGACTCTGGTACATTCACAAAAAAAGCCTAGGTTGCATTTTGGTGAGAGTTTTGCTTTAACTTGCTTTAAGTGGTGAGAGTTGTTGCAGTTGAGATAATGCACCGTCTCGTCACAGTAGTGTGAACTTGCAGCTTTCAGAACGCCGCAAATTTGTTTTCATGTTGGCATAACAATCGGAATGATATTCACAATACTTTGTCTGATGACCCTTTAACTTGTATCTAACTGCCTTGCTCTTTCTGTGTGTGCTTTTCTTTCACCTTGTGAAGATGGGAAACACTAGATAGCTTCATGCAACATGATGTACAGGAGCTGTGCAGAGTGGTGAGTTCTCTAATGGTCTTTTTAAGAATTTGTGTGTGTGTGTGTGTGTGTGTGTGTAAGTTTATGCATGCTGAATAATTACTGACATACTGTTTGTCTGCTCCAGCTCCTGGACAATGTGGAGAACAAAATGAAAGGCACTTGTGTTGAGGGAACCATCCCTAAGCTCTTCAGAGGAAAGATGGTGGTATGTCTCTTCTTTATGGCTATGGTCATATTTTGTGTAGTCACGAAACACCTCAGTCCATCCTTGGTGACATTTCAAGAAGAATTTAACAGTTATCCTGTTTATTCAGTGACGGTAGAGTTTTTTAGTCTATTTTGCACAGTAATGTCAGCACAGTGAACATTATGTAAATACTGCTGCAGATTTTCTTAACATCGTGATGATTTGAAGTAGTCTAACTTGGCGCAGGATGTAGCCTGGAACAAGGTCAGTTTAAGAATAGAATGAGGTTAAATTGAGAAGTGGCCCTCTTAGAAATCATATTTTTAACTTGGCATGTATTCATACAGCCTAATCCATGTGTGTGTTTGTTACTCTCCAGTCATACATCCAGTGTAAGCATGTGGACTACCGGTCAGAGCGCATAGAGGACTACTATGACATCCAGCTCAGCATAAAAGGAAAGAAGAACAGTGAGTAGCAACATGAACATAACTTCACAGCTTTTCTTTAACAATGGACAAGTGAGGCTTTACTATCAGTTAATCTTTTCTTTGAAATAAATTACACTGATCTCATCAGACTTTATCACGATATTTCCTCATTTGCATTTCCTGCTGTATACCATATAAGACTCTTGTGACAAGGACTGCAATCTTCTGTAATATTTATGTCCATACTTTGATTTAGAATTTACTAATTTGGATGTTTTCTTGACACTGTCTATGCTTTCTGCTTCTTTTCCAGTCTTCGAGTCATTCAAAGATTACGTTGCAACCGAGCAGTTAGATGGAGACAACAAATACGACGCAGGAGAGCATGGCCTGCAGGTGAGGCTGCACAGTGACTGCGTCTAAAATATTTATTAGGTTTCTTTTGTGTATACTTATTTTTCTTATTTAGTTTGCTTACATTTAGTTTATGTTGTTTTTTATTTTTGCTGTATATCATTTGGTATTTATGTTTATATAAACCCAACATTTTTGTCAAATCTGTCCATAACTGGTCAAGCAGGACCATGTTTACATAAGAATGTGAAATTTGAATGCGACTATGCTTATACTGCACACATTAAGGGTTGGAGAATTAATTCCGATGGGCTGTGTGTTTGTGTTGCAGGAAGCAGAAAAGGGAGTGAAGTTCCTTACCTTCCCTCCCATCCTTCACCTGCAGCTGATGAGGTTCATGTACGACCCACAGACCGACCAAAACATCAAGATTAATGACAGGTAGAGCTAAACACATCAGACCATATTCTCTCACACACTTGCATGTACATTCTTTGATATATGCTCACACAATGCGTCAGTGGCTGGTGCAGCGACATCATTTTAGAGACACTCTGGTCCATGTTAACATAGGTTAAGGGAGCGGTCTATTTCCAGAAACGGCTCTTGAGCCTGCTCACTCTGAACAGCGCGCCCTGACCTCCTGCACTAAGACAGAGAGAAAGTGAGTCATTGAGAGTTTTCTTCTCTCAGACGTATCATTCTGCATAAAGCTTTGTGGGAGCTAATGGTGTTTTAACAATCCGCAAGGATAGTGTGACACTTTCAGGCACACACACACACACACACACACACACAGACACACACATGTGCAGCCATCCAGAATAGCTCATTTCCCCCTGTAGCGTTTCAAAGGGTTCTGAGTCATCCTTGTGACGCTGCCATCAGCACCTGGCCCCCTGAGGGCTTTATGTATACTCATACACACATTTAACTCTTGCATTCTCTCTTGCTTTCCTTCTTGCATGATATGTTGCCCCATGTCTTCATATTTGACCCTTATTCTTTTTTTTTTTGTCCTGTGTCCTTCTCTCCCATTTTCTCCTGCCTGTCATCTCCCATCCTCTGCAAACTCTCTCTCCCGCCTCTCTTTCCCTTGTTTTCCATCTCCCCTTTCTCCATCTACTCACACTTCTCCAAATCCCCATCCTTTGTCTTTCTACCTGCTGCTTCTCCCTCCTCCTCTTTACTCTCTAGGTTTGAGTTTCCAGATCAGTTGCCCCTGGATGAGTTCCTTCAGAAGCCAGACTCCAAGGACCCAGCCAACTACATCCTGCATGCAGTGCTAGTGCACAGCGGGGACAACCATGGCGGTCACTACGTCGTCTATCTTAACCCAAAGGGGGACGGCAAAGTGAGTGTCAAGGAACCAATAGTGAGAACAATTTTTTTATGCACCTTTCACCCAAATATTCTGTAAACATGGTTAATGTTTCTGTGCTAGTAGTAATACATTTGAGAGATGATTGCATTACTACATTATTGACATTACTGGGATGCTCACCCGCAAACAGGTCTAACATGTCATCACGATGACTACTCAAAGACTTTTTTTTGTGTAGCTACTGTCAAGAAAATGACAAACTATGGATATTTTGAAACAATCTATGTAAAAGAATAGTGACTAACTGCTGTTACATATATGAAACGTACTTAATTTGCATGCAGTTATGTCCATTGAATGTTGTTGAAAAGACTGATTGCAGAGAAATGACAAAGATGCCAGAGTGGAGATTAAAAATATCAGCTGCCACTGCTTTATTGACACATTGTTCCAGAAATATACAAAGATATTAAAAATGAGGTGAAGCATTTGCTGAGCTACCCACGCAGATTCAGAGTGGACAATTAATAGTCAGATTAGCTGCTTGACAGACGGGTTGTTATCATTAATCTCACCACTTAATATCAAAGACCAAACCATTCAAAACCACTGTTGAGCACTACAAAAAATGTTGCCTAACAAGTCCAAGTTCAGTCTCTGTATTGTTTTTTTCTCACCCAATCTTAAAACCTTAACACCCACTCACTGACTCATCTCCTGCTGAACTCTGAACCACAGATACGACCACATCGGTTCAATGTATTGTTGTAAATTGTGTGACAAAACTGGTTTAGCACCCCAGTACAGCTCATCCTATTTTAGAGGAGGGCAATACAACATTTAAGGTCATTCTCACATAATATAATCAGGGAAATTAGTGTACGTTTTTTAGCATCATGGACTGCATGATGGTATTCGATTTCATTCAAAGCATATCAAGATGATTTGCCACATACGGTTGTCTTAAGTGCTCTCTGGTTTTCTCTTTTTTTCCCGTCTCCTTGCTTGGTTTTCTTGCCCATTTGCCCCACTCTTCTTCCACATTTCTCCACCATCTCCCCCCTGTCTTCCATCACTCTGTCTCTCCCTCTCCAGTGGTGCAAGTTTGATGATGACGTGGTGTCACGGTGCACCAAGGAAGAGGCCATAGAGCACAACTACGGTGGACATGACGACGACCTCTCAGTGCGCCACTGCACCAACGCATACATGTTGGTCTACATCCGTGAGTCCAAGCTCAGTAAGTAACATACCCCCTCACCTTCTGTTTTCCTGGCTAATGGGAAACAAAAACTGGTGTCCATAAATGCATAAAAGATTCCCTTCAACTGCTGCTCAACAGCTCATCTATGGTAAAGAACAATATCCTGCATAAATAGAATTATTGAACCTGCTGTATAATTCTCACTTGCGTCTGTCCCTGTATCTCAGGTGAGGTGCTTCAGCCAATGACCGATGTGGACATCCCCCAGCAGCTAGTAGAGCGTCTGCAGGAGGAGAAAAGGGTGGAGGCACAGAAGAGGAAGGAGCGTCAAGAGGCTCACCTCTACATGCAGGTCCAGGTAGGAAACCAGGACCTTTCTTTAGATTCCTAAGTGATGTAATGCTTTGCAGACTCAAAAGTACTTTTGGTCACTGATTTACTTCAGAAACTTGCTGGTGTGAGCCGCTTAGTGCAGATCGTAAGTGTGAAGAGTATACATGAGAAACACATCTGCACTTTGGCTTCATTAAAGAAGGTACAATTTGAACCCGGTAGATTTCCTTACAAGTTTGGTGCAGTACTGCACAGGCCGATAGTGTCACAAACACACTTATAGCAACAGTTTATATGTCATGATGGGGGCTCTTAGAGTCTGAAAGTGTTTGGTTTAGGTACCTTGAAAGTGCTTGAATTTGACTCTTAAAAGTCTGTACAAACACTGAGTTTATCACATTAAGGCAATACGCTGGTATACATAAAAGGTTTTCCAGTGAGTCTTTTTTTCTGACTGAGTGAAACCTGTCAGCAGCAGGCAAGAATGTTGGTAGTCTAGCTGAGCTCTGGCAGTCACAGTATGGACGAGATGATGAGAGGAGCGGCAAGTGATAGAGAGGAAACGGCTCATTAAAAGAAATGTTTATCCTGTATAATGATTTCACTTGCTTTGCTATTTCATCAAAGAAGACGTCTGGACAGAAGTGTAGTCTCTCTATTACTTCCTCTGGAGAGGCAACAAGAGGAATAAATAAATGTCAATAAGGATTTTGTGTGGTTAAACAGTTTTACAAAATGCCTATAACTATATAGAAGTTACTAGTTTAAAGTGATCTCTGCAGTGGATCTCTGTTTGTTTCTCAGATTGAATGCTTTGAGTAGTTTTCGTTTTTTGAATAACAAAGTGCCACAATTTCAAAAAACTGAACAGATGTGGTCGACACCAAGATGTGGACATTGCTCTTGCATTTTTGAATGTGTCGAATGCTAAAATAAATGCAGATCCAGTGCTCTGGTTAGATCAGGATGTGCAGCCAGCTGACATGTAACTGCAGTTTGGGCAAATGTCTGTAGACTATGTTGTCTTTCTGGTTCTTTCTCTTTTTGTCTTAGTTCGTTGTACATTTTTGCTTTCAGTCCCTAATGTTTTTTTCCTCCTGTCCTCTTCCTCCTCTGGCCAGATGGTGACGGAGGACCAGTTCTGTGGTCATCAGGGCAACGACATGTATGATGAGGAGAAGGTGAAATACACAGTCTTCAAGGTCCTGAAGAGCTCTACGCTGCAAGAGTTTGTTCAGAACCTCTCCCAGACCATGGTGAGACCCATCAGTGCATGTGTCTGAGTGTTTTTGTGTATATACAGGTGTATAGACAAACTTAAGTTGAAGTACATTATATTATTCCTAGTTTTGTTGCTGAGGATGACTAAAAAGTAAACTGAACTCCAAAGAATTTGAAGTCAATAAATCATAAGTAATCTTAAGTTCTACCATAACAGAACTCCTTTAATATCCATCTCTCCTTATGTACTTGACCTGCAGCTAGTACTTTTGACTTGTGATATGAAGTACTTTTTGGCCTTACCGTGCAAATTAAGTGCAAATTAGATTAAACCCACCTATTCATTTGCTGCAGGGTTTCCCACAGGACCAGATGAGGCTGTGGCCCATGCAGGCCCGGAGCAATGGAACCAAGCGACCCGCTATGCTCGACTATGAGGCTGACTGCAACAAGTCTGTAAGTGTTTGGGTCTCTTCAGACCTGTTTGTGGGTGTAACCAGTGCAGGTATTTCTGGTACTCTACTCTGGTACATTGTGGGAAACATTCCTCATCTGCTTCAGTCAGACGAGAAGCTACCACTGTGCCTTTACTGTTGATCCAGTATAGCTGACATTCTGAGAGATGTTAGATTTAGGTTAGTTTACTTCACAGGAAACCGGAGGAAATTATGCTGTTATCCATCATGTAGACATGAGTGTAGGTAATGCTGAAATGAAGAGATGATTGATCAAGTAATCAAGTGATTGACCAGAGACCCAAGTGGTCAAAGTAGTTTTTCAACGAAATATTGGATTTCTTTGTTCACATCTGTTTGAAAGGATGACTTCTGTTTGTTTTTATCTATCATGAATGCTAGATTAAATTATATGCACTAGCTGAAATAGATTTTAGTTTTTGTTCAGCCAATGTTTTCCATTTTCACAGGAAAAAAGGTATTCATCTGAACTTGGACAAACTGAACTATGTCAGCTAGTCCTCACTATACATTGTTAGGAAATTCAAATCGATCACAAATTTTAAGTAATGCATAAATGGGTCCCCTGTAGTATTGCAAGTGTAATTAGAACTTTGTCTTGGATATTATGTTGCTAAAAATGATGAATAACATGTCAAGAATGATTTCATGCAATGAATAATATTGCAACTGCAGTAACGTTTTGAAAATGAGGACAGAAATCTAAGCAGGAGCTTGATTGACAGGCTTGCATGAAGTACATCCTTGGGGCCCGTGTCCACATAGCATTTTTTTCTGAATGCCAGCCTCTTGTTTTTTTTAATTGTTTCTAATGGGCCGTGAGCGTAGGCAGCAGCATGCGGCCGCCTAGAGCGCCCAGCATCTTTTCCAGAGTGCTCCACTTTTTCCTTGCTGCCGCTCCTAGCGTTTCAAGTTGAGAATCTCTCAACTTTATAGAAAGGCACTGGATGCATCACTACCGCTTTTTTCAGGCAACCAGTCATACATTAGATCAGTCGGGACTCGTCACCTGTCGCCCTGCTAATCCACAAAATAAAGGGCAAGCTTGTTTTGGCTCTTTCTGTCTATCCTGAGCTTTATTAGGTGGAAACTCTCATAACAGAGGCATAAAATCCCATTTGGTGGGACCAGAGTGTCCGTACACTGAATGTTGCTGATGAGTGATGTGCTTTTATCACCCTCAGTGTTTTAAGCTTGTTGTGAGCTATGTGGTCCGCCCTCTGTTACCACTGTTAGCAGCTGTCAATCACAAATATCATTCAGCATTTTTCCCCAGTGCTCTTCAGAGCACACAGCCAGCACTTTTCTGCCCGCAAAAAATGAAATGGACACGGGCCCCTCAGTTGGTGGCTGTGCATTTCCCTTTTTGATGCATCAGCTCTAAGGAAAATGGTCCATATGTGATCAATCAGAGCAAAGCTTCATTGATTCCTAGTGTATGTGTGCTTTTGTAACATCAGCCTTGTTGCCCATGAATGCATGCACTTCTCTGTGCATGTGCAGTAAGGTTTGTGCATTTCTGCATTTCAGATGATCGACTTGAGTGACAACGAGAACCCCTGGACAATATTTCTTGAGACCGTGGATCCAGAGATGGCGGCCAGTGGGGCCACGTTACCCAAGTTCGACAAAGACCGTAAGTCCCACTCATTACCCGTCATCCAGCTCTGTGTCACTTTCAGCAATGGTTCACGCATTGTGTCGCGTCATTTTGTTAATGACGCTTGATTTAGAGAACTCGGTGACTCATTCTAGGTGTAAAAAGTATTACTTTTAAGCTTGTGTCAGTGCAGAATGACCCCTACATTATTCCCCCAATTAATCTTTCAAGGTTTTGTTTCAAACTGCAAAGCCACTGCGTTCGTCCTGGCACAGACAAACTGCACTTTTAATTTCCTAGAAATGGTGCTTTATGGTAGGAAACATAAAATAATGTAATGTTATAGGAATAGTTTTTGCCCAACAAGTTAATTACTTCCCTTTGTGTGTTTAGTATTTTCGTTTTACCATTACTCTGACATGCTGTCCATCTCCAGCAACAATTTATTTGTTTTCATCGGTCACTATGTCAGAAGTGGTTCCTATTTTTGTAAAATTGGTGCTTTCTTTTCAGATGATGTCATGTTGTTCTTGAAGATGTATGACCCCAAAACCAGAAGCTTAAATTATTGTGGACATATCTACACACCTATATCCTGCAAAATAAGTAAGTGGTGGCAACATCCGAGTCTATTTTAAGTGGAAATGCTCCGGATTTTAAGATTAAATCATGTTTGTGTTGCTCTTTTCTCTTGGTAACCAGGAGACCTTCTGCCAGTCATGTGTGAGAGAGCAGGGTTTCAGCAGGAAACTAGCCTTATCCTCTATGAGGTGAGCTATTTATGTAGCGCTCATTTGCTGACACACTCCTCTGTCTTTTTCTCACTCGTTCTCACTCTTCACTAGCTCCTTCACACACTCTTGTTCTCTTGCTCTATCTGACACACAAGCTTTACTTCACAAACTCTCTTGTCCACAACTTCACACTGTTGTATGCAGCATCGCTCTTTTCACACATTTGATCCTTCTGTAGCTTTGTGTGTTTACATATCTTCCCCCAAATACTCTTGTGTGCTTACATAGCTTCACTTTGACTACATTTCCCATGATACCATGTGTGTTACAGGAAGTAAAGCCCAATCTAACAGAGCGGATACAGGACTATGATGTCTCTCTGGACAAGGCCCTGGATGAGCTCATGGACGGGGACATCATTGTCTTCCAGAAGTAAGTCTGACTGTGTGTCTGTTTTTATTTTCATGTGCAGTATGACTTCATTTACATTAAGATTTTTACAGCTAAATTGGTTAAAATACAGTGAGTTGCTTTGATGGTACCTGTGAACTTTTGTAGCTGAGCAAACAGCCCAATAACCTTTGTTATGTAGATTTAAAAGCGCAGCATGTTGGTTTTAACAACTAGTAGTGCTATAGTGCAGTGTCACCATGAGTGTGTCCATCGTTTGTTTATACCGTGCATTCGGGTAACCGTAACAGTAATCCAGGCGAAGAAACCTGAAGGCAAGTGAACATGTATGTAAACAATGCTAGAGTTAAACAGTAAACACGTTTGTCAGAGCGCAAGAACACAATGTGTGAACGCAACTCAATTGGTGAATAACTTAACTCTAACTAATCAGACATAACTTTTGTGCTGTGTGTGTGTGTTTTTGTTGTTGTTTTTTTTAAATCAAAATGAAACGCCAAATAGTTGAGTCACATCTGGATTCTTTGGTGTTTAGCTTTTTGGCAGCTCTTTGTTAGAAATATTGGTATTTTTAAGTTCTTTGCTGTTCCTCATTTGTTTCAAACCTCATCGTCTTATCCATCCTTTCATTTGCCACCGTCATATCTATGAGTACATCCCAAGTCTCATATTTGATATTTCCTTGCTCCTCCCTCAAACTCTTAGGCATTCTGGTCTACCATCTATCCGGCTGTCTCAAGTTCTTATTATTGAGGAGTAATCTCTAAAAAAAAAAAAGAGTGAGGTTACATAAGAACAGCCCTCCTGGAAGACCTTCAGCTGAACACCTACTGGTGTTTTTCATGATACTGTTCCAATACAATACCTTGGAAAATATATATTTTCAATATCATGGGGAAATATTGACAAAACATAGAGTGCATAGATTTTTATTAAAATTAGTGGTAGTGTCGTATCAAACCTGCAGAAAATTTGTATTGATTCTGTTTTCAAATATTCAGAATCTATGAATAGATATTTCCGTATTTTTGATGACACTAGCCGGTACACCTGGCATATTTGAACAAGATGGTGTACCTTGCTATCCTGTTATTTGAGATGGAGTAAAGTGAAAGAAAAAAAGAAAAAGAAACAAGGTTCTGCCTCCTCCTGTCAACGCTGCACGTTCTGCACCCCAGCTAACCCATTGTCTGACCTTTGTCCAATCACGCAGGGACGACCCAGAGAACGACAGCAGTGAGCTGCCGACAGCTAAGGACTATTTCCGGGATCTCTACCACCGTGTGGACGTCATTTTCTGTGACAAGACCATCCACAATGACCCCGGCTTTGTGGTCACGCTCTCTAACCGCATGAACTATTTTCAGGTGCGTGCCATTCATACCCTTAAAACTGAACCTACGGATTGTGTGGCTAGTTTAGTGCTTTAAAAGGCGATCCGGGAGATGACCTATAAGATATCTTTAAACAATCTTTCTTTCCTATAAAATATCTTTAAACAGGTTGAAGTACTTGATTCTTTAATGTGTAAACCTGCCTAGTTCTAAGCTTTATGTATTATAAATGAGGTTTAAATTTTTTTTTGTCCCTCATCCCAGCAGTTTCCCTGTTGGCATCTGAGTTGGCAGACACAGATGATACCTGACAGGCCTGTGAGGATCCCTCTTGTAATGTTTGTGTTGTTTCTTTGTCAGGTGGCCAAGACGGTAGCGCAGAGGTTGAACACAGATCCCATGCTGCTGCAGTTCTTCAAATCACAGGGGTAGGAGGCTTGTCTCATCCTCACAAACACACACACACACACACACTGAAACACACTCAAACTAGAGTTTTACAGTCATAATTTCACATGACCGGTCATGTTGAACAAAAGAAAGGTGGGATGTTGTGTAAATTAACATAAATTAAAACATAATTCAATCATTGGCAAACAAACTGTGTTTGCCTGTTTAACTTTTGTTGTAGGTTCTAGTTTTCTCACAGAATGTGTCACACTTGCTTTTAATTTGATTACTTGCAGTTGTCAGTAGAAATGTTGCGTAACCTGTCCCCCCCCACCTTTCTTTGTTGTTTTCCTCTAACTCCTCCCACTCTGCCTCCTCCCCGTCCTCCTCTTTTTCTCTCTCCACTCCATTCTGCTTCTGCATCTCTGAATTTTTTCGTCTTCCCCTCCTGTTTACCCAATCTTCCTCTTTTCTCTCTTCTTTCGCTCCTTTATCCCACCCTCTGTTTCTCCTCTCCCTTCATCTTTCTTTCCTCCCCTTCGTTGTCCTCCCCCCCTGCCTGGTGGTGTGGTGGCCAGGTACAGGGACGGTCCAGGGAATCCTCTCAGACACAACTATGAGGGAACGCTGCGGGACCTGCTGCAATTCTTCAAACCCCGGCAGCCCAAGAAACTGTACTACCAGCAGGTAGGAACGACTCGACAGCTCTGGGACTTTTGTTCTGCCCAAAAGATGTCCTTATTCTACACCGTTTCTCATGATGCTTATCATCTTTATTTTCATTCATGCCTTGTCTGTCTTTTCCTTATAACTATTCTTATGTTTTGTAGATCTATTTAGGGCTGAGAAATGTATATCGTTACCGTGATATTAGACTATATATTGTATTAGATTTTGGGTATCGTTATATCATGATATGTAAATAATTGTTGACTTTTTCCTGATTTTAAAGGATGCGTCACAGTAAAGTGAGATCATTTTCGGTACTAACCAGACTGTTACAGTTGTACTCTACAACTATTTAGAAAATCCTGAAAACTTGCAGATAAGACATACATTGGATTGTTCCTGGTACTGACATCTTGAAATCTGTAGCTTTTTTTGATCTGTCATTATAGGAAACTGAAAATCTTGTGTTTTTGGAATGTTGGTCAGACAAGATAATGACCCTTTCCTCTTGCATTTTGTGCATTTTCCTTCATAAATGGTTCTGGATCTTCTGTCAGAATGACAGCTGATCGATGCTGTATCATTTTGCTATAAAATCAAAGATGCTTTCTGCGTTTTAGTGCACAAGTAGTTTCAGTATGTCTGTACAGAAAACCATATGTGGAGATAGAGACACCAGATTTATGTCAAAGGCTAGATTGATAGATATTCTAACAGGGACGTTTCCGGCCAGCTAGTCATTGTGACTGTGTTTGTACTAGATGGTCATGACTGAGCTAACAAAGCTAAAGCTATCTTGGCAAACTTACAGCTGTCTGCTCGGGTAGATGTACCCATGTAGAACATGATGAATATGTGTCCATCACCATACATCATTGTACTATTTTCCAAATAAAGCAGCTGGTAGTTTATGAAAAGTTTTTGTAGCTGTACAGATGAGTGTGACGCAAGATACTTCAGTGACATGCAAATGATGTATTTGAATGCAAAAAAACTGAACAAGACTTCTTTCTCTCGTCATCCACAGTTAAAGATGAAGATTACAGACTTTGAGAACAGGAGGAGTTTTAAATCCATATGGCTCAACAGCCAGTTCAGAGAGGAGGTAAAGCACAACCACACACACTAATCAGCCACATAATACATGTCAGTCTCACCCACACAGTCTGCTGGAATCGCACAGAACATTTGACTTACCAAAGACATACATTATGTATGTGAATCCATTGCAGGAGATCACCCTCTACCCTGACAAGCACGGCTGTGTGCGGGACCTTTTGGAAGAATGTAAAAAGGCGGTGGAGCTCTCTGAAAAAGGCTCTGAGAAGCTCAGGTATCTATCCTGCAGCACTCTGTGTGTGTGTGTGTGTGTGTGTGTGTGTGTCACTGTTTATTTGATAGCTACAGTATTCTGTGGATGGAAAACAAACAACACTATCACTCTTGTCATATCACTCATATCAGCTGGTTTATATGCAATCTGAAGACATTTCTATTCCCAGCCGTGGCATGATCACATTATCATACACACATAGAATAAATTAAGATTTCACATTGCCGGTGGATAGACTTAAACCACTGGAAGCTGACAGTGGGGCTGGTCGTCTGTCACTTTCTCACCTGCCTCACCCTGAGGAAAAAGTTCAGCCTGTGTGTTAACCTGTATAGCACAAACCTTTTCATATAGCGAACATATTTTTCCTGCCAGTGTATCGTGGGTCAGGAACAGTTCAGAGAGTGCTGGTTGGTCAATTTCAGCCTGTGGATTTGGCTTCCATTTTTGATTTTGTTGAACCTTTTCTTAACCTGTTTTTATATTATCGAGAAAATGATGTGAACACAGACATTTTCATGAAGATTTTACTGATTACTTTAAATCATGACCTAGCGCCACCAGCTTTTCACCTCAGAGCTGCTCAAAACTGCTGCAGCAACCACAGTCGGCAGCGATCCACCTAATATTCTGATAGCATGGATTTTCATCCAGCTCTTGTTTTTGTTGACTGATATTTATGTTGTTCCCAATTTAATGTGATGATATGCTCTAAGAATTTAGTTACCGACTGTAGATAATTCATCCTTTCTTCCTCTGTCTGCTCTCCCTTCATCTCTCCTCCTCTCTTCCTCCCCCTGCAGGCTGTTAGAGATAGTAAGCTATAAAATCATTGGGGTTCACCAGGAGGACGAGCTGCTAGAATGTTTATCTCCGGCTGCCAGCCGCACCTTCAGAATAGAGGTAAGTGTATATGTGAGGCTTTTCCTTTCTGTCTCTTCTCTTTGTAGTTTATATTTAGTCATTTTTTCTCTCGCCACTCCATCACTTCACAGGCCTGTCGGCGTGGCAGTTATATTTTTTGCTCACAACGTTTGTCTACACAAGCAGCCACTTTGTACAGCCCTTTTTTAAGTTCATCAAAACCCTCCATATAATTGCTTCCGAACAGCTTCTGGCCTAAAGTCTCCTGCACTCACTACACCTAACAGTCTGATTGTTAATGTTGATCTGACACACATCATACACACATTTTGTAACCTGCTCTACAGCTGGTAGCAGCTCAACTCACCCATTTTTTTTCCCTTCAATCAGGAGATTCCTTTGGACCAAGTGGACTTGGACAAGGACAGTGAAATGCTTATCCCCGTTGCTCACTTCCACAAGGAAGTCTTCGGCACCTTTGGGATCCCATTCTTGCTCAAGATCAGACAGGTGTGTGTGTCTGTTTGAATGTCAAGCCTACCTTTTTTAACCCCCTTACCAAAAACTGTGAATGTCAACCGTTCCAAAATCTGAAAGTTACTTTACTTCATTATCATGCATTGAACTTAATTATAAAAGTATTAATTCAAAGTACTCCAAACTTATCTAAGCTAAAGTACTTTGGTACATGTATTTATTGTAACCTTGATGTGTTTTCAGGTTAAACTGTGTGTATAGATTTTAGCTTTCTTGGCCAAACAGAGCGCAGAACTCTGCTGCCCACTGGTTGCTAACAGCTGTCTGGCTCTCCTGATTTCAGCACAGATATGTTGTTAAAATGTAGCATTATAAAGGTGAAGAAATGGGGTGCGTCCCCTGTCGATAGTGAGTTATTACTGTATCCTTTCAGGTTACATTTTTGGTAGGACTCGTTATGGGTAATCAGCCAGTGATGATAACTGTAGTCACAGCAAGACGCATCCCATTGTAGTTAGCACTCGGTTCAGTTTGTCATTTGCAAAGCAATAGTTATCCTTGCACATATAAAAATCAGTTTGGTTGAGGCAATATTTTTGTTCATCCCAAGAAAAAACCGTTTCATTCCCATGGCATTGCACTGTTAGTCTCGAGCCCTGCTGTTATACTCATGTGCAAAAGAGAGTTTCTATTCTGCTTCACATAATGTATTACGCAACATCATGCTTGGTGTTTGTCCGGTTGATTCCTTACCTGATTCTCAACCCTGCCCCCTTCCCTACAGGGCGAGTCATTTCGGGAGGTGATGAGGAGGATCCAGACCATGCTGGAAATCCAGGAGAAAGAATTTGAGAAGGTACGACACCTCACACTGCTCATAGAGTCAGAGATTCAACATACAGTGTGGCATAAACCATGAAAATTAAAGAGTTATAATAACGTGTGTGTTTGTTTGTGTTTGTGTTTTTTCTCAGTTCAAGTTTGCGATTGTGATGATGGGGCGGCATCAGTACATCACTGAAGACGAGTATGAGGTCAACCTGAAGGACTTTGAACCACAGCCAGGTATTTACTACTGCTTCTGCTAACACAGCCACAGCTGTAGTTACTGTAACTGTGTGCAACAGGCTATAGTCAAGGTCTGTGACACATGCAAATGTATCAGGACAGTTCTTGGAGGGACTGGAAATGCTCCGGGAAACAAAAAATCCTAAATGCACTCTGTCCGCCTATTGAATTCATGTGAGAGCTTATTACTGGTCATCATACATTGTATTCAAACCACCCAAATACGCTGACGAGGGCTTTAAATATTCCTCAATGTCAAAGAGATTCCCTAAAGATGTGTTTGCATAAAATTCAGTTTGATGTTTGATGAAGTGCTTTCTTTGAGGCAGGACTACTGCTAATGCTAAATACACTACTTCTGTTGTCTCTCCTACCAGGTAACATGTCCCACCCGCGCCCCTGGCTAGGGTTGGACCATTTCAACAAGGCTCCAAAGAGAGGTCGCTACACCTACCTGGAGAAAGCAATCAAGATCCACAACTAAAGCAGCCCTCCCTTCCTCTTCGTCCTCCTCATCCTCTTCTTCCTCCTCCTCCTCCTCCTGCTCCGCCTTCCTCCCTACCTACTTTAACACACCATAACCACAGACTGTAACCAACCGTGTGTGCGTGAGTGTGTGTGTGTGTGTTTGTGCGTGAGAGACTGTGTGGGCGTGCATGTGTGCGTGCTCGTATGTGTGTGTGTTCATCACTTTTAACACCCCGCCTGGACACCTCTACAGCTCTACACCGGCACTATGTCTTCAGCGATATGGATCTTGCTGCAGCTGACGGATTATCCTTCAACCACAAAATAAACTGCACCAACCACCTCCTGACTGTTGATTTTGTTGTTAATTTTATTTTGTTTTTCTTTCTTTTTAAAAAAAAAAAAAAATCGTCTCCCTCTATGTTTGAGGCTGTACGGTTCTTTTTGTTTTCTGGCTTCTCTACCTGTTGACTGCCTGTTGATTTTTTTTATTTTATTTTTTTTTCCTTTTTGTTATTTTTTGTTGCCTGTCTGGAGGAAGTGGGAGAACTGAAATTGGATTTTAATATAAAACAAGCGGAGAGGGGAGAGGATGTGGGTCACGGTATAAATATAAGTATATATATATATACATAAATATATATATATGAACTTCTAGACTTAGGTTTTTTTCCTTTTCCCACCCCACTCACCAGAATTTCTTTCCCTTCAGAATTTTTTTGGGGGTTGTTTTTTAAATAAAGAGTTGTTTGAAGAGGCACCGTACTGCTGTGTGGAGTTTGATGGAAGGATGTTTGCGAAGACTAACTGACAGAAAAAGAAGGGGGAGGGCCGATCGGTCTTTTATTATTATTATTTTTTGTTGTTGTTGCAAGTAACAGCTTCGAACTGGCGTCCAATCCCGAGGCTCACTAGTGCCCTGATGTGGTTCTTTATATTTTCTGCTCCCATCCTTTAGTGCAACGACAACAAGTATTTCCAAGTTTACACACAGTTCTTTCTCACTTAGTTTGGTTGGAGGAAAAAAATGAATTAAAATTTTTTTTTTTGTCTCTTTCTGCAGATCTTGTATAATAAAATAAAAATCCACAGCATCTGTTTAAAAATAAATGGGGGAAAAAAAGAAAGGAGGAAATTTGTCTGTATTTCATCTTGCACGTTGGCACTTAATGTCAGAGGTTTCTCAGGACTGGCAAATGTACATTTTGGTTGTGGTTTTGAGTTGCTTAGTGACTTTAAAGGAACACACGCACACACACATGCACGGACATTACCCCCTTGACTTTATCTTCCAGTTTTTTTTCCCGGGTGGGGGTGGGGGGTGGGGGGGGGGGGGGGGGGGGTTCCAATGTCTTTCTCAGTCATTCCTCTGAACGCAAACACACACAAGCTTCGTCATCTTCTCTCTTGATTGAAACTGTCGCCTCCAGGTGACTGGGAGCGGTAACTGCGCTATGCTTGGTAGGGAGCTGCAGACAACTTCGAGCCCCACAGGTTTGAGGAATGTGTAGAGACAAAACCAGCATTGTAAGAAACACTTTAAAGCCCTATGAATTTTTTTGTTTTGGTTTTTGGTTTTGTTCCTTTAAAGCACAGATGGAATGCTCCCCTAATAGCGCATAGCTGGCTCTGTAAAGACAACATTTAAGAATTGTATATTTAAAAATATGAACGTGTAAAATTAAAGAGAAACACACGCCTTTGTTGTTGGGTACAGAAGGAGCCAGGTGTCCATATTTCTTGTGTGTAGGGTTTTCTCTTTTTCTTTGCGTTCCTGATGTACCATTGACGATTTTCTTCTGTTACATTTGGATTTTTTTTTTTTTCTTTTCAAAACTAACTGCATTGGTTTTGTCTTGTTAAAAAGTGCAGTACAAAGATGACCTGCAGAATCACACCTTAATTTGATCTTTTCCAGTTTAAAATCCTCAGTGTAGCAGCAGTGTACGACAACTATTCCTGTATATTGCCTTTTTGCTGGAAATGTATGTTGAATAAAATTTTCTATAAAAACAAAAACACTGCTGCTTGTGCGAGTGCTCGAATCGAAGACACTGTTAAGAGGATTAGTTGGACACGTTGGGGAAATACAATACCAAATAGTTGTTTGGTGGAGGGTTTGATACCACTCACATGCCCGTTCATTCAAATTAGAGGTCCAGGGCAGTTAGTTTGGCTTAGCATAAAAGCTGGAAGAAAGAGGAAACTGCGAGCCTGGCCAAGTCTAAAGTGAGTGTCTGTTACACTTACTTTTAATGCGATATATCTTCTTTGTCACATAATACAAAAGTGAAGCTTAAAGCTGCAGTATGTAAGAATTGGCCACGTCTTGAATTAATATGCCAAGCAAATTGGTGGCAGCAAATGACCGGAGTGAATGCAAACTGTTGCTAAATGTAGCTGTCCTTAGCTAATTAAGCTAAGCTGGGGGTCTGATAGAGAGTTCAAAGTGATAATATGAGAGGACGGGCCAGAGGTTGCAGGTAAAATGCTGATATTTGTAAATATCAACACAAATCAAAGACTTTTGACATATTGTGAAAAGTCTCATTTCTTCACATTCTTACATTTTCCGACTTTTAAAAATGACAATGCACTGATACACCCTCATACAATGTTATGAGTTAATGAAACTTTACGAACTTTGTGAAACACTGTCTTCAACAAGTTCTCTATGTTTTGAGCTTTCTTGTTAATCCAGCAAATGTTCTACATTACATTCTTTATTTCTTTGAGTAAAAAACATCGCTTCCGTTTGTCCCAGCGATGTACGCCCCTATTCGCATATAAAGTGAGCTGGCAGAATTAGAAATGTGCACTTTGGATCTGTTCAATCAGGACGGATGTCTGAGCAGGGCAGAGATGGGGTCCACTGGCATGCTAACGTTAGCCCATTAGCACTAAACCCAAATCACAGCTGAGGTCGATAGAAATGTCATTAGTCTTGCAGTAGTGTGGTCATAAACCAAAAACACTGAACATATTCAAACTTTGACCTGATGATGGTGCTAGAGTGAAAGACAACACAAACCCAGAAGTTATTATAGTTCATTCTGAGGGGAACCACAATTCAGAACAATTTGTCTCAGTTGAGAGCAAAGTGATGCTACTAGCAGGGCTAAAGATAGGATTTAATGCAGGATTAACTGTCACAGATCTGCTATTGTTGCTCTGTTATGTAACAAATTGCAGGAACCAGCTGTGGATCAACATTCACTCCTGACCATGAACACATCAGTGACCAAATCAGTCTCACACAAGGTCCCTTAGTTTACTTTATACTTCTACTCCTCTACATCTCAAAGGCACATACTTTACAATTTTACAGCATGTTTAAAACTCAGTGCATTGTGAAAACAATGCACCAACTTAGCCAACAGGTCAGGTGGTTGGCCCTGACCTCTGACTTCTGTAAAGCAGGTCAAGGAAAAAGACAACATAAACACATCAGGGTGCCATATATAAAGTCTACTTTTATTAGAGAAATAATGTAATAACATAGATAATAATAGCCTATAACAGGCTCCAAGCGTACCTGGTTTCATCCGGGGGACAATGTGAGAGGAGGTAAACAACAACATTTTGCCTGCATTTTCTCATACACTGTAAATGTATTATGAAACATTAACATTAATGTTATTGACTAAAGAAAAAAGGTAGTCAGACAAAAATATATTAAAAGGCTGCTTTATACAGACATGGTCAAAAATGAATTTTGAAGGAGCAACATGTAAAAATGATCAACAAAATTGGATAAAATAACAATTTCGACAGTCTGTATATTGTTTGGCGGAAATATCTATTGAAGTTAGCGTGCTAGCCAGCTAGCGCCGGCCCATCCCGGCCCAAAGCTCCTGTCCTAGCTGTTTGAACACGAACCCCCGGTCCCCGAGCTCCCAGTCCGGACTGCTTCCTGTGCGGCTAACTGAGCTAACAAGCTAACAGTTAGCAGCAGTTAGCAGTTGCTCTGGTGAGGTAGGCAGCTTCTTCTTAGGTGTTGCCCCTTTAAATCTTCCAACACACACTTTCAAGTGTCTTGATCAGTGGCGCCACCAGCTGGTGATGATGTCACATCATAGTAAAGTGTTACTCTGATTTTTGCATTGTCCTTTGCATTGTGATGAACTCCTGCGACATGTCTTTGTTTGAAAGTAAACATTCAAACGATTTAAGATAAATTCAACATTACATCTACAGCCGGCTGCTGTTATATAATATATAAGCTTTTCTTTGAACTTCAGGCTCACTCAGATTTCCCTTCATCCCTTCATATAAGAAATATAAGAATAGATTAATGGCTTACGACATATAGATATAACACAAAAAAAGCCACATTGGTCTAATTTTATTATTGAGTGTGGCAAAACAGTGCCAACACGGGTTTATTGTGCAATAACTGCATGTAAGACAATATTCTAGGTTGTGCCCGATGTTCTGGTTTACATTTGACATTGTATTTGCTCTTTTGGTCTGTTAAAATCTTAAAATTAACTAACTAGTTAATTTTATTACGGTTATGTACAGCCTTCATTTTAACAATGCAACGTATGCAGAAGTCTCTAAGTAGGATAATCGTGAAACTTTTTTTTTCTCTGCTGGAATGGAACAAAAGTAAAATGGCTTCCAAAAAAGTACATGGAGTGCGCTTCATTTTTAAAAAAGCGAACACATGATATTAAAGCACTGAAAACAGTCTGTTTGCTAACAGTAAGATGTTTCATCCATAGAAATAAGCTACATCCCAAAACGCAGAATGTGGCAGAATGTTATTTAGTATTTCTATGGGTCCACTTCTGGCCCTCGTGCTCGTCATTTACAGCATTTTTTCTTCTCGACATGCAGGATTCTGTTGCAGCGGGGGCACGTGTGGTACGCATCCTTGAAGTGTTTCACAAATAATGGGATCAGGAAGCAGCCGCAGGCTAACCTGCAACACACACACACACAAATACACACACACAGTTAGTGTCAAGCTGTATGTCACAATTTGCTGCATATGTGCCTGATGTACTGAATGGGATTCGGAGATGTATGATATGTAATGTGGTCTGTAGGGGCCCTGGAGCCCCCAGGCAGGTCAATGTGGCCAAGCACACACACTCACCCGCAGCAGATGAAGAGTAAGCACATCAGCCAGGCGTACGTCCCTGCTTTGTAGGTGACGTTGGTCATGACCTGCTGCTGGCAGGAAGTGCAGGTCGTCATGCCGGGAGAAGACCCCAGTGGCGTTTCGTAGCTCACATACTTCCTTTTTCCCTCTGTAGAATCGAGACCGCCTGACCCACCTCCTCCGCCGGTGTAAACTGATGGAGAGAGAATGATGGGAGGACAAGAATATAAACAATGTAACAGAATAAACTGGACAAGGTGATCAAGAAAAAATCAGAAGAGGTGAGACAGAAAAAAGATGGAATAATTGAGCTAATTTGTTGAAGATGATGATGTGTGTGAGCCTGGTGCGTTTGGGTTTGCCTGGCAGGACGTAGGGAGAGGGGGTATCTGTTTGCTGCTCGGAACTCATCGTGCTGCAGAGGGAGAAGGCAGGATTGTTACAAACAAAAACTCCTCCAATGAAGAGGCAGTCAAGATAAAATACATTAAACATATCAAACATCTGTCTTTGTGCCGCCTGATCAAATTTAATCTTGCTTTTCTCTTTAAATGAACATAAAAGCCAGCATGACTAAACATCCCAATTCTCTGTCTGTATCTCTCTCACACACACAGTGCACACACTAGTTTGATCATCACCTCAAGTCCTCTCTGTACACACATCTGAGCTTCTCTCTTTCTCACTCATACGAACGTACACTTATCTCCAAACATTCATTTCAAACTCAAGGGTGGAGCCATACTTGTCATGAAAGTTTTCTCTCTCAAAGATGACAGGCTGCGTTGTTATCGTGCCACACACACACGCATACACTGATATGTTGGTGTAGGAATGTGACTGGGCTGCATGTTTCGATCTGTGCCACAGTCTGTCATAGTGTGCTCACCTGGGATGAAAAAACCCTGACATCATCAACCCACACAACTGGACAGTGAAGGTGGAACACTTCACTCCTAAAACTGTCTAAAAAAACAAGTAAAGTAAATGTTGATGAATCTTAACCTGAAGTGTCAAGGTTGATCCCTAGGGTTGGATTCTCTGCAGCATATACTGTGCTTTTTTGGGAGTGTGCTGATGTAGAATAACTGGCTGAGTTGCTTCTTCACTCATCAGCTCTGTTCCACTGTGCAACATGTGGCATTGGGCATTTCTGTAAAGTTGTTTCAATCAGTCTCACGCTCCTCGTTTTCCTTTCAGGGAGGAGTATGATTTGTTTGACATGTTTTTTTCTTTTTAGGGCCTGAGCAGGTCTCGCCCTATGAGGTCCCTATTGTTTTTCAAATGACGACTTTTTCGTCCCGAATGGTCGCATTTTTCACTGCCTGAACATACCCCAAAACTCACCAAACTTGGAATATACGTCACACCTGCCGGAAAATGTTATTATCTATCGTCATCCTCAATGTCCACCACTAGGTGGCGCTACAATCAAGGAAAATATTTTTTGGCTTATAACTCCCATATACTTTGTTGCACATTCAAAACCCTTATATCCACGCTTTCACTGAATTGTGCCGAATCTCATGGTATGGCCATACCATGGCCATTTCCGCAAATTCGCAAAACCTTTTTTCGCTTCGCCATAAAACCATCAGCTCATTATAACTTACACATACAATTTACCATCTGCTCCAAATTGCTCAAAGATGTAGAGGGTCTTGCCCTGAATACATCTACGCAGCACACCACGATGGCAGCATGCCCAGACTCACGTTGACTGCAAGTCCCATTCATTGCTGCTTGCAGCTTTAATTTTGTTGTGTTTTTTAATCTAAACAAGTGAGAAAAAAGTGCCAGCAGCAGCCATGGGGCTTTCAAGATCCCTGTGTTTGAATAAAAAAAGGCTTAAAAAAAATCCACCCACAATGACAAAGATTAAATCAAACAAATAGATAAAGAATTAGGAAACAATAGATGCGAGAGCAAACAACTAACTAGTGAGAAAAATCAACATAGACAGATAAATAACCTTTTTATGAGATTCATTCAATTTTATTGTCATTGCAAAGCAATTCAGTCTATCCAGAGTGCAAAAAGCAGTAATGGACAGTGTATATATTATGAGTGTATTGTGAGGGAAGTGAAATAGTCACCCAGTTATGTTGCTAAGTTGCTAGCATGTTGTATGTGTGTATGAAAAGTAAATAGGAGTTGGACTTGGAGCTTGTCAACGATAACTCTCTGCCTAATTCTTGCTGCTGCTTGTTACGTGCTACATTGGTGTCAGAAGTGGGATCCGCCGCATTTATGAGAGATATACAAAGTCATTGACTGCCTGCAAGCCATTGAAGGAGTACAGAAGAAGCAGACAAGAGAGCTATCGCCTGTGAGACAGTTCCGCGGGAAAGCATACGCTAGCTTAGCCGAAGGCACCAACGCTTCCCAACCACTAGCGGAAGATCGACGCCCAGACAGGCAGGTGAGGAAGTCTGCTCCAGACTGAGAGCACACTAGCTTTACCGATGTGCCACTGCTTCCCGGCTGACAATAGCAGATTGCCGCCCGGGCAGGCATATGCAGATGATCGCTCCACACACACTGGTCCCCAATGCACCCCCGCTGATGCTCCGCCAGCAGCTCCCCCGAGGTAACCTGGCATAGTGTGTTGAAGCTACCATGCTACAACGGGGATGCGCCTCCAGAGACCAAACTCATCCAAGTACAGCTGGGTGCCAAGTTCAATGACTGGCCAGCCGAAGAGACAGCAGTGCAAGTTGCCTTCGCTTTGGATGGAAAGGCCCTGCAGATGTTGACAGATCTCCAGCCAAAAATTGCATTTCATCTGGCCCACCATCGAAGGGGAGATCCAGCATTGATTTGGCCGCCAAGCTCATGCAGATGATGCCCACAAAAAGCTGGCTGGATGTAGGAGGAGAAATGGAGAGAGCCTTGGTGCCTTAGCTTCAGTCCTCCATCATTACACACGCCTGGGGTATCCCACACTCGACACAAGGGCTCAAGAAGAATTTGCCCTCCAAGCCTTTACGCGGGGCTGCAGCAGGACCAAGTGCGAGAACATCTCCGCCTGTATGCTCCAAGGATCCTGACAGATGCCATAGTGGAAGGTGAGTGGGTTGAACATGTGTTGAACACAGGGGATCATATCTCCTTCATGAGACACTGGGTGAGATGGATTGATTATGGCGAAAGTGACGAGAAAGGGAGCTCTATAACCTATAACCACTAGAACCATCTATAACCACAGCCCAACAATAACCACGGGCGGCTTGGGGCCAGGAGGCTTCCCAGACAGCTCCTGGAAGGCTGTTACAGATGTGAGGAAATAGGCCACATTGCACACCACTGCCTGGCCCCTATCCCACGGAGCCAAGCACCTGCCACCCACAACAAACCCTTTACCCTTCGAACACACCGCAGATGCGACTGGGTAGACTTGGTCGAGCACATGGACTCTGCCTGAACTGTGACCTTAATGGCACCCATGCAGAGCCCTGGTGGATACGGGGTCCACCATTTACCTGGTCCACCCCAGGAACAGTGCCTGGCACAAGTGGCTTGAAACCATGGGGATGGAAGTCCACAAAGCTAAAGATAACCATGGTCACTGGTGAACGTGCCACGATGCAAGGAGAAAGATTTCTCCAAGTGACTGCAGTTAAACACATTGTTGACCACAAGTTCTGGTTTGCCAATATCCAAGACCCTTGCATCATCGGTCTGGATCTGCTAGCTAAGTGGAAGGCCATAGTGGACGTACCCAGGACCACACTCTCTCTCCATACAGCTCCACACTACCGAGGAAGATGGACTGTGATTCGCCACCACCGCCAGCAGCCAGGGGGCCTGCCACACAGCCACTGAAGCAGCCAGGGGGCCTGCCATGCCGGCATACCAACCACTCTCTGCTGAGACACAGCAAGCAGTCGATGACCTGTATCAGAAGAGTTGTGAAGGACTCTGGACTGATCAGAGGCACCAGCTGCAGGAGCTGCTGGACTCTTTGGTGGCATTTTTGCAGCCAGAAACGAGGACTGTACACACACCAACCTGGTACAGCATTACATTGACACTGGATGTGCACGCCCTGTCCGCCTTCGCCTGCGTCGATTACCACTAACCAAGCGGTTGGTGGTGGAGCAAAAGATCAAAGAGCTGGTGGAGGCTTGCATCATAGAGCAGTACAGTAGCCCTTCGGGTGCTCCAGCTGTTCTGGTGAAGAGGAAAGATGGCACCTGGTGTTTCTGCGTTGACTGACTACCGCCCCCTGAATGATGTCACCTGCAAGGACTCCTATCCACTCCCCCGCATCGACAATACCCTTGACTACATCATCGGGTCCTGCTGGTTCAGCTCTCTCAACCTTCGCAGCGATTACTGGCAGTTCGAGCTGGCACCGGAGGCGCGCCCCAAAACCACCTTCTCCATTGGTCAGGGGTTGTGGAAGTGTAAGGTGATGCCCTTTGGTATTTGCAACGCGCCAGCGACCTTTGAGCACCTTATGGAGAGGGTCCTGCCGGACATTCCCTGGAGCTGCTTTGTTGTCTACCTAGACAACCTACTGTCATACACTGCAGACTTCAAGCTCTGAGGGACGTCTTCTGCGCCATCCGACAAGCTTCATCCCAAGAAATGTCAACTGTTCCAATGAGAGACATCCTTCTTGGGTCACGTCGTTAGCACAGCAGGAGTGTCTACAGACCCAGCTAAAGTGACTGCTGTTTGAGACTGGCCAGTTCCTCGCAACACTGGAAAGCTGCGGAGCTTCTTGGGCCTGTCCTCTTTCTACAGGCGGTTCGTCAAGGACTTCACCACCATTGCAAGCCCTCTACACCAGTTGACTCAGGACTACGACTTTGAGATCCACCATCGTGCAGGTCCCCTCCACACCAACGGTGATGCACTGTCCCAGCGTACCTGCATGGACATAGACTGTTGGCACTGCTAGCGCACAGAGGACCGGAAAGCACCAGCAGTAGCATCCCTGCGCACTGCGCTAGGTGATAACAACAACACTCTGGTTCCGAGAAGCGGTGGCCCCAAGGCCTTCATGAGGATTGGGAAACCATCAATGCCCAGCAGCTCCAATCTGATCAGTGGCAAGACGTAGCCCTCTCACGGTTACAGGATTGGGTGTGGGCAGTCCAACGACCAGCGTGGGGCTTGGAGCAGTTTCAGCACTGGATCCTAAGACTAAAGCTCTCTACGCCCCATGGTCCTCCAGCTGGTCCATGGCTTTATTGGGGCAGGCCACTTTGGGGTTACAAAGACATTACACCAGCTGCGGGCTCGGGTTAGGGTTAGGGTTAGGGTTGGTGCACCTGAGGAGCTGCACATTGATCAGGGATGAAATTTCGAGGCTGGAGTGTTCGCCAAGGTCTCAGGATCAAGAAGACCCGGTCAATACCCCTGCATCCCCAGAGTGACGGGTTGGTTGAACGGTTCAACCCAAGCCTTTGCCACCCAACTAGCCATTCTGACCAGTCGCCAGCAGTGTGACTGGGACCTGTACCTACCTCTGGCCTCGTGGGCATATCGGACGGCAGTCCAAGAATCCACAAAGTGCACTCCTGCCTCGCTCATGTTTGGACATGAGCTCCACACTCCTGTGGACCATGCCTGGTTTGGACTACCTGTCACGTCGCCCAGCTAAGTGTTCCCCTTTTACTTTGTCAGTTTCTCTCCCGTGCTTCCTGTATTTTATTTTAGGTTCTCACCGTGTTGTCTCTGTTCCAGGTCAATCACCTCCCGTCCTTGTGTCCTTCCCTCCTGTGTGATTACCTGCCCCGCCCTGATGTGCTTCACCTGTGTCTCTTTGTCTCACCTGTGTGCTTAAGTAGTCTGTCTCCCCCACCTCCTGTGCCAGTTTGTCTTAGTTTGTCTAGCGTTCAAGCCTTTTGTTCCCTGAGCTTCTAGTGTTTCTATCTTCCTGGTTTTTTGGACTTTAGCCTGGTTTCTCCGACTCTGCCTTTGCCTGACCCTTTTGGAAATTGTTTGCCTGTCTGGACTGATCACCCGTGTACCGAACTCCTTTGATTAAAGAAACCTTCTCTGAGCTCTGAGCTCTGCGTCCTGCGTTTTGGGTCCCGTCTCTGTGCACCCGTTACACTACCTCCAAAATCTCCGAGAATGACTCCGGCTGGTGCATGAGTTGACCAGGCAGGGTCTGGCAGATGCCGGCTCACGCCTGAAGCGGGTTTATGACTCCCGCTGCAGGGGAGAGGACTTTGCTTTTGGGGATCAAGTGTGGGTCTACAGTCCAGAGCGAAAAAGGGGCCTTTTCCCAAGCTGATGAGCCAGTGGTCTGGACCTTGTACTGTACTTGAGAAACTGTCAGATGTTGTGTACAGAGCACGTTTGATCAGACAGAACCGGGTAGTGGTGCTCCACCGCTCGCACCCTACCACCCTTTGACCTCGTCTGAGGGGGGGTTGAGGGCTGAGGAAGAGTCCCTGACTCCTACTCTGCCCCCAACAGCCGCTGAGGGGCCTGCACGTTCAAAACGGTGACTGCTCCAGCTCAGAGACTTTGTTATGAACACGTGGGTTGCTGGGGACAGCTAACCACTTGGGTGGGGGCTGTGTAATGTGTTGGGGAAGCTAGCATGTTGTATGTGTGTGTGAAAAGTGAATAAATGGCATAGCTTTGGAGTTGGATAACAATATATTTATCGCCTATGAATGATATGGGAAAGCTAAGGTATGGAGTATTAACAGTAACACTTTAACTGCACTTTAACACTGATTTAAACTTTAACAAACATAAACTGTGTCACAATAAACCAAAGGCTTACAACTACCCTATTACTTACACAGGGGATGGAAAACTAATAGCATTTTAACTGATATACAAGCAGGAAAATACAGCCAACAGGCCTAACATTAACTTTCCAAATATCCCTGATGAATTTAAGGTGGAGTAACATTAACTTACATCGACTCGAGCTATTTACTGATTATTAAACAATGCTGCCATTGCCTGAAGTAAGCTAGTAAGCTAACACTCTGCTCCAGCAATGGTAATTATGATACATATTAAACTATTAATTTCATGCACTTCATCACATTGATGTTACTGTACCTCTATCTTCTTCAAGTTTTTCTTTCTCTTCTTTCATTCTTTTCCTTCCCTGGGCGCCAGGTGGTTTCAGTCTTTTGGGCATTGTGATTCCACTACAGTATCAATAAACCTCTCTCTTGGTCTTGGGGTCTTGGTCTTCAGCCTTTCAACTCTGCCTCCCTCCAAGAGGACAGGTACAGTGCAATGAGCCAAGAACCCAAAACAGGAGGCCTCTCCATTATTTGATAGGCTTTGCTATGAAGTTATGTTGCTGTGGGCTGATATAATATTTCGAAATAATAGCACTGGTAAAAAAATAGTATTTTTGTATCATTTTTCTAAATTATTATTTTTCATGGCAGACAAAAAGTGTCGATCCCTGAGTGCAACCTAACAGGCAAGAGAGTAATGGTGGACTGCTCCTCAAGCCTTCCTGTTAGGTCGCACTCAGGGATCGACACTTTTTGTCTGCCATGATGGCGACGCCCTGGAGATGCAGCTACTAACGTAAGTTGTCAGAAAAAAACTTTTTCTTTTTCTTTATTATATTTCTTTGGCCTTTATATGGCTTTATTGATACTACAGGCTCAAGATATGACAGGAAACAGGATGAAAGAGAGGGGGATCGATATGCAGAAAAGGACCCCGCCTGGGGTAAACTCTGTATACACAAACAATGTTCTCAATGCTCGTGTTCATGTGTAGAGACCCTGGTGAGACTACGAGCAAAGTTTCATGTTGTGTTGAGCCTTCTTAGTGTTTTAAAAATAGCGATTTTGATGCTAGCATAGAAGTACCCCTGCACTCCATTGAAAATTAACTTGCCCAGAAACGAAACTACGGTAAATCTTAAAAGTGCCTCTTTCGTCGCAATTATGCTTTTACACGAAGGTTTGACTCATATTCAGTCACAAATAAAGCCTCGGTTTCTTTCTGGCGAGAGTTTCACAATTGAAAATAAACATTTTTGAGGAACACTGCATCAGTTTCATGTATTGACCTATAGAGGATCCCCATTGTTTACCTAGTATTATCATTTTCAGCAACAGTTCATCTTGCTTGGGTGGTCAACTTAAGACGTTTGATTTAAATTTGAGAGAGATTTTCACGACTCTAGCCTGTTTCCCCCAAAAGGGTTAGCAATCTATCCATCGTAGTTTGACAAAATGGAGGCCCCGAAACAGCATCTTTCATGGGGCCCAAAAAGACAGAAATGGCCCTGGGTGTGGCCGTACTGGAAGCACCAACTGTGCCGGTCCAACCTGACTCTATGTGAGCGTCAGAGAGAGAGAGAGAGGTAGAGGAATGTTCACGGTCTACCTTTAAGGTGCATTTTGATGATCAGCTGAGAAAGGACAGGGTAATTGAAACGCGGATATTACCTTAGTTATCATTTATCACTTCAGCAACAAAGACTTGGAGTGAATCCAGCTGCTGCTAGGAAAAACTGTGACTGATACCCAATCAGAAAAATGTTCTTAGAAGATACTGTGTTGGGTAACATGACCTTCACACCCTGGATTAGAATTAGAATGCTCTCTATTATGATCTATTTTCTGTGTTTTAATAACTTATTTTAAGAAACACAAAGACATATGATATGATATTAAAACCATAAAGTAAATTCAGGTGATTATATGGAGTTGGGAGTTCTGTTAGTTTGAGTTGTGCTCTTCTTTATGTATGTGGCTGTATTACAAAGGTACAGGCAAACAATTTTAGGATAAAGGAAAAGAGAAAACATGTTTTGCCCACTTCAGTCAGATCGTTTGTGTCCAGTGCAGTTTTGGAGAATAATATGTCAATTGTTATTATCTTTTAATCTGGTGCACTGCTACATTTCTGGCCCCTGAATTGAGCACTTCCTGTCTCTAACGTTTTGTATTAATTCATTAAAGCTCTTGTTTGTTCTTTTACTTCGAAATGTATTATTTCCCAACCCTTCAGCACTTTTAGACATGACAGTGTCCCAGCATCACAGTCATGTGTCTCTGCTCCTGTGTAGAGCATTGCAACTGGGCAGATTAGCAACAAAGATAAAAAATGTTTTATCTTAATCTGAAGGCACCAAACACACCAACAAGTTGTTTATGAAAAGCATATTTCATCTAAAGTGTTTCTAAGACTGACTGTTTCTGCTACGGATCTTACTATTCTGGCGACGAGAACTACTTTTAAAGACAACCAAGGCTACTACTACTAATCACCAACTCTTAATTAGTTAACATGTCAACTAAGCTATAAGCTAAAGAAAAGCTAAAGAAACTATATAAACTAAAACTTGCTTTACAGCAAGTCCATCACAGTAACATCTAAAATGACAGTTTCTAACATGACGTGTTAAGGTGTAAGCAGACCCTCTGTCTTTAAAAATAAATAAAATGTTACAGTAATCAGTAAATCAGATGCATACACACATGCATACACACATGTGCAGGCAGTGTAATATTAAAAATAGTTGAGCTGAATGACAGGTTCACTTTAAACCCAGATGAACCAGAGGCCAAACCATTGAACGAGAGTTGTACTATATTCTTCCAAAGTCAAGAAACACAAAATCATTGTTGTACTAATCTTATTAATTTCAGTCAGTCTTACCTTCACCAGATGTTGCAGTCAGTTGGATTTGTGTGTGTGATTGCTGCAAATCTAGAGACCAGACATGTTATAGCTGAGAGGTGCACCTGTCTCACCTGTACCTCTTCAAGCCTCTCCCTGGACACACCCACTGCCCCTCCCTCATTGATAATGACGTGAATATGAATGAGTGATTTTGTTTAGGTGTAACTTTAAAGGGCTGTACTGGTCTTTTTTGTTTTACCTTGTTCTTTGTTTCTGTGGGATTACTGAGGGAGTGTGTGTGTCTCCCTGTTCAGTGACAATAACCAGTTTCTCTCTGGCTGCTTTGTATCCCTACAGCTGACAGTCTGACTTAACGCAGACTTGAGGCGATCGTAGTTCTTGATTCACTTAAACTTCGACCAGTGACCTCCCAAAATGCTGTTCACATGAGTGTTTTTCAGCATGGATGACCAATAAACTTCTTGTTCCCCCTTAACTATTTGTTGGAAAGGGGAAACACCGGGATGCATGTCGCTTTAAATAATTTATTTATCATCAGCTAAATATAGTTGAACAGTCACATGATTGAACAGGATGTACAGAAAGACAATGAAATGCAAACTGTTAAGAATATAAAACATATTTAAGCTTGACCCAGTTGTCAGAATTGTAGTATATTTCTGCAAACCATGGATATGTTCGATAATCTTGAAACCTTATCTTTTCTGTTGCAGTTTTACGTTTCTTTACATTCAGTTTTAAATTTTCTGATGTGACAATGCTGTGCTCAGGTTTAGACACAAGAGCCACTTAGGAAAGCATCATGTTTTGGTTTAACTGGTTCTGTCGATACCAACACGTCTGGAAATTATCTTGATGTCTAGTGAAATATGTCTGGTTTTGTTTCCACCTACACAGCTCGAAAACATCATGGGGTTTTTCCCCGAGCACAGCTGGAAGATATCCCAGCATATCATCAGAAATATCTGGTTTTGTTGCTACTGACATGGAGGGAAAATACCTTGACTAAACTTAGTCTGGACTGCCACCTATGCGGCTAACTGAGCTAACAAGCTAACAGTTAGCAGCAGTTAGCAGTTGTCTAGGTGATGCTGTTGGTTTGAGTATGAATTCAACAGGCAGCTTCTTCTTACGTATTGCACTTTTAAATCTTCCAACACACACTTTCAAGTGTCTTGATCAGTGGCGCCACCAGCTGGTGATGATGTCACATCATAGTAAAGTGTTACTCTGATTTTTGCATTGTCCTTTGCATTGTGATGAACTCCTGCACATGTCTTTGTTTGAAAGTAAACAGTCAAACGATTTAAGATAAATTCAACATTACATCTACAGCCGGCTGCTGTTATATAATATATAAGCTTTTCTTTGAACTTCAGGCTCACTCAGATTTCCCTTCATCCCTTCATATAAGAAATATAAGAATAGATTAATGGCTTACGACATATAGATATAACACAAAAAAAGCCACATTGGTCTACTTTTATTATTGAGTGTGGCAAAACAGTGCCAACACAGGTTTATTGTGCAATAACTGCATGTAAGACAATATTCTAGGTTGTGCCCGATGTTCTGGTTTACATTTGACATTTTATTTGCTCTTTTGGTCTGTTTAAATCTTAAAATCAGCTAACTAGTTAATTTTATTATGGTTATGTACAGCCTTCATTTTATAAACGTGACGTATGCAGAAGTCTCTGAGTAGGATAATAGTGAAACTTTTTTTTCTCTGCTGGAATTGGACAAAAGTAAAATGGCTTCCAAAAAAGTGCATGGGGTGCGCTTGATTTTTAAAAAAGCGAGCACATGATATTAAAGCACTGAAAACAGTCTGTTTGCTAACAATAAGATGTTTCATCCATAGAAATAAGCTACATCCCAAAACGCAGAATGTGGCAGAATGTTATTTAGTATTTCTATGGGTCCACTTCTGGCCCTCGTGCTCGTCATTTACAGCATTTTTTCTTCTCGACGTGCAGGACTCTGTTGCAGCGGGGGCACGTGTGGTACGCATCCTTGAAGTTTTTCATGAAGAAAGGGATCAGGCAGCAGCACAGGACTAGCCTGCAACACACACACACACACACACGCACACACAGAGTTAGTGTCAAGTGGTATATCACAGTTTGCTGCATGTGTGCCTGATTTACTGAATCGGATTCGGAGATGTATGATATGTAATGTGGTTTGTAGGGGCCCTGGAGCCCCCAGGCAGGTCAATGTGGCCAAGCACACACACTCACCCGCAGCAGATGAAGAGTAAGCACATCAGCCAGGCGTACGTCCCTGCTTTGTAGGTGACGTTGGTCATGACCTGCTGCTGGCAGGAAGTGCAGGTCGTCATGCCAGGAGAAGACCCCAGTGCCGTGTCATAGCTCACAAACGTCCTTTTTCCCTCTGTAGAATCGAGACCGCCTGACCCACCTCCTCCGCCGGTGTAAACTGATAGGGAGAGAATGATGACAAGAATGTAAACAATGTTCTCTGTCTAAGGTTTCTGACCAGGTTCCCAGGAAGTGTAACATCAGGTGTGGGTGTACCTGGCGTGGCGCTTGAGGCCGTGGGTCTGGTATCATGAGGGTCAAATGGGCTGTGGAGGTGGTAAACCTTCACATCACTCCCCTGGCTTGCAACTGGACAAGGCGATCGAGAAAAAAACAGAAGAGGTGAGACAAAAAAAGGGATGGAGTCAATGAGCCAGTTTGTTGAAGATGATGATGTGTGTGAGCCTGGTGCGTTTGGGTTTACCTGGTAGGACGTAGGGAGAGGGGGTATCTGTTTGCTGCTCGGAACTCATCGTGCTGCAGAGGGAGAGGGCAGGATTGTTACAAACAAAAACTCCTCCAATGAAGAGGCAGTCAAGGTAAAATACATTAAACACATCGAACATCTGTCTTTGTGCTGCACGATCAGTTCTCATCACCTCTTGAGACAAATTTGATCTTGCTTTCTGCCACTAGATGGAGCCAAAGCCAGTCTGACAGACTTTAAAACATATGAGGCTCTGACAGCAACGTCTGTCACCTCTCATTGATGCATATTTAGCCCAAAGACATGAATTGGTCGTCGGAGCAGGGTGATTATACACTGCATTGCGTGGATATTTTCTTGTCAGTAGATGTGGTGCCCTCTTTATTGTTTTTTGTCCCCCCCACCCCTCAAACATCCCGATTCCGCCCCCTGCACACAAATCTAACCATGTTAATATTTTGTGAAAGCATCAACAGTCATCCCCTACAGTATTGTCACAATATCAATATCAAGGTATTTGGTTTAAAAATGTTGTGATGTTATAATTGGTCACTCAGTCCAAGCATTCAAGGTGCGTTTAGGGGGATTTCAAAATACTGAGATACGTATCATATATCGTGATATCACCTAAAGATATCATGATATCATTTTTCCCTGCCTCAATACTGAGACTTAGCCTGAAGCATTGTGTAGATGTGAGTGCCTTTCTTTAGGGCCTCTGACAAATAAAAGTCATGTGACTAGTTTGATATAATGAGCTCATCTACAAAGAAATCTAATTCTTTTGTCTGCTTAATCTCGTTGTCTCTCTTTAAAAAAACCCCCATAAAAGCCAGCATGACTAAACATCCCAACTCTCTGTCTGTAGTTCTCTCTCACACACACAGTGCACACACTAGTTGATCATCACCTAATGTCCTCTCTGTATACACATCTGAGTTTCTAGGGTGGAGCCATACTTCATCACTTGTCATGGAAGTTTTTTCTCTCGAAGAAGAAGAAGACAGGCTGCTTTGTTATCGTGCCACACACACGCACACACACACACACACACACACACACACACACACACACACAGGGCCTGCATACACCCATATGTTGGCGCAGGAATGCGACCGGGCTGCATGTTTCTCTCTGTGTCACAGTCTGAGGGTGTGTTGCTGCAGACTTCACAGCTGCACAAATCTGTAAATCTGTCCAGTGAGCTCACCCGAGGTGAAAAAACCCTGACATCATGTTGCGTGACCGACACAACTGGACAGTAAAGGTGGAACACTTCACTCCTAAAACTGTCGAAAAAAGGCAAGTAAAGTACATTTGATGAACCTTAACCTCAGGTGTCAAGGTTGATCCCTCGGGTCTGATTCTCTGCAGTATGTACTGTGCTTTTTTGGGAGTGTGCTGATGTAGAATAACTGGCTGAGTTGCTCCTTCACTCATTGGCTCTGTTCCACTGTGCAACATTTGGCGTGTTGGGTTAAGGTTAGTCAAGTAAGGTTCTGTAAAGTTGTTTCCATCGGCCTCAAACTCCTCATTTTCCTTTCAGGTAGGAGTATGATTTGTTTGACATGCAATAGTCATGGTGCTTTCAGGATCCAAACAAATCCTCCCACAATGACAAAGATTAAATCAAAGAAATAGATAAAGAATTAGGAAACAACCAACTAATGAGAAAAATCAACATTGACAGACAAATGACCTTACACAAATCTGATGTTTCTGTCGCTGGACGGGACATAAAGCTGCTGATGGAGCCCACGACTGGGCGAAGCTTCCGAAAAATGACATCTGCGAAATTGCAGAGACGCTTAAAACCGCACAGGGGGGAAAGTTCGACGCTGCTGATCATACAATTCGTTGTCTACCGCGAGAGAGGACAGAGGCACATGGCCTCAGCTCAGTTTGTTTTCTCTGAAGCTCCAGGTAGGCAGGTGCTGAGGAGTGGATTAATGGAGGATGCATAGGGTGTGACTGATCGAGAAAAACTGGCCCAGTTAATGCAACTCATTCCATTTATCTGAGAAACCCCACAAAGCAAACTGATGAGTCAAGTCAAAGGTTTAGCTGACTGCCCGGTGTAACCAAATGATCAAAACAGCCTGTAATTTACCACTGTTGTTAAAAGAGCTAATCACCTTCAGACTGATCGGTTGAGTTCAGCGAAACTCGCTCTCAGTTAACACCCCGAGACACTTCCAAGTGATAGGTGTGGCTGTACTGTAAGCCCCAACTGTGCTTGTCCAACCTGACTGAGTGAGCGCCAGAAACAGAGAAAGAGAGAGAGAGAGGAATGTTCGTGGCCTACCTTTAAGGTGCATTTTAATGATCAGCTGAGAAAGGAAACGTGGATATTACCCTAGATACCTTTTATCACTTCAGCGACAGAGACGTGGAGTGAATCCAGCTGCTGCTAGGAAAAGCTGTGACTGACACCCAATAAAAAAAAATGTTCCTAGAAGATACTGTGTTGGGTAACATGATCCTCACCTCCTGGATTAGAATTAGAATGCTCTCTATTATGATCTATGTTATGTGTTTTAATAACTTATTTTAAGAAACACAAAGACATATGATATGATGTTGAATATATAAAGTAAATTCAGGTGATTATATGGAGTTGGGAGTTCTGTTAGTTTGAGTTGTGCTCTTCTTTATGTATGTGGCTGTATTACAAAGATACAGGCAAATACTATTAGGATGAAGGAAAAGAGAAAACATGTTTTGCCCACTTCAGTCAGATCGTTTGTGTCCAGTGCAATTTTGAAGAATAATATGTCAGTTGTTATGAGGAGGACTATCTTTTAATCTGGTGCACTGCTTCATTTCTGGCCCCTGAATTGAGCACTTCCTGTCTCTAACATTTTGTATTAATTTATGACAGCTTTATTATGTTCTTTTACTTCGAAATTTATTATTTCACAACCCTTCAGCACTTTTAGACATGACAGCGTCCCAGCATCACAATCACGTGTCTCTGCTCCTGTGTAGAGCATTGCAACTGGGCAGATTAGCAACAAAGCTAACATTTTTTATCCTAATCTGAAGGCACCAAACACACCAACAAGTTGTTTATGAAATAGAATAGAATAGAATTACTTTATTTATCCCAGACTGGGAAATTATTTAAAAACATATTCCACCTAAAGTGTTTCTCAGGCTGACTGTTTCTGCTACGGATCTTACTATTCTGGCAGCGAGAACTATTTTTAAAGACAACCAAGGCTACTGCTACTGATCACCAACTGTTAATTAGTTAACATGTCAACTAAGCTATAAGGTAAAGAAAAGCTAGCTGCTGACATGAAGTGTTAAGGTGTAAGCAGACCCTCTGTCTTAAATCTGAATAATTGATATAATGTTACAGTAATCAGTAAATCAGATGCATACACACGTACAGGCAGTGTAATGTTGCTACAGAGCCTCACAATAGGTCAGCTGAATGACAGGTTCACTTTAAATCCAGGTGAACCAGAGGCCAAACCACTGAATGAGAGCTGAACTATATTATGTACGCTGGGCTACACCCATGGCCTGTATGTGTTGTTCAAAACCTCAAATACCAAACCAGCAAGTAAATATGACAAATAGAAACATCTAGGAAGAAGAGGCATGTTACATAAGACCTAACAGTAATCAGGAATAAGCTTCAAAGTTACGAGTACTTCCTGTCTGAAACATTACCGCAAGGCTGAGCTGGAGCCTACAGAACCTGTTATGTCTGTAATCACACAACGACTACAGTTGTAGATCATAATATATTCATTAACACTGATTTAGCATGAGTATTAAACACAATGTTTTGTTATTCTTATAATTATCAGTCCTTCTCTGTTTGAGCATTTAATGTAGTGTTAGTTTTTAAATCTCAGTTCATCTTCTTGCTGCAGAATAACTTGACGATATACTTTCTGTGTTTGGTTTTCTATCACCACACCATATGAGATAGTTAGTCTTCTGTTGTTCACAAATGTCAGACCCCTTCACCTGTAAACACCAACATCGTTGTTGTACTAATCATATTAATTTCAGTCAGTCTTACCTTCACCTGGTGTTGCAGTCAGTTGGATTTGTGTGTGTGATCTGCTGCCGATCTAGAGACCAGACACGTTATAGCTGAGAGGTGCACCTGTCTCACCTGTACCTCTTCAAGCCTCACCCTGGACACACCCACTGCCCCTCCCTCATCGACAAAGACGTGAATATGAATGAGTCACTCACTGTGTTTAGGTGTAACTTTAAAGGGCTGTACTGGTCTTCTTTTTTTACCTTGTTCTTTGTTTCTGTGGGATTATTGAGGGAGTGTGTGTGTCTCCCTGTTCAGTGACAATAACCAGTTTCTCTCTGGCTGCTTTGTATCCCTACAGCTGACAGTCTGACTTAATGCAGACTTGAGGTGATCGTAGTTCTTGATTCACTTAAACTTTGACCAGTGACCCCCCAAAATGTAATAATTGAGTGCTGTTCACAGGAGTGTTTTTCAGCATGGAAGAACTCCAAAATGAAACCAATGAACTTCTTGCTCCCCCTCAACTATTTGTTGGAAAGGGGAAGACAGGGACACATACTGCTTTAAATAAATTATCAATCATCAGCTAAATATAGTTGAACACATGATTGAACAAGATGTACAGAAAGAAAATGAAATGCAAACTGTTAAGAATCTAAAACATATATAAGCTCGACCCAGTTGTAAGAATTGTAATTATTTCTGCAAACCATGGATATGTTCGATAATCTTGAAACCTTCTCTTTTCTGTTGCAGTCTTACATTTCTTTCCATTAAGTTTGACATTTTCTGATATGACAATGCTGTGCTCAGCTTTAGGCATAAGAGCCACTTTGGAAAGCATCATGTTTTGGTTTAACTGGTTCTGTTGCTACTAACACGTCTGGGAATTGTTGTGATGTCTAGTGAAATATGTCTGTTTTGTTTCCACCTACACAGCTGGAAATTATCCATCGTCCATCAGTTTTGTTGTTCAGAGCACAGCTGGAAAATATTCCAACGTCCCATCAGAAATATCTGGTTTTGTTACAAAAAGAGCATGGCTGGTGATTTTCCTTACCTCACGTCAAACTCTTGCTACTAACATGGCGGGAAAATGCGCTGACATCATGTCAAATATATCTGGTTATTTTGTCACTAGAACAGCTGGGAAATCACCAAGTGTCTCCTCAAAAACACCTCGTCAAAAATATCCAGTTTAGCTGCCATAGACAGGGCTGGACAAATGTCCCAAAAACATGGAAAATATCAAAATTATCCACTTTCCTCACAAAAGGTTGAAATGAGCGGTGATCGCTCGCTTGGCAGTTGTTTCGTCTAAGACCATTAGACATGTGATCAGAACACAACATAATGTGTATTGTAGAACTGTTGATATGAGATGCATGAAATGTAGAAATTTGAACATCTATGTGATTTACAGACATGTAAATGCCAGCATTTTATTCTGGCGACTGGTCTGAGTAAGCCCAGACTGAACCATGGCCTGAAGTACTCAGATCTATATGGTGATTTAGGGCAAAAGTTGCACTATTGCCAAAATGTGGAACACATTGGACCAAACATACACTAAAGAAGGATTTGATCCCAATTTGTGCAGGGTTACTCAATTACTCAATGGGTAAAGTAAACTCAGCAGGATAAAATGGTGGCATTTTACATTTCTGTAAACAAATTTGGATGCATCATGCGTGACATCTGCAGTATATCATTTGTCATCTCACATTAAGATTATATCAGATTTTCATGTCAAAAGGAAGAGGAGATGCTGTGAAAACTGGGTGATGAATGCTAAGATGCCCTGTTTTGATGTTCAAGACAGGGTTTCATCATTTGTAAGCGCTTAAACTCTGGATATTTTTGTCATCGGGTCATCTTCCAGTCCCCTTAGTGGTGCAAAACCTCTCTGTAAAGACTGATAGGATACGAGAAATGAAAATTTAATCTTTGCCCTTTTCAAACAAAAAACATAAAAGGAAATCATTAACAGACAACCACACAAAGCGCTTACAGTATGTCAAATTCAACAAATCACTTGACATTGTTTAAAGGAGGTGATGAATGACTTTGGCTATCCGATCTGCCCAATATGCCTTTTGCTTAACACTCCTCTGTGTAAACGTTTCACATTTTTTTTCAGGCTGAAATATACAAACCTGTTTCATTTGGTTGCCCTAACGTCACAGAATTTCAGCTAAAAAAGATGTCTGGGGAGATTTGTCTTCTCTTTCCGTCAGCTGGGAGCAGGCCAGTTTAACCACATTTTTCTGCTGTTGGTCACTGGATCGAGGCTGCATGTGGGCTGAGTGCCTGAACCACACTTTGTATGTATTGTATGTTGAAAGAGACCATAAAATAACTTTGATTTCCATTATGTGGAGAGATTTGAATCAATGACTGTGGGAAAACCCAGCAGTCTTCCACTTCTAAAAGAAGACCACATCGATCCTACTGACCTTTTATCATTACAGACTTCACAAGCTTCCAAATGTTACAAATAAGTCAGATTATAGCACAATGAAATCTGTATCTTACTAATGTAATGGTGCATCTATTAACTCGTGTCCACTATGTTTCTACAACAACATTTTGATCAATGACCCCCATAAATTTGGAGTCTCTGGAGGTAAATTAAGGTGAAGTTAGAGTTTTATCTAAAATTTTACAGTGTTTAAGCTGAGCTGAAACACCTTTTTTGTTCTTCATATATAAACATATATAGGTGTGTGTGAAGGTGTGGGGTGTTGCCTCTGTCTATGATGTCAACTGGGTGAGGTGATAATGTGTGTGTGTGTGTCTGTGTGTGTTTGTGAGTGTTTGTTTCGATAGGCCTGACGGACAACATTCCAGAGAATGGACCAATCCCTGCGGAGTTTTACATTCTATCTGAAGAGAGAGGTGTGTGTGTGTTATGATGTTTGAATAATCTGGGACATTTTTAAGTGATTACAGGGCAGAGGTTGAGCCCGTAATAACATTGACACCATGTTTATGTCAATATTAATGTATGCTATGAATAGTAATAAATCAATTTTCAATATTCAACTCTTGCTAGTAAAGAGATGAAAACACATAGAAACACATTTTTGGTGGTGCTGCTAACACATGAATGATAATACTGAGTTTCATCTATATGTCTTCCGAAACCACAAATACATGTAAGAATTAATCGTCAAATTATCTGATAACGACCCTAAGTGTAGCTAAAAACAAGAAAACTATAACTATTTAATCCAATAAGTAATCAGGTGAGAAATGATCATTGCTTACATTTCTCTCTGTGCCAGAAATAAACATAATCAGTCTAATTTTAGTAATGTTACTTAGAAAGTTACTTAAAGTAGAACATCGGACTAAATATCATTTTGAGTTTTCTTTGAATACAGAGTAACTGCTTGACTCTTTATTAATCAAAACATATATCAGTTTTATGGCAGAAATTCAAATGATATAATTTATCTTACTTGTAAGGTATAGTTGAGTATCATCTGCATAACAATTGAGGTGAACACCACACATGTGTAACGAGTATTCATATGGTCCTAGTAATGAGCCTTGTGGTACACCTTCTTATTTAGGAGGCAGAGAAATCACAACTTAGGGTTTTCTTCTTCTCTTTAGTTTTATTTAATTTTTTTGTAAAATGGTTACCTGACTTTGTTTTTGGCAGATACAGAATTCAAGTGCTGACCAAAAAACAAAAAGTAATTGTTTGAGGTATTCATAAAATTATGTTACATTAGACATCAGGAAGCAGTTATACAGAAACACTGATATATTTGATGAACACAAATGCACAAATAATTTAAAATGACTACAATGTCCAATGATGACATATAATAAATTAATTAAAGGACAATTTCTAGACAGGCTCCATAAATGCAACAATATTTGGGTTTTAATCTCTAAAGGTGTTGTTCATTTTTTCCATGTGTTCTTCACATGTTGTTTCCTTTTATAATATGATTATATATTAAGTGTCTTTGAGTATCATTAAAAACAGTATATAAATTAAACGTATTAAACGTACTATCATAAGTCTGACCTCAATCTGGCTAGACTCATTTTAACAATACAGTAAAGCATCTTCTGAATGACAGTGGAGAAAAAAACGACACCCACTGAAGGCAGCAGGCAGGTAGCGATAGAGAGTTGGAGGGAGGAGATTGGAGGAGGTGTGTATTTTCACAAAAATAAAAATAGGCTATGACTCAGCAGGTATATAAATACTGAGTGAACGGAAGTTTAAGGCTGTCTTTGCTATCTGGCTCTCTTCTTATACATCTGACTGTCTATCTATGACCTAGTTTACGTCTTTAACCAGTCTCAGTTCTCTAACCCATTGATGTGCAGAACAGTGTGAACATGCTGCTGTATTTGAATGGATACACATTTTGTGTTGTGTAGTTAGTCAATAATGTTTTCAATTTTGATTTTTCAACAATGTGGAAAGAGGCCTGTAAATATTTTAAAGAGTGGATGACTTTAATAAAAGACTGAAGACTAGCTCTTTTTGAACCATTTTTGTTGGAACTTATCAGTCTTGCTTTTTATAAAAAGGAAAGGAAATAAGACACCAAACTGTGCAGTTTTAATGGTGTTTAACATATTTTTTTTTGAAAAAGGACAAATGTGATTTTCAAAGAAATTCTCAGACAGAATGGATTCATACTTGATGTAAGGTCGACACACAGCTCAGCTGCACCAGCATTGCAAACAAGCAGACACAATCAACTCAAGAGATGAACATCTGCCACACAAACATGTATCTTTCAGTAATATGTGCATGTGTTTATGGCTGTCGCCCTAAGGTATTACTTCAGTGATCATTTCAGGCATGTGTCCTGCCTAAGGAGCTGATTAATGGTTTCCTGTTCCTAAAGAACAAGTTTAACAGTGTGTCAACATCTTTCTATTAGTCTCAGCTAAATAAATGATTATAGCTTCAGTTAGATAACATAGTGGCTAGCTTGGTTATCAACAATCTGATTCCCACACCAAATGTGTTATAAAGCATCTGATAAACATGCTGCTGTAGTAGGGTGCAGTCACACGCACAAAGACACATCTTAGTCATCCATCTGTTAGCTGCTGTGATTTAGCCACCTTAAATTCTGTGAAGATACCAGACAACAGGAGGTTAGGGTGGCAGTGACCCCGATGTGAGTCAGACTCAAACCTACGACGCTGAGGGCACATTGCGGCATGTGACCTGGCCTGCTGAACCACCCTTGTATGCCGGCAGCACCACTTTCAGTCCTGTTTTTTAGGCCCTGAGAAGAAGATGAATATCTTCTACTTATATACAGTATATATTAAGTTTTTTGTTTTTATGTATAATAGATATGGACTATTTAGATCATGTAGCTGATGTGTTGAAATCTGCTGTGAATCAATAAAACATTCACAATATAACCTGAAACAGCTGCAGTGTCTCTGCACAGCCAGTCAAACTCAGCAAAAGCACTCAGTTGTCTTGTTTGGAGTGGATTTGGATTTTTTCTGATCATGGTGTCTATGTAGGTGACACCCTCCAACCTTAAAAAAAAAAAATCAATGATAAAAGGTGTTTTTAATAGATTGTAAGAGCTCAGGAGAAAAGCAGCTACACGGTTAAACTAATGCAAAATAAACTTGAGGTATGTGATATGATCAGAAGAGTGTCACTATAGTAGAAATACATGTTAAAGAACACACTAATTGAAAACAATGGTGGTGTTTAGGCAACAAGCGTAATGTAGGTTGTATTTTTTTTATTTTTCATTCATTTTTATTTTTGTTTTGTTTTAACTGTTTTGGTTTTCAAGTCAGTTTCACTTCAGTTTGTAGGCAGTGTTGGTTTGCTTGTTTCAGTTTAGTTTTTATTTGTCTATAAATATTACGTTTTTGTATTTATTATTAGCTTCGATGTCAGTTTTCTTTTTTTGGGAGGGAATGTAATCCACAGTAATGTAGACATCCTGGTGTCAACAAACATATTGATCCATTTCTCCTCATTCTTGTTGTGTTGACATCTTTGACTTAATTTGCAAAAAATAAAACTAATGGCATTTACTGTATATTTTCATGTTAAATTTGTTAAGTTGCTAGTTAGCTAGTTTCATAGCTAGTTTTAATTTTTGGTTTGAGGTAAGTTAATTACAATAACCTTGGACTGAATACATATTGTGTTACATCATTGGGGGAGAAAGAAATTAACATGTAGGCCTGTATATACAAATATAATTATCTATAACATGATTGTCAGTGAGATGTATAGGCAGTAACTGTTCTCAGTCTGCTGAACTCAGCTGTATATCGCTCCATATGTGCTCAGTAATTATTGTAGTCCTTTTCTCAGAGGGCTTTATATTTTGTTCGTTAAAAACCCTCTGCCCTCAGACTGTTAAGGCTGATGGTTATGTTTTAAATAAAAAAAATCACTTTACAGCAGCTGTTTTACTAACCTAACCCTAACCCATGGGAGTAATTCATTCTTTTATAAAATGGATCTTGAGGCCTCAGCCCGACTGTGCAGTGGAAGGACTCCGGTTGATGGTGAACGTGCGTCCTGTCCTGAAATAGTTCTCGATCTCCTCCAGTGAGCGGCCGCGCGTCTCTGGGATGCACACGGCGTTGAACAGCAGACAGAGCACGCACACCACCGTAAACAACAGGTAGGGCACGTACAGGCCGTACTGGTTCTCCAGGATGGTGAAGACGTTAGTGAGCATGAAGGCCGTCAACCAGCTGACAGTCACACACAGACCCGAAGCCACGCCCCTGGCAGCCAGTGGCAGCACCTCTGACATCAGCAACCAGGTGATCGGGCCCCATCCCATGGCGTATCCTAGGAGACAACCAACAACAAAGCGATTTGATGACAAAGCGATCAGCGCATGTCAGACAGGTGATTTCACAGTGCAATTAAAGCACAAAATGTCACTTGGAGAGCTTTTAGGGCACGGTCACACCGTGCAGATTCAGGTGCATTTTTTTAATTGACTAAAAATACTCATGTTGTATGAAAAAGGTACCAAAATGACATTTTTTAGCAATAAAGCACTACATAACCCCATTGTAAGTCTGAAAAGCTTTCCCAATTAAGTAAGGTGTGAGAATATAATTGAAACCAATTTAACTACACAGGCAGAGACAGGTTTTCTGAGCATGAGGACGCTGATGTGTAACAGAAAGCAGTTAGTGATGCTGAGCTAAGTATAATAAAATGACCTGAGGACATAACAGTTCTTAACATGTTGAAACAAGACACGCAGCAGCTTTGTTATATACAAAGACACAAGCCTGACAGGTTTTCAAATCTTTGCCCAACAAACAAGTTAACTGTACACTTGTGCTTGTTTGTGCTTACATTGTCAATTTGAGCTGTAATGGACAATGTAGCTGTAATGGACCAAAAGCTGCGTTGAAAATGCTAATTTTAGTATGCAAAAAGGCTCACACTTAGCAATAGTGTTTTTTTCTTTTTTTAAAAAATTGATGTTCCCATGCAACTGCCCTCTTGGAAAACCCAGTCTGCTCTGCTTGGTCAGCTCTCACAGGCCTGAGCAGGCACTGCCCAACATGTTTCAACATCTGGATAGGGCATTTCTCCATCTTGTTTTTATATTTTTAAGGTGTTTATATACCACCTAGACCTGTTCTATTATCAAAAAAGATCACTTTCGACAAAATCAGACTATAAATATCTGAAGTAAAGTTCCTGGCAATGGGCCCAATCAAGATATTTCAGAGCATGGTTTTTCAACAACATGACTCGCTGGCAAAACTCACCAAATATAAACACCATGGTGCTAATGACAGGGATGATGCCTGCTGCGATGTTTCCACCGTCACTTTGGAGGCTGTAGTCCAGACTCACAGTGCCATTAGGAGGGACGGGACCTGGAGGGCAAGCTGTGGTGTGGGAGATCATGGTCAGAGTCAGACTGGACACGAACATCAGCATGCTTGACGTGTACAGCAAGGCTTTGCGTCCCGCCCTGTCCATTAAAACAGCTGCAATGGCAACAGAAATGATGCGGACCACACCCACAAGGGCAGCATCGTACCTGACAGACATAGAACATGGATGGGTCAAAATTTGGAGCAAAATGCAATTAATTAACACAGCAAACACCGTGAAATTTGTGTTTTGCACATTGCTTGAGGGCAGATAAATACACTTGCGTCATTAAAAAGTAAATATTCCGCAAATTTTGCATGATTAAAATGAATGATTAATGACATGATTGAAAGTAAAACAATGAAAACAACCAAAAAAAGACTATTAATATCTAATAATAGATACAGATAAATAGAGTAGATGTCCAACCTGGGCTCCAGGGGGACATTGAATTTGGAAAAGATGGTCTCCAGGTAGACCAGGATGGGTGTGATGCCGGTCATCTGCTGCAGGAAACGCATCACCACTGCGATGAGGATTGGCCGGTAGAAGATGGGTGTGGCCAGCTCCGACCATGTGACTTTACCCTGTATGCTGATGCTGTGCTGTATTGGGAGACACACAGATAAACATACTTTTAAAAATGTATTTATAAAACTCAAATAAAAAAGTTCTTTGCTTCAAAAAGGTAAACCACTAGAGACACATGTAGTTGTTTTGTGACTCTTACCTGTATGTCTCGGAGCTCAGTTTGTGTGTCGTAGTCTTTTCCTCTCAGCCAGCGGAGGGCCTTCTCAGCCTGCTGCTCTCTGCCCAGAGAGAGGAGCCTCCTTGGGGAGGAGGGCATGAACACCAGCAGCACAACCATCAGCACCGCTGGCAGCCCCCCCGCCACTGCCAGCCACCGCCACGATACCACCAGACCTGTACATGATAGTTGATATTGAGATCATGACAATATTGCATTGTGGTCTATGGAAGCTGTTGCATTTCTGGGCTTATTTTGCAATTTGACAGTGTGTTTTTTTTTTATTCTGGCAGAAAACTGGTTTAACATAGATTACATAAAATGTTGTGCTATTTTAACTCAGCAGTATTGGTATGTTCCTACCCAGGGCGTAGAGGGACAAGGACCCAAACACAGCAGTGATTTGCGGGCAGGAGCCCAACGCTCCTCTCACTTTTTTGTGGGAGATCTCTGAGATGTAAACCTGTGACATAAACACACAAAGGACACAAATTCAGTCACATTGAGACATGTAGTTTAAATTCTGGCTAATATAGGTGTGAAAACATCTGAAATAATACCATACTATTTACACAATTGTTTTCAGGATCATTGGATATGGGTAAAATTGTTTTGTTTTAGAGAAAAAAGGGTAAAATAGGTTGAGGAACGTTTCTGTAACCATGGTAACCTACAGGAATGGATGCTGCGGTCATCCCGCCAGCAACTCCTGTGAGGAAACGACCAACATGGAGCATCCACCGGTCCGAAGCCCCTCCAAGTATCATGTACCTGAGACACACATATAGTATGAATACATACAAAACAAACAATACATGCAGGCTACTACATACACATCATGACCCACCTCTGGATCTAACGGCATATATCATTCAGTTTATTCAGAATACAGAAGGGTCAGTAAAGTTAGTACCATTAATGAACTTTGCCCTTTTCAAACCACTTGCTGTTTTAGACATACAGCTCAGTTCTCTGGGTTTTCTGACATAATTAGAAAGACTTTTATAAACAAGACCAAGAATGTTCAAATAACCAAAAATGATGTCGAAGAATTTTTATTGAACAGCTCAGACAAAAAAGGTACGTGACAGCTTGTAGCCTATTGTTGTCTGTAAAAATACAGACTATGCTGTAGAATTATACCATATATTCAGATGCTTTACTTAAATTAGTAGTAAAATGACTAATAATGCAAAAGGCCCTCTTTAGAGCCACTCTCTGGTTTGTCCGTTCCGGGCTTTCTGTAGAAACGTAGAAGTGCAACATGGCCGACCCAATGAAGAGGACTGCCTTCCTCCGTACATAAAAGGCTCATTCTAATCAAGGGAAATGAAAACACAACGAGTCGCTGTTTCAGGTGATAACACGTTCATGTCCACCGAAAATAATTACATTATATTACATTTTTGTCCATATCATATTGCATTTCTGCACATAAATTCCACTAAATCCAGCAAAAACATGCAGAGTGGATGCTGTTAGTGTTATGTCGTCATTTATTACATATGCATTAGAGTGCTTGAGCCAAACAATAATGGTATAGCTGGTTGCAGATTCCAACTACACATTATTGTTATTATTCAGAAGTTTATAATTTGCAAGTGATCATTACTTTTTTTTGTGACTGAATGAAACCCATGGCTGACACAGATAAACCTGACTGACATCTCAATTATCCTGTGGATTTTTTTTGGGCGCACTCTACCTTTTAGTGCGAGGCACGCTGCTATCTTTCTCATCACTTCAAAGAGTTAACTGGCATGTCACTCCCAGAAGACTTACTTAAGACTACACGGCTAATCAGCCTGAGGTGTAGGCAATGTGTTATTACTTTTTTGTCAAATATATCTCATGGAGTATGCGTCGACCGGTATAGCTTTTTAGGGCCGATACTGATACCGATGATTTTAAATCAAGGAGACTGAAATTATGGTAATTATGATATTTGGGACCAATATTCATTTACTATAAAAATCCAACTCTGTGTCAAAATTTAAGTACTGTTCTTCAGTACAATTTTTATGTACTCTACTTTGATACTTTTGATTTTGTGCTACTTTAAACTTCCTCTCCACATCATTTTTTTTATACATTTAGTTACTAGTTACTTCGCAGATTAATATTATTTAGTGCAACCAATCTTGTTACCAACCAGATAGTGTTGTTGGTGGGACGATGTGTGTGATGATGCTGCGTGACAGCCAAAGTAGCATTCACATTCTTGAATTAGTTCATTTCTTTGTCAATTTGACAGAAAATCAGCGATACCAGTACTTGTAAAAAATCAGCCAGATAATCATCCAGGGCCGATAATCTGCCCTACCCCTACTGTGGTGTAAAAAGTGCTGTGTGTTGTTACTGAGACCCACCCAATAGTCGACGGCACTCCTGACACCATGATGCTCAGTTTCCGTCCAATCAAGTCATTGAGCAGCATGGCTCCCAGCCCGCCCGCTACGGAGCCCAGTGCGTAGATCGAGCCGAACCAGGCAGCCTGCTTCGGGTCCATTCTGAGCCTGGGGTCGGCATCAGGGCTCTGGAGCTTTGGCAGTACCGGGGATGAGTAGACAAGGGAGTAACCGAAGCTGAAGTTCCCCAGGACGGCCGAGAAGACAGCCAGGAACAGTTTGGAGTTGCTGATCTAGTGTGGAAGGATGTGGACCAGTTAAAGCTACATACAGTACACAGTAATTCTATTTTATGATTCAGTGCTGCTCTCTGACAGAGCGTCTGGGTTAAAGGCAAGTTTGGGATCGAAAAGTTGCTTTCTCTTAAAAAATAAATCCTTCTTTTGAATAGAAAGGAAACATTATATTATTGTTTCCATAGAAATAAATTGGAGTGATTAAAAGATTAAAAAGATATGCACTTGGTGCCTGATAGATTCCAGAGTCAAGTCTTTTATTGCACAGAAGTAATGTGTTGTATTGTTTCCAGGTCAACTTAAAGTAAACCCGCAGAAAACCCCAAAATGAACTCATCAAATTCTTAGCAGTAAAGACTAATATTGTACCAGAAATAAGAAAAGGGGAAGTTTCAAAGTGTGATAGCAGAATCAGTCGGACCACCGATCCTACAGGTCAGTTATGATTGGGGTCATCACTAAACAAGCTATAAACAGATTTCTCACCATCACAATGCTTGCCAAATTATAGGAGGTGACAACCCAACATTTTTATGCCTTTGCTGATCAACATCAGCAGTTGTTCTTTTGTACGGGTTAAAAAAGTTACATTTGTCATTTACCTTGAAAGGTGCACTGTGTAGTTTTGGAGAACAAAATCAAATTCAGGATTTTAATACTTACAATATGGATGATGTAATAATACAAGCTCAGAATAAACAAGCTGTTCTCAGAGGAAAATAAGGTCCCCAGAACACTGTTCGAAGCTCGAAAGGTGGCAGGGTCCGCCACATATAAACAAAGTAAAACAGTATGAAACTGTGTTGTCCTTTAAGGTCAGTTTGTTCATTCAGTGACTGAAAAATCAGTCAGTGGAGGTTTTTCTCTCCTGATTAAACTGTCTTCCCCCAAAACTGCATAGCGCTCCTCAGACATGCCTGATTAAATGCGATTCAGACTGTAGGATCTATTAAAAGGCATTTCTGCGGGTCAGTAATGAGGGGAGAATGTCCATGTAGCTGTGTGACCACAGCATGACTCACGACTTAAACCCTTGAGTTCAAATTTCCTGCCTTGTTTTTTCTTTTTTTTTTTCTTTTTTACAGCTGACGTTGACCGAGCAGTCACTTAGCTCCCTTCACCTACTTCAATAAAAATGTATTCTGTAATAATTTAACAGTTATAGGATATTTTACCGACGGGCAGCTAAATAAAAACACAGTAGTATAAAATCTCAGAGCCGTGCAGACCTGTAGCAGAGCTCGCATGCTCAGGCTTGATCATTTTGGTGTGGTTGGTCAATCAGGTGTCACTGATTGATGCAAACATGGCTCTCAGCTCTGAGGTATCCTGGGGTAGTGAGGCTGGGCTTTTTCTAAGATAACAACGAACAAGAAAGCTTTTCAAACATCTTAAATAAATGGGAAAAGACCACAGGTTTGATTTCATATCATTCTAATTCCTTTGTTTGTTCTGGTTGCTTCAGACATATGTTTGAGATGTTAAAATGATCATAATTCAGTTTGATTATTTGAATTATATTATTTCTATTGAAAATTTTACACTTGAAATTTGATCAATAAAGGAATTAGGATTATTATTATTGTTTTGTGAACACTACAGTACAGATCAGTCTGGTGTATCATTGTGGAACTGGACCCTGATCAGGAATCCTCACAATAACTAAATGAAAAAATTTAGAATTTATCTTTTTTGTTCATATATAATCAGTCAACCACAGACTAAATCTGTGAGCTATTGTTGAGATTTAGAGATCATTTAAAACAAGTGCAATGTTTCCAACCTTGGATTCGGATGATGCTGGTCTTCTGTTCAGCAGGGGGGTCTCTTCGTCCATGTCTGCGGCAGGATCTGTCTGATTCATAACTCAAAAAACACAGCACGAGGAAAAGTCTCTAAAGCTCCAACGAAGCTTCCAACAAAAGTGATCCTTATTCACAGACGAGGAAGAAAATGAAACCAAGCCAGTGAGGACAAGCCGATAAAAAACACCCAACACATTCCAAACCCCATCCCTTTTCAAGTGATGATGTTGACCCTCCTGTGGACAGCGCGTGTTTTCCAAGCTGACAGACAGAAAATAACAGACTAAGGCTGGCTTCCCGTCAAGAGGTCATAGTGAAAGTGAAACTGAGAACTGTGTGTTTACACATGTGCAATTCAACTGGAATTAGCTGTGTGAATTATTGAACATTTTGAATAAAATACACTTAGTAAATGTAGTAACGATTAAAGTAAGTAAAGATTAAAAAATGACTTTTTAATCTGCTCAGTTTGACTTTGAGTTAAGCATTATCATCCCATGTGTGGCCTCTCTACCCTAGATACAACCATTCGAAACTATATCGATTTGTGGAAGGAAAACAGTCACAGAATCCCGACTCAAACACATGCACACTTACTTTTAAAAAAAGATATCCTCTGATTGATGTAGTCAATGATGACATTTTAAATCCCGGTACAACAAAGCCAGAGTGTTGAAACTCGGTCATGAGTAGAAAGCAGAAGGGAGGGATCTAAATGATTCCTGGATTGGGTCAGACAAAGAGGAAGCAGAAGAGGAAGAAGAGAGCCAGATCCCCAATCAGTTGAGTAAAGTGAAGAGGAAAGTACAGGCTGCTTCTCCAACAGCCCACGCATCATGAGATTTACTGCAGCTGTATCAACGTATGCACAAGTTCACGCACATACACGCACAAATAAAAGCACACACTTGCATTATAACCCGATGTTTTCATGTCAGAGTTCTCCTTTTGTATCATTCATCCAACAGGAAAGTATTGCCAACTTTTAGTGAAACAAAACTTCCATCCAGTTAACTGAAAGTGGAGCAACAAACAAATATAATGACAAAGATCACCTCTGAACAGTCTACATTTAAATCAACACTGGTCATCAGTCTGTAGATTGTTTAAAGTAGTTCATCTTTCTTTTCTTTGTGTTTGCTCTTGCAGGAGAGTGAGAGAGAGGCGGAGAGAAGCTGACTACCTGTTAAACCCATCTGCATTTCCTCTGGGGTCCCCAGTGATGTTGTGGAAAATGGAAAGTGTGTTCCTGTCCCAGCTTGTGGGTGTGCTTTTGTGTTTTGTGTGGGTGCATACATGTTTATTGTGTGCGTGCAGTGTGTACCAAGACCAACCTTTTTCAGCTATGTCTCCCTCTCTCCTCTATTTGTTCCTTCATCACCAGTTCTGGAGACAGGGATCTGGGCTCCCGGCTGCATATATCCCAGCTCCAGCACACCATGGGCAGCCTGAGATCAAGCCACTGCCCCCTGATCCTGGTCTACATGCTTCTGTTGCAAATTCAGTCAGATAAGGTGCAGGGAGTCGATCCCATGTCCCAGAAACTACGACGTCTCAACGAGCAGGTCAGGTTGAATCCATTTATTTTCCATTCCATATACATGATTGTTATGCTGTTCATATAAATCATGCTTCTGTAAAATTGTATGATTTGCAGTTGCTGGGTTTATTTTATGCTTTTCAATAAGTTATTACATATGTTTTTATTTGCTTTTGAATTAGTTTTTCACTGCAATTCTGAGTTTGCTGCACTTCCCCATAGCATTTAACTCTGTAAATGCGTGCACCATTTTAAAAAGCTCACTAGGATTTCAATAAAACAACAAACAGTGAGACAACGGGGATATTATTATGAACTACTACAATAAAGGGCTATACAAAGTTGTAGACTTTCAATTTTTTAGCAGACTAAACTAGAGTCTCTAGACTATAGTTCTTAAAAATTTTTGATATATCTGACCTACAAAGACAAAACACAATAATTATGCCTACATATTAAGTCAAAGTGTATTTACCTCCCCAATCTGACTTTCAGTCTATAAAAACAGTATATCCTACTATAGAAAGGTAAAGATTTGCTGGGCAAAAGCAAGGACTAATATAAAAAACATTCTGACACATATTGAAATGTTTTTTTATGTGTTTTGTGTAACTTAAGGTCTGTGATAGTGATGAATAATTAGTCTCATAAAGCTTAAATTCAGGATTGTAACTCGTTGTTACACAGTTTAGCGAAAAAACTTTAACTTCTAACCCCTTTTCTGCAACTTCACTCCTTCTGTCCTGCCTTTGTTGGGCAGATATGATTTTAGTCATTCTGTAAATGAATAGCAGATAACTGAAATGGTTGGAAAAACTCTTTGCAACAATGATGATTGTTCAAGAGGGAAAGTCATCACAGATAAGTAATGTGTTTTTTCTTCTGGGGGTTTGAGGAATTTTCCTGACCCTCAAATCAGTGACCAAACAGCTGCAGAAAAACTTGTGAAAACACATTTCTGTTTTTTGACAGTTCCAGCAATTCCAGGCGCTGACCCAGGCCCGCTTGGACATGTTGGCCCTGAACCAGAACAGAAACTCCTCGGGAGAGCTTGGGAGCCGTGTTCAGGCCCTGAGTGACAACTTGCACCACATGTCACAAGAGCTTGATCACCTCAGGCAGAGCACAACTCAGGAGACTGAAGGTCTCAGGTTAGAGCCTGGGTACAAATACTAAAGGTTCACTGTAAATACGGGTGCAGAGTCGAGTGGGTTGAGATGTATTAGGCAGAGTAGAGAGAGAACACAACTTAATGTAACAGTTAAGTCCAGTTTAATGTTGACCGGTTTGGAAAATTACCTCATTTAGATCGGACCATTACACATGAAATAAGAACAGAATGTACAGTAAATGCATTGTCAAACTTCAGGATCGCTTCTAGTAAGACATTTTTGAGTGGGTGGCTTTTCCTTTTAGCATCTGTTCTTTTTGAGGGGTTGGGAAATAATGATTTACAGAACAGCCCCTGCACCCTCCCTGAGTCCACCAGTGTCAGGCCTGATTTTACTACTTAATGCATTTTTCAACAGCAGGGATACAGAAATTAAACAAATGTGTTCTCATACTGACTATTATCCCCAGAGAGTGGAGCAGGAAGCTCGAGAAGAAGAGTAAGCGGACAGAGGGTCGTGTAGCTTTGATGGAGAGGACAATGAGGGAGAACCGCCGCCATGCCCAGAAACAGAAGCCTGATCCTGATCAGGACTTCTCCAACCTCACCCTGGAGCTCCAGAGCCAAGAGGAAAGGCTGGCTGCCCTTCAGGCCCAGCGTGACGAGCTGCTCATTGGCCTAAAAGGGTTGCAGGAATCCTTGAAAAGTCAGGCTCTGCGTGTGACCCGACTGGAGGGCCGACTGGAGGAGGTCCTGCAGCTAAATGGAGAAGGGAAACCCAGAGGATTGTGGAGGGCGGGAGAGCCCCTTAACTCTGACATCACACCACAGGAATACTATGAACCACGCAGGCGAAGCCAGACACATAGAAGAGTAAAGACTTTAAGGATTCTGGATGGACATCCCCAACCGAGGCAGGAAGGTATCGGCTATTCCCAAACTGATAATCACTCACAGGGCACAGCTCAGAGCAGAAACCCCCAACAGCCCCATCAATACCAGGCAGCAATGACCCTGGAGCAGACACCCACAGATTACCTCCCCCAGCCTGAGCCTTACCGACCCCAGTCACAGATCCAAAAGCCGGCCCAGACAAGACCCTATCCTGTCCGGCAGGAGGCTGCGGCTTATCCTAAGGCCCATATCCAACCCCAGCTCCAACAGCCTCAATTATATCATCAGAGACACCATCAGTTACACAACAGAAGTTCTTCTTGGCCCCAGCCGCTCTACCAGGCTCCGACCCATCCTGAACCCACCAAAGGAAGACTGGGCAGGACCCGCCCGGAGGCTCCACAGCCCCGGGCTTCAGAGGCTCTCCCTCGGCCACAGTCTGAGTCTTATCAGCCCAGCCCTGTGAGCACATGGGCTGAAGGAGACAAGGAAGAGAGAAACACAAAGGTGGAGTCTTCAGTGCTCCATAACCTCCTCCAGCTTCCGGTGAGACAGAAGATCCCTGCACAACCAGTTCGCAAAAAGCATGCAACCAGTAAGTAATAGCTAGTGCCTCTACAGTGTCTTTGTTGTACCAGGGATATTAGACTTAGCATCGCACTGAATTTATCTTCTCTTGCCTTCTGTCTGCAGTCTGTAATGTGGACTCCATGCTGTTGTTCCCCTCGGCCTCAGCAGAGAACTACGTAACCTTCTCTTCGACTCTTCCCGACCTTCCTGAACTCTCTGTGTGTCTGTGGCTCCGTGTGGAGGCCTCACATGTCGGCACACTGCTCTCTTATGCCACAGACGACAATGATAACCAGTTAGTTCTGTATGGGCGCAACTCATCTTCATCCTCCTCTGCCTCTTCTTCACCTTCGCGTCCGTCCTACCCCTCCTCCTCTCCATTCACACCACCCTCCTACGCCTCCTCCTTCTCCCGTTCCCTGGACTTTGTCATTGGAGACCCAGTCCATCGCCGTCTCCCTGTGTCCTCCATCCTGGACGCCCGCTGGCACCACCTCTGCGTCGTGTGGTCCTCCATCCAGGGACGTTTCTGGTACTACAGTGACCGACGCCTCACCTCCTCAGGCTCCAACTTCAGGAAGGGCTGGGAGATTCCCGGCGGTGGATCGGTGGTGCTGGGCCAGGAGCAGGACACTGTTGGTGGAGGGTTTGACCCTACCGAGGGTTTTGCTGGGCAGGTGGCAGGGTTCAAAGTGTGGAACCGGGTGCTGAGTCCCTCAGAGGTGGTAGGGGTAGCAGAAGGAAGAGGTGTGCCCAGAGGGGTGGTGTTGGGCATGGAGGACATAGAGGAGGTGCATGGGGAAGTGCAGCAGGTGGCATGTGAATGTTTAGAGCACTGCCTGTAAGTTACATTCCAAAACGTAATTTCTGCAGGGAATGTTAATTGTCTCTTGCTGAAAAAGGGTCAAATAAAAACTTTAATTTGTTTAGATTTTATTCACTTTCTGTAATTTTCATTTTTTTCTGATCTTAGCTAATAACCTGAGGCACATTCCATCTGATCTATAAAAGACTCAATACTATAGGTTGTACAATAAAACAGACTATAATTATTGCTATATATTAATTTTTCAGTGATGCTGCTCTTTCTTTTCTGTTTATGGCTTTTCAATAACAGATATAAATGTCACTTTTGGATTGCCAAAAAAAATGTATAATGCTTATTTTTATATGAATAAACGTATAAAAACTCATCATTGGATTGTTTTATCCTTTTATTGGGTGCATAAGTACAGCAAAGTTCAAATTGTGCACAATCTGGACGACTAAGTTAATTACTTTTTGCTGTGAAGGCCTCAGGCCTTCATAAGTGAATAAAAAGGCCTGATAAAGGCAGCATGGAATCATTTCTGTTTCTATGAATATAATCACAACTAGTACAGTATCTCCAAATCCCCCATTTGTCTCTGTGTATGTCTCTTTCTACATCAAAGTCTCAAAAGTTTGACAGTTTGTTGTGACAATAAAGCCATTTTAATTGTTTTACAAGAAGTCTCCTTGGAACTTTCTCGTGACTTTTATGTCAACATGTATCCCATCCAAAGAGCACCTATGACAAAATCCATTTGAGTCCAGGATGTGTCTCTCTCTTACATTTCATGTCTCTTATATGCTTACCTTGCTCAAGTATTCTCTGACAGTTAAACTTGTCGCACAGCTGTAACTAAGGACAATCATCACTGGTGGTTTACTCAGATACCTAAAGTAAACTGAATAGTTTCCACATTAATGTAATGTGTTTACACCTGTGCATTTCCAACTGTAACTATGCAACTGTAGAATGTACTGTGAGAAAGGATTTAGATTTATTATCAAATTAACATATTTTTCCATTGCTGATTGGATTACTGTATAGGTTAACACATGGATTGCAACTAAGTACAGAAACTCAAGTACTGTACAGTTTTGATGTATTTTTACTTTAATTTCATGATGCTTTAAACTTCTGCTCCACCAGATCTCAGAGGAAAATATTATTATTATTATTATAATAATAATAATAATAATAATAATAATAATAATATTTTATAGTATTTACATCACATTTCAAGATTTGACAGACAAAACATATGACAAACTTAGAAATTGGACTATTATATATTTAAACTACTCAACAGTAAATAAAATGAAGGCCTTCAAGTAAACATGCTAATTACAAATTAATGCAAGTGCAACAGTAATTATACTTGTATAGTGTTGTAATACTAACATTGCAAGAGGGCGTGTTTCTACCTTTACTTTAGACCATTTTTACATTGCTACTTTAGTTTATGTCAAGGATCTGCATATTTCCTCTTTCACTGTTGAACACAGGTAAAAAAACAAAAAACAAAAAACAAAAACAAAAAAACTGTTGAACATAGGCCTGTTGACTCGACGTCTTCGCGCTCATCTTCAGTTATCGGGCCAAACAATGTAAACTACATTACCCAGCATCCAACGCGCCAAACTGATATTTTTGGTCCTGCCCACGAGCCTTACTAAACGTCACGAGTTACAGGGCTGACCATGGGGACTTGAGGGAGAACAACAGTAGTAAGCTAGCAACAACTGCAATTCATGAAATAAATTTTGTGTCTCTTTGGGCGGCGAGCTAGCGGAGGCCACCATGGCTAACATCACGAAGAAAGTGTCGTGGTCAAGCCGAGCCGACGAGTCCGGGGCGACCGGGGAGGGGACACCGCTGCTCAACGGCTCCGAGCAGCCCCGACACTCCAGACAGGTACAGCTAGCATGTTAGCTACGTTAGCTTAACAGCTGTTTTGCACCGTTAAGAAGATGCTGTGTCATGTTTTATAAACCACTGTAAGGTTACGTTAAACGCTGCATGCGTCATGAATGCCTGTATTGAGTTTTAATGCACTGCCGCATACACAGCGTTCATTTTGGGGTGTGTTTTCATGTGTTATGGTATGTTTTTGCAGTTGCAGCTTGGTTTGGGACGGCATGAAAGTAATTAACTTAGCTTTCATGTAATTACTTACAGGATGCACGCAGTTGGATTCAGTCAACTAGAAATATCTACAAAAGTAATCAGATTAGTGAGAGTTTTGACAAGCCAGTCTTTTCAGTGGCTTGTTACTTGGGCCATTCACTGGCTGATCTGATACTGGAAGAGGCAGTCTGATGGACACATTCATTATCATGGAAGACTTAACCTGACTTAAGTCATTAGCTTTAAGGATGATTTAATTTGTGTTACATAGAGTTACAGGTCATCTGTGCCTGTTGTAGATAGTATTTTGATCCTGTACATGTTTACTTTCATTATGTTAGAGGGCAACTTAGTCTCAAAAGTCAATATCAAAGTGTGATAATGTTCTGTGATATTTGACCAGCTCTCTTTAGATTAAACAAAGTCACCTGCCGAACTAATATAGAAACACGGGGAAATCCAACTTCTGTCTTCCTCTAACGCTGTCACCAGGACTCAGCAGCTACTTCCTGCACCATCAGGACCATAGATGGCATTAAACTATTTACACTTCTTTTGTTAATGTATTTAAGCAGTAGGTAGATATTTACATGTATACTTTATTTTCTTCCCTCAAATATAAGTAAACAAATAGAACCTGAGTAGGGCCTTGTTGTATTCAGTGATGATCAGACAAGTGTTTTATCATACATGCTGTGTTAGTTCCGTCGGATAAAAACATCTCTGTCAAGTGAAAACATCAGCCTGTAAATTGCTACACTTAGCCATCTATATTTGTTGCTGTGTGTGATGTCTGTAGCTGTCTGAAGGACGCAGTATATTTCAGATAGGCAGACTCAGCACGGTGGATTTGGAGGAGGAGATTACGTCAGAAGAGGTAAAGTCCGAACTCGAAGCGTCATAGCACTTGTTCTCTTTGTGTCTGTCGCTCCTGTTGATCATCACTCCATCAAGACTTTTAGTGGGATTTCTCTTAGACTCCTTAAGTGAAGTTTATCCACTATAATAGTAAAACCCCAGTGATTTACAACAAAATCAATGCGAACAAGCCTGTCACCATGATAACGTGATCAACTTACATACATCGTACAAATCTTCTTGAGGATATCTTGCAGACTTCTTAAGGCATGTACATGACCTCGATCATATTTGCTGACCTCAGTATTAACCACTGTGTTTGCATGTGAGTTTGAATAACAATTTGAACACCGTTAGCCAACTTGACGCTGGAATAACGTGCAGGGTTTTCCCTACAATTAAGATATCAAAGTTCATTGCTCTAGGAAAGGCTGTGCTTACGTCATTATGCTGTTACATTATCATTATATCAGTCGCACACAGTAAAACAGTCTTGAAATGATAAGGATTATTTCTGGGACAATATATTGTCCAACAGAAAGTAGTTATTATGACAGCCCTAAATGAGAGGCGATTTCTTAAAATTATATACATCATCAATGTGTATCTAGGTGGCATTTACTATTGACTTAATGTGATTTAATCACACACACAGACTGAGTTTGTGTCCAAATGTTTTGGATGCAGCCTGAGATAAATATGAGAGTGCAGACAGTATTTAATTTAATACCAGTTGCTCCCCTTTAAAGCCCAATATAGGAAATTTGTCACAGAAATCACCCGCTGAAAGGCCAAATCAGCAGAGTGACGGTTGACTCATCTAGTCTGCAGAAGAGTCACGTGCTTGGAAACTGTCTGACTGTTCCGCCGTGATGCATTGCAAATGGATAATTGATGCAGACCATGTGATTGATAATGTGCTCAAACCATTCAGTATTTTCAGAAACTGATCCAACACACTGGTTGCTGATGGAAAAAAGAACATTTAAGATAAAGTACAGAACAACAGGGCAGTTAGGCAATTCCGTATCAGAAACTTCTTGCTGTAATCTTGAAACCAACAAAGTGGAAACGTGTTTGAGTTAGCTCACACCAGAGTCAGGTTTGGTCAGGCCAGTAAATAAAAGCCAGTATAGGGCTATAACTGAAGACAGCAGATCTGTGTCCCTCCGTGACAAAAACCATCGGATTCAGCTGATGGGAATGTGATGCCATGCATGTGATGTGCTTGATTGTTGTATGCTGTAAACAAAAGTTTATTTCTCATACAGAGTTCTGTTCTGTCTATGTGAATGTCAGTTATCTCATTTAGTTGCTTGATTCGTTGCTGATTATACGGCTGTACAGACGGACCACTTAACACTGCATGAATATATGAAAAGGAATGCCTTTGAATTGCCTGTAGTTGCTTGTTTGTATGTCAGAATGCACTCTTCTGCACTAGTGTTTCCTTCGACCATAAATAAAGTCTACATTGACAAGAATTTCCTCTTACTTAGCTTTGATTATTTCATGCTAAATGTTCTGGAGGAAACACTGGTGCATCTGTTTTTTCACAGTCACTGCATCTTCGATCTGCCTCATTTATTACTGTGCTCCAGTATCTAAGTTAGATCAAATCTGTCAAAACAATCCTCTGATGTAGAAAAATGGCTTCTTTATGTCGTTTCAAATGCTTGTAAATTACTTTTGTTTCCAAAGTGTGTGATTTCTTCTGATGTCAGTAGCTCCGTTCCCAGCTGAATACAGTCCCTCACATGATTTAGCCGGTCAGAGGTTGTACTGTAGGTCATAGTTGGTGTGGTGACCTCTGTTTTTCTGTGTTTTCCCATGCAGGACTCTCTTAGGGGGCGGCCTAAAGAGATCCCCCACAATGAGAAGCTGCTGTCACTTAAATTTGAGGTAAAACAACCCGCTTGCAAAACAGAATGCTGATTATTAGATGACTGTTCAAACCCTGGTTTACATTCAGCAACACTATGATGTAGCCTAATTTTAGCCTCCAAGTGTGCCTTTCATTTTGGAAACTTAACTACTTTTTTGGCATGTCGGATTTTAAAAGTGACTCATGTTGCCAAATGATAATAGAATAAGTGAATTGATTCCATAACACTTGTATAGAAACTCTGCACTCGAGGTCATGAATCTCAATAGAGGAGTGCAAAAAAGAAGGAGAAAATAATCTTATAATAATCTTCTTAAACTGGCTGGTAACTAGAAACAGTTGATAAAATCAGCTTTGTGTTAACATGTTTTTGTATTGATATGAAGTTGTTGACATTGATCTAAAGATTTATATGCACACACAGACAGTTGTGTCACATTATCGAGATCTTTGTTTGAAGAATAGAAAGTAGACATCATCACCTTTACCTGTTTTTTTTTTCATTTATTTTACTTATTTTTTTTCTGTGTGTCTTATTCCAGAGTCTGGACTATGATAACATTGAGAACCAGCTGTTTCTTGAGGAGGAGAGGAGAATGAGTTATATGGTAAGTGGTAAGTTTCATGTGTTTATATAAATGCATGCATTTTCCTTCTTTTCATATCTCCTGTATCTCTTCATACTATATCTTTAGGGTTTCCGGTGTCTGGAGATCAGCCGCTGGGTGGTCTGTGGTCTGATTGGCTTTCTGACTGGCCTCATTGCCTGTTTCATCGACATTGCGGTGGAGGAACTGGCTGGGTTTAAATACCAAGTGGTCAAAGAGAGTATCCTGGAGATATGACCTTCACCTTTTGCAGAGTTTTTGGTGTTGTACTGAACGCCTGATTCCTACAACAATTAAATTCTTAATTTTAATTTAATTATTTAATTCTTAAGCAATATTCTAACATCTAAAAGTTCCCATTTCATCCTCATTTTCAGGTTCATAATTTTATTTGAATTTTTACATGCTTTAATTAAAAACCAAACCCACAATTTCCCTCATGCTGTCAGCGACACTAATATTCATCCTCTGCCTGAACACTACATTTTAGTGCCTGTCTCTTAAAGGCCCCCTTCCCAGCAAGCCCAGTCTGCTGTCACTGATCAGCACATTTTCGCTTGGCTGTGGTCACACAGTTGTGACATCATAACCCTACTAAAGTCCTAATAGGCAGCTTATGAAAAATGGGCTCAGCGCATTACTCTGTGGATTGAGGATTTTGATACTTTCACAGCATTTATACAGCACCTAGACCTGCTTTATAATCAAAGAAGATGTGCAAATCTCCCTTTTTTTTTTACTTTAACTTAAAAAATATGTTCTCTTTAATCCGTCTAGCTGTTGCAGAAAAGAGTTATGTTCTAATCATAAATATTGTCCAAATAATCACACTTAGTATTAGTGTCTTCATCCTGCCAGCCATTTGTTGTTGATAAGAGCTACTGAAACATCATAAGTGACCGCAACAGTGTGACCCTGTTTGGCAAATTTCAGCCATGTGATATGAGGACCCTCAGGTCTTTCCTTGACCTCTGACCCTTCACAGACATAGAGAAGTTTACAGAGGTGGGTGGCCTGTCGATCTCTCTCATCCTCTGGGCGGTCCTCAACTCTGCCATTGTCATGATTGGGGCCATCATTGTTGCATTTTTTGAGGTAAGACTGGAGAGGAAATAATGTGACATCTTGGGAATTATGACTGTCTGTTTTGGAGGCCCAATTTCTGTCTTAATTTCAGTTCCTCTGTTGTGTGTTCTTTCAGCCTGTAGGACAGGATTTAGAAGAAGTGTGTCATCAAAGTCATAAAAGTGTTAACAAGCCATTCAAATAGATGTGGAAGTGAAAACTAATGGGACAAAAGCAGTGTGTAATACGGAACATTTGTAAAGATGGATCTGCTTCTCTGTTCGTGCCACTCTGGTTAGCCAAAGTGTTTTGCCGGGGCAGCTGTGGTTTATTAAGTTTCCTTTGCAACAAGACTGATTAGAGAAGTGTTTAAGTGTGTCTTTTTTCCCACATGTCAGCTGCTTATGCCATTTTATTTGACAATCAGTCAGTGAATGTTTTTTAGTTTCATTATGAATATGTTAACACCATAATTCTCTAATCACTTCCTAAGATATTACTCCTGTTATTATAAATACTGTAAGGTCTGTGTATTTTTACTTTAACCCCCAATGTCCTCCTCCTTTGTCTCATCCAGCCCATAGCCGCAGGTAGTGGTATTCCTCAGATAAAATGTTACCTGAATGGAGTCAAGATTCCCCGGGTAGTACGACTCAAGGTACAGACGCATATAACACACAAGTAAATGGATGTGATTGAACCACTTTTGAACAGGAAGGACTTTCATAACCTGAAGTTGCTTGTTTATCCTTCACAGACACTGGTGGTGAAAGTGTGTGGTGTAATATGCTCAGTGGTGGGAGGTCTTGCTGTCGGAAAGGTAAACTGAAACTCACACCGACTGTACCAATATACAAACCTCCTCATTTATAGACCACATGCAAATAGTTGGGATTTACAATTGTTAAACATAATTTTCATTCTTTGTATGTAACTGCCAAGTCTTGCCATGGACACCCTCTCATAGCTGACTTCTGGTTTACCTGCAATCCCTTTAGGAAGGTCCCATGATTCACTCTGGTGCTGTTGTAGCTGCAGGAGTGTCCCAGGGCAGGAGCACCTCCTTAAAGAGAGACTTCAAGGTCAGTGTGTATAGTGAATTTCTCTCTCGATTATGTGTGTGATGCCTCTCAAGTCTGTTTGAAAGATATATAACAAGTAATAAGTTTATGTTTGCTTCTAGATCTTTGAATACTTCCGGAGGGACACAGAAAAAAGGGACTTTGTGTCTGCAGGAGCTGCTGCCGGAGTCTCAGCTGCCTTCGGAGCACCAGTCGGTAAAAACCTCAGAAACCACACAAGTAGAGTATACACATGCACTTTGTTAACAATGTGCCTTAGTTGTGCAGGCAGTTTAGCTGCTATAAAGCCAATATGGCTATATGCCCAAACTAAAGACAAAAAAACCTGTGTGGAAACTCTCAAAAGCGTGTGTTCTCCAAGGAATAGGATTTGCGATGTACTGTCAATCTGCAGTTTTATGGTGACGATTGATGATGGCACGATTGCGCGAACTGTTTGAAAATACAGACCAGGAATATGAGAACAAAATAAAACTGTACTTCCTTCCTGTACTTACAAAAAGACCAGTTGACAGACCAGTGCAATGTCTGTGTCGGCATTAAATTAATTTTCCTCATATTTTAAGTTCTTTTGCTCAATATTATCATTGGAAATGATTGTAAAACTGTTAGGAAGTACTGAAAATGTGATATGATAAAAACAGTTCTGCATGTCTAAAGTAATGGTTCCGAAGGTTATATAACACTGTTCCTACTGTGTCAAATGTACATACATTTGTCAGCTGTGGGTTAGGGTAAGGGTAGTGGTATATAACTGTCCACATGAATATGTACAATTGACTTAATTAATAGTTTGACTATGTTGAGAATATTATGCGGCGGACAGCCAAACATCTACCTTTGTATGATTAGGCAATACCATGTGGTGAAGCAGTAGGTTGTACTTGCATTAAGAAGTTTTTGATGATTGTGTGCTGAGCAAGTTGAACCACATCTGAAAATTCATTCTGCGAAAAGGCTGCAGTGCAAGCAGAGGTCAGGCTCATATAATAGGCTAGGCCATGTTAACCTTGCCAAACGAGCTTTAATTTCCTGCAGGCACTGTGGATGCAGCACAAGCTGGCCAAGCTCAAAAGACTGCCTCTGCAATGAGTCTTTACAAATGCTTCACAAATAAAGAAACAGCCAAAAGAGTTCATAATGAATAGAAGGATGTGTTTATCTTTATTAGTTAATGTTGGTTGACTGAGCTGCACAGTGAAGTTTTTTTTCTTCCAGTCTACAAAAACTAAAGGCAGCACATGTGAACATTTAAGATGGACTATTTTTTTGCATGTTACTTAATGCATGAATCAGTCAACGCATGTTAAATCTGACACATTTGACCACGCAGTCTGCTAGTCTGTGTGCATTAAGAAATGACAAAAGTGTGTCTTGATGAAGAATAAATGTCTTAATCAATCTGGGTAGACTGCCCAGGTATAGCCTATGTATGGGAAATGCTGCTGTAGGGAAAACGCTGCCTCATGCCCTGCAGACGTGTTCACCAGTAGCATGGAAATGCTTTACAAGCAGTGTCTGCTTGCAGTTTAACTTATGTAACCCAGTAAATGTTCAACTCCAATTGTGCACTAATCAATTAACATGCCGGGAGGATGTCATGTGATGGTACCATCTAACCTGGCATCCATTTCAAATCAGCACATTATAGAATGGATGCTCATCATCAGACAAGTGGAGTAAATGATTATGTAGTTAAAATGCTGCTTTGGTTTGTTGACTGTTGGTCTCTTTGTTTGACAGGTGGTGTTCTGTTCTCTCTCGAGGAGGGAGCTTCTTTCTGGAACCAGATGCTGACATGGAGGATAGTAAGTCACAGTGTCTTATGTGCATCTGGATCATAATTACATTATTAATGATCATGTAGTGTTGTCAAGGTGCTTGTATTGAGGCAAATGTTGTCACTCCTAATACATTCATCATCCTCCCTGTTTTCTGTCTCTGTGTGCAGTTCTTTGCCTCCATGATCTCTACATTCACCCTGAACTTCTTCCTCAGTATCTATCACAACAAAACAGGAGACCTTTCCAGCCCTGGTCTCATCAACTTTGGACGCTTTGAGAGTGATGTGAGAAACACATACATTTTTTTTAATGTGTTGTTTGTTAGTCAGTGTAATAGCTGACATGATGTTACTTGTACACTTTTTCAGAGTGTGGCTTATAACCTCTATGAGATTCCCTTGTTCATCGCTATGGGAGCTATAGGTAAAAGTTATTTTATTCTATTCTTCACCAGGTGCACTTGAATCAAGAATAACTGCGCCATTTTTTTCACGTTTTAAACATGACAGCCCCTCTATGTGTATGTTTCTAAGTTTTTCATCTTCCTCCTCTGCAGGTGGATTACTGGGAGCTTTGTTCAACGTTCTCAACTACTGGCTGACCATCTTCAGGATCAGGTTAGGCTTAAGAAGGCATGACATGCTTACATGTACAAAACAAATTGTCATCATCTTCAGGAAAAATGTTGCAATCAAGAGATAGATGACATTTCAGTTGCTTTTGTACATGCAGTATGCCAAGAAACGCGACACATTTTAGCACGAAGGCTTTGCTGTTGTCTGTCAGAGATGGGGTTGGGTGTAGGACGAGGAAGTTTTCAGCTAAGTGCTTTAAAGAGCTTCTCAGGATCAAAGCATCTTGTGCTTAAAAATAGTCACAAAGTCAGAACAGGTATGATCACTGGGGGACCGACTGACTGATATGGGAGGAGACTTCTGCTAAGATATTTGCTGTTCCTGCTTCCTTGTCAGGAGCTGGATGGTACATACAGTACAGAAAATTATGACTAAAATGTATATTTGCCAGGGTGTTGGTTTGCATTGAAATGTATGAGAGTGGCCAGTTTCAGTCAGAATGGATATTTAAGTGCGACTTAGAGTAACACTTAAGAGGTAAAGGTACCCACAAGGAATAAAAACTTAAAGGTTTAAAAATATAGACCCAGGCTTGTCATGAAGATGTACAAAGTGTTACCATTAGTTCAAAAAGTTGAAAATTCAACTTTGTTCAAATTCAGATTTAACAAAGAATTAATATGGTTTAAGTAAGTACTTATGTAAGTAGCCATAATTTGCCAATATCAGAATGAATGTTTACAAGATAATGTGATAGTTATTATTAATAAATGAACTAGTCATCTTGATAGGAACTGGGTTGCATTAATATGTAAATGTTGAGTAGGATGCATGCAAAGCCTGGGTTCAAAGAATTGTAATTGTAAAAGGAAAAAAACACATTCCACTGTTAGATTTATAAGGTGTTTGTGTTACATCAGTCAGCATAAATGGCAGGAAATAAAATATTCTGATCTCTGGCATTTATTAAAACATTTCAGGAGATCAGCTGATGCTGTAGGCGCTTTTGAAGATGTATGCGCAGTTTATCATATTCTGTACCTGTCTGGGCAGCTTCCAAAAATATCCACCGTCACAATCACTGTGAGCGATGAAGTCTTGAGCCCACTTGACATTTGCAGCCACAACGCCCAAAGGCAAAAAATGGCAGAGCTGGCAGTAAAGCTTTGTTTTCCACTCAGCTGTTTTTATTGCACCCAATGTTGCCTCGTCACCTGGGAAAGTCCACATTGAGGCTGACAGTACATCAACATTTTGGAAGTTTCAGATTCATTAAAACCATTATATGTAGGACTTCAGATTTCCCCTGTGTGTGTGTCTGTGCGTGCGTGGGTGTACAGGTATGTTCATCGCCCTTGTCTGCAAGTGATGGAGGCCATGTTGGTAGCTGCAGTGACAGCAACAGTGTCATTCACCATGATATACTTCTCTAATGACTGTCAGCCTCTGGGGCCGGAGCACACTGAGGAGTACCCACTGCAGGTACTTACTTTTGTCATTCTTAGTCTCCATAGAATGAATCCTACTGATCCTGTGCTGCCATAATGCTCATATTTGTGAGTGAATGGCTCAACAATTATTGAGTGATTGCTACGAAATTTGGTCGTTCATGCTCCCCATAGGATGAACTGTAATAACTTAGATTATTCTTCTGGCACACCATCAGGTCTAAACACTCCCATCAGCCTCAGTGTTTGGTGCTAATCAGCAAATGATGGCATGCTAATGTGCTAAAGTAAGATGGTGAACGTGTTAAGTATATATAATGTTTACCATCAGAGTGTTGTCATTTTGAACATGTTAGCATGCTTGTTTACCATTAGCTAAACAGCACTACTGTACAACATTACAGCTGCTAGCTCAGCTGTAGTGTCAATTCAATTCAATTCAAGTGGCTTTATTGGCATGACTGTATACAATACAATGTTGCCAAAGCATCTTAATACAAGTTATAACGGTAATAATAAACATAAATAGACAAAATCTCTCTCTCTCTCTCTCTCTCTCTCTCTCTCTCTCTCTCTCTCTCTCTCTCTCTCTCTCTCTCTCTCTCTCTCTCTCTCTCAGTTGTTCTGTGCAGATGGGGAGTATAACTCCATGGCAACGGCCTTCTTCAACACTCCTGAGAGAAGTGTTCGTAGTCTCTTCCATAACCAGCCTGGTAAAGCTGTTCATTTGCTAAAATAAGTCTTCACAAGAATTCTTTCAAATGATCACCTTATTCACCTCTCATTCCTCTCTGTCTTAAAGATACCTACAATCCCTTAACGCTGGGTTTGTTCACCCTGACTTATTTCTTCCTTGCGTGTTGGACCTACGGCCTGGCGGTGTCTGCCGGAGTCTTCATCCCATCACTGCTAATAGGAGCAGCTTGGGGAAGACTGTTTGGACGACTGCTGGCCGCCATCACCTCCAGTGGCTCGGTTAGTGTCTGATTCTTTTGCTTCACTCTGTGCAGCAAGACAACAACTTTCATCTCCTGTTCCCTTGATAGGAATAAAAAAACCCTCATGCCTGTGTGATTTTCTTAAAACCACATTTCCCATTGCAGTTCCACTTTCTCAGTGTTAAGAATACCAACATTTAACCAAAAATGTATTTGTGGAAGTGGAGAGATTGTGTGAAAGTCTTACTCTTAAACTAAACTAATATACCAGGTGTTATGACTCACTGTTTGACTTTGCTGTGAGTTTGTTTTTGTTTTTTTCAGATCTGGGCTGACCCAGGGAAGTATGCCTTGATTGGAGCTGCAGCTCAGTTGGGTGAGTAATGTTAATCCTCACATCGTTGGTGTTTTAGTTTTTAGTGCTTAACAGGAAATAAAAAATGGACAATGTTGTTATGACCAATCACAGTGATTCTCAGCAGTTTTTCAAATAATCCATATTTACACATCTATTCCGTTAGATACTCTGTAAAATGAAATATGAAAGTATAGTATCTGTAATGCTTCACTGCCTTCCACAGGTGGCATTGTGAGGATGACTCTCAGTTTGACCGTCATCATGGTGGAGGCTACTGGAAATGTCACATACGGCCTTCCCATCATGCTCGTTCTCATGACAGCCAAGATAGTCGGAGACTACTTTGTAGAGGTGAGTATAGAAGTACAGACAACACAATGTTACCTCCCTATGTGTTACATCAGTTGATCCTTATAAATCCATATTATAGTATCCGTAAGCTCAGAATTCAAACTCAGGCAAGTTTAGAGGACAGTATAGAGACACAAACACAATGTTGTTGTGTCCCAAATCCTAACACAAAATTATCTGCAGGTTTTGACTATGTAACACATTTACAGTAAAAAATCCAAAAAAACCCAACAACATTTACCATTCAAAATATAATTTTTGTTTTTTTGTTTAACTTCAGCATGGAATTTACATATTAAAGTAGTGTAATTTCCTGCAGGTACAAAGCAGTTAGGTATGTTGGTCTCTTGGTATAGTACATAGATAGTGCATATGGTATACAGTTATGATGTTGAATGGGATTGGGACACAGACAGACCTGTCTGCTCTGCTTCAGGGTCTGTATGACATCCACATCAAGCTGCAGAGTGTCCCCTTCCTGCACTGGGAGGCTCCTGCTACCTCCCACTGGCTGACCGCCAGGTAAGGTCCTTCCTGTTTGTTAATGGTTGAGTTAGAGCCTTTCTGAATGGATGGTTGTTAAATTCTTCTCAAAACATTCAAAGACATGGTGGTGTAGTGTTTTATTTGTTCAGTGTTATTGTGAAACAAGAATTCCCTCTTTTAAAGAATTTGGTCAACTATGACTTTAGATTTCTTACTCTGCTTTTTCTCCCCTCATTCTTTACATCCAGGGAGGTGATGAGTTCTCCGGTCACCTGTCTGAACAGGATCGAAAAAGTAGGAACCATCGTGGACACCCTCAGCAACACATCCACCAATCACAACGGCTTCCCAGTTGTCGTGCAGGTCACTGGTAGTGATGAGGTACTGTTTAATGGATTGGGTTCTTTCTTTGAATGGGTTTTTTTTTGGTGGTTAGGGCAATTCATGACAAATAAATCTACCATGTACCTTGTAACTGACTTGAATAATTAAAATGATACACAATACACTACAAAAACTAACATAAAGCATGCGATTGCCTTTCGGGATGACTCCTCGCACAGAACATTATAATACTACCCGAAGGGATTTTACTTTGAGGTTAAGCTTCAATGTGGATAGAAGCAGTTTTTCTTTCATTTTTCACACTTTCCTTTCTTTTCCCCCTCCCCCTTTCAGCCAGCAAAGCTCTGCGGCCTCATCCTCCGCTCTCAGCTGATTGTTCTCCTCAAGCACAAGGTAACATCAGCAATAGGAAAAAGTGATGTCGAAATGCTGTCAGTATTGTCAGCTACATCACCGATGTGACAGCTGACATGGGATAGCTAAGTGTTCGTCCCTGCTCTGTTCTGGCAGGTGTTTGTGGAGTTGGCTCGGTCCCGGTTGACCCAGAGGAAACTCCAGCTGAAGGACTTCAGAGACGCCTATCCCCGCTTCCCTCCGATCCAGAGCATCCACGTCTCCCAGGACGAGAGGGAGTGTATGATGGACCTCACTGAGTTCATGAACGCAACACCTTACACTGTACCACAGGTAACACAGACACAGTTGTCATTTTTTTTGGTACTGTTATTGTGGAATCATTCAAGCTAGTCTGTTTTTTTTCGTTGTTTGTGCTCCTGTCTTTTTTCTGTTTTTATTTATTTATACTGTTGATCTTTTTTTTTTTTTAGAGGTCAAAGTTGTTTAAATGAATGTAAAGTTGAAAGACGTGGTTTGTTTGCAGGAAACGTCTCTGCCTCGTGTGTTTAAGCTGTTCAGAGCGCTGGGACTCAGACACCTGGTGGTGGTTGATGATGAGAACAGGGTAAGAGTGCGTGTTTGTGTGTCTCTGTAATTTTATATTTTCATTTCCCTGTGTGCTTCTGAGCTGTTTATATATTGATCAAAGTCAAATGTATTGATCACACTAATGTTGCTGGATGTCACAGTGCTGAGGATGATTTTTTTGGGGTGTGACCCTCTGCAGGTGGTTGGACTGGTGACCAGGAAAGACTTGGCCAGATATCACCTTGGCAAACATGGACTGGAGGAACTTCAGCTGGCTCAGACATAGTGCACACACACACACACACACACACACACGCTGACACGAATCCATGAACTATGACCACCTGATGCCTCGTCAGCTGTGAACCACCAGCTATGCAGCCTCAAACGACACCATCAAAGGTCTCAGTCACTCTTCGATGCCAAAATGGTCACCATGACAGTGTAAGTTATTAACAAAAAATACTCATTTAAATTTCCAACTGTTGTTGGTTTTAAATTTTGAGGACAACAAAACTGACCTCTAACCTACAAATTGTACATCAGTGTTGTGCTGGGACTTAAAATGATACCATGACATTTTGAGACCTTGTTTACTTTGTTATGTTATGGGGTCAAATAAAGCCAGAATGACCTTTTCAAAATAAAATATCTTCTTTACCAGCTAGAAGAGAGGAGAAATCAGTTCTGTAAATCATGTGTTAATCTTATTCTGCTTCCCCATTGCTGCTTTAACAGTTAAATGTTACTTCCCTTGTGAAGTGATGTTACAATGATGCAGTGATACATTATTAATCAGTTATTAATTAAATTTTTACACAATTCAAATGGATGCATTTAATGTCTTGTTGTTGAACTAAACAAGACATTTCATTTGAGTGTTGAAGAATGGGTTTGTAATATCAACAACTTCACTGACTTTAATGTCTTTTTTGGCGTCATTAGAAAGCATAGTATTTTCCATTATTGTGTAGTTTTGCACTGAATGAATGCTGTTATTTATTGTTGATGTTGAAAACTTGTTTTAATATTAAGTGTGTGACATTGATTCCACATATCCCATAATTCAAGACACTTCCACAAGTGCAGTTTGAATAACGGAGAAGGGTATTTTTGAATCTTGCGTATGAGAGGGATTTGTTATTACATGGAGATACAGACTCTCCCTTCTCTCTTTCTGTCAGCTTTACTGAATATATATATTTATACTACTGTCAGTGGATCAGTGGATTGATACTCAAGAGGTACGAACATCATTTTTCACACACATTCAAATGTTTGCACTTTGACCTACTGCTGAAGAAAGTCTGTTTTTTGTCGACAAACACCCACAAGTGTCCCTCCTGAAGCGCTATATGAATGTAAACTGTTGTTTACCACCTTCTGTCTAAACCGATCAATTTAATCCTGCACAGTCAGGATACCACACAAAACACAGATACTCCGATTTAACTTTATTTTGTTTTTCTCAATTTGTAAATCTAACATTTCTTCAAGTATCAGTGTTATTTTTTTCTGCATTTCATTGGTTTTAACCTTTGACTTTTTTGTTCTCTCTTTTGTGGTCTTTGTTTTGTTGTACAGTTCTAGATGTGGAAATATAGACTATGCTCGATTTTATAACCACTGGATTATCCTTTTGCGAATTAATAAAGATGAAATTTATCTATGTTACATGATTAATTTGTCTGTTTGTCGCATGGTGTTGATAAACACTCATATCTATAAAGGTCTTCATTCAAGTGAATAGAGATGACATCAGAGAAATTTGTTTATCTTCATTAAAACATTTTCTGTGAACATTAAACACATTTCCCCTCAACAGATAGGAGTGGATAGCTTTCTCTGAGACTATAACTAAATGTCACAACTGTTCTATTTTAAAATAGCTGTAATGGGTTTATTAATACAAAAGATAAGTTATTTCAAACATGTGCCTACTCGCCCTGTATACGCCACTTCTCTTAGTCTCCACTAGATGTCAGAAAAGTGCCAGCTACCATAACTTGCTCTATTCGGAACTACCCACTTGTGGATTGTTGAAAATGAGCTGTTCCATATTAACATATAACATGCATGAATTGAAGCTACATCTTGAGAAGGAGATCTATATTCCAGGGCATCTCTGCAGCACTTCAGCACTTATTTTATTACACATTTGACCTTTATGAAGTAGTTGCAGCTTATCTGGAAATTTGTTTTTTGCACTGAGCCATATTGCAATTTCAGTTATATTTTGCATATCACAGCAGCTGTGTTTGAGATTCAGATATGGTTTTGTCTGGTAAGTGGTCACAGAGAAGAGTAGAGATCTTCTTTTGTTGGTGTAACACTGATGATCAGGACAGAGGGGTTATTCATTGACTGTTTCTACGGATGGTTTCTGACTCCTACATGGAAACACCAGATATTTGATTACCTGTGTGCTCTTTATTCAAGCAGGATGTTTTTTTGTTAATCTGTTCTCGCACCTTTCCCTGTTCATTTCTTGACTATTCTGATTAACCAGCTGTTTGAGGTTTGGTTGCAAGAACCCTCATGTCTGTAAGCTTTTCAGTACCGAGACAAAACTTGTGTTTTTGTATTTTTTCTATTCATCTGCCTCTCAAAGTCTCCTTTTAGCTTAGAAATATGTGTTTTGATATGAATTGTTGTGTTCTAGAGTGACTGAATTCTACAGGTGTCAAGTATGATGAATGTAGGCTCACAACAGCATCATAACCATTAAATACCATTTTCCAAGTTGCATCTGTTAAAGCTGAGTTCACATTGAAAACCGAGTATTTGCGGAGCATTTAGAATATAAGTGATGGCTTTGAATGATTGTTGCTTCTTTATATACACCATTAAATACACAATAAAGTGCTCTACGTTGAGTGTTGTGTGCTTATTTAATTGGTGTTTGCAGTTCTATATTTTGACTCATATTTAATCAAATATGAATGATGCATCGATGAAACAGTGTTAACATTGGCAGGTTAAGAGAGCCCAAACACGTCATTTACATTACAGTGAACCAAATAGTGGGGAAAAAAGGTAACCCCTTCCATTTCCAATCTGTTCATTTTATTAACGAGAGCACATAATGATGTTTACTCTTAACTGGAGATGAATGTACTCAACTTACTGTGGGCTCAAATATCACAATGCCAGGATTATTATTATTCTTTTTTTTAACAATTACTTTTTTTTTCCATTTTACAGTATGTAGCGTATCTCTTAGTATATGATGGCCCATAATTTGTTATGTATGTTAAGATATTCAGTTCACTGTCACAGAGGAGTAAAACCAGAAAATATTCACATCGCAGAAGCTGGATTCAGAAAGTTTGGACTTTAAAAAAAAAAGAAAAAATATATAAAATAAATAAAATACTCAAACCGATTATTCGGTTATTAAAATAGTTGACGAGTAATCAATAATCGTCACAGCTCTACAGAATTAAACTTTTTAGAATTTTCAAAATCTAAGCCAGGAAGTGTTTCACCATTATACATCACAACTTTCTCTGTGATGATGCCTCATCACATACGGCTGGAACAACAATTTGTTGTTGTCGGTGGCCACCGCTGGACACTGTTATTATTCACTCATTCACAAAAATAGGTCTCTGAGCCCAAGATGAGATAAACCACCAAGGTGTATATTCCCAGACTTCAGAGGGCTCCTCCAAAACCACCAATACATTAAACAATTTTTTTTTAACAGTCTGATTGAACCATCGAAAAACCTCAGCTGAATTGTGTTAGAAGGCTGTTACACAAATAGTTGTTTAGGCGCCTGCCTCTTCAAGACGGCCAAGGCAGAGAAACTGATGACTAAATGAGCTGGAAATGTTAAAAACTACAGCACAAGCGTTACTTCACTGATACGTTTCACAGGTAAATAAACCGACTGACTGCACGTGACATGATTTTTGTTTAGTTATGCTTAAAGGCTTGAGCCTGCTGAGCGTTTTATCAGGTGTGTCCTGTTTGAGTAAAACATGTGTGTCTGCATGGCTGAGCCCTCGGGGGTCCTTACGCTGAGACATTCTCTACGGCACCGTCCATGACTACCTTGTTCAAGCACACATTTTATAGATGCCGGTCAGGCCACGGGGAACCACTGCTGCTGCTGATTTATATTTCCATAAAGCAATATGTGGATAATGGGTTTATAGCAGTGGTTGCTTTAGGACAGAAAGCTGAAAGAGCCACTGCTGACAGTGACAGGGTGATTGGTGGGGCACGACAATGACATTAAATCACTCCTTTAACATTTTAAAATGATGGGTTTGTGCAATGAGACTCATAGATTTTTTAGATTTTTAGATTTTTTCTTTTGCCAGTTTGAGGGAATTTGTATGCAGAGAAATGCCTCAGTGATGTGTGATTCATACATTAACAATTGATGAACATCCTCGTCAAGGGAAATCTTAAATAAAATAATCATCATTTCATTGTATTGTGGCTGTAAGAGTGCAGTGTTTAAGGAACGCTTTTATGTGGTATGTCCTTGTAAAACAAAAAACTGAAACTAACAAAAAGCCAGTGATGAAAGGAGGACTCAGATCTTTTACTTGAGTAAAAGTAGTGAGACCTCCGCTGTAAAAATGCTCTTTTGCCAAGACCTGCATACAAAATGTGACTGTTTACAAAAGTGTTGGCATTCAATTTTAGCTCCAAATTTACTTAAAGTACAAAAAGTAAAGGTACTTACTTATTAATGCAGTATGGTCCATTTCAGTATAACATATAATATACTGTTGAATAATAATTACTGATTTAGTAATGTTTGTATCACTTTAAAGTTGCAGCTGGTAAAAGTGGAGCTAATTTGAGCTATGTTACTACTGGTAAGTTTGACCTTCAATAATACACTGGAATCTATTAGTTGATTATATTTCGTACTAATAATCTTGACCTAAAAGTAACAAGTTACTAAAGTGTTGCCATAAAAGAAGTGGAATAAGAAGCACAGTATTTCCCTCAGAAGTACTCAAGTGAAGTTCAAGTACCTCAAAATTGTCAGATTGGAAAGTATCTTTGGGTGCAGTAGCAATTACGAGTTGCTTAAAAACTGCAGCACTAAATGACAAAAGCGTACATTAACTCAACTGTCTAACAACTGCAACAGGCCTCAGGGCAACCAAGGCTTTAATGGGGTGTTTGGACAAATGTTTTACACTTATCTTAAGTATGCAAAAACTCCAGGAATTTATGTTAGACATTTGTATTTGTGTTTCTTGTGTTAACTTCAAGTATTTCCTAATGTCTACACTTAAGGCTCACAGAAAGATTCAGTTTGTGTCTGTGCAGACTGAGTCTATACTTTAGAGACTTGCTTTGGCTCTACATGCCTTTAAACTTTTAGCTTACTGACAAAATAAACTAAGACTATTATTGTAGATGACTGAGAATGTCCCTGTTTGTGCAAAATGGAATAGGATGTCTCCAAGCACACACACAGGAAGTGTACAAATCATTTGTATATTTTCATGCCCCCTTGTAGAATACACACAAAAGATGCTGACATGACACCACAGTGCAGGATCATGAATGTTACAGTTAATTCCTAAAAAGGGAAAATAAAGTATGTGATGTTCAAAGAAAATACCAGTGTGATATGTGCATTGTATTCAGCGGGCCCAAACAACTTCCATATTTCATGGTCATGTTATGGATACAGTTTTTATTTTTTTCTGAGGGCGTGGCTTGATGCCAGAGAGGGACTAACCTGCGTGACATGTGGTCGATTCTGAGGGTATATAAGGCGTCTGTCGGTGCGACGAATTAGCTGCGTGATGAGTCCTCTGCTGCCAGCTTCTGTCAAGACGTTCTCACCTTAATCTGAAAAGGTAAAATTCTTTTTACGCATGAAAAGATTTCGAAATGATATAACCCCAAAAAGAACCATATAGTTTTTTGAATTATTGGTAGTGAATTTGTGGTCTAAAAAGATCTGGTTTTGTTTTGTGCTTAGAAAAGCAAGGAGGATAACCAGAACAATTATTTTTGAACAGATTAGGTACTTTAACAAAAAACGACTTCAGCATCGGCTTCATCAAAATTCAGATACTTGTATGTTTATGTTGATGTTTTCCTGTATCAGTAATTGAGTTGTTTAATCCACTGACTGGCAGAAAAAAAGTGACAGTTTTGACAGTCAGTTAGTACATTATTAAAGCAACAATATGTAGCTTTTTCATCTTAAAATAACAGCCTCAAAATCATTGTGATTGTAGAGTACTGTGTGGTGGTAAAGTGTGCTGTAACAGGGTGGATGGTGTCTCAGCCACTCCGCACCCCCTGTTTTCAACATATAGCATTGTTATGATGTAATGACTTGTTTGTAGTTAGCACCTACATTACTTCTGACAAATTGTTACAGACCTGGGATTTGTATTTATGACAGTGGTGTCGCACTCTAAAAATGTGGGGGCGGCAAATCAGACAAAATGTTAATTACTACATAATGTTTCTCGTAAGCAGCCAACATTTGCTAGTTCAAGGTTCTCAAATGTGATAATTTGATACTTTTCTGATTTATATGACTATTTTATTAAATATATGTTTGGGGTTTTCTGTTTGTTTTTATTTATTTTTTATTTCATTTTAAAATTTGCTCAATTAAATGATCATTTTCTGCCACTATGCTACTACCCTTCTACTAAGATTAATCAATAAACAATACTGAAAATAATTATTGGTTCGGCTCCAAACCAGACATTTACAGTATCTTTGAGACTGAACTCAAGCACAGTCAGCATGTTAGCATGCTGATTTCATGTCAGGTTTATGTTCACCATTTTAGTTTAGCTCATTAGCATTCTGATGTTTTTCTAATTCAGGACAAATGTAGATGGACAAATTAAGATTTGCACCCAATAGAATCATTAGATTATAAATTGAAGCACCCTTTCCAAAAGTTGAAGTTAATATATGTTAGAAATGTAATGGCAATACATCCAAAACTTGAGATATTTTACTCCAAGCTACAAATGTAAACCACATGGTGGTGCTAGAGGAAAAGTCAGTGGATCTTCACCTTCTGAGAGTCTGTACACCATTCACTGGCAATGTGTCCAATAGATGCTGACATATTTCAGTCTGGACCAAAGTCTAGTACAACATACAGACAGTGCTATATCCACAGACCAAAGCTTCTAGCATGGCTTAAACAAAAGCAATACCAACAAACAGTGTTGCATTTGTATTGAGTGTGACTTTCTGTATGTGTAGTTACAGAATGCACATAGTTTAATCTGATATATCCTGATATACTGTCCACTCTGTTGCTTTGTGTCCCATTATTGCTGATACTACCCCTGTAGCTCCTCCTCTGCCTTTGATAAATCGAGTCAAACTCATGCAAATAATGCTCACTCATCACCCGACAGAAAGATCCTCTTACTCATTCCTTCGTCCCCTGACACACTTGATTCCCTCCAGAGTAATTCAATCATCGCCTGACAAACACCTTTGTGTTTATTCATCCATCACTACCCAGCCACTACCTTTACTACATCAAATTATTATTCATTCCCTCAGAGAATTAGCGTCTGGGTTATTCAGTCACTCTCAGTCAGACTAAATCAGGCGGTTATGGCTGAATAAGCTCCAAATGAGTCGGGTCATTCTTTTCCACACTAAACGGAGATAAAGGCTCCACACCCAATATGCCGTCGGAAAACCATTTAGACACTGCTTACACGCACGCCCCAAGTGTATAGCTTACATACTATATCTGTGTGTGTGTGTGTATCTGTATGTGTGTGTTTGTGTGTGTGTGAGAGAGAGGGGGGGGAAGCAATTATCCAGAGCTCATGTACCCACGGCTTAATGGAATAACTTGCCAAATCAATGCAGATTACACTTGCAAATCCATGTGATATCACTCCGTGAATTCAATTTGAGGTGTGTTACTGTATGATAATTGTTTCTCCTCGCTCGGCACCACTACCCGTGGACCTTATCCTGGTGATAAATTAACTTTTGATTGTGATGTAAACAGCATGACAGATAACTATAACCACTTTAACACTGGACAAAAAACTCGACAACTGCACTAACATCTGGCTTTTGTCTTTAGATGGGAAGGGGTGCAACTAGCATTCATTACTGGTCCGAATAACTCTGCAGTAGTCCAGTAGGCAGTAATGGAAACATAACACCTGGGTGGACATGCAAATGTTCCCTTTTCACAGCATGATACTATGACGTGTGTTGAAGTTAAAGATAACTTTGTGTGAATTATCACTGGTCTCTATGCTTCTTTTTACTGTGGCACTGGGGAATGAGTCAATCAACCATGTAAGTGTGGTTTTCCACACTTACATTTAAAAAAAAGTTATATAAGTTTGTTCTCCTAATATCCAGTACAAAGTGTCTCAGACCTAAAAAAATGTTTGACAACAGGAGCTTTAAAGTAGCGTCAAACAGCAAATTGTTGTTTTATAACTGGCTGGCAAGACTTCTTAAAGCGTGACACCGAGTAAGACCCCCCCCCTTGCGAGCTCAAGTTTTCAGACCGCTGGCTTATGTAGCAGATGTTTGATGCCTCAAACTATGTGCTGGGACCCTATTTGTACTGTTGCTGAAGTTTGGCACTGTTCTAAACATTATTTGTGGCTTTGAATGGCTTTTTGATGGTGGTGTCTTGGTTGGAGGCATAGACTGCAGTGTATTGTTATTGTGGGGTCTTTTCTGAGGTTGCTAAAACTACATAAGCTAGCGGTCTGAAAACTTGATCTCTCGAGGGGGGGTCTTACTCAGTGTCACAGTGTGTTAGACCATGGATTAAATTCACGCTGGAATTTCCTTTTAACACTGTAAAACCAAATCATGTCGGTTTTACACTTTTTTGGGGGGACAAATTAGAAAAACAAGATGTTAAATACTGAGCTTGAGAGGTCTCAGTAGAACAATTTTGTCATTTCTGGACAGAACCAGGCTAGCTGTTTTCCCACTTCCCGGTTTTAATGCTAAGCTAAGCCAACCGACTGTTAGCTGTAGCTTTATATTTGCTGTATAGACATGAGGGGTATCAACATTCCTATTTTATTCTGGGCAAGACAGCAAAATTGCGTATTTCCCAAGATTTTGCTCTAATGTTGGCCTTCATGTATTCATAATTACATTGAAAATATGTAAATGCTCACATTTTTCACAAGTTGAAGTTATTCACAAAAAATCAAATCGGAACAATTGTATGTATTTATGTATATATAATATTATTGGGTCATTTGATTGATTATAGTATTTGGCATCAATGTCACAACCAGCTACATCCTTTTGAGTATACAGTGAGGGATGGACCGGTTCAGTTGGTGTTTGAGGTGATGACTTCGTGTTATAAAGATATACCGAAGCGCAGCAGGTCCTCAGTCGCTGCCTGCTGAGCGTTTTATCAGGTTTGTCCTGTTTGAGTAAAAAATGTGTGTCTGCATGGCTGAACCCTCGGGGCTCCTTATGACGAGACACTCTTTATGACACCATCCATGACTACTTTGTTCAAGCACACATTTTATAGATGCCACTCATGCCACAGGGAACCACTGCTGCTGCTGATTTATATTTCCATAAAGCAATATGTGGATAATGGGTTTATAGCACCGCTTGCTTTAGGACAGACAGGAGAAAGACCCACTGCTGACACTGACAGGGGTGATTGGTGGGGCACGGCAATGACATTAAATAAGCTTTTACTGACGTCAACCTTTTTAAAATGATGGATTTGTACAATGAGGCGCGAGATTTCTGCCGGTTTGAGGGGATTTTTTTTATGGGCTGTTGTGAAAGGCTTCTATTTTTGTATAAAACGATGTCTGAAGTCTCTTTGGAATAATAGTCATCATTTTGCTGTACTATGTCTGAGAGTGGGTACCTCACTGTCTGTGCTGACCTCCAGCTGTGCTTCACATTAATGACTGAGCCTGCAGTGGTTGCAGCTGAACCTGTCATGTCAGTTCGGCCGGAGTCTTACCAAATACATGTCTCATTCCTTGAATACTGTGAGGTATTTGAAGTATTTGCATTTCGCTTGAGTATTTTCATTTCCTGCTACCCAAGGCAAATATTGTATTTTTACTCCACTACATTCATTTGATAACTTCAGTTACTTTGCAGATTACATGCTGCATCAGAGCCAAAGAAGCACGTTTAAATTGATTTATTCTATCAGCAGTCAGAGACAAAAAACTAGGGTTAGGGTTAACAAAACAAACTACGAATGTTATTGTCGCCAGCTGAGAATGTCCCAGTTTGTGTATGTGTACACAGATAGCACACATTCCGGATGTGACCAGATGAAATGCTCCAAATTGTATATTATTTTCATGTCCTCTTTTAAAATAAACCAAAAAGATTGACACAACCGGGTTTATTAGGGATGGCATGGATGTTATAGTTTATTCCAAAAAGGAAGAGAAAATGTGTAAGGTTTAAAGAAGCCAAACTGAAATTATGAGCCAATATTCAGTTCCATGATGTCATTGATTAAATAGGTTAATTATTTCCTAAAACGGCCGATATCTGTTATTCAAAAGAATCATTGACACAGATATATTGGTCTGGCTCAAACCTACAAACATCCTCTCTGTGCTGAGCTCACCGCCGCTCGCTGGCAAGACAGCAAAGACGAAAGTGTCGCCAAATTGAGTTTCGATCAAGACAGGGGGCTCGGCTCTGTGTCTACTCTGCTTCAGTGTTTTTTAATCTCTGCCACTTGCTCCCACTTCCCCAGTCGCTAATTTTCATCCTCTTTCCAAGCACAAAAGCCGACGTCCCCTCATTTATCAAACTGGGCCGTTTCACCCGTAAAAAAACAAACAAAAAAACCCTGCTCTCTCTCAGTCAGTTTGTTGAGTTCAAACATTCATTATGATAAGACAAAACAAATCTGGGTCAGGTTACCGCTGATTTGTGGATTTTGTTCTTTGAGTCAAATCAGGAAAATTCATATTATTCCCCAGATTTGAAACAAATTACAGCATGTTTTAAATAACAGTGTACATACATGGATGTAAAATGTGAATAATGTTTTCCGGAGTCTGAGAGACAGTTAGAGAGAGAGAGAGAAGTTGTTTACATGACATGACAGCTGAAAAGCCGCTGAATGACAGATTAACAAGGTGTGTGTGTGTGTATGTGTGTGTGTGCGTGCAGACGCATGTGAAAGGGTTTGTGTCTGATTGTCAAGAGGCGAGAAGCAACCCCCCCTTTGTATTCTACAGTACTACAGCCTCTCTCGTAGCTCTGGGGATGTCAAGAAGAGAGGAGAGGGGAGGAAAAAAGACAAGAAGATGATGCGAGGAAGAGATGGAGTGGAAAAGGGAGAGAGTGAGAGTCATGATTGAAGCAGACTGCTGACAGGGTGTGGTCATTATAAGACAGAAGGAGATAAAGAAGAAGAGGAAGAAGAGGAGGAGGAGGGAGAGGGTGGGGGTAAGATAAATAGAGACACAGAGAGCGATGGCGTGACACAGTGATGAATAGGTGGAGGGAGAGTGTGGACACCACGCGAGAATTCAAAAAAAGTGATGAAAAATGAAGAGGAAAATAAAAGCATGAAAGAGTTGAAGAGTGGGGGGGTGGGGGGTGGGGTTGCGTGAGAAGGAATGAGGTGTGGAAAAAGAGAGGAGGGGGTGAGGCGAGGAAGAGTGAATGAGGGAGAGAAAGAGAGAGGGGGAGGAGGAGAAGGGGGGGTAAAGGATGAGCTCATTGCAGTCTCTGGGCTGATGACACGAGGAGGAGGAGGAGGGAGGGAGGGAGGGATGGGGGGGGGGGGGGGGGGAGGAGGTGGAGGGGAGGGGTTCGCAGCTCGTCTGCGAATCGATAGCCAGCGTCTGAGTACCACACATACACAAACACACACACTAATACACACACACACACACAGAGACACACACATGCTGCTGCAGACAGCTCTGCCGGCTGAACCAGCGTCTGCCTGCCACCGTTAGCTTCATGCAGCTAACAGTTAGCATTTTAGCCTCTTTCTTGTTCTAGTTTAAGAAAGAGAAGAAGAAGAAGAAGAAGAAGTGTAGGAAGCCGGCTGCCTCTTGTGTCTGCTGCCTCTCCCTCCCTGCCTCCATCCTCTCTCTCTCTCTCTCTCTCGCTCTCTCTCTCTCTCTTGCTCACACACATCCCCATCACATCCACACCCACACCCAAGGAAGGATACCCTCCCTGCCTCTCTGCCTGTCTCTCTCACACCAGCCTCCCCCCTTCAGCCCCTCCAACTACATTTTTTCCACATCCTCCTGGGAAGGAGATGCTCATCTGACCCCCGATCTGAGACTTTTTTTGCGTGGATGCTCTCCTCTTTAATCCGTCCCTGCTCTCCTACTTTGTTGCTACCTGTGGAGGTTCCCTGGTTCCCTGCTTCTTCTGCCAGCCGTCGCACAGGGCGCAGCCCCCGCAGAGAGGCACCATGCTGGGAGTGGACGTGTGTGAGTTTGGGGGTCAGGTGCTGGAGCTGCTGTGGCTGACTATGTGCTACAGAGGTGAGGCGACGGTGGAGCGCGCGGGCGTGTGTGTGTGTGTGTGTGTGTGTGTGTGTGTTCTTGGGAATTAGTATAACTTCAGTGATCCAAGTTATTTTACTGTGCGTGAATTATCCATTTTATGGTGTTTGTTTTACAGGATTTATCATACAGGGATTAAATCAAAATTGTGTGTGTGTGTGTGTGTGTGTGTGTGTGTGTCTGAATCTCTCTGTCTCTCTCTGTGTCTGTGTGCCACCTCTATCCTGACGGGTGTGGACATTTTTATGTCTAACATGAAGCGCTGCCAAGACAAGCCAAAGGTGGCAGATCAATAGATATTGATCACATCCTACACTATCTTCCGTGTGTGTGTGTTAGTGTGCGCGCATGTGCACTGCCAGCTTTTGTAATTATGTTTCTGCTCACATATACACACACACACTGGCAAAAGGATGTGCGTGAGAAATGATGGCAGAGGTGGGAGCAGCTGTGTGTGTGTGTGTGTGTGTGTGTGTGTGTGTGTGTGTGTGTGCGTGCGTGTGTGCGTGTGTGTGTGAGATGACACAGCGTATGCAGGAGTCAAATAATGTTTTACGACTGTCTGCTGTTATTTCAAACAGAATTTCTTGCTTTTGTATTTGCAACAGCATGCTCTTTGCAAGACAAGGGTGTGTGTGTGTGTGTGTGTGTGTGTGTGTGTTCACCACACTGCAGCAGTGCCGAGCAGTTACAGATGGTGGAACAGTCCTGGGGTTTCCCCTCACACAGGTGTGTGTGTATAAGAGTGTGTGTTTTTGTCAGATGAGTAATTTGAAAAGAGAGACACTGAAACACACACACAGGGAGGGAGAAAAGAGGTAGGAAGACCAAACCAGTTACGACAGAGAAAAAAAATGAGATCATCTTAAAGAGAAGCTCTTGGAAGTGAAAGTGAAATGCGATTTAAGATCTGAGGCGGCCATGAATAATCTGTTCCATTAACTGTGTGAATTTCAAACAGCAATTTGAATTGATCGCTCCGCTCCAGTCAGGATCTGAGGAGTCACCCACCGTACATCTTCACGTCACAGCTCTCAGTCTGTTTCTTCTGCTGATTTACTCCTTAATTAATTTCTTTAACATCTTAGAGAGCCACTTCTGAAGCAATGAATCTTACATTCAAATATGTTCATCGCTGTTTTTGCATATTTTTCAGCTTCCAGCAAGGACAAGCTGCACACAGGGAATTTGTATTTTTTTTGCAGCATCTGTACATGTTTCTATGGATATGACACATCGAATCTTGTCAAAAACACTTGGCTGAGATTAAATTTTGAAGAAAAAAAAAGAAGCGAAGAGCAGGAGGAGATTTTGATAGGAACGTGGGAGGTGACTGAGTGGAAGATAAATGGTGAGGGTATGGGGAGCAAAATGACGAGGCGAGGGAGGTAAAGAGGTTTGGAGGAACGATGAGGAGGTGAAGTTATAAGCAGAGGAGGAGGAGGATAAGTGGAAACGGTTAGAAGAGAGTAGGCGGAAGATGAGGGAGAGATGAGGCAGGTGGAAAGGAGGAGTCGATTTTCTTGTCGAGGTGGAGGAGGTGGGGGTTAACATGAAAGAAGAGGAAACAATGGGAGATGTTGGCGGGTGAGATCGACGTGTTCTGTCAGCAGCTGTTTCCAGGAATGCAGGGAGATATTTGACAAAGTGTGTGCTTGTGTGCGGGTGAATGTGAATGTGTGGTACAGAGAGAGTGGGTGAGGCCCATGTGGCAGCACACTCTTTGTGAGCTGTCAATCAGCGAACACTGGCTCACGCAGAGAGCAAACAGGCTAATTGAAATCTCTTTCTTCTTCCTCCTTTTTTTCTCTCTATCCTCATTTTCTCTGTGAGTTCCAACTCCCCATCCTTCCCCTTTCTCTATAATATCTCCTTCTCTATCATTTTTTTGAGGTTGAATTGGACAGATGTTTAGTTCCCTGCCTCTGTCTAGTCCTCCCTAACTTCTTTCCTTCCTCTTTCTTTCTTTACTTCCCTTACTTTTGTCTTCTTTTCTGTCTCTCATTCCAATGCTCCCACTGTCAGATTAACTAACACAACCTCCATACCTCACCGTCTAATCCTCTCCTCCCTTCCCTCCTCACTTTCAGCCTGTCTTATTTCCTCTCTTCTCTCTTTACCTGCTACTCCCACACACACACACACACACACACTCACAAACACACACGCACACACACACACGATAATATGTCTTCAGCTGCTCCGTCAGCCTTGTTGAGACAGCAGGTTGTCTAATTGACTGACTTGATTGGTCTCGTATGTGTCTGCTCCGCTGTACAACCTCATTTATCACAGCTGGGACAGACAGAGAGGAGGAGGGATGATGTGAGGAGCAGATACTGTACAGTTGCTTAAACACATCTGACAAGGTGACATCGAGTGTGTATATGTGTGTGTATTTGTACGCCCGTGTGACCTTGTTTTGCTATATGTGCGGGGACCAAATAAAGCCCACTCACGGTGTGGGGTCCGACAACTTTGTGAGTACCAAAATTGTGAACCTTGTTACATCATTCAGTTCTAGGGTGAATACTTAATAGTTTAGGTTAGACAAATAGTGGTTAGGGTTAGGTAGGTACATTTATGTTATGTATGAATCATGTACTTTCCTTTTGGTTTTGTGTCTATAGGGCCACATTCATGACATCATCAGAACTCCTGATCCAGAGGTTTACTTTCCATATTCTAAGACCAATAATGATGTGTTTATTTATTTATTTATTTCATTTTGCAAAGCAAATTAAAAACGGTCAATAAACTTGAGCAATTAGTCAATTGCATACCTCTGCCAAGGCCCAAACATTCCCCTTTAATTTAATCAGGCCTAATCAAATATAAAACTCAATATCCTTGTATCACTCTAAGTTTGAAACCTCCCAACTGTATAACCATAATTCAAGATCACCACATCTTGGATTTGTATCAAATTGTACTTACTCATAGATACCAGCCACCTTAATACGCCTGATCTTTTTGCTTTACTCCCTGAAAAATTAACAACAATGTTGAAAAGACCCCCAATTTTAAAGAAAGAAATTCCTGGATCCCTCCATTCATCCGAATCTGCACCAAAAGTTAATGTGGGATATTCTGTGCTGCGATCCATCCTCCACCCAAGTTTCATGGAAATCCATTCAGTGGGTTTTGTGTAATCCTGCTGACAAACCAACCAACTAACAAACAGACACAGTTGACAACAGAGGTGAACAGCTCTCATTAAAATGGTATGGGGTTTATGGGAAATGGCGTCTGTTAAGTCCACAAAAAAATGTAAATAGTAGATATATCATATTGGTATTTGCTTTAAAACAACATAGTAAAACACTGCGTTGTGAGGCCTGAGTGGCAGGTAAAAGATTGGGACAGAAGTACACGGTAAAACCTCTGTAGACTTCCCTTAGCCATATGAGACGTGTCTGCACTTTACAATTGGTAATGTCAAGAAGCACTTTGTTTATTGTCACTTTTTTGATTGTAGCTGTTGTGGTTGTGTTTGTTTGACAGTTGCCACAGACACTAAAAGAATTTCCAAAAGAAGGATTAAAGAAACTAAATGAATAAAACATAAATGTTGTAGAACTATCATACCTGTATTGGCCTTTTAATATCTGCAACATATCGGGCAGATATCAGTCTTGTGATGGAGGTTCCTTTACTGACTGTACTTGAAATATAATTCTATCTGACGAAGAAATGTATCTGTATGAGTTGAGAGAAGGGGCGTAAGGATTTGTAAAGAAGCTGCAGTGTCATTCATGAGACGTCCTCCCTGTGCTGAATCTCAGCAGCTGCTATCATGTTTTTGTCATCTCAGCCCTCCAACAACACAACAGGGAAACATGGGAAATGAGATTCCAACGATTTGCTGGTTAGCATGACGAAGTGTTACTAGTGTCTCCGGGGTTGACAGGGTGTTTGCAGCCTTACACGGAAATCTCACAGGTGACAGATCGATTCCGGTCATGTTGTGGTGGAAAAGGGCCACACACCCCCATCAGCAGCCTCGGAGATGGAAGCAAACCCTGCTTGCATGGCCTGCCGTAATGTTGTTATGTTGCTCATCCTTCCTTTACTGCCTTTTCCTTCATTGTAAAAGCTGTTATGGGCTTTGCAGAGCCCTGAAAGATTGCATTCTATCTTCCGCTGTGTGTGTGTCCCTTTGTACGTGTGTGTGTTTCAGTGTCCCGGAGGTCTCGTTATAGTATTAGAACAGAGCAGTGACAGCGGGCCTCAAAGGACTATAAAAAACAGCAAATCAACGCTTACGGCACACATGCTCACAAACACACACACATATAGTAGACACACATAGTGAGAACAAAGTGTTTTCCTGACACAGTGAATGGTTATCTGGGTTAAGCAAAGTGGGGGCAGACAGGAAGTGATTATTAAAACAGAGGAAGGCTGTTGAGGCAAGAGGAGAGCAGTTTAACTTTGATTACTTTAGATGAAATTAAACAGTTCCTGTTCAGTTTGTGAGATAATGCTCTATTTATGATACAGAATTCTCAATAAATGTCAAAACAAGTGTTTTTCCTCATTCAGTTTTTATCTCAGAGTGTCCATTGTGTAGATAAACACCAGAACTGCACACTTTAACAACCCAATTAACCTTAATACTTAAAGGGAATTGCAGTATTTGCTTTGTAGTAGAGATTTATATCATACGATTGACACCATTGTCTCTTAAATTTGAAGCTACAGCCAGCAGCCGTTTAACTTTGCTAAGGACAAAGACTGGGAAAAGGGGAAACAGCTGGCCCGCCCTGCCTGAAGGTAACAAAATCTGCGTGATAGAGCACATGAGACATGGGAATAGTCTCTGTGACATCACCAGTCTATAAAGAGCCACTGTGAAGCTTAGCGTCTGGGTTTTCGGCTCTCGCCATCTTGGTAGTGCTGGACTCTGCTAACTGCTGGCTAATTCAAAAATGGACAAATGGTGGCGCATGGTCCAGCTCAGGTGAGCCAAATTAAGTCCAGTTGCTGACAGCGCGCGGCTAGTCAACGCTCAAAGCAGCCACACCCCGATTTACGCATAACTTTAGGCCTTAATGTAATTCAAACAAAGTCATACAGTTGTCTTAAATGGCAGAATTAGCACGAAACATGTTTATTTCTGCTGTGAAGTTGGCCATTGTAAATGTAAGGAGATTGACTCGCTTGTGGATCAAGCCTCAAGTTGTCACTCAAAGAACTGCAGCTTCTAGCACTCCCACTTTGGCTTCATCAGCCCCGTGACGAACAGAGTCTGCAGGAAGTTACTGTTCTGAGAAAAAGGACCAACACCCCTGTCACACGGTAAATTCACATGCTTACCTGTTGGATTTGTATGAACCAAACTAATGAGATATAAGGTCTTATTTAGTGAGCTTTTGACACTGTTGGACAGAGCCAGGCTAGCAGTTACCCCCAGCTATAGTCTTTCCAGGCTAAGCCAACCAGCTAAGTGGCTGGCTGTCCCTTGATATTTACCATATACACAGGAGGGGTATCAAACTTCTCATCTAACTCTTGGCAAGAGACAATGAAAAAAAAGTTGACAAACTCAAAATTTTGTTTATAATGTTTTTGATATGCGAGCCCTCACTCTGACTAGGTCTTGAGATATTCATCTGCCCTCCTTGCCCCAACACAATAAAAGTGTCCCCAGCAGATAAAGGTTAAACTTAAGATGATTGACAGCAACATCTTTTTCCCAAAAATATTGTTTTTGGAACATTACTTTCTGCCTGACAGTGAAGTCTGCGGTTTATAAGGCACTCTTAAGGATTTAAAATGTACAAATTTAGTCAACTTCTGCATATAAAACATTTGTGAATGGCTCATCTCAGCAAAGAACTAACAGAAGAACATGCTCAATGTGTGTGTGTGTGTGTGTGTGTGTGTGTGTGTGTGTGTGCGTGCGTGTGTGTTTGAGGTCCCATGTGAGCAGTCCTCTTTGAATCCGTCTTCCCCTAAAGCCACCTCTCCCCTGCCAAACAGATTGCAGTGTTGATTTTCACTAAGCATGTTGGTTTAGCTGTAAATACCAGCAGATGAACACTGAGTCTGAGCATTGTGGCTGTACACACTGACTGTGGATCCTCTGTCTTAGACTACAAAGTAAAAATCCACACAGCACATAGAGTGGCCTACAAATCCAAATTATATTCTCACTCAATGGCACAATAATAGAGTCAGTGACAAGTGTCCCAGGTATGTTTTATTTATTTCATTTTTTTCGTGGTAGTATCTCTGTATTGACACCTTTCAACAACTGAATAAATTCCTCACCAGCCATGATTTTATGCTTTTCTGCAATAGCAGCACTGATTTACACTTGTTTGTGTATTTTACCGCAGGCATGTGCGTAATGATACAGAAGATGCTTTCAGAAGCTACTGGGGTAATGAGGCGGTTTTATGGGCATCAAAGAAAATCCAACAGTTAATATCACATCGCAGATGGGGGGCTGAAACTGTTGGAAGACTGCACACACACACATCCACACATGTAAAAAAACGCACATGTACACACGCTGCTGGCTTTTCGCTAGCGTTAGCTTGTTTCTAACACCAGATTCACACAATATGGAGGGTGTTAGCCCTGCGTGTTTTGGCTCAATTCAGCTGCTGTTTCATGTTGGGCAATGAAAAGAGTTGTCTCCTTTCCTTTTGTAACTGATAAAACTCATAATAGAGTAGATAAGCTCTTTAAGAAGTCAGTCTGCTCTCATAAACCTTAACTCAACTTTAAAATTACATTTTAATTTGGTGCTCCATGAACAAATGTTACAGAAAAATCAGCCTTTGCATCAGATTCGTTAAGAGCCTCAGTGAAACTGGTGAGGAAGGTTGACATACTTATACGACCACATACCACAGCTTTGAAAGAAATCCATATTAAAACACTCGGTTGTACAAGAGAGGAAATCTCTGCAGACCAAAACCTGCCTTTTCAAATAAATGTTAATTGATACGGTTACTGTGACAGGTCAGCAGTCTTGAGATCAAAGAGGAGCACTCAGATGTCAGGAAACTTGTTTTAATAGCAGCTCAGAGACACATTTCATGTGCAGTCTGGGTACATGTGTGCACATGCACGCTCATGCGGGGCCAGGCTACGGAGTTTGATATGTAAATACGGCTGGGTGAATCATTTATGTACTATATCTGACATACTGTAGAGTATTTCCTTTTTAACATCAGCAACTTTGCATGGAGACCTTTTTAAAGATCATGCTCTTTCAATAAGCCACCGTGGTGCCACGCTTCCTCATGTCTCTCTGAGATCTCAGAACAACTATTGTCTTTGTAGAAAGATATGCAGAGTAAAACTAGTTTGGCTTATTTATGGAATTTCATGTTTTATAAATGTCTAATATTTGAACCAAGGATACGCATGAATACGTATTGTTTCAAAGAACAAAGACTATGTCAAAAAGACAAATTCTGTTTATCTGTTGACCATTTGTTTTTACCATAATAGAAAGGAAACATCTGTGGGGCTTATGGTAATTCATCTACCAGATAGATTTACGACAAAAGCTTGAGGTGTGGAAACTAACCTGTCTGATCCTTATCCTTTTAATTATGTATATGATGTGTCTTGAGTACTGTGCCATTTCCCATGGGATATGATCTCATTTCTAAACTATCTAACTATCTGTTCTAGGTACGAAAAGATGGGAACAATGCACTTTTTTGTAAAGCAAAAATGTGCGAGGAGGCACTCAAAATGTAACAAACAGTAACAACCTGGAAAAAAGGGAGTTGATTGTTGGGGTCCGAAGAGGAGAGACTCAATGATCAACTTCTTTGGATCCACTGTCCTGCTGTTAGTACAAATCTGTGTTAGCACACTGTAAATCATCCACCAATTTATTTAGATTTAAAGGGGGGGAAAAGAAATCAACAATACGTGATCACTTATCACTTATTTTCCGCCCTCTGTGCAGATGTGTGTGGTGGTACATTAGCCTTATCTCAAAAAATTTGAGAACTTCACTGCAGCAAAAAGCTTTCATCATAAAATAAATTGATAAATAAATAAATAATCTGTGTAGAGGTACACTTTTGCTAAATATTGATTTGAGTAAAACTACAACCAGGGGGTTAAAACGATCCTTTTAAATATGTAGATGTACATATACAGATGTACAGATGTATGGAAAACATGTGCACTGTGTGTGTGTTTGTGCACAAGTGTTTGTGTGTGTGCACGTTAAAACTGATAGGCCACTGGATCTCTCCTGCTGCGAGTGAAAATAAATGCTCCGCTGTGTGTATTCAGTCACATAAAACTGATCCACAGCAAAGGTGATGTCACTGCAAGGGGAGTTGAAAGGGTTGCCATGGTGACGGGTGAAGGCAGCCGAGGTTTGGCCCTGACTGGGTGGGGTGCTGCTACAAACACAGAGGAGTGCACGGGTACACGTGTATATCTGTGTGTGTGTGTGTGTGTGTGTGTGACACTTGCATTGGCTGGTTAATGTTCCCATTTAATGCATTTGATTTCCGTTAATGTTTACAGAACACTGTGTGACTGTGCATTTATATGCATTTCTTGGGTGTGTTTGTGACTAAAGCGTGTGTGCGTGTGTGTGCGCACGCGCGTGTGTGTGTGCGCATTTGTGTACTCTCTGTTTCATCCAATTACCCCGACACACAGCTCTGAGCTGATGTACACCGAGCGGTCTCATTATGAACAGTAAAAACAGAACCAGAGGCTATTACAGAAACCTGTTACAACACAGTAAACAGGCGTCCACAGCACAGTTTGTGTGCTTGTTTCCTGTTCTCCAGATAATTAGAGTCTGGAGGTATGCATTGTGCATTTGCGTTGGTGGTCATGTAATGTTTTATTGTAGGATATGATCTGTCCTTGTGTGTGTGTACCTGTGTGGGTGCTGTCCTTGTAAGTTGATAAGAAGAGAACATGCATGCACAATGTGAATTTTCAGCTTTTAACGGCTTTTCTCAGGCTTGAAAGCCGGGCATTAACCACAAAGACACTAAGTTACAAAGACAGGCAACAAGCATAACATTAAAGACTTGAACACTTTGAGTTCATTCAGTATTGAGAAAATGTATAAATGTTCACATGTCTGCTTTTATATCCAAGGTTGTAATGCAGTTATCAGGTCAGTACGTCATTACGTGGCTGTGCACATTATGTCCTTTTAACAGTATATGTGCCTCTCTTCTAAACCATAAAATGGTAAAATATGAATGTATTTATTTATTCTACAACCACCAATGCATTGAAAAAAGGACTTTCCTATCTCAGCCTCTGAATTTTAGGATCCAAAAGCACAACTATACCTAGTAACAACAAAGAAGGCTGACTCTAAAGACCTAAAACTTAAGTCCTAACAATATGTCCACTTTTATTGTGATCATTGCTAAGCCTGTACTGCAGCCATGAAGTCAGTGCGTCACAACAGCACAACAACTTTGACAAAATAAATGCTGACTTGATGCTCACTTTGATGTATAAGCTGGTATGTAAAGCAAATTTTAAAGGGGACATACAGTACTTGGCCTTGTAAATGATCTTGATAGGTCAAAAGTCTACACCAACGGAAGCTCATCTCTCCCACCGAAAACACTGATCCTGAAATGCCTCGTCAGCAGTCCAACCTTTAATTCTGTGACTTTGTGACATCACACTACATCACAGATTCACACATTTGCATAATGTTTGCCCAGTGGCTCATTATGTAGTTAAGAGTTGATTTGGCGCAGCTGCCCTGTTGTAGTTAGCGGTGTGGGCTCAGGTGTGTGTGAGCTGACTAATCAAAACTGACTGGGCATCGGGAGGGGGGCCTTAAAGAGACAGGAGCTAACACAGAGTGTTTCAGACAGAGGGGGAATACAGAACTGCAGCACTGGACAGTATGAGTAAAATTGTGCTTTTTTTGTGCATTAAAGCATGTAGACCTATCCTCAGCAAAATTAGGAACCCTTAAAATGAGGATGATATGTCTCCTTTAAAATCATTTTAAGCTGATTTTCATTATGAAAATGTCCCATAACATATCACCTCTTTCAGTACAGATGTTGATGCATCTTGATATATAGTAGCATGTGCCATACTTAGTCTTTTCAGTTTGAAAGTCTCACCTTTATTCTGATATGAGTTCAAAATGGTTAACATGTCGACAATTTTGCAGAAAAGCTTGTTTTGTCCATTAGTTTGAATAGAACTGCTGTGTTTTCTGCTGTCAGCTGTGGTTCTGTCCTGCCAAATCCTTCCAGTTATTATATTTATTCCAGTCTGCAAGTATTCACTCTCTGGAGGTGCGGATGAGGTGGAGATGCTGAAAATGAAATTTCAGCTTGCAGAACACATTATCAAATGTCTGTAAACCTCACTATTGAATCAAAATCCCTGATGAAATCAGACCCCGGATGGCTGGAGCTGCCCTACATACAGTAATATGCATCTTATCCCAGACAGTAAAGCAATCTTGCCGGTGCTGGTTGAGTTTTGAGTCACTGAAATAGAACAGAAATATTTACTGCAGAGGATCTGTGCTGCAAATGTTATTTTCCATTTGCTTATGTGCATTTTCCAGCTGAATGTCTAACTGAAGTCCTCTTTGAATGTTTTATTTTATTTAATTTTTTTATACCATCAGGAAGGTTGTAGGTGCCTATCATCTTCCTTTGTCCGACAGAGAGGAAATTGTTTTTATTTGAGATGGCTTTGATTGATAATCATGTATCCAAGAGTAATTAATTAAATTCTATCAACATTATACAATATAAATGACTTTTGCCAAACAGAAGTTTGAGCAAAAGGCAACTTACTCTCAGTTTAACAGACCCATTCATTCTGCCCATTTTGCTCCTGTATACTCTAGTTTCCCAACCAGGGGTACCAGTACCTCACAGGTAGGTACTGGTACCACAGTAGCTCAACTAATAAAAAAAAGAAGTTGCCAGTTTATTAGATAGCATACACATAGCTAAAACTAGCACAACAGTCAATCCAATAAATCCTCCCTTCATGAAAACATATAACCCAAGTTCAGTTTTTTGGTTTAAACATTTTTTTCCTTGATTTTTATTATCATTATTTTTTTTTTTTAATGTTTTTTAGATCTATGTATGTATTTATTTTTGCATTATACAGGGAGATGCCTCTGATATTTAGCCTAACCTCATTGAAGTGGTGGTAAACTGGAATATTTGTTGACAAAGCAGGCTTAACAAATGGACAAAAAATTAAAACCTTAAGCTAGTATTTACATTATGGATAAGTAGGCTAGACCTCATTGAAAATGTTAGCTAAAGTTATTGCTAAATGTTTATGTTAGCTAAAAGTAGGCCTAATTGTAAGCTAAACATAATGGGTAAACAATCAAAACTGTTTGATAATGGATAAATTGCTAAAATAGTAAGCTAAACAGATAAACTTTTGCCACTTTTTTTTTCATCAGATATAAGTGATAAAAGTAGTCTGTTAGTTAAAATAGTTAGCCAGCTTAAGTCAGTGGTGGAGTTCCCAACAAAAATGGTGGAGTTCCCAACAAAAATTGCAATCATTTATTTTCAGTACAACTCCATATTTAAGAAAAACACAATGTGCGTGACTATTTTGGTCATGTGTTTCAGACACTTTCTGTAATTAAACCTCTAAAAGCAAGGGACCAGATGCTGGGTCTGTGGTCTGATTTGTGTCAGTCTTGGGGTCCTTGACATGAACCAGTGACAGTTAATAAGCTTAGAGTAGGACTACTGTTTGAACCATCCAGCTTCTACGGTTCTAACTGGTAACATTCTAACTGGCTCGACTATCTGAGCTAAAAACTGACACATCAATAGTGTGAAACCATTATTGTAAAAATGTACATTTTATATTTTTAACAGTGTCAGTCCAGGGTAAAGTTGATTCAGTGGGAGAGGGTATAGGACATCAAAACAGGTTGTAAACTTGTCCTGAGAACCACCCTCAGACAGTGCAATATCTTAAAGTGCCCCTTTAACAGTTTTCTTCCTTCTGTCTATAAGGTCTAATGGCTGACAAGAAGGATTTGCCTATTGAGGAGGAAGAGGATGAGAGAAACCTAAACTACAACCCCCCAGCCCAGAAGTCTTTGGAGGAGATTCAGAAACTGGACGAAGACGATGAGAGTCTGGTCAAGTACAAGCAGACCCTGCTGGGGACACTACCCATTACAACAGGTGTGTGTGTCTGTGTTCACTGTTTACCTGAGGTAATAGAGGAGCTGGTGATTCACCCTGGTAGCCAGTGTTACTGCAGCTTTAACAGTATACCATTCACTCAATATAGCGACTTGGTACATAGTTTCTCACAGTCATCAACTTCTGATCAAACACACACACACACACACACACACACTGGAACAGACCTGCTTGCCTCAGCATCTTTAATCCAGCAACCGGGCCATGACAGCTGATATCAGTAGAGTAGCTCTGACTCCTCCACTGCTGTAACCCAACCTCACCTCATCTACATGTTAGTAACACTGAATTCATTGGGAAAGGCGGGCAGTAAAGGAACGTACACTCTACAGAGTTTAAGTTACTTGTCACAATTCCAGCAAGATAGAAAAATAATTTATCTCTCTCCAGTTACTGGCATTAATATTCTTTCCGAAATGTCCCACAGCGGTCCAACAGAGGGATTTCAGCTTCCTATTAAATTACACACAGCTTCCTCTTGAGCCACTAAAGGCCTCATACTACTTTTCTTACATACGCAATCGTATTCACCAAGACCTGTAAACACACATTACCCTATAAGCATCTTCAACTGCAAGAGAGCAAATACAGATTTTTTTTAATGTTGAACTATACCTGAGTGTAAATTTGTGAAATGGCTGAATACTGTAATCATCACACTGTTTTTCCTCTCCAGACCTGTCTGGGTCTAATGTCCAAGTGACCAGACTGACCCTGCTGTGTGACGAGGCCCCTGCGCCATTAACCATGGACCTGACAGGTACACTTCGCTTTCGTCACCCTCTCACTCCTTTGTTCATTCGTCTCTATCCCTCGTGACTTACCTCCCTCAACCAAGGCGAGTGGTGGATGTGGCACGGTGCTGCAATGCCCTCGCGTCCAATATGGTGACACAAATATCTGATCTGCCCTGGAGCAAGGCATGCCACCCGGACCTTGCTGCATTTTGTGTGCAGAAAGACTGCAGTGGGTGTGTCCATATGCTTGAGAGAGGAGAGACAGCTAAATGTTTGCTTAGTGGGCAGTATTGACATCTTCCCCCCGGGTGCAGGCGACATGCAGGAAGGGGAGCAAGGTGGCTGTACATTTACGTGTGTGTGTGTGTAGGTGTGTGTGTGTGTGTGTGTGTGTGTCTGCAGTGCATGGTAATCGGGTGGCTGCAAAGAGATTATGTCACTCCCTACAGGGGACAAAGTTGAGGAAAGGATCGATCTGTGAGTGTGTGTGTGTGTGTGTGTGTGTGTGTAGGTACCCTATCATCGACTAGTGTGTCAGGGCGTGTCTGATAAACGGGACAACAGTTGCTGCGACTGAGTGCGCTCGTCTCTTTCAGGATTTGCTCGATTCTTCCTCAGTCCGAGGATTTCCCCGCCTATCACATACGCGACTGCACATGCATGCACACTCACGCAGAAAAAGACACCATCACAGACTGCTAATAGGAAAGGTCACACAGTTGCTAGGCGATGCTGACTTTGTACTATGCAGTGTCCTCTGAATCAAACGCAGACAGAGAGAAAAGTATCTGGCAGCCTTTAATGTGCATGTTTCAGAGTGTAATGGAAGATCTGCTGAATCGCTCAAAATGGAAGGAGCACGCTGTTCCTCCACACCAGACGGATCTAATGCTCTCAGATCTGATCTCAGTCAAAGATGATGGAGGAAGAGAAAGGCGGATGGAAAATCAATTGAGTAATCTCAGGTTGGCCTTTGGCACTACAATTTTTTGAGAGAAATATTGTGTTACAAACGGGGAACGTGGAGCTTGAAGGAGCACTCCACCTTTCCACCGATTATACACACAAATTTAACTTCTCATGAGGAGTACTAATCAGCCTATGGAAACAGTTGTGTTATGTCTGTAGCTCTAACTGTGATGATGTCATAGTGATGTCATCAGGAGTGTCGGTTATGGAATATTTAACATTTTTAACGGGGAGCTTGCAGTACAAACTGTAGATGTGGAGGTTAAAAGATGTGGATGTTTATCCAGGCAGGGAGTGTTGTCCAGTTGCATTGTGGGAAATGCGGGACGCAGTGTTTCAGTGGATTGACTTGTATTAGGGGGCCTCTGATGCATCAGATATGACCATTTCTTTTGAAGGTGGATTCAGACAACCACCTGTACCCAGGTTTATTCATTCATTTAGTCTTGGCTGGAGACATCAGAGCAGATAGTGATGGTGCCAGCCTGTCACAGAGAGGCAGGGATGAGGTATTTGTGTTGGCTAATCTGGAAGTTAGCGGCGCTGTTGTTCCCTTGAACAAAAAGACAACAACAACAAAAGGTTTTTTTTTTCTATTGTATTTTGGATAATTGCAGAAAGAAAGGTTTTACTGAGCTTCTCACTACGTTATGCTATACTCACCTTACAATTAATTGACTAATATATAAGCTAGAACGGTAGAATTACAATAGTCTGCAACAAGCAGACTGGTGAATAGGTGCACCTCCGTTTTCTGCGTGAGGGCGTTCAATGTCCTCGACAATCTCTGTAGTCTCATTAAACCACTTGTTGCAATTGCTTTTTTAAAGAAGTAAACACTTTATAATTCAAGTGTTGGGTCTTTACCAGTGTATTTTATGTTGCAGAACAAAACATGAACAAAACAGCAAAACAGTGTTGCAGCCACACAATATGGCTCCATGCAGCTTTGTCAAGTTTGGTCGTTTTTTTTGAGAATGCTGCAATGCTGTTTTTCTTTGAAGCTCCAGAAATGTTTTGTGGACTATAAAACTTCACCTGAATTTGGTGATGGTGTGTAGATAATGACAGAATTCTTATTTTTGGGCTTGTGTTAACCACCGACCTTGAAGATAAAAGATTTTGAAAATGTCCCTTCCGCCCTATTTTATATTTACTGCTTCGTCCTCAAAGGCAGAGGAAAACCCTTTGGTCCGATGTAGGAAACATTCTCTGAAATTCAAGGCCTCTTTTAGAAGGACTTGATTGCTCTGAATCCAAAGTACCTGTTTATCTAATGTGCCTGGAGAATCCCAACAGTGAAAAAAACTGTCTCGTCCACGTTTCCCCTTAGACAAATGAGCGTTAGCTTTAAGCTGGATGAATGTGTGTCTTCGTGTTGCAGAGCGAAAGAGAAAAAAAGGGAGATAGCTGAACGTTATTGTGAGAGAAAAGCATCCTTAATCATTAATCTACAGAGTAAGCAGCAGTGTAATAATCGGCCCTGCTGGTGTATCGTGTTGCAGTCGGATAGCCGAGCCGGCACCAGACTGGATGTGAAATGGACTTTCCATGGGTGGCTGAATGCATTAGAGACCTCATTATACACTATATGCTGTTACCGATGCAGCATGGTGCTCTCAGTGATGATGGGCGTTTACTACTCCATATATGTGTGTTTGTGTGTGTGTGTGTGTGTGTGTGTGTAGGTGTGTTTGTGTGTGTGTGTGTGTGTGTGTGTGTGTGTGTATGTGCATTCATGTTAGAGAAAGAGAGAAGAAGAGGTGGCAAAACATGGGGAGAGATACATTGCACCATAGTAGATAGAATTGTGGACGGCACACTTGAGTGGTTGTCCCTTCCGAGACCTTTCACATCAGGGGGTTGGTTTGGTTCGCGTGTTTCAGCCTCAGCTTCTCAGTTCACAACTGCTCCCTCGTGCACTCAGAAGGTGTGAACTGTCTGAGTACATCAAACCTCTGACTCCATGTCAACACAGACAACAGCTGGACAGGTGGTGCTTGGAAACATCTGTTTTCTGCTCCACTACAGTACAATTAATAATTTATTGTTTTTTTATGTCTGCACAAGAGCCGTTGAGGATCAACCAAAACAGATTGTGAGGTTTTGTTCATATAAACTACTGTAATGGTGGGTTCAAACTAAACATTATCATCCTGTAATTAGCCAAACCGAACTGAAAATGGGCGTCGGTCGCGACCATTGATGATTTTATCCCATCTAGTCTATGATTTTGGACAACAAGCAATCTGGTGCACCCAACCAAGTCCCCGCAGAAGGGCCAGCCATTAATGTATTTTGTGGCCTTCTGCAATAAGTTCTGAACGTTGACCAATAGGAGCGCAGAGCACTCCCCCATGCACAACTGTAAACAATGGCAAATGGCAAAAAGGCATGATGTTGATGGTGTTGCAAGGGGTTTGATTGCTGGCAGGTGCCTATCTATGTCGACTTTCCCAATCTCTCTGTGTTAGCGTTGATTACGTCTGAGTACTCTGGCGTCTTCCTCATACAGCTTAAACAGCAACTCTAAAGTGCCCGTAGGTGTGAATACATGTGAGACTGGTTTTTCGTCTCTATGTCGGCTCTAGCCCCAGTGACCCCGCACAGGATGGTTACAGATAATGGATGGATGGGTGTTTGTGTGGTGGAACAGTGAAAGAGAGGAGAGTCACTGTTGTTTTTCCTTACTTTTCTTTTAAAGGCTTTTTGAACTGAAGACAGGCAGTATAGGGACACCATTGTTGTTCTTTCCCAATGACATCATGCCTGTCATGAAAGATGGCAAGTTTTGATTGGTTTGGGTCATAGCAAGAATTTATGACTTTTTGGTCGCCTAATCTGACAAAGTGACCATCGTAAAAGAAAAAAACGACCTTGTCGGTTGGCATAAAAGTCTATCCCACAATCTTAAAGGTGCAATATGTAAGAAATGGCCACCTGTCAAATGAATACTCACAGCAAAAGTTAGGGGAGCATATTGCCATAATAACAGCTAACTTTTGCTAACTGTAGCTACTGTTAGCTAAATAGCTCAGTTAGCAAGACCGGCAACTCAGAGCATCAGGAACATGCTCACTGTGGCTCAGGTGGTAGAGTGGGTCGGCCTATGTTCAGAAGGTCGGCGGTTCGATCCCCGCTCGGCCAACTGCATCATGGTCGTTGTGTCCTTGGGCAAGACACTTCACCCACCTTGCCTCGTGTGAATGTGTATGACTGCTGTATGTTTTGAGGTGGTGGTCGGAGGTGCTGAATGGCAGCCTGCCCCAGGGCAGCTGTGGCTACTATTGTAGTTTACCAGTATGACTGCGTGTGAATGAGCGACTTTGGGTCATTGAAAAGTGCTATATAAATAAATAAACTTGAATAGATTTCTTAACAACAAAACCAGCTGACATTCTGTTGATCTTTTAAAAAAAAAAAATGTTTTACACATTGCACCTTTAACTATAATACACAATTCACACTAATTTTATTGCCTGGGTTGTTTTCATGGTTGTGTCGATCGCTGTTCAGACCAGGAAACGCAGCCAACCATGAAGCCACGAGGTCCAAGGGTAAATTTGTTGCTCAAAACACCCATCGTAAACCCATCACAGAATGACTTCTGTACTGATGTTGCGCACACTCACTTTTGCCTTCGCACTGAGGGGTTATTACAGTGACAATAAGATGTAGAACCCCCTGCTTTAACTGCAAATGAAGCAGTTTAGATAATCTGGCTAGAACCAGTCAGACCGCTCTCATTTTTCTTGCCTCACCTCATTTTCTGTCTGACATGACACTTGCTCTTCCTTTTTTTAGATTCATCCCAGCCGGTACATCACTCCCTTTTAATCAGCATTGCTGCTGGACTGTGACTTGAAGTTTTAGATTTTATTCTTGCTCTCGAGAAATTACAGTTCCTTTGTCATTTCAATTGCTGCTTTTGTTTAGATGAATGGCCTGAATGTTGGTGCGTTGGAATGCAAAAAACACTTTTCTTCAGGCTGAGCTGATAGCACAAATGCAACTTTTAATGTGTTTCCACGTCTCAGTGGATACAGCAGCAGAACTGCCAGAGGTTCGGCGTTCAAAAAACATATACTGTGAGCACAGTACTGTGACCTAATTCACTTAGAACTGTACATTAAAAATTGTGCCATTTTATTACAAAACATTTGCCCGAGACATATTTTATTTGTATTTTTTTTCTATTTCTCACTTGGTGACACACTGCACAACCATATTTCCATGCTATAGGTTTTAACACCACACTCTGGTCTATGGTGTGTCAGACACTGTACAGTGTGTCCTGCTGCCGGACCGCACTATGCCAGACATTATCCTCGACTGTGACTTCTCAGCGCTCTGTTGCCCTAAATGTAAGCACTGGCTTTGTTAAACTTTCATGTTTCCTCAGGGTTGTTTTGCTGAGCACGCATACTGCTTCACATTAAGTCACACTCATCCCACATCTCTACCCCGCATTTATTATGTGCTGTAGGTACATATAATGTTAGTAATATGTGACCACTTGAAGGGTATGTGGTTTGTGAAATTCATCTACTAATGGGATGAATCTTTTTAAAAGCGACAAGAAAATATGGAAATTAATTCAAAAAGACCTGGATGCTAGACTCTGAGATGGGAACAGCAGAGGATGAAACCTTCCATGTGCGCAAAGCAGAGGAGGAAGAGGATGTTTGGAGTACAGGCCAATTTCTAATCTTTCTTTCGTATCTGAACTTAATGAAAGATGTCTCCGATGAACTTATTGCTCATATGTCATCCAAGATTCTTATTGATTTATTTCATTTAATATAATTACTTCGCTGAAACTGCAGCAATGAAAGTTGCAGCTTCCCGGCTGACACGAGATCAGACTTATCTGACTGCCGTGTCTGATATGGTTATCAGTACTGATGGAAGGAGTGTTTTTTTTTTTTTTAATCAATGATTTGATTAAGTAGTAATATCAGGATATAAAATGCCCATTACAAGTAGAGGAAAAGTTAAAGTAATAGATATTTCATAATGACAGATTTTTACTACTACTGATGAATTCATGTGTTGGCACCATGTGAAGACGCACTGGCAGCATAGTGTTATTGGATGGATTGCCATAGATTTAAAAGACATTCTTTTCCCCCTTGGGATGAATTACCTTGGTGATTCTCTGACTTTTCATCGGGTGCCGTCATTAGAACAAAATGTCAGCTTGTCCAATACTTTGTCTTATGGCATCCACATCAGGCGCAGCTGCACTTTGGTCTGTTGCTAGTTGCTAACTTAACTACAAACACAACAAATCTAAGATGGTTAATGTTGTTGTCGTCGTCACTGTTCACATGTTAGCTTCCCGTCATTAGCATATAGCTCAAAGCACCACTGTGTCTAAGTGCAGCCACACAGAGCTGCTGGCATGGCTGTGGACTCTCAGGCCGCGATCACGCTCATCACTACAGGCGTGGCTGCTTCAGAAAAACTTTCGAAAAGTGTGTTTGGGGCAAAACTGCATTGTGCACCATAGAGTCGAGAATCTTTTAAAGGTACTTTGGTTTAAAAAAAGAAAGAAAAAAATGACAGAACGCAAAAAAAGAAGGGCTTTGACATTATTTCAAAGATGTCTTTGTGTTGTGTTGCAGAGATATCTGCTTCAGGTAGAATGCTAACCAGTGAGCCCTGATCTGTCCTGTGTAATACCACTCTGGGCTCCCAGTCCAGACCACTAACTGCTGCTAATTGTAGCTGCCATTAGCTCGTAAGTGCAGTTAGCTGTGCAGCTAACGGCTACTATGGCAGAATGCTGCCCTGTATTAATTTGGAGAATGTAAAGAGTGAGATTGCGTGAGGGGAGCGCACGTATTTGTCATGCGCAAAAATGGTTTTGCTGGCTACACATTTCTAGCAACACAACACGGTGTGATCTGCCGCTTCGTCGTGTTATGCTTGTTAAATCTACAAGAATGCATCATACTATATGAACTGCATTTTTGATTAGAATTCTATTCTAAGGAGCCAACCGGGGTCTGGTGGCTTGAATTGTCAGATAAATTAAAAAAACTACAAGATTTTGTTATTGTATAAAGCTTGTCTGATATCAGAATTATTTATTGTTGGATTTCAGGTTAGATTAATAATAATATAAAGATAACACTGTTATTCCTAGTTGTATTTAATGATTTAAGTCATGAAGTTGCAGGTTTTACGTTAAATGCATGTCTATTGGTATGCAGGAGCAATACAAAAACATTTTTATAAGAAGAATTGAATTTTTATGGCAGATATTATTAAATAGATCATAAAGTAATTTAACATGGAAAATCAGACATTTTTCAGTTATTTATTCTGTATATTTTGGGGGTTTTCTGGATAATATTAGATACACAATCTACACAATATTTGCCAAGTGCGAGCTCCAGCTGTGTGTTAAGTATGTGGGTTTGCCTGCACATGTGCATCCCTGCACAGATAGACATGCATGTTGTGTGTGTGTGAGTGTGTGTGTGTGCGTGTCTGTGCCTGTGAGGAGAACAGGTACAGCTCTCCACACTGACCTATTTTCTCAGTCAGACGCTCCCAGGGGAGGCCGGCATCTTTTCTCTTTTCTCTCTTCGTCTCCTGAGACGGGAGAAAAAAGGAGGAGGAGGAGACGAGAGAGGAGAGTCACGTACCAGCACTTCATAGAGGGAGATAGACTGAATGAAATGAGGTTGAGACAGAGATTGGAGCAGTGAATAACGTCACCAAGGAACAGCTTCATTATCTCGATAACATGCATTTTTGATTTTATCTAATGGGGAGTTTCAAGTGTTTGATGTGGTGGTGTAGCGCTCCCAAACCTCAGGGGGACGTGTAGATTTTTAATCAAAGTGAGAACAGTCAGTCGACATGCGCGGAGTTGGGAGATTATCATCATGCTGTTTCTCAGAGGCTTTCACTTAAAGTGCCACAAATGCATATTTTTTTAATATGGCTGACACCGGAAGGAATCAAACCTCTTGCCCTGTACAGGGAGATGTACTCTCTGTTTGTGTGTGTGTGTGTGTGTGTGTGTGATCTGTAGGCCACTTCCTTTCTTTGCCCGATCTGTCTTCTTCCACACATCACTGCTGTCTGTTTTTATTCACCTCATTCCTCTATCTCTCCTTCATCTCCTCCTCCTCCTCCTCCTCGCCGCCTTCCTCCGTTTCTCTCCGTCCATTAGGAAGCACTCAGGCCTGATGGTCGGGTTTTAAATTGAGATATAAAGTGATTAGGCAGTGGATGCGATTTTTGATTGTGATGTGCTTTCACAGTGATCCGGGATGCTTCTTCCCCTTTCAGTATGAACCCATTCAACCCCAAAGCAAAGAAAAAGACAGTTTCATTGTCCATAGAAGATGTTCTAGTTTGAGAGTCACTGGGGCGCGAATGCCAACCTTGGATATCACTTAAATTCTTCTTAGTTAGCTAAAAACATGAGAGGGAAAATGCTTGATTGTACATATATATATATGCAACTGATGATGCAACTTTTTTATTCCTCTAAAAGCAGTACGGAAAAGGAAAAGAATGAAAAATAAAATCCAAAATGGCAAAACAAATTTTAATGAATATAGACAAAAATAAGTGAACAAATAAGTAATGAACATATAAGTGAGTACATATATTCTTTTGCATTTTAAGAACTGTCCTTTAGAGTTTTTTGTTGAGTTTTTCATTCCTCTGTTTCCACATTTGTTTTCCTCCGTGTAAAGATGCATTTGTTTTTATGGCACTCCTGTGACTCCACAGTAGAACAGCAGGAGTGTGACCTTACAGTGAGTCATTCTGACCTACTGCATCAGGCGATGTCATACGTGTAAACCGATGAGTAATGTTTTGTTGTTGTTGTTGTTTGTTCGCAGACCTTAAAGCTCTGAAGGAGAAGACCCTCGTCTTAAAGGAAGGGGTGACATACAGACTAAAGATAGACTTCAAGGTAAGACGGGCGGACAGAGCCACAGAGGAGAGACTTACTGTATTACAACACAGATCGAATGAACAAACAGATGATCAGGTATTTACTGTAAGTGATAAAGAGAAAGAAGGGGAGAGGGAGAGAGAGTGTGTGTATGCTGAGTAAGCCACCATGTACAATAAAATCAGACCACAATATCAAACAAGGCCATTATCATATTTAATGAGCCTTTTCGGTGCTCTTCTATTTTATAGTGCCAGTAAGGAGTAATGCTGGTGAAGCAAACCTGTCAGCAAGTTGGCTGCTCAACTCTGACAATTGATTATCTTCTATATTTCTAAAATTAGGGAGCGAGCCAGTATATTTCAATTTCATTGATTTCAGCTAAGCTAACGCCATGGCGCCATAGATGACACTGTCAGTCTGTCCCGTCCAGCTATCGGGTCCAGAGGAGGGCTGTAAAAAAAAGTACAGATAAGTCAAAGTATAGATATCAAGTTAAAAATATCTTGAAATATCTAAAATTAACTGCACCGTAGTAAATGGAATGTATTTTCTTTGACAATAAAGAAACTACTAAAGAAGTACTAAAGAAATGTGTTTTCACTTATTTTACTCATCCTGTGAAATAAATCAAAAACTTCTGAATAGATGGGCACAAACCTTTTGGTAAACTGACATTCGAAGCCCCCAAAGGCCAAATCCTCATGAGGTTCCAGTGAAATATCTTTCGTGCAGACATTCACCTCAAGATGAAAAGAAACCACTTTGATGACTTTTCCTTTAGCGCCATCATCAGGTCAAAACTGAAATCCGTGCAATACTGTGATTATGCACCCTCAGCTGTGGTTTGTGTAAAGTGCCAATTAGCAAATGGTTGTGCACTAAGCATCGATCCAACTGTAAGAAAGGTAGAAACGAGCAAAAAAAAATCCAGCACAGTAGCTGGCACAACAACAAGCGAGGGCAGGGTCAGTACCACCGCTGCTCCTGTCTGCTGCCTCCAGTGCTGCCCCAACAACTCGCCCAACTGATGGAGAAAGTTACAAATTCCTAATTTTCTCATCAACAACAGGCCTGAATCCTGATCAGTTCACCTTTAACATAAACAGAACTACTTTTATTACTGCTGTTTCTACTGTTTTCTGGTGTGATGGCCAAGATGAGAAATCATTGATAGCTCTGATTCGAACGTAAAACTCTCGTCAGTGACCGTAACTATCGATTAACTTCTCCCTTTGACGCCTCTCTCTCTATCAACATCTGACTTTTTTCTTTTCTCCCTTGCGTCACCTTTTCTTTCTCTCCTTTTCCCTCTCCGTGCCCCGCCTCCGCCTGCACTTGTTACCCCTTCTGTTTTCTCACACCTCCGTCCTCTTCCGTCTCCTTCACTGCTCTGTTACAAATAACCCACTCAGTGTAAACACGCAGCAGCCATTTCCCATGCTCTTTACCTCTGTGTCCACTATAAATAATTACAGACTGGACAGGAAGAAATACTTCTGAAAGGAGATGCAGAGCAGATATCCACAAGAGAAGTATTGTTCCCAGAGACCACAGAGGATGTTTGTGGGAGATTTATAAGAATATGAATTATTATTATTATTCAATCATCTATATTCGACCAGCTGGCCACACAAATAAGACAAATGCACTAAACAAACGACAGTATCGACTGTGGAGTGCAGGCTATATTACTACTGGCTGTTTTGAAATGGCCTAGAGGTGTTGGGAGAGGGAGCTGTCCTTGGGAACTACAGCTGATAGTGTTTGTTCGTCCTGTCTCTAAAATTCAGTGGAGCTGCTGCAAAACACACACACACATAGGTTAAATACCTGATTATCCACTGCTTCAGGAATGGTTTGCAAGTGATTCGGATTAAGGGAAATATTTCTGTACTCGATAGGACAGTAAGAACAAAAGGGATCAAAATGAGAAAATTAGGAAAACCTGAGACGCGAGGAAAGCTATTTGGCGTAAATGGAAATGTAGGTTTGACGAGCAGCTTTTTGTTGAAATCGAGACACTGCATGGCTGTAGAGAGAAAAGAGGTCGGTGTAGTGAGTGTGTGTGTGTGTGTGTGTGTGTGTGTGTGTGTGTGTGTGTGTGTGTGTGTGTGATTGTCTGTGTGTGTGTGTGTGGACTAGAGACAGAGGGTAGAACTCCAGGGACTTGGCCCTGGAGGAAAAGGGAGATGTGCAGAGAATGACCAAACAGCTGAGAGACTGCACTCTGCTGTGAGGACACCTGCTGGACAAACTGCATCACTGCGTCCTTAAACGCAGCCTCATCCAGAACAGAAGAGCTCTTTGTTTGTTTATTACACGTTCCCAAAAGAAAGAACATTGTCCGAAAATTGAAACGTGTAGCGCTGAATCCCATAAAAAGCTGTTACAATCAGGACTGATTGTGGGTTGGCTCGTTAGATCGTTTACTGCAGCTGAAAAGGGTATTAAAATGAAGTCATCAAAAGGGGCTCTCCACTTATTTTACACATGAAGCTGAGTTTTCTTGTGCTTCTGGGTAACACCCAGCCTGTAAGCCTGGTGAAAACTGAAAAAAAAAAGGTTTAAAAAGAAGTTGGAATTCAGAGGGCAGGAGATAAAGGAAGGTGTTAAGATGCATAATGAGAAATTTGATATTGACATGTCCCTGCCTGCTTCAATTACAATCTTTCCGTTAAAAATTTGGCTCATGTGAGTCCCCAACTTTATGCACCCCTTTAAATATATGTAGTGAAGATTCGCAGACAAACACATTTTTTGTTTGCTTTTGCCAACTAGCTGGGGTTTTCTCTCTGTGCGCAGTTAGCATGTTTTCATTACTCCTGTGTGGGTTCCTTCTTCAAGCTCCATTTTCCTCCCACAAAAAACACCCAAACACAGGCAGCAGCACAGGATGTAGATGAACTGGACGCTCTCTAATGCCTGTTTTGAATATGAGTCATCCCTGTGATCGACTGGTGAACCAGCGTACCCCACTCATATTTGCCAGTGTGCTGAGAAAAAGTGAGTGTAGAAACTGGATGAATCCATGTGTAGCTGTGCTCTTAGGGAAGTAATAACCTCTAGCAAGGGGTTGAATACATGTAACGTCATTTGGGGTTCACGCTAACTTTGGGATGCCGGTTTTGTTTGTAACTGACTGAAAAGTCCATGACAAGATTTTATGAGACCGTGTGTGTCTGCAGGTGAACAGAGAAATCGTCGCTGGCTTGAAGTACAATCATGTGATCCACAGAAAAGGAATAAAGGGTGAGTTCAACTCAGCTATTCTATACCAGATGTAATGTTCCTTTTGAAGCCCATATACAAGACTACCCATCAAGTTTTCCTAATGATGTCATTCATAAAGTGACAAAAAGACATGAAGCAACTGAACATCAATCGACGCTGGTTGTCATTTAAGACTTGCAGTTTGACTGAACGCCTTTTAAAACAGATAAGGATAAGTGTGACGAGGCATCTGTCATGTGTGCTACTGCAGGAGTAAAGCTCGAACATCAGCGAACAAAAAGAAGGAGTGCAAACCGTTACCATTCATGGCCTACAGTTTCCCCATTTATACCTCAAATGTATCCTGCATGCAACTGAATGTGCATCTAACATCTGTAACCAAGTGCGAGGATTACTTTTTTATTCAGCAAATTATACCTGTATGTAAAAGTGCACTTAAAGAGTAGAAAATATGATTTGTCAAGCAACTCCTACTTAGTGAAGAGCAGCTCTAAAGTGATCACATGATGAACCACATGCTCAGTGAGGGAAACAGTGATCACAGCACTTATGTTATCAAAAATAACGTTAGGGTGAGTCAGTAATATGTTTTTTTCTGTAAAAAATTTTTCACTTTTTATATTTTTCTTAAAATAGATTATTTTATCGGGTTCTGTCCTTAATATTTCCAGGAGATTACCAAGTAAAATTAACAAAAATTGCAATATAGTTATTGAAGACACAGGGATGAAATTATTGGAGATTGACTTGAATTAAAAATGGAACCAAACTGGAGATGTGCAGATAATGAAGATGCATGGAAAGAGATTATAACAAAATAAAAGCCAGCTCTTATTGTGATGTTTTCACCCCTGATGAATGCAATAAAAGAAAAAAAAAAGAAAGTGATGTAATATCCTGTCAAACATTTAATATACTAAAACTTCCCTACTCTGGATAATACATCTCCATTTCAGCTGATGTGTTATTCATCTTGATCAGTGACAAGTTTGTTTTTCTGAACCACAGTCACCCAGGACCAATTCTTAACAAACAATATTTTGTATTCTCTATGTATTTATATGAGATAGCTACAGATGCAAATTATTTATGTTTTGGCTGCACGGTGTCCCATTTTAAGTAATTGAAATCAATAAATACATTTGATGGACAGTTTTTATTTTTAACATTGTTGGATTGAACACGGACGTGCTGCAGAACCACATGTCCTCGTTTTTGTTCCACATATTATTCTTCCTTTTCAAAAAACTGCTGCCTTTATTACCCACAATGCAACCCCCACAACCTATAGACAGACCTTGATGCGCAAAATCGGCAGAGCTTCACTTTAAATCCCAAATCTAATGTTTAGCACCCTGATGGATCCGGGCTCCGTTTACTGAGTGTCCATTTTGTGTCTGTCTTGCAGTGAACAAGGTGTCACACATGGTGGGCAGTTACGGCCCAAAGGCGGAGGAGCATGAGTTTGTGGGCCCGGTTGATGAGACGCCCAAAGGCCTGATGTCACGTGGCCGCTACGGGGTCCATTCCCGCTTCATCGACGACGACAAGAACAGCTACTTGGACTGGGAGTGGAACTTCGACGTCAAGAAGGACTGGGATCAATAGAGGGAGGGAGATGAGGCTACTCTTACCTTTTCGCCCCCTATTCTTCACCTCCATCTTTTCCCTCCCCTCTGTTGCCCTGTGAGAGCGGCCTTGCAACGGCCCAAGACAGGAAGCTCTCCTCCTCTTCCTCCTTGTTCTCCTCTTCTACCTTTTTCATCTTCGTCTGTTTTATGCAGGTGCCCTGAAACCTTTAGAGACAGGGACCTTTAGAGAAGAGACCCCCCCCCCCCCCCCCCGCATTCTGATCCCGCAGTTATATTTTTATTTAACTCATCCATGTGGAGTTGTCCACATGATGAGGCTTCTGGGATGGTAAGTCTCCCTTTTCGTTTAGTATCATTCGTCTGTCTCCCACCCTTCCTTCTCATCCTTTCGTGTATCCCTGCCCTCATAAAGCAACAGTGGAGGTTCTGCAGAGATGATCAAAGGAAGTCAGTCTGAGGCACAAAGGGAAATACAATATACATGATGCATAATTACAAATGTTCGATATCTGTCAAACAGACTTTTCCAAAGAGAAGAGATAAAATATGTAAATACAGAGTGCATTAGTCCAAAGTTTAACAGTAAAAGAGGGCTGAAAGGAGGGCGGAGAGGAGCGACACAAGGCAAAGATGCTGTATCAGATAAAAGGGGCAGCCCGGTGGGAAGTTAGTTAGTCAGGTTTAGCTGGCTGATTTTTCTCGCTCACCAACGGGTTCAACAGTTGGAGGCGCTGCAGCGGCTGTAGCTGGTTTCTCATCCACCTGTTTCTTTATGCCGATTAAAGAACAAACTGAGTGGAAATGCTGAAAATTGGAAAGGAATATTGAAAATCCCCAAAAACGTTTTTTTCCCCCGGCTGAGTCAAAAGAGTTGGTGTATCGATGAAAGCAAAATGTGACGAAGTGCAACGAAAACATGCGTAGAGGATTAATGCGATGTAAACTTCCACTATAGCCTCCGCTTCACTGGAGAGACGACATAAAGTGGAAAGTATCAGATGTGAAGGTTTAACGTTACTCAGATTATACACGAAAGAAACAGAAATGCCATATTAACACTATATTTTATACATTGTTTCCACCCTTTGAGGTTTGGGCCTTCTTCTTCTGCAGTGGTGCAAAGGAACCCAACTGGACAGTTTGTGGCCGATCAGAACAGAAGTGTAGAATGGATCAATAGTGGATGTAAATGCGCAATAACTCCCTTTGCTTTTTCCAATTTTCTCAAAAATTCTGTTAAAATGTGCGCTATGTTTGTAAAGAACCCTGGCTGGCTCATGGAGCAGTTATAGTACTGTAACAACTAGCATCTGATCACACCCTCCGCATCAGAAATCATATACCTACCATTAGTCATAAGTCGAATCTGAACACACAGACATGATGCGCATTATTAGAATCAGAGTGACTAAGCCTTTCCAACGGTATCATTGTCTCCAATGTCCGTCCTTTACTAATGTCCATAAATCCACTTAGAAATCATATAAAAAGACTTTTCGTATAACCTGCCTGAGAGTCATCATGTTTTTACAGTTTATGAATGTGAAAGTGCTCTTTGTGACAGCTGTGACACGAGTGCACTGCAGACTAGTTTGGGATATTTTTAAGCTGTGCCAATTTCCCGACAAATACATTATAGGAACTGTAGTTCCAAAACCTAAGGCACGATTTTTTTCCCTCCAAATAGCAGCAAGACAGAGATTAGTAGTAGAAGTGGAAAAATACATTTACACTGTCAGCCGTCTGGTTTAGTTTATAATCTGTTGGGATTCATCATTTATCTGATCATAGGGTTTAGATTGATTGGTCAGTTCTTTAAGTTAAGGTGTTGAGTCAAACGTGCAAATATCGGAGAAAAAACACTAAGAAATAGTACACATCATCAACTCTACAAGAAATAAAACAATACTTTGGAATTATACATAAAAGGACTCTCTAATCATCTGAATAGTGTCCTATCAAACCATTAATTAACTGTGAAGAGGAGACGCATCACCTCTCGAGATCTTTGACTTGTGTTCTTTTCAAGTTTCAACATGATGTGTCGTGACATTGACGTTTGCTTTTTCAAAGCACCTGTCTACTCGAGTCTTTGTGGAGCAGACCAATTAAAGACTGTAACTGAACTGTGCATATTGTAGAAAGACGTGCATGTATGTCCTTTAGGATTTGAAGCTCTTCGCTCAGTTAAAAAAAAAAAAAGAACAAAATTAGCCCTTTCTAAACCTCTCTCGTAAACCAGGGACAGAAGATGTGAATAAGATTCTGCTTTGAACATTAATGAAACATTTTCAAGTAGGTAGCTGAAAGCGACAGTCGATAAAACGTATATCAAGGGATGAAGAGATTCTACGTGAAAAAAATAAGAAATATCATTATTGTGTTAAGTCTTTAGATATGATATTGTCATTGTTGCTGAACATATTGAACATTGAAATACCATTTGAAATTGTTGTGATCTAAGACTAACTGTAAATGTTGGCTTGTTGGGTGTTGCATGGTTTAGCAAGATTCTCTCTCTTCCTTTTTTTACGACTTTATTGTAAAATTTAATGTGATTTTGAGAAAAATAAGATACTGACGCAATATCCAGATGTCAATGGTTGCCATATATTGCAGGTACAGTATATCCAGGGATAATTTTTAAAGGCACAGATAGCTGGAAACATTTGTCTGTGTCTAATGCCCCAGCCTGTAACGATCAAGTGCTGCATCCGCAAATATTGGTGTCAACTCTAGTATCCTGTATCTTTTAATAAAGGCAATTCAAACAACCAGTGCGTCTCTCGTTTCTCATTTTGTCAGAATTCAAGCCCAGTCTACCCACTCAGCAGAGTAATATGATTCCCTTCAAATGACAAAATCGGACTCATATTGAATACTGTTGTAGTTCTGGGACACGTAACTAAATCAAATGCAAGTTACTTTTAACGTCTAGAAGTATTTTCACGCTACGACCCGGAGAGAAATGACCAAACAGGGTGAAAGAGAGCTTAAACTTTTTATTATTTGTTAAATAATAGGAACACCAAGTCTTAGTTTTTCTGTTATTCTGTTATATTTGTTCAGAGCAAGCTGTTTCCCTTTGTTTAAACTCTTTATGCTATGCTAAGCTAAGCTAACCAGCTGCTGCTGTAGCTTTATATCAAACGGACTTAAAGGAACTTTTAATTTTGATACTGATATGTTTTCCTTAAAGCCTGCCATCTGGTCGGATCCCTGTCTGCACTACCCGGTTACCAAATCTGTCTTTGAACGGCACTAAAACAGAGTCTGCTTTGTTTCACTGCCATCGTATCACAGTTATTATTGATACACCCGCAAACATTAACTGATGGCAATGCATCCTGCAAACAGCTGTGTTTAAAAAAAGAATACCTGTCTTTCTTGAACTGCTTTTGTCAACAAAAATAATATTCCTTGTAGCTGATTTAGCTCTAAAGACTAAGCGTGGAATCGATCTTCTCATCCAAGATGTGTTTCTGGAAATTCAACTATTAGCAGAGTCTGTTAGTGTGTTTGTTCCAGTGTTGTTTTTTATCTTTGAAAAAGCATTTTACAATGAGGCAGGTGATGGTTTAGCACCTCCTTCAAGGGGTGTCAAGTAGCTTTTAATCTCCCCAAACTCTATTGCCAATCATCAGCAACAATTGCCAATCAATGTTATTACATTTTTTACTTGTACAGACTGTATCTGGATGCATTCATCACGTGTAACTGATAAAGAGCACTAGAAAATGCAGTGACTCAATCGGTTTACATCACATTGTCATTTTGTCCCAGACTAAAGGAAAACCCTCCATCAGACCAGGTTAATCCACTGTGCCACTGTTCTGCTGTCATTTTCTGCATGCTTAAAGCTCCACCTGTCCTATTCATCTGTGAGCCAGTCCTCCTTGCCGGCCTCAGTCACCGCCGTGGTTGTGTTGTTGCTCCTGAGTGCCTGCTCCAGCAGGGCTCGCTGAGCTTCAGCCGGCAGGTAGAGAAAGAAATAGATCAGCGCCAGCAGCAGCAGGGCCAGCAGCAGAAAGAAGCCCCAGTCTGATGTCATTATCGGCTCCTCACAGCGAGCCTGCAGAAATGACTTCGGCATGGTGACGTATCTACTCGCTCACACTAGTGTCGTGGCAAGGTGAAAGAGAAAAGTGTCCAAAAGTAACAAAGTTAAAAAAAACATACATGTAAGGGAAAAAAGATGTCCAGAGTTTATTATGTCACACCTTCAGCTTCAATCATCAACTAACGATCAAAATGGGAAAAAACACCATATCTGCCCGTGTAATTACACCTGTGGAGGAATCAGATGATAGCAGTCCTTGAGACACAGCTGGTATTACAGCCACCCCTTATCAGTCTGGTTCCAGTTCTCTACCGAGCTTTTGAATTCCTCAAAAGATCCAGAGAGCATAAAGGATAATGTCCATGAAGAAGAAATTCACATTGGATTCCATGAAGTCAGCAAAATCCAGACATGAAACATAACATCCAGGTGGGTTTTCGTTCAAAGAGCCTTCCTCTAGTCTCTTCACAAGGATGTAATCTTGAAGTTGGTAATATTTCCAGTTAGTGGTTGAGATTTAATAGATAAGAAAGCAAAAATGATATCCAGTTTTGGAATAAAGAAGAGCCTTGTGATTGAAAGAGATCATAACGAGTGTCTTCAATGTTTTAGGGCTCTTCTCTTCATCTCCTCCGTCATCTGAATGAAACGTTTGTGATTCCCACTGAAACTGCTTAGTGCCACATGCATCGCTTTGTGTGTGTGTGTTTGAATCTCAGTCTGTAGTCGCACCTGTCTCATTTACACACACACGCGCACACACACACACACACACGTACAGACGCACGCAGTGGCAGATTGGCAGATTGGCGGACTGTGTTGGGTTATGAAATGCCAATTATATAATGATTCTTGATCTTCTTAGAACACATTCATACCTGGCTGTGTTCAGGGATTACTGGACGAGCCTGCACTTTATTCAACCAACGTGTCTCAGTACAGTATGTTCCAAACAATCATTTGTTAACTCTGAGCCAAGCAGAGGTCATGACAGAGCTGGAGACCATCTTGCAATGGGATCACACAAGCCGTGACCGATTGCCCTTCAACGTGTTCACTTTCCGACCCATGAGTATTCAGTAGTGATTACTACCATCCTTACATAAGTTCTCTGTAGTTGGCTACACACCTGTAAAGGTCTGTGACGGCTTCTTGCACGGTTGTGATACTATCACGTTGAAGAAAACCTGTCCACGGACAGACAGACAGACATATAAACAGTTAGCAAAATACTCAAATCTTCTTCTCTGTTACATCAGGCCACAATAGATGTTTATTTTATCATGATGACACACACAGACTCACAAAGTGAAAACTTATCCAGCAGATCATAGACACAGGAACTAGGGGTGCTGAGGGATGGCATTAAAGAAAACATCAATTTATAATAAAAAAGGGTGATACAGACTCTCAGCAGACAGAGAAAGTGTGAGAATATGATACATAAGACTTTATTTGGTCATGAAGTCTGAAGTTGGTCTTCTGTCCTGTGGTTTGTCAGTCAAGCGTATGAACTGTACTGCAGAGTCTCTGTTAACAGTGACAAACAGGCAGATCTGCCTACAAACTCACATGCATCTTTGGTGCTGCCATCATCATTTTTATAATGGAGTGGGGACTTTCTCTCCCTTTTCATCTCCTTGCTGTTTTTGGCTGTAGTTGATGTGGCTGTTTGTTAAGGATAATAACAATTAGCTAATTATTAGCTAACTAATGGCCAATTATAAGTTATCTTGGTCATTCAAATGAATACAAAAAACATGAATGTCATTACATAGACTGACACCTCAGCACCACCGAGACCAACTTCCTGCATCCCTGCAGCCGATGATGCTGTTGCAGCTGCTAATTAGTGTGGAGGAATGATTAGTGTTTGGAACAAGCTGGACATACGGATCCACAACACAAAGGACGATTGCTGGAGGAGTGGTTCGAAAAGATAAAAAGTTGTGTGTGTATAGTAGTATATTGTAGAAGTAGCTGAGTTGTTGCTGCAGCTAACACTGCATTCGTAATGTTTGAGGATGGCTGGACTGTTGAAGATAACACAGTTAAAACAATGCTTACCTTCTGTACCAATATAAGGACTTGGTGTCCCTGAGATGCAAAGCCCAGCAACATTAGACAAAATACAGAAAAACAACGGCAGAAAAACACAACATCACATCGTCTCAGCATGCTCGCAACTCTGGATGGAGTATTTCATCAGAGCCGGTGACCCCTGCCAGATAAAAATGTCGAGGGGAGGTTGAGGTGAGAGATTACGGACGTCACAGAGAAATAGGTGTGTGACCTGGAACGGTGAGCAGAAACAGATGAAACAAATGCAATAAACACAATCCCCTGTGTCAAGATGATGGACTCTGTGGTATTGTCCCCAATCCAAAAAAGTGCCCATTAAAATTGATTTTAGTAAATGGCTCAGGAGAGAAAATGAAATTACGGTAATCTGCTTTATTGGACGGGATATCAAGCTGAGATGAACACATTCACAGTTGCAGTTTGTCATAGCAGGAAATTCACTGGAGGAACTAATAACATTAGTGATTGCTTTGTTCATTGTCTCAGTATGCCTATGCCAGTGAGTCAGCATCAATAGTAATGCTGTAGTGACGCTCTTCTTCCAACAACATGGAAAAACAAATCTGCTGTAATAAAATGTTTATTCTTAAACAGTGACTTTGAGTATTTTAAGTACATGTAAAGGGTTACATTAAATGTGTCTTTTGTTGTTATTTATGTTGAGTCAGTGTGTAAAGATCAGATAGCTTGATGTATTATTTATTTCAGGAGACAGAAAAATAACAGAAATGACTGCATGACTTTATTATACTTTATTATAATACCTGACTAATGAACACTTGAGGAAAACACATTTTAAATAGAACTGAGCCTGAGGAGTCCCATGGTAGTTAAAGGATAATAGAGTATTACTATATAGTCAACCGCTACCTAATCTTTTCTCTTTTTTGAAAAATTGTATTGGTAAGTTATACCACTCACAACCTCTATCATTTATTCAAGTCAATCAATCTGAGAAGGAATGATCCCTCTATGGTTGATCTGCCCACACAGGCAGGCATTGCTTCATTTCAAGGGATCATGAGGTAAAAAAGGGAAGAAAAGCACCAAACTAGAGGTGACTCACAGAAACATTCTGACCCCAGAGAGGCTTGAGGTCAAAACAAGAGCTTTATCGAGTTATCTCTGGGATCCATTACCAAGACGCAAGGTTCGAGGTTCAAGGCTTTGCTTTATTGTCATTATACAATACAGGATTGGGCAATGTAATGCAAGTTCTAAGCCTTTCAAGCTACAAACAAAGAAGATGCATAAACAACTACTTTCAGTTAGAATGGCACAAATCAATAAAATAGGCAACAAAACAGAACATAAAGATATAAAGTTACAGTAAACACGTATACACATAGAATATGTACAAATACATGCAATATGCATACAGTAAATGTGCCATTAATGTTATGTGTAAGCTGCAGTGCAAAAACTTGAGGAAGCAGTGGAAATGAGTGAAATAAGTGGGTAGGTGGGTCATGGTGTGGTAATCTGTGTAAAACTAAAACAAAATAGTTTGAATGAGCACAATGTATAGATCAACGTACAGTAGAATATCTGAGCAGGTTTACTGAATCACTGAAATAACTGTATAGAGTGCAATCAAGAACTGGCTCAAACCTTCAACACTGATGGGTGCAAAAAATAATAATAATGTTCCATAATGTGACACATTCCAGGACAGTAGGTGGCGCTGTACAACTCTCTTATTGGCGTTTTATCCACCATAACAACCAAAGAAGAGAAAGAACAGACTGCGCATGTCCTTTGCAGCACTTGTGGATTTGTTTACATCTCTCTTTCCAATATAGATGTGCGTTTACTTTTGGTATGTCAACAATATATACCGTACATTAGTCTTGGCTAGTTATTAGTGCTAAATAACCAGGCAGTGGCAGTAGTGTGAGGTGACCTGATAGCTAGTTATCTCACGGTGTTAATACAGATACAGTAACGTTAGCTAGCTAGCAAACATGCTAACCAGTCTATAATGTGCTGCTGCTGCTGTTGCTGTCTATCCCTAAAGTCGTTTTTCTGTCTATTTAAAGTACCGATAGCCGGGGAAGGTGTCTCTTAAAGCTCTAGGGTCTTTCGAAAATGCTGGTTTGCTGCTGGTTAAAAAAAAAAATATATGAATGAATGAAAGGACCTTAAAGTTGAACCCTTTAGACTCCCTTTTAATTTCTTAAAGCAATTCAATTTTTGGTTTTGGTCAATTCGGTTTTTTTTAATCTATGGCATTAAAACTGATTTTTTTTTTTCTGCACAAAGGACAAGTTGTGTTACTCAAGTGCAGATTTAAGTACTTGTGCTTTATTGGAGAGTTTCCATTTCTTTGTACCTTTTCATTTCAGAGTGGAATATTGTAGTCAGTTTCACATTCTAGTACTTCTCTTAAAGACTCTGATATATTAAGACATCCACTTTGTTTCTGCAGGCCTGTGTGACTTGTGTCAGTTAAAGGCCGCACATGATGACCACCGAGCCTGCCAGCCTGGAGAGCCTGCATGTGCTGTACCAGAGCGATGACTACATTGTGGTCGACAAGCACTGGGACATCCGCATCGACAGCAAGATGTGGTACGAGAAACAAACCGTGCAGGCACAACTTCGTCACCACTTCCCTCACCTGGCAGACCCCAGCACCTACTATGGATTCAGGTCAGAGTCCCTCTAATATAAACTACATCAGCTCCCACACATCACCAAGTGTAACACTCGTCTGTTCTTCTCACCCACAGGTTCTGTCATCAGTTGGATTTCTCCACAAGTGGGGCACTTTGTGTTGCCCTCAATAAGGCTGCAGCTGGCCGGGCGTACCGCTGCTTCAAGGACCGCACCGTCACCAAGGCGTACCTAGCCCTCGTATGTAACATAAGCACGGTGACACACATGCGTACTACATAAGTATTATCATACCTCTCTGTGTATGTGGCGCGATTCAAAGATCTGCAAGGAAATTAAACAAATTCTGTTTTTTTGCCTCACAGGTACGTGGCTGGGTAGAAAAAGAGAAACAAACTTTGGACTTCTCCATCGGCAAGAACTCTTCAGAGGGAAAAACACACATGATGTGTGTTGAGGGAACAGAAGGTACTGGCTTGAACTGTGTGTTTGTGTGTACTTCATCAGCTTTTAAGTGCTGTTTGAGGATAAAGACTAGACTTGTTTTGAAGGTTAGGTTTGGCATTTGGTTTAGGTGAGAATAGGGGAACTATTGAACTTGTTGAATACTTGATTATGAATGCGTGGCATTGCTGAACTTTTATACATTGCGCCCCTACTCATTCAACTCAGCTAGGCTGAGGGAGACATGCCTACATTTAAAGTTTGTGTAGAGTTTATCTGAAAGATATCTAAAGACTGTTTATCTTCCCACAACCTCCTCTCCCCAGGTTGTGAGAACCCCAAGCCTTGCCAGACTGAGCTGATGGTGTTGGAGTATGGGTTGTATGATGGGGACCCTGTCACCAAGGTGCTGCTGCAGCCACTCACTGGTAACAACACTGCATTTGCTTCTTGTCACATAAGGGAAAACTGATAAGAAATTAAGCATCTTTCTGTCCATATGATAAGATAAATATTTTGGAGAAAGAACTTTAGAGAAGGATTATCTTGACCTTGAAATAACTTGTATGGTTCATGAAAATGCTCTGCCACAGCTGTGAAGAGTCTGTCTCCGTTTCTTGCCCCTCACTACTAGGGGTGTGCCAAAATATCGATACTACGATATATCGCGATATTTCGTCTTGAGGTACGTTATCGATACACTGGTGCCAAATATCGATATTTAAAAATGAAAAAAATAATAATAATTGGCCCACCACCACCACCCCTCTTCGGAGGACAGCTTTATCATTATTCAAACATAGGTATACAACCAAATCAAATTTAAAAAATGGTTTAAGTAGCTCTGAAACCCACACATATAGATATTTAATGATAGCTGTAGTCAGAGTGTGTGTTAAGAAGAGTCACTGTGCAATATACTCTTTGTTTACTTGGCTGTCATTCATGTGAAATTGATTGACAATGTTTTGTAATTCCTGTGAAATGGATTCAGTGCAGTCAATAAATTCTGAATTTCTTCAGTGACACAGATATCGTGATGTATCGAGGATTAAATTTCTTGCAATATATCGATTATCGCAGAATCGCTGTATCGTGATATTATCGTTATCGTGAGCAAAATATCGTGATAGTATCGTATCGCGAGGTACCTTGTGATACCCAGCCCTACTCACTACTATCTTTTCCTCCCCAGGCCGCACCCACCAGTTGAGGGTCCACTGCAGTGCGATCGGCCACCCCATCGTTGGGGACTTCACCTACAGCTCGGGAGCGGATGACACCCCTTACCGCATGATGCTGCACGCCCACCTCCTCCAGATTCCCCTGGAACCTCAGCCCCTGCTCGTCTCAGCTGGAGACCCCTTTCTCCCCACTGAGGATCCCAAGTGGCTTCCTCAGCGCTCGTTACGGACACTTGCGGCCACTGTGGACGCCCTGCTGGAGCACAGGGCGGAGGAGGACAGGAAGATCAAAGAGGAGGAGAGGGAGAGGGCGAGAAAGAAGGAAGAGAGGAGGAAGGGAAGGACTGTGGAGGAGAGTGAGGAGCAGAGGAGGCCGTGTCAGGATTGGCTGAGTGAATGGGCTGGAGACTAATGTATTAAACATTTTGTATTTATTTATTTTAACTGTTTATTTATGGAAGCCATATTGAGCACGCTCCATCTCACTGACCACCGTTGCATTTAACTGCATTTTAATGGCATACCTGGAGGTGACCCAGTATCCTAATTCACTCATAAACCACTTACTGACACGTTAGAGAAGACTTGGTTGAGCATGTAAGCTGCTGCTCTCTTAAACAATCCGTACAACTGGTAGCTGCCAACTATAACCAGTGCTTACTGAGCAGTTTTATTGCAGTCGCTGTGAGATAAGTGCCTTGCTCCAAGTTTATGTTTATAAGTGAGATCCTGGATAGTTGCCGTTGATTTTTCTAATACACATTCCACTCTCAAGAGTTTTAGAAATAAAGTTGCCGGTGTTTGTCGTATGCCTATGCTATATATGGTCTGATGACTTCACCACCTGGTTGTAACATACATGGAACCCCTGTGTAAAAGCAAATAACAATATGCACTGTATGTGTCTTTGCAATTAAACCGTGTCTATAAGATGATTTTATTTTCATTTTGATGTCAGACTGTTCAATAAATAAAGCTTTTGTGTCAATGTAAAATAATATGTCCTCAAATGAATTCATTAAGAATATAAAACGTTAAATCACAGAAAACAAGGATTCAGCTTCCTTTTCTAAGTCATAACTGTTGCAGCAACAGTAGCTTCATAGTGCTACGTTATTTGTAAAAACAGAGTAGAGTAGAGGTCTATTAATGAAAGAGTAAAATTTTCCTGCACATCTCAAAGTAAAATCAGGGTATGTGCAAGGATTTCTACATACTTAATATAACGGGTGTTGTAATAGTGAGGAAAAATACTTCCAGTGTAATCACAGTGTGATAATCTATCATTGGTAGCTTATTACACGGTTAGTATAAAACAAAGTTGTACAGGAAGCATCTATGTTACATGCACTATGGATGACGGCGCTCCTGTTCATCCAAACAGGTTTGTAGAGGGGGAAAGTTGTTGTGGAGAATGCTTAGCAGCTTGAGCACAATCCTCATTAATCACACAAATACACCCAGTTAAATATAGAAAGTTAAAGTATTAATATTCATGCATTATTGTATCCTTAAATCTCTGCTTTGGTTGACCCTGTAAACAGTCCTAAAGATAAAAGAGACAAAAATTTAAAATATTTTGAATGTGAACTAAGGCACTTCGTCCAGGTTTTAGAGGACTTGGGTCAAAACTACTCATAACCAGTGATAGAGTTAACTGTCTCTATGGCGCTGATCATAACGGGTACTATGACGAGAACTACGTTACCCATGATGCACCCGTGTTTCGTAGAAAACGTCCGCGAGTTATCCACAAGGAAGTGATCCCTGATAAACAGCAAGCACCAGTGTGAGGGTTTGACAGCTGTTTTGCTTTAGTTACAGACTTTAACCAATCGCTTAATGGTTATATTTTAGTCGAACAGAAGTTTGGAAGCACAAAGTATATTCAAAATGAGCTCCGAGGTTTTCTCGTACGAGAGTTTGGTTCATGCTGTGTCAGGAGCAGTGGTAAGTTAGCCTTACTTTCACCATTCATTCCTGTTATGAAGTGTAGTGTGACAGCAGCTACAACTGTTTGATTGGCGCTCATACGCTGTGAATCTTCCACACAGAACTCCATTCAAAATGTAGCGTGTTTTCATGTTTGTGACCTGTTGGCGCCACGTATCATAATAAAGAAACCAAGATGTGTACATCTTCAAATGTTTTGACCAACCTTTCAATTCGGCAATAGTTAGTTTAACATACAACTAGGCAAACCTGCCGGATTTAGTGTTTTATGATCATTCAGAAAAAGCAGTATATTCGGTCTTAGTACGTGCTCCGTGCTATTATGCGCCCTGTAGTTGTTAGAATTGTTAATGGTGTTTCGTGTTTGGTGTAAGATCTCCTCCATTCCTGTAAATACTGTTTTAGGGAAGTGTGGCTGCCATGACAGTGTTCTTCCCCCTTGATACTGCCAGACTGAGACTTCAAGGTAAGAAATACCAGTGACGCAGTCTTGTTTACAGATAATAATCAATGTAATGTATTTAATCAAAACAAGTTGTCTTTTTGTTTGTGCTCAGTGGATGAAAATAGGAAGGCCAAGTCAACTCCGGCGATTCTGGCAGAAATTGTCAAAGAGGAAGGACTGTGAGTGATCAGCCAACATTTGATTTGTTTTGCCTTTCAATTGTTGATTCTGTGTGTTTGTTTCGTCGGTATGTACACAGATCCTATGTCTACATAAGCACAGTATATGCACTACTGTCACAGTATACCCATGCTTATTTTGAATACAGCAAATGAGGGAAATAAAGTTGAAATTTTGGCTTTAATGTTAACTCTCCCATTATTTGCACATCATGCCCACTACAGTACAGCAGGTGCAGAGTGCTCTAATGTGTTCCTGTGTCTACTGTCCCCTCTTTGCAGACTTTCTCCATACAGAGGTTGGTTCCCGGTCATCTGCAGCTTATGCTGCTCCAACTTTGTCTACTTCTACTGCTTCCACAGCCTCAAGGCTAGCTGGCTGAAGGGAAAGCAGTCGTCACCCAGCACTGACTTAATCGTAGGCATCGCTGCAGGTAAGCCTCATGAACTCAGATCATAAAGTGTTGTCTAAGTGACTCAGGACATCTAATTTCATTTCTTTATGACAGAGCAGGTCAACCTCGAACATGAACTTTTCTTGTCCATTTCCAACAAAACTTTTAAATGTGTCTCCACAGACCAGCTAATGTATTCAGTGCATAGATAGAGTGATGAAACAATGCTACAAGATTTGCAAATGTTGAAGCTTAACCACAGCGATTGTTTGCTTTGGTTGTTGGCTTGAGTTTAATCTGCCTTCTTGTCTCCAGGTGTTATAAACGTACTGGTTACCACTCCTCTGTGGGTCGTCAACACCAGGCTGAAGCTGCAAGGTTCCAAGTTTCGCAGCTCAGACATACGTCCCACCAACTACTCTGGCATTCAGGGTAAATGGTCATTATGTGATCATGCTTTTATGTTATTTTAAGTGAGTCTATAAGCTGAGTTCAATCATTTATATTTTCCTCTTTTGTTTTTTGCAGATGCATTTGTTCAGATCATCCGCGATGAGGGCGTCGGAGCACTGTGGAACGGCACCTTCCCGTCCCTGCTGCTGGTGCTGAACCCCGCCATCCAGTTCATGATTTATGAAGGCCTGAAGAGGCAGCTGAGGAGAGGAGTTCCCCGGGAGGTGAGTGAAGGTCGAGAGACATGAGGGAGGGACCAGGAGAAAACAAACATCTTAAGGAAAGAAGTCGAAATAGAGCAGTATTTAAGAGCAGAGAATTCTGGGTAATAGGATTTATAAAGAACACAGTTGATTGAAAATGACAATATTATGTTTTCATTATTCATTATTCTCTTATTGTGACATTGTTGCTGATGTTCACTATCATTTCAGCCTCTGCCAGAGCAGATATTTTTGAGTGCATTTTTGAGTTTTTTGGTTTTTGTTACGCTTATGCCAATGTCGATATTTCAGAGTGAAAACTAAAATCTACAAAGAACATAAAACATAAACATAAAATAAAAACAAAATCTAAAGGCCAAAATATGTTAAACTTCTTGTCTACTATCCTGATTGGCTACTCAGCTCTAAGTGACTGCATTCACAGAGGAATAGATTGAGTTTTTCTTCATGTACTTTATTTTTTCAGGCATTGAAATAATTGAAATCATCTTAAAAGCAGGTAATAATACTGCCACATCCTGGGAATAAAATGAATGAAAGATACTTCTAGATTCTTGCACTAAAGCTTGAAAAATCACAGCTATGGAAGCTACGTCAGGTCATCCCATCATCTGGATGAGTAGACACTCAGTAAATCTGTTCACATGGTCTTTGTGTGGCTTAAAGAGAGTGAGAGAGGCAGAAAGTCATGCTGGATGTGTGCCCAATTCGATACCTATAAAACATATTTTGACTTTATTTTTTTAGCAATTGTGGATAAATATATTAGTTCAGGGTAATCTGATAGCGTGTCACAGATTCCCATAAGCAGTTAGTGTGGACATTTGACCCTTTTATATCTTCCAGACAACCATACTCCTCAGAGGTGGCCACTGTTCCACTAATAATCTGAAAATGTGTTTGTCTTTTATCCCCCAAGCTGTCGGCTGTCGAGGTCTTCATCATTGGCGCAGTTGCTAAAGCTGTTGCCACCACTGTTACATACCCGCTGCAGACAATACAGTCCATTCTTAGGGTGAGTTTTGTATGTCTGTGCCTGTGGGTCTTTGTTTCCACATGTAACATGAGAGCCATGTGGTTGGTTGATATTTTGTGTAGAAATGTATATGTCTTATTTATATTAAGTAAGTATTTAAAAATTCTACTCTTTCAAGAGCATTGTATTTGCTCTTTGTTTTACAATTACTACAGTTCGGTCAGTTCAACGAGTCAAAGGACAAGTCAAAACTTCTGTCCAGCCTGAGGACTATCAAGTGTCTGTTGGTCAACAGGGCGAGGTGGGTGCAAGCAAACACACACACACACACACACACACAGATTTAAACTAAGATTGCAATTCTAATTTTGTAATAGATAAGGAATGGTGAGTTTTGACGTGCAGTTTGTTCAGTATATCCAGATTAGAGTCGGCTTGGTTTTAGGTAATCTGGATGACAGCGAACAAATCCCACCTTTCATTTCAGTCATTCATAGCTGGTATATCTCGGTTTCGCCACTCAGATCAGGTTTCTAACAGTTCTTTTCATAATTTAAAACGACACGTGCAGTGACCTAGAGCGTGTTCTGTCAGCATGACTTATTCTTGCTCTGAGGAACGAGGGAGCACATCTCCATTACATTTTTCACATATCCATATCCTAAATCGTTATCCCTGCAAGGTTTGCACGTACGAGTGTTCCAAAATGACTTAAGTTACTTAATGCCACCTGTTCATGAATATGTGCACATTCATGAGATCTGAGCATCATAATCAACGCCTCTAAATGGCTAAATATCGAGCTCATCAAAAGAAATGGATGAGATTAGATAAAAGATGACACACTGCAAAGCTTCAGCAGAAACCAAAAGATAACAATTTAAAATTATTTTACGAGAGCTGAAACAATTGAAGAAAATGTTTATAATATAGTTGCCAACAATCAGAGCAGTGCTATACTGTGAATGAACTAAAGAAGGAATGATTTTATATAGAGTTGGGTGCTAAAGAAACGCCTTGCAAAGGCTGAGTGGTCCATGACAAATGTGTTTATTCTGGTACATTTCATTGTCATATTTAGGCTTCAGATTCAATCAGAATAAGGTGTGATGATTTCAGGCCAAATTAATATTTTATTTCCCCTGTGGAGAAAGTCAGTCAGTCAGTCAGACTATCTAAACATGAGTCGCACAACAGGTCTGGACAACTCATAGATTTGGTTCACACTGTAATGTGCATTAAAGGAGAACTTCGGTCGATTTAAACATGCAGCTTCATTGCTCAAGCTACCCTTGACTTGCCAGTACCGAAGACGCGAACACATTTGGTCCAACCATTACAGAGCTCCGTGAACGGAGATTTAGCGTTTACAGCTAACAGCATGGGGTCAGAACTTTACACTGTGTTCTAAGCGTCTTAACATGCTCCACATCGCACACCAAAAGTTATGCAACATCAGCAGACACCTTACAACACAGCACTGTAGCGTGTATGACTCAAAATGAATAAAAAAGTAGTTAAAACAGTGTGTTTGTGCAAGGAGCTACATATCGGTTTGTTGACATCGGCGTGTTCCGGTAGCTAGACCAAACTAGTCAATCCGTTGAGCGTGCGCTTATTCCCTCACTGGCGGAGACGGAAACATATTCCAGCATTTTCGTGTTTCTGTTCATAATGTACATGTCCATGTTACAGCCTGTCATGAGCCATGAGCCTTACAATAGCCTGTTAAGCCTGTTGAGTGCACGCTCGACGGATATGCTAGTTTGGTCTAGCTACCGCGACACGCGGATGTCAACAAACCGATATGTAGCTCCTTGCACAAACACACTGTTTTAACTACTTTTTTTAATTCATTTTGAGTCATACACGTTACAGTGCTGTGTTGTAAGGTGTCTGCTGATGTTGCATAACTTTTGGTGTGAGATGTGGAGCATGTTAAGACGCTTAAAACACAGTGTAAAGTTCTGACCCCATGCTGTTAGCTGTAAACCTTAAATCTCCGTTCACGGAGCTCTGTAATGGTTGGACCAAATGTGTTCGCGTCTTCGGTACTGGCAAGTCAAGGGTAGCTTGAGCAATGAAGCTGCATGTTTAAATCGACCGAAGTTCTCCTTTAAATGTGCAGGTGGACACATCATGATAAACCTGAAAAAATATTATCAAAGACTTTTACTTTTTACATATTCACATTTAACATAGCTGTAATGTTGTGACCCTTGTTTCCCTCCACAGGAAGAACGGCATGTTGGGTCTGTTTAAAGGCCTGGAGGCCAAGCTGCTGCAGACGGTGCTGACTGCTGCTCTCATGTTCCTTCTCTATGAGAAGATTGCCAGCTGCACCTTCAGAGTCATGGGACTGAGCAGCGACCACTACAAGAAACGCTAGCTAGCAAGACACCTCAACCATGGACACTTGATCACTGATTGACTGTAATAATCACTGCTTGCAAGAGGACATCAATTTTCTGGAAATCACCTTTCACCTTCTTTAATGCCGCGTTAAGACGAAACACAAAGAAAATATTTGCGTTGCCTTGCTTGCGCAAGTTTGATGACAGGGTTATACATTTGTAATCGCATCTACTCGCATATGATGCTGAAATAACATTAAAATGCTGTCTTGTAAAAAGCCTGATTTCATGCTTTGTCAGGTCCAGTCTTCTAAAATGCTAGTTCCCTGAATTGAGATGGAGAGCTATGCTGTCCGGTGCTGAGACGTATTTCCAAAATGTACAAGGTTGTCTGACTTTCTCACTCACTTCCCTTCATGGCAGCTCATTATTTTGGCCTCTCTTGGTACAAGCAGATACAAATGGCCACGATTGGTGATTGTTATCCTCTCCCCCATTGTTGTTCATGTACATCTGGACATCAGCAATGTTAACGTCATGATGTCAGTTTGAATGCCAACGGTGATAGGCCTTTGCGATATAGCGAAGCGTGGAAATTTCGCTTCAGTTCAGTGTTTTCAACTCACGCCAGTGCTGTCTTGGCGCGATTTGTCACGGCATCGCTTCAATTCGCGTCTCATCACGTTATATCTCTTATATGACTTTGTATGTAATCTAGTAACATGAAAAATGTGCTTTGTGTTTCGTCGGAACACGGCATAAGACAGTTTTGTGCAGCTGTTTTATTCATTTAAATAGTTGCTAGCGAATTAACTGATACCTACTGATTTTCTCCTGATGTCTTGATAAAATGATTAAATGGATGATTTTGTTTTCAGTGACTAGATTTTTTTTATTTTTTCTATATTACTCATGTCACTAAGGGCCCAACATTAGCACGTAATTTCCAGGTTGTAGAAATCAGAATTTAGCAATAAACACTGCCTTAGTGCAGATCCAGACTGAGGACAGTCAGAGATGATCCACCGTAGAGAGCTGTACAAGGAAAACCTTTTTCCTTCCTGTTGAAACAGCTGACCCTCAGTCTATGAAAGTTTCACTCTGTTATTTACTGGTCTCAACACATCCCAGGCTCTGAATTGAAAACAAAAGAAGCATTATTGAAACATGCATTGAGTTTCATTTGAACAGAAATGAAACCAAATGAAATGTTTCTTGATGAGCCTGAGCTTGCTCTTTATTTACATTATGATCTTTTCATCAGCAAATGTCTAAAAATGTTATTTCTCCCTCTACGTTTGGTCTATGTATTTATGAGAATGCCACAGATAAAAATCCAGAGCGCTGACACTTTATATATAGATCTTTTTGGAATAATTAAATTATTACCCTCTCTTGATCTCCATATGATTGCAACTAACACCATACAATGTATATTTAAAAAGCTTTGGGAAATATTAACATGTGCCTCAAAGTGCAGCAGCTCTTATCTGCATCAGCTCAGACTGGTGCGGGACACACACCATGGGACACACGTGGAACCGTCATGATTGCCTGCGCTGACAGACACATGTGTGATAAGTGAAATCCCCACAACCGGAAGGTGCGCTGTCCATCCGCACAGCATACAGATCAGAGGTCCGACGGTTACGTGACGCGGCTGTAGCTCAGACTTTCAGAATTACGTAAGCACTTCAGCGGCTGTGTGGCTGGCTCGCCCTCATAACAAATACTATTGAAGTTAATTTGTGCCTTTTCGCCGCAATGGATTCAGCAACCTCAAAAGAAACGGAGAAGCACTGTGTCCTGTGCTGCCAGGAGGTCGATATCTTCGCCTTGGGAAAATGTGACCACCCGGTTTGTTACCGCTGCTCTACCAAAATGAGGGTGCTGTGCGACCAGAAGTACTGCGCCGTCTGCCGCGAGGAGCTCGACAAGGTGGGCCTTCCTCCGCTACTGTGGCCCGGGGATGGCGCCTGGTGGTGCTAACTAGGCCACATCGTTCTGGGGGGGCGTTATTGTTGATAAGACAGCAGATATCTGTATGATAAACTCTTAGCTGGGTTCATAATGAATGAAAAGCACTGCCGGTGAATACGACAGTGCCTAGCAACGATGTCTAGCAACTACTTTTGTCTCGTGAGGTGGCTCACGCCATTAGCAAGTCTGTCAATATAAGCTAGCTAGTTAGCTCCTCTGAAGTCAGGTTGAGTTTTACTTCCGCAAATGGGCAGTGAGCACTGTGCTAGTGCAGCATAGCTCATTAATTTTACTCAATGTGACAATGAATTTGTCTTACAGTAAATTGTCGGTGCATTATAAGCTGAGCATGTCAGCTGTCACCTCTCAAACTAACCAGCGTGAGCACGTTGGAGTGGTCCATCGGGGGGTCTGTGACGTTGGCTTCCAAGTTGGTATCACTCAGATGTATGTTTATTTAAATGTCTGTCAGTCAATCCTGCCTTGTGGAGATCGAGCATAACAGGTAGCACAGGTAGCTAGTTAGCTATGGACTGCACAGCTCAGCTGGCCAGTGTGATTCCAATAATGGCCCAGCGTTCCCCTTTAAAGTAAGTTCATTGTCAGCTAATATTACAGCTAGATGTTATTAACACAATGCTTTGAACTGCTTAATTCACATATACTGTATGTATGTATAACCTTATCTACTGAGGGGGTTTCATATGGTAGAGGTGTCCCACCATATTACATAAGATCCATGTGAGAGCAGTGGTGACTGTATGTCAGCAGCAGCATTCCTACCTCCTATAGAAGATCATTTAGACCAAACTCTTGAAAATACCAAAAACCTGCCTCATAATATTAACCTTTTTGTGTGTGTGTGTGTGTGGCATAAAACAATCAGCACCTCTTCCATTCTGACTGTCTTGTTGTTCTCAGGTGGTGTTCGTAAAAAAACTGGAGGCCTTCTCCTGTCTGCCCTACCAGCAGTTCCCCTGTGAGAAGAAGCACGATATCTATTTCAGTAACGAGAAGATCTATGCAGAGTACAGGTACTTCTCTGCTCCACTCCCTTTCTTTATGACTGTGTCACCCATAGCCTCTGGTAGAGAAAACACTCTACCAGACCAAATCTCTGACAATGATGTTAACAGGCAATGTATACATGCCAGTTTTGATACTTCTTCTGTGGGTATTGTTTGTGCAAATATATAGCAAATGGGCACAGATGCAGGGAGTAGACATTGTGTTGTCACTTGTAGGATCATTTCCTTCAACAAAACAGAGCATTTATCTGAACCTTACTGGTAACTATACGGAAATGACCATTAATGTATATCTTTTATCACTAATGGTAATAAAGTCAATTGCATACAATGAAAGAAGCAATTTATCCATGTAACCAAGAGCTCGTTTATTTTGGTTGTCCACTCTAACTGAATTTCCTGTGTGTCTTATCAGGCGCCTGCTGATGCCAGAGTGCCTCCGCTGTTCAGAGCCTAAGGTCTTCTCCAAGTTTGAGGAGCTGGAGTATCACATGAGGAAGCAACACGAGCTCTTCTGTTGCAAGCTTTGCACAAAGCATCTCAAGGTATGCTCATACCTAACCAGCTGGTCCAGGGGCAAGCCAGTCGTTGACAAATATAAGAAATAATTGTTCTAATGTTGTAAATGTTGAAAATACTGTGATGTACTTATGGTCATGTTATGCAGTTTATTTTTTCCACCACCTGAGGTCACCAAAGAATTATCCCTATTGTTGGTATTTGACTTATAATTACAATGTGAATTGAGTATCAGCAACACCGGGAAAGAATGTTATTTAAAAATGTCAGAATTACTTTGAATATATCAGTATAAATATTGGTCCGTCTAATTCTCAGCACAAGTTTTTTTGCCGCTATAAATGATTTTCTTTGCAGTGTGTATTTAGTGAAGGATCTTGTTTTGCCCCGTTAGACTGAAAGACTATCTAGGTCATCTAAACACAGGAGCACTTGATTATAAAGAATACTGGAAACTGGTTATTGGAACATTTTGAGGGCTAGTTCAACTAGTATCTAAGATATTTGTTTATGATGCTCATTTCTCTCTTGAAGTATTACGAATATTGTGTGTGCAAGCTGGCTGAAGAGTGCCCCCCAAAAAATTACACAAGATCAAGATCACAGTGCTGTCAGAGACGTGTTCTTTAAACTTCACCTTTCCCACCAGATCTTTTCCTATGAGCGCAAGTGGTACAACCGAAAGGAACTGGCACGCCACCGAGCGCATGGAGACCCAGATGACACAAGCCACAGAGGACACCCGCTCTGCAAGTTCTGTGATGACCGATACCTCGATAACGACGAGCTGCTTAAACACTTGCGCAGGGACCACTACTTCTGCCATTTCTGTGATGCTGACGGTTCTCAGGAATACTACAGGTGTGTTTAACAAGTTCAAATGTGCACAGAAGCCTCACATGGTCATTTAGTTGTTTTTTTTTTGTAATTTGCTTTAAAAATGTTTTACTTTTTTTGGTGTATAATCAAACATTTTTTTGTATTGCTATTTTTAACTTTGCTATCAACAGTGATTATCAGTACCTGAGCGAGCACTTCAGAGAGAGCCACTATCTGTGTGAGGAAGGCCGCTGTGCCACAGAACAGTTCACCCATGCATTCCGCACTGAGATCGACTACAAGGCCCACAAGGCTGCAGCACACAGCAAGAACCGGGCTGAGGCCCGGCAGAACCGCCACATCGACCTACAGTTTAACTACGCTCCGCGACAACAAAGAAGAAATGAAGGTTGGTGAGATGATTATTGTTGTGTGTTTTGAGTGTTGAGAAGAATATTGTTGATATAACTGAAGTTTGAACATTGTGAATGGGAATAAAATATGTGCATGTGTCGCTTAGGTATCTTGACAGGTGACGACTATGAGGAGCAGCGTCACAATCGAGGAGGAGGCAGAGGAGGAAGGCCTCAGGGGGGACAGAAGAGCTGGAGGTACTCCCGGTGAGTCTAAATAAGTTGATTGGATTGTAGCACCAACAACTAGCATGAACTCTGCAAGATACACAAAGATGTGGACGCTATCATGACCCTGGTAACCGGACTGCTGAGCATCCAGAGCAATTGTTGATGAGTGAGAATGGGAAATATTTAATGAATGGCTGCATGAATTTGTCACAACTGAGTGTCTCATAACCTTTTACTGCCAGTCAGTGCGTTTACATGACACTCGAGAAAACAGAATTATTGGGTGAGTCTGACTATGTTTGGATTTTTAAGATGCATGTATATACCTTAGTCTGACTAAAATCAGACCGGATCGGATTTCTCATAGTCGGATTAAAACACCTAGATTATTCGATTGATAGTCGCATTACTCGTGCATGTATACGTTCTATCAGATTGGATTCAGATTTGGCATTCTGCGGAGGCTCGATTTTTTTCCCGTGGCCTTGAGCCAGAAGTAGAAGGATAGCGGTGGTAGAGTCTTTCCTCTGAAATAACCGCAAGCAAGAGCGCCATTGTGCATCTAGTTTGTGTAATTATCATGTACACCATATACGAAATGTACAAAGATGTAGCTTCGTCTTGCTCTTCGTACGCCATCTTTCTCGAATGCCGAGGCAGTTTGTTGTTGCTGGTGACGTAAAGAGGTCAGCTGGAGGTGGCTCTGTTACCACTAGTTGAAATGGGTACAGTGCCACCTATTGTACCGGGGTATGACATGCTTCGGCCAATAATTCGATTTTCTCATAGGCATGTATACTCAGACAATTGCAGTTGTCTGATTGAGTAACATAGTCAAACTATGGCTGTAATCTCACTAAGATGTGCATGTAAACGTACTGACTGTGTGTGTAGATGTGTGACATTCCTTCCTCTGCAATTTCTGCATGGATGTGTAACACCTGGCAGTCCGCAAAGGCTTAACCACACAATATGTTCTCAGTCATGGTGCATTTATGCCATGTATTTGTTTTTCTTCTTGCTTTTTGAGTGCATCTGTGCTTTGTCCACGCAGTGAGGAAGAGGACAGAGAGGTGGCAGCTGCTATGAGGGCATCGTTGGCGATGCATAGACAGGAGGAGAGGGCAGCAGCGCAGGAGAGGAACGCTCCCAAACACTGCCGCGAGGAGAGGATGGAGAGGATGGAAAGGATGGAGAGGATGGAAAGGATGGAAAGGATGGAGAGGACGGAAAGGACGGAGAGAATGGAGAGAACAGAACCAGAAGAGCCCAGACACAGGACCGGACAAATCAAACCAACAAGCAAACCTCCTGGTGAAAAAGAAAGCTATACTTGAAATAGGGTTTAAATTAGAGACATTAGAGACAATTACATGACCAGTATCAGATTCTGAATATTAGTTTGCATGTCAGTTATTCAGCTGTAATGGCTAAGTAGTTGTAGGTTGAAGTATTCACAAGCAGGAACTCTCTCACTGTGCTCACATATACTTCTTGTCTTTTGCTTTTCACAGTAAGAACAATGAAGAGCAGTCCAGAAGAAGATGACTTTCCAGCTTTAGGGGCCACAGCTGCTACATCCATGTAACTTTTTTCACACGCTACAGACTGAAATCCTTTCATGCACCACGTTGTGCTGAAATGTGTAATTTATACTTCTGTTGTTTTGTTTCTCTCCAGTGTAAAGCCAGCTCCTCCTGTGGTAACAGCAGCCCGCGCAGCTTTAAAGGAGGACGACTTCCCCAGCCTCTCAGCTGTCGCTGTCTCATCCCCTATGACCCCGGCTTACTCTGCCCAACCTAAGAAGAGTTCCTCTTTCCATGACGAGGATTTCCCCGCTCTTGTGTCCAAAATACGGCCCTTCAAAGCCGCAGCTCGCAGCAACTCTGCCTGGTCCAGCCATGCAACTGTAGCTAAACCTGCCACGCAACCCCCTTCCTCCTCCCGACCTCCTCCTCCACTCTCATCTGCACCCTCTGGCCCTCAGCCCCTCTCCTCCACATCATCTTCATCCTCACGTAGGAAGAAGAAAGTAGGGGAGAATGGGAAAGCAACATTAACCCGGTCTCCTCCTTCTTCTGATGATGAGAGTGGAGGACTGACGCAGCAGGAGTTCCGCTCAGTGCCAACCATGTTGGACATCTCCTCACTGCTCACCGTTAAAGGAGGCAACAGCAAACCCCCTCCTGTGACCCCCAACCCTCCAAACCTGACCCCCAACCCTGATCCTCCTACCTCTAAGGCCAGCAAGAAGAAAAAACAGCAGAAGAACATAGCTGCTCCCTCTACATCTGTGTCTTCAGCGTCGGGGATGACGCAAAGTGTGAGTGCAGTCTCAGTGGAAACGGCAGCACAGAAGGAGAACGTCCCTGAGAAAACTCGGAGCAAACCCGTTTCTGGTGGTGTGACGTCGGCAGCAATGAGTGTATTGGCGAATGGCCACCCTGAGGAGTCACCACCTGTCATTAAGAAGGCAGCCACAGTAGCCCCTCATCCCAACACAGACCCCCCTCTTGAACAGGAAGAAGAGTTCCCTGCGCTCATGACCAAGAACCCACCACCAGGTAAACATTTGGTCAATAAACTATCCCAAAAATTTTAAAAAATGCTCATCACATTTTGTCAGAGCCCAACATGAAGTCTTCTGGTGGCTTCTTTTGTCCCAACAGACAAAACAATTAAAGACTCACTCTTTACTATCATCATCTGATTATCAAAATAGTAGGCAAAGAATTTTATTTTGATCAACTACTTGTCGGTGCAGCGCTATTTTTATTTTTTTTCACTGTTGATCACAAATCACATCTTTCATATGTGTTTGCTGTTCATCTCAGAGTAACATTGAGTGTATGTTGCAATTGGTCTCGACAGTTACTGTTATTGGGAGCTGACTGTGTACCTGCTTTAATGGTTGCTAGGTGCAGTCTCTTTAAAAAAGACTAATCAGACTGGCTTTCTGGAAGTGAATTGGAAATGCGCCAAATTATCTTTTAAAAATACAAAGTCAATAAGAATTTCCAAAGCAGATCGAAGTCTTGATTGCTAATTTCCCTTCTCATTTGTGTGGCAGTTTTGAAATATATTGTTTGGTCAATATGTAGGCTTATAGAGGTCTGTATTTGCTGAATCAACAGCTGTTTGAATGTCACTGTCAGCTGTATCGATGGCTGTCTCAAAGGATCTCCTAGATTAAATAATCGATCCGTTGATTGAAAGAAAATCAATCCACAACTACTTTGCTCATAGGTCAGATTTTTGGTTGCATTTCAGCTCTGCGCTGTCTATATTTCAGGCTTCAAGAGCTCCTTCCCACTGAAAGCCTCTGCCCCCGCCCAGTCCTCTGCTCTGCCCCCTCCTCCACCTGGCCTGGGAATCTCAGCCCCCAAACCTCCCCCAGGATTCACCGGGATCCCCCTCAACAGCAATGTGTTGGAGCCTCCTCCTTCTGCAGTCAACCTGTGAGATGATCTCCCTTTTTTTTTATACATGATCTCCTTTTGATTTATTCATGATGGCCTTGTCAGGTACTTAGTAGTGTAATGCATTTTTCTTTTTTTTTGGGGGGAAATTTTTTCCAGCCCCCCTAAGGTGTCGAGCAGTGGTTACCTGGTACCGGACGACTTCCACCAGAGGAACTTGGAGCTGATCCAGTCCATTAGAAAGTACCTTCACAACGATGAGTCAAAGTTCAATGAGTTCAAGAACTACTCTGCACAGTTCAGACAGGTACTCGGCACTTAATGGAAAAAATTATCTTTAGAAATATGTGTTCCCATCGTTTATCATACATTTTACTCCTGATTGTGTACTTTTTGGAACATACATAAATTATTATAACAACAAATTGATTCTGTGTTCACTAAACTTTCAAGTACAAGCAACTTACCAATATGCAATTGATGTGGAGACAAAAAGATAATATTATAGTACAGTTCTGTGTTGATAGCTTGATGGCTTCCTCTTTGTTCCCAGAGTGTGATATCAGCAGCCCAGTACCACCACAGCTGTAAGGACCTGCTCGGAGACAACTTCAACCGCATCTTCAACGAGCTGCTGGTGCTCTTGCCGGACACCAGCAAGCAGCAGGAGCTCCTGACTGCCCATGGAGACTGCAAGGCATTGGAGAAGCAGTCAGGCACTGGAGGAGGAAAGAAAAACAAGAACAAGAAGAATGCCTGGCAGACGCCGACCACAGCGGCTAACACCGCAGCCGAGCTGGACTGTCAGGTGTGCCCCATTTGCAGACAGGTACTGGCCCCCAAAGACTTCAACTCCCACAAGACCCTGCACATCAGGGACAGCGAAGAGTTCCCTTCCTTGCAGTCAATTAGCCGTATCATCAGCTAGCCCCTAGTGTTTCCTCATTCAGCTCCGTTTGCCACCATGGGGTGAATTTTCAGTTGCCTCCTGCAGCCCCGTTAAAGTCGTGCAACAGCCAGTGTGGAAACCAGCTGCCTGTTTGCTATGGGAGCACATCCCAGTGGAGTTTGGGGATAGTATCTCATAAAGAATTGGAATAAAGATGGTTTATGGTGATTTTACTTCTCTTGGTAAGTTTGTGTGAATGGTTTCGCAGTTTGCCCAATTTTAACTCCACATCCTTGGAGGACGTCTCCAGCTGGCACTGGTCAAACCAGGGCTAACAGTATATTTAATAAAGAGGAAAGGCAAGATGAGGCTATGCTTGAATGCATTGCTGCCTGATACAAGATCATGATTGACATTTTTTTTACCTTGCTCTGTGTTTTCACTTTAACAGGAGATGACAAAATGTATTTTGTCAAAGTTGATTATGTATTATTCCCCAGCAGGGCTGCTTGGTTAAATAACAAAATAAACACAAACATGTTTAGTTCAACTATTCAGCACCATATTTATTTAAGTATAGCTTTTTAATTGCTTTTTAATATTCATTGCTGTATGCAAAAAAAGGGCCTGTTAATTGTTATGAGTGGGTGGCCAGAGGCATCAAGTCGGAGCGGGAGTGATTTGTTGAAATTGCAACAAATTTTGGTTCACAGATTGAATCTTTGACTTAAAAAAAATAAATAAATGTAATTCTGTTCTCATAACTGACCACTAGGTTTGACTGATTTGGTTACTTTAATGGAGTGGTTGATCAGTGCCACGGTGTGAAAAGAAACAGAACTAAAAACAGAAATAGTGTCCTGTTGAAAATGATCGTAATCAAAAAAAGAAAATCCATATATTTTATTGGTGAAACTTTTTGTTATGAGTTATCACGGATAACTTCCTAGAGCGATCATAATGCATAGAACACTAAAAAAACATCCTGACACACACTCAGCACTCTGCCTCTGTTAGAATTCCAGCTTTGACACACTGTTCGCTCAGTTTGTCAGAGAGGACTGGTTACATCTAGTACACAATCTGTTCGTCTTCTCTCTCAGGACCTTCAGCTTGCACTGCTGCCCACCTGGGTGTGCGTCCGTCTTGTGTTTGCGCGTGTGTCTGAATGAATGTGTACATCATACAGCTGCTTTGTCTTTTTTTCTGTCTGGCTTTAATAAAGCTGTTTCTGTCAGCACTGTGTGTTTCTGTATATTTGTTAGAGGTGTGTGTGCGTCTTTGTCTCTGTGAGTGCGAGAAATGTTAGGTAGGGGGCTGTTTCTGGCCTCTAGATGAATGTAGGTCTAATATTCAATCTCCTTTTATCTCTGTTTTTGGTCTCTGCCTACTACTAAGAAAGATATCTTGATTGGGCTGCTAACTGCTCCACTATGTCCACTACTGTTTAGTGGTGGCTTCTTTTTTTTTCTTTTTTTTTAGAGCTTTTTCAATGGAAACCGCTGCCTGCTGAGGCTTAAAATGACACTGCAGTGCAGTAAGTGAACCTCAAGAGTGAAGTTGCAGCCAGTGAGCTACACAATGAGCCAAAAAGGAGGTAAATAAGCTCAGCAATACAGAGTGGAGCTGCAAACAATTGAGGTGATGGTTCTCTTGATAAATGGTATGATACCAATTGTCACACATTAAAGTCAGGAACAGAAACAGGTAGTCCAAAACATGTTTTCTTTTTTATTGGAGTGACGGTCAGACTGCAGTCCAGACACATTCAGGTAATAGACAGTGACACACATCTCTGTACACAGCGTTTTTACACTGAAGAGGTCAAACACCTTCAGAACAGGAAGAAACATGTTAAAGGGGGAGCACGCTACAAAATCAATATTTACTTGTTTGTTGGTCGATGGGGAATAAAATTTTATTATCAATATTATGGGGGGAGATATCGTAACATCCATGCAATGTTTCATACTGGAGACCACACAAGTGATGGCACCAGCGTCACTACATATCATCACCTTTTATTATCTCAGTCTAACAAAACGACAGCATGATCACACATAACTTTGATTTCGGTGTCAACGGCCCCTTTAAGAGTGGTCAAACAAAGTATTTCCAACAAAGAGTGCATTCTAGTTAATAAATCATCATCATTAATATTGTTTTTTTTAAATTTTATTTTCAGTAGTACAGGACAAACCAGACCCTAGACAGCATCACACACAGGTTCCATTTACTTCAATAACGTACTGTACAATCAACCAATACCACGGTAGTGTACATGGGCCAGAGCACAAAACATAGAGAATGCTTGTATTATTATTTTTTTTTATCTACCACACAGATTGAAAAAGAGACTGAAGCACTGAGAACAATAATACAACCTGACCTGATAGTACCCCAAACTACCTAATAGTACCCCAATATTACCTAGTATCACCATCAATACCCCAGTCTCACTTATCCACAGTTAAAGAGGTAACTAGCAGCCCAGTAATAACCAAGATTTCAAGGACTACACTAGTGGTTTTACATATTGTAGCGTACCAATTTCCTTCCTTTCAAAAGAAACCTAATTTATCACTTTTAATATTTAGTTACTTGAATTGAGCTTGAATTCAGCAGGTGAATCGTGGACCCCCCCACTAACAATGAAAAGATTCACACAGAAGTGAGTGCAGCATGTAAATACATTCAATGAGAATAAATGGTATCAAAATTAATGTTCAGGTCTAATAGGATTTTAAATTTGATTATAAAGTGTCAGCTTCTGAAAAGCATTGCAGTTCCAAGACATGGTCAGACAGCATCCGGTCAATTCATGTCTTGAGTCAAGCTTACATCCATATAATATAAGAATAAGCTAAGATTGCTTCCGGAAATAATTGGCAGAAATGTTCACGCAGCTTGTAGGTAACATACTATAACATGAAAAACCACAACGTGTAGTCCTTTACCTGCATCAAAAGGACTTAATGCTCACCAAACGATACCTCCCAGGGTACCTGAAACCCCGCCCAGTATTTCTGCCAGCACCCAGCACCATTGCACCATTTCCCGAACCACAATACTTTTGTGTTACCCCTCAGTTTATAACATAAACCCACTTTACCATGCACTCACTGCCAGACAGTCTGGGGAATAAAATGTAATTTAAAAAAAAATGAAGTAAAATAAATCATGCTTACGGTAATTTAAGACTGAGTGATCTCAGCTCTGATTTATGGGACTAGATTGAAATTGTTTTAACCCTTTTTTGATACTCTACTTATCTGTTATCTTGTGAGTCGTCAAGTGTCTTCGCTTTTATTTCTACAGTAGATGACCCTTCTTATCTCTCATTATACATTTACCTGGAACACAGAGCCTACACTTTGTTAGCTGACATTTCCTATTGGTGTTGCTCCAGGCCCTGGATACGTGGGTCATGTTAAGGTTTCTTTACAACAATACAAAGTAAAGAAAATGTGAGCATTCTGGTACAGTTTTACCCTGGAGCTTTCAGAAAAGCACGCAGTAATGCATGTGTACGTGTGACCCAACAAGATCATGAGGTCAAGATAACATCATGGAAGAAACAAAGAGCTGTTTGGCTGTGCGGTCGCATTTCTGACAGTAAACTGTGATTAATGTAACACTTGAGGGAATCCTGTCAGCCGGCGAATCTCACTTTGCAAAACATTTTGACATCAACTTAAGAATTACATAGTATTCAATATATAATGAGTTCTATACAACAGTTTCATGCATTATTATCATGATTACTTTTTAAACTCTGGCAGCCACATGTGGCCCCTGCTGCAGTGCCCTCTCTGGTCTGCAGAGGGCGCTGTTTACACATCAGTTAGAATAGTAGGCAAGGCATTCTACAGGTCAATTACATATATATATGTGTGTGTATTTGTATTTGGCTCTGTTCATTAAAAAAAAAGAAAAGAAACCCTCTTAGTTTTTTACTTTGTATTTCAGGTATCTTGAGAGGGACTCTGATAATATATTTTATTTTGGGGAACTGATTCATTGGTGATTTCCTCCTCCGTACTAAAACTTTGACAAACACATGTTCATGAAAATAACTTTTATGCACCACAAAATTTCACACATTCACACATTTCCACACAAACTGAAACAGACCCACATATCTCTCATGCGCGACGACACACATGCACGTGTACACTTGCTGCACATGGACAGCAAGTGTACTCACAGGCTCTCGCTCTCTCTCTCTCTCTCTCTCACACACACACACCAAAACGACAGATTCGCTGATCGCGAGTGTACGTGAATCACGACACAGACACTGTTACACACCGGCATGGTTGGGCATGGTTACTATTTACATCAGGGCCCTCAGTGACCCACATCCACCCAACCCTGTGCCTGTCACCATAGCAACAAATTCTGAAACCCCCCTCCCCCCTCCTTCAATGGCAGGATTGCAGGATCAATTAATTAGCCAGCTAGCGATCCTTAACATCCCACGAACTGATTTTTCTTTTGCCTGAGACAGCACTGAATCCTCCAGTAACCTGACCTCCCTCGCTGAATAAAAGCTTATCTGTAGCCCCCTCTGCTTTGTGATTACATTAAATCCTAGAGACATTAACAACATAGTAGCAACGTGGTAATCAGAAGACAGCAATAAGAACACAGGGCAGTTTGGCAGCTTCTAAAACGTAAACATAAACAGACCTGACTTACCCATGATCTCCCCAGTCGCCCCAATTTACACACACAACGCTCAACATAGAACACTGTCTCAAATAACACACTGCATACATTCCCTGGTACCATGGACGGATTATTACACAACAGGCCCCTGGGCACAGACGGGTGAGAGGCCACCCACACCTGCTAGATAGCAAGCAAGACCTCTGGATCTGAAGTGATGACCACGGTCATTTTAAATCTCTTCGCAGTTGTTCTGCATCCATTTGTTGATTTGAGCGACTCTTTGTGGTTGTTTTGTGTCTCTCTGTAGTTGTTCTGTGTTTCTCTATAGTTGTTTTGCCTCTCTTTGTAGTTGTCTCAATCAGTTGCCTTACTGTGTCTCTTCACTGTCTTTTTCTGTCTCTTTGTTGTTGTTTTGCATCAGTTTGCTGTTTTGTCCCTGTCTTGTTTCTTTTTGTTTTTTTCTGCTGGTTTGTTGCTTTTTAGCAACTCTGTGTAGCTGTCTTGTGTCTCTTTGTAGTTGTTATAGGTATCTTTTTTGTTGTTAATGTCTTTTTGTGTCTCTTTTTAGTTGTTTGTTTCTCTATGCAGGTGTTTTGCACCATTTTGATGACTTTTAGCATCTCGCAGTAGCTTTCTTGTGTTTCTTTGTAGTTGTTTTTGTCTTTTTGTGTCTCTTTGGGGTCTTTTTTGTGGTTGTTTTGTGGTGGTTACTTGTCTCTTTGTAGCTGTTTTGAACGTGTGGTCATGTTGCAACTTTTTGTAGTCATTTGACCTTTCCAACATGAAAATCACTTCAAACAGAGGTTCTGGCTGAGCTGACCCCTGACCCCTTTGGCCTGTGCCCGGTAGGCCCATTCAACAATCCATCCATCCGTGCCTGGCACAGAAATATAACTGAACACTAGAAAGTGATTCACGTTTCCCCAATTCTTAAGAAAAAACACTAACACTAACCAGAGTCATACTGATTCAGCTATCATGTCGCTGTTTTTCTTTAAACGTATTAAAATAAGGATTCAAACCACACCCAGGAAGGCCATAAACACTCGGAAAGATGCTGTAAAAGCTTCTTGACCAATACTACTTTTATTTAAAATTGTCAATTAGCTTTTGAGGATGAAAAGTTCTCTCAGGATCTGTTAGACATACCTCCACATCTTGCAAACTTCACCAGTCAGATAAACGATTTCAGTTTGGAAACTTGCCTGAGATTTGTTAGTACAATTCAAAGACTAGCATGTAATTTGAGACAGTGCCTACAATTGCTCTTATCTGACGGTAACTATCCTACCTACAGTACAGTACATACCTACCTACAGACCTACATAAGAATGTGAGATATTGCACTTGGTCACAAAACATTGTCGTTGTTGTTTTTTTGTTTTACAGCATGTGGAAATCTACTAAATTAAGTCACTGTCTGAGACACACAGTACAGTATGGCACTTAGTTGATGTCTAAGTTTGGAAAACATGCAGATTCAATACACATGATCGCTTTTAACTGCAGCAGGGAAAGATGAGGAAAGACCAGACCGTACTGTAGCTTAAAAAAAACATTCCCCGTACTGTTTGGCATGAAAGGGGATTTTTGACACTTCAATGAATGAAAAGAATAAGACGAAGGTGCTGTATGTGAGTGTCTTTTGCACTATTTTTAGTGCTCTAGTACTGCTTTGTGGTGGAGTCACTCACTTGTTGATCCCTTCATCTCCTTTTCTTCTTCAAAATAGTCTCAACACAACAAAGCAGCCTCTTCTTCTACATTCCCTCTTCTTGTTTTCTTTTTTATCTCATCTGCTCTGATCCAAAGACACTAGTAGGAAATTGGGTTTGACATACAGGCCTAGAAAAAGTGTAGATAAAGCTGGAATGTTAAGGGGAACAAGAGGAGGAAACAAAGAAGAAGAGACCTTTTTTTTTTTCTTTTGACAATTATTGAAAACTCAGTCCAGATCAACACATAAACAGCTGCAGGTGTAACATCACAGGAAGCAATTTGCTATCACCTTCCTCTCATCCCTCTCCTGACCTTTCTCTTCCACCATCAGGTCTACCTTATCTAGTAGATGGGAACCTGGTATGTGGGTGCTGCGTTGTTCTCGGTGAATGGTGGACTCTGGTAGGTCTCTGTGGTCTCGGTGGTGCCGCCGACTGGTGAATTGGAGGGGTATGGCTGGGTGGGCGCGCCGCCGTCCATGTGCTCCGTGGTGAACAGAGTCATGTCTGTGCCAAGCAGATACTTCTGGACCGCACGCACTGTTAGGCCAGCCTACAGGGGGAGAGAGGGGGAGGGGAGGGGTGGAAAAGGTCAGAGAAAACAGTTCCAGGTACTATGGTAGAAAGCAAGCCAGACGAAACCCTGAAAGCTCTGTTTTCATAGGCAGATATGAGTCGCGTAACCACCTTTAAAGGGAAAGGTAACTGTGTCTATAGAAATAAAGCTGACTTGGATTATTTGCATTCTGGCAGAGAGTCAGAAGAGAGGCTTGATATCATCTTTATGGCTGTTGCTTAAAGGAGCATTGTGCGGCATCTAGGAGTGAGGTTGGAGATCGCAAACTGAAGACCCCCTCACTTTACCATCCCCTATGGTGGCCAGCAAAAATGCAAAACAAAACAAAACATGAAAGCTCCAGAGTCAGTGTTTGGTTTGTCCATTCTGGGCTACTGTAGAAAAGATGGCGGTACAATATGGTGGACTGGAAGAGGACCTGCTCCCCTGGCAGATATAAAAAGGCTCATTCTAAATAACAAAAAACACAACGATTCTTCGTGTCAGGGGATTATACACCAATGAAAACTTAATTGTGAATATTATATTCCATTGCTGCCAATAGATCCCCCTAAACCAGACCCAGTGGGCCTTCAAATTAAAGACTATGGGTCTGGTTAGTTTAGCATAAAGACCAGGCCACAGATAAAGGGCTTTTCTTTCTTTCTTTCTTTCTTTCTTTCTTACTGATTAACCAAACAAAATAGAAAATGTTCATTTATGACAGTTAGAGGGGCTGGTTAGTCGATTTTTCTTATATTTGGAAAGAGTCAGAACAGCTGTTTCCAACTATTTCCAGTCTTTGTGCTAAACTGCAGCTGGTAAAGGTTTTATATCTGACAGACAAATATCAATCAATCAATTTATATTTGTATTGCGCTGAGTCACAGCAAAGGGTAATCTTGTGACACTTTCCAATTTGAGCAGGTCTTGTCCATACTCTTGTATTAATTAATTTATATATGTGAGTGGTATCAATCTTACCATCTAACTCTTCGCCAGAAAGCAAACAAGTGTATTTCCCAAAATGCAAAACCTTACAATTGTACTGTATCCATTGAGCTCAACCAAAGGTGAGCTTAAATGTTTAGAAGAGGACGATGGCACCTCCAAACTCACAAGCCTCATGGATAACTAATGCATAGAAATATCTAGCAGGGTTCCGAGGTTGCATGACCAGCTTCTCACCTTCGATTCAGTCAGAAAAGGATTACTGTCACTAGTTTAGCTCAAGGGTGGATTATGAAAGGGGCCTCCCAGGCACAGGCACAGGGGCCAGCCTGGTCAGAGTGCCTCTAATCCAGAGCATTCGTTTGAAGTGTTATTAACTTCTCCTTTTTGGAAATTCAGATTGCTCAGTCAGAAATGGGGAAGTCCTGATCATGGCGACTCCCCCATGTGCAATATACTGACATTATTAAATAGCTTTACAACTCAAAGCAGTTTTAATGAGCTGTTTTATACCATCAGCAACATTTTAAAGTCATGGGAGACCTGCAAGATGTAGTTCTGCCCATAGTTTAGGTGTTATTGGACATTTACTCAATGTCTGTGTGTATCTTCTGCAATCCTGAATGGAAAATTGAAGAATGGAAAACATTTTGTACAGTATAGGTGTTAGAAACGCTCATGGTAATGTTTCAGTGGAGGAGAACATGTTTCAGTCATCTGTTTTCATCTGCCGAGCCTCTCCGGACCTAAAGATGAGAGACTTACTATCCAGAAAAACATGAGTAAACTCAGCCTTAATGTATTCCTATATGAACATTTACATGTGTGTGTATGTGCGTATCTGTACGTATAAGTCTATGTAGCTGCATGTTCTCACCCAGGTGATTATGGAGAAGAAAGAGAAGGCGATCGCAGCCCGGGCTGCATCTGCCCCCTGGTTGAGTGGCAGCTCATCGGCCGTGGTCCGAGACCATTGATTGGCCAGGAAACAGAAGCTTACAAAGTACAGGAAGGTCCAGAAACCTGCCAGAAAACCAGCAGAACAATCACACTTTGTTACAGGAGGGAAAAAAGGTAATTTCCAAGATAGCTTTAGACATGAAACACGAGGTGCAGAAGTGGTGCAGACGTCCTGACCCACAGTGCTTTGTTCCCTTCAGAAGTTAAAAGAACTCAGTCTCTGCTACCTTTTTATACAACATTGCAGGTTTCATTTCTCTTGCTGCGTTGTGGTATAACAAAGCAGTAAGCTGAAAGTCACCTGAAGCCATGTTGTGCTACATTTAGGGGATATAGGGTTACGTCTTAGGGTTTGTTTCTAAACTTGTGTCCTGCACTTCCTGGCTCGTGGGAAGCTGCAAGAATTATGTCAAAAATGAAATAAAATCTATTTCTGGCAATTCTGGTCGCGATGGCCTGCTCACCCGAGAAGCCGATCTCAAGCATGATAGCCTTCTTCCTGTCTTTGACAGAGCTGATGGAGGAGAACTTGAAGTCGAGCAGGCCGAAGAAGGTGCACGCCAGCAGTCCCACCAGGCCCACGAACACGCCATAGTTGCAGGCGTCTGCGTTCTTGTTGAAGACACAGTAAAGACGCTCACTGCCAATGTTAACATAGCCCTCGTTCACGATGGAGGCAAAGACCACCAGGGAAAATATCTGCAGACAGGGGAGAGGCAGAGGAGATGGAATAAGAGATAAAGATCATGTAAATATGACAATCAACATATCTCCACCGTTCTCTTATTGCCTCCCTCACACAAACATTGTTGCAGCCTCGCTGGAAACAGGACCACTACTGGAGAGCGCCTCTTTGAGCGTGCTCCGACCAAAGGCATTAACCTAATTTCCTCTCTTTCTCTCTGACTGACTGAAGAGGTGGATGCTTCACTTCCCCTCAAGAATCGCACAGTCCTGAGGCGGTGTGTGCGCCAAAAGAAGAAGTGTGATAAAGGTTTTTATAGCATTTTCTTTTTTTCTGTTGGTTCATTTTTTTTTTTAAATCTTTAGGTCTGATCTGAAGTTAATTGTATTTCTTCCTACCTCTGCTCTGGACTCACACACAGATCAGCTGACTAACACTCGCTGGGAGAACAGGGCCATGTGACACATACACATGCAGACATGCACTCAGACTTGGGGGTTTGGGTCACATGATGGTGGAGGGCCACACAATGGGATAATGCCGGGTCCACATTTTAAACTGATCACATGTGTGGATATAATCTGAGCAGAGAGACACTCAGGTGCTTTTAGCTGACCAGCATGATAAAGCTGCTTATATGTGCGTGTCAAAGTACTGCATCTCCAAATGGAAAATTCTACTAATTTCTTTGCATGATTTAAACATATGAAAGCGTATGTACAGTGGAAACTTGCAAAAAATGTTAAGCTCAACTGCTCAATCATTTCCCCTGCACTTGTCTCATGTGATTTACTCCTGTGATCTTAAAAGAGGAACTATGTGCTACATAGTGCATCTTTAATTAGTGCACTTCTTGAAGTCAGCTGTAGGATTTACAGTATGTAAAATAAGGGATTTCTGGGGTATTTTCTGCTGCTCATGTTTATAACCAATGGTTTAAAAAGTCACTAAGTACCTTCACAAGTACTGTAATGGAGCACATTTGTAACTTCGTTGTATTTTACTCAGGTATTTCTAGTCTTTTTTTACTTCAGGAACCACTGGATTAAACTAAAGTTGTGAAACTAAAAAAGCTCCACCCTTACGAGTTAAAACATCAAAATGGTTCTGATGCATTGTTGCATCAATATAAATAATCTAATGATGTCATATATCAATACTTCAGTAACAGGAGACATTTTCTGCATTAAAAACTACATCTACTTCCTGTACACCTTTTTGTAATGGAGTATTTTTGAAGGTGCTGGATTGGTACCCTAACTTAAAGGGTAACGCCGCCCAGTTGTTCCCACATTAGAGTGTGTTTACAGGTTTTGGGGAGTACTACTGCATGTGTGAAAAAAATCAAAATAAAGTATAAAACCCTTTGTGGCTCCAGAGGAAGCTGAATGTAATCTAATAATTGCCTCCAGTGATGTCACTCAGTGGCTACACTGCACTGTGGGCAATGTAGGCACCATGTTTTCAAAAAGAAAGAAGAATGCATGGGATAGAGAAAGCTGATATCTCTGGTTTGCTGCATTGATTCTGATCTGTTCAAAATGAATCCAACATCCAGCCGATAGGAGAGTGCAATGTCAGACCAACGGCCTGCTTTCCAAAACATGGCGCCTACATTAACCACAATGCAACTTAGCCACCAAGTTGTTTTTTGTTTGTTTTTTTCACATATGCAGTGTTACTCCTCAACACCTGTAAACACACTTTGATATGTAAAATTGGTGGCGTTACCCTTTAAGTAAAGCATCTGAGAGATTTTCCATGTCTGATTGCAGCTGCACAGATAAATATCTAGATGTGATGATGCAGAATCTACGTTTAGGAGGTTTTCAGCTGCAGTGGGAAAATGGACAATTAAGCTTGAGAGCGCATTAGTCTGGATTGTTTTTGAAAGGATCGATGTGGACTATTCGCACTGACGCTCCACATGCCCCGTGCAATAGGCTGATAATGTATGACAGAGCTCTGAAGTAAATGGCGCGTATATATTAATAGGTACACAATTAATATAGTACCTACACTCACACTCATGAAACCAGAGACTCGTCAGGAGGACATCGTTCCTTTCATTCCTTGGATGGCTTCCTCCGCTCTGTGTTTTCAGAGGAGACCTTCTCCGTGTCACCCAAAGGTGATGCGTTACATCAAGCGTCAGGGCACGACGCGTCTCCGTGGCCCTGCGTGCGTAATGGGGACCGCGGACCAATCACAGGTGGGATGACGGACGACGACCGTTTAGGGTAAATCAGCAAAATCATTAGCTGGAAATGGGATTGGCGATGTAAACGAAGAAGGCGCGTGTGGTAAATCGCTCGTTTTACTTTAGAGACTACATTAAAAAAATCTAATCAAATAAAGAATAACAGGAAGGGAGGGAGACTGAGGGATGAATAGGTTATGGCCTTTCTCATTTTTCTCCACAATCCAGGTCTACTGCACATCTTTGGTTGCATCTATAAACCAATAATAAAGCAGGGCTTATTAAAAATAAACATAGGTGCGCTACTGCCCCAGAAAAACATCTGTAGTGAGACCAGTTTCATGGTCAGGGTGTCAGACACCACCAGGCCTTGGTTACACCCTGTACGGCACATTTTCTCTGTGAAGACGCTCCGACAGACACAGTCAGTCCGCGGTTTCCATTTTCACACCCCGCTCATCAATTATCGCTGGATTTCTAGGCTCTATATTTGCAGTGAGAACACGTCACGGGTCTCGCGCAGCAACGACAACAGAGAGGAACCCCCCCACCACCACCACACACACACACACACACACACACGTTCATACATACACACACACACACACACACACACATCCAAAACAGCAGTACCGGAAAAACCCCGTTCTCACCCAGGACAGCACTCTGAGGATGGTCTGCGGCTGTTTGGCGAAGGCTAACGGGTCGATAGTGGACCCGGCCCGGCCCGCTCCGAACGATCCCACTCCGTCCATCTTCTGCGGCTCTCTCTCGCTCTCTGTGCGCTCCTCGCGGCTCCACGCTCCCGGCTCCACGGCAGGATGGATGCGCTGCTGCTCTCCGCTGTAGGGACGGGTCCTGCGCGTACCCAAAGGCGCGCGGGCAAGGCGCGCGCAAAGGAGCGTGCTCGGGGCCGACGTGCCCGCGCAGTGACAAGCCATTTAGACGCAATTTAATCACGCCAATAGATCTGTTGTGCCTTGAACACACAGCAGCATCGAAACAAGCACTGGTCAGTTTAGAGGTTTGGGATTTTTTTTTTTTTTTTTTGCTTCCATAACATAAATAAAATAAATGTACATAAATAATAAAAAAAATAGCTAGATGGCATCATTTAAAAAAACCAAAATAAAATAAAATAATTGACTGTCTTAATGAAAGAAATCGACTGGGGTCGTTCTATTGTTCTCATTTTTTGTCTAAAAATATAGATCTATGATTTTTTTTTTATACATATCTTATTATTCATATTTACATTTTACAATATCTTTATCAGCCATTCTCTCAAAATTAGAGTCTCCCAAACTCGGAGCCAGAAATCTCCCCTTCAGCAGTCGTAGCTTTATAGTTTTTAGTCATATCTCAAGGTTTTTATGCGACATTCACAGTCTTATTTATATACCATACTATACCTAAAAACAAGGTGAAAATAGATTTTTTTTTTCTTTAAAAGAGATGTCCATAATTCTCCATGTAGACCTTTATCCAATGATCATATTTCTCTTCTGGAAATGTATGCAAATTAGACCATATTTAGTTAGAAAAAGCCTTATCTGCTTTTTAAACTCAAAATTTCAGAAAACTGAAAAATACACAAGAATAATTGTCTTATGGGGATAGTTTTCTTCTATTAGTAAGCGAATGGACCCTTTTCACCTGTAGTGTTTTCACAGTACTCTAAAGGTCAGCTCTGGTAATTTAGTACTGTACATCCATGAAGACTGCTCGAAATCGAAGCAGCAGAGGTCAAGATGTCCTGACTTTGAAGCACTATCGCTGGATAATTTGCCATTATGCAATTTAATGGCATCTTTGGCAGTCATCCAAATGTTTCAAGCTCCATGGACTCGTTTCTAGTGCAGATTTTCTGACTTAAAAAAAAAATGGAGTATGTCTGAAGCCAAATCAAAGATAACCTTGATGTCATTGTGGCCTCCAATTGTTAGTTTTTTCAGACTTAAGTCAGCTCCCCTCAGGGCCACAAACAACTTCATAGAACCTTTTTTCACATGCTGAGAGGTCAAATTCTACATTTCTTCAAGTGCAGCGTTCCTTCAAGGCAGGTCCTGCGTTACTGACTGCACTATTGTTTTCCGCACCAGTTGTGGGGTTGTAAATTATACAGACTGTATGGATGTTTGTCCTGTGGGAGGGGCCTTGTGTCAAAACATACTATATGGGTATTATATGTGTGGTCACCAAACTCACTGTGCCAGTAATAGGAATACATTGAATTGTCCCACATGAGGGAGTCTTCAAGAGGGCTCTTTTCCCTGAGACAAATGACTGAAATAGGTGGAGAAAAAAACCTGTATACTATTCATGTGTAGCACCCTTAAATACTAATAAATAATCAAATCTCGCTTAGATTTTACGGAAGACAAACCCAAAGTGAACACGACCTCATTGTCCTCAATAGCAGACACAGGCCTGGAGCTACTATAGATGTTGGACTCCATCCACATAGGACAATAGACTGAGTGAAAACTCCTGCCTGAATCGTTCATCAGTCACAAACGTTGCAAAGTAATAAAATGTGAAATGGAGTCTCATGATGATGCCTCTGTGCCAAATACCACAACACAGTATAGTCACAAGTCCCTTATCATGGGATATTTAATCATCATGGCCAACAATGAATATTTATCTGAACACTGAACAGTCTCAACCAATGAAATGAAAACCAGCGACTGTCCAGCAAAAGAAAGTCTACAGTCTGGGTAAAAAGTCTGAGTGAGGATCTGATCTCAGGCATTAGTGCTGTAAATCCTTTATTAAGTTAGTGGAAACACCAACGTGTTCCAACTCATAAGAGTCTTCATCAAGGCAACAAAATAGAAATAAAAAAAAAACCTTTTACTTGCCAAAAGGTAGGCTATATTCTACATACTAATATCACATTATTATTATAGTTAATACAATTAAGCTTAATAGTGAAAAACACAAATAGGATCTGAGTATCGATGAGATATAAGAGCTGATCATTCACATCTGGTGCTGGTAGTATTTCAGTGATTACATACTGGTAGTCCAGTACTCTGTTAAAAAAAAAATTACTCAAGAAAAAGCAGTGAAGGAATGTAACTAAGTGCATTTACTCAAGTACCTTATGTCCAATCTTGAGGTACTTGAGGTGCTTGAGTGTTTGCATTTTCTGGTTCTTTATCCTTCCACTCCACTAAATGTTGGAGGCAACTATTGTTCTTTTACTCATTACATTTGAATTCTAACTTTAGTTACTTGTTACCTTTCAGATGACATGCTGCAGCAGAGCCAAATGAGTGCATGTTTGATTTAAACCATTTTATAGACAAACAGATAAACAGAAGACGCTGATTCCAATAACCTGAAAAATGCTGAGTATTGGATCTGTTGATTGGTCTCGCCAATAATCAATCGTCCCATAGCAAACGGTATATGCATACATGTAAATATATGTATAATCTACTTTTACTTGTTGATATTCATTCTTCATTTTTGACAGAAAGTTACTTTGGATCCTTAATTACAATTTTTATCACTAAAAGTAATATTTCAACATGATCTCTTTACTTCTACTCAAGTATAACATGTAGGTACTTTCAGGGGTGCAGATTGATGTCAGGATTGGGGGGGACACAAATGTGATTTTTTTATTTTTTTGCAACTCGTACCATGCCACCATAAATCACAACTTTGTAGAGGCTCGCCATATCATTAAAAAAGTAATGCACAGGGAATCATTCATGTGCTTACCTTTCTTGTTTATTTGTCCTAAACAGCCAACAGCGTGTATCACAGCTTACTTAACTGTTATATTAGTAAATCATAATTTTAAGGGTCTCGGGCATGTAATGTCTACCCATGTTCTTATCTTTCGCCTCCCTCCAACCCTCCCAGATCCCCAATTCTTCTCACCATTTTCCTTTTTTCCCAGTGTATGGGACTATACTAAGTTGTGTAAACTAACTGATCATGTTACCCATACCCATTTATTTGCATTGTAGTGGAGGACACCAGAGATGGAATGTGGAGTCAGAAATATATTTGTCAAACATTATTTGTTCCACCATTTCAATAATTTCTTTTTAGATGTGAATCTAAAATGTGAAGAACGTGAAGTCTGAAAATACATTTGTTCAATTTTTTTTTTTTTTTGGGGGGGGGGGAGGACAATTCATGTTTTTCAGAAATTGGGGGGGGGGGGGGGGGGGGGGGGGGTCATGTCCCTCCCGTCCCCCTCGGGATCTGCACCCATGGGTACTTTATACAACACTGAGTAAAAGAAATGCCACAGTGTAAAAATACTCAAGTAAAAGTTCTGCTTTAAAAGTAAATATTGCTTCAGAACTGTAGTGGAGTAGAAGTATAAAGCAGCAGGAAAGTGAAATACTCGAGTTGAGTACGACTACGTCAAAATTGTACTTACGAACAGTACTCGAGTAAAATGGCTAACTGGAGCTGCCGTGTACAAGATCATGCACAGCTGGCTCGCACCACTAGAGGTCAGTCACAGTTTCTTAAGAATTGCATATTTTGTAAGTCGTGTTGAAAGGAGGAGAAAAAAACTGTCATAAAAAAGAAAGTAGTCACAATCAGGGTCGAGGATGGACATATAAAAAAACAGAAATGTTATAATACCATGAGAACAGTCAAACAAATAGTAGCAGTGGAGCATTAGACTTAGTTTTGAGTGTGTTTGTGTGTGTCAGCTGGTTCCTTAAATAACAATATAGTGATCAGAGAGTTTATTAATAACACAAGGACAGATCAGGTCACATGCCAGGTTCTGGCCTCAAAGCACCTTGACTGGAGGGGAGAAGGATCTCACATGACACTTGGACTGAGCGGGGGCAATTATCTATTAATCCACCGATCTAATACCTATTTATTGCTAGTTTTCTTAATGACAAATGGCCAGAACATGTCCCCAGAGGCCAAAGTGGTTAAACATAGCTGTTTTTGTCCAACAAACACACAAAACACTCACATAAAACAGAAAAGCACAAGCAAATGATCATTTTTGAGAAACTGTAATCAGCAAAATATATGTATTTTCAATTAATATAATCACTTAAATGATTAATTACACATCAGAACAACATAATTACTGTTTTCAGCATTTAAATATGGAAATAAATTAGCATACTCTCTGTAGGTGTACCACGCACAAAGTGAAGATGGTATGACAATGAAAAAACATTCAGTGATCATCACTTTGTAAAATATATATAAATGCATTTCTCTTTTAGCAGTGACAGCTGAGATGATGGCAATGATATAATAAACATTTTTCACACATTCAAGAATGTGATAGTGTTTTTCTGGTTTATCAACAGACCATAGATGTACTGCTTTAACAGAAAAATCAGACTGGATGTAGGTTTATAATATAAGATGACCAGAATTATCGAGAGGTTTAGTTAAACTCTGTCATGGTTTTGACCTGAGAAACAGAGAGGAAGACTTTGTGTATCTATCGATTCATTACCACATCAGTTGTATTTATCAACCACAAAACAAGAAAAGCCATTAAACATGTACCACACATCTCTCTTCACACACATTTGCTCCAGAGTTTGCTCCACTTTGTTGTCCTGCTACTCAAAGCAACATTTTGCACCGACTCAGTCACACGAGCCATCTTTCCATCCATCTTTCCACCTCTCGTCCACGCGGGAGCAGTCGAACTCAGGCTTGCCCAGTCGGACGTTGACATCATTGTGGATACCACACAGCCACTGAGAGAGAGTGTGGCGACTCCTGGTGTCGGGCTGATTGGTTTTTAATCTGCGGAGAGGAAATAGTGCCTTTAGAAATTGCCTGCTCTTCGTCGTAAAACGAGGAAATGTGACAGCTGCAGATCCGTTTGCCTTCTTGAGCTTAAACCAAAGATGAGGGAAGAAAAGATCAGTGGCTCTCCACTGTGTAACCAAGTAGGGATGCTGCAACTTTGAACAGAAATGTAAAGCAGGTGCATAGAAATACTTTATATAAAGCATGTTAAAAATAACTGCTGAGATCATTTCAGTTTAAGCACAAATCTACTCCAAATTAAGATGCTGCAGTATCTGATATGTGCCTGCATATTAAATCTAAAGCAGCACAGCGGTCTGACCTGCCCCTGAGGTCTTCTGCGCACTCTTCACAGGGGAAGAACTTGGAGAAAAGGTTGATGAACTGCCCCATCTCTTGCTGCTGGGTAGAAGACGGTTGGTCGGGGTAATACGCTGCCATAGTGTGCAGGAAGGACCAGGTGTTGCGCCCCAACTCCTGCCTGTCCAAGGGACACTCTGGGTCTTGTTGTGGCTCTGAATCAACAGCTTGGGTCTCCTGAAAAGTCACACAGATGTGGGTATTCAGACACAAACAGATGGCAAGTCAAATAACTTATTTTCGTCCCTTGGACTTTTGTATCAAATAACTATGAGGATTATATTCAAGGTTTTGGATCAGATGAGGACACAATGTGTCTCTGCACTGTGGCTCCAAAGGCCGCCTGGCACAACAGCATGAAACCCACTAGTAAACAAACTTTCTGGTAAAGCTTTAGGGAGAACAACATTATGAAAGTATATCAGTTCATAAACCATCTTCAAGTAAAGCCTCAAGACTGTAAAAGTAATAATCCAACAGATCCTCAGAAAAAGCCTGTCAACCAGCCGTGACCTCCTGTCACCTGTACAGCAGATGTCGTCTGTTTCTTCTGGACCTTCATCCACGATTTAAAGTCCGTACAAGCCCTGCACGGCTTCTTCTTCACACCACCGGTCTGCTCCTGCTCTTTACCGGCACTCTCCTCCGGTTGTCGGCCGCCCACTGCGAACGGAAAACCTTCAAAACCGGGCGGGCTGGCGGCTTGTGATCCCCTCGGTCCTGTGGGCGCAGCCATGTTCGATATAAGCTAGAAACTCCGACCGAGCCGTAATGTCCACACACGTCAGGAACGTCGGGCGGGTGAAACGCAGTTACCTCGGACCGGACACATTACCGCTTTTTTAATATTTCATTCGACTGTGCGGACAGTGTCATGGTTACGCCACACACTTCCCGGTTGGTGTCGGCGATAAGGATACGTGAGACAAAATGTGCGTAACTGTTGTTTCACCCGGACCTTTCATGCGCACGGAACGTGTTCCGGTTTGCGATGTCAGTCATCTGTGCATGCAGCGGAGTGTAGCATCTGTCAAAGTGTAAATTCTATTGTTTTACGTCATTGTAAACTGTTGTCATTGTATTTGTTTTGTGAGGATACAGTTTATATCTACGTTTGGTGGTGACCAATTGTTTTTAATCCGTTTTGTCACCTGTTCAGTCCCACTGGTGGGCTGGTTAGCCGGGTGGCTAACAAAGCTAACAACTGTGGAGTGACACGTTTCTGTTACTATTTTCTCTCCTTGGCAGTGTAGCTGTTGTCCAACTGAACGGACACAATGGGGATCTTGGAGAAAATCGCGGAAATAGAGAGAGAAATCTCTCGGACACAGAAAAACAAAGGTGAGAGAGGAGCAGTCGCGGTGCTAACTATTAGCCACGCCATGAGCGAACTTGTAGGCAGCTCTGTGTGTGTGTGTGCGTGTGTTTCAGTGTCCTCGGTCCGTGTTGTGTTACCAATTTTTCAAATTCAAGGAGTTGCCTTAACTGACACTGTAAGATTGATGATAATTACCAATACAACTATAAGACAATACTCCATTAATATAGAATAATAATTAAACTAAACCCCCAACGTAGTGGTTATGGTGGTGTTACAACTGAATAGAAACCTGCTAGTTATCACCAACATATTTTGCTGTCAGACACCTTTATTAGACTGACACCCTATAAGGTCATCATATTTGTCAGAGATTTTAATTGTTTTATTCTTTCTTCCAGCCACTGAGTACCATCTGGGTTTGCTCAAGGCCAAGCTAGCCAAATACAGAGCTCAGCTCCTGGAGCCCTCCAAGTCAGCAGGGGCCAAAGGAGAGGGCTTCGATGTCATGAAATCAGGGGATGCTCGTGTTGCTCTAATCGGTTTTCCCTCTGTGGGTAAGGTACGTAAACGTGACAGGTTTTTGTGCTTTCCATTGTAGATCTGGGAAATAAACACAAACAATTTTTTTTTTTACTACTGTTTTGCCTTAATCTTGTGCCTCGAATACAACTAACTCACTAACAAAGGCACCAGAAAAATAAGTTAAACAAAATCTGAATATTCAAATGTTGTGCTCATCTAATTGAATCCCCTGTTATCTCCTGCAGTCCACTTTCCTTAGTTTGATGACATCAACAGCCAGCGAAGCTGCTTCTTATGAGTTCACTACCCTTACCTGCATACCTGGTGTCATAGAGGTATGCAGATTCACACCCTTGCATATCTGAACACTTGAAGCGCTAACAGTTCCTAATAATGTGTCATTTACACTGTTTATATTTGCGCTTTAGTACAAAGGAGCCAACATCCAGTTACTGGATCTGCCAGGAATCATTGAGGGAGCTGCCCAAGGTAAGCTTAGGTTTAGTGTTTTGCACAAGCTCAAAGTGAGCAGATATTGGAGCGCTGTAATATATCTGTCATATTACTATGATGTTACATCAGTTGTAAATAAGAGACGCCCAATAAATAAAATTAAATGAGAATCAAAACAAACCAAGTTGCTGTTTATGGATACACTTTGATATATTATAGGAAAGGGTAGAGGTCGACAGGTCATTGCAGTTGCCAGGACAGCGGACGTCGTCATCATGATGTTGGATGCCACCAAAGGAGATGTTCAGAGGTGTGTGATGCCCAGTTTGTGTGTGTTAGCAAGTCTAGGGGGTTGAGGGGCAAGAGTATTTTCATCAACTTATTCTTGCGTTAAACTCCTTTTTTTAATCTTTCTAGAGAACTTTTGGAGAAAGAGTTGGAGTCAGTGGGCATTAGACTCAACAGGCTAAAACCGAATATTTATTTCAAGGTATGTTTTCTGTTGTCAATTTTGAAAGTAGGTATTATGAAAAGTTACAAATGGCACTGGCGAAGGCCTTCATGAAAAATATTTAGAAACTGCACTCGATAGGTGAAATCAACAATACTATAGTGGGTTTTCCATGTCTCTTCTCGAGCACACGTTTGCTTAGCCCAACTGCCAATCAGAGTGGCTCCGCCCGCAATTTTACATGCGCAGTTTGACAGCATCTGAAAAGCTGCCAGCAAGGGCCGACGAGTGCCAACAATGCAGTGCACACAGCAAAAACTAGGGCCACAGACACTCATCGACTGTCCGACATTGCTAGACAGCCGATTGTTGGCCTTGTCCGGCCATTCATATGATTTTCAAAACATCCATGCTAGCTTGTCATCGATAGCAATAAGTACACAGACTGTCATACAAAACAAATGTGTAATCTCTCTCTCTCTCTGTAGCCCAAGAAAGGTGGTGGCCTCTCCTACAACTCCACCGTTCCACTCACCCACTGCTCAGAAAAGCTTGTTCAGCTCATCCTTCACGAATACAGTATCCTTCATTCTACCAGTGTCAGAAGAGGCTGCATATTTCTGACTTTTCAGTCTTTTCTTCATGGGACTTGTAAATATGTCAGTAGTTTTTGTTTGATTTCTTTAACTCCTTCTCCTCAGAAATCTTTAATGCGGAAGTTCTCTTCAGGGAGGACAGCACACCAGACGAGTTCATCGATGTCATCGTTGGGAACAGAGTTTACATGCCTTGCCTATATGTATGTCGGTACTTGCCAGCTGGGATGAGTCAAAGCCTTGTACTGCTAACCTTTAACTGTTTGGAAGTCAAAGATGTTTTTCATTTGTAAAGTGAAAACCGGAAAAATCCCTCTCACTATTTGTTGTTGTGAGGTTGTGGTGATTCGCTCTAGTTTGTCTGTTTCTTCGGATCGTGTACATTTGTTTGTCTTTTCCCCCTCATATCATTTGTGGTATTTACAGGTGTACAATAAGGTGGATCAAATCTCCATCGAGGAGGTGGACCGCCTGGCTCGCAGACCTAACAGTGCTGTCATCAGGTCAGATATCAGAATATATTTGTGAATAATAGCTGTCTCGGTTTTTTCATATGTTTACGTGGGTTGATCATAATGCACCTTTTTTGTGTCCATCTGCATATTTCAGCTGTGGGATGAAGTTGAACCTGGACTACCTTCTGGAGACGTTGTGGGAATACCTGGCTCTGATTTGCATTTATACGAAGAAAAGAGGAGGTATACACCTTTCCCCTCATGCAGTCAGTGAGTCTGTCACATGCACATGAATGCATATCTTTTTCTAAATCAGTTTCTCCATTTTCTATTAGAGCGCCCGGACTTTAATGATGCCATCATTATGCGAAGAGGAGCAAGTGTAGAACATGTGGTAAGTAATTCACACATGAATTCACACATATTCTGTTAATGCCAAAATCAACATTTGTACATAAATACTAACACTACTGGAAGCAGCTCTACAGTGTGCTCTCTGACATGATTTCAAATATGTCCATTTTGCTTTTTCCTCGCAGTGCCATCGAATCCACAGAACCTTAGTCGGTCAGTTCAAATACGCTCTGGTTTGGGTAAGTCCAAGTTTTCAGAGGCAGTGACCCTCAGGAACTTAACTCCTTGTCCTTTTGTCCTACAAACAGTTTGAACAAAACATACCTGGGTCGCAATTCACCAATTTGGTTCAGCGAGTAGAATTTCTGTTTAGTAATTTGGGAAAAACAGAGCACTTAACAGCGGGTAAGGGGTCATGATTTTTACTGCATATGACCATTAAGTTATTTAACAACAAAAGCCGCTGGACAACTGAACTGCAAAACTGCAAAACTTGTCACACATGAAGGGAAATTCTATGACAGTGGGATTGGCATGACTTGGGATTCAGTATTCTTTTGAAAAATGTGATACAGTGGTGTGAAGGCAGCTTAACTGTAGGGAATACTTGAGGATTTGCTTTACTTGACATTATCAAAATTTGATTTCCACTGCTGCATATCCTGTATCACTTGTTCGTTACTACAAGAATCGTGTTGCTGGTCATGGGTATCATCAGTATCTTATTCTGCAATCTAGTTCAATATGTGGTGATTTACTTTATTTTAAACTCAAAAAGGAAAACTCTGAACTGTACCGTCTGTTGATCCTCCAGGGAACCAGTACCAAGTACAGCCCTCAAAGGGTAGGCCTTACACACATCATGGAGCACGAGGACGTCATCCAGGTTGTTAAGAAGTAAAGAGAAGCTCCTGACTGGACCGAGGAGAGACTGAGCAGGAGGAGGGACACTTTCGTTGAAAGGGTTCTAATAATATTCACTGTACAATAGACACACAGCAATGAGAAATTAGCCACCATTCTTACTTTGTATATGAAAATCAACAAAACACGTTTGGAGAGGGGGTCAGAGTTGAGTTGGCTGTGGGCAGGAAATGGTGTGTTTTACGTTTTGATGAAGATCAAGAAGATGCATTGATTCAAGGAGACAATGGATAAAAAAAATAAAGTCCATAAAACTTTAAATGAATCCTTGTTTTTCTTTTCTTATCGGTAAAGACTCCGTCTCACCTGGTTTAAATCCAGTCACATGAAAATGAATCACCTGTAAGACCGAGGATTTTTGGTCATGTGGGCCCAGCAGAAACGTTACCATCCTTTAAGGTAACACTGTGTAACTCCTTTTACCTTAACAGCTTCAAAATCATGTTGACGGTACAGTGTCTTGTAATGAGGTGAATGGTGTCTCTGTCTTAGCCACTCTGCCCACCTATCACTTCTTTCTGCACTATGACTCATTGCTCTTTTCGTAATTATTTGTAATATTTCTTACTTCCAATATATTTTGATAAGAGTACTTCCGCTCTGTTACGTCTCTTGTGACATGTGGAATCCACCGTGTAGCAAAGAGGAGTAAATGTCCTTGTGAACTGAAGCAGGTGTACATTTTTGCTGCTGATTTTAAACAAGTTTCCAATAAAATGTCATCAGTTGAAAGCGGAACGAAAAGCTGCCGAACTTCCACAGTCGGACCTTTACTGCGTGACATCCAGCGGAAGTAAACAAAAGCAAACGTAAGTGACTGACAGCGATGCTGCATTTGTGCAGTGAATGAGCCGGAAATCGATACTGTAGTGATGTGAAAGCGCAGCTAATTATTGAATTTCATATAAACTACAATGTCTTCAGTTAAATGTTTGAGAGAGTTTGTCAACGAGCGACTAACAGCTGCTGCTGAAGAAATATTCACAGTTTTTAAACAAACTATCGTCGAGTACGAGGAAGAGATCGACCGTCAGCGAAAACTGCTGGACATCGTTTGGAAACCTGAAATAAGGCTACACAGGATAGGTTTGTGAAACTTGACTCTGCTAATGACACAAAACACACACATTTGATTCTTAGATTTGTATATTTTTTTTACTAATCTCCTCACATGTTTTCATGTCTTTTTTACCATCACAGTCTTTTCTTAATTGTTTTGTTGTGTGTCCCTCCAGAGCTCCCACAGCAACATGTCTGTAAGGAGGAGGAGGTTCTCACTGAGCAGCAGCTCTTAAACCAGGAGAGGAACTCCAGTCTGGACCAAGAGGACCCAGAGCCTCCTCAGATTAAAGAGGAACAGGAGGAACTGTGCACCAGTCAGGAGGGAGAGCAGCTAGAACTGAAGCAGGAGACTGATGCCTTTATGTTGACTCCTGTTGATGAGGACAGTGACCACAGTGAAACAGAAGTTTTTAGTGACCACCAGCTGCTCTCTGACAACTCTCATGTAGCTGAGAGCCAGGACCAGAAAGGAGGCGAGCATGGAGACTCGGGATCAACTACAGATGCAGAGCCAGAACCAACGAAGAGACTTCACAGCAGTGAAAGTCACAGTGACAACCAGAACAACACCAACTTTTCAGAGATTCAACAGAGTACACCTACAGACAAGAACTATTTCAGATGTGACACATGTGGGAAAGATTTTAAATACAAGAGCTATCTTAAGAAACACATGAGAGGTCACACAGGTGAGAAGCCATATTCCTGCAAAACATGTGGAAAAGATTTCCGCGACTGCAGTGCATTTAAAATTCATATGCGATTCCATACAGGGGAGAGACCATATAGCTGCAAAGTATGTGAGAGTGGTTTTGTATCTAGTGGTGAGTTGACAAGGCACATGAGAGTCCACACAGGTGAGAAGCCGTATTCGTGCAACACATGTGGAAAAAACTTCCGAGATTGTGGTGTGTTTAAAATTCATATGAGATTCCACACAGGTGACCGGCCGTATACCTGCAAAGTATGTGCGAAAGGTTTTGTATCCAGTAGTGAGTTGACAAAGCACATGAGAGTCCACACAGGTGAGAAGCCGTATTCGTGTGGAACATGTGGAAAAGACTTCAAAGATGCCAGCACGTTTAAAATCCATATGAGATTCCACACAGGTGAGAGGCCGTATCCTTGCGAAGTATGCGGGAAAGGCTGTATATCCAATAGTGAGTTGACAAAGCACATGCGAGGCCACACAGGTGAGAAGCCGTATTCGTGCGAGACATGTGGAAAAGATTTCAAAGACGGCAGCACGTTTAAAATCCATATGAGGTTCCACACGGGTGAGAGGCCGTATCCTTGCAAAGTATGCGGGAAAGGCTGTATATCCAGTAGTGAGTTGACAAAACACAAGAGAGTCCACGTGAGTGAGAAGCCGTAAATGTAGATGGGCAAATAGCCTCTTGGGAGGACAGTAAAGTATACCGTTGAGTATTTACAGCCAGTTTGAATCGTTAGACATATGTATATGTTGTGACCCATACAGTCAAAGGCTATTTGCATATACATGCAAAACATGTGGGAGAGTTTGCACATTTAGCTTTTACATGAAAGTCCACATGGGAGTCCACACAGGTGAGAAACCGTACCTGTTTACGGAGAAACCAGCGAGTGTTCATCTACTGAATCATAGAAATTTTTTTTGCAATGGCCTCCTCTCTGTAACTGAATGTAAAATGTTCTCCAAGAAGATGAGATGTCTATATCTTGGTGTAAAGTTTCCATTCATATGACTGATTTACTGATATTTCTGTTAGCAACAGTATTTCTCTGAAACAACTATAATCTCCCAATTGGAGGATACATGTCAGATTGATAGTGAGAGTAGTGTCTGTTAGAGTCATGGTGTGATATTGATGGATGTACAAAATGTGGACTTTTGAAGCATGAGTTTCAAATTTAACAAGGACTTAAAATCGAACTGTGATAGTTCTGTATGTTGCATGTTTAAACACAGGGTTCGTACGGGTGCTTGAAATCCTTGAAAGTACTTGAATTTCAATGTTGTGTTTTCAAGGTCTGAAAAGTGCTTGGATTTTAGGTTAAGTGCTTGAAAGTGCTTGACATTATAACTCTGTGTCTTTCACAAAATTTGGATCAGACTGGATAATTAATTTCTGAAGTTTTTGCTATTATGAAACATAATTTTAGATGTTTACAGCATAATACAATGTACATTATTGTGATAAAAAGTGAAGAAAAAATTATGAGTTTATATATTCCTGTAGAAAAGTATTTTACCCCAGCAATAAGGTGCTGGAAAATCTTTAAAATGACCCTTAAAAGTGCTTGAAAATTGCTTGAATTTGACCTTGAAAAATGTGTACGAACCCTGTAAACAGAGTCAGATTTTACACGTGATTAGTGACATAACTGTTTTATTACACTATGTGAGAAGTTCTATTGAATGTGGCCTTGATTTGTTTTTGCTATTTGTACACACAACCTCATTTCTGCGTCCGAGTAACAGAATAAAAGATCATTTTTGTTGGATCAGTTTTGCTCAATAAATGACAATAAATTGATTCACTGGTTTTTGAGAAATTGGATAGACGGGTTTTAATATTTAGAAAAGGAAAAGAAACTAAGTGTTAAGAAATCTGAAGTTAGATCCTGATAGAGCATTGTCTGCAATCACGCAATGGTTTTGTGCAACTTCCTGAGGTTTTTTACTTTATTGATTCTGTACGCTTTTTTCCCTGTCATTACTTGTCAGACACCATAAAAAGTTAATTCTTCCTATTTACGCTTATAAATTATTATCTATACCGTAAATATACGTATGTGCTATTAAATGTTAAATATTCACTTTTTGTTGATTTTTTCTACTCCTCTGTAAAAAACTCTTACATCATGCAATTATTATCATTAGCTTAAATCAACAAAATTTGGACATACAAACATTTTTCATTTGAAAGAGAGAATTACTTTAATGAATGATTTTAATTTGAGGGACGGATTGCAAACAATTTCATAAAAAAATAAATAAAAAAAAGTCATGTCCTTGACGTTGTTGACATGTATTCTGACCTTTGACCTTAAGTCAAATCAATTCATTCATAGATTTGCTCATCATTGTCTTTGCATATTCTTCCTGATGCCTTACTCTATCACAGGTTCAAATTTGGTTACATTTCACTGCAGCAGTGTGGAGAAAACTCACCTCAAGATTAGTGACTATGAAGTTACCTAAAAAGATTTTGCTTACATTTTATAAAATGGCCATGAAATGGTGCAACTACAGTTATAGTGTAAGTCACTGGGGTCACATTCATGTTGGGTATACATACGTAAGGCCTGTTTGTCTAGGAAATCCAAGAGAAATCATATATATTAAATTACAGGAGACATCTTGTTTTCTCTCTGTTGCTTGCTGTATATGTGTGTGTGTGTGTGTGTGTGTGTGTGTGTATGTATATATATGTATATGTGTGTTTATATATCTATATATATATATAATTACACAAAACTCACATTTGATTCTTAATTCTGGCATTTCTGATTCTGATTCTGATATATTTTTTTTAAACTGTTTCCTGTCAGTCATCTGAACTAGATGAGTCTGTCAGTATGTTGAACTGCGTGCAAACTAGAACTACTAACAAAAAACCCACAAGACGCTGCTCTGTTAAAAGATAATCGATTACGACATTTGGAAAATGTTCTTAGCCACACAATCTGTCATCCACATCTCACCATCAGTTTGAGAAATGCCACAGTGTGAGACAAAGATTTCACATGTTCATAGCTCATTCATTTGTTGGCCATTGTAACAATTAATTGTTTAGTTTTTGGTCTTTAAAGTGTCAGAATCTGGTGAAAAATGTTGATCAGTGTGTCCTCAAGCCCACAAACATGTTCTCACAAGTCTTGTTTTGTCCACAACCCAGAAATATTAGGTTGACTGTCAGAGAGGAGTCAATAAAGCAGAAAACATTCATAAATTATGACTATAAAAATAATCAGTTTCTCAATTATCGAAATAGTTGGTGATTAATCGATTATCGTTGCCGCTCTGTTTGCCAGCAACAGTCTCCATGCTATTCTTTAAAACAAACTGCCATCAAACAGCTAACAGTTTGTAAAATCAATTCATCCTCTAAATCATTTATGAAGCAAAAATGGCAAACAAAAAATTACTTTTATTCTGTCGGTCAGATATATAAATGAGGTTGTGTATACAAATAACAAAAACAAGTCACATCCACATTTAAAAGAACTTCTTATATAATAATAAAAAAAACTGATGTCTCTCTCAAAAGTAAAATCTGACTCTGATTTTAAGTCCTCGTTAAACTTTAACTAAAAGGGACTCTGAGATGGTTCAAAAGTCTTTAACAGCCAACACTGAGCTCTCACTGTCAAACAAACATTTTTCCCTCCATTTGGGAGATTACAGTTGTTTCAAAGAAATACTGTTGCTAACAGAAATATCAGTGAATCATATAACATCACATCTCATCTTTATGGAAACATTTCTACATTCAGTTACAGAGACGAAGCCGTTGCAAAAGTGTCTATGATTCAGTAGATGAACACACATATACATTTTCCAACAAGTGCTGCAACTGTGTGGCTCCTCAAAACAAACCACTGGAACCAATCTAACCTGTATGGGTTGTCATGTGGAATTTCCAATTAAAGTTTTGTTTGAAGCCTCTCCCACATGTGTTGCAAATGTATGGCTTCTCCCCTGAGTGAGATCTCATGTGACTTTTAAACCCACTTGTAGATTGGAAGTCTTTTCCACATGTTTTGCATGAATACGGCTTCTCCCCTGTGTGACTTCTCATGTGTATTTTAAGATAGCTCCTGTATTTGAAATCTCTCCCACACGTCTTACATTTGAAGGACTTTTTGCCTGTGAGAGGACTATGTTGGATCGTTGGTTCTGGTTTGCTGTCGTTGCTGGAATGAACTCTCATCTGGTCTTTCGAGTTACTGTTTAGTTTAAAATCTCTCCCACATGTATTGTAAGTATACCACTTATTTACATTGGTTTTCATATGAGTTTTAAGTTGTGAGTGAAATTGGGACCTACATTCAAAAGTTTTCCCAAAAGTGTCACAACTGAAATAGTTCTTGTCTCTAAGTGTACTCTGTTGAATCTCTGTCAAGTTGGAGTTGTTCTTGTTGTCACTGTGACTTTCACTGCTGTGATGTCTCTTCGTTGGTTCTGGCTCTGCATCTCTAGTTGATCCTGAGTCTCCATGCTTGCCTCCTTTCTGGTCCTGGCTCTCAGCTACATGAGAGTTGTCAGAGAGCAGCTGGTGGTCACTTTTTAGTTCTGGTTCACTGTGGTCACTGTCCTCATCAGCAGGAGTCAACATAAAGGCATCAGTCTCCTGCTTCAGTACCAGCTGCTCTCCCTCCTGACTGGTGCACAGTTCCTCCTGTTCCTCTTTAATCTGAAGAGGCTCTGGGTCCTCTTGGTCCAGACTGGAGTTCCTCTCCTGGTTTAAGAGCTGCTGCTCAGTGAAAACCTCCTCCTCGTTACAGACATGTTGCTGTGGGAGCTCTGGAGGGACACACAACAAAACGAATAAGAAAAGACTTTGATGGTAAAAAAGACATGAAAACATGTGAGGAGATTAGTAAAAAAATATACACATCTAAGAATCAAATGTGTGTGTTTTGTGTCATTAACAGAGTAAAGTTTTACAAACCTATCCTGTGTAGCTTTATTTCAGGTTTCCAAACGATGTCCAGCAGTTTTCGCTGACGGTCGATCTCTTCCTCGTACTCAACGATAGTTTGTTTAAAAACTCTGAATATTTCTTCAGCAGCAGCAGTTAGTCGCTCGTTGACAAACTCTCTCAAACACTCGACTGAAGACATTGTTGTTTATATGAAATTTAATAATTAGCTGCGCTTTCACATCACTACATTATCGAATTCCGGCTCATTCACTGCACAAATGCAGCATCGCTGTCAGTCACTTACGTTTGCTTTTGTTTACTTCCGCTGGATGTCACGCAGTAAAGGTCCGACTGTGGACGTTCGGCAGCTTTTCGTTCCGCTTTCAACTGATGACATTTTATTCGAAACTTGTGTTTAAAATCAGCAGAAAAAATGTACACCTGCTTCATTTCACAAGGACATTTACTCTTCTTTGCTACACGGTGGATTCCACATGTCACGAGAGACGTAACAGAGCGGAAGTACTCTTATCAAAATATATTGGAAGTAAGAAATATTACAAATAATTATGAAAGAGCAATTATGGAGGACCAAACCTGACATAAGTATAAATAAATAAATAAATCCATAAATGCATAAATAAATACATGAATAAATGCTTAAATGCATAAATAAATACATAAATAAATAAATAAATGCTGAAATAAATGTATAAATAAATAAATGCATAAATAAATACATGCATAAATAAATGAATAAATATATAAATGCTGAAATAAATGTATAAATAAATAAATAAAAGTATAAATAAAAGAATAAATGCTTTTTATTTATTTATACATTTCTGTTCACCTACATTTATTTATTTCTGTATTTCTTTTCACCTACATTTATTTATTTCTGTATTTCTGTATTTCTCTTCACCTACATATATTTATTTCTGTATTTCTGTGTCCATATGTAAATGAGGAGGTAGGAGTTCCTAACCTCAGTCAAGAGCATGATTGGTTACAGGAGTGTGCTCGATGAGGGTCTACTACTTCTGCCTTACTAGCAGCGCTGATTCCTGTACACTGTACAGGAATGTTGCTGGCTACCAGCAAGCCCGCTCAGCTAACTGTTAGCTGCAGTTGTTGACATTTGTTCATGTAGCTCTGGTTTAGTTATGAATTTGACTGGCGTTCATTTTAACTTGCGAAGGTCCCAGGTGTGCTGGTGGTGTGGTTTGAGAATCCCGTCTGGAGAGAGAGGGATCCTCAGCCATGTCCGCTAACCAGGAAAAACGTTCTGCTCATCGCTCCAAGTCATGTATATGTGTATTCTAGACGAGCGCTACAGAGCACAAATCGTCCAAAAGTGCATGTTGTCGGTCTCATATCTTTGTCGTGAATGTCTGTACTCTCAAATAACTCATGGGTGGAACAGGCTGAGGCATTTGTTCACGCCAAGCGGCTCGAGAGCGGCGTGGAGACCCCTTTTAGCTCTTATGTTAGCTGTTAGCTGCTCGCTGTAGCGCAGCGTCCAGGCTACCTTGTGACACCGGTTACCATCGGGTATTTTTCATTCCGCACTGTTCAAATGGTCGCTTAAAGCCATCGTTCCGAGCCGCATACATCGTTATTAAGCTGAAGCTAAGTCGGTGTGAAAAGTGTACACTGTCATACAGCCTGCTGGTCAAACAGTCTGCAGAGTACGTTGACATCCAGCCCGAGCTCAGTGTGAGGTCAATCAGCTGTGGCAAATCGTGAGACGTCCAGATCAACCTGTGATACAAACACCAGTAGCGACAATGGTTCATAGGAAAGCCCAGACATGTATCTCACTCTCGGTGGTAACATGTGTCAATAGTTAACCTGGACGCTACGCTCTTAGCGCTGCAGCGAGCAGCTAAAAGCTAACTAGCAGCTAACTGCTAACAGCGGTGTCCACGCCGCTCTCGAGCCGTTCGGCGTGAACAAATGCTTGATACTGTTCCACACATGAGTTGTTTAAGAGTACAGAGATTCACGACAAAGATATGAGACCGACAACATGCACTTTTGGACGATTTGTGCTCTGTAGCGCTCGTCTAGCAGTGGTTTGCAAGTCGCAGCCCCGGCTTCTCCGTGTGGATAGAAGTGTTCAAGCCACGTCAAAACGAATACACGTATACATGACTTGGAGCGATGAGCAGAATGTTTTTCCTGGTTAGCGGACATGGCTCTCCAGACAGGATTCTCAAACCACACCACCAGCACATCTGGGACCCTTGCAAGTTAAAATGAACGCCAGTCAACCTTTCACACTGGTCGAGGCCATTAAGATAACTGGAGCTGTTTACAACGTTACAGAGAGCGAGGCTTGAGATCAGGAATCGTTTGCTTTTGTCTGGCTCTCCGATTTGACCAATCATGCTCTTGACTGAGGTTAGGACCTCCTACCTCCTCATTTACATATGGACACAGAAATACAGAAATAAATATATGTAGGTGAACAGAAATACAGAAATACAGAAATAAATAAATGTAGGTGAACAGAAATACAGAAATAAATAAATGTAGGTGAACAGAAATGTATAAATAAATAAATGTAGGTGAACATAAATGTATAAATAAATAAAAAGCATTTATTATTTTATTTATACTTTTATTTATTTATTTATACATTTATTTCAGCATTTATTTATTTATTCATTTATTTATGCATGTATTTATTTATGCATTTATTTATTTATACATTTATTTCAGCATTTATTTATTTATTTCTGTATTTATTTATGCATTTATGCATTTATTTATTTATTTATATATTTATACTTATGTCAGGTTTGGTCCTCCATAAGCAATGAGTCATAGTGCAGAAAGAATTCCGGCTCATTCACTCCACAGGCGTAGCTAACGCTACTTGCTCCGGCTTTGTTTACTTCCGCTGGATGTCACACTTTAAAGGTCCGACAGTGGAAGTGAGGCAGCTTTTCGTTCCGCTTTCAACTTTCAAAATTCCAACATTTTATTAAAAATGTGTGTTTAAAGTCCGCAGCAAAGATTAACACCTGCTTCATTTCAGAAGGACATTTACATCTCTTCGGTACACGGTGGATCCCACATGTCAGAGACGTAACAGAGCGGAAGAATTCTTTTCGAAATATATTTGAAGTAAGAGGTATTAAAATAATCACTGTGCATAAAATGACCCCTTTACTGCCACATAGTTGATTTTAATTACTGTTCAACTCTACTTAAAGAAGCCAGAGGCAGCAAGCAACAGAGAAAACAAGATGGCTCCTGATCCTGTAATTTAATATATTGAATATATGATTTCACTTTCATTTCCTAGACAAACAGGCCTTACATATACCCAACATGAATGTGACTCCAGTGACTTACACTATAAATGTAGCACCATTTCATGGCCATTTTATAAAACTTAAGCAAAATCTTCATAATTAACTTCACACTCACTAATTTTGATGTGAGATTTCTTCACATTGCGGCAATGAAATGTAACCAAATGTGTACCTGTGATAGAGTAAGACATCAGGAAGAAGTATTAAATTAATCACTGTGCAAATAAATCTTTTAATGCCACACAAATATATATTTGATGGAGCTCTGTTTCACCTGTTTCAAAACCAGTGTTGGGAAGACTACTTTGCAAGCATAGCTTGTAAACTACATGTAGTACAGCCTGGCGGTAAAAACTACATTTCTACTCCTGGAGAAATGTAGTTTGTAAAACTACTGCTAAAACAAAGTAGCTTTAGCAACTACTTATACTCATTATACTCAGTGTTAAATTAATCGACATATGGTGTACATGAAACAAAATATAATAGCCTACAAAAAATTCCCATGCCAGAGGAAATATGCCTCTCAACTCAAGTTTTATTTTTTAAAGAACAAAAGCTGACACTTTTGGTCAACATCATAGGAACACGTAGGTCGTGTCTGTAGTTGCATCTATATCCAACATGTACATGCTCAAATATGGCCATGACATTTATAACAGTTTAAGTTGCAAAAGCTTTGCAAAGTATGAACAATTTAACCACATGTGCTTCTGAAATGGGTGAAGAATTCATTCAAAGATTGCTTACATGTTCATAATTATATGATTAGAGAAGTAAACTATTTACACTTTTCAGTCTTGTTTCCTGTGAGTGAATCTGAATCTAGATCAGTCTGTCAGTATGTGGTACTAACTACACACTAGAACTACTGACAAGAACCACAAGACGCTGCTCTGTTAAAAATGCTCATTTATGACAATTTTAAAATGTTCTTATCCACACAATCTGTCATCCACATCTCACCATCAGTTTGACAGACACTGCAGTGTGAGACATAGATTTTTAAGATATACAAGACTGTGACTGTTCTGAGACATATTGTTCAAATATATTTTAATGTACAATATGTCAATACAAAAATGCATCAATTAGAAACCTGTTAAGATTTATGTTTGAAGTGAAGTGAAGCAGAGCTGTTAATAATAATTCTGACAGTTGATTCATTTGTTGACTATTTTCACAAATAATTGATTATTATTTGGTCTATAAAATGTCAGAAAATGATGAAAAATGTTGATCAGTGTTTCCTGAAGCCCACAAACATGTTCTCACAAGTCTTGTTTTGTCCACAACCCAAACATATTCAGCTGCCTATCAGAGAGGAGTCAAGAAAGCAGAAAACATTCTTATTCAAGATTGAATCAGAGAATTTTGCCCCAAAAAACAAACAAAACTGAAACAGTTTCTTGATTATCAAAACAGTTGGTGATTAATCGCTTGTTGTTGCCACTGTCTGTCGGCAACAGTCTCCATGCTATTCTTTAATAAAATGGTCAGAGGATGATCTGACCATCAAACTGATCGCTGTTTAATTGTCAGTTCATCCTCTAAATCATTCATTAAGCAAAATTGGTTAAAAAAAAGACTTTTATTCTGTTCAGATATATAAATGAGGTTGTGTATACAAATAAGAAAAACAAGTCAAGTCCACATTTAGCAGAACTTCTTATATAATAAAACAGTGATGTCACTCTCTAACGTAAAATCTGACTCTGTGCAAACATGTGTAGTTGGCTTTATACAGAACTATCACAGATTGATTCTCAGGTGTTTTTCCAAGTATGTGATTTGAATAAAACTTTTCTCACAAGTGCTGCCACTGTGCGGCTCCTCACCGCCGTGACTCCTGCTGTGTTTTGACCACAAACCACCAGAACTCAGTCCTCTCCAACATGGTCTGCCGATACAAGGCAACCTGCCTGTATGTGATTTCATATGCCTTGCTAAACGAAGATGGTCTTTTCCCACAGACTTTACAAAGGTACCTCTTCTAACTTGTATGGGTTGTCATATGGAATTTCAAATTAAAGCTTTGTGTGAAGCCTCTCCCACATATGTTACAAATGTACGGCTTCTCCCCAGAGTGAGATCTTGTGTGAACTTTCAACCCACTGCTAGATTGGAAATCTTTTCCACATAATTTGCACGAATACGGCTTCTCCCCTGTGTGACTTCTCATGTGGCTTTTCAAACTGCCATTTTGTACAAAACTTCTCCCACATGTTTTGCATGTATACGGCTTCTCACCTGTGTGGATTCTCATGTGGATCAGCAAGTGACTGCTGGATACAAAACCTCTCCCACACATTTCACAAGGATATGGTTTCTCACCCGTGTGAACTCTCATGTGAACTTTCAGTGCGCTGCCATATCGGAAGTCTTTTCCACATGTTTTGCATGAATATGGCTTCTCCCCCGTGTGAATTCTCGTGTGCATCAACAATTGACTACTGGATGTACAACCTTTCCCACATATTTCACAAGGATATGGTTTCTCACCTGTGTGAACTCTCATATGAACTTTTACTGCACTGCTAGTTTGAAACTCTTTTCCACATGTTTTGCACGAATATGGCTTCTCCCCTGTGTGAATTCTCATGTGGACTTTCAAATTAAAGCTTTTTGTAAAAACTCCCCCACATATTTTGCAAGCAAATGTTCTCTCACAAGTGTGAATGCGCAGGTGTCTCTGCCATGGCAACCTATGCTTGAATTTTTTTCCACAAGTGTCACATCTGAAAGACTTCTTCTCTGTAAAAGTACTCTGTTGAATCTCTGACAAGTTGGAGATGTTCTGGTTGTCACTGTGACTTTCACTGCCGTGAAGTCTCTTCGTTGGTTCTGGCTCTGCATCTGTAGTTGATCCTGAGTCTCCATGCTCGCCTCCTTTCTGGTCCTGGCTCTCAGCTACATGAGAGTTGTCAGAGAGCAGCTGGTGGTCACTTTTGAGTTCTGGTTCACTGTGGTCACTGTCCTCATCAGCAGGAGTCAACATAAAGGCATCAGTCTCCTGCTTCAGTTCTAGCTGCTCTCCCTCCTGACTGGTGCACAGTTCCTCCTGTTCCTCTTTAATCTGAGGAGGCTCTGGGTCCTCTTGGTCCAGACTGGAGTTCCTCTCCTGGTTTAAGAGCTGCTGCTCAGTGAGAACCTCCTCCTCGTTACAGACATGTTGCTGTGGGAGCTCTGGAGGGACACACAACAAAAACAGTAAGATACGACTGTGATGGTGAAGAAGACATGAAAACATGTGAGATGGTTAGTAAAAAATATACACATCTAAGAATCAAATGTGTGTGTTTTGTGTCATTAACAGAGTAAAGTTTTACAAACCTATCCTGTGTAGCTTTATTTCCGGTTTCCAAACGATGTCCAGCAGTTTGCGCTGACGGTCGATCTCTTCCTCGTACTCGACAATAGTTTGTTTAAAAACTCTGAATATTTCTTCAGCAGCAGCAGTTAGTCGCTCGTTGACAAACTCTCTCAAACATTTAACTGAAGACATTGTTGTTATATGAAATTCAATAATTAGCTGCGCTTTCACTACATTATTATTGTCCGGCTCATTCACTGAACGGACCTAGCTAACGCTACTAGCTCGGGGTTTGTTTACTTCCGCTTGATGTCACACTTTAAAGGTCCGACAGTGGAAGTTCGGCAGCTTTTCGTTCCGCTTTCAACTTGACATTTTATTCAAAACTTGTGTTTAAAATCAGTCGCAACGATTTACACCTGCTTCATTTATCGAGTACATTTACGTCTCTTTGCTACACAGTGGATTCCATATCTCAGAGACGTGACAAAGCGGATGTACTCTTATCAAAATATATATGAATTAAGAAGTATTAAAATAATCACTACACAGAAAATGACCCCTTTGTTGCCACATATATTTAAATCAGATATCAATTACTGACGCCATAATGTGTAACATTTGTATGTAGCACTGAGTGGAGATGGAGCTCACTTTCACCTGTTTCACAGCCATCGGAGAGCTGAACAAAGCATCTAATTTCTTATCAATATTTTAAAATTAAATAATTGGTTGCAAAGCTTTTGTAACTTAAACTGTCATATAAATGTTTCGGGATAACAACTCAACAGCATGTGCTTCTGATATGGGTGAAGAATTCATTCAAAGATTGCTTACATGTTCACAATTATATGATTACAGAAGTAAACTATTTGCACTTTTCAGTCTTGTTTCCTGTCAGTGAATCTGAATCTAGATCAGTCTGTCAGTATGTGGTACTAACTACACACTAGAACTACTGACAAGAACCACAAGACGCTGCTCTGTTAAAAATGCTCATTCATGACATTTGGAAAATGTTCTTATCCACACAATCTGTCATCCACATCTCACCATCAGTTTGACAGAACCTGCATTGTGAGACATAGATTTTTAAGATATACAAGACTGTGACTGTTCTGAGACATATTGCTCAAATATACTTTAATGTATATTTAAAAATGCACCAATTAGAAACCTGTTAAGATTTATGTTTGAAGTGAAGTGAAGCAGAGCTGATGATAATAATTGTGATAGTCGATTCATTTGTTGATTATTTTCACAATAAATTAATAAGTTTTTGGTCTATAAAATGTCAGAATCTGGTGAAATGTTGATCAGTGTTTCCTGAAGCCCACAAACATGTTCTCACAAGTCTTGTTTCATCCACAACCAAAACATATTCAGCTGAGTATCAGAGAGGAGTCAAGAAAGCAGAAAACGTTCATATTCAAGAAGATTGAATCAGAGAATTTTGACAAAAAAAAAAAAATAAATATTCAAGACAGTTTCTTGATTATCAAAACAGTTGGTGATTAATCACTTGTCGTTGCCACCGTCTCTCAGCAACAGTCTCCATGCTATTCTGACCATTAAACAGCAAGCAGTTTGATGGTCAGTTCATCCTCTAAATCATTTATTGAGCAAAATTGGCAAAACAAAGACTTGTACTCTGTTGGTCAGATATATAAATGAGGTTGTGTATACAAATAGCAAAAACAAGTCAAGTCCACATTTAACAGAACTTCTTATATAATAAAACAGTGATGTCAGTCTCAAATGTAAAATCTGACTCTGTGCCAACATGTGTAGTTGGCTTTATACAAAACTATCACAGATTGATTCTCAGGTGTTTTTCAAGTATGTGATTTGAATAAAACTTTTCTCACAAGTGCTGCCACTGTGTGGCTCCTCACCGCCGTGACTCCTGCTGTGTTTTGACCACAAACCACCAGAACTCAGTCCTCTCCAACATGGTCTGCTGATACAAGGCAACCTGCCTGTATGTGATCTAAAACGCCTTGCCAAAACTAGACAATATTCTCATCCCACATATTTTACAATGTAGATCTTCAAACTTGTATGGGTTGTCATGTGGAATTTCCAATTGAAGCTTTGTGTGAAGCCTCTCCCACATGGTTTACACAGTGTACAGCTTCTCCACTGAGTGAGATCTTGTGTGAACTTTCAACGTACTGGCGTATTGGAAATCTTCTCCACAAAATTTGCACGAATATGGCTTCTCCCCTGTGTGACTTCTCATGTGGCTTTTTAAACTGCCATTTTTCTACAAAACTTCTCCCACATGTTTTGCATGTTTACGTCTTCTCCCCTGTGTGGATTCTCATGTGCATCAGCAAGTGACTGCTGGATACAAAACCTCTCCCACACATTTCACAAGGATATGGTTTCTCACCTGTGTGAACTCTCATATGATCTTTCAATGCGTTGCTATATCGGAAGTCTTTTCCACATGTCTTGCATGAATATGGCTTCTCCCCTGTGTGAATTCTCATGTGGACTTTCAAATTAGAGCTTTTTGCAAAAACTTTCCCACATGTTTTGCAAGCAAATGTTCTTCCATGAGTGTGAATCCGCAGGTGTCTCTGCCATGACAACCTCTGCTTAAAACCTCTTCCACAACTGTCACATCTGAAATACTTCTTGTCTCTAAGTGTACTCTGTTGAATCTCTGAAAAGTTGGTGTTGTTCTTGTTGTCACTGTGACTTTCACTGCTGTGAAGTCTCTTCGTTGGTTCTGGCTCTGCATCTGTAGTTGATCCTGAGTCTCCATGCTCGCCTCCTTTCTGGTCCTGGCTCTCAGCTACATGAGAGTTGTCAGAGAGCTGCTGGTGGTCACTTTTTAGTCCTGGTTCACTGTGGTCACTGTCCTCATCAGCAGGAGTCAACATAAAGGCATCAGTCTCCTGCTTCAGTACCAGCTGCTCTCCCTCCTGACTGGTGCAGAGTTCCTCCTGTTCCTCTTTAATCTGAGGAGGCTCTGGGTCCTCTTGGTCCAGACTGGAGTTCCTCTCCTGGTTTAAGAGCTGCTGCTCAGCGAGAACCTCCTCCTCCTTACAGACATGTTGCTGTGGGAGCTCTGGAGGGACACACAGTAAAACAATTAAGAAAAGACTGTGATGGTAAAAAAGACATGTGACCACCATTATTAGAAACCTGTTAAGATTTATGTTTGAAGTGAAGTGAAGCAGAGCTGATAATAATAATTTTGATAGCTGATTAATTTGTTGACTATTTTCACAATTAATCGATTGTTTTTTTGTTTCCTGAAGCCCACAAACATGTTCTCACAAGTCTTGCTTTGTCCACAACCCAAACATAATCCGTTGACTGTCAGAGAGGAGTCAAGAAAGCAGAAAACATTCACATTCAAGAAGATTGAATCAGAGAATTTTGCCCCCCCCTCCCAAAATAATACTCAAAACAGTTCCTTGATTATCAAAACAGTTGGTGATTAATCGCTTGTCGTTGCCACCATCTGTCACAACAGTCTCCATGCTATTCTTTAAAATGAACTGACCATCAAACAGCTGGTCAGTCCTCTCCAACATGGTCTGCCGATACAAGGCAACTTGCCTGTATGTGATCTCATATATTATCCCACATATTTTACAATGTAGGGCTTCTAACTTGTGTGGATTGTTAAGTGGAATTTCCAATTGAAGCTTTGTGTGAAGCCTCTCCCACATATGTTACAAATGTACAGCTTCTCTCCTGAGTGAGATCTACTGTGAACTTTCAACGTACTGGCGTATTAGAAAATCTTTTCCACATAATTTGCATGAATACGGCTTCTCCCCTGTGTGACTTCTCATGTGGCTTTTTAAACTGCCATTTTTCTACAAAACTTCTCCCACATGTTTTGCATGTATACGGCTTCTCACCTGTGTGGATTCTCATGTGAACTTTCAATGCATTGCTATATCGGAAGTCTTTTCCACATGTCTTGCATGAATATGGCTTCTCCCCTGTGTGAATTCTCATGTGGACTTTCAAATTCGAGCTTTTTGCAAAAACTCTCCCACATGCTTTGCAAGCAAATGTTCTCTTATGAGTGTGAATGCGCAGGTGTCTCTGCCAACGAAACCTCTGCTTAAAATCTTTTCCACAAGTGTCACATCTGAAAGACTTCTTGTCTGTAGGTGCACTCTGTTGAATCTCTGACAAGTTGAAGTTGTTCTTGTTGTCACTGTGACTTTCACTGCTGTGAAGTCTCTTCGTTGGTTCTGGCTCTGGTTGTGGGAGCTCTGGAGGGACACACAACAAAACAATTAAGAAAAGACTGTGATGGTAAAGAAGACATGTGACCACTATTATTAGAAACCTGTTAAGATTTAGGTTTGAAGTGAAGTGAAGCAGAGCTGATAATAATAATTTTGATAGTCGATTAATTTGTTGACTATTTTCACAATTAATCGATTGTTTTTTTGGTCCATGAAATGTCATAAAATGGTGAAAAATGTTGATCAGTGCTTCCTGAAGCCCACAAACATGTTCTCACAAGTCTTGGTTTGTCCACAACCCAAACATAATCCGTTGACTGTCAGAGAGGAGTTAAGAAAGCAGAAAACATTCACATTCAAGAAGATTGAATCAAAGAATTTTATACGGCTTCTCCTCTGTGTGACTTCTCATGCGCATCAGCAAGTGACTGCTGGATATAAAACCTCTCCCACACATTTCACAAGGATATGGTTTCTCACCTGTGTGAACTCTCATGTGAACTTTCAATGCGCTGCTATATCGGAATTCTTGTCCACATGTCTTGCATGAATATGGCTTCTCCCCTGTGTGAATTCTCATGTGGACTTTCAAATTAGAGCTTTTTGAAAAAACTCTCCCACATGCTTTGCAAGCAAATGTTCTCTTATGAGTGTGAATGCGCAGGTGTCTCTGCCAACGAAACCTCTGCTTAAAATCTTTTCCACAAGTGTCACAACTGAAATAGTTCTCGTCTGTAAGTGTACTCTGTTGAATCTCTGAAAAGTTGGAGATGTTCTCGTTGTCACTGTGACTTTCACTGCTGTGAAGTGTCTTTGTTGGTTCTGGCTCTGCATCTGTAGTTGATCCTGAGTCTCCATGCTCGCCTCCTTTCTGGTCCTGGCTCTCAGCTACATGAGAGTTTTCAGAGAGCAGCTGGTGGTCACTTTTTAGTTCTGGTTCACTGTGGTCACTGTCCTCTCCCTCCTGACTGGCGCACAGTTCCTCCTGTTCCTCTTTAATCTGAGGAGGCTCTGGGTCCTCTTGGTCCAGACTGGAGTTCCTCTCCTGGTTTAAGAGCTGCTGTTCAGTGAGAACCTCCTCCTCGTTACAGACATGTTGCTGTGGGAGCTCTGGAGGGACACACAACAAAACGAATAAAACATGACTGTCATGGTAAAGAAAACATGCGGACGTGCGAAGAGCTTCGTAAAAACTACATACATCAAGGATCAAATGTGTGTGTTTTGTGTCAGTAACAGAGTAAAGTTTCACAAACCTATCCTGTGAAGCTTTATTTCAGGTTTCCAAACGATGTCCAGCAGTTTTCGCTGACGGTCGATCACTTCCTCATACTCGATGATAGTTTGTTTAAAAACGCTGAATATTTCTTCAGCAGCAGCTAATAGTCGCTCGTTGACAAATTCTCGCGAAAAAAATACTGAAGACATTGTTGTTTATGTGAAATTCAAAAAGTAGTTGCGCTTTCACTACAGTATTATCGCCCGGCTCATTCAGTACACAGACATAGCTAACGCTAATAGCACTGGTTTTCTCTACTTCCGCTGGAAGTCACACTGCAAAGGTCCGACTGTGTACGTGCGGCAGCTTTTTGTTCCGCTTTCAACTGTTTTATTCAAAACTTGTGTTGAAAATCCGCAGTAAAGATTTGCACCTGCTTCGTTTCAGAAGAACATTTACTTGTCTTTGGATCCCACGTGTCAGAGACGTAACAGTGCGGAAGTACTAGTTAAGAAGTATTAAAATAATCACAAGCGAGAAAAGCTCCCTTTTACTGCCACATGATGTAAATATTTGATTTTAATTACTGACGCCATAATGTGTAACATTTGTACATGGCACAGTGGAGATGGAGAGTGAAGATGGAGCTCATGTATATCTGTTTCACACCCCAAGGAGAGTTGAACAAAGCATCTTATTTCTTATCAATGTTTATAAAAAAATTTAATTGTATCTTGCAAAGCTGTTATGTACTAGCGGGACATGTTTAAGGCATAAGTAAGGGGAGTGTCAACTCACGGCCCCCCTCTCTCTCTCATAAAGCCTCCCACTCAGTCCCCCACTCCTGGACCAAAGAGATGCTAATGAATTTCACTGCTTTTTTTAAATCTAGACCACATGGACCAGGCCTAGATGAAAAAAAATAATAATAATAAAATAGAACTAAAAGAAAACACTACAAAGACTTGTCCGCCTGCATTGTCCCTACTGTGAACTTAATGTCACGCTGCTGCTGCGATGTGAATGACAGAGAAGTAGCTAAGAAGTACCAAATGTACTCGATAAATGAAGCAGGTGTAAAACACAAGTTTTGAATAAACTGTCATCAGTTGAGAGCGGAACAAAACGCCGCTGCACTTCTACTGTCGGACCTTTAAAGTGTGACCACCAGCGGAAGTAAACAATACCAGCGCTAGTAGCGTTAGCTACGTCTGTATAACGAAGGAGCTCGAAGACGATATTGTAGTGAAAGCGTAGCTAATTATTAAAATTCAGATAAGCAACAATGTCTTCAGTTGAGTGTTTGAGAGAGTTTGTCAACGAACGACTAACAGCTGCTGCTGAAGAAATATTCAGAGTTTTTAAACAAACTATCGTCGAGTACGAGGAAGAGATCGACCGTCAGCGAAGACTGCTGGGTGTCATCAGGAAACATGAAATCAAGTTACACAGGATAGGTGTTTGAAACTTTACTCTTATAATGACACTTTTTCATTTTCATATTTTTCATACACTTTTCACACCTTTTGCTCTGATGATAGCTTTGCACACTCTTGGCATTCTCTCAGTAGACACCTCATAAATGAGACACAGCAAGATCCTCCCAGTGGCATTGGCAGGGCAGGTAGGGGTACCGCAGTGGCAACCTGTGGCATGTCCGTGGCATCTCCTGGCACCCGCTCGGCAGTTCAGAAACACAAGAATAATTTAAACACAGGGAAAGTATGAAATATATATGCAAATATCTATATATATAAATTACATATATATCACATATACACACACACATATATATATATACATATATACATATTAAATATAAGAATAAGAATAGTTCAATATGTACAATATTTTACATTCACATTTACGCTATGGAACAGATATTAATATATTATTAATATATTAGATAATGTTAAGAAGTGCAAAACAAAGAGAAATAGGTCAAAACTTTGTACATTACAATGTGTAAACAAGTACGGACATGCCACAGGTTGCCGCAGACTGCTACAGAATGCCACTGCAGTGCTGCTACATGCCAATGCCGGGTGCCAGGAGATGCCACGGACATGCCACAGATTGCCACTGCGGTGCCACTACCTGCCAATGCAACTGGGAGGATCTCGGTGCTGCTGGAGAAATCACACAGTCTTGAAGGAGTTCCCACTTGTTGGCTGCTTTGCCTTCCCTCTGTGGTCCAACTCATCCCAAACCACCTCAGTTGGGTTTAGGTCAGGTGATTGTGGAGGCCGCGACATCTGACGCAGCTCTCTATCACGCTCCGTCTTGGTCAGACAGCCATTACAAAGCTTTGAGGTATGTGTAATTGTCCCGTTGAAAAATGAATGATGGTCCCACTAAGCGCAAACCAGGTTGGATGGCTTGTCGCAAGAGAATTCCGTGGTAGCCATGCTGGTTAAGTGTGCCTTGAATAAATCACCAATGGTGTCATCAGAAAAGCACCCCCACATCCTCACACCTCCTTCTCCTCGTTTCACGGTGGGAATTGCACATGTAAAAAAACATTTGCTCACCTTTTCTGCGTCTCACACAGACATGATGGGTGGAACCAAAAATCTCTAATTTGGACACATCAGACCAAAGTACAGATTCCCACTGGTCTAATGTCATTTCCTTGTGTTTTTGGGCCCAAGCACTTCTTTTTATTGTTTATGTTCTTCCCCAGGAGTGACTTTTTTGCAGCAATTCGACAATAAAGGCCTGATTCTCACAGTCTCCTCTGAACAGTTGATGTTGAGATGTGTCTGCTACTTGAACTATGTGAAGCATGTATGTGGGCTCTGATCTGAGGTGCTGTTAATTTGTGGTTTCTGAGTCTGGTAACTTAAATGAACTTATCCTCTGCAGCAGAGGGAACTCTCTGTCTTCCTTTCCTTGGGTGGTATTCATGAGAGCCAGTTTCATCATGTGTTTGATGGTTTTCACGACTGCACTTGAGGATACATTCAACGTTCTTGCTATTTTCCGGATTGACTGGCCTTTATGTCTTAAAGTAATGATGGACTGTCACCTCCCTTCACTTAACTGAGTGGTTCTCGCCCTAATATGGATTAGAACAGTAGTCGAATAGGGCTATTCACTGTATTGAACTGTGTACTGACCCTAGCTCTGCACACCACAACTGATGGTCTCAAACACATTAAAGAAGGCAATAAATTACACAAAGTAACTCTTGACAAGGCACACCTGGTAATTGAAAACCATTCCAGGTGACTACCTCATGAATTCAACTGAGAGAATCCCAGAAGTGTGCAAAGCTAAGATTAGAGCAAAAGGTGGCTACTTTGAAGAATATATAATATAAATAATATTCTGGTTTGTTTAACACTTTTATGTTTACTGCATAATTTCATTGTGTTCCTTCAAAGTTTGGATGTCTTCAGTATTGATCTACAATGTAGAAAATAATAAGAATTAGGAAAAAAACATTTGATTGGTGGTGTATATATATGTATATACGTGTATACATGCACATATGTATTCATGTATTAATGTATGTACGTTTTACTAATTTCTTTGCATGCCCACGTGTCTTCACCATCACAGTCGTATCTTATTTGTTTTGTTGTGTGTCCCTCCAGAGCTCCCACAGCAACATGTCTGTAAGGAGGAGGAGGTTCTCGCTGAGCAGCAGCTCTTAAACCAGGAGAGGAACTCCAGTCTGGACCAAGAGGACCCAGAGCCTCCTCAGATTAAAGAGGAACAGGAGGAACTGTGCACCAGTCAGGAGGGAGAGCAGCTGGTACTGAAGCAGGAGACTGATGCCTTTATGTTGACTCCTGCTGATGAGGACAGTGACCACAGTGAACCAGAACTAAAAAGTGACCACCAGCAGCTCTCTGACAACTCTCATGTAGCTGAGAGCCAGGACCAGAAAGGAGGCGAGCATGGAGACTCAGGATCAACTACAGATGCAGAGCCAGAACCAACAAAGAGACTTCACAGCAGTGAAAGTCACAGTGACAACGAGAACAACTCCAACTTGTCAGAGATTCAACAGAGTACACCTACAGACAAGAAGTCTTTCAGATGTGACACTTGTGGAAAATATTTTATGGCTAGACTGACATGGCGGAGACACCTGAGGACTCACACAGGGGAGAGGCCTTATTCATGCAAAACATGTGGAAAAGATTTCCTAACTAGCACTGCGTTGAAAGTTCATACAAGGGTCCACACAGGTGAGAAACCATATACCTGCAAAGTATGTGGGAGAGGTTGTACAACCAGCAGTCAGTTGATGATACACATGAGAATCCACACAGGTGAGAAGCCGTATACATGCAAAACATGTGGACGAGTTTTTACGCAAAGCTTTCATTTGAAACTCCACATGCGAAGTCACACAGGTGAGAAGCCACATTCCTGCAAGACATGTGGAAAAGATTACCGATCTAGCAGTGCGTTGCAAGTTCACATGAGAGTTCACACAGGTGAGAGACCATATCCTTGTGAATTATGTGGGAGAGGCTTTGCATCCAGCAGTCACTTGCTGATGCACATGAGAGTCCACACAGGGGAGAAGCCGTATACATGCAAAACCTGTGGGAAAAGTTTTACACATAACAGCAGTTTGACAGTCCACATGAGAAGTCACACAGGGGAGAAGCCGTATTCGTGCAAAACATGTGGAAAAGATTACCGAACGAGCAGTGCATTGAAAGTTCATATGAAATGTCACACGTGAGAAAATGTACACTAGTGAAACATGTGGGAGAGGCTACACACAAAGATTCAATTGAAAATTGCACATGACAACCCATACAAGTTAGAAGCATAGTCTATAAGGATAAGACTAATCTTTCGTTTGGCAAGGAATATTAGATCATATACAGGCGGGTTGCCTTGTATCTGCAGCTGATGTCAGAGACAATACAGTTCTAGGGGTTTGTGGTCAAAACACAGCAGGAGTCACGGTGGTGAGGAGCCACACAGTTACAGCACTCATCGGAAAAAAATACTCAGATCACATACTTGATGAAACACCTTAGGATCAATAAACACAGGAGAAACCGTTGAGTGTTCATCTACTGACTCATAGACACTTTTGTAATGGCCTCCTCTTTACAACTGAATGTAGAAATCTTCTCCATAAAGATGTGATGCCAATATCTTACTGTAAACTTTCCCCTTCATATGACTTCATATATAATTTATTTAGAATTCTGTTAGCAACAGTATTTCTCCGAAACAACTGTAATCTCCCAAATGGAGGGAAAATGTTAGTTTGATAGTGAGAGCTGGGTAGTGGCTGTTAAAGTCACAGTGCATATGTGCAACAAAAGTTACACATTTCACATTAAGGCATCAGTAATCAAAATCAAACACATGTATAAATATAAGGCGCCAACAGGGACACTCCAGTGTAATGATCAATTTAACACCTTTTATTGTAAATTATTTTCCTCATGCTATTGTTCTTAAAACTACATTAGATTAATAACACAAAATTGCGCTTTAATCCACCTCACTGTTCTGTAGATACAGTTTAAAGGCAGAATGGGAGGTCATTGTTGTTCTGCCTCTGCCAGCAGCAGAGGTACCAACAACCCCAAATTGACCTCTGTGTAAAAAGAGTGACAGGACAGGGGTGTGACGGTGTCACCGCTTATGTAAGGCGCTAACAGCTAGCAGCAGCTGCAGCTAACTCAAAGAAGAACTGAACGGTATTCATAATCATCATCATAATCTGAATGTATTTGCTTTGTTAAAATGATATTCCTTTTTACAACCTTAATATACTGCCTCAGTTATATGAGTGGATTGAACTATGATGTTGAAGCGGAGAAACACTCTCCTCTAGTGTTGGGCCACATTAATATATATTTTGTGATCGTCTCATGTAATTACTAGGGGTGGTGAAAAAAATCGATTATTGATTAATCGCGATTATAATATTGACGATTATGATTTGATTATTAAATTTCCAACAATCGATTTAAAAAAAAATATATATATATACATACATATATTTTTATTAAATAGTAATACAAACTGGAGTCCTCCTCTTACTGGCTTCTGCTACATGGTCCACAGTCTGGAGCCAAGATATGTTATTCCATCCCGGAGCTTTTTCACACTTAAATCGATTCCAAATCTTTACAAGGAGACAAACCTTTCCGTGCAAGTGTCCCTCAACTCTGCTCACAGGGTAGCAATAACCTGCGATGCCTGGACATCCAGAGCTACAGTCTCATATGTGACCGTTACAGCTCATTATGTCAGCAGTTAATGGAAGCTAATGTCCTACGTACTTCAGACGAAAGCTATGGATGATAGCCACACAAGCGCAAATATGTGTGAGTTTCTCAAAGCAATGGCAGACGAGTGGGGAATAGAGAAACACGCCCTGGTTCTCGTCACCAACATTGCTTCTAACATGAGTCCGGCTGCTGAGCTTGGCAGCTTTCTTTGAACAGCGAAACACTACATTTAAAACAAATTAAAAAATAATAATTTTGATATTACAGTTACGCTATACAATATTGAAGGTGCTGTGAGGTGTTACTCCCAAGATAAGTAAAATAATTCAGCAGCTGACTGATGTTAAATGGAAGCTCAATAATCGTTAATAATTGAAAATCGAATCGATAATCGTTGATAATCAAAAATCGATTTGTAATCGAATCGAGACTTCAATAATCGGAATCGAATCGAATCGGGAAATTGGGCTGATTAACCACCCCTAGTAATTACCTGCAACAAGGTGATGATGCTTTCACCCACTGACCTAACCTTGGAAGATTACATTAACTACAAACAACAACAAACCAAGTGGTAGCAGTGCACAACGTGATCGGTGTCGAAGGGAAATTTCTGTTGTTTTTATTTTTAAATCTCCTGTATTCTAACAATCAAGCTTTGTAAGTGTTCTAAAAAAATTGAAGGTTATTCCGCGTATATGTGCTTAATAAGGTATTGATTTGTACCTTGAAAGTGTTCATTAAAATGTGATATTACAGTAAAGCATTAGATCAAAAGTGAAACCCCTTCTGTGTCCATTCAAGAGTCATTGTAACTGATGCTCTCACGAAAGTTTTGCATTTATGTTTTTATTGAGTGTAAATTCCACAGATAAGAAGTCTCTCCTGCTTAAAATTTGTTTCGAGGGAATAGGAGTAACTGAGCTAACTTTTAATTTACTGTATTTAAGGTGAGCAAGTTGAAGGTAGTTTTGGTGAGCAGCTTAGCTAACAGCTATGCATATAACTTGCCACAGACGTTTTATCTCAGACCAAATCGAGTGTGAAGACGAGGCTGATGAGTCCTTCATCGCTATTATTTGTTATTTCCTCCAACCATTTATCTTCGCCTACTTATCGTTGGTTGCTGTGGCACTGATCATTGTATTAATGATTCCTGATGGGCTGATTGATTCTGACAGCAACATCATGGGTTAAACATAATCCACAATCTGTTTTTGTGTAAATGTTTTAACCTCACATATAATTGTTCCTCCCCTTTGTGTATTTTTACTATTCTTTATTTACTTTACCTACTGAGACACCTTTTTACTTTGTATGGTATTAATACCTGAATAGGACATGATCTGAGAGACTCCAGCCGATTAACAGTAGACTGTGCGGGCACATAACCTGCACATAACATGGTCAGGATGCTCATCAGTCCTACATAGGTACTGTGATACTTTAGTGGCTGTTTGGACATCTGGTGTTTCACTCTGAAACCTCCCTTTTTGTCTTGTTCTCCTAATATTCTATCAACTGTGACTTTCACTGTAGCTCTATGTCAGAATCACCCGAAACACCCTGGCGTGAAGCTGACCTTCCAGTTCAAATGGATTGACTCTGCTATTCTCTATTTTGCTATTGTACTATTATAGTAAATAATACGCAGACAATATTTTGTTGATTCATCTTTAATTCACATCTCTATGAGAGAAAGTAAGAATTTCTAGCTCAGTTAGCCAAGCAGCGAGCGGTTTGGACTGGGAGCTCGGGATCAGGACCGGCTCGCACTAGCTGGTTAGCGTGTCAACTTAAGAAGATTTGTCTGCAACACAATACACAGACGTCTCAATGTCCAAGCTGCTGCTTATTCACATTCTGTTAATAATTATAGAGGATTTTTGAACGTTTTCGATGAGAATTCTTACATATCGCCCCTTTAAGGCTTTACCTGAAATTTGTAACACAACAGATAAAGATGCCAAAATGTAGGATTGGTCCCTCAGCACTGCGAATGTTTCCGTTACATTTCCCCTTAAACTTGCTATATAAACTTTTTCGCTTTCACGTACAATTCTGAAGTAAATACTGATTGCACAGTGTAATAGCTGTAGAAACATGACACCACTGATTGGTTCCCTATAAGCCTCACCTTCACAGGTGCCTCTCAGGTGGGCATCCCTGCACACCTTTATTCCTACCTTTATTCAGCTGTACAGCAGGGGAGGGTCAGTCATCTCCGACCCCTCCCGTAGCCTCCATCCCTGCTGCCCAGCTGTGCGTGTCGCTGTCTCCAACGCTCCAAGGCACGCTGACCAGAAAGTGTGGACTCCCAGCCAATGCTCCCTATTCACTCACGCACACACACAAGCACAATAGCACCATTAAATATTCACAAGCATCTCTTTGGTCCAGGAGAGGGGGACTTAGTGGGAGGCTTTATGAGAGAGAGAGAGAGGGGCCGTGAGTTGACACTGCTGGCCTTAATGATGCCTTAAAGATGTCCCGCCAGAGTGAACCGTGGATGGAGAGATTCTGCTTTGGAATAACCTGAAGAGGAGAGGAAGGATGGAGGGATAATACTGTGGAGAAAAAGAAGAAAACAAAAAGGTACGGCCGACTGGGTGTGTATTGTGTGGAGCAGGCATGACACTTGATGCTGCTTGGCTCCATATGGCATGGCTAGGTGTGAGTTTGTGTGTGTGTGTGTGTGGTGCCAGGACAAGGAAGCAAGAACTGGATGTTTGATCAGAGTCCTCATTTTCATGCAGTTTGGTGCATTCAGCATGTTTTTTTGAAGCTGGAGGTTGAATTTCTGTCTTTTTTAAAGCAAAATACAAAAAAAAAAAATCTGTATTCAAATGTGAAGATTTCCTCCTTTTCTGTGATAACTGATTATCTTTGGGTTTTGGACTATTAGTCAAACAAGAGAAACCACCTAAGTGGAAGGAACTTAGACTCTGCATGGACAATTTTCACTCACTTAAGTGGACAGTCTCTGCTACTGTTGGGTTAAAAGTGCACTTTGTAAGAATTCTAGTTCAAAATTCAACACTTACTGTATATCACATGTTCCCCATGTGCAGTATGTATTGACTGCTGGATGGTGCTGATGAACCAGTATGAAGACCTGATAGATGATAAACTGAGGTCACATGACTTTAAGAGTCAGCAATGCCTCCATGACTCTTAACTGCAGCCCTCTGTGGTTAACTGACCGTAGCCTAAGAGCCATGGTCCTCTTGTTTTAACACTAATGATGACATGTCAGTTACATGGTCTGTATCCCAAACCTATAATCCACTAGGACACCCTTATAGTAATTGGTTCCCATCATGCATCACTTTTTGTCATGGTTTTGGGTTTAAGATAATTGTTACCTTTTTATTTAGAAGGTGTTATGCTCACATCTTGCTCTCTTTTTTATTTTCTACACTTCCTGTGTTTGTGTTTTTTCCCTGTCCCTTGTTAGTCATCCATTTCTTGTGTATTTAAGCCTGTGTTAACATCCCTCCTCTAAAATGTTGATTGCTGCTTGTGCTCCTTATATGTTTCTGATTTGTACTCAGTTTTGGGCTAATGCTCTTGTGTAATTTAGTTGTGTTTGTCTTTCAGTCTTTCAACCTGCCCTGAGTTTTGCATTCGGGTCCCTTTTTTGTAAACTGTGCCTCATTTTTGTTGAGGTAAATATCAAGCAGTTACAAAATGTAAATGACTCATTCCGGAGACTGTGAAATCAGTTTAAAAAACAGATTTTGATCCGAGGAAAGAGCCCTATCGGTTTTATGTGTTCTTAAGGCGTGTTAGTAAAGAATGCATCTGCAGTACAAAATACAGCAACCATATTTACACTTATGACTTATTTCACATTAAAACAAGTATCATTGCTGTGTGCTCACTGGAAAACTGTTCAGCGGAAACCATTAGATTTACTGTTGGATCCCACTTTAAAATGTGTTTTTTGCAGAATTGATATGTACAATTCAACAATTTCTGGCTGATAGAATAGAAATCAAGACAATCAAGACAAAGATCACCAGCATATGAGATGTATCAGGACTCCGATTACTGTGTCTCTTCTGCCCTCTTGTGCTTCAGCCTGCTCATTACACAGAGCTGTTTAATTGAGCTGTAAATCAGGTTACCACCCTATGTAGCCTGAGGAGTAAATGGATTTGTGGATGCATTTATATATCTGACCGACCCTCTGACTAGTAGACTACCTGCTAAGATTACTGAACAACTAGAAATCAGAGGGGAACGTCTGACTTGACTTCAACTTATTGAAAATGTACTAAGAGATTTAAATGTCTGAGTAGGAACCTAATGAAATACAGTTTAACTTCAATTGGCCAATACTAATACAAGTGGAGAGGTAACCACTTTTATACTCCATGCTACATTGACCTGGCAGCCATTTTCTTCATCATCATGGTCAGGGTGGGAAGCTCAAATGTCGTACTGCTGTGTCCAGGGTTCCAGTCCTACAAATATAAACAATCTGACAAATAATTATCATGTTACTGCTCCATGATGATCAGCGACTGAAAGACATGAAATCCTGAAAATCCGGAGGGACATAAGGCCATATTTAAAGATAGAATAACATATTTTATAACAAAACATAACAACACAATATGATAGGAAAGGCTTTAGTAAATATCACCACTTATCTTGGACACATTTATTTAACCTGGAAGTGAAACATATTGGATGCCTGAACGGTTTGGCTACATTAGCTAACTGCTGTCAAATATATTGATTTTATTTTGAAATATGGCGCGATTTCTTTCCAGATTTTTCACTGTACCACCATACAGTTGCTGATAAATCAGGAAGCAGTGAAATTACCACAATTCATCAGATTCTCCGTGATTGTATGACTTGCAACCTGGAAATTAACAACATCCCTGCTGGAAAAAAACCAGCATAGACCAGCACCAAAACACAACATATGCTGGTCTTGCTGGTGACTGGTGTTTTGGTGCTGGTCTATGCTGTTTTTTCCAGCAGGGATAACATCCCATCATTCAAGCTCCCACCCTGCTGGAGGAAAGTAGCTGCTGTGTGAATGTGGTCCATGCAAGTCTGACCACAAATCCTTAGTGCTCAAAACGACTGGCTTCATGGTACACTTAGCAAATGATATCCCAAAAATAATTTTTCAGACAATGAGGCGACCAAGTTCAACACCCACTGAAACTTTACAGTAACACAGGTTTTGGCTGACTTTTAATTTGGTGCAGTGTGGAGGGAGGATTTAATTTGCTGGGCCTAGACAAAGAGCAGATTGTTTACTCAGCCCATTTACAAGAACACAGACAGTATGGAGTACGGAGCGTACAGTATATTCTGTAAGCAAACAAGGATGAATAGTCTTGATTGTGCTGTGTGGACTGAGCTCACGGCCGACTGATTTAGGTGTACAGCATCTGCCTTTATGTTGAGCTAATCTCTTGTTAGGCCCTCAACAAATGTTCTCCGCCATTCTTGTTCACTTTTTGTATTTAGGCAATACATAAGCCCACTGACACGCAAGAAGAAGCCGGGCTGTGCAGAGAAAACACTGATCCAGCCCTCAGCTGTTCATAGATTCACATCTACAGTGTTGTGCTTTTAAAGAGAAATTCTGCATCATGAGGACTTAAAGTCTCAGACTCAGACTCAGACTCAGACGCAATTTTAACATTTTTAAGGGGTTTTTAATGGACCGTGTTTCTGTTGGACACTTACAGTAAATATATCTACCTGACATTCAGGTCTGAAGTGTACACAAACACAAAAGAAGACGATTGGTTTATAATGAAACATCGAGACGTAACCTGAAAACCAAAAACACATACATCATTTTCTGTCACACACTTCTGTGAATGTGCAGTGTGACAAAGACAGTAATTGGTTACTGTACAGTAATTAAAGGAGTTTATTAGGCTGCAAGGTTAACAAGAGGTGCACACATGCTTCTTTAAAGGTGGACTATGTAGTTTTGGAGAAGATTACACGTGACGTGTTTATACGTGGCGGACCCTGCCACCTTTCTAGCTTCAAACAGTGTTCTGGGGATCTTATTTTCCTCTGAGAACTGTTTGTTTTTTTAGTTTCTGGCTTTTTATCATTACCTCATTAATTCTAAAATTTTAAAATTCAAGAGTGCCCTTCTAACAAGACTATACTTTTCTCGATTAACTTTGTAGGTTTCCCTCTGGGTTTTGTGATACTTTTTCCACAATAAATACATCCTGCCTCTATTTTGTTTTGCACAGCCAACTGAAACCTGCAATAGTTGTGGTAAGATTACTGCATTAGAACTAAAATTACTGCAGAGGAACATGGAACAATCAAAAAATGTATGATGTATAATGTGAAATGGACAAACAGCATTAATTTAAGAGTTTCGGCTAATCAGAACTAAGCTCTATCCACATGCTGTGTGAGAGATGCTTTTTGTGGTGTGTGTGTGTGTGTGTGTGTGTGTGTGTGTGTGTGTGTGTGTGTGCGTGCGTGCGTGCGTGTGTTCTGATATCACTCCCCAACACACACACAAATACAACCTATTGTCACTAAAGGGTTTTCTTCATAAATCTCTCCTGAAGGCTCTGACGTTAGAAAGCCAATGTGGGATGATGATAGCGTGGTGTGTGTGTGTGTGTGTGTGTGTGTGTGTGTGTGTGTGTGTGTGTGTGTGTTTATTCCAGCAATTAACGCACAATGGACCTGCACAATTGTTTACTCTGGCACTTATACAGAGGGAGACATGGTTGCATCACACACACACACATGCTGTACTGTTACAAAGAAACCTAATCGCTGCACTACTGATGATGCATGGTTCGATGTAGAGAGTCTTAAAGCTGAACACGCTCTCTCTTTCTATTGATGTACAGGTAATCACTGAAGCTTCACTGAAGTAACAGAGGGTGTGTTTACCATCGAAGGTCCATTGTGTTTGTCCAAATGGGCTGTGCAATTTAAGGAAAGGTTTGCTTTGTGTGTGTGTGTGTGTGTGTGTGTGTGTGTGTGTGTGTGTGTGTGTGTGCGCAGAGGGCTATAAAAAAGGGTCCAGTAGAGGACCAGGAGTCTGAGTTATATTTTGTGTTCATCAGACGTTTTGGTGCATTTATTTGGATAATCAGGGATCAACAGCTCTAATACACAGGTGAGGTAAGCTCACTGTGCTTACAGAAATAACGTATGTTATCATGAGAGGGTGTGTCAGTTCACACACCCTTCAGATTTTGTCTGATTGCTGCTGAAGCTGTCTGCAGGTCTGTGCAGTCAGCTTTGCTCTGTCTTTTCCTGGTTGACCTGCTTGTTGTAGCTCATGAGGGTTTTTTGCCAACAGTGATGTTGAAGCAGCCCAGTGGCCTTCTGGGGAAATAGAGAAGGGGAGAGTCTTTATTGCTTTTGTTGCCAAGTGCCTCTGTCCTGGAGAATAGTATTGGCAAAATGAACACAAATACCCTCTGTATAGAAGTAGTTTTGTAGAGATAAAAAAATTGAAGGATGTGGCTCAGCTTTCTTGCACTTATTTTGGATTAGCCCACATATATTTTGTATTTGATTGTTTGATGCTGCCACTACACTCTGGTGTTTAAAGATTCACCTGTAACTGAGTCATTGTGTCTCGGACATGGAGTCAACTCAATTCACTGCTTTGAAGACTTGAATTGACTGTAAATACATGGAGAGTCAGCTTGGACTTGGAGGGTAAAGAGTTGTTACCTCACTCAAAATGACTTGTCCGTGTTTTCAGTTCAGTTTTTCAGTTTTTTATAGTCTGGCTGCAGTTATTCACAGACTAAAAGTGATGGGGAGGATGTTTGGGGGCATTGAGAAGAATTTAAGAACTAAATAAGGTTTTATAAAGTTATTTGTCGTTATGTGACTTGCCCCAAATATGACAAATGTGTGAGTCAGATGTCTCTTTGCAACAAATACATTAAGGTCCAAGTGAGCTTCTTATTTTCAAATCTGTTAATAGCGGCCCATCCAGCCAAGAGTTTGATCTTGTGTGACAGATCATCACTGTGTCAGCAGTGTCTCTTCATTGTCAAGTCACACAGTAATCTGGCAGTAAAGGTTAAGACCTGAATGGGGCTTAAAGGCTTACAGGAAACCTGAGTCCAGCCTCCTCATCCCCCTGTCTTACCTTCTCTGTCTGGAAAGATGCTCTTTCTCCCCCGTCACTCTGTCTTTTATTCTGTCTGTCATTTTCCTCCATATCTTGCATATATTATTCATGATCAATCAAATGTTTCCAGGAGCCGTGTTATATACAGTGACTGTGACCCTCATACCATATTGTTCGTATAACTGTCAGTTATAGCTTTTTGTCATGCTAGTGGTATGTCTCTCTGCAGTGGGGATAAAAGTAACAGTAACAGTAATAGTATCTAGTCAAGTCCTGTTGAATAAATGATATTGAGGTACTTTACTTGAGTATTTCAATTTTCTTTCAACATGGAAATATTGTACTTTTTTAATCCACTTCATGTAGTTGGCAGCTATAGAGACTAGTTTCTTTTAATTGTAAGATACAATTCAGTCAGTCATCATGAGAGATTAAACTGGTGTTTTCTCACCTTTCAGGCTTTGAAAACAGTGTGAAGTTGTGGCATCTCGTCCTCCAGTGCTACAGGCAGGTCAAAGTTTTAACATTTCCTGTATGATATCCTTGTGCCATTTTTGGAAGTTTATATAAAAGTATCCTAAACATTTATCCCAGTCTAGCCCAAAGTCAATTTGAAGCTGTTTTTGAACCATTTGGAGTACCGATGTGGTTTTGGGCTCTTTTGAAAGGTGATAAACTGAATTTATTTCCCAAGAAGATCTGTAAATATTTCTGGCATTAATCAATAGGCTTTTGAACACACTGATTTAAAATATATATATATATATATATATATATATATATATATATATATATATATATATATATATATATATATATATAATATATAAAAAGGAAGAAGGTCAGCAAGTTTTTTTATGGCCTTTTGTGACTTATTACTCGTGGAATATTGTGTAGACTAAATATGTTATTAAAATGGGTCGAGTGACGAATTGTGAATAAGAGAGAACCGTTGTTGATAGAGTTTGATGAGCTTTTAACAGGATATGTTTAGTTGAAATTAGCCACTGACATGCTTAATTGAGATGGTGACCTTGTTAAATATTTACCTGCTGAACATGTTAGCATCGTCATTGTGAGCATGTTAGCTTGCTGACATTAACGTTAAGCTCAAAGCACCGCTGCACCTCCAGGCTACAGTCTCACAGAGCTGCTAACATGCAGGGCTGTAGACTCGTGTTGAAGGTCAGCTGATGAGGCAGTTTTCTAACATAAACACTGACCGCGTCAAGAACAGTTGTCTTCATGGAGACCAAAGACAGTTCTTAATGCAGCAAAATTGGATTTCTGAGGTCCTGGTTAAGTGTAGGGGTAAGGTTTGAGTTGAGGTCCGGTCAAGGTTAGGCATACATTGGTTAGGGTAAGGAGTTAAAGTTAGGCTGTACATATGGATGGAAGTCAATGTAAGGTCTTAGCAAAGATAGTTGTGCAAAGCTGTGTGTATGGATGTGTGTGTCTGTGTGTGTGTGTGTGTGAGTGAGAGAGAGTGAGAGAGGGAGAGAGAGAGAGAGAAACTTCGTAAAAACTGTTAAGATGATTGAGTATATGACAGCATCTGGTCCTCACCCTGAGTGTGTGTGGTGTGCATGTGGCGTGCATTCGATCCCAAATTAATGTGTGCGTGTGTGTAGCTGTCAATCTCTAGTCACTCCTGATGATTCAGAGTAGTTCCTGCGTTCAGTGATCGCATGCAATCTCCATTATGAGACCTGTGTGTGTGTGTGTGTGTGTGTGTGTGTGCAGCCACAGTCATTAAATGAACCTGTTGGCGTGGCTCTGCTCAGGTGATCTCCTTTATTAGTCTCGTGTCGCTGAGTGCGTCTGCTGAAAGCATGTTGTCAGTGATTGGCACGTAGATGAAGAGACTCTCCCCTTCCTCTCTCATTCTCTCTCTCACTCTCCCGTGTCTATATCACTCACTCTCTCTGTCATCTGCCCTTCTCTTTGCATCTTCTGTTTCTCCCTATAACCATCTCTCTCTGTCTCTCATTATTTCTTTTTTGTTTTTCAGCCGCTCCCCTGCCCTGCTTTCCCTCTTTAATTTCCTGTTATCAGTTCCTCTTTCAGCCCATCCTCCTCTTTCTTTTCACTTCTTCTCAATCCTACCTCTCTCTGTTCATCTTTTCAGCATTTATGTAATCCGCGGTTCATTCATCAGCGATTCATTGATGCACCTCTGTCTCCTTTTCCCTCCTTACTTTTGCCCAGCTCCCTCTCTTCTTTCTCCACCTCCTCCATCTCTGTCATCTGCGCTCTATTCATTACCAGTTCACTTAGTCAGTGGACCACATCAGCCAGACAGCAGATACATATCACACATATCAAATAGATCTCTTTGTGCATCTTTCTACCTGTTAGGTGACCAACAACCTTCACCATGTGTGGACCCGATGAGCAGCAAGGAACTTTTGAACTTTCCTCTGTGCCCACTCTCTGTGTGCCCTTATCTCCATCTGTAGTTAGATGATACCAACATCTGCTGTTGTTGTTATTGCTGTGTAGCCTGCAGACAGGTTAGAGTTTTGTCATGCTCACTACCCCTGGCGATACGTGATACAGATTTCTGCTCAGATCTTATCTCAGGTCAAGACTATTAGTCCGTCTACAGTGAGTGAAAAGAAAAGTTGGAGGTGAACCTGCAAACAGTATTTGACAAAAGTAATAATTCTTCTCCTTTCGTCAACTAATTGCTTAACTATTTCAGTATAAATACATATCTAAATGTTAGTGTCTATTTTGCAGTGAGTTATCAGAGAATGATTACTTTTCTTTCTTTTGCTATTTGCTCTCTATCCTCCGTCTGCACTGTGGTGTCTGGCTGTTAACCCCTGACACTAGCCTGTATGTATAATATATTGGCTGGCGAGCAGGTGAGGGCGGGGTTGACCCTTTGTGATATATTTAGAGCAGCTTGCGATGAATGTTTTATCCATGCTGCGTAGGCAGAACACAGGGCAGTCATTAATCATTCATATCTGCCACTGAGATGACCTCCTGGAATATCAGCCCGTCATCAATGAATTAGCATCAGGCCATCATCAATGAGCGAACATCAGACCATCCTCAGTGAACTAACCGTTTATGTAATGCTGTCACACCTCAAAACTTGAAGACGTGACTGTGTGTGTATGTGTGTGTGTTTGTGTGTGTGTTTGATAGAGAGACAATTAAAAGTTTATATTCTTCTCATTATCCGTTCAGTTATTAATTGAGGTTTAATTACTATGGCTATCTATAAGATGACGGCTTTAGATGGCCACATTACGATCATGAAACAGTATATCTAGAGGATCATGGCAGTGTGGAAGACATTTTTCAAATCAGACTTTAGCGTATCAAATACTTTAATATTTCAACCAAGACTTTAATATATGAATTATGAGGGAAAATGACTTACTTAAGTGGTCACTGAATTGGAAAATTGCTGTAAATTTATAACTTAAAGGGGCACTATGTTGTTTTCGAGAGGACATTAAAACTTGGAATTTTAATATTTACAACATTAATGAGGTAATAATATGAACTCAGAAACATGTATCTTTTCCATAACTTATTAAACAAGCTGTTCTCAGAGGAAATAAGGTCCCCAGAACACTGTTTGCACCTAGTCATTTTATATTCGCCAAATAAAAACAAGGTAAAACAGTACAAAACTGTGTTGTCCTTTAAGGTCAGTTTGTTTATTCAGTTTATTCAGTCATGGAAACAAAGAGCAGTTATTCATTAAGTTTGTTTAGGTAAGGTCTTTCTCTTCTGATTAAAATTTCTTCCAGTGTATCTAACTGCATGGACATTGTATGGACATTCTAGCATGCATCACTCTCAGCTGTGGTCTATGATGCTGCCGCTGGTGTGTGGTATTGTGTGTGTGTGTGTTTTGGCTCTGCAGGGCTTCGCCTCTCAGACACAGTTTAGCAACAGCTCAGGCAGCCTGCATTATTCATACAGGAGCGAGCCTGCAGATAGGGTTACCCCGAGGCAGTATAGGTGGTACTTTAAGGTGCCATTTGCAAATATAACTTGGGATACACTCACTGTGATGGATATACAAACATAGACATGCACTACATATGCTCATATGTGCGAGCACATGCGTTGAGGCCATGATGTGGCCTCACGTTTAAGCAAACAGTGGATGGATGGAGTCACAGTAACCAGAGAGAGATGCAGAAGGTTGCAGGAGGTCACAAAGGCAAGCTGACGTGGATGTGGGAGGATACAACCATGAATGCAACACACATACGTACTCACTCTCAGACAAAGAGGAGGACACCCCTGAAGGCCGAGACTCACAAAGATGCACGCACATCAACTCTCCTTGTTAGGGGGACGTCCTGCCAAAGTTGGTGCGGCGGCCAAGATGAGGATTCATTGCCGGACTCACAGGACGCACTAACAATAGGAGACACACAAAGGACTACACAGACTCTGTCACTGGGATAGCAGGGTCTTTTATTCATCGTGTGACCCTGGGAAGTTACTTACAAACCTATAGAGAGGAACATGACCTGGAATTTTAAAGTATTTTTGCTATGGTGGATGGACTCAGTGCACCAGAGGCAGCAAGTGGGTAAAACTGAGAGAGACTATAACCAGTAAGATGATTTCTCTTCATATGTAGCATTTTGAATTAGATAAAAAAAACACTCAAAGACAGATTTCTGTCTCTTTTTGCACTCAAAGAGACAACAGCTCCTTTGCAGAAGCTTGAAGACGTACTGTAATGCGAGCGAGCACTGATGGCTGAGATTCCGACTCCATTACTAGATCGTGTTTTGAAGGACTGTGGTTTCTGTTTGTCTCAGTGTGCATTATAGAACAACTGACGTGGGACAGAGTGTGCCACAGTGTGTTCTTCTGGGGTGTCACAGGGACAGATCAGATGGAGGAAAAAGGAGAGAAGACGTGAAAACAGCTGAGAATGAGAGGATGTTGCTGCTATTTGGACTCTTCTTCTCCTTCAAGAGAGCACATCAACATTGACATTAATACTGACGTGCTCTGGCACAATTTGGGAACGTGTTCATCCTCACCTGTTTTAGAATGATTTGAGTAAGGAGACATCATGCCACCTAAAAAAGGGGATGCAAAATCAGCTGCCAAGAAAGGCAAGACAGAGGAACCAAAGAAGAAGGATGATAAAAAGGGAGGAAAAGATGACAAGAAAGGGGGAAAGAAAGCTGAGGAGCCACCAGCTAAGGGAAAAGGGAAGGATGATGGGAAGAAGGGAAAGGGCAAGAAACCTGTCAGCGAGTCAGAGGAGGGGTCAGAGGAAGAAGAAGAGGAGGTGATGAGTGAGGAAGCAGAGTCTGAGGAGAGTGAGGAAGAGGTAGTTACCAAGAAGGGTGATAAAGGGAAAGGGAAAGCTGCTCTGAAAGGTGCATCCAAGGCCGTGGCTATGAAGGGTTTTAAACCTCCAAAAAAATCACCTACTTCTGATGATGATGAGGAGGGGGGAACGAAGGGGAAACCTCAGGTGAAGAAAGGGATGGGTGCAGTTAACCTGAAAAAAATGAGTGATGTCAACATCAAAGGAGCCTCCAAAGCCATGATGGGCTTTGCTGCAGAGGGACAGAAGAAGAACGTAGCTGCAGCAAAAGCACAAAAGACAGCAGATGCCAAGTCTCACCTCAAAGGAGCCTCCAAAGCTCTCACAGGTCTCACAGGGAAGGCCTCTCCTTTTGGCTTTCCCTCCAAACAGCCAGAGAAAGCAAAACCAAAGAGAAATCTTAAAAGCACCTCCCGTCTCTTTCTACGACTCTCCAAGAAAAAGAAACCTGCGACTGGTGGTAAACCACTTTTGGGTACTAGCAAGCTTTTTGCAGGGTTTGGGGGTAAATCACCTTCCGCTGACAAAAAGCCAGGTCTGTCTGGCTTCAGCTTGTTTAATAAAGATAAAAAAGACACTGCAAAAGAAGCCACACCACCAAAAAAGACAATAAATCTATCTGGTTTAGGGGGCAAGGGAAAAATGGCAACAGAGGCAAAGGGACTCGGAGGGAAGTTCAAAGGTATGTTTGGGAAAAAGAAAGCAGGATCAGGGTTTAAGAGTAAAGGCTGGATGTTAGGAAGGATAGCTGCAGCCACTAATTGGTTGACTGGGAGGTTCCTGACTTCTAAGGGCCAAGGCCAGCTGGGGGGAAGAGCAGGAGGACGAAAGCGTCTGTCATTTGCTAATAGGAATGCTGGAGGGAGACAGACACATTATTACAATGAGGGCTATGAGTATGATGATGATGAGTATGGATATGAGGAAGAATACTATCATAGGTCCAGACCTAGAGGCGTCCAGAGACAACCCATGGCTTATGACCCATATGACCCTTATGGAGAGGAAATGGAGTACTACGAGGATGATGAGTGGGAAGATGAATATGGCTATTATGATGATGAGGGCAATTTTTATCATGATGATGAGTATTACTATGAGGATGACATGGATTACTACAGTTACCCTTATGGTTACTTTGATGATGAGTATGAAGAGTACTATGATGATGAAGGGATGGAGTATTACTATGGTGAAGATGGCATGCTCTATGCAATGGAGCCAGAGCAATACGATGGTTTCTACAACCCATATGACCCTGAGCTGTATGGAGATTACTTTGACCACAATATGGGTTATAACTACGGAATGTCAGACACTTATGGCATGATGAGTACTGGTTATGATGTTGTCTCGGACCTATATAATGATCCAATGTTGGGATATTCAGACCCTGCTGCTATTTATAACCCCTATCAGCAACCTTTCTATATGGATGCTGGGATGGATCCAGCTGAGACAGCACAGATGTTCGGACAGGAGCAGCTGTCTTACCCTCTTGCTGAGCCATTTAGGGTTCCCAGGCCCCAGGTTAGGCTGTTTGGAAAAGACAAAATAGAGGTGGAAACCCTGCCACCCCCTCCTCCTCATTCACTGTCCCCACAGTTTCCCCCTCCCTCCCCAGCTATTGCCCTCAACAATCTGGAAATGATGTCAGATTTCCAATATGAGCAGCCCCTTCCAACATATCTTCCTACACAGCCCCATTACCCCATGGTCATGAACCAACAACAAATCCCTAGTCTTCCTCAACAAGCCCCCTCGCCAACAGCTATGATCATTCAACAGGAGCACTACTCTCTCCCTCAGCCTTTCCCCCCTCCCTTAGCTGTTCCTCCCAATCACTTGTATCAATCTCCCCTTCAGCACCAACCATTTCTCCAGCAAGACCCACTAATGGTCCAGATGGGACAAATTTCCCACATGGGCCCAGCAATACAGCCACAAATGCCTCTACTGATGCATTCACCACTGGCCTCACCTAGGCCAGTGCGACGAATGAGTCCCCTTCCATCTCCACAACTATCACTAAGGCCAGGATCAGTTAGGGCAATGGCACCTCCATCACCCCGCTTCTCACCACATCAAATGGACTTCCAAACAGGGATCCAACCAGACCCCTACCTCTCCCCTCGCTTACATAGAAGAGGGACGACTCACCGGGCCTCAATGGCAGGCCAAAGGCCGACCTCCATACGGAGACCACCAAGCCCACCTTCTCTGCCACACCAAAGGAGAGGGATGTCAGTGAGAGCGCAGCCATCCCTGACAAGAGGAAGGGGGGGCATTGGGCTACGCAGGGCTCCATCAACTGTTCGACCCCAATCACCACTTTCTAGCCCCCTAGCTTCACCCCATGGATCAATGAGGAAGAGAGCAAGCCCACCACCCTCTCCAAGACTATCTTTCAGACAGCATCCCCCTCCGGATGCAGTGCCGTTGCCAACCACCAGACCGCATTTGTTCAAAGGGAGAAAACAAACATCCAAAATGAGGCATTCCCCCTCCCCTCCCCTACCATCACCACAAAGATGGAGCCCCCCTTTACCTGAGAGATCTCAGTCTCCTACCCATACCTTCCGCCCCACCTCCCCCCATCGTCCTCCATCCCCTTCCCCATCTCGTATGAGCAGTCGTCCCCTCCCCACCCGGTCCTCTACTCGTAGGCTAAGAGGTGGTGCTGGAGGTCGCAGTCATGTGCCCATGGGAGCCGTGAAACCCTCTCCAGCTAACCCCTATTTACAGAGACGCAGTAGGCATGGGCCCCCTGTCACTCAGCATGTAGCCCCATTCAGATCCTCTATCCATAGTGGCTCAGCTCCTCCCCCAGGACAGATAGGGGGTGTAGCTGGAACACCTATGTTAGCCAGGACAGGCTCCAGGCCTACAGGTTTAAGGGAGTCAAAGCGAATTGGTACTCCCCAGGGAGGTTTCCACAGACCTGTAGGTAGGGGCCAGCCGCTAGTCCGCATGCCCAGAACCCAGCCCTCTCTTCAATCTAGGCAGTCATTCAGAGCACCTCCCCTAGTCCCACCTCTCTCTCCACAGCCTTCCTTGAAACAGAGTGGCCCCCTTTCACCACAACCATCAGTGCGTAGGCTGCAGAGTAGACCTCCATCTCCACAACCACTGCAGCGTCGATCTCCTCTGCCTTCCCGCTCAGCCTCTCCCATGCACCATACATCTCATCCACCATCCCCTTTTCCCAACAGGGCTATGACTCCCCAGAGTCAAGGGCCAACATTTTTTCAATCTCCAGTACCTCATCCCAGTTATTCTCCTGTGACTTTGCCACCATCTCAGATTATCAACCAGTATGACTACACAATGATGGAGCCAGGCCCATCCCCAATGCTTACTAATGCTTTACCAAACCCTCAGATTGTAGGTGCTACCTTTCCTCCCTCTTCTCTTCCGCGAACACTCCACAACCCTTATTTGCAGAATGCAGGCATCACCACACCTTTACAGAGAAGCCCTTCCCCCCTACCTGGAGGACAGGGGAATATACCCACGGATATACAGATGAGCCAAGAGGCGAGCCCTTATGCCACTGTTGGTTTATCCAACGCTTTGATGCAGAACTCCCAACTTCGCAGTGCCTCCTACTCATCTCCTCTACAACGCAATGCTAACTTATATACAACGGTTCTCTCACCCAGTGAAGTAGCAGCCCCTCCTGCCCCCTCTGTACCCTCCTCGCCGTACTTGTCCTCTACAATGCTAAGCTCCCAGCTACGTAATGCTTCCTACACCTCACCCCTTCAGCGACATCTCTCCCCTATGTCCGCTGTTTCTGCCGCACCCCCTCCCACCGCTCCTCAACAAGGGACAATCAGAGGTACCTCTTCATTTCTCTCTGGTGGACTGCGGACTGCTCAAATCCAGGGATCCATGTTCAAGCTTCCCGGTGGCACTTTGACAATGTCCCAGGGCACTGTTGAGCCTACAGTTAGCACTAGTGGTGGAGGTGGTGGGATGCTGTCACCCTCAATGCTCTCCAATGCCCTGCAGAACCCAAGTGTACGTCAGGCCACATATCGACTACCTGATGGCTCATTGGTTACTAGGACCGAACCTGCTGCTGAATCTTCTCCAGGTCCGACACCCCTCTCATCCTCTATGCTGTCCTCTGCCTTGCTCAATCCAAGTTTGCGACAGGCCACATATCGTTTGCCTGATGGCTCATTGGTCACCAGGACTGAACCTGCTGCTGAACCTTCCCCAGGTCCATCACCCCTCTCATCCTCTATGCTGTCTTCTGCCTTGCTCAATCCAAGTTTGCGACAGGCCACATATCGTTTGCCTGATGGTTCATTGGTCACCAGGACTGAACCTGCTGCTGAACCTTCCCCAGGTCCATCACCCCTCTCATCCTCTATGCTGTCTTCTGCCTTGCTCAATCCAAGTTTGCGACAGGCCACATATCGTTTGCCTGATGGCACTCTTGTTAGTAGAACAGAACCTGCATCTGCACCCTCCCCTTCCTCTTCAATGCTTTCCTCTGCACTGTTGAACTCCAATGTCCGTAAAGCTACATACAGGCTGCCAGATGGAACTTTGGTTACAAGAAATGAGCCAGCCCCCGAGCCTGCCACCCCTTCTATGCTCTCCTCTGCTCTTCTCAATCGCAATGTTCGTGGTGCCTCTTATCGATTACCAGATGGTTCAATTCTAACACAGCCGGGAGATGAGGCTCAGAATGCTGAATCATCACCAGGGCTATCTAGCGCCCTGATGAATGCTAACCTGCGTAAAGCAAAGTTTCAGCTCCCAGAAGGATCATCATTATTTTCTCGGAACCAACCCCAAGCTCCCACCTCTCCTCTAATTTCTGGTGCCATGCTAAGCACCGGCCTCCGTGGTGCCTCCTACAGACTCCCAGACACATCACTATTAAGGCAGCCTGGCTCTGTTGATACCTCTGAGTCACGCTCTCTTGACCTTTCCAACGCTCTCCGTAACAAGAACCTCCGATCTGCCAACTACCGTTTGCCCGATGGAACGCTGGTGACCCACTCTCAACCCACTACTGCATCCAAAACACTTGACTTGTCTAATGCCCTATCAAAGAACCCAAACCTTCGTGGGGCAAAGTACCGTCTCCCTGACGGAAATATCATGACAAGACTTGGTGCTCCTAGCACCCCAGAACCTCGCTCACTAAACCTCTCTGGTGCCCTGAAGAATCCTAACCTCCGGGGTGCCTCTTTCCACCTACCCTCATATGCTGTAGTGTCACCCCAGGTACATGGATCTGGCCCTGAACAGCATTGGGCACAGGGCCCTGGAGTTGAAGGTTTGGGACTGCAGCAAGATGTGGATGTTTGGGGTGCAGAGAGGTTACTGCCTCATGGAACAGTGCAGAATCTCAATAAGTGGTCAATGTATAGAGATGGGGAGCTGTTGGACCCCCACAGCCTGATGGGGCAGGGACAAGTGGGACATGATCGAGGGGAGTGGAATCTCAGCAGGGAGGGGGAACCACAGGGACAATGGTATGACAAGGTAAACGTTTTGAATATATCACTCACATTACAAGTTGGCACAGTTGGGCACTATACTGAAGTCGAAATGTTAATTAAGTCATCTTGCAGTTGAAAGTGTTATGTAGTGAAAACTTGAAACAGTAGACAATTTTCAGTAGAGTGGAGAAATCAGAGGGGTACTTCTGTAACTTCCTGTATGTTGATGCTTTTGAAAGAGCAGAATAATAGGTAATGGCACAATGAAACATATTTCTTTGGTGAGATGAGGGGCTCTGGATACAATCAAGAAAAGAAAAAAGTTCTGTGTGAGTGTGTGCATGCTTCAGTGCATGATCCCATTGCGCACCTGGCTAGATAAAAGCATCATGTCTTCATTTCTGAGTATGTGCATGTTTCAGATGTACTCTATCAGAAGCCTACCCACTGTGGCTCAGCATGAGCAGCGAGAGGAAGATGGAGTGGAGGACATGACACAGCTTGAGTGAGTCAAAGATCACACACACCCTAGTTAACACTGTGTCAGTGAGAGACCTACAATGACATGTGCGACATTGAAATATGTAAAACAAAAAAGTCACATTCAAGGCATTTCATCACTTGCATTTTATCATGATTCAAAGTAGTAAACTGCAGTCATAATTGCCTTAACCAGAAAGAGAGGTAAAATTATATCATGTTCTCGGTCTTACACACCAACTTTCTGAAGTTTCAAACAAGATTCTGGAAAGGTTCTTGAAGCTGAAAATGTTATAGTTGCAATGACGTGACAGGCCTTAAGATTAATCAAGACAGTGAAAACAGGCGAAAGTGATCTAGATGGTGGATTTATTTGAGAAGTTCTCTGTTCTTTGTCCTTAAATACTACTGTCCTATCTTTCAAGGGAGATGCACGAGGGGGCTGTCCTGCTGAACCTGAGGCAAAGATATGAGCGGGAGCTTATTTATGCAAGTATCTGAGCAAAACACACATCCAACATGCAACCATCGACAGAATGTGTTTAACCTATACATCTAAAGTTTATGTGTGATTATGTGTTGATTTGGGAAACCTATATTTTTCTTTTCACTCTTCTCATTCCTTGTTTTCTTTCAGACGTACATTGGTAGTATTCTGGTGTCTGTAAACCCCTACAAGATGTACAACATCTATGGGACGGACGTGGTGCTGCTGTACAAGGGTCGTGCTCTGGGAGAGAACCCTCCGTAAGTCATATTCAACCTTAAACTTCTGGAACAGCGAACCAAAAACAATCTGAAGGTAGTAGAGTCATTGTCTTTAAAAACAAAAAGTATAGGCTAATTTCTGAAGTGTCACCTGTACTATACTGTTTTTAAGCTTTTTGTTTATTGATTGCAATGAAAGAAAAATTCAAGTTAGGAAGGAAGCTGACATGTATGTAAAGGAAACGGAAGGAAGGAATGAAGCTGGTAAATAATTACAGCAGCAAAGCAGAAAAGAAGGCAAGAAAAACAGAAGAAAATATTTTGGCGCTTATAGTTTCAGTTCACTGCTTTCACCCCTGTAGATATCTAATAGTAGCTTCTATTTCTCCTTCAGGCATTTGTTTGCCATAGCAAATGCTGCTTATTCCAAAATGATGGATGCCAAACACAACCAGGTCATAATAATCAGGTAAGAGGCTGAATCTCTGTAATCCATACTAAAAACTTGTGTCATTTTCCATTTTTAATCACTTTCAATTTACCTGTAAATCAAACATTATGGTTAATTCATTACAACACTATTTATCACTTCACATGTGATTGATGTATGGAGTCAAAGAAGGGACATTTATATTTTGAGCTTGTGAAATGATGTTCACAAATTTCAGTTTGGCTTCCTCTGATTGGATGGTCAGTGTGCAACACGCTGAATGGCTCGGGCATAAAACAGATTCAAAATTTGGGTTCGTAACTCATAGCTCTTAACTTCAGTGTCACACTTACAGAAAGGTTTTTTGTCTGACCTCACTGTTGAAAATATTCCTGGACAAATTTAAAGTAGGCATGCACTAAACATTCGCAACAAAACTTTACTGCAAATCCACAAACTTGAATTTGTTAATTTTTCTTATTATACATTATATATTACACCTGTTTTAGACAGATACATTTTTCTAAAGTGCAAAAACTTTTTGTTGCATTTCATTAGTAACTTTCCAAAGTTTTGTAAAGGTGTAACCTTGGTGTACACAGTGTACATGAAGCTTCTTAGACAGTCAGGTTTCCATCTCCAGTTGGATTAGTGTTTGTAAATTCATGAGTGTCTGTCTGTGGTTTTCTGGCCAGCAGACTTAAGACACAGCCATCCTTCGATCCTCTTCAGCTCCGCCTATCCGTCACAGGCACCTCGCTCCGTGTCAAAACTGATCTCCACAGGCAAACACACATACCTTAACTGAGCTCATTTACATCTAACTCTGATACACATGTGTCCAGTGCATCCATACACTTGCACAAGGGTGTGTGCTTTAAGACATGGCCAGAAACAATCATAGGAAATACACAAAACGCCCTCACGTGCACACCCTTGCCCACACCTGGAACAATCTAGCCGTATTCGGAAGGAGACACCTGTAAGGAAAGCCCAGCCAGGTCTGGCCCAGGAGCAGATTATCTTTCAGGGGTTTGTGTGTCCAAGTGAACGTGTGCGAACCCTGTGTTCGTGTGGGAGTCACTGAGTGCGTGTTAACGGGTAACTGCGGTCTGGTGTACAGTGACCGGTAATGGCCCAGGTTTTTAGCTAACCAGTCCGTTAATTGAAACCTTATGCTGGAATGTGGTCAAGGTGCCGGTGTCCCTAAACACACACACACACACACACACACACACACACACACCTCTGTCCCCCTGTGGTCAAGCTTACATAATGGTGGTATTTAGAGCTAATCTGTTGGCAGTGCTGAGGCGCAGTGTGTGTGTCTGCGTAGGAGCGTTTCAGGTGGTTTAGCGCAAAAGTGGAATGGAGTCCTTGCCGAATGCAAGATTAGCCCGGTCTCACATCACTTAGTCAATTAAGTCAAATGCTCCACACACACACCAGGGGGAAGGTGAGAGGGATTGAATAATGGACGCTCTAAGTGATTAATAAAGCTGGGTGTAGTGGTGCTCAAAGTGCGGATAATGTTCACTCTTTGGTCTTGTCATCAAAATGACTGTGTTTTCCACTGTTTTTTTTTTTTTTTACCTTTTTAGCAATTGAATTATCACAGCATACGAATGCAAAATGGGAAAGTTCAACCTGCTCCCGTTAAAGACAACTCAATTTTAACACTAATTTTGCTATGAAGGAATCCATATGTGCAGATAACTTTAAAAGTGAAAGAGTTTTCTGAAGTTGTTGTTCTTTTCCCCTATTTGGCGTTTTGTGTGTAGCTGTTCTGCTTGTTTAATTAGAAAACATATGTATTCATTCTTTTTTTGTAGGACTTTTTTATGTCACATAGCCGGTCTAACTGGTGAGCCACAAAAGCTCATTTAGTGCTTGATGTTATCATTAGTGTGTAATTATCATATTAGACAGCCCCATATTGGCTGTTTATCCGCATCTTGTTACTGTAACAATACAGGTTTCAAAGGCACCATGTGGGTTACTGACAGATATAGTTGATTTTAAGGTATAAAACTTCAGCGGAAATAATAGGATAAAACAATGAACAATGAGGATTAAAAGTGCTGATGAGAAAATCCTACATTTACAGGAGAAAAGACACCAGGCAATGTTAAAAAACAATGTAAATTTAGACTAAATGTACCTGTGCCATTCTATCATTTTCTGCACCAGTAATTAGCAATGGTCAGTTGTGTGGAGCACGTCCTCTTAACATTTAGCTGGAGTGAATGTATGTGGTCATGTCAGGATTCTGAGCCAGAGAACCATATATCTGGTTATCCTTCCAATTTCCAACCATATTTTCTCATATTTAACCACAACAGAAAAAAGTATCCACATGCACTTGGGCAAAATGATAAATTATCACTTTATTTACCATTTAACAGTATCCTTGCCTGTCTGACATGCAAAGAGAAATGCTGTGGCTTCATACGCGGAGCACTGTGTCAACTGCTGAGTCATATCAATGTGTGATCTCTGTACAGTAAAAGTCTGACTGTGTTTCAGTGGGGAGAGCGGATCTGGGAAAACAGAGGCCACCAAACTAGTCCTTCGCTACCTAGCGGCAATAGATCACAAATGCAATCTTTCGCAACAGGTACACACACATACACACACACACACTCATCTTGGCCTAAACAAAATGCTGCCAGGACACACATCTTCCTGTCTATAAAAATGACTAATGTCTGTGCGTCCTCTCTTTCCGTGTTCCTCTGGCTCTGGCTCCTCTTGGCTGAAGATTGAGGTAGTGGGGTTCCCTGCATGACTTGTGCTTTACACTTTACACCTCATCTTCACATATGGCCATAAGAATAGCAGGTTGCTGTGTTTTGGTGTGGTGTGTGCCAATATTCATTAGAACATTTTTTTGTTTTCATGTGAATTTTCTCTCCGAATAAAATCTGTTCAACATCCTTTCAACCCTCTGATTGATCAGGATCTAAATTAACTCATGTTTATTCAGAAAAAGTGCATTAAAAAGTCTTTAATCTGACAGAATTTTACATATAACAATCATGTGATCTGCATTTGAACTGTTTCTCGCTATTTTGTTGAGAGCAAGATTGAAAAAACAATGACCGTGTTTGCTTTAGACCAGCTAATACTGTCAGGTCAAGACATTTTGAGCATATTGGTCACCCAGTTGACAAAGGATGTTGATTTACTGTGTGTTTGAATGCCTGGTAGATACTCGAGGCAGCTCCTCTTCTGGAATCCTTTGGAAATGCCAAAACTGTACGGAACGATAATTCCAGTCGCTTTGGGAAATACATAGAGGTCTTTCTGGAAGAGTGAGTATGAAATCAAACAGACAAGTTCTAGTGTCACGCTGCCCCTTCTCTGATCACTTGTTTTTGTGTTTCTTCTATCTCATTTGCTCTGTGCCGTTTCTTTCTGTCTCTCTGTCAAGTGGTGTAATCAGTGGTGCCATAACCTCTCAGTATCTACTGGAAAAGTCTCGTATCGTCTTCCAGGTGAGACATGCAGACATACACATAGAAGACGACGTGCCATGTTTCCACCCAAAGTACTCAGAACTTTACGTCCAGGATCGACTTGACGTGTGAAGATTAGGCAAATCAATCTGCTGACATATGAAAGAGCAGCAGCTGCCTTTCATGTCATTTATACATGCGACTATACAACAACTATGATGATGTTACTTCTGCAACAGCTGTGATGTTGTGTGCTTCCATCTTCAAGTCCATGTCCATCAAAACGGTTGCTCAAATAAAATGCCACATCCCTCAGCCAATCAGAATCGTTCAACATTGCACGCTTCACCTTCAAAGGTCTGAGCAGACTGTCTGAAACTCACTGAGTTCCTCCAGAGGCTCCCAGTCTCTCAGGAAGATTCCTGCGGTGGAAACGCGGTCTTATACTTTTCTGTATGTCAAAATGTTAAGCTTTTGTTTCCCCTTCAGGCCAAAGATGAGAGAAACTATCACATCTTCTACGAGATGCTGGCAGGTCTTCCTTCACAGCAGAAGCAGGCCTTCTATCTCCAAGAGGCTGAGACTTACTATTACCTCAACCAGGTAGAACAACAAAGTGCAGCATGATCATGAGTCTTTTCCGGACTATGAGTAGCATTTTGTGGAGATACAGTTCACATTTGGAAGTGTCTCTTTCTCCATGCAGGGAGGGGATTGTGGGATAACAGGAAAGAATGATGCAGATGACTTCCTGCGTCTGCTTGCTGCCATGGAGATCCTCCACTTCACCCCTGAAGACCAGTCGGCCATCTTTAAAGTTCTTTCTTCCATACTGCACCTGGGCAATGTCTACTTTCAGAGACATGAGGTAGAGATTTCAAAGTAATCTTTTCTTGTTTTAATTTCTGTCATTAATCTAATTTACTTGGGGACACTTCAGGCAATTCCAATAACAATTTATGTATGTGAACTACAGCGTATATTTTTGTTGTCTTTTTGGAATATTTTGGAGGAAATGTAATTAAACATAAATAAGAAATTCATTTAACTTTATCATGACAATATATAATTTTCGCTTCCTGTTTTGCACTACAGGCTGATGGCCAGGAGGTGGCGTCAGTGGTGAGCGCTCAGGAGATCAGAGTTGTGGCAGAGCTACTGCAGATCTCTCCAGAGGCGCTACAGAAAGCCATCACCTACAAAGTCACAGTCAGTATTTCAGTGGGGAATTGCTTCTTAATCACATTTTACATATTGTTAAAAGCAACATCGTTAAAAGCAAGAGCTGGCCCAGGTATAAAACCCCCGGCCTCCTTCTCAGACTGGGTGGTTCTGTTCAGAACGTTTACAGTTGAGTTTGACCCGATGTTGACAGGCAGGTAGTGTGCCAGTGTCTCTCTCCCTTGCCTCTGTACACATACAGTACGTACTGACACTAAAGACATTGTATCGCCTCTTGGTGTCGTTTACCCAGGCACAAGGGGGGCACCCAGTCGATCCCACACACAGAGGGAGAGAAAGATGCACTGTTGTCACTGGTCTACTTGTGAAGTTGTCTTGACTCTCTCTCTCTCTCTCTCTTGTGATTGGCTTTATAAAACCTTTTCTACCCTAGCTATCTCCATAAATGAAAGGTTTGTGGGATACTGGTCTCTTGGCAGTCTTAATTCGTTTATAAGTAATCATCCACGTGTCACCAGAAGATTAATAGCTACAGTGCCTCATGCTCACATGGCTTGGCGGAGTCAGAGAGACCGCTAGAGTACAGTATTTCCATTTCACCTAATCTGAGTTAAGGGACGTTTGGGGCATCAAGTAGCAGTTTATTTAAAAATCAAACCAGAGAAAGACTATTTGTATCAGTAGACAGTACTGTGTACAGTGTACACTGTAGGAGGACTTCTCAGTCTGCTCAAGCATACAAACATAGTCTGTTAAACCACCTGTTTTAGCCCTGTTCAGTGATGGCTTCCTGTCAATGCACCACTGGTGGCTGAGTTGGATCCTCAATATATTTCTGTGCAGATTTATTTCTTCGCTTGATTTGATGAAAGGTAAACAAGGCTCAAGCTGCTTTTCTTCAAAATTGCATATCCTCACACTTCCTTAAGTTGTGCCACCTGCTTCATGAAAACACCTTTCTCCACAGCTGGTGGTAAGCAAAGTCTTAAAAAGTTTGAGAAAAACAGAAAATAGATTGCTTGTACCTCTCAAAGTAATTAAAAAAAAAATCTATAAGATGATCGTCACCCAGAGTTTTGCTCATTTTAAAGTAAATTGCTCATTTATTTTTGTAAATGCAAATAGACTTACAGTTTTGAGATTAAAAAGTATGAGCTGTACTGATTATTTACTACACTTAGTTGATTCCATATTACATCACTGTGTCTTTGTGCCTTTGACCTCCATGAGCCTTCATTCACTCATTCATTCACTCATTCATTCATCATGTTTTGAAACACAAATCTCAACTCAAATCTGTCCTCATGTGGAGTGGCCTGATTAAGTTTCTATGTGGAAACAGAATCACTAAACAATTAAAACATAATGTGACTACGGGTTTGTCTACGATTACACTGACGATCACCTTGTTCACTCGACACCTGTTGGGCAAAACACAACAGGGTAAACACACGTGCACTCATCCTGCATTCTATGATAGGACATCCAGTACTCGAACATAAATAGACACAAACAGTATTCACACACACGCTTTTGAGGAACTCTTTGTAGAGCCAAGCTTCAGGCAGCAAAAGCATTTCTTTTGTTTACAGTGTGTCATTTGGATGGCTCATATTTTTTATAAATAGCCACACTCAGCAGAAATGAGTGCGCTGTAGCTTGAGGGAAGAGAACCTTTCAGTTAAATGTTTTTTGTTGGGATTTCAACTTAACCAGCTTGTTCCAAACATCATAGCTCTTTTGGGTGAGTGTCCCGCTTTCTTTGTCCAAAAACGACAGCTTTTTGTTTGCCTGAGCATTTCGAGCTCAAGAAAAAAAAAAAAAAAACTGAAATGAAGACGAAAGATATCGCTGTGTCGCACTCCTTTGCTTTAGAAGGAGTTTGCTGGTGGTATCCAAGGAACTGTCGCTGTTGACAGGCTGGGTGTTGAAAGAAGGACTTTCACAAGACTTGCCTAAACAAAACAAGACAAAAAAGAGCGGCATTTGAAGGACTTTAACCTCCAACCTGACTGCAACATACCTTGCACCTCCTTATGACGCACATTCAGTCCTGAGCTTTAATTTACCACGGTATCCTTGAGCAAAAAAGGCACTGAATCCTTACCAGCTCCATGCAATTAACAGGAATGACCCCGCCGGCATTGGCGGATCACAAACAGAAAAAGAAAGAAACTGGCTCTACAAAACAAAAGACCATTCTAGTTCTCCATCCACCGGATTCGCCCTGTCGCTCCATTTACAGTACATAAGCTCAAAAAATGGATATCCGGAAAAAAAAAATCCATGTTCTCTTGGTAGATCTTTAGTTTTTTTTTTACGACATTCTCCCATATTCCAGTCTCATGAAACATCCTGTTTTACTAACTGGTTTAAAAAAGCTGAAGTTGTCCTGACAGGCTTGTGATGCTTCCAACAGGGAGGAATACATTCACACAGGTACATCTGATCACGAGGCACCTTATGTCCTCCACACGTACTCGCTCTCATACAACACTCTAAGAGCCTTGTGTATTATTGATTTTCTAATTACAGAGGTGGTTCCTATAGTTCCTATGTAACGGGAGAGGAGTCAGTCGTATCCACTAATTTCCTCTGGGTGGATGAGGTGTGTGTGTGACGATCTAGCGCGTTTAAGGAAGAAGTCTCAAGTTTCCAAGCATGCAGACCTAAAGTCCCAGACACACTCACGTCAATGAATAAGAGACTAGAAGATAGAAGAAGTAGAAAAGTGGGCGAATGGAATGAAAGGAGGGAGGCAAAGAAGAAGATGTCAGTGAGGGAGATAAAAAGTAGGAGAAGAATAAGAAGTGAGACATGTAGGAGGAGATGAGAGAAAGTTTGGGTGAGTTTGCATAAGCTGGGACAAACCATTAAGCAGAATGGTGTTGAGGTATTTCACTTTAGGGACTGTGCAATTTCCAAAAAAGCCAGGCCGAAAAACAATCTAAATAGATTATACTGAATAAACTAATAAAAATACTGACCTTAAAGGTCAACACAGTTTCAGACTGTTTTACTTTGTTTATATGTGGCTTGTTTAATATTTATTATCTTATATTGTAGATATAAAAAATCTTTAATGTATTTAGTGGGGGAGATATGACAGGTAGGTTGTACATTGGGGTAAGAGTTAGGGCCTTCCCTCCTGTCTAAAATGATAAAATCACTGACTGGGCACAGCAACACTAACAGGAGAGTGAAGGAGCTCTCAATCAAGCACACATACATACAGTCTCAATAAGACATTGAATCAGGTAAAATAAGGGAAAACAGCCTCTCATGTTAGATTTGCCTTAAATTATGAAGTAGGTGCCAGGATGCTGATATTGTTCCCCCTTCACTCCTCGTGAACTGTGTTGCTTAAATCAACCTTTGTGTCGTTTCTACAGGAGACAATGAGGGAAAAGATCTTCACGCCATTGACCGTGGAAAGTGCTGTTGATGCCAGGTGAGAGATAACTACATACCCAACATGCACTGCTTTGTTCTTCCTCCAGATGCAATTCACATGAAGTACTTTTTTTTTAAAGGAAAATTCCACTGAATAAGTCATTTGTTCTGTTTAAGATCGGGGGAAAAAATATTCAGATCCCTTCGTTATGTAAAAGTATGTAAATATTTCCCTGTCAGTGTTTTACTGCTATTTCTGACTAATGCTTTCACACAAACAATCTGTGTTCCCCAGAGATGCTGTTGCCAAGATCCTCTACTCGCTGCTCTTCCACTGGTTAACAGAGAGGATCAACGCTCAGGTGTACCCCCGCCAACACGCCCTCTCCATCTCCATCCTGGACATTTACGGATTTGAGGTGATCGTCTCTTATCTATCTTGCGTTGATCCTCCTCCGCACAGGATGAATGCAGATGGAGCATCTCATCCCGTCTCTCATTCTATTCTGTCGCACAACAGAGAGACTGCAGGATAATCACTCTTTAGACATGCAGATGAGACATAAAAAAATTACCAGATGTTTGTGCTAATGTGTGTGTGTGTGTGTCTGTGTGTGTCTGTCTGTGTGTTTGTATGGGAACAACAGGATCTGGCCTTCAACAGCTTTGAGCAGCTTTGCATCAATTATGCAAACGAGTACCTGCAGTTCTTCTTCAACAGGATCGTGTTCAGGGAAGAACAGGTGAGTCGACATCACACCTGTAGGGTCCACTCAGGCCCTCCCTCCAAAATGTTCTGTACACACAACCTTAGCTTTTACGAAATATCGCTGTGCAAACGATTCCAATCAAGCATCCAGCATCAATAGGTAGCAAGACAGCCTACGTCAGCAATATGTCATAAATTGATTCAGAATTGTAGAAAGCTGCTGCAATTATAAGTTATAAATGTTTTATAAGCCCTTGAGTGCTAAAAGATAATAATATTGGTGAAGCATAAACAAACCAGTAGTCCATGGCTGCTGTTACTGTTTTGGTGCATGTTCACTATGCGAAACATTAACAGGCATGTGCATATTGAGGACATGGACGCACTGAGGTACATGGAAGTTTTGACAAAACTACACTTTAGAGGTGACATTTTGGTGACTTAAAACCCTGTTTGCAAGTGAAACAGAGGCCAGAACACAGAGAGATTTTTTAATTTAGCAAAATATCTGCGTCTGTATAGATGACGGTGGCAACGCCTCAATTACACATATGTACACACATTCTTATCGTCACAAATCCACACACAAAATAAAACAGAATTTCTTTAGACAAGGGTATGAACAGCTCTCATCAGTGAGTTAACTGACAGAAATATACATAAATCTATATCTCAGAGTTGTGTGTTAAATTGTATCACGTGTGATCCCTGTGCAGGAGGAGTACAATCGGGAACAGATCCCCTGGCAGGACATCCCATTCAGTGACAACCAGCCCTGCATCGACCTCATTGCTGCTAAGCCTCATGGGATATTGAGGATTCTGGACGACCAGAGCTGTTTCCCACAGGTGGGGCAGGAGAAACCTGAGGAGGACACGAAGATACTGACACATCCCCGTCATACATTAAATATATTCTTTTTTTTTTTTATTTGTCTGTTGATTTGTTGCCAGGCGACAGACCACACTTTCCTCCAAAAGTGTCACTATCACCACGGCAACAACCCACTGTATCTGAAGCCAAAGATGCCCCTCCCGGAGTTCACCATCAAGCACTTTGCTGGTCGGGTCACCTATCAGGTACACAGCTCCTCCGCGGCTGATTTCAGTTAACAAAACCTGATGTCAAGAGAATCTTTCTGATAACTGTCAATGATCTGTACCATGAGCAAACTGCTGCTTTTAGGCATTATAGCACCAGTGATCAAGTGATTTCTGTGAGTTATTAAAAAGAAAATGCATCACCAGTTACTTATATTCCAATTTAATGTTAACGATCCGTCCCATACTTTTTGGGACAAACCTCCTAATAATTTGTCGTCTCACCGATGCAGGTTTACAAGTTTCTCGATAAGAACTATGACCAGGTCCGTCAGGATGTCCTGGACCTGTTCATTCAGAGCAAGAACAAGGTGAGTGGAGGGGGCGTCATCAAGTCAACATTTGTTTATAGTGTCATGTGTTCTAATTCATGTGAACATTGTTCATTTCTGTAAAAACGTGTGTATGTTGTGAATCTGTGTGTGTGTGTGTGTGTCTAGATGGTGTCAAAACTGTTCCTGGTTCACGCGGAGGTGACGGGTCAGCAGCGAGGTCACATGAGGAAGAGCAGCACGGTTACAAGGAAATACCAAGCTCCCACCGTCAGCAACAAGTTCCAACTGTCGCTGCTAGAGCTGGTGGAGAAGATGGAGAGGTTATACTCCATATCATTAATAATAATAATAACAATAATAATAATAATAATTCATAGCACACAGAAGCAATGTCCTTAAATTAGAAACACATATGATCTGATTACTGACTGTTTTTCTTCCATTTCAGGTGCAACCCTTTTTTTGTTCGCTGCATTAAGCCAAATAATATGAAGGTAGATTTTTAAACAATCTGTATTTCTACTGATAATGACATTTGTATGCATTTGCACTCAGTCTCACTATACCCTGTAGGTAATGACAGTCATTGTTGCCTGAATGTGCTTACACATACATTTATGTTTAGCAACCAGGTGTGTTTGAGGACGACCTGGTCAGCAGCCAGCTGAGACACTCAGGCGTCCTCGAGACCATTAGGATCCGTAGAGAGGGGTATCCTGTCAGAATGCCATTCTACGTCTTCCTGTTCAGGTACCACACACACAGTGTCAATTAATGGATAGTGGAAGGCACTTTGGTGGCTTTGTGACGATACACCTCAAGATTGAACCAAAGTATTTTGGCAAATGGAAGTTGACACAGAGGGAGCTGTATGACTGGCCCTTTGTTTGTGTATTCAATGCTAATTGGCAAAATTTTATCTGGCTAACACACTAAATTAAGATGAATGAAGACGATTAACATTATACATGCAAAACATCAGCATGCTAACACTGTCATGCGAGCAAATGAGCATGCATTTACTGCTATCTGTTTCATCTGTTGTTCTGAATCCGAACGTGGAGTATCTGGTAGATCTTTGTCAGAAAAATTCAGAGGAGTCACATTTTGATTGGCAGCAGAGGCATCAGCAGTTTGTGTGGTACAAGTGGGACAAGCAGTTGGTGGATCACATGTTACTTCTTTAAAAAGTGAGACTTTTTGTGTGTGTTTGTATGTCATCACCAGGTATAAGTCCCTGGTGGGCATACGAGAGCCTCCAGCGGCTAATGGAGACAACTGTGTGATCATGCTCAGTAAACTGTGTCCTCTAAGACCAGGAGCCTTCCATGTGGGAGTCACAAAGGTGAGGTTCTTTTCTGATGTGTTCTTGCTAACACTTTAGCAATGCAACCCTTGGATGGTGTTGAGTGACAGATGTTATGTTGGCCTGTACCCTCAACCACTGATGTTTTGTGTGTGTGTGTGTGTGTGTGTGTGTGAATGGCAGCTGTTTCTGAAGGAGGACATCTACCAGCTGTTGGAGTGTAAACGGGAACGTACCCGTACACTTGCCGCCCTCACCCTGCAGCGTTACACCCGCATGTTCTTCGTCAGGAAACGCTTCGTGGCCTTCCGCAAGAAGATCATCGGGCTGCAGGCGCAGTGCAGAGGCTTCCTCATGAGGTCAGCATCTCTGCTCCTGCTAGCCCCATAAACATCAACTGATTTGTGTATTTTCTCAGCCCGATTTAGCTGACGGACAAGGATTTATGTAAACAAAATGTGGAGCTCAAAATGTACAAAGACAATATGTCTGTCCGTTTACTTTTACTATCTTCACTGTGGCAGTGTGAAAGACAGATTAAGGGTCTACACTGATGAAATGATTTAATGGGGACACAGAGATTCTAACATTATGGTGCATTATGGGAATATTTATGTCCCATATTGTAGAAAATTAGATTTCAGTGTGTAATGATTATAAAGCAGGCCTAAGTGCTATATAAATATGAAATGTGAATGTGTCAAAAAATGCAATCCACATTGAAAAGCACACAACCTGTATTCAGATACTGTGCCTTTAAATGAGCCATCAGGACTTCTGTAAAGATGTGATGTCACAACTTTACAGTCACCGCCCCCAGAACTGCTATAGCCGCAAAAACAATGGCAGAGCTGATGCAGAAACACAGTGGGTGTGGTGCCTGCTCAGGCTTGTGGGAGCTGACTAATCAGAGCAGACTGGGCCTTTCACGAGGCAGGGCCTGAAAGAGACAGTCAGCAAAAAACCAAACAAACACCAACTTTTGTCATGAAGCACTTCCCGCATCCCTACAGAGTTCATCTCTTTGCATAAAGTTTCATAGACAATGGACTCGGCACGTGAGGTGAGGTGTAAGACATGGATTAACAGTGAGATGTCTCATTCTGCCATTCAGGAAGCGCTATGTGAAGATGAGGGAGAGTCTGGTCCGGTTCCGCTCTCTCGTCCACATGTACGTCAACCGCAAGCGATACATCAAGGTACATAAGGTCGTATTTCAGCAGGCAACCTACTGTATCTCCTTTCTTGTATATATATAATGTAACCTCTAATGCCTTAAATCACTCATGCATATTCTGCACTTAAAGAAGCTGTAGATACGTTTGAAAGGTTGGCCACATTTGCTCCAGTATTAGTTTAGAATCTTTTTTCCCTGGATTGAAGTGAAAGTGTTAAATGTGTGATAGCTGTGATCTGTTTGCAGATGAAGTTTAATGCCCAGAGGAAGGCAGAAGAGGAAAGGAGGAGGAGAGATATGGTAAGATCGGTGTAAGGACAGGATTTACATGGGAACTGAAAACACTTATTATATTATTATTATAAAACACCATTATCACTTCTCCCTTGCTCACTCTGATTTGAATAGAAACTTCACCATTACTCTGCAGATTGATTAAAAATACAGTAACTCTTTCAGGAGCTGACCAAGAGGGAGGTGGTGAACGTCACACACTTGGTGATCCCTGCAGAGCTGGGCGTGTTACTGCAGTCAGCGGGAGGTCTGTAAATGTCTTTTGCGAAGACAACATTAGTGTTCACCATACATATTCATGAACCAAATGGCTGAGTACTTCTTTCACCTCTTTGAATGTGTGTCATCTCATCATCACCGACACTTGACAGATCTAGATCCAGATCCAGAAATGGATAATTCTGATACAATGCCATCAACAAACTGAATGTCGTTAAGAATTCATTTCATACAACTTTATGGCCTAAATATGTCTGCCTGGCTTCAACAGTTGCCATTAAAAAAGTAGCACAGTATGCAATATTATTTTCGTTGAAGGACTTTAAAGGACTCCCTGCTCCCGCAGTACATTTATGCTGGTTGATTTTGCGACTCTCTCTCTGTCATTCCAGTCAGGAGGGAGTTGCACTCGGACTGTTTGGCTCTGCTTCAGGCACCTCACATCCAAGAAGACGCTCAGCTCACTCTGCCTCTGGACATCAACAACTACCCATTCTACCGCTACGTACAGATCTACTTCAGGGTGAGATGTGCATCAATAATCTCACAAATTACAGTCAGCGTCACTATAAAAAATGTATTTAACTCTCTTGGTCAGGGAGGACACCACTGTGTTACAGTAAAGCACTTTGAAGTGGAAGTTTTTGTTGTGAGGATTCATTTCGCTCACCATTTTGCATCTTCTGTTGGTGTAGGAACCAAAGTTTGGGATGTTGATGGCACCTCTGGAGTCACCGCTGACCCGTGTAGAGGACGACATGAGAGGAGAAGCTCTGGAGCTCTTCATCATGGTGGGCTGACTTTTTCATTTTTAAGGTCATACACAGTTAAATGATACTGTGAATCAATGAAATAGTTAATGATAATCTAATATAGAATGTAACAGATAAGGCCAGGATGTTGAAAATGATTTTTTCATGGCATTTCTCTTCGGTCTTTACTTCTCCCAAGAAAATGTTGACTGCAAGACACAATTTAAAGAACAGTACAATTGACTTAATTCTGCTTTCAGGTGTTACGATTCATGGGGGACCCTCACCTGAACGGAGCACAGGAGAACATGTTTGGGAATTACATCATCCAGAGGGGCCTGCTGTCTCCAGGGCTACGGGATGAGATCCTGGCTCAGGTAGTCAACCAGGTGTGGAGGAATGTGAACACTGACAACGCCGAGAGAGGCTGGCTGCTGCTGCTGGCCTGTGTCTGCACCTTCGCCCCGTCGCCCAAGATGGACAAATATCTACTGAAGTAAGACAACCATTCCGAGACTCAAGTGTTAAATTTCCAAGGAAAAAACTGAATATTGCTGGAGATTATATGGTCATAAATTTGTGATAAAACAACTCAGAAATTCAGACATTTTTTCTTGTATATTTGTGACTTTAATTGTGAAGAATTTTCACATGCACAAGAACATATATAAAACATGACGGAAAGAATAAAAAGGCATATTAGGTTTCCTTTATGCTTCCATTAAGAGAATAAAAGAAAAATGAATGAAATTGATTAGGATACATCACAGGGTTTGGGTAATAACATGGTCCATGTTACAGTTTTAATTACATAGTTAGTAAGCATTACATAAAAAGTTGTTTTTTTCTGTTTCATCATAAAGTATAACCTCAGGGGTCTCCCCTCTCCAGGTTTGTATCGGACCACGGCCCTCCTGGCTGCCAGGCGTTACTGCAACACAGACTCATCCAAGCCAATCAGAAGATGCAGCTCGGCTCAGGCTCCGTCTCTGAGACTGCGCGGACCTATCCTCTGTCACTGCTGGAGTGGACGGCCAATAGGAAGAAGGCTAACATGGTGTTGCACGTTCACTGTTTTGATGGTGAGATACACCTAGCCATATAACATTGCATTATACAGTCTGAACCATCCTGGGGTGTAACATCAGAACAAATCAGAAATATTCATCAAATGTATTGGTTTTAATTTTTCCCTTCATGATCAGCTGAAAAACATATCTCTCAATTTATTTTCAATCAGAAATTAATTACAAATGAGCAAAGTTAAAAAAAACAACTTGTAAGTGTCATGTAAGTCATCGCCAACAGGTTTAAATGAGCACATGCCTCGACAGAAGTGCGTGGCAGGGACAGCTGGCATCTCTTTTATTGAGCAGGATCAATTACAGCCCTTGATCATTGATTATTAATTGCCAGTCAGGATCAGGTAATGGAACCACGCGGCTCTCGGGCCGAATTAATTGCCCAATTTATTGCATTTTGCTTGTTAACAGCTAAACAATCTGGCGGACAACATAAACAGTTAAAGATGCAGGTATTTTTTTATTGATTCATCTCTCTCTCTGAAGGAGGATCCTTCCTGTGTCCGGTCCACTCCTGGACCAGTGGAGAGGATTTGGCGGGAAACATACTGCGCCACAGGTGCTGATATCTCAAATAAGAAACAACAGTATTTACAAGGTACGGGCAGGTGTTTGAAGTGTGTGGTCTTGCTTGTAGGGGAGTGTCTGACTGGTGGAGGGGGAGTTCAGTCCTGATGAAGGAGCACGGCCAGTGGGTGGAGTTAGCGGGTCACGACTACGTGATGGACCTGATTTCAGACCTGGAGCTTCCGCCTGAATTCCCAAAGCAGAAGAGCTACTTTGTCATCAGCACCGACGACCCTTCCAAAGTCCGAGCTAACGCCAGCCTGTCAGTGCACAAAACACACAAACACATGCATGTGCAAATATATGAAATGTAGATATTTACACCAAAGACATGAATTTAAATAAATGACTAATTAATTCCTCCTCTCCTCTCCTCTCCTCTCCTCTCCTCTCCTCTCAGTGCTTTGTTTGGCAGTGGTTTTGACTCAGATGAGGAGCTTCCTCATGCCTTACCTCTCAGTAGCAGCAGCAGACCAGCCTACAGTCTGCCTGACTCTGACGGCTACTTCAGCCACGGTACACACACATATTTACTGTGTAAATATATGTAAATATATGTAAAGCATTAACAAGTGTATAAGTCTGTTGAATTATAATATACAGTAGTTCAGAGTCATGAGTATAAAGTGTAACAGCCATGTGTAACGTTACTCTGTTGTCTGTGTGTGTCCAGTAGAGTCGGATGCGTTCAGTGACGGTCAGAATCAGAGAGGAATGGACCGCTACCTGGACAGTCTGTTCGACCCTGTGCTGTCAGACAGCAGCATGGTGAGCACCAACACTGACTCATGAGAAAAATCTGAAAACTGTGCCTTCTGCTTTGGAAGTACATTAGTATGATTAGCAAAGCATCACAAGCTGATGTAGGGATTGAATTTACTCACTTTACTCCTTGTGGTTTGCAGTGTTTTTATTCTTATCAGAACAACGTTATACTTGACAGCACATGTCTCACAGCTTTAGTTATTTGCTCCTTTTCAGATGATATTTTCCATCTGTCTGTCACATAACTCCAAATTTGATGATTTTGAATTTTTCTGATGAATGCAAGGATTAATTGTTCCTTTATGAGTTGAGAAAAGTATCCTACTTTTTAACATAACACAATTTAAAAAGCTCTCTTGGAATAATTACACAATGCATTGTCACAAAGCTGAATACAGGTGGTTTTTACTGAGCTTATGATAAGTAACATATGACAGTCTTATAGAATATGATGCAATGCTTTGGACTGAACAACCCAACAGTATAAAGTAGTATAAATTAGGACAATATTGAACAGCTACATCAGTTTAATGCAACATACACATTAATGCTGCAGTAATAATAATTCAAAAGCATCATAGTAAACAGACAAGGACTAACTATTAACTGCAATAGTACTTTTTGTTTCTTTAGAAACTTAATTTAATTTTTTTTTATATTAATCTTTTTTATTAAATGTCATTTATATAGCTGGAAATCATCCATAATTTTTGTCAGGGCACTTTTCATATACAGCAGGTCAAGACCGTACTCTTTATATAAAATTGTCATTTGTCAAGTCAAAAGAATGTCAGAGGAACTCTGAAGTTCTGAATTTTTGGAAATTGTCTGAAAATGAAAACTACATATTTCATTTATGTGAATTAATGAAATATACCTTTATATTTACACTAAGGCAGTGATAGAAGATAAGATTCCACTATATTCCCATCAGATGTTTTATGTCCTGCAGTTTACTGGTTCCAGCTTCCAAGATCTGAGAATTAGTTATTTTTTTCTGTTTACCAAGGCTTTATTTTATTGCTTTAGTTTATTTTATTGTTGACTTCTGGCCCAGATTAACATAAACAGTTTGACTCTATCACCTCTATCTTTGGCAACATTCGATGTACATATTTGTACAATTTTCTAACATTTTATAGGCTCATCAATCAATCAAGCTCTGAAATGCATAAAACAGTCTCGTCATGCTCCGTCCACCTGACCTGCCATCGGACTGGAGGGGAGTGTTGATGGACGGCTGGAACATGTGATCCACTGCCTCTGTTTGTGTATGAATGGAGCAGACAGGAGGGAGGATTAGGTTACCGAGCGACCTACCGTATTTGACTGTAACAGTGGGCAGCACACACGCGCGGCTCTGTGGGGGAATACTGTCCCATTAACAAGTTCACAATTCACTGTACTGCACTGAAGTAAAACAGACGCAAAAAAAAGGCAAACGGCCCCGTCAAAGGGAGAAAACATGAAGAAAGTGACTTCTCAAAGACACTAGTTCAAAATAAAACAACATGATATCTGTAGATGGTATTTTGCGAGCTTCCACTGCAAAAAGATTGCGTCCTTGAAACCCTTGTTTTGAGATATTTTTGGGGGTTTTCAATGTCAGCTGTCAATCAAGCAGTGAGTGTGATGGTACTGGACAATGTCACTTGTTTTTTCTGTAAGTGTGAAATTATGCACGTTGGACCTCATTCTTTAACTCGTCTGTGCTGTAAAGTGGTTTTATCGGGGAAAACACATTTTTGGTTTTGCTGTATTTAAATTTTTGAGATCCAGATTTTGTTGGAGGTGTGTTCTCCTGCCGGAGCTTCTCCTCCAGGGTGTACGGTACTTCCTGTGGAGTATTCAGTTCCTGCGGCTCTACTGACTCACTCACAGAGGGTCTGAATCAACCAATACAATCCACTTCCCCTCTCCTGTTCACTTTGACTACACACACACACACACACACACACATGCACACACTTCTTACCCCTTCTCTTCATGTCTCTCAAAGTCCAATTTCCCAACATCTCTAGCCGTCCTTTTCCATTTGCTGAATATCTACTGCCTGCTTCCTTCTGGCTACCAGGACATGGAAAAGACTGGAAGTTTGTCGGCGAGGATGAAGGGAGGAGGAGGTATCGGCATCACGGGAGAAGGAAGAGGAGAGGGGGAGATTCATTCGGCCCCCAGCCGGCCTTATCCACCTGGAATACACCCTGGAGGTAAAACACTGACACAAGTGTGATTTTATCACGTTATGTTAAGAACAGTAGTTTTTGTTATTTAGTTTTGTACGTTTCCTGCAAGTCATTTCTTTGGTCATTTTGAAATGTTTCTGTCTTTCTTTTGTCCTGCCACTCAAGCCTCTCCTTCACTCTTTTTCTGTCATCACTGACATCAATAATTCATCTTGTTCTAAGTTGATTCTAAATCCCCGACATTAGCCTCAGGTGGATAAATAGCTCACCCTCTTTCTCACTTCTCAGCTTCCCCTGAATGCTGAAGACACTGCCAAGTTCCCAAGTTGTTTTATGGATTTTGACCTTCAGTTCCAAAGTGAATACATTTACATTAGTAAACAACCAACAGACAAATAGAAATAAAAAGGCAAGTAACTGGATACAATTGAACACAGTTACTGACTGAGGGGGTACAAATACATCACAACAAAAGCTAATTGGTAATAAACTGTATTTATTATTCTAATTATTTGATTTTGTTTAAGGGTGAGGGCTAAAGTGACACTGAACATTATGGAGGTGTAAAGGTTCAGGTGTACAGTTCACCAAGCTTAATCTGTCGCTTAGAGGCTGTAATGAGCAGTCTGACCTCATAGATAATGCATAGAGGGCCATTCACTGTAACCACAGATGACTCCTTCACCCTCTCTCTAGAAAGTTGTGTAAACTATTATTTTAAGAATTTCTTTGCTGATGAAATATTGGATAAATGTTAATGTGTAGTTTCAAAAAACAAAATGCCAAACAATAAGTTGGCACCCCTTCTTTTACTCTGAATACATCCTTGGGGTCCCAGACCTCCTGTTGAAGACCTATGGTCTAGATGCTTATGTCTAAAATAAATGTCAGTGGATCACAGAAGTCCTTAGGATCCATCATGTGGGTTTTTTAATGTCTGCACAATATTTAATACCGATCCATTTAATAGTTTTTGAGATACTTTTGTCTGGTCCAGAGGTAGTGGATTGACCAACAGACAGACTTACGTTTCCATCAGTAAGGGCATGCATGACAGCCTGGTCAAAATGAATAATTAAATAATGTGCTTTCTCCACAATATTTCTGTTTAATGATTGTATGGCCAATGATTTATAATGTACATATTTTTAAAATATACATCTGTTGTAAAATGTCAGAACTGGCCCATTCACTGTTGTTGGACACTGTCTATTTCTTACCATGAAGTCTTGATTAGGCTGTCTGCTCCTGCCTCCCTGGGACAAAAATACCAACTAAGTCTTTCCTGGAAGCAGCATTGTTCCTAACTCTTACCCTGTTACCTGCCTGTCGCTCCTCAAGCTGTGCCAGTGCTCCCAGTAGCAGGAGGAATGATGCCACCCATTCCTGCCATGCCAATCCCCTCCCACCACCACCACCACGAGCAACACCAACAACAACAGCAGCAGCAACCTCCACAACCTCAGGAACACCAACCGCAGCAGCAGCAACACTACCACCAATACAACCTTCCCACACAGCCCTACCAACAGCTGACTTCTTCCACCAGCCCTCCAGCCACACGTGTAGCTCCTACCCCATCACCCTCTCGCGCTCCCGCTGCTGCCCCCGCATTCGACAGAGACGCTAACGTAGCCTCCCATGTTACAAGTGTCCCCGGTGTGCCCTCCCTCCCTATCACACCTGTGGTTCCAGGCTTGCCTGTGATGACAGGTGTGCCAGGTACAAAAAAATTGGGTGTGAGTTAGGTTTTCCAGCATGTTTGGCCTGAGGTGTGTGGGCATGGTGGACATGGTTACGATAAATTAAGTTTTTATGAAAAAAAAAAGCCATGTCAGACTTTTTTTTACATTTCTTACATGGAGAAATTCTCCTTTGTGTGGTTGGTTTAAACAGAGTGTCTACAAGGTGTCTTGCAATGAACTGTGTGTGATTCTACTGTTTTTCTACGACACAGTTATCTCATTTTACTGCACGGTGTCAATGTTTTATATGTTTATACCTCTCTAGGATCAGAGCAGACTGTACTGACTCAGCAGCAACAGGCCATCATCAACCAGCAAGCCATCATTCTGGTTCGTCACATATCTTTCCTCTGAATAACTGACATTGATGCTATTTTCTGTATTTATCTGTGTTGGAAAAATACAATTTAGTTATTCATCTGGCCTGTCAAAATGATAAAACGCATGTTAATACATGCTAGAATCTTAGTAGCAATGCTAACTTTTAAAATACAGTATTGAATTGTGTCAAGTATTAAAAGGATGGCTCAACATTTTGAAAACACTTATTTGGTCTCCTGCTGAGAGTTAGATGAGAAAATCAATACCACTCTCATGTTTGTATGGTAAGTATGAAGCTCTAGCCAGTTAGCTTAGCTTAGCACAAAGACTTCAAACAGCTTGACCAAATGCAACATTTACCTTTAAATATCATTTACTAACATTCTGTATAGTTTGTTTAATTTATACAAAAACTGAAGCGTAAAAATATAATGACATTAAATGTCCCAGGTTTTGTTACTGTTTGACAGAGCCATGCTAGCTGTTTTCCCCTGTTTCCTATCCAAGCTAGCTGTTAGCTGCAGCTTCATATTTACTGTATAGACATGAGACTGGTGTTGATCTTCTCATCCAAATCTCAGCAACACAAATATATTGTTGAACTATCAAACAAAGTAACTTCATTTGATTGTTAACACTGTGAAACAATAATAGACAAGTTAACGTTAAGTGAAATACTAACATGTTATCAGTTATAAACCCCAGCTTTTAGACATAAGTAAATGCTGAACCACATAAAGAAAAACCATATATCCATCATGTGAATGTGTGATATAAGAAATAAAAATTACAATATACAGATACAGTTACATATATTAATGTGTGTGTGTGTGTGTGTGTGTGTGTGTGTGTGTGTGTTTGTGTTACAGGCCCAGCAGATGACCATGCAGGCCATTGCGATCCAGCAGCAGATGTTGTCTTCCTTCCCCCCCGTTGCCCCGGCCCCCCAGTCACCCCCCTCACAGCATCACCACCCACCCATCTCTGTGAGATAACACACATATTTACAGTCAGGCATATCGGAGTACCTGCCAGCATGTGTACAAATCAGAAGTATTGTCTTGCTATAAAAACAGACTCAATTGTTATCACTTGCTGTCTTTTTCTGTAGACCAGAGAGAGAGAGCAGTCGCCATACAAGCCTGCTGCTGCTCAGCGAAAAATAAGTAAGTTTTACACTCTGTGCTCAAATTAACCTGCAGATTTGCTGTGTGGCATGAATATCACAACACAGTTTAAATGTGAACTATTACTAAGTATCAGCACTATTATAATTTAGTTAATTAATTGGTCATATGGTTGATGAACCAAATTTCATCCAACAGCTGCTGAGTTAAATGGTCAAACATCTGCACTTGATTGAATAAAAATCTGACATTCCAGGTCCAACACGTGGCCCCCCTCCTGATGATGTTGTCCGATCCAGTCCGACAAACACGGAGCGCCTGGATCCCAGCCACGACATCAAAGACACCATCAAAAAGCATCAGCCGGCCGCCGCGACAACTTCTTCGGGAGCTGCAGCGCAACGGTAACACGCTCATTTTCCTAAAACTAAATATTGGTTCCGTGTGTCTGTTTATGTGCTTCTAATCGTGTGTGTTTATGTGTGTGTGTTTGTAGGAAAGGTGATGGAAAGATGTTTGCGAAGAAGCCAGACCCGCATGATGAAGCAATGGAGATCCTTAAAGATCAGATGGCAAACCCACCACAACCGGTATGGTACCCAATCTCTGCACCGATCACACACACACAAATTAAACACAATAACAAAACTAAAATAATTTCTGACCTTGATAATTTCATGTGTCAGAGTCAAAAGAAGCCTCAGTCCTTCCATCTTAAAGAAGAAGGAGGACTCAAGGCTTCCAAGACTATCAAGTCTCGCCCTGCGGGGCCAAGTAGCTCCAACATAAGCCCCGCCCCTCCTCCAGGTGAGCTTTTCACACATAAGGTGAATCCCCAGTAATAAACAGCAGGATGACAGAAAGTGTTTTATGCTTTTTACATTTGCATGTTTACATGTAAACATATATGGGAAGTAACAAACCCCTCTGTGTGTGCGTGTGTGTTGCTAGTCTCCAGGGAGTTGCCCGTAGAGGAGGAGATCATTCAGACTCAACTCCACAGCAGGACCAGTGATGAATATTACACCTACTCCAACGTCCCCTGGAAGCTCTATATGAGGAAAGAGGTGTGTTTCATGAGCACGGTTAAACATAAATGGACAAAACTAATTCATATTTCCCAAAAAGACACTGTAAGAATGTGTGTATTCTTCATAGATCTTCTTGTAGTGAACATTACACAACATTACAGTGCTTTAATATCATCATATTGTATAACTATGACCTAAAATAAATATTTGTCTGTCAACAGGTTTTCTATCCCAAAGAGACCTTCAACAATCCATTGATCCTGGATCTGATCTTCAGACAGGTTGATGGTGTATTCATTATGTATTAATACTTTAGTTTCTCTAGTTTTTGTATTAAGTTGATTTAAATTTTCTATCTAAATAAATCAGGTTCAGTTTTCAATCATCGCAAAGATTGTGGTAATAATGCAAATTTCCAAGATGATTTATTAGGAATGAAAGGGTAAAAGTAGTGCTTTTGATAGAGATTATCTTTAAAGTGACAGAATACATCCAATATTACACTTGTAGGTCCGGGTACAGTGACTCCTACTAGCAGATTGTTATTCCTGAATGTGTTTGTGTTCCGCAGGTTGTACATGATACCTTCTCGGAGGCCTGCATCCGCATCACGCAGGAGGAAAGACAGAAGATGAAAGCTTTATTTGGTATTAAAAAGAAAACGCATATCTCTGAATGATTTAACTCTTTGCCCATAGACCAACAGTTCTCCTCTTTTAATTATGTGAAAAAACTTTTAAACTCAGGATTTTATCACCTAAATTCCTTTGTTCTGTTGACAGCTGAGAACCAAGTAGATCAGGTTTCGGGAACACATGATGAGAACGTGAAGAAGAAAGTGGCCGCCATGGCCAGAGACTCGTGGGACATTTACTTCTCTCGTCTCTTCCCAGCCTCTGTGAGTTCTTGTCTCTTTTTCTCTTGAAGATGAGTTCAACTGACACCCAAAGCTGCTTCCGTCCTTCACTCGGTTAAATAGCCTTTTACTTACCCATGTTCACATGTGCCTGTACTCTGTTTCATGTGTTTGTTCCAGGGCAGTGTGGGGACCGGAGTGCAGGTGTTATCTGTGTCTCATAAAGGCATCAAGCTGCTGAAGATGGTGAGGAGCAGCTCTGCCGCTCCAGACTACTTCAGAGTGCTGAGGCCTTACAGGTGAGCCTGGGAGATTTCAGCCATAGGTCATCAATATTTCCATCTTTGGAAGCCTTCATGTCTTATAATTGTAACATCGATTAAAAAAAAACCTTACAAGAGGTGGCTTTGGTATTGATAGCTGTCAGAAAAGTCAGTCGAGTGACTTTTAACATTCTGTGTGGGGTGTCACAGTGGTTAGACCGAGACCCTTTTCTCTTTGTGCTTTCGACCTCCTGGTTTTTCATATCACTTCCTGCGCAGCTACTCGGACATCCTGTTTGTGTCGATCCCGTCCAAGAACATGCTGGAGTTCAACCTGACCAACGAGAAGCTGATCCTGTTCTCGGCCAAGGCCCCGCAGGTCAAACACATGATCGACCACTTCCTCACGGAGCTTAAGAAGGTGGGCGTCTGTATGAGTGTGTGAGTGGAAGAGTGTGTTACAAGGATTTTTGTATTATTGGTTTGATGTGGGTTTAAAAGGGAATCTGCTGGCTGGAAAACTTCTCAATACATGCCATACTGTACCCTACTTTGTAATTAAGCTATTCTCAATTAAGATCATCGATGTTTATTTTCTTTTTTAAAATGTCTTTATAGACAGCAATATGCAAGCATGCTTGTTTAAGCTTGAATGGCTGCAACTTGAAACGAATCTGCAAGTTATGCACACAAAGTAACACCAGCAAACACATGAGTGTAAATTATAAGTCACGCAGACACAGAGGGTTATGACGATGCGTTTTTAGCTCTCAACCTCTCTGGGGATTTCGCAGCATGTCTGTGTCAAACATGTCACGTCTCTGTCAGGACTCAGAGTACATGGTGGCGGTGAGGAACTACATCACCGAAGACAGGAGTCTGCTCAACTTCCACAAAGGAGACATCATCAGGCTGCAGCACATGGACGGGCTGGAGGCCGGTGAGATGCAGAGAAAAAAAAAAAAGCTCACGCACATTGGACCTGCCGTCTGCTTCTCTGAGCCATGCACTATATGTCTTAATGTCTGTGTGCTTCATGCCATGTCTGTCACGCTGTGTGTGCGTATGTCCATGTGTGTGTTCAGGCAAATATTACGGCTGCATAGTGAGGAAGAAGGTCATGCTTCTGGAGGAGCTGAAGAGAGACACTCCTGAGTTTGGTGGGTTTGACAGGGCGCATCTGAGTGTGTGTTTGCTTTGCTGTTTGCTATTTATTTTGCTGGGTGGTTTGGACTTTAAAAAAAAAAAGTTTAATAAAATTCCTACTATTTTTTTTTTAGGAGGATTAAAAATTGGCTTCTTTTCTTTGTCTTAAAGGCTGAAAAACATAAACTTGAAAAACTTAAACTGTGTTTTACATGAGACAGTTTGGCGTTTGTTTGTAACAGCTGATATATTTCTGTATGTGCATATGAACCTCTGAGTAACTGTATCTTCTGTCTGTGTGTGCAGGCTGGCGGTTCGGGGCCGTGTACGGAAAATCAGGAGTGTTTCCCAGCGAGTATGTCCGTCCTGTGGCTGCCCCAGATTTCCTGGTTCTCCCCGCTGAGCGCGTAGAGCCTCGAGACAGACAGGGACGAGTCGCTGCATCTGCTGCTGTTGCTGTGGCGATGGGCTCGGCCATAGCTGCCCATGAGCTTGACCTCTCCACAGAGGTGCAGATCAGGAAGTCGTTTGATCACATTACAGCAGTGTTTTTCAAAAAAACTGTCCAACAAAGATACACAATGCTTATTTCAGCTTCTACAGTACAGTACTACTGAAAAAAAACATCAGGCCCAGAGCGTAAATAACATTGAGATTTCAGCATGAAGTACTGTATACCCCTATATTATAGCATCAGCTGCTGTTTGTACAGTATATGTTGGAATGTTTTGGTTAGCAGAAATGGAAATATTCTGTAGGTAATTACGTCTCTGGTGTGTAAGTGGCACTGAAGCATAGCTTTTTTTCTGCTGTGTGTGTTTATATGTGTGTGTGTGTGTGTGTTTATCAGGTAGTACATGAAATGTATGGCGACAGTGTGAGCGTCGAACTGGATGAACTGCCCCTGCACAGCAGCCAGTACCACATGGCTGAGTTTGCCAAGAAGTACTTCAGAGAGGCACAGAGGAGCAGAAGGTCACACACACACACACACACACACATGCACGTGTCAAAATGTCTGCACTTTAAATGTCAACAGCTCACGTTAGTTGCAGACTGTTTCTCGTATTTTTTTCCACAGTGATCAGAAAGCCAAAAAGGGGAAGGAGGGCAGGGACCCCGTTGACATGGTCAAATTCGCTAAGGTAAAAAGTGGGATCAAGGTCAAACATGTCCATCTCTTTTGTATTCTTACCGTATGTTATCTCAAAGTCCCCCTCCAGTCAGAAAGTGGTTGTTGTTCTTGTTTTTCTATGTTCGAGCTTCACTGTGTAGAAGATCTACGTGCAGAGTTTGACCCTAGAACGCTGCTTTCATATTTATTTGCTGGAAATGTACATTTTCTCTGTGCTAATTCAAAATCTGATTCCAAGAGGCGGTTTTACCCACAATGTTAATTAGCCACTGAGTGACATCAGGCAATGGTCATGGAGGCAGCTTATCAGATTGCATGCAGCTTCCTCTGGAGCCACTAAAGGCGTTTTACTACTCTTTTCACATCTTTTTCTGCAAATAAACATGTCAGACACATTCATCATCATCACTTTTATGCAGGCCTTGGACACATTTGTGGAGAGATATTTGATTGCTAATGATATTTATTGTTATTGTCTCTCCAGTCTCCGATCCAGGAGTCTCTGATCGACTTCTCCGACAGCGGGATGAACAGAGTGGCTGCTGACATCTTCTTAGGTGAGGGGAGAGGGGAAAGATAGGAGGTGGAAGAGAATGGTAGAGAAGTAATCAATGGCTTAAGGTTATTTTACATTTATACTCTGTTGTTGTTGAATAAAATACATGTCTTCAGATCGGATTCATGAGATCCTTCATGTCCAGTGTCGACTGATTTTTTTGTTGTTGTCCAGCCATAATGAAGTTCATGGGAGACTTCCCACTGAAGGGTCAGACTGAGCAGGATCTGGTCACAAATATACTGAAGGTACAGGTGCTCACATATTTCATAGATGTATAAAACAGTACGATGATAAAAAGATAGAGTGACTTACACGTGATGTAGTGAAGTTCAATTGTGGGGAAATGTAAACAGCCTGAAGCACACTTCAGTATTTGTGTGTGTTTGACGAGCTTTTTTGAAATGTGCTCATCAATGTAGTTAAGCGGCGAGCACGGCCTCATAAAGGATGAAACCTACTGCCAGGTGATGAAGCAAGTCACTGCCAACACCAGCTCCAAACCGTAAGACTCCTCTGGATTTTAAATAAAGTGCTAATTAAGGAGTTGATCAGGAGTTGGGTCTTAATCTGGGTATATTTCTGTGCAGGGACAGTTGTCAGAGAGGCTGGAGGTTGTTGTACATCCTGACGGCTTTCCACCGCTGCTCCGACGTCATGAAGCCGTTTCTGTTGAAGTTTCTGCAGGACGCCTGTGAAAGCCCCGGGATGCAGTACCAAGGTAGCTGATCCAGAAGCAGCCCAACAAGTCACACTCGTCAATTCATCACGACCAGTCAGACTCTGATCTCAGTTACTGCTGATCAAGGTGTTGATTGGCTGCTGCTCTTAATTGACAGGTATTGCCAAGGCGTGTGAGCAGAATCTGAGGAGGACTTTTCAATATGGCGGACGAATACAGTATCCAAACAGCATGGAACTCAAAGCGATGCTGGTCAGTGTCTAATGCAAACGCGCAGCCTTTTTGTATGGCTTATATAAAGCTTGTTCAAAGTTCAAATACACACCAAACCAAAAAGGAAAACATAAGGCACACTAAGGGAACTTGGCTACTGTCTTAAGTTGCTCTTAGTTTTAGTTTTATTTATTCTCCTCTTAGTATTTATTTTCTACTTTCTCTTTGAAACTGTCCTTTTTTCTGCCTTTGTGTTTCCGCAAGAATTGAATTTTCCCCTCTGGAGATCAATAAATGCTTATCTGATCTTATCTTACCTTATCTTAGAAAATGTAATAATTGCTGCATGATGGCATACTTTGTGAGTGAAATGTTCTCTGAATACATCAAAAATGGAAATAAATGCCAATGTTAGGTTATCAATACATCCACTAAATTGTTCTGTAATAAGATTTTATGATTAATTATGGACAGATTGAATTTATCAGGTTTACTTACATGTTTGACCAGTTCAACAAAGAAAGAAAGAAAGAAAATGATCTCGTAATCGTGGGAAAATGAAAATTTATTTTTCAGTAGCAGTATTACAACTCTTATCGTTATAATCTACAAGTCTTTATCATTTGAGTTTTCATCTTTTTTTTCTTTTCCATAAACAATCATTAGAAAACTGTGGCAAAATAGCCAATCTATATTGTATTATACACTTAACAAGGGTGGTTCAAAGTCTGACCCTGTGAGCCTCCTCTCAGTCAAAGATTACTTGCTTTGTTGCACTCAAGTAATGGGAGCCTCCGAGATCATGAGTGTTATTTGATCCCATTGACACACAAACAGTTGAGCCAAGATAACCTAATTGACATAACTTCAGACTACGACAATACATAAAAAAGGTCTGTCCTCAGGCATTTATTACTGTCTGACTCTGGGAAAGTGGGAAAAACAGTAAAAACCCTCAAAACAATTTTGTATCTCTCAAGGACCCCTTTAACCAAATCACACTCATTTAGGCTATTCTATCTGATCTCCTTTCAATAATGAATGTAATATTTTTCCCTTCCATTCACTGAACCTCTCTTAAAACTGTTCTGAGCCCCTGTGTACTCCTGCCTCCAACTTTGACCTCTGCATGAGACATAAATGTTTAGAATGGGTTTAGGTTTAGGATTTGTGATACTAATACTACAGTCTTGATAGTTTTCTACTCAAGACATCTGTCACGTTAAAGTGTTGCTTAACTCAGCAGGTGCTGTCCAGCCCTCGGTAACAGCTGTATGTTCCGTGAGGGTGTTCATTTCTGTGACGTTTCCCCTCTGATTGTTTTTTTTTTTTGTGTGTGTGCAGGCTGGGCGGAGCTCCAAGAGACAGCTGTTCCTGCTGCCAGGTGGGATCGAAAGGCACTTGAAAATCAAGACATGCTCCGTGAGTTGGACTGACCGCGGCCTTTATTTAAAAAAACAAACAAAAAAAAAAAACAGATGCTGCGTTCACGGGCGAACATGATGAAGATTTCTTTATTTCAGGTTGCTTTGGATGCCATCGAGGAGCTTTGCTATGAGATGGGGCTGCAAAGGGCGGAAGCTTTGGATGAATACGCCATCTTTTTGGTCACACACAGAGGTGACAAGGATCTAGCTTGTTACAGCGGAGAACTACAATGCAGGCACTTTTGACACAAGGCAATACAGTACACAGGTCAAAACTGAATGCGTGTGTGTGTGTGTGTGTGTGTGTGTGTGTGTGTGTGTGTGTGTGTGTGTGTGTGTCTACATAGGTCAGAATGTCCGCCCCCTAAACAAGCGTGAGTACATCCTGGACATTGCGACAGAGGCAGAGCCAGTGGACGCCAACTACAGTCTGTGGTTCAGGAGAGTCATATGGAGTCTGGCTCTCAAACTTGACAACGAACTCTATGTCACTATGCACTATAATCAGGTAGAGATCTTGCTGTATGTTTATACTGTACTCCACACAGTTCTGGCAATTCTTTCAGTTTCTGACATTTTGGCTAATATTCTGCTTTTACAGTAGATGTTACCTCTGTTGACCCCAGCGCAGGTCAGCTGCCTCTTGTTCCCCCTCATTAGCTGTGTGAAGTCCAGATCCACCTTCTTCTCCTTTCCACTTCATGGGTTTCTGAAGGGAAACAGCTGAAACACGTGTCTGTGTGACAGCAGACTCAATTAGTCTGAGAAGGAAGATGTGTCAAGATTTTAAATGTCATGTCAACAGTAACACAGGTGGAAATAAACTGTTGCGACCTCTTTCCCTATAATTAGTGATTGCCTGCTTTAAAGTTCCATTACGCAGGAACTCACACTTGTTAATCTTGATAATCTTCTTGTGTCTTGTTCCAAACAAACAAACAGGGGGTTCAGTGTCTTGCTCACAGGTACTGTGACATGCAGCTAGGGGAGTGGGGGATTAGAAATCAGAGACCTTCAGTTTACTGGATGACCCGCCCTACCTCCTGAGCTCATGTCTTTTTATTTCTTCTAATTCCTTAGTTGTAATTGCTTGCGGTTGAGAACTATTGCTCGACAGCATTTTCATGCTACTGCCTGCACCTGATTCTGTTAATTAGCCAGGACAAGCAAGCCATTTGCCACTATATTTTCATTGCCAACCTTTCACCCGCAGGTGGCAATTTTTTATCTAACATAAAAGTGAACAAAACTTTACTATGTGCCTCTGCTCAAGGTGTTGCCAGACTACCTGAAGGCCTTGCTGAGCGTGGTTCCTCAGGGTAAGGCCAGTGACCAGCATCTGCAGCAGATCGCCAGACTGGCTGCCCTACAGCACCGTGCCAAGGACACCATCTACCTGCCTACCCTGTAAATATACAGAGACATACAAACACTCTTCCACATTGGCTACTTACACAGAAAACACTAGCCCATGTATAACGTGCAACTGCTGCCTCTGAGGTTTGGTTGTGTGTGTGTGTGATTTTAGCCGTGAGGTGCAGGAGTGCGTCCCCCCACCGTTCTATGGCAAACAGGGTTCACAGCCGTGGCTGAATATGACGACTCATCACATGCAGCAGGTGCAGCCCTTAAACCCACACCAGGCCCGCGCACAGTTCCTAGGTAAGACCACACCTCTGTGCGAGTGTATGTGTGTGTGTATTTCAGAAAGTGACTCACAGTGTGAATGAGTAACAGTCGCCTCTATAGACACCTATGATATTTGTCAGTGTCCCATAAGTAATTCGGTAACCACATTCATATAGTCTCTTATCTGTTAAAGTGACCATATGTGTGTTTCTGCCCAGGTCTTGTCAGTGCCTTCCCCATGTTCGGCTCCTCCTTCTTCTACATCCAGAGCTGTAGCTCCGCCTCCATCCAAGCCCCCTGCATCCTGGCTGTAAATCTGAATGGGCTGCACTTTCTCAACAAGGATACTCACGTACGTCACAGACACGCACTGAAATATGCAGCTCTTAGTCCACTCAAAGACAGATCTAGTCTGTGTAATGCTGCCTTACATTCCAGGACCGGCTTTTAGAATATGGCAGTGGGCAGCTAAATGTGTGTAACAGTATGATGCAGGACAGTTACTCATTTAACATTGACCTTTATCTGCAAATACAGTTACTATTTGAAAAGAAGGAATTTGGCTCCCTCTGCTGGTTAAAAAAAGTTTGCTGTCTTCTGTCCATCTTTCCATTTTATAATCTAAAGAAAAGTAAAGATATATAACATTACATAGATATTAAATCTTCAATTTTACATCTTATATGTTTCTTTTAATATCTGTTGGTCAGAATATGTGTAGAAGTATGTATTGTCATGGCTGTTTGCATGTGTATTCTTTCATTTATTTAGTTTTGTGTATGTGTGTGTGTGTGTGTGCGCGTGTGTCATTAGGAAGCCATGGTGCGTTTCCCCCTGAAGGAGGTCCAGTCAACTCGCACCCAGAGACCAACTTCAGGCTCCAGTTATCCATATGTGGAGATCATGATAGGAGACCTGCTCAACCAACGCATCACACAGCTACAGCTGGAGCAGGTGTGTGTGTGTGTGAGGGAGACACAGACAAGAAGAGTTGATTTATATGTAATGTTTTTCTGTGCATTTCACTCATTTAAATGCTCTTTCTGTATATGTATGTGTGTGTGTTTTCCAGGGCCTGGAGCTATGCCGAGTTATTGCCATGCACATGGAGAACATGTTGTCAGTCAGAGAAAAGAGACTCACTTTGCCACCAAGTGAAATCACCCTGCTATAGCACAAACATGCACACGCACACACAGATAAATCACACTTTATTAATGTACTGTATCTACCTCTATTTTAAAAGCAGAATATTTTCATATGTAAAGGTAATGTTTCTGTAATGTGATGAATGTATAGCTATAATGTTGATGACACAATTCGGGCTGCATTTAGCGACAGTTATCTTCTTCATTAATTGTTTGGTCTATAAAATGTTAAGAAAGACGACAAAATCTCGGTTTCCCACAGCCAAACGTTGTCATGTTCAAATTACTTTTGTTCAATCAATATCCCAAAACACAAACATATTATAATAAACTAAGCAAATATTCACTGTCAGTGCAGACCTGTACCTTGCATACAACACATTCCACTGAGCTTAATGCATACATGTGTATGATGCAATGGATAAGGAAGAACCTGAGAATCAGACTTAAATAAATGTCCTTTCACAAGGAACTCATTAATGTTTTGACCTTTTTAAGCCAAAACTGTTCAAGATCATGCATGCCACGACTGTTTTACAGGGCCAGGACTATAATGGATAATGCCTCTTTAATTTACTTTAATTTTCCCACATCAGAAGAATTCTGTGATCCTATGGCAACATTAAAAAATGCGGTCTTGCATTGAGGGTAGGAACCCCTGCTGTTGTTGGCTCTGTGCAAAGTGCGAAACTGAAATGAATATCGAGCAGATTTAAGTATAAACTTATTGGCCCTGTAACATTAATAGATGCTTGTGGTTCAACATGTTAAATTGTTTTTCATTAGGCTTGGGCCCTCTTGCAAGAGTAGCCTAAATTAATTATTTGTGCACCCATTAGATTTCTTTTTAAATTAAGTATCATGACCGTTTAAAATGAAAAGAAGAAGAAAGCAGCCACAAATTCAATTGATTTTCTTATGTTCCTCATGTGGGGAAGCACAATTTGTTATCAGCCACATCACATCACTTAACACTTTGCACTAATTATGCTGATTGTTTATACAATGTATATATGTTTTATAAATATCTATTGTACATAACTGATGCATGTGACTAATGTTGTACATTAAAGTTTGTAGCATAAAATGTATTGTGTGAATTTGTTAATTACAAAAAGGAAATGCATCAACAACACTAACAAACATGTGTACAAGCATGATTCCAAGTGCAACAAAGAGATGTAGATAGAGTAAATCAATGAATACAAAAGATATTTTAGAACACAATAATAGATTAATACATAAACAAATAATAATAATAATAATATAAATAACTGCAGTGAATGTGATGGGTTTTGAAACCGATTGAGGTCCATGGACAGTTTCAACAATCGTTTCAGTCTTTTTGTTTTCGATCAAATTCATGACAAAGGAAATAGAAAGATAAGGAATCATGGTTTTGTTTTCTGAAGTATGTGTGATTCAAAACAATTCACCAAATAGCCTGTAATCACAGCACTTAGGCTCAGTTCATGTCCCTTCTATGGTTGCTAAAATGTTTTCCAAGAAACCTAGAAAACAACCAGCAATTAGCATCATCCCAGGATGTTTTACTATAATTACAGTCGTAAATTATTCACGATTTTTCAACAAAAAGAAGGTGAACAAGTTCACTTGCTTTGCCTTTATTAACTCTTACAAGCTATTTACTGTGTGCCACTTTGATTTCCTGTGAGGGACTCACCGTTTATCGCATTGTATGAGCGGTAGCATGGGGGACCTTAATCCGGTGCGTTCTGTGTTACAAACCGAACGCACCCCTCCAGGGCGCTTGGCTGTGTGGGCGTTCCTGTATAATTGCTCGCAGATTTCTTCGTCCTCATTGGTTCACAGCAGCGGGGTCCGTGTGAACCGGGAAGAGGAGGGGGAGCTGTGGTCAAACCCTCCGCGACCTAAACAGCATCAGGAGGGAGAGAGGGGAGGAGAGCCGCAACCCGCAGCAGCAGCAGCAGCAGCGTCGCAGCCCCGCTCTCAGCCTGCATGGGCTAGCTGGTCGGTTAGCTAGCTTTAGCATCGTCCGACTACGCCGCACCGCCTCTCCCCTGCCGCCGAGAACCCCGGGTTGTTATCTCCGTGTTTTCCTCACCGTCCCCCCGCCGGTCCTGCCTCCCCTCCCGCCCGACTCCAAGATGATGAAGTTTAGGTTTCGTCGGCAGGGCACCGACCCGCAGAGGGAGAAGATAAAACAAGAGCTGTTCGCCTTCAACAAGGTAAAGTAACGGGACGGAGGAGAGGGAGGGAGACGGAGAGAGGGGTTACCACCTCCTCTTCTCTCTTCCTCTGCTGCTCCCCCAAAACTATCTCCTCTATCTCGAGACGGGACCATGTTTTAAGTCGAGCACTCTGCAGCGTCGCCCCGGCCGCTCCTCCAGACACACAGCTGAAAACTGCAGCTGAGGGGCGATGGACTCTTTGTTGATGTGTGTGTTTCTGTTGTTTTCACGGCTCGTTAATTGGCTTTAACCCCAAACGAGGCCCGCGTTCAGAGTGAACCGAGGCAAACTTCTCCCCGCAGACGCAACATCGCTTTAATTAACCACCAACAACAGATTATGTCAGTGATAGGGATTGTCAGGCGTCGCAGTAACGAGATTAGTTGTGTTGCGCTGCAGCACTTTGATGCTTCATGTGTGTGTTGGAATGAGTGAGTGAGTGAGTGAGTGACCCATATTTTCATTCAGATATCGATCAAGATGGCTGTCAGTGTGGTGACAGTCGGACCCCTCTTAGAGCCAGTGTCGGGTTTCATCCTGGCACCTCACACCTCCACATGTACAGTAAAACCAACTCAACTTCCCGAAACCTGACTGCATGATCCGAGCTGCGTGCTGTCACCCTGGCTGGTGGAAGCTGCAGTAACAGGGTCCACATGCCACACTGAGATGCAGGAGCCAGTTGAGCTCTGCTGTGGCCCTGAACCCAGGTTAGATGAGGCTGCTGTGCTGTCTGTATGTACACTGTGTCACCACTCGCAAAGTAGAGCAGAGTGTCCCAGGGGAGACCAAACTTTATGATGTTGGAAGCCACGATTTATCACGCACACCGTGGATGACGAGGTGAACCTCGCTCAGCTGGATTGCTCAGAAAGGCATAGCAGATAGTGCATCTAAGTACTTGAATTGAGTGTTTTCTCTAGGTTTGTGTCCTGCAGTTTCACCTCATCTTGGATCTTGGTTGTAAAAGCTAATGCAGATGATGATAAACAGCACTCTTAATGATACAACTTGCTTAGGAAGTCCACAGGGGATTAACTACAACCATTAGATCTGGGAAAAGCCATTTAGTTAGTTGTGATGCTCCGTGCAGTGATCCAAAATTTGTTTGGCGTATACTGGACGGGTACTCTGAAATTCTAGTATCTGTATCTAAACCATTGATGCCAGTGAAGCTAGACTTTTTGTATTCAGTTGATTGTTCACTGAGAGTTGTAAAAACACACAAACTAGCGTGTGATGACAGATCAGCTTGTCATGGCATGCAGGGTTGCAGTAGCCTTGTTAATGGTCCCAGTAAGGTCCATTCAGAACCTGTGGTTACTTGTCTATCCCCGGTTCTCTGATGCCCCTTTTCAACCGACATGGAAAGTATTCCATTCTGGTTTACTTACTGTTTGTTTTTATCTACAACCTCATTTTTTTTTTTTTTTTATGTCTTGCTGCAAAACCGATCGCCCTTGTCATCTAAAGCTGAAAGTTGTTAGAGGTTTTCATCGACCTCAGTGGGCATGTCATATTCTACAGGTTGTAAAAGAGGATGGAGAAGTCATGCACGCGATTGTCTTCTATGTCTAATGCTTATAGTGAATATCTGGTCCATGCTTGGTTTTTGGATAGAGACAAATATCTGTTATAACTGAAAAAAATGCTTGCAGGCAAGCAATGCAATCTGCCATCTTTCTACGACTGTTTACTTCCTGTGTTGTGCATCATGCAACACCCTCTGTTGATTACACATCCTTGATCACAGTGGTTCTGCTCAAAACTGATAGAAAGGCGTGTTGGCTTGCTCGATGGCACTAGTATTCTAAGAATCCTGATCAGAACCAGAACTAATTTGGTGGAAAAGTTGTGTGAGTAACTAGTGAGATGTCACATTATGGTCTGCATGTTAAAGTGAGTGCTATGAATGGAAACACACTTTCAAGTTTGAACCTTCAAATGCAAAGTCTACACTGCATGATTTCGGTTGTTGTAAAAATGCATGAAAAGTTACAGACCAGAGATGAAGGCATAAAAAACTGTCAGTCTTACAAACATATAAATACTTTTGTTTTAGTATGTGTTTCATTTTTAGAGAGATGTTATGAGAGATGGCAGAGAAGGAGGGGTTAGAAGGATGCAAACAAAATAAGGTGGTCTCCTCTGGGAATAGATTTTAAACTCTTATTAAAATGTCCATCAGAAGTTTCCCAGAGGCCAGTGTGACATATTGAAATGTGTGTGTGTGTCTTTGTGTGCACGTCATAGTGAATTCTTATATTTGTGAAATCTGTGGCTTTTTCAGCGTGAAAATATTCTTAAGTTAATCGATAATTGTCGTCACGGAGCCACATTTTTTTTTTTTTTTTATCAACTAACCACTGCAGCTCTACATGAAGATATGAATTTAGGGTTATTGGTAAAATACCCTTGACAGTAGCGATAATGCCCAAAGATTTATAAATTAGCTGAAAGGGAAATAATTGGCAACTATCATTTTTCAAGCAAAAATGTCAAACATTGCTAGTACTAGCTTCTTAAATGCAAAGGTTTGTTAAGTTTCTGTGTCATTTATTATGGAAAATGAAAAGCCTTTGGGTTTTGGACTGTTTGTTGGCCAAGAGAAGGAATTTGAAGACTTTGGGCTTTGAGCATTTTTCACAATTTTTCTGACATTTGATAGATGAAATGATTAATTGAGTAATTGTGGAAATGATAGACATGTGAATCGATAATGAACTGTCCATGAACTGTTTGTCGCAGTGTGACAACCAGACATGTTCTTTTTAAAGGTTTGGCACCAGCTGCAGCAACTATCACAGAGGTGGTCTCACAACAGGAGTGTTACTTTGATGTGTGTGTGTGTGTGTGTGTGTGTGTGTGTGTTTGTGCGCGTGTGTGTGTGTGCGTGTGTGTGTGTGTGTCAGACTGGTACTAAGAAACGAAGAGTTAATGTTTTACCTCGTATCTGAGTTCCAAACGAAATAAGTCATTGCCAAGTTTCTCGATCACAGAGGCCGGTCAAAGTTTTTTGGCCACAAAACTTTAAAGACCCCCTCGACCTCTTTAAAGTGGGTTAAGGTATCTACAGAGTTTCTGTTCTGTTTTCCCCTCTGTTGATCTAAATACTTTCCCAGCTGTCTCGCCTTCTCCCGACATGTGTGGAAGGAATAGCTGTGAATTGATGTTAATCCCATTTAACAAAGTCTGCAGAGCGTTTTAATGAAGCAGTGTTGCTGCCATCAGTGTTTTTTAAGAACTTTCCTCTTACTTTATTAAGGGGATCCTCCCTTTTAGACGCCTCACTGACTGTGCAGACACTCGCACACAAAAACAGAGCGTGGCATTAAAGGAAATAAAATAAATCTGAGTGTTTTTCATTGTCTTTCTTGTGTCATCTGTTAATCTCTCCTCTGTTTGTCTTTCCCACATCTTTGCTCTGTCTGTTATTCTCTCTCAGACTGTGGAACATGGCTTCCCTCATCAGCCCAGTGCTTTGGCCTTTGACCCAAAGCTGCAACTCATGGCCATCGGGACAAAATCAGGAGCCATCAAAGTGTATCCTTTTTATTATCATCTTTTATTTGCAACATCTGTCACAGTAAGGCCAGGGAATAATTGACATTTTTTGAGTTAACCACATTTTTCAATGTCTTACATCTGCTTCAGTCCATTCCACATGTCTAAAAGCTCTAAATGTGGTTTACAGAGCAAAAATGAGCCATGAAATATGCCAAACTAATTGTAAAAAGTTAAAATGCATCATCCCAGCTGACTGTGCACCTGTCAAAATCCACCCGACTACGACTTGCAAGACAAAAACTATCAAAGAACCCTGAGTGGCGACTGGTAGGGTACACAAACAGTTTTTCCTTCCACTGCTGTCAGTTCACATCTTTTGAAGTGCAGCTCTGTTTAGCTGTACATCAGCTCTGCGGTGCAGCTACAGGCGGATCAGTGTTTCATGCACCTGTCGGGCTCTTCAATGTCATGTTATTGAGATTTTGTTTCCTGTGCGGTTTGTACTGCTCCTTTAAACGCCTGTCATTTATAAAAAAAAACAAAGCAAAAACGTGTCTACACAAAGGGTCCATGCTATTTTTGGGCTTTTTAAAGCTAATTTAACTGTTTGGTTAATGTCTGTGCTGCTTTTTTTCTACATTGCCGTTGGTTGTCTTGCTCTCACGATGCCTCGCTGTGCTTTTACGAATGTTGAGGAAATAACTGATCAGATGTTTCTGCTGCAGAGCTGTTTATATAACGTCACTTCAGCAGGGCAGTGCATTGCTGTGTGTGCTGTCTGTCTCTGTGGGTAGTTGCACTGTCTGCAACCCTGAAGTGAAGAAGAGTGATCTGTTGTTTCCGTCGGAACTGACAATATTGGAGGAAAGTTTAATCATTTGTACAATCTGGGTTTTATTTTCATAGTTGTGGCCATCACTCTTTTGGGTCATAGTAGCATTTTTCTCACACCAGCTACTAAATGTCAGATATTTAGGAAATAAAATGAACACCCAAATGCTGATTAGCGTTTGCCGCCTGACTCTCAATACTTACTGGAGGAGTAAGCACACACTTACACGCAATTGATGTTTCAGGTGCACTCACTTTCAGTTTAATTGCCGCTTAAGTGCTTTAGACGATCTGGTCAAAGTGACGGTTTGTTTAACAACTGCATGCGTCAATCTGACCACTTGTGCTCCTGCCATATTATACTCTGTTGAAGCGCTGTCACCGCCTCCAAATCACTGCAATTAACTTGGTGAGTAGAATGTAATTGTAGCTGTGAAAATGACACTAAGTGAGGAAAAACAAAATGGCATCATTACGTACACTATCGAGCGCATAATTGTTGGAATACCATGGATGCTTTTTTTTTTTTGAGCTTGCGGTCAGTTGGGAATCTAACGCCTGACATGGGTCAGGCGTTAGATTCCCAACTGACCGACAGTGTTAGTGCTTGAGCAACGCAGAGCTAGCTTGGACACACTGAGTAAAGCTGTACTGGTTTGGCTGGCGAGAAGCATTGCAGCAAAACCATAATTTGGCTTGGAGTGTCAGCGTGTCAAAAGTTCCAGCAGCTTAGAGGCTGATGCAGAGTCCACATGACGAAACTCACTGACATATTATTGATCTTGCTCATCTCTCTACGGCTTCCAACTCTGTCATGTTCACTATGATTGTTCTGTGGGTTAATAGCAGGCTGACATCAGTCTGTTGCGTAGTCGTTGGGTTGTTTACTGGTCAAGCGCCATCATCTTTGGAAAATAAGGAGGTTAAGGGTGTTTTTGTTTTGCATGTTTGCCTCACATGTTTCACGTTTGTCTTGCATGCGTCTTTGACGAGCTGCAGTGGAGAGCGTGTAACAGGATTTATCAACACAAACATGCCAGTGTTTATGTTGAGTGTAATCACCATGACTGTTTATGGTTATTTTAACAGTATGTGCACATTTATCACCGTGTGTGTGTGAAGGGAGGCTTGCTGTGGTTGTGTGCAGATGCATCGGACCGGAGAATTGACTCTTTGAGATGCAGCTTTCAGAGAGAGAGAGAGAGAGAGGCTGGCGGTGCCAGGCACTTGCACCCCAGAGGGAGATGGATGGAGGGAGAAATGGAGGAGGGGAGAGATGGAGATAAACGGAGGCAGCAAAGACAAGGGAGTGTAAAAGAGATGGAAGAGGGAGGCAAAATAACTCCACTTCACGGCTGTACCTATTTGAGCAAAATGACTGATACTGCAAAGCTCAGACGAGTCATCCTGCTTTTTAACAAGGTCCCAGCTGCTGTTGGAATTTCTGGAAAGTCAGCATGTATACCCTCAGAGAATATCTGGGAAGTGTAGCAAGAGTCATGTTGCAGGAAAGAAAAGAAACGCTGTATCTTGTTTTACACTGATTGCATTAGATCGGTGGTTCCTAACCCCTTGAGGGTCTCAAGGTAGCCCAGGTTGGGTTTTAATTAAAGGGCAAAGAAAGAATGTTAAAAATGAATTGACACAAATTATGTTAAATGTTTTAATTTTCTCAGTATTTCTGTATAAAAAACATTTGGATGAAACAGGTTGACAAGTAAAATCTTGTTTGTTGAGCTTCTCATAACAGCTGACAAAGTGTTGTCAGTAGATGTTGCTTTATTTGTCAGAAGGGTGAAGATCAAAAAGGCCTGCAAAACTGCTTAATATCACCTTCTGGCTGGTTTCATGCACATTACAGCAAGTAAAATTAAGTGTAAACCATCTTTAAAGCAACACAAACCAGGTAGAAGGAGTGACCTTAGTTCATGATTTTTTCAACAATCGATTACTTTTATTATCATTGATCAATTATCTGCAGATTATTATTATCATTATTATTTTCTTAATTGATTGGTTGATGAAATTTCCAAAACAAAGCTGCAAATCCTCAAATTTGAAATGGTGGTACCAGAAAAAATGATCGCTGGAAAAATTCTAGAAAAATGACTAAAATGATTGATCAGTTATCAAAATAGCTGCAGGTTATTTGTGTTTTGATTGACTGATGGATTAATCGTTTCAGCAGTAATGTCAGGGCGCCGAGGAGTGCTCAGTTGCGGTTAAAAAAAAGATTGTCTTCACTGTCCGTGTCCACATTTCCTGATAATCGCACAGACTCACTGACTTGGGTTTGACCTGGATGTTCCTGCCAGCATACCTGCCTAGTACTGTAAAACACACACACACACTCCCAGGTTGTAATGCCAGATGTGCGGTTTAAATTCTCACACACTGACGCCTGGACAGCTCAGGAGTAAAAGACTGAACAGAAAGTTCAGTCGATCAGAGTTTATTGACTCAATTACAAGGATGTAGTGGAAAATTGCAATATTTGAGGAGTTTTTTTTTCCTCTTGTTTGAACTTCTGTTCTCCATCCTGGCATGATCTCTCCTCTTGTTCACATGCACGCTCGTTCAGCCTCTCGCTCGAGTTTCTCACTTGTTCTCTCCTTCGTCCTCGCTCTCTCTCTCCCTGCGTGTTTAGAAAGGCAGAGTCATATTACGCCCTGAGAGTTTCTGCAATCGACCACAGACTGGGGCTCGGCAGAGGGAAGGGGACAATGTGGTGCGGACTTTTTTGTGTGTGTGTATGTCAAGAGAGATCATGTGTGGGGGTGGTGAGCCGATTCTTGGGGAGTCTGTCTCCTGTGAAGAATGCATGTTGGGCTGCCCTGGGTTAACCCTCCGTGTGTGTGTGTGTGTGTGTGTGTGTGTGTTTGTGTGTGTATTGGGTGAGTAAGAGCTTTGTTGCTGAGTCTAGTCTTAATAAAGGAAGCTTTTGAATCGGTTTCCAAGACAACCAGCGCAGTTGCTGGGGATGAGAAGTACTCGCAGACTGGAGGGTATTAAAAGTCTGCAGCTCAGCACGTCACACACCAGTTTGTTGGTAGAAATACATCAGTTAAGTCAAAGTACTGCGCACAGTATCACTGTACCAGTATGAAACTGTCAGCGGTGACCTTATCTGTACAATCCAGTACGTGCTGAATCACACTGAAACTTTGTGACCATTCAGTATTGACAGTCCTGCAGCAGAGGACAAGCTAATATTTACACACACGCACCAGCAGAGCTTTGATGTGTGTGGGTGTGCTCCTCCAGCTGTCATCTCTCCCTCTGTCTGTCTGGCATCCTGTTGGTCACACACACACACACACACACACACACACACACACACACACACACACACACACACACGCACACACGCTGCGTCATTGGATCTTGTTTCTTTTCCTGGCATTTCTTCATATTTAGAAGTAGGTGACCAGCATTGTTTGCTGATGTCACAGGGTTGCGGCTTGATTCTGTGTACGGGAATTCAGTGTTTTAACACTGAGTCACCCGCTTTTGCAAGACTTGGTGGAGACATGTATTACATTGAACATAAATAAGATTTATTTTTCCTTTCTTCCTGTTGTCTAAACCGAATATAAGACACGCCTTTTGTTTGTGCTCTGCTGTTTGGAAGCCTTGAGTTTGGCCTTATTGTCTATTTTCTACTAAATGGGGCCATAGTTTACAATATGAACATCGTGCTTTGCTGAAGAAGACTTGAAACTAGCGATTGACACCATAAACGCATTAGTAAGCTGTTTACTGAGGTATTAAATCAAGTGTTGTTTTTCTCATAAGCTCCTATACAATTAGACTTCTTGTTGAAACCAGTCGAGTTGCCGCCTGCTGACCTTTTTAGGAATGGAGGTTTAAGCCACTTCTGCATTGCCTTCACTTTTCAGACCCGGAAGCTCCGTCCATATTTTATGCTTCCTACACATTGTGGCATGAGTCGTGGACTCCGACAGCTGTTTAAGCTCAATGTGAGGGAATACTGGCGTGTTAATCCATCTTTCATGTCAACCAATTTTTTTTGTAGTATGTGGTGAAAACAGTAAATTCCCCATGTGCTTGTTTGTGCCACAGAATTTCCTTTTAATTTTTACACAGCTCCAGATTTTCCTGCCCCTTTTTATTGCCTGCTTTTTATTTGTACCAAGTCCCATTAATTTGTTTTTCATGCTTCGCTGCACAGACTGTGGTTTGTGTAATTTGTGGAGAAAATACTACATTATGTAACCTGTGTTCTTTTTAGGCGTTTGCGTTTAACAAATCAATAAGTTGAAGATGCGGACTCCCTTTAACATTACTCCCACCCATCACCTCCTCCTCCCTCTCACCCACACACTGCCTACTCTCTGCTAACTGTCATTACGTTCTACCATATACAGTACATCGCCTTTTTTTGCTTGCAGTTCACCTACCTTTGCTCTTTTTCTCCTCCTATCATGTCTCTTTTGCATCGTTTCCCTCCCACCACCATCTCTCTGTCTCTCTTTTTGTCACTCAATCGATTGACTATAGCTTGTTCCTCATTGATATTCCCGAAGAATGGCAGGACATTTAAACACCCCCAATGTGCCGGCCTGTCTTTCTAAAACGGAGGCGTAATATTCCTCCTTTTCCAAAAGCCGCCTCTGAAGTAGGCGTAAACATGTGACGTGACGTGAAGCTCGAAGTTTGGCTGTGAACAATGACAACGAATTTGTCTTCAAAATAAGAGCTTTACATTGCACCCCATTGGAGTTTAGAACTGCAAACTTATCCGGGAGGCTTTTAATTTGAAAGTAGCGACCGTCCTTGGCTTGCCGACACAACAACAAGCTAACACAACCAAACAGCTACAGAGACCGAGGAGACGCTAGCATCTCCTGGATCTCAGCGGCTGTCCAGTTGCTCATCTTAATGTCCGCGGATGAAGTGATGGACTGACTGCTGTGATCAGCTGTTTCCTGGTTTTAAAACACCCCCGGCTGTGGGTCGCACAACAGTGCAGGTCATCGACACCTCCGCCCACCTCACGCAGAGGCCGGCACATTGATGCCTCGTTTTTAGGTAGCAGGCGAGGCGGAAATAAGTGTACCCTCCGAGGTGGAAAATCGGCGGACCAAAACAGACCCCCAATTTGCCGGCCTCTGTCTAAAACCGCGGACCGAGCCGCCAAAAGGACGGGCAAATTGGCGGCTTGGTGCTCTGGCCAAAAACCTCTCCACCCTCCCCCCTCCTCGTCTTTTGTCTGTGCTGATCCTCCTCACCCCCCACACCTATACAGATGAATGGACACACACACACACACACACACACACACACACACACACACACACACACACACACACACACACACACACACTCTCTCATCCAGTTGCCAACAAGTTGGAGGGGGCCTGTCTGTAGGGATAAAGGGTGTGTGGTCTCACCGAGTGGAACAGAGTACAGGAGCGAAAAAGAAAACATTTACCCGAACTGACAGATCAAAGTTGAATTATTGGGACGGGTGTATTAATTACAGCAAAGAAGAGGGGGGGGGGGGAGAGAGAGAGAGAGAGAGAGAAAAAAGAGTGGCGTGTAATGGTACTGTGTGCTAGCTTTGTATTTGCCAGCTGTATCTTCAAGAATTGTAACGCTATTGCCAGAATACTTCCCAACTCTATTGGCAATGGATAATGATAAGCCTAATAAGCTAATGTGAAAGCAAATTAATGTACTTGACAGGGACTTTGACTGAAGTAAAATATGTTTTGCTTCAGCGTAATCTTACATGCCGGATGGTATGTTACACAGAACCATCTGGGAAGAAACTGTTTGGGAAACGTTCACAAAGTACTCTGCAGGCAACTGGACTAACCTTTCATCGTCTATCACGGGCTAACTTCAAACTTTTAGATCAACAGTAAGAGAAACTCATACCAAAGTCAGACAGGAGAAGACCGAAAATATCTTTGTGGTCGAGACAAGCCTTCAGTGCCGTTCTTTGTTCCTCTTTCAATTAAATAACATCTTCAGTTCTGATATGACTGATGCCAGCATCATCTTTAGTAAACCCCTTTCGGAAGCACCATTGTTGCTGCCAGTAGCAGTATGCTGATTGTTCCGAACCACTGTGGTTTGTTAGTGTTATAGCATGCTAATATTTGCATAAACAGGAGTGTTGAACAAATTCTACTTTTGACTTGATAATGCTGCTGCATCGTTAACAAACCAAGAAGTCGTAAAGTGATTACAATTCACATGAGGGGTGCATGATTTCAGCGTGGTGCTAGAGGAAAAATCATTGAAGTCAGTAGGATTCGTCCTCTGGGGATCATGAATGTTTGTAGTGTTGTAGTTCAACTATGTTTAAACTGTTCTGTTGCTGATTTGACAGCAAAGCATGTCTTCAGATTTGACTGCTGCCGTGTCATGGGGGGGCGTGCGGGACAAGAGAGGGGAGGTGTGGGAGGTGGAGAGGTACTAGCTGAGGCAGTGAATGCAAATGAGACAGGATTGTTTCTGTAGTGGGTGGGTGGAGTTGTTTGGCTTGTCTCGTTGTAGACTGCCTTTTGGCAGACGTCTGAGGAGTTTGTGATTGTGTGTGTGTGTTGCTATGTGTGTAGGGAAGAAAGGGAGTTGAAAAAATTGCATTCAAATGATGCCTCCAGAAGTTTGGAACTAAAACAATTAGTTGGCTGAAGTCTGTCTGAAGTTTTCTTTTTAACGTTTCAGAATGTTTTCGCTGGCATAGATGGTCTAATTGTCCTTTCTGCGTGTGGTCAACTTACACATTCATCCTTGGGTCTAGCAATCCGTGCTTCCTGTCAATCCCTATCTTCTGTCGTGTGTGTGTGTGTGTGTGTGTGTGTGTGTGTGTGTGTGTGTGTGTGTGTGTGTGTGTGTGTGTGTGTGTGTGTGTGTGTGTGTGTGTGTGTGTGTGCGTGTGTGTGCGTGCGAGCTGGCCGTTGTCTGTGTGTCCGCATGGAGGACAATGCCTTCTGTTTGTCTGTATTCAGACCGTGAAATCGCTTTATCCCTGCTAACGCTCTCTCTCTGCATCACCGGGCAATCGCTGTGTGTGTGTGAGGAAGAGACAGTGATTCAGTGATTATGAGTTACTGTAGGCCTCCATTGTGTGCATTTCAGGGTTCTCTGTTGAGCAATCGGGCAAATCTTTGCTTGCTCCACTCCCAGCATGCAGTGCTGATGACTGTTGTCTTTGCGTTGATCAGCACAGTTAAACCAGTACGTCATTCAACAGGTTGCTCAAAGTTTGAAGTCTACCATGTTGAATTATTTTTCCTGAACCTTTGATGTAACTCTAAGAACATTTATACACAGCTTTGAGTGTCCCTTCAGCTTGTCTCTCTGCTTTTTATGAGTTTCTGTGGTTTATTTTATGAATTCTTTCAATTTCATATCCAAATTGGATTGCAGAAGCCTTTGAATAACTGCTTTGAGTCAGTGTTTCCAGCTCTTTACCCAGTATTGACCTGATTGGTTTTACACCCTGGTGTATGTGTCTGTGTTTGGACTGTGGAAGAAGCCTCTGATCTTCCTTGCGAGGCATCCTGAGAATTTGTGGTAGCTCCTTTCATCTTTCTTTCTTTCTTTCTTTCTTTCTTTCTTTCACATGCCTTAAATTGAAGCATATCTTTATGTGGCATGTTTTGAAATGGCAGATTCATCCGCCCTTGATGTTTATCACAAGTGTAATCGGAATAAGAGTTTTTAGTCACTCTGGCGGCATGGCTCCAGGAATGGTAATGTCGGTCGGTCCGGTTCTTTGATCCAGACTGAAATGTCTCAACAACTATTGGATGGATTGTGGTTTTTAGTATAATTTAGTACACACATTTGTGTCCTACTCAGGATGAATTATACTTTGGTGATCCGTTGACTTTTCCTCCAAATATCTGCAAAAACGATTACTCCTTCCATAGAAAAATTAGCTGCCAACTATTCTGTTAAGCAATTAATAATTCAGGTCATTTTTCAGGCAAGATGTCAAAATTTGCCCATTACAGCTTCTTAAATTAAAGGCTTTTTTTGTCATTTAGGTTAGTAAATGAGGAGTCTAACCCTAACCAGACAAAAGAAGCAATTTGATACGTCACTTTGGGCTGTGGAGATAAGCATTTTTCAGTTTAATTGAGTGAAAATAATTGTATATTAACCAAGAGAAATAAAGAGAATAATCATTAATGGCAGCCCAAGAGAGCATCTTAACATGCTAAATTAACGTGTGGTAAGACTGAGACTGTGTGTGTATGTATTCATGTGAATTTAACTTCTCAGCACACTTATGTATCTGTATTTAGTACAACAGCCTGGTTGCTGCAGAGGGAGGGAGGCAGGCTGACACATTTATTATCTGCCCACTACTATTGAGGGCTTGCAATATTGGCCAATGAGCAGATCCCATGGGGGGACGGATTACACAGAAACATATACACACATTTATAATGAGGTTACAGCAAGAGGGTCTCCATCTACAGATGTCCCTAGTGAGGAGGTGATGACATCATCGCCGGGAATCCCTCTACCAGCTGTCCTCTGACATCACCAGGACCAGGAAGTGTGTGTGATCTGTGAATCATGTGCCACAGCTGAGCCTTTTTTTTTTTTTTTAACAGTCGTGATCACACTCTCTTTGTTTGTCCCTCCTCATAGCAGTAAGAACTTCTCCTATGCTTTACAGTACTTCTGCTGCCTGCCGGACGCATTTACTTGTGTCGAATGACAAGGTTTCAAATTGGACTACTACAGACCAGCCAAGTGTCAAGGCTCTGACACAGTCTCAAATAGTCATTAGTGATGGTATTTTTCTCTCTCCTTGCACTGACAGCTTTCTGTGCAGTCTTATTTTGCACAGCCAGCTTAAATTTGTGTGAGATGATGTGCAGATCTGTGTGACGAATGAGCTGTGGTCATCGTCGCATACCTGGGATACACGCGCAAACCACTGCCGTCCATCTGTCTTATACAAACGTGGAACTCTGATTTTGTCTTCTGACAGTTTTCTCACAGCAGTCACAACTGTTTTCATCTCTGTTTCATCACCTTTCCTGCATGGATGTGTTTCTACTCACTTTGCCGACCTTACTTTGCTCACCCCGTCTGCTTTTAACACAGCTATTTGACACATTTTGCAGTTGCATGTTCACTCTCACTTCAACATTCTTTCTTTGGTTGCATGAGGCAGTGCTTTCTTGCTGAGAATGAAGGCCCTTACACACTGACAATGCCTAACGGGCTGACGTGAGGGCTGTTGGTGACCATCTGTGTAATCTGTGACCAGTTGGTGCATTGTGTCTTGAGGCGTTGGCACTGTACAGCCCTTGTTGGTAGTGATTGAGCCTGAAAGATGAGATGTACCTTTAGTAATCCCCTGTAAGATAAATTCAATTGAAAGTATTTTTGTGTAGCCCGTAAACCACCCATTTTTGCTCTCAAGCTTTTCTGGAAGGAAGTCACTGCACCTGGCCAAGTCCCTAATGTCAGCCCGACTGATACTCGATTTTTGGGGACAATACAATATATTCCATATTACCCCTAGCATCATATACTAAGTAATAATATCTAAAACATTTGATTTTCATATCTGCAGTAATGGGACAACATGTATCTTTTATGAGCCCATATCGGGTGATAATATCAGCCAACGGATGTATCAGTCCTGCTCTACATATAACCTTCAGTTTTTGTACGTGTTAAACAAATGATATATGATGTGTTAAATGATGATCTTGGTGCTCATAGGCAGATTGTGAAACCTTTTGGACAGAGCCAGGCCAGCTGTTTCCACCTGTTTCCAGTATTTATGCTATGCTAACCAGCTGCTTGCTGTAGCTCCAAATTAACCATACAAATATCAGAGTGTTATCAATCCTTCATCTTACACTCTGCAAGGAATCAAGAATTAGGAGACTGTATGCATCTTTTAATTGTGCGTTTCTCTCACATAGTCACATAAACTCTGTCCTGGTCTCTCTGCCTCTTTTGTTTCTGGACTGGTGGTTCATGACCCATGAGTGAATGTTCCCCTCACACCTCCACCTCCAGCTGTCTGAGGCATGTGTTATTGCAGCGAATAAAACCCAGGGACAGGAAGTGACAACATTGAAGGAATGCTAGTATAACACTCTGTCGGCCCTCTGGGGAATTAGGATAGGGAGGGAGCGAGAAAGGAGGGATTTATGCTGGGAGAAGCAAGAAGAGGGCAGGTACCTTTCTTTTTTCTTTCTTTTTTTTTCTTCTCTGAGCCTGAGAATCAGAGTAGAGCTGAGAGGAGTTAGAAGAAGACGGTTACCAAGAATTGAAGGAGGGAGAAAGGAGACAGTGGAGGAATGTTGGTATTAAAAGTCCACCGGACCCCCACAGGGAAAACGAGTGGTTTAAGGCAGAGATGGGAAAGATGTTTAGAGGAAAGAAACAAATTGTAATGACCTTTTCTGTAATCAAAGAGCTGGCGAAGGAGCGGGTTAAAGAAAGTGAGGAATTGGGGATATATCATTTGTTTCTTAAATAGAACAGATGGGAGAGAAAGGAGGAGAGTAGAGATGAAGATATTGAATTTGTAGAGTTCTTCCTGGGCATGCAGGGAATACAACAGAAAAAAGTCGAGTAGAGATATGAATAGGAATGAAAAAAAGAGGATATTATATGTATTTTGTTATAATATGGATCATATCTCACAAAAAGTATGGATAATATAAAACAATGGTGGTAGAATACAGAAAAGCAGCTCAACTGCAAACATGAGAACTCCCCAGATTTCCTCTTATTTTTCTGCATTTTTAATCCACATTCCTACTGCCTTATGTAAGCAGTGTACTTAACTGTGTCAGTATTGCTCACAAGTGTGTATGTGTGTAGCTGCTAGAGTGTGTGTGTGTGTGTGTGTGTGCGCGCGCGCTAATTTGCAGTTTAGGCCAGTTTAGCCTAGTCCTGTCTACGGCGGCACAGTTCCTGAGTATAGCTTTAATTTTATCAGCTCTAGCTTCATTTACTGGACGAACAAAGATAGGGCTCTGTGTGAAGATCGTCGCAGATTACACACACACATACAGAGTGGCGGTTTAGGGCATCTGCGTCATCTGGTGTTAGTAATTGCTATGAGCTTTGTTATAGCGTTGTAATTTCTCCCTCACTATTACACTTTACCAGTGTGTTTCTTCTGGTTTACAGCTCAGAATCGCTGGTTTAACTGTTCATGCGTTGCACCCTGTCCCCCAAGTCACAGATTTTAATTCAGTCTCTATTTGAAAAGTAAAAGCTTTGAAGAAAACTGTGAAACTTTCCTAACTTACAAGTAATGCGTATTTGAATAACATTATTGTTTTTCTCTTTTGGATTTTATCTAATAAGAGGAGGTGGTGAGCACAGTGTGGCAGTGGCTTATATACAGTATGTACTGATATATACATTTTTTTCCTAGTTCTGTAAGGTGCTGCATTTTGTTAATGTGTAAAATGAATAGTAAATGGCTCCATCTTCTCATACATTGATTTAGATCTTTTTCTTATTGACCGACAACATACTGATGTATTAGGTCAAAGATTGTATGATAAGAGGTTATGATAGGCAATATTTCAATTATTATTATATGGTTATCATGATATGAGTATGCATCATCTTAAATTTAGATGTTATGAATGGCATAAGTGTTGGCATTTCCTGGTTTGAAAGGCTGCATTGCAGTAAAGTGATGTCATTTTCTGACATCCAGTCTTGTTCATCCATGGGTTGTTAGACTGTGCATGAAATGACACTCAGTGGGAAAAACAGTAGTTGTACTGCTGAGCACATCTTTCATACCCCCTCCATGCTCTACACACCAGGCCTAATGTGTTTCACTTACCTCAAATCTCTTGGACAGTATCTTGAATAATGCAAATAGTCTTTAAATAATAGTGTGTGTGTGCTCTTGCACATTCCTTGGCCAATATTCAGCTCATTCCAGCATAAAACTGCACAGCTCTTACATTTATATATAGACTTTCTGTACTATGAAATTTTGTATACTTTCTTGTTCTGTGTTTATTGTTACACACTGATATACCAAGGCAAATTCCTTGTATGCAAAAACCAACTGATCAATTAAACGTATTCTGATTCTGGAACAACTAGTCTTGCAGTGTAGAAGTGGTTTGACTAAGTAATTGCAAAAAATAAAAATAAGTATTAGATAGACAATAATAAGCCCCCATTATATGTGTTTGTTTCTGCCATGTGGCACATGTTGCCCTGGTGGTATGCTGGGTGTGGAGTCTTGTCATTGAACACTGTAAAAGTTTGCTTTGTTATGAATTTCCTTGACGGGACTCTCGCAGCTACGGGGCCCCCGGTGTGGAATTCACAGGACTACACAAAGACACCACTGCTGTCACACAGATCCATTTCCTGCCTGGACAGGTGAGCTCCATACCCCTTAGGAGACCCCTTTGATGATGAGTCAGAAAGATGAGAGTGATGTTGTGATGCTGATGTTTGCCTCGCTCTGTGATAGGGCCGCCTCCTGTCCCTGCTGGATGACAACACGATTTACCTGTGGGAGCTGGTGGCTGGCGCCCCAAGAGAGGTGGGCGGGGTCAAGAAAGACGGCGTGGTCTGTCTCCAGGAAGTGAGCAGCTACAGCCTCCCAGGACGACCTGGCATTGAGAGCTGCAGGTATATTAAAGCCTGTTTTTAGATCTTCTTTATTTTTTACTTCAAAGTGACTCTTCTTCACTTTCTTCATCCTCTTCTTCTTCTCAGTGCCACTCGGGTGACTGTCCTCCTCTTACTGAGGTCATGTGACCTGCTCTGCATTGGAACAGAGGGAGGGGGCGTGTACTTCCTGGAGTTGCCCCGCCTCACGTTGAAAGACAGCCAGACACTGCTCCAGGATCAGATCACACAAAGGTGAGGCTGTCTTGTGAATGACTTCACAAAAAGAAAAGTTCAACTCATAGATAGTTAAGTAAAATTAGATAAAATATAGAGCCTGTAGGATTGAACGGTAACATTAAGGGCTTCCCTTGTTAATCATGTGTAGCTTCTCCCTTTTTCTGAGCTAAAACTCTCTTCTTGACCCAGCCTGCTACCCTCCTCTCCATCCTTCACAGTATGTCTTCCTTTAAACATTAAACACTCCAGTTTCCTCCACTCACAGCTCCAGCTGAGCAGGTCGGGCACACACATTCATGAAGGAGTAAATATCCCTCTTGACCCCGGCAGCAGCAACAGCAGGCATGTCAGGGTCATGTGGTTCAGGGACCATGAGAACGGTCAAATGTTTGGAGAGTGGAGGAAAGACGGCAAGAGACATCACGTACTGTGAAACGGAAAAATGATGTTCTCAGTGCAGTTTGTCAAGTCACAATAAATAATACAAGTTTTTGTATTTGGTTAGTGTGAGCAGTACTGAATCAGTTGAAGATAATGGTGCTATTAACTGAAAATTGGCACAGAAAGCATTAGATATGTACAATAAATCTTGGTAAGAATTTGAACAGATGTTTTTGGGAGTAAAAAACGGATGGATAGGATAAAATACAGTGCAGTACAAGGCAGTAGATATCGGTGAAGTTGACCTTAAAAAGCAGCATCGTCCTCGCCTCTTTTCTGGCCTTGTGTCGCCAACTGGCTTGCAAAAATGTGACTTCTTTTAAGGGATTTGAAAACCTATTTCCTCGATCACATTCTTACTTAACGTAATGGGGCGTTGTAACTGTTTTGGTTCTTTCACATGAGAGATTTCCGTGGGATATTTATGTTTTGTGCATCTGCTTTCTGGGCGGGGCTGAGTTGCATAGTTCAAGTTCATGTCACATACCTCTGTCCACCAGGATTTAGCAACATTTGACTAGAAATATGGTGATCGACATCAGGGCTGCCGATCTGATCAATCCACACCCACACAGTCCTGAAGTAGGAAGAGTTTTAAACTCGTAATGAATAAGAGCTAATTATGTTTTTTCTCCTTCGAACATTAACAAATGTTTCTTGTTTAGAAATGAACATTAAATGTAAGGCAAGGCTAGTTTATTAAAGAACCATTCAAAGCAATTCAAAGTCCATAGAAATACACAAAAACATTTAAAAGGACTGTAAAACAAATCAGAAACAAGCATTGAGATTTAGATTGCATATGCTGAGATCGAAAAGAAATATATTTTAGGAAACAATAATTAACACAAACAAAGTTTTTAAAAAAAACTTAAGTTCTCAGGAGCTTTAAAGCTGACTCATGGGGCTTAATCTAGGCCCGCACGATATGAGGAAAATCTGCGATGTGCGATAATACTGTTCAATATTGCGATGACGATATAACTTGCGATAAATAAACAAATATTGAAGTTTGCATATTATTAATTATACAGTTAATGATGGCTAACGTTAGTTTTGAATTGTTCGTGTAGGTCTTTATGGTTGTATTACAGGTGGTGATGGAGGTTGGTTGTGATTCCTCTAGAAGTTGCAACAACTGCTCGGCATGTTTTACACAGTACCTGTGTTTGTAACACGTCGTCTCTCCTGAATCCAAAATAAGTCCATATAGCAGAGGTGCTGTTTCTCTTCACCACAAGGTCTTCGTTGACTTCATTTTCATGGCTTTTCTCTCCTCCCTCAGCCATCATGACCTGGCAACCACCACCGAACTGATGCCGATTAATTTTGTCAGGGTAGCTAACGGCTAGCTGGGGCCTCAACTGATTGGCCCTTGTATCCAAGGCTCCATCTAAATGTTAGCATGCTCAGAGTGCATGCATGGCGCATGTAAAAAAAAAAATTCATTGCGTGTTAGGCAGTCTTTTGCGATGTGTTTATTGCACATGTTCATATCGCAATGACAATGAAAATTAGATTTATCTGGCAGCCCTAGCTTAATCTGAATCAATCGGCTGCCACTGTAAATAGCTGCGGGAACTGCTGATGCATCAGTTCTAAACAACCTTAAATAATGAGGCAAAGGGGAATGGCTCATAATTCATGATATGCCAAAACACTGGAAAACTGCTTAAACAAAGAGGAGCTGTGGTAACAAATAGATCAGTACCAACATTGATTGAAAGACACGTAATTGTATTACTACAAGGCTGATATATTTTGTGGCGTTTCTGTTATTTTGTCCAGTCCCTCAACAGTCGTGCAGTGTAGCGTGCAGCCATGTATGAGAGTTCAGCAGTAGACTGGAGCAAAACTCGGGGTGAGCAGAGACACAGATCTTTAGGACAAACTGCAGTTTTGTGTATATTAATGTGATGACGACACATCACCATGATGGTAAAATAATCTGCGTGTAACAAACGTGCGCTCTGTAGTGTTTCTTTATTCTGCGTGCTGCAGCCTTCTTCCTCTGCATTCCTGTGTCGACGCACTGGCAGAGCATCACAGAGCTGCTGTTGTGTTGCTTTTTCGTTCCTCTGTGACTGTCTGACTGGTCGGCCAAACCCCTCATTAACTGGGCTTGTTTAGGGAAGTGGGCAGAACTGAGGCCTAACGAGAGCCCCGATAAGGCTTGTGTGTATGTGTGTGTATGTGTGTGTGTGTGTGTGTGTGTGTACGTGTGTGTGTGTGTGTGTGTGTGTGTGCGTGTGTGTGTGTGTGTGTGTGTGTGTGTGTGTGTGTGTGTGTGTGTATAAAAGAGGGGAGGTTTTAGACAGTGAGGCTTTGTACATGCTGCCAAAACACGGTGTTCCGGTTGGGGAAGTGTTTCAGCTGAATCTCCAACGTGCACACACAACACACACACACACACACACACACACACACACACACACACACAGAGGCTCGTCACCAGGACTCTGTAGCAGGATGCTGGATTCCCTAAAAATACTTGTGAACGGAGAGATGGACACAATGGAATGCTTTGTCGGTGATGTTTCTGCCTCTGTGCTTCCGGAGAGGATCTTCCTCAGTCAAAGCAGTCAGAAGAGTGTGTGTGTGTGTTTGTGCGTGCATGTGTGAGTGTCACACAGCCCGGCTATCACTTTTGGGACAATCTCTTTCTACCTCATCAGCAGGAAAGAGACCAAGAACCGCACACCCCGCTCTCCTCCATCATTCTTTGTTTGTTTGTTTTACATTTTCTCTGTCTCTCTCTGCTGATTCCTCTCCTCTTTTTTTTTGTCTTCACCCCCTCTTTTCCCTTTCCTTCATTGAGGGAATCCTCTGACATCTCGAGGGTGTGTCCTGCTCTACATTCCTCCGCTGCCTCAGAGGAATGTCTAGCAGCTCAGCTCCAGCTTGATAATGTTGTTGTTGTTGTTGGAAGTGCAGCCTGTGGTGATATTATAGTTTATACAGATGGTTTGAGCTAGGTGTTGATTATATTATACATACGGTTAATCACTTTTGGAGTTTGGCTTTGGGTTGTTTTGTGTTTTGCCCTCCAGTCCCCATGTTCTTTTTTTATCAACTAGATTATCAGTATGCACCGATTTTCCCTCCACTTCTTGTATCATCTCTCTAACTTTTCAAACAGTCTGAACGTGGGACTCCTAGTCCAAGTCTAAAACAGGCATTTAAACAAACACGGCTAGTTTGAACATTAAACACACTACTTAATCATCACATGACCTAAAGTACGTATGTAATGTTGTTCACATAATATCAGGTGTCAATGGGGGGTGATCATAATCTATGGTCCAAAGTGTTGCTCCGACTGTGGCTCCACCTTCAGTCTGTCGGCATTAATAACTTTATGCCCCGTCGAGGTGACGGACTCCTTTGCAGACAATTATTTCACCTCGTTCTGACCCGCAGACAAGTGTAATTTATAGAATGCTGAAAGTTACAAACAGGCTACAGATGTGGGATAATGGGTAATGTTTTGTTTTCCCAGCCTGCCAGATGATTACAGATGTGGGAAATCCCTGGGGCCGGTGGAATCTCTACAGGAACATCCCCAGCAGCCAGGGAAGATTCTGATTGGCTACAGCCGGGGCCTGGTGGTCCTGTGGGATCTGAGCACACGTCAGGTTGAGCAGCTCTTCCTGGGCAAACAGGTACCTGGTTTACAGAGCAGAGTTTAGTTGCATTGTGATTTTTTTCATTCTGGTACAATGAAGAACTTTTGCAGCCTGTTCTGATGTCTCTGTATATACTTATCTTTGTGTGTGTGTGTGTGTGTGTGTTTGTGTGTGTCTGATTTCTCCCCCTGCAGCAGCTGGAGAGCCTTGTGTGGGAACGTTCAGGAAACTTGTTTGTCAGTTCTCATAATGATGGAGGCTACTCTGTGTGGACTGTTACTAATGGCAACACCTGCAATCAGCAGCCAGTGTCCTCCACCATCCCATATGGTGAGAAGTGCATACATCACACACAGACACACATCTTTTGTTCTTCCCAGCTAATGTCTGTTTGAGGCATGTTTAAGTAGTGTCATTGAGGTCTGGTGGAGGTCAGAGTCTCCTCCACAATGACTGAACTCCAGTGACTGACAATAGCTTAATGATCCATGACTGCTGACATATTGTGACTCATAATGACTCGTTATTATGGCCGGAATTAGTGTGATTATGATGAGCCAGAATAAAGGTAGAAAAGTTGAAGCTTCAAACATTTCTGCTTGAGATTTTTCTCCCTAATCTGCAGTGGCCCTGTTGTGTTTTGTGAAATGTTGTGTTTTGACCCTCAGGGCTTCCATACTAAACACTTATTTTTCTCTTTCTTTGACTCTCTCATTTTAGTCTGACCAAAGTCTCTGTGATGTTTCTTGTTCATGATTGTCTGTCACAGGTCCATTTCCCTGCAAGGCCATTAACAAGATCCTGTGGAGGACAACACAGACGGGGTGAGTCACTGATTAATTTAGTCCTTTTTTGAATGCATTTGATTCTTTCAGTGATTTTGGATCACGTGCTAATGAATACAAATTCTTGTCTTTTTTTCATTATTTGCAAGACTTAATTTTCACCTGGATTTTATGTCCCAGTAAATTCAGAAGTCTTTGTGTGCTTTACAAAAAAGCCGCACTAAGCAATACACTATTAGAAATGAACAAACGGGGAAGAAAATAAAGAATTGGCTTCTTATCAAGAACTCATTCATGTAGTAGTTTAAAAAAGAGAATAAAGAGATTTTTGTACTGCTAGTGGTATTTTAAGTGTCTAAATTTCACCCAGATTTTTGAATGATTGAAGACCATGAATATGAAAATTTTAAATTATGATGCATGATGTTCTGGATGAGATATAACATTGACGTGAATGAAAATATTTTTTTGTGTGCTCGCTACAGCTCTCCAGTGTTGTTATACAGTGGAGGGATGCCCAGAGCCAGCTACGGTGACCGACATTGTCTGACCATCCAACAGGACAAGGAACATGTCACTCTCGACTTCACATCGAGAGTCATTGACTTCTTCACTGTCCACAGCATAGAGCAGGAGAAAGGTCAGTAGCTGGCCAACACTCATTACAGAATCTGGCAGGGTTTTCTCTCTCCTCTTGTTTTCTAGCTCTTGTATGAAAAGTTTAATACACTCGTCTCTCTTTTTACAGAGTTCGATGAGCCGTCTGCGTTGGTCGTCTTACTGGAAGAGGAGCTTGTTGTGATAGACCTCCAGAACCCCGGGTGGCCCTCTCTGCCCACTCCCTACCTGGCTCCTCTCCACTCCTCAGCCATCACCTGCTCCTTCCACATCTCCAGCGTCCCTCCCAAACTCTGGGAGAGGTTGGTGAACGCTGGCAAAGCACAGCAGGGCCGACAACACGCACACGGGGTAAGAAGCAAGCTGCCATCACAGTTTAGATGTTTGATTAAATTCATTATTCTGTAGCTATTGGTTCTCTTTAAATATGTTTGAATTACTCTTTATTATGGTCTTAAACAATAAACTTTAGTACATTTACGTAAAAATGTGTAAACCCCATTATCTGACCATATGAAAGCTTTGATTAGATGCAGTGCTTTTTGGAGAAACACTCTGGCAGATTCTGTGGTTGACTTGCTATTTTTTGTGTAGTTAACTTTATTTATTTGACATGAACATAACAGAAGCACTGTTGCTGCAACATACAGCCATGCACTTAACGTTGCGACAACCGTCCACAGGAGAAGAAAATAAAATAAAAACAAAAGAAGAAAACACAAACTGCTTTACTTTTTTCTTCTATATTTACCAGAAAAAAACATTGAACATAAAGCAGATTTTCGTAGATATATGTTCAATGAACTCTTTCATTGCAGAACATAAGTAATACTTCAGGACAATCGTGTTTCCAAGGGGTTTCTTGGACACAGAAATAAGGAAATTAACAGACATATTAGCCCAAAAAACAACAATACGTTAATAAAAGTAATGCTAATAAATTTAACAATACAAACAACACAAAACAATCAAAAGGGAATCATTGAGAACACACACATACACACTACATCTTTGTTACAAGCTTCATTTGCACAAAATGTAGGAGAACTAAACAAAATGAATTCTTCCAGACAAAATAACACGATGTTAGAGTATTGATTCTACCTAGAAACTAAAAATGAAGCAAAGATATAATCATTCTGAGTGAGTTAGGCAAATAAATCCAGTCTTGAGTGTAAAAGCACGTCCTCTAATTTCTTTAAATCCATGGCACAATAAAAAAAAATGCTGTTTTTTGGGTATCTCTTGCTTCTCAGCCACAGCATCTTTTGATACCTTGTTAATGGTGGTCGGTTGTTGGCATGACACTTTGAACGACTAGATAATTCTGTAGATTGGTTTAGTCGTGCCAGTGGGTATATTTAATGACAGAAAAATCCAAGATTTGTCTAAGCAGCTTAACCTGAGAACAACTTAAAATATGGCCAACCGCCAGGCTGCTGATGCTTTAAATGTAACACTATCAACTCTAATCAGCGTATACATACATACGGAACATAGCAAAACAGACATCCTCAGTGGCTGGAGTGTTTTATTTGGATTTCCATCAAATGCCTGTTAGGTGTCATATCATGGCTCAGCCGCTGCCTTGTATAAACTGTAAAATGAGTGCTGTTTTTAAATTGATCCAAGTGAAGGATATTGCAGTTAAATGGGTGTTATTGCTCACAGGCTGGCAGCTCAGAGGAGACCGACAGGGGTGTGACCATCAGCCTGCTGCTAGTGTTAACTTTAAGAGCAGGTGTAGGCAGTTAAAGGCTTTGCAAAGGCTTTGTAGCCTAGATCAGCTGTTTGATCAGTGGCAGATTAGACACACACACAAACACACACACACACACACACACACACACACACACACACACACACACACACACAGCTGGCACACTCGTAAATCCTCTCTGTCTGTCTGTCTGTCTGTCTGTGTGTGAGAGGCCAGACCAGAGACACTGGCACTGCAACAGAGCAAAGCCAACAAAAGCGGTGTGAGTCTAATGTGTACAGTCTTATCCACGAGGGCATGCCTTTGTGTTGTGGCCAGTAAACTTTAAGCTGAGGTTATGATCACATGGAAAGGGTTAGGGCAATGTTTCTCTCCATGATGGAGTTCTTCTAACTTCTCCCCAATCTTGGTCTGGTTTGTGCAGAGTTGGCCCATATGCGGAGGGAAAAACCTGGCACCTCCACCCAAGCAACAAGAGCTGCTGTTGACAGGGTATCTGCACACACACACATTTATAAACACACACAGGCTGTGTCCACACTGCAGGTGGATCCAGTTATTTTTCTTTCATGACACAAACCTGGCTCAAAACTGTTACTTTCTAGTAAGTGAAATGACTAAAAGCTGCATGAAGGCTTTTTTTCACCTCTGATGTGAGCTGCATGGATATCCTGTATGAAACTGGATCTGCTTGTGACTCGTTCTGAAACTGAAGCCAGAATTTGTCAGCATTGCCACGGAAGTAAGGAAATCCTGTGACAGTTGGCAGAATGTTGCCGTCTGCAGATGTTTAGCAGTGCTGGTGTTGGCACAGAGCACAATAAGAAGCAACAGCGTGAAGGAGGTGAAACAGCTGGATTGACTTGAGTTTGGGGACACAAAGTTGAAATCAAACTGTATATAAGTTAGGCTGCTGTAAGTTATACATTTCTATCAAAATAATATTTCTTAAAATTTTGCGTGTTTACAGGCATGAAGACGGCACTGTGCGTTTCTGGGATGCCTCTGGTGTCGCTCTTACCCCGCTGTACAAACTCGGCACGGCCAACGTCTTCCACACCGACTGTGACCCTTGCGACGATCCCCAGGATCCTAGCAACGACCCCGACATGCAGCAGGAGGAGGAATGGCCACCCTTTAGGAAGGTGAGAACTGAAGAGGTGAAATGAAGTAAGAGTCTGTCCTCCAGAGATCAGGCGCAGGATCATATTTTACAGGCTGTGGGAATTAAAACAATCTGTGTTTTACACACACACGCACAGTCAGTCCTGTAACGGTACATCTGTGGCCTAATTTTCTCATCTGGTTGTTTTCATGTGTTTGGTTTGCAGACAGACCCACCCCATTGTTCCTGTTATTAAAACTTGACTCTGAAGGAACCACAGTCTGATTCTGTTGTAACGGCCCATTTTCTGCACTGATTTAAATTTAAATTAACTGATTCAGCATCAGTGGCAGAATGTCACGTCAGGGGGAAACTGACTGAGTGGTTCGGCTTTGGTAGACTGCTGAGAACGAGGAGATGTGTCACGAAAGCGAAACACTCGATGAATATTTAAATCCACGGGATGACAAAGATGGGATCAATTATGGATAAAATAAGGCAACCTAATCTTGACTGATACATTTAACAGAGAAAATTGATTAAATTTGCCTTGAGTCTCTCTCATTTTCTCCTCTTAAACGCGTCTTTTCCTTCTTTACACTCCTTCGCTCCCCCCACCTTTCCTCATGTCTCCTGTGGTAACAGAGCTGCATGTTCAGGAATGTGGCCCTCATATGGGATGAAGAGCCTTTCTCTTTTTTTTTTCTCTCTGTAATGAAAACCAGACCCATCAGCCCACTCTTTCTGTGCATATGTGTGTTAGTGACCAACTTCTCCTACTCCTTGTTCTGCCAAGACACAACTCCCATATGAGAGGGATTTCTATTGGCATTCCTACTGTGTGTGAGAGACAGATTAATGCACATGTTTTGCTGAGTTGGGAAAGGGGGGGGAATGTCAGAGCGTAGAGGAAGAAGGGGGGCTTCAGCAGGGCATGTTGACATCAGTGTGCCTCGAAATAATTTGTTTGGTCAGTTGACTACAAGAAAATGAAACCATACCCTAGAGTGTTTCTTTATGTTTATCTTTGCAGTATCATCTAGTGTGTGTGTGTGTGTGTGTGTGTGTGTGTGTAGGTGGGCTGTTTTGACCCATACAGCGATGACCCCAGGCTTGGCATCCAGAAGATCAGTCTGTGCAAATACAGCAACAAGCTGGTGGTGGCTGGAACTGCTGGACAGGTAAAGGTGTACACACGGCAACACGCAAGCAGATGTATCGAGCTTTGTCCTCGGGTCATTTTTAAAAGACACGTTACACTTGTTTGTATGAGAAAAGCTGTTTATATTTGTGGGTTTTACATGTTTAAGAATGTTCAAAGGTGCAACATGTAAGAATTAGTCAGCTGTTGTAGACATACTCGCACAAACAGGGGACAGCATATCACCATAGCAACAGCTAACTGCTGCTAACTCTGGCTACTCAGAATAGAGTCCGTCCATCCAGTGCAACATCTTGATCTGAGATGTTGAAGTAGAGACATATCTCTGATTTCATGTTGTTGGCCAGCCTGAGTCCCATTTGTCCATTTCCTTGTCCTGTGACTGGGCATCAGCCAGGAGCAACCTTAAACCAATTAGTGTGTCTCTTATTCCGACTCTCTTCCTCCCCGGGGCGGTCTTAATCCACAAAAACTGCTGTCTTCTCAAATGCAATTGCACTTGTATCATAGGCGGTACAGGTTTCAGCAACAAAGCTGAAAACATGAAGGTTAAAAAAACAAAAATGTGGCACTTGGCCTTCTTCGATTATGAGATATCTTTGTTTGCAAAGTTGACATTTTGGCTAAGGATGATGCTAGAAGAAAGCTCAAAGTATTGAAAAGTTTAATTCCCAGTGGAACCTTCAGTTTTATATATTTCTGTGTGCAAGTGGAGGATCAGGCCTGACAGTGATGCCTGAAGAAAAGTTAGGGGATCTGAAACATTAGCATTTATCTGCGGGTGACCATGAATATGGATGAATATCATAAATTTTCATATAATGATTTTTTTTTCATGGACTATAACACATTTAGGAAATTCCATAGCTGCTTCCTAGTAAGGGGATATTTACACTCTTTGAGCAGTACATAGAGCAAACAGTACAGCTCACTGATAAATAAATGCCCAGCTCTGACACTGATACTATTATCTATACCCTCCTGTGTCTCTCCAGGTGATTGTTCTGGGTTTGAGTGACGAGCGTTCAGACCACATGGTGGACGTGTCGGTGGTTGATCTGCTGCAGGACAGGGAGGGCTTCACCTGGAAGGGCCACGACAGGCTTGAACCGCGCCTTAAACCCGCCCCTTTCCCTCCAGGCTTCCAGCCACTGGTGCTGGTGCAGTGCCTTCCTCCGGCGTCTGTCACTGCGGTGGCGCTGCATGCCGAGTGGAACCTGATCTCCTTTGGGACGAGTCATGGATTCGGCCTGTTTGACTACCACAGACGAAATGCTGTGCTGGCCAGGTTATTTATTTATACATTCATTCATTCATGCATTCATTCATTTATTCATTCATTTATTTATTTTATTTTTTTGTTGTTGTTTAAATGTCAAAGAATTAAGGTTTTTGGAACAAGGTATACACATTAGTATATGAAATCTCTGCTACTAGCTCTTTCACTGGCACAAATAAACAGAAAAAAGAAAGATTTGCCATATTGTGATCCTAAAAGTGTCACCTTGCTGCTCTTGATGTCCCTCTAGGTGTACCCTGCACCCAAATGATTCCCTGGCAATGGAGGGTCCCCTGTCCAGAGTCAAGTCCTTGAAAAAGTCCTTACGACAGAGCTTCAGACGCATCCGGAAGAGCAGGGTGTCAGGGAAGAAACGCACCATCACCACACCCACCAGCAAGGTCAGTGACGGTCTCTCTTTGGCGGTAAGAGCTCCATACAGAACATCCAGACTGAATGAAGTTGTGTTTGTGACTGTGTTATGTGCAGGTTCAGGAGGCCAACGCTGCACTAGCGGAGCAGGAGGATGTGGCACCGGTACAGCGAAGGATTGAACCGCGGTCAGCGGACGACTCGCTGTCGGGGGTGGTCCGATGCCTCTGCTTCGCTGACACCTTTTTACGTGACGGTGTGTTTACTTACTCATGAGAATATCAAATAAAAGTGGAAAAATGCAACCTCGATTCAGCATTTTCCACAGCATTAACTCCATTCGCTGTCTTTTTCGTATCCACCAGGTACGCACCACGGCCCCACGCTTTGGGCGGGCACCAACTCGGGCAGTGTGTACGCCTACGCTCTGGAAGTGCCCGGTGTGGGCTCGGGGCGCGCATGCGAGCGTGGCGGAGCTGGCGAGAGCAGCGTGTGTGTGGAGGCGGTGTTGGGTAAAGAAATCCAGCTGATGCACAGGGCCCCCGTGGTGTCCATTTGTGTGTTGGACGGCCGGGGGAAGCCGCTACCAGACCCATACGAAGCCTCCCAGGACCTCGCCATCGCGCCAGATATGACCAACGCTCACTCTGTGCTAATCGCCTCAGAGGAGCAGCTAAAAGTAAAGATAACCTGTATTATAATGCATGTTTCTTCATTTTACATTTTACATCTACTGTCAAAGAATGAAGATGTCACAGATCTGAATCTTTACACGCTCTGCTTTCTCCCCAGGTGTTCTCTCTCCCGAAGGTGAGCGCCAAGACCAAGTTCAAGCTAACGGCACACGAAGGCTGTCGGGTGAGAAAGGTGGCCCTGGTGGCCTTCAGCTCCACGGCTCAGGAAGACTACAGCGAACACACACTGGTCTGTCTGACCAACCTGGGCGACATGCACCTCTTTAACATACCTGCCCTGCGACCACAGGTAAGGGTTGTGTGCATGTGTGTGTTGGGAAAGTCTAATCTGGACGGTATTTGTTCTTTTTTAAGTGTTCTTTCATGATATTGGCAATTAACATCTGTTTTGTGTGTGTAGGTACGCTACGACTGCATCCGCAAAGAAGACATCAGCGGCATTGCATCCTGCGTCTTCACCAAGAACGGACAGGGTGAGGAAAACATTCTTGGAAATGTGCTGAACATTTCCCATATGGCACTCAAAGTCACAGCAAGACAGGTTTCTATTGTAACTATCTAATTCTCCTGTTTTCCCACACAGGTTTTTACCTGATCTCTCCTTCAGAGTACGAGAGGTTCTCCCTGTCTGCCAAGGTCATCACTGAACCGCTCTGCTCTGTTCAGCTGGACCGGCCGCTAGAGCCCACACCTGCCAGGTAACACACATGCATCCACCTTACATAATATAATATCAAGTCGATTGGACGTTTTATTAAGACACATCTACCGTTCCTCCATAAATATTACAAGTAGCTGCAAGTTAATTCTGTATTTATTGCCCACTACAGGGACGTAGATTACTTGATGTGAGTAGACAAATAAGAAATAGAAGTGTAAACAAAGCTGTGGGATATCGTTATAATCCTCCATCACAATATATGTGGTAAAATAAATCTGTTGTTGGCTAATCCAGTCAAATAAATGCCTGAAAACTCAATTAAACTTGATCATATTGATTCAAAATCATATAAAACCTAGTTTGGCTCAAAGCTCACTGATATGCCACATTTTCCAAAGACCCACCAATAAGCCTGTCAAGGGCTGTTGGTGGTCCCTGGACCCCACATTGGAAACCACTAAACCTACTGTTCATAACGCTGTCTCCAGGGATACCACCGGCTCGAGGCCCTCGGCAGCTTGTGAAACCAGAGAAATGATATTTTCACTGTTATTGCTTTAATATTACTTCAACTCCTGCCAAAACAAATGGTGCATGCTCGTATGTCTCCTCAGCGATGGTACGACGACACAGCCACAGGCCAACGGAACCCACAAAAACCAGATGGGTCAGGCTGAGGGTAGGTCTCAACACACACACACACACACACACACACACACACACACACTCCTCCCCCTCACTTGTTATTTCTCCCCCTGTCTATTCTTCCTCTTCATCACTCTCTGAACCTTTTAAACTGTGAGGAGGCCTTGCAGGGGTCCCCCCCTCTGGTCTCCATGGTAACCATTCAGTATGCCCCAGTTGCCTCTCCTGCCCAGCTCCTCCTTCCCTGGCAGGAAACGATGGTTGTTGTGGAGACCAGAGTAGGGTTTGTTTATGTCCTAGTGGGCCTTTCACCTGACACTTGCTTTGATGACTCCTCATGGAGGAAACACAGAATGCTTTTTTCCTTGTATTTATTTTAGAATATTAATATGAAACATTAATGCACCATCAATAATGTTTGTTTGTAAGAGAAAACCCAGAATTCAACGACTTCAAATACGCCTCCTTTGATCGTTAATATTTAATCTATAGACAGGATTGGTGTCGACTACTTTTGAAAATGTGTTTTTAAAAGATTTATATTCCTTTAGCTCTCCTGTTTCAAATAACAAAACAACACGTAATACAGTGCTACAAACGCATGTGTAAAGACTTGCTTTAAGTCTGCCTCCATAAGGACCTGTAGATAATCTGACGAATGGCTTCAAGGTATCCACCAACTCCTGAGGGTAAAAATCTGAAAAAAGTGCCTGTGAGAGCCGTGAGAGTGAAACAGAACAGTATTTGAAAAATAATGAGCTGAAAGATGCTAAAAAGCTTTGTAGAGCTGAGGGAATTGCAGAATTAGGTGATCCTTTTCTGTAGGTTTGTCACTACAACCTTTATTTTGACCCATTATTAATACCAATATTGTTTTAAAGCAACTATAAGTGATCCATACTGGATTTTTTAGAAACAGTCTAACGCAAGACACATGTGGACTGTTGAACTATGAGAGCAGATAAAAACTACAGAGAGATTTCTGTCTACTTTATTTGTTCTCCAAGTGCAGCTCAACTCTTTGCTTTTGTTCGTTTTTATTACATTCAGATACATTGTTTGGGAGTGAAAGATGGCTCCACTGAGTCCTCTGTCTAATTAAATTGTGATGAAGTGTTTTGAGACTGCCTTGCCAACATTTTATTCACTCAGTCCCACATTATTTGGAAACTTTTCAGAGCCAATTAGAGCACAGCAACGCACAATCAGTCACTCAGATGTAGAGGCTTGCTGCAGCCGCTCACTCTGTGGCTTTCTCCCCCTCACAGGGCAAACAGAAGAGCCTCCGAGCGCCCTTTCCTCTCCCATCCTGGACACCCCGCTGGACTCCCCCCTCAGCTGTGCTGACCTCACCCTCGACTCCACTGGAGAACTGACTGTGGAGGACGTCAGGGATTTTCTAACGTAGGTGCAACACTTTTTAAAAATGTCTGGAATATACTCCCCGCCTTGTAAGACAAGAATTAACCGGTGGTTTGTGTGTGTGCCGTGCAGCACTGTGGACGAGGCAGAGAACAACCTAAAGAACATTAAAGAGGAGGAGGGACGCTCGACCGGCATCCTCATCAACTGAACAGGTGGGAAACACGCACACAAACACAGGTGAGGTACTTGAAACTGTTCGAATTGTGTATATTCCTTCTGAAGCAGCACAAACACACCAGTATGAGCAGATGCAGGCGCTCAAACACACACCTGTTTCTAATGGAGCTGGTCCAGAGTGTGCAAACATCAAAGAGTTGTTCTGTGTTAGCGCTGCATTCCAATAACGAGCACGAGCCTTCTCCATCGAGTCCATCTCAACAGGCTGTCTTTCACTTTCTTTGTAATTCACTGCGATGACCCAGGTTAATTTGTGTCGCCTCTTTATCCACTGTACAGGTTTTAATTCATCAAAGTCGTATTATTCTATTTCTTTCTCTTCTTTTAACAAGCTGTCACTTCCTTGATGTAGCACAGGCTACTTTATTTTTCAAAATTTGGAGCACTGTTAACCTTTACAGCGAGGTTTGATACAGATCACAGCTTTTACACAGCACATGTAACCAGTGTGCTCTCTTCATACAAGTTATTCAAGAAAAAGAGATTATCATCACAGCTGTAGCTTGGTTTTGAGACAAAAACCAAGGAAGTATCAATCATTAAATGCAGTGAAATGTGGGAGATTTACTCTGTGTACAGTTAGAAGTTTGTGGTGCTCTGCTCTAAGTGCACTCATCCATTTAGCTGTATGACTGTCTGAACTCACAGCAGTCATAAATCAGGAGGTAGTGGTCGCTGGTGTCTCTGCCGCTCAGTCTGTTTGTCAACACCTTCAGTTCCACAACTCTCTGCTGCTCTCTGCTGGAACCATCTAGAACTATAGATAATACACTTTAACTGCACATTCTGTACTTTTACTTCATTTTAAATTGGTGAAATATTCTGTTTATTTATTTATGAAATACACATTAATATTTTGTTCTATATATTAAGGACAGAAAATATTTTTGTTCATTATCAGGCATGTTGTGCTAAGTGTTAGCATACAGCTACAGTCAGATCAGTGTGATGGGGGCAGGACGAAGATTCTGGTGTCATTGTTCACATCATCTAGCTGCTCTGCTCTCTCTGACTCTCTCTCTGTGTTTTTTCTCTTTTTCCTCATCCTGTCCTCTGATTGCAGTATCACAGGGAGGGGCTCAGGTGGTCTGGATGGACCGGATTTCAGTGCTGGACCACAAACATCTCTGTCCCATCTGCCCACTGTGGAGCCCTCCAGCCAATCCCTCTGCACTCTCCTGTCAGCCCGGCACAAACCTGGAGGACAGAATCCAACAGCAAAGACTCTGGTCGTGATTCCTCCCACTGGAGGAACAAAATCTTCGTCTCCTATAACCACTTTGGAAACATGACGTTGCCTCCCACTCGGAGACAGAGACAGCCTACTGAGCACAGCGAGGCGCCTGGATGGACCTGAACTGAATTTTCTGTCGTCTGGCTCGACGCTCCCGTGCGATCGTTCCTGCTCGGCTCTTCCCCCCCCCTTGATGGTTACAGGATGTGACCGTGGCTCAGCGTTCAAGGAAAGGACTTTTACATTCTGCGAAGGAGACTCCCCGGTGACTTTTTTGTGTTTCTTTTTTTACAATTCTATCCACAGTTTTGTGGCGCGCTGGGATCGGTCTGAGGTTTCCACACAGTCGGAACTGGAAGCGGCAGTCGCCAAATGTGCTCGTTGATCCCTCTCGTGGATGTGCTGGATTGTTCCACCGCAGCCCTGCGAGTGAGCCGTGTTTATGGACCGAGGAGATCCAGCAGAGACTGAAAGGGAGCATTTTAGAGAGTATATAAAGTATTTTGAGTATTGAAGGCTGTAGCATTTGTATCCCTTCCCCCTCGTAGGTGCCATTAAGGGCAGTTGAATTGCCTTACCAAGCCTCCCGTGCGAGGCGGTGCGTTAATCAACTGTTTTCAAAAATAAGTGAGCCAACACAAGCACATCAAGAAAGCTCTCTGTCTACACTCTTGGTAAAGAAGAAAAAAAAAAACTGAGTGCTGGGATAATGAAGGTGCTTTATTAAAATATGTTTTGTATGGCTTTTGAAGAAAGTAAAAGATATTTTACAAATGGAACGGGGGACACGAGAGGGGAATTCACTTGATTTTTAAAAGGGACCCAGCTGGTGAAGAGGGAGGCGAAGGTGGTACTACGTATTTAGGACTAGAGCAGAGGTATTTTTGACACTTTTTTTGAGAGACGTTTATTGCTGAATGCATTGCCTAGATTGCGAGTACACCCATAAACTCTTATTTTTCATCACGCAAAAAAAAGAAATGCAAAACTGGGCCTTGTGTGACATGAAGAGGAGGAGGCGGGAGTGTATCACGGAGGTCTAATGGTACGACACACCTGTAGTGAATTTAGATAAGCGTTTTGGCATCGAAGTGAGATTTTATCCTCGTTTTTCCGCTCTAGTCCGGTTAAATCAGGGTGGATGAGGAGAGGAATAAGTGGATGAAGGTGAAGGATGTGGTGAAATGAAGAGTGGTTAAATCCCCCCTCCTCTGTTAATAACGTCACATCATCTCACGCAGAAATCTTTTTTGACGGAACTCAGGGAAGTGTGGCAAGGGAAGCAAAAGTGAGTCTGAATGGGGAAGTGTAATGTACTGTGTACTGCAATGCACCCAGGAGAGATGTCTTATTTTGGGTAAGGGATGGGTGTTTCTGTGAATCGGTGCATTTTGGGTAATATTGGTTAGACGCAGAGCTTTCTCATCACCAGTGTTTTTAACCCCTTTTTTTAAAAAAAAGTTTTACTGTGTAAAAACAAAACTATATACAGTTATCTATACCTAGGTTTACAGCAGACAGGTTTACAGCAGCGAGCCGATGATAGTACAACGGTAGAAGTAGAACCTGTCGCAGCCTAAAAAACGCTCAGTATTCCAGCTTTTTTTCGATCACCTCACGTAAAACAAAATATATAAGAAAAAAAGGGACCTCACTATTAACTAATGTAGCTCAACAGGTAGGAAACATGTTAATGCTTTTTTACTTTCGTGTTAGCTTCTTTTTGGTGCTCTGGTTGACACACAGATAATTAACCCTTTGATGCTACAGCTGGCACAATTTACCTTTTTAATTCCACAATTAAGATGAATTTGTTTCTACTTCTGTCGTTCAGTTTTGTGTGTAGGATTTTAATCGGGTCATTTAGCGTTTTTGGCTGATGAAGAATTGTGAATGTTAATAAAATTATTTACTCTCTCTACTGGGACCTGTCTGCTGTGTGGTTTGGATTTGGAGTCGAGGGAACTCCAGTGACGTAGCATCGCAGTCGGATCTAAGATGAATCTAACCAGGGTCGGACTGCATTACCCACAATTCCACTGCATACTGTTCAGTTTAGGGCAGGGGTGTCAAACTCATTTTCAGCCCGGGCCACATCAACATTATGCTTGCCCTTAAAGGGCCGGTTGTAACTGTAAGACTGTATGAATGTAACTACTCCGTAAAATATTGTAACAAATAAGTGTCTCTGCATTTAATTATTATTTATTCAACTGTACAAATATTGAACAAGCATTTACATAAATGTAAAAATATATTTAAGCACATTGCTCTGTAATAATAACTGGTCCCTTTAATTTATCAGGTTAAGAAACCCACCATTACTCCATCAATCACAGATCAAACTTTTCAAATTAATAACAAAGATAAGCCAAATATGATCACACACAAGTTATTACATCAACTTTGTTCAAAATGTTTTTGTCACTGTTGAGTTGGGCAGAACTATGGCACACAAATAATTCTGAGCTGCTAAAACACGTCTCACGTGTGTGGCATTTTAGAAAAACAAAAAGCAGAGAGCCTTGCAGAGGTAATGAGAGATGGTTTTGATTACAGTAAATATTTGAACACATACACCTGTAAACACACTGAATGTGTGGCATTAACAGAGCACATGAAAAAGCACCAGGAACTGAGGCTGAGATGCTTTGACAGACAGGAAAGTGGGCAACATTGTCCTGTTCCAACTGGGACCTCCACAGGTGTAGTTTTCGCTGGAAAGCTGTGACCATGTCGGACTTCTTGTGTGATGACTTCACTAATCCAACCAAGCCCGTTTTTCCTCCACACATTGCAGATGCACCATCGGTAGTTAACCCATCAACTTGTCCCACGGTAATTTAGTTTTACTCACGGACCTTTCCACCGCATCAAAAATGTTCCTGCCCGTTGTCGTCGTCCCATGCATGGCAGCTACATCCAAGAGCTCGTCGCTGACGGTGAAGTCTGCCTTCACGCCTCTTATGAAAGTGGACAGATGCGCTTTATCCATGTTGTCCGCGAAAAAGCAGGTAACTGCGTGACTCTTCGGCCAGCTGTGTTGTCAGATTGTCTGCTAGTTCCTTAACTCGGTCTGCGATGGTGTTTCTTGACAAACTGATATTGTTAAAAGTTTGATTCTGGTCGGGGCACACCTGCTCACACACCTGCTCACACACCTTTAGCTGGCACCGCTTCACAAATGCGCCCTCCGAAAAACACTTGGACGCTCGGGTGATTTCTTCAGCCACAATAAAGCTAGCTTTCACTGCTGCATCACTTTTAGCGGTAGCTTTGGTGAACACATTCTGCTGCAGCTGCAGTCTGCCTTTTTTTTTTGTGATCAGCATTTTTTATTGTTTTAGAACAAAGACAAAACAACACACCAGACAGTCATCAACCCAAAGCTACAAGAAAGAGACAAGACATGAACAATAAAAAGGAAAAACACCATACACAATAAAACAAAAAAAAACAAATCTAACTCTGCAGACACAGACTGGGTAAGAAAAAAAATTAACAATGCAAATAATAATAGGTAATTTAAATTTAAATTAAAAATGACAAAAAAAGACAGACATTCATACGCATTTGCACATATATAACAATACTTTGGCAGACGTGCAGACAGTTAAGCAGCATGTATCATAATTCAAAATAATCTCTTAAAAATTTGAGCTGGTCTGTTGTTACCTAGTTGTATTGAGGACCTTTGATAAAGGAGATGTAATTCCCCCACTTTGCAGTGAATTTATCTACCTGATTAGCCAACCTAAAGGAAAGGCGCTCATGTGCGGCCACTATGCCAAGCTGAGAAAACCATATCCTGACTGACGGCAGGGAGGTCGCTTTCCATTCTGTCACAATAAGTTTTCTCCCCAACATAAGGGATGTCTGGACCCAGTCTGCCTGTGACACAGGAAGATGTTTCAAAGGGAGAGGGTCACCAAGAACAAACAAATTCGGGCAGAATGGAATATCTAATTTGAAGATAATTTTTATATTCTCATGGACAGCGGTCCAAAATTTTTGTACTACAGAGCTGCAGTCTGCCTTTTAATTTGTGGACAACTTCTCCATCACTTCTTAGAAATCCGCTTTAGTCAAACGCTGATATGGAAACACTGGGATCTCGCGGCAGGATGCGGTCTTTTCGCGGGTCACACAATGCACGTCGGGTTATCGGGTCATCGACATGCATTGTGGGAGATGTAGTTTATGGTCACTGTACACTGTAAAGCAGTGTAGACTTTTATTTTAAGACAATTGTGTACCTTTTAAGCTCTCGCGGGCCACATAAAATGACGTGGCGGGCCGGATTTGGCCCGCGGGCCTTGAGTTTGACACATATGGTTTAGGGCATTCAACAGAGGCTTTTGTTGAAAGCAACTTACAGTAATTCATACATACATAGACTGATGGTGGCTGCCATGCAAGGTGACAACCAGCACATCAGGAGGAGTTTGGGGTTCAGCCTCTATCTCAAGGACATTTCCGCATTTCCAGGGGAATCGAACCAGTGACCTTCCGATAACAAGACACTGGCTCTCCCCCTGAGCCACAGCTGCCCGAGTTAGAAATTTGGGTGCGCTATACTAGTAGGGGCTAATGTTGCATTGAGCTGCCAGCCTCCAGCAGAGATGTGGAGCAGGCAACAAAACTCTGGTAAGCTCACCTCTCTCTAACGCCACACTGCCATGTGTTTTTTTTAACTGTCTAGTTTGTAGTCCTCAGCCCAGACCGACTGGAGTGACATCACTCAGGGGCAATATAGTAGATTTCATGTAGTTCCTTCTGAAGCCATACATAATTAATCCAATTATGTATTTTTTTTTTTTTTTACATGCCATAGTACTCCAAAAGACTTGCACGTAATCACACTTTGATGTGTTAAATCTGTAAACCTTTAGTAGTGTGAAAGCTTATTAAACTGATAGATCAAGCACTTTTGGAAGTTGTGCTTGTATCAAGAGCATCAGATACAAAAGAGAGAAACAACACAAGCATATTAAAACGAACAAGTCACTGGTTTCCCTTAAAGAAAAATCTACGTTTTTATAATACCATATAGTAATACTATTAATACCATACTGTATTGTGTAGCTTTGGGGAGTTTAAATATTGTTTCAGGACATTCTGCTTTTTATCTCAATTTCCATGTGTTGTCTATGAGTGGGAATCTGTTTTCCAGATTTTCCAGGAGGCTTGGGAACCCTGAAAGACTGGAAACAGAGCCAGCCAGATAACTCTAGGTAACAAAATTTGCTTACCAGCACCTATAAAATGATGACATGTTGTTTTCACAACATTTTGAAAAGAATGAAAGCGTAAATAAACAGTTTCCCCTGCCGTTATGTTCTGATAACTCGCTCACTCGGCATGGAAAGAGAGACATCCCCCCCTAAAATGCTGAATTGTTTTCACACTCTGAGCTTTGTGCTACTGAGTTTTTAGGTGAAACATGCATGACTCATCAGAGCGGGACATCTTACTCCTTTGATCAGTATAGTGGAATACTATATTGAGTTTTATGATGCTCCACTGCAGCTCAACACCTAAGTGTGTTTGTGGAGTACCTTAACATGTAAAATGTCAAAAGAGTGAAAAGAGTCCAGGTGACAAAACATGTGATGTGAAATTTTATTTTTATATAAAATACATAAATAAAGCATCTGCAGGTGGCATCAGGAGCATGTGCACATATTCATATACACACATACATTATGCGTGTAGGACTCAGACACACTACCAGGCATACGATTCACCCCACAAAATAAAGTATGAAGAAACAAAACGATGGCAGTTGTTGCAGCCGCTTGAGAACACGCAGATATCTTGGACTAATGCCTGCACGCTGCACAGGTCACGTGATCACAAGAAGCCCTGCAGCAGTCCTGTTAAACGTCGACCCCGGAGGCACTGATCCACCACTGGTTAAACAGAACTCATCTGTCAACCACGCAAACACACGACTGATATCAGATCAGTGGAACCAGAGGTCACAATATTTATTACGCCTCTCGTATGGTGCAGAAGATCTCCCATTAAAATTTGCTGATAAAGAACTTTGTTCCAAAACAGGAAAGATATTTGAAAAAAGAAGGCGACGCTTTAAAACTCAACATCCAAACTAAAAATGTCTCATTTTAAACATCATGCGTTCAATTGTTCAAAGATGGTTCCACTACATTTTAGAAATAAACTTCAAGAAAGGCAAAAATAAACATTTTGACTAGTTGAATGCAGCCTGTAATGTAGAAGCACAGTCGTATTTAGTTCCTGTATCTCCTGGGCTCTGCTGATTGCACATTTAAAACATCCGTCCTTTAAACTTAAACATAAAAAAAACTGTCTCACAAGCTCCCCCACCCCGACCTCCGCTCAAGAGTTCTTTGGCCAAACGCAACTAACCGTTAAACTTTAACATGGCAAAGCACATTACTATCCGAAGCATCTTTGTATGACAATCATTATGTTCGATTGAAACAGAAAGGTTTCTCTTTGCATCCGATCAGCGGCCGAGTTAGAGGAGGTGAGAGCAGCGACTGAACAGACAGTAAAGGGCAGCCCCCGTTTCAATGTAGGCGCATGGGGGGGCGAACACACAAACATACCACGTGTAATCGACAGAAAAATATATGTATAAACCAACATTCCTCAGAAAAAACAATTATAGTGCTGTTCAGTCCCTCAATGATGAAAAGAAAACGATACAGACTGTAAAATTAAACGTTTGTCTGCCTCAAACTGCTTCAAATGAGCTGCGCAAAATGGCACCAAGCATGGAGGAGCGCCGGCTGCAGTAATGAGCGCTTAACCCTCCTCCGCTGAATATTATTGACCATGCAGCGCAAGCCACGTGAAAGCAGCAGAGCAGATCGATATGTTGGGGGATTCACCTCCCTTTGGGTTTTTTTTTTAATAAAGCCTCTGTACACCATAGTCATATTTCATCGCAAAACATAATTCTCTTCTTTCATCCAGCTTTGTAGAAAAAGGCGATCATTTACTGATGACAGGAAAACGGCCAACAGCTTCTTGACCGGAAGAGCGTTCACCCATTGTGCCAACCTAAAATATCTGTCCAGGTTTTTCTGTTTTTGCAGGCAGACTGACAGTAACATGTTGGTCAAGAGGCTGTTGAGCAGCAGCGGCGAGCGGGATGAGGGGGAGGGATCGGAGCTCAGGTAAAGCCGAGTTAGGCAAAGACATCATCATCATCTGACTGGTAGAAACTTACATGGCAGCGAGTACATTTGACGTATCTGTGAGCGTTTCTGTGCGTGTGTCTATGCGGGGGGAGTTTTGAAAGCGCCCCAGGCGTGGAAGCAGCGCGTGAAGCAGTGAGGCTCGTTTCCCTTGCGCACCAGTCGGAGCTTCCTGGGGTGTTCGGCGTCCTTGGAGCGCATGTGCTGGATGTAAACCTGGACAGGGGTGAGTGAGATGTGGAGGTAAGTATAGAACACCAAAATGCACAGACGCGTACACACAAACTGCAGTTGCTGACTAACCTGGCAGGCTTTGAGACTAAGTTTGATCTCCACCTGGCTGGTCTGAGTACCGACCCACATGTACACCTGAGGGGAAACGAGGAGGAAGCACAAAAAAGTAATGAATAAAATCCTCATCTGTCTGATTCCACCGTCTCTGTTCGAACAAATCTGTGATCTGTGGGTTAGTACCTCGTGGCCGTTGTCCAGCAACATGATGTCATCATCGGCCAAGTCGTCCTGACAGAAGTCTGAGCACTTCTCTGACACGGAGAAATAACCCTTCTCATTGGAACACCTGAGGGGGAGAGAGGCAGGAGGAGGAAGTGAACACGTGGACAGAGAAGAGAAGAGAGGAGAGGAGAGGGACAGACGGGTTCGAGTAGATGAGTCGCACTACAATGACTTCACTCACCTGAAGAGCCGAGCGTGTTTCATATAATCTGCATCTTCGTCGTACTGCTTCTGAGATCCAATCCCCACCCAGAAGAAGTTCTCTGGCTCCTCCCCCTCGTTAATCACCTAGGTGACAAAGTGATTAGTTTGACAATTTCATGCAAAAAAAAAAGCAGCTGCACAGATGTTTTATCTGATTATATACTCTCTTTATAGAGAGGATAGTGGCCCTTGTTTTTTTGCGCTTGTCATCTCAACATATCAGTGCAGCTACTGGAAAAATGCTCCCTAAAATACTTGAATGGAATAGTTGAGGTAGTAGTTATAAACACATTTCTCAATAATTAAAGTTGCACTCAGATTGAGAAATAAAAAGAAAGTAGAGCCTCCAAGAAAGTCCACCTTTTCTAATGAACATGGCAGTTTGTTGTTACAGTGAACATTTAAAAATGACTGAAATACCAAATACAGTGTCAGCCACAAAAGAATGAGTGAACACTGAATTCAGTTAATTAATAAAGTGCTGAGTGAAGAGGAACATTAAGAAGTGAAAGAGCTAAAAGTGTGATCACCTGAGCTGAAAGTGTCTTCTGAAGTGTAATTACTCATATTAACTTACTCATTAATTAATTTACTCATTAATTTTAAGGCCAGCTAACAAAGTTGAGGTGCGAGTGTGGGGAGTGTTTGTGTCAATGAAAAGTAAAAATAGACGAATGTGAGAATATCATATTCCAACAAAAAAGGTGCACATTTACCTGTTTACTGTACGTGTCATCGAACATGCAGTTCATGATGTCCTCGGCCAGTTTGGCTTCGTCGGGGTCGGCGGCTCTGCCCACCCAGGTGTACACGATGCCCTGATTGTCTGTGCTCTCAAACGGTACCTGCAGAACACACACACAGTTACAGACACCAAAAAGAGATGAAAGTAGAAGAAGACAGGAGGAAATATCTGGTGGGACAAATTGCTGTTATTTAGTGTAAAACATAATCATCACAACCTTGAGGATGAAGCAAAACTCTGAGTTGAGATTGCTGGAGTCTGTTCCGATCTGGATGGTCCTAAGAGAGGGGGATAAAACAAATGTAAAAAAAAAAAAGGTATCGGGGAACAAAAAACATTGAGACTTAGAAAGCCGCACTGGTGTGTGTTATAACAGAACTGTGTCTACCTGGTGCAAAGTGCGCTGCCATTGGTGCGTATGTGGTAGAGCGAGGGCTGAGCGGCATCAGTCTTCTGTTTCCTCTTCCCTTTGTGGATGATGAACTTCCTCTTGAAATGGGACAGGAACTTGAGGTTCTCCTGCTGCTGGGTCATACGCACCACCTAACAGCGAGAAAGAAGTGGTCAGGCTCATACTGCGACGACAGCATGTATGTCGAGGGTTAAATAATGTGTGCAGACTCTCCCCGTACCTTCAGTTTTCCAGGGAACAGACTTTCGAACTTCTTCTGCAGGGAGAAGGTGAAGGTGAGCCAGCCCATGTTGGAGGCCTGCCTGCCCTGCCAGAAGTACACCACGCACTGGAAGTCCTCCTCGGGCTGTTTGTCATCCTCCTCATCTGCTGCTCCTCCCCCTCTACCTCCTCCTCCTCCTCCTCCTCCTCCTCCTCCTCCTCCGCTGCCTTCGCCCTCCTTCTTCTCCTTCTCCTCGTCCTCATACTCCACAGGCACCCAGTATCTACAAAAACAGAGTGAGATTAGAGGAAGATGGTGACTCTCTTTGACATAAAAGGCATCAATCAAACGGAGCCACGTCTCTCCTGTAAGAGGTCTGGAGAGCGCCCCCCACCTGCAGAGGAAGACGTAGCAGTCCTGAGTGTGGAAGTGTCCGAACTCCTCCTCAGGCAGGCGGGCAAACTTCTTCCCCTCCAACACGAATCCTTCCATACCATCCAGATCCTCATTCCACTCCTCCATCAGCTGTTCAGCCTAGACAGAACAGATCCATAATGTAAGAGGTGGAGGCTGAATGCAGATTTAGTTTTTCAGAGAGTGTAGAGGAAAAGAATAACAGTGTGTGTTGTTACCTCAGTGAGGGCCATGGGGGGCTGCCTGGGAAGGAAGAGAGCCGTGAGGTCGGCTTTCATCTGGTCCTTCTGCTCCGCGTCTTTCTTCACCTGGGAGAGAAAACGCAGATGTTGGCTTTTGTGTGGCCTCCAGAGCGACTTTTTATCTGACATTTCTGGTCTGGAAAAAATGCGGCTGATAATCCTATCTTCAAACGCATGAATACTTTGTGAACAATGCCACCTTTTTGTGAACTTTTGGACTCATTTCAGCTGTCTCGGACAATTTGACTGATAGCCCGCTATCACAGTGTCAACAGTGAGATTTTTTTGTGAAACAAAAACACACACACACACACACACACACACAGACGTATCACTGACCTTGCCCTGTAGGTTGTCCTTCTGTTGTACGGTCTCAGCTGCTCTGGTGTAGTCCACCTTCAACACATCGTCCCAGTTCTTAAACTTGGACTTAAACACCTGAGGAAGACAGATCGAGTTATACTGCGTCTTTCCCGCTGCACTGGATTTGATATACACAATAAAATGTGTTTCAGTGGGAGTAGAATAAACAATTTAAACGGCAACATCACGCTGAGAACATTGTTTTTTTTTTCCCCTTCCTGCAGAATTGTCCTCATGTGTGTTTCTGTCTGTACGTCCAGCCTATTTGCGAGGCTCCAAATGGCCAGTTAAATGTATTTATATATCCCCGGAAGACAGATCGGTACAAGAGAGCAGGTAAAGCAAGTCGACGTTATAGATTTTTAAAATTGATTTTGCTGTCCCAACTTTTTTCTGCCCACAGCAAACAGTCAAATGAGAGTGCCAGCCTCGTTTTTCTTTCTTTTCTTTCACTGCATTAAAAAGGGGCACTACAGAATGCTAACTTTTAATATTAATGAGGTAATCATACAAACTCAAACATATTAATTTTTTTTTTTCATAACTGAATAAACAAGCTTTTCTCAGAGTTCCCTAGAACACTGTTAGAAGCTGGAAAAGTGGCAAATATAAACAAAGTAAACCAGTAAGAAACTGTGTTTCAGTCAGGTCCGTTTGTTAATTCAGTTAGGCCAGGCATTGGAAATAAATAAATACAAAAAATCTGTCAAATATTTTTCTCTTCTGATTAAAATTACAGTAGTAGTACTGCAGTACTACAGACTGCACCTTTAATAAAATAACAACTTTGACAACTTAATGAGGATAGCAACACTGAATCGAGTACCCATGACATCCCTAATCTGAAGCAATGGTATTTAAAACGTTACCTGGCACTCGGTGCCCTCCAGGTTGCGGGTGACGAGGGCGTGTTTGGGCCGGTGCAGCATGGAGCAGATCTCCTGACCCAGTTTTAAGGCGGCGGCTCGGACGAGACGCGGAGACTTCCTCCCGATCCAAATGAACACATCAGACCAGCAGTCCAGGATGTAAACGCACTTTGTGTCCAGCAGGGACTGCAGCTGAGGGGAGGGATGGAAATATGTGTAAGTGAGGCAGGAAACGGGGCGGTGAGACAAACAGGGACGTAGGTTCAGCTGATAAACGTACCAGTCTCATCTCTGGCATGGTGTCCAGTTTGACCTTGTGGTCCTTGTGCTCGACTGACAGCTTGTAGTTGATCTGTGGCAGCTCCAGGTAGCCCAGACCCAAACCCACCTACAGGACAATGAGAAGACATAAGTGAATTGTGATTTCCTGTTATAAAACTTTTTACAGTGGAATTCATTGGAGCAGTTGAGGCTATCAACTCATATTTAACCTGTGTGATCCAGTTACTTACAAGTCATCAAGTGCTTTTAGCCTATCCCACATACAGTCCATGATTACAGGCCATTTAAAAAAACAAAAACAAAACCTCAATATAAAATCCTACACACCTCCTACGACATGCACCAATCTGCATTACACCTACACCACGGTATTCAGAAACATTCACATTGTGCTGAGGTCAGGTACAGAGCGTAGGATGAGATAAAGATTATTAAATAGAATGACCTTGTAGAGTTTCGGTCTGACAGGAGAGAAGTCATCTGGTACGTGTTTCTTGATCTCCTCTGGCTGTCCCCCCAGCGACTCCCAGAAACCTGGAGGCTCCTGGTTCTGCATGATGGTTGTGATCTCTGCCTTCCCTTTACGCTCATTCTTATTGATCTTTTCTGCAAACAACCTGCAAGATGGAAAAACAACGTGCATGCAACACAGGTTTAAATCACTATATTTATCAGCCCGAATCGGCAACAAGTTTGTTTTCTACTAGTGGCAGAAAAAGCTTGTGTACGCTCTTACCGGGCCTTTGTGGTTCCGCTCAGGGTGGCGTTGCCTCCCCTCCAGACAAAGATTTCCAGCCCTGTGTCCAACAGGAAGACGTAGCTACCAGAGAGAGAAAGACAGGATGTTATGGACCATGTTTGATGCTAAATGAGACACAGTGTACATGCCCACCACGCAGTAGAAACAAATGAGATGGAAAGAAGCAGAAAGCTGCGAGTCTGGTGGTGTGTGGGAGTTACCGAGGGTCGAGGGAGGAGGCCTTCGTAGGTACAGACTCCAGTCTGATGTTTTTCTTGCCGTAAACTCTGTACAACCTGATGAACACAAAAAAGGATTTCAGACCAACACGTATGCAATAGTTTAACACACAGACTGTTTAATTAATGTACAAGAAGCTGACAACATTTTGAAAGACATCGCATAAACTTAAGCAGCTTTTCAAAACAAAATTGAAAACATGATAAAAGCAAAAGATAAAAAATATTCAATTTGAAACAGTTTTTCTGAAGGGATAATGTAAAATAATGGAAATGTCACAAGATGTGTTTTGTAAAAAGAGTTCCCTCCAGCCAACCTGAGAGCGTAGTTTGAGTCCTCCACAGTGTAGAATCCGCTGGCTGTTCCTCCCTCGATGTACGAGATCTCGTTGTTAAACACCTGCACGCAAAACAAAAACCGTCAGTTACAACAGCATGTAGAGGTTGATCATTCAGACGTAGTATGAAAAGTATGGAGATAATTTTTTTGTACTACATCCAATTAAATAATACGTACTTTGAATCACTGTGAATTTATCTTACACTAACATTAAAAGAGGTATCAAAAACATTTCCCCCCCTTACTGTGAGTGTATCACCGCGATACATTTGCTTGTATGAACTGCATGTTTCTACGTACGGCACTGAACTCCTCGCTTTCATCTCCCATCTCTTCCCGTATCGTCCTACACTCCGCTCCGAGGAAATTCCTGAGGTTGACGGCGTGGATAGCAGCACCGGCCTTCTTGTCCAGAGTGGCCTCCTGGCCGATCCAGTAGAAAATCTGCCAGTTCAGGGCACTGTTGTCATCCAGGAAGGTCTGCAGTTGCACAAAGAGGAATGCAGTAACGATGAGAGGAGTACAGATTTTCACACACAGATTGTACAGTCGTAGTCACAAATTAAATTTTTCTTATGACAGTTACTCCTGACATGTACTTTGATGCGTTACCTTAAGGACGATGTAGCAATCAGCCTCATAGAACTTGCCGTGGAAAGTTTCGTCCACTTGGGTGGGAATAAAGTTTTCTATCTGATATACTGATATACCTGGAACCTGCAGGAAGGAGAAATATAAAAGATACATGTGTATAATTGATCTTCAAAAAAAAACTTTCATTTTTAACACATATGCACTTTCTTTTGTTTTAGCTGAGAAGGGACAAAGTGCATGCACACACACACACACACGCACATTACCTGCCCTACGTCCTCCATAAAGTACTCAGAGTAGTCCAGGTGAGGTTTCTCTAGGCTCTTGTCCCAGCGCCGGATCTTTAAATCACCGTATTTCAAATCTCCATTCTCCTGCAGAATTAGCAGATTTCTTTGTCAACAGAAAACAAACCAGCCCTGTTGTGTTTCATTCTTCCTGTGGCCTGCGTAGCCATTAACACTTCTCATATTTTTCCTCACCTCCATATTCTTCTTCTCCTGTGCGACGTCACTCATGCCCTTCAGCACCTGCTTGGCCTGATCGTCCTGAGAACAGTCCTTCCTCCTTCTTAGCCTCATCTTCCTTGCCAGGGGATCTCGGGGGCTGGCTCCTGGACACATCAACACACAGAAGACAGTATGACACCTCGAGACAGTACACAAGTAGTACTGACGGCAGAACAAAAAAGGCACTAAAAGGGGGAATCTCCCACTACAGTCATGTGCAGCGTTCACACACCGTTACACATACACACCTCCTCCAGCAGCGGCTACGGTGGCAGGTGAAGCCCCGGCCAGGCGGAGCTGGTTCTGCAGGGAAAAGTCGATGTTGTACCACTCTGCTCCTCTGTCCACTGGTTTAGGAGGCATCACCAGGTTGGGGTTCTCACGCACATCTAAAACCTGTAAAAATATCCATTCATGGGTAAAGGTCGTTGGGTTCATAACAGCAATATTAAATCAAGTATATGCATTACATGAAAGATTATGTTACGGAACTCTAGCTTTTAATTGTTCGCATTACCGTTATACAATAATTCTACAGAGACTTGCATGTAATTTAAATCTTCTTCTTGTTTTACTGTTTCAAACTTTTCTTTTCTCTTTCTTTCTCATATTTTTGCTGAAAGACATATTCATTTTATCGAACCCCAATCCAATTTCTACCCTTTATCACACATTATATTTAGAGTAACAGAATTTGTGTTTTAGTCGAAAGTGTTCTCTCCAGCCATGACGGAGGTTATACCAAGGTTACTTTACCCTCTTTTTCAGACTTCTGCAAAGCAATCAGACCTTTATTAATCCACTATTTACCTACTATAAATGCTGTTCGACTCCAGTATTATGGGTATACGAAAGTAATTATATCAGTGATCGTTGTACCTCTAAATCAGTCAAGAAGTGGATGGCCTCTGGCAGCGTTACCAGGCGGTTTTTGTTCAGAACCAGCTTCTTCAACTTGCCACACCTAGACGACAACAACAATAACACAAAACGACGTATTGACATATGGTTACAAAATACAGCCCAGCCTTGAAGAACATTAGATGACAGAATCAGGAACTGAGATGTATAAAATTAAAATTATTAGCGATGCACAGAGTATCAAGACTTATTAAGAAAGACAATATGTTATGAACATACAAATGAGTTTTACACTAAAGGTTACAAAAAAATTTAGTTTATGTTGTCAATTATAGTTCCTTTAAGATATAAAGAATAGGCAGGTAATAAAAACCTCGGCAGGTAATAAAAAATTGCAATTGGTGTATCTCAAAACAGTGTCAGTCTAGCAAATCTAAATCTATGATTTTGGCTGGTGGCTGTTCATCACAACATCCTGAATCTGTAAGTGTACTCGTGTGTTACCTGCAGAGTCCCTCAGGGATGAGTTCCAGGTTGTTGTTAGCCGCCATGAACTCAGTGAGGCTGGAGAGCTTCCCGACGCCGGGTGGAACCCCGTCAAAGTCCAGTTTGTTTGAGTTTACATATAGCTTCTTCAGTTTGGACAGCTTACAGATCGCAGACTGGAAGAAAAAAAACAAATGTTACACATCTTAAAGATTTAAGAAAATGCATCAAAACAACTACTTGAAGAACAACACATAAAATTCCGCATGAAATCTTATCAGCTTAACATATTATCCGGGTTTTGGAGATGAAGAGAGTTTTGGTCTCAATAGCCAATATTTTGAGATATATATATATATATATATATCTCAGATTTGTTACACAACTCAAATACAATTTCATGTTCACATTGCAGCAGCTAAAGCTACAAAACTTTCTCAATAATGGAAATGACAGAGATTTATTCGTGTCCTTACAGGCAGTGAGGTGAGCTGGTTGCGGCTCAGGTTCAGTGTCTCCAGCTGAGTCCACTGGTCGATGCAGAGGGACAGCTCTGAGATCTGATTACTGCTCAGGTTGAGTCTCCTCAAACTGCCCAGTGAATAGAGGCACTCTGGCACCCGAGTCAGGTCGTTACATGACAGGTCGACATCTGGCGCAGACAGGAGGGACAGAAGTAACATGAGTTTGTTAAAAGTACGAGTCCCCAGACGGAGAGTTTGAGGATTTGAACAAAGTGACACATTTATGAAAAATGTATCACAGGTCTGAGTGCCAGAGGTAAGAGTAATAGGAAAATGTGTCGGGTCCCTGGATGAGTGGTGGGTGTGTGTGCTACCTGCTAAATGCGTCAGTCCCTCCAGGCTGGTGGGCATGTTGCTCTGGGTCCTCTGGGTGTTCCTCAGGTGGAGAGTCTGTAATGCAACCATAGCTGGCAGCTGGCTGCTCTCACACACACAGGCGTCAACAACAGTTAGAGCCGAGTTACAGTAACTAAATGCTGTTTTCTGTTCCATATAATTTACCACCTTGTTTAATGCCTGACAAAACTGCATCTTCTTACCGCAGCTGGGCATGCATCAGCGGGTTGTTGTTCAGAATGAGTGTCTGCAGGTGAACCAGGCGTCTCATCTGCGGCGGCAGGCTGTCCAGCTTGTTGTCGCTCAGGTCCAGGTACAGCAGGTCGGTCAGGTTGATGAACAGCTGGTTGGGGATGGAGTCGATGCTGTTGTGGCTCAGATTCAGCACCAGCATGTTCCTGCTGTTCTCCAGGTCCCTTGGGATCTCTGACAGCTGATTGTAGCTCAGGTCCTAAAAGGAGATGAAGGAGGAAGTGTTCAGAAAAATAAGATTTGTTTTTTGTCATAAATACTGTATACTCCAACCAACTATGCTTTTTGGGACAAATAAGTTTCCTAAGGTGCTAAGAGAGCGAAAAACGCATGTAAATACACATTTTTTTACAAGTTGACCAGAAATATAGGAAAGAAAACATGTTGTTGGAATACATGTGGGTAGACTGTTAAGAAAGGCTTCATGGGTGTGATAGGCAGAGGAGAGACTGCTTAAGATTATTAGGTACCAGCACAGAGAGGTCATCTAGCTGAAAAATGTCATCTGGGACTCCAGAGTTCTTCAAGTTGTTGGCTCTGGCTACCACCGCCTGCACACATATTGAAACAAATTCAGGACACCATTAATACCACGCACTGGTTTAAATAGAAACTGATCATAAAACTCATGTGAATTAGTCAAAGCAGTAGACTGAAATCAAAAGTACTAACAAACAATTTAGCATTGCAGATCATGTGTGGTCTGCATGGGCTTTATGTGCATTTTCTCATGCGTGTGGGTGTCACTTACGCGTAGGTTTGGTAAACTGGACAGCTCTCCATGTAAGGTGGTCAGGCTGTTGTGACTCACTGAAAGATGCTCCTAAAGCAGGAAAAAACACAATCATCTTTAATCCCAATATGCCCTACAAGGTCATGCAGCGTATTGCTTGCACTAATACCCAGTTGTGTCTAAACAGAATAATCTAACTACAAACAAGATCAAATCAAAGCAGGTTTCAATTTAACACTCCCCAGACGCTGTGGCTCCTTGCCATGACAGCAGACTAATCTTATTTACCTACACCTGGTAAGCTCAAACAATGTTGGCACAGATAATATTTTTGCCGTGACCTGCTCACTACACCTTTTGATGTTAAGAATAGATAATCCCATCACAGATATTTAGAATAACACTAGGGCTGTTCGTTTTAATCAGGGGAGGTTTCACCAGTTAAGTGCACCAATCAGCTGATGTGATGATCTCTGCTTCCCACACATCAAGTTAAAACAAATAGTAAACGCTGACTCATCAGCGATTAGCACAAATGCAATGAAAGGTAGACTAAATTACCTACCACTATTACTACTGACAATAAAGATAATAATACCACTACTATGATGGTAGACTTAAGGACAAAATAGTAATAACATTCAAGAAGAGTAACAGCAACATTTATGTCAGATTAAATTCCTTCATATTTAGAGGTGTGAGGACAGCCTAATAATTGAGTGTCTCACCAGCTTCTGCAGAGAGGCCAGCTCCTCTGGGAGGTAACATAGTCCTGTCCTGTTCAGTTTCAGCCATCGCAGACTGCTCATACACTTGACATGCTCTGGGAAGTACCCACCCTGGAAAAGACAATGGGTGGTTAGAGTTGGGAGAAAAGGAAGAAGAACAAGAAGACAGAGACTTCTGGCATCAGTAATACTGATACTGACTTTATTCATCTATACTCTGATTTTATAGTACCGTTAAATTTCAATGGAGTTGGTGGAGGATATAAATAAAACTTATCATTGCCTGTAAAACTTAGAAAAAAAAAAAAGAAAATAAAAATGGAGGGTGTCACAATTTCAAAGATCTTTTGTTTGGGGGAAAGGTTTTCTCTGACAGATATGAGAAACCAAACTTTGTAACTAACTTAATTTCTCTCTCTCTTTTTAATTTTTTTTACTAACCCATCAGTGAATGGTGTTTTTTTCTGATGCAATCTGGAATCTGTATTTTAGGTAAATATTATTTGAACTTGCCTGACCGCAACATGCAAAGGCCACCCAGATAAAGTTGAGCCGTTATTGTACAACACCCCCATCTATAATTATCTGCTGATCTCATCTACTCCATATGTGATAGTCCAACAACAGCATAGCCATTGGTGTTGAAAAAAAGGTTTAAAACAGATTGAATTGTGCCTTAAATCAAAAGTCAAACCAAATATGGGTTTGGAGAATTGTGACACTCTTAAAAAAAGATCATTGAGCAGGAATGTTGGAATACAATCTTACCTGTAGGTCTACAACACATCTGTTCTGTGATCTGTTAAACTGCAACTAGCCGAAGTCAGCATATACAAGACCAGCAAATAAATTACAACAGTTCTGTCCCTACAGCCAGTGAGGTGAGCGGTTTTGTCTCTGAACATTATAAATATGGAAGAACAGTAATACGCACAACATTAAAAGTTGACAACACTGGTTGGGTTGGTTTCATTGTTACTGTGTGTGGGCAGAACAGCACAAATCAGACCACTTCTGTCATGTACAAATCAGCTCCCTGAGAGAATCCAGCAGTAATCTGGCCAGCTGTGAAGTTCGGTCTGTGTTATTTTACACAGTCAGGGAAAGAAGCCTGTGCAGTTGAGCTCACAGCCATTATGATTTGGGGAACAACTGAGCAGAGGAAATGATGTCATCCCCACATTAGCTGAAATTAGATTTGAATCACCAGCCATTCACCAACTAACATAAACAAGTTATTCCCAGGCAGTTTATTTGAACCACTTTCATACCTACATTCCAATCAGCGATAAGCACACAAATAGTCTGCCAGTTCAAATACTTGTCAGATTTTCCCAGCTGTCACGACTGCCAGCCGGGCTGCTTCTCCAGCCTCTCAACATAAGCTCGAAAAGTGTGTCAACCGCTACAAGTATGACGACAATGGGTTGCCAACACCATTCAACAAACTTCTGACAATAACATTACATGAGGATGTTTCTCTTGGTCGGGGCCTTACCGAACTTAACGGCTGATAACGCTGACATGTTCTGGCGCAGGGCTTGTGTCTCTGACCCAGACAGCCAGAGTTAACTTAGCCGACAGAGAAGCTAAATTAGCTAGCTAACGTGACGTTTGAAATAAGAGCTGGCTACGTTATCCCAAACAATCCGGAATAACGTCACCGCTATCAAACAAAAGAAGCACTCTTCAGTCCCATAAACAGAATTATATTAACCACCTGCCACGACGCTTGTGGCCGACCCGAGACTGTTACTTTGTCCATGTCAAACATCTGACAACTGGCTAACGCCCAGTGCTAGCAACGTTGAGCTAGGCTAATGTTTAAGCGAGCTCAAGCTTTAGCTGTTATACTCCGAAGATCCAACTTGGGTAAGCTTTGGCTAGCTAACAAGCTAACGTGTTAATTACTCAACAGCAACGGATACAAAATCAAACAATATCGCTTTAAATCCTTACTTTGAAGTCGTTTCCACTCAGGTCTACCCCCCTTATGAAGGGAAGGACTCCGGTGGCAGCCATTTCTGGTTGATGTCAGCTGCTCAGCCTTCAACTGTCTATTTTGGTCCAGCACAGCAGCAGGAGGGTTGTGGCTGCTAGGCGGCTGCTCTTCTTCTTCGTTTTTAATGGAGGTTGGTTACCAGCATTTAAAGGGCATTAGCGCCACCCTCTGCTATGAACGAGTGATTATAATTATCGGTCAGCGCCCTCCAGTGGCCATCATCAGGGATTACAACACATCCATAAATGTGGGAATCCCACTTTTGAATAAAGGCTCGCTAAATTAATTATATCTGTCGCAATATTTAAAGCTGAGACAACCGTCTCCCTTTAAAATCGACAGGTTTATACAATATGACCTTCATTTAATTAAATGTTTTCTTTCTCTTCTTCTTCCACTGTACTGAACTGCGGGGCATTAGATTGATAACATTATAGTCTTGTGCACACAAAGACCTTGTCTTAGCTGATTATATCACGAGTTGCTAATTTCTCCGTCAAAAGCTCCACGGTCGTAACACACAAACCACTATTGCAACGAAATTGTGTCAAGTCATTTAGAGATAGCGGATGATACCGGAAAAGATACACGTTTCTTTCAAAATAAGGTCGTCTCCGGGGAAAGCGTACGATGTACTGCATGCTCGTTTCGCAGTTAACATTTTATTTTGAAGGCGGTGGAGGCGGAAGTGTTTCACGTGTATCTTAACGCGATGACATCATTTGTAGAACCGCCCAGTCAGCTGTGCCGTTAAGTGTCCCTAGCTTAGCCAGCCGACAGAAAAATAAAACACAGGCTATTTTTGGTTTTACATTATGGATAAGAGCGCCACGCGATACAATGTACAGCTATATATTTATGATTTATCGCGAGGAATGGCCCGCAGCCTCAGTCCTATCATGTTGGGTAAGTACAGGTAGAAAAAATCCGATGCAGTCTGGCCTCGGGGACAAATAAGTAATAACAACAAATACCGGGTGGTGATGCCTTTTCTGGCTTGTGACATTTTAAAGCCGCCTTTATACAGTTGTAACAGTATAGAATACTGATCTATGACTAAGTTATTCAGAACCTAGTTGTTATTTTAATCATTTGCAAATAAACTATGAAGCGAGAGTGATTTGTGTTCCCACATCCTAAGGAGCAGTTCAAAGGTCGTTGTTGGGGGTAGATCATCTTGTGCCTCCTCCCCTCTCCTCACTACTATTTACCTTCTTGTTACAGGAAAGCAGCTGGACGGTATCTGGTATGAATCTTTTTTTGCTTCTATTTTGACAGATGTCTTGCCTGTGACCTAAAAGTCAGTCCTCCTGAGTCATGAAAACATAGTTTCTCATGTAACTGTACGTGTGGATCCAGCAGGTGTAGGCCTGCGACCTATTTCTGGTCCCAGAGCAGTTAACACAGGCATTAAATATAATCTTCAAAGGGGCACTACGTCGTTTTGGAGATGAATTTCAAACCCATGTATTAATGAGGTAATAGTACAAACTACATCAATGAATAAACAAGCTGTTCTCAGAGGAAAATAAGGTCCCCAGGACACTGCTTGAAGCTAGAAAGGTGGCAGGGTCCGCCACATATAACCGAAGGGAAACATTATGAAACTGTGTTGTCCTTTAAGGTCAGTTTGTTTATTCAGCTGATTCAGTCATGAGTTTGTTTATTTGAAATGAAGATCTTTCTCCACTGATTAAAATTTCTTCCCCAAAACTACAAAGAGCACATTTAAAACATATGAAAACTACCAAAGAAAGCTGCCAGCTGAGTATCTAATTCTGTCTAGATTTAGCTGTTCAGTGATTCTTTGATTTGTTTTGTTTTTAAAGTGATTTCAGAAACACAGAAATGAATGAATACTTAATACTTAATATAATTAAACAAAAGGACTTGTAGTATAGTGGATACTCCAACAAAGTAAATAGCAACACTGCTTTAAAATAAAACATCACACATAATTAAGCATGAAATGTATCTGAGCCATAGATTTGACAGTTTAAGAGCATTTAATATATCATTACTGTACTAATGTAGTCCTATAGTTCACTAACTGATTTGGGACTTGTTAATTGGCAGTGGCACTGAGTTCCAATTTTTTTAAATAAATCTGAGAAACACTGAAGTTGTTCTGACCTGGATAAACCCCCGTGATAATTTTGTGCTTTTTTCTCCCCCTGCAGGCACACAGCTATAGTAGCGTACGGGGATGAGTTCTTCTTTGGAGGGGAGGGGATCTCCAGCTGTTCACCGGTAAGTCTGTAACAAGCGGACCGACTTCACGAGTCTCGTCAAACAAGCCCGTGAAGGAAATGCCTTCAAATCGAGTGTTAGCGCAGAGAGGCCTTTAAATACCTGAACACTTCTCCTGGTTTGAGATTATGTGTTCCAGCTGTCAGTGTGCCGTCCTGCCTCAGCTAAATCTCTAAAAATTCAAATGGGTTTGTGTGTTTATGAAAGCCTCATTAAAATGTTGCCATGTGCGAGACACGGTGTCAGGTTTCTAGTTCATTCCTTTGAGATGTTGCCAGTTACTGAGGCCTCTCAGCATATCACAAAATTAGTGAATCACATGCTCTGACATGCTCCCATGGGCTGATTCGTGATGGCGATTTAAATCTGCCTGAATTACCCCTACCCCAGTTTGTGTTGTTCTCAAGGTTGGTGTTCCGAAGATCGCATGAAAAGACCAAAACCTACCATGTGTCTGTTACCACTTTGACTCCCCTCCTTGTCTGTGTTACAATTATATATAAAAAAGAAAAGCAAAATCAAATCAAATGCTAAAAAAGAGTAAATAGTGCTTTTTGTATGCAATTTGCAGCCGTGATTTAACGGTTCAGTATCGGAGAATTTCATATGAAGACATTCAAAAAGGAACTAAAATCAGCAACAGAAGAAGAAATAATAGTTTTGGCGTTATATGTGTTGTGGTGCAGAAATATCTGCCGAATTTAGCATGCTAACCAGCTAGTCTTCCATTCTGGTCCGAAGCTCCTGTCTCAGATGTGTAAACATAAGTTCGCACCGCTAGCTGCATGGCTAACTGAGCTAACTAAGGATCGGAAGCCACAGTTAGCAGTTACTCTGCTGATATACGGCTTCATCTTTGTTTTTCTCCATTGTTTTGACAGGTGGCCAACGTTAACATTTTGTCCCTTTCATAAGCTGAGATGAGTAGTTCTAGCAGCAGTGTGGTGTGGATGCAGAGTTGACTTGAAAATAACTTCAGCTCCATGTTCATGATAATGAATTAACTTTGATGTGTTTAAGGATTCCTTGTACAGCAATAGAGCTCTGTGGCTCAGATGAGCAAGATAGGTATATAGATGAGGCTTTGTTACACAGAATAAACATAATATATGTTTAATATATTGATATATGTTAGTTATAGAATAAATGCATGGTTGGTTTTGGTCTTTTGAATAAAGATAGATCAAAGATATGTATTGTCCTTTAACAATCAGTGCTTACTAAAGTGGAACAGGCAGCAATAAAATGTAAGAAAACTGCCAAATTAACCTTTGACATTCATTTCTTTCAACATGATATTTGCAAAACAGCAGCTCTACAAAGCCATCGCTCTGATGTTTGAGATAGCTGAACATGTTTGAGCTGCCAAACGCCATTCCAACTGTGCTGCAAGTTTGCCCGATCACAGGGTGCGTCGAGAGTAAAATGATCCAAATCAGCTCATTCTCATACATATGAGGCTCCTTCTCACCTCTTCAGAGACAGTAATTGGAGAAATGAAACATCACTGATTAGCTTGCGCTCCTCAATAGCTCTCATATAATGGTCTGGTCTGCTGTGTGTTTGTCAGGGTGGAACGATGCTCGGCCCTCCAGACACAGTGGTAGAGCTGGGAGAGACTGAAGTGTCCGATGAGATCTTCATGGATTACCTCTCTTCCCTGGGAGAAAGCACATACAGGTCGAGTAGCTGTCATCAGTTTCTTTTTCACTTCCCCTTCCATCATATAGGGAAACTAGCAGTTGTTTATATACTAAACATGATGTTTAGTATACGTTTTGGTTGTTACTGACTTGTCAAAATGCATAAAGGCTGTTATCTGATGCACCAACTCCTTCTGTTCTTCCCTGGTTCAGAGGTGACCGGTATCGTCTGTTTGAGCACAACTGCAACACCTTCACCAACGAGGTGGCTCAGTTCCTGACGGGCAGGTCCATCCCCTCCTACATCACTGACCTTCCATCCGAGGTCCTCTCAACGTGAGTGCGCCAAGCGGTGAACTGTTATGAAGTAGGCACACTGAGCTCTTTGTAGCCGTCACATGGAAGACACGAGTTCTGCCACAAAGTCAGTGCGACTTTGCTCCTTTTAAGAGAAAATAGTCACCAGTAGATGTTGCTGTAATAATGACAAGGCCTGCAATTTATACTGTAGCCGCCGAGATATGTGCCCAAACCTGCCTTCAAAAGTTTTTTCCTCGATTGATAACTTTATGTACAGAGAAGGCAGGATCCAAGAGTAGGCATACTTGGCACATGCCAAGGGCCTTATTGCCAGCATGGGGCCTGGACAGAGGAGAAAAGAACTGCCTACTTTAAATAATGTTTAACATACATTATTAAAATATTTAAAGATCCTTTTTAAACACACATTATAATGTTAGATTTACTTTTTTTCGTTAGTGCATGACTAACCAATTGTGTACGAATATTGAAAAAAATATAAGTAGATAAGCTAAACTATATACCAAACTAAATTAATGAGTATAATGATAATTATGTGGCCAAAAAAAATACAATCTGCCTCGAGTAATCTGTCCATTTAATCCGACCCTGGACACACCAATGCATGGGATGCATTGTGGGTAATGTAGGCCTCTGGGTTTTGAAAAGCAGTCCACTGGTAGATAGCATTGCACTCCTAGAACTCTATTGCATTCATCAGAACCATAGATATATCCTTTTTTATTCCACGCATTCGTACTCCTTTTCAATACTGGGCGCCCACATTACCCATAATGCAACGCCCACTGAGTGACATCACTCAAGGCCTTTAATCAGACTACATGCGGCTTTCTCTAAAGCCACAAAGGGCTTTATACTTCTGTTATTTTCATAAACATGCAGTGGTACTGCCCAAGACCTGTAAACACACTCAGATGTGTAAAATTAGTGGAGCTACCCTTTAAGTGGAAATAGCTTGTATACAGAAAACAGATACAGTATGTTAATATGCAGTAGAATATGACTAGGGTTTCAAAATAGAGTCCAGGCCTAAATAAACGTGAAATCATTGTGTCAGGACTCAGTTTACAATATCAGATCTCCTCCCTCTGCCTCCAGACCGTTTGGACAGATTCTGCGGCCCATCCTGGACTCAATCCACATCGCCCCCCCAGGAGGTAACGTCATCAACGGGGGCAGGAACGTCTAACCGCGAGGGGGCAGCAGAGTCGCCGAGTGTTCGCAAAGGTCACTTCCATTGTAGTCTTTCTTTGTTTTATTTCTGTAAATAAGATACACATAAGCGCTAAAGCTGATGGTGTTTGTAAGCTATGACTGATATCCGACCGTTTAGTCCTGAAATTCTTAATTTAAATATAATTTCCTGCTTTAAATCCAGTTGGTTTATGAATACTATTCAGCTGACTTTGATGAATGTTGCCTTCTTAGAAATACATCTACTTAAAGTCATATATCCATTTAAAGGGGCACTATGAAGTTTTGGTAATATTAACAATATTAATGAGGTGATAATACAAACTCAAAAATATGTTTTCCAGAACTGAATAAACAAGCTGTTCCCAGAGAGAAATAAGATCCAAAAACAAAATGCTGTTTATATTCGCCAGAGCCCATCACCTTTCTAGCTACAAAGTAAACATGACATTGTGTTGTCCGTTAAGGTCAGTTTGTTTATTCAGTCTTGAAAATGAATCAGTGAAGATCTTTCTGTTCTGATTAGAAATTCTTCTCCAAAACTACATAGTTCACCTTTAAAGAAGTTAAATGTAAAATGGTATATTTAGATTTGGTGCATTACAACTGAATTGATTCTTAATACACAATAACATACATATTTCACTACATTTCACGGGGCACTGTGTAGTTATGGTGAAGAAATTTAAACTCAAAGTTTTGATATGTTTAAAACAAGATAAAACAAACTTATGAATATATATATTTTTAAACTGAATAAACAAACTGGTCCCAGAAGAAATTAAGGTCCCCAGAACACTGTTTGGAGCTAGAAAGGTGGCAGGGTCCGCCAGATATAAACAAAGTAAAACGGCATGAAACCATGTTGTCCTTTAAGGTCAGTTTGTTTATTCAGTTTATATAGTCAAGGAAACAAAGAGAGTCTTTCTCTTCTAATCAAAATTTCTACCCCAAAAACTTTCTACTCCACAGCATTAATCCAACAGCTGTAATTAAACCACATACAACATTTAAATACCTCTTGCACGTTAGTGCATCCAGCTTATTTAGTACTTTTGTAGAAAATACTCCTTTACCTTTTTAAGTTGGGTCCTTCCAGTATTACAGTTTTAATTTAACAAAGATTTTAGTTCATCACTTTAGTTATTTAATAGGAATTAAGCTTGTTGTTCATCACATATCAGGTTTCACACATGGTTTCTGCCGTGCGGCTGACTACAATGAAATTTATCTTAGCGTGCACTTTTGCATAGATGTGTTTAATATATTCAATTCAGTGGATGCTGAACGATGGAAAATAAGATGGCTGAATCTTGGAGAGTCTTTTAATGTCAATCATATTTAAATTTTGCACTTTTATGATTTGTTTTGATTATAATTTTTTTTGTCACTTGTCAGCCTGTAGTTTAATTTCCCATCAGTGATCCTTTTATGCCTGTAATATTTGTCTTTACTCTTTCTGTTCAACTCCTCTGTGTTCGCCTACTTAACCGAACCGTATATATTATCATTCCATTTGTGATACGACATACAGCAGGTGATTGATGCCACAGAGTGTATACAATTTAGAGTGATATAAAAGTGTCTCTATAGCAGGACTGGGATCAGTTCATTATAAATACAGTTATTCCTGTGTATATGAAAGTTGACATTTGTTAACCTGAGGGTTGATTACAAAAGTGGGTGTCACGCAGGGCAAGATGACAACACAAGAAACAGTTTCAAGGTGATGTAAAATCATTTCCCAGACAATCCTTGTCCTTTTATAAAGGTTTTTGACAACAAAACAACTATTTCCTTGGTTGGAAATATCCAACAATGTAGGCTCTTATATAAAAGTGAACTGCGTCACAGCCCTGTTATATGACATAAGTTGTGCCTCTTGGCCTGTGTTACCAGCTCCACAGGGAGATCATCTTGTTATACAATGTTTTTGAAATTTCAGTTGCCATGTGGGTAATTCTAAACAACTGCACATCCACACCTTTTTTTTTTTTTTTTTTAAACATAAAGTTGACCATATGCTGTACTGTCAACTTAATAACAACCTGCTTGAGTCCTTTAACAGCCACCAGAGAGTGTTTGATATACAATACACCTCTGTGCCTTCATTTCCCTCCGCTTGGCTACAGTCACACAGTTGGGAGTTGGCATGGTTATCATATAGCACAGATGGTAACTTCCTGTGCAGTCCGCATTCAAAATCTGGTAGTTAGTCTACTGCATGAAGGTTGAGAGATCTCAAGAATAGTGAAATACACGAATAGGCACCCTCAGCTCCCCGATATTGACCATGTGTCATCCGCCACGAATAAAATTCTGCAGGAAATTGTAAGAAACATAAGTGGTTGAAAGTATCCCAGATCCAACACTCACAGCCTTTAATATAACACTTTACACCCTGCACTCTGCCAACAGAAAGAACAAATTGTTGTGTAACTTAATATAAGATGTAGATCACATGTTTTAGGGGTTACCTGATAAAGACAGTGTTACCCACACAAACCGTATTAAACCTCATGAGCCTGAACAGAGGGAAGAAGAAGAAAGAAGCACAGAAAAACAAGAAACCACTTAATAAAGAACATTTCATCATAACCAGCATTAATAAAGGCTACATTTATAGTTAATAAAACGTTGGTTAATAGTGGTTTGACTGTTATTAAACAATAAAATGTCTTTTAAACCATGTATAAAGCAGTTGTTGATGTTATGTTGCCACCGATGTCTATAATACTTTACATTGCCTATAGGTCCCATATTGTAGAGAGCAGAGGTGCTATATAAATACTGTGAAATTGTCAAAATGCGAGAAATGTACAACATGGTTGTCCATGGTTGCACAAACACCGGCAGAGAAGCGCAGTGGGCGGTGCCTGCTCAGGCCTGTGAGTGCTGATCAATTGGAGCAGACTGGGCACTTCAGGAGGGTGGTCTTAAAGAGACAGGCACTAAAGAACATAAAGGGTGATTAAAGGTGCTGCAGCAATGGACAGTTTATGAAAAATAATGTGTATTTGAATATTGAAGCATGCAAACATTTTCTAGTAGACGTCCAAAATAAGATGATGAACCTGAAAAGGAGCATAATATGGAAAACTTTAATAAATGGTTTATGAAGCATTTCATTGTTTGTTAACAGTCAAAAAACTATTAACCTACATGTAAGTAACTATAAATGTACCATTTATTATTAAAGGTAATTATTAATAAGGTTATAATAAAGTGTTACCACAATCTCAAAGAGAGATTAAACCAGCATTGACTTTCAGTGAGTTCTCCTGCAATAAATAAACCTCACACATATTTTACCTGACGAGCCGTCGCCATCGCTCGGCTCGATCATTTCTGCACAGAAATATTGGCAACATGTCAAAACTTTATTTTTCCTAGACTTGTACATATTTGGCTACTTTAGGTTAATTCCCAATTCATGAGGCTGGAAAGCTCAGGTGAATCTGGGTTCTGACATTTTGCCTTCCGCTAACCAACTAACCAACATGCTAACCAGACCGATGAAATGTATTACTGCACAAGTCACCCTTTGTTGCTCTAATATATGTTGCTGGCTGCTACCTGTACTGTGAAGATAGTTATGGATATTATTCCCTATTTAAATGATCTAATGATAGATATGTTTATGCATATTGTTTGTATTGTTTGTGTAATTGTTTTTTTTTTGTAATTCTACCAACATATAAAGCCATTGACTGCAAATGTGAGAAGCTCTGGTGTGATTTTGTCACATTTACAAGTATCTTCTGGTTATTGAAGGTTTTTTAAAGTGCAACAGGCATTTAGATTTCCATATTGCACATGTCATTGAAATGCAATGATAATATAATTTGCACAAATACACACATTTGTGGAATTGAATTTGAAGGACTACTAGAAGTGCACATTTGAAGCCTGACAAACTGTCTTTGGGAAAAAAAGGCGATGGAAAGGAATTTAAGTTTATTAGTTGTGTGCGCATCCATGAAACCCCAGGGGTTTACATACTTTACATACTGCAATACAAGGAGTATCCACACACTATGTCACAGTTCCCTTTAATGTTATTAGCAACAGTCCGACCAGCTATACGTTTCCTGCAGACAACCATGGGAAGGAAATTAAAATATAGCAAAATATCCAATTACGTAATCATCTAATAACATTTATGCAGTGAAAATATTGTTATGAGGACAACAAAAATGGTATGAATAGACATAATATATTTTACAAACATTGTTTTGAACAAACTTCTAAGTCACCAAAAGTAAAAAAAAAGAACAACAACAAAAAAACAAACAGCAAAACACTCATTTTGTTTAGGTAATAAAGTGGATGATATAGGTTAATAAGACACGAGTATTCATCAAAAAGCATATACAGTGTGTGAACTGTATCGTAACTCTTATTATATATCAGATGTTATATGTATTCTTTAAATTCTGTTGGTTTTTATACCGTATTCACAAAGAGGGGGTAATAATCCTCTAATAAAAGGGTATGACGGGCCTAAGATCAAAGTCCTCATTTAAACCAGAGGTGAGGTGTCGATGGATGAAGATGCAACAAAATCTCCTGGCACAAGAGCTTCTTTCTGTGTAGACGGTTCAGCTGTCTCAAATATCTAACGTTAACTGGAAATAATCATGTCACCTATTCTAATACAAGCTTCCTCCTGTGCGCGCTAGTATTGTAACTGCAGTTCTTTGAGTGTCCACAGAGTGACAGTGTTGAGATGGATTCAGATCAGAGGGTTGCAGTTTCAAAACTAAGGACTAAAAATGAAATTTTAACCAACTATTTCATCTTTATTGCTTCTGTTATACCCATATTCATAAACTGCTGCCAAGGCCCCAATGAGCAACACATGTAAACAGCTAACTGCTCCATATGACCACTCACCGGCAATAAATGACTGATGTTGTACTGAGCAATCCTCAGTTGTGTGTGTTTTGAAGGAAGTGAATGCTCAGCAACACTGGGTCCTCTCTGGGAAAAGCAAAAGGGTAATGAGAGAGGAAATGCATTGATATAAAAATGGAGAGTAAGGCTTTCGTCTGGTTTTGGTAATGACAGAAATCAAATTAATATGAATATGCATCTGCAATATGAATGTGATTTAGAAACCATCTGCTTTTAATGTGGTCTAATAGAAAGCAGCACATCCCATATTACACACGGATAATTCATCATTATGTCATTAAACATTCATGAAAAAATATACCAGATCTCATGTGTACACTGCTATCATCTTGTCAACTAAATTCTGTGTTATCAATCAAGATGTCAAGGAAGGCATGAGTGTTCCAGATGGTGGATATCTCACTGTGCAGCAGAACTGTTGTGCAGACAGATGTGAAGCAGACTTGGTCCATGGCCTTCAGATCAGCACCCCTCCTACGAGGCAGTGGATAATAAATGCAGACAGACTTAGCCTGTCCTTGCACCCTGCGGCTGAGTAGCTGAATCAGCTTGGTTAGTAGCACAATTATGAGCGTCCATGTGACGTTTGACAAACGTTAACCTTCTCTCCAACTACAAGGGTACTGTCAGCCTGGCCAAAGTTGTTAGAATGGCAGTACCTCTGCGACAAAACCCAGTGAGTCACACCGACCCCCCTGCTGTGCCGATGAATCCCTACATGACACATAGGGGTGACTTGGCTTCCCCGCCTATAGGCCATATTTTAGCTCTGGCACTTAGTTCATTTTACTATTACTACTGATGTCAACAACTTTGATTATTAGAAGCCCTGTGCTGTGCAGCTCAGCCATTATGTCCTCAAAAGACAACATTTTTTTGTCTGTTGAAATAAAATAAATAAGTTAGACTTATCGTATCGTTAGCGTACCACAGTCTTTGTGATAGATGGCATTATGCTATTTGCAAAGTTAAATAATATAACAGTAGAATTTGAGAATTAGTTAGGTGCAGATGAAACATTGCATAGGAATTCAACACTTTAATGCTGAATTAATAGATTTTTTGACCACTTAGGTGCATTGAAGTGACACAGACACACAACACTGATATATTATAACCTGGTAAAGTCAATATTATGATCATATTAGCAAAAGGTTGCTATTTTACAAGTGCAGCTGAATTAGAGATCATTAGCATTACAATTGGAAGTCTGACACTTTTACTCTGCTTTTGGTCTCCACCAACTCCTGAGGGAAATAGCCTATCTGATTGTTTATTTGGTAAATGCTTTCACCAAGTTCACCAGCTAGTCACTAAATTGTCTGTCTGCTGTTTAGTGCAGTTTGTTAACATGCTAAACATGTTTTGCAAATTAGCAGTAAATACACAGGACAGCAATTATTATTTTTTTAATGATAATTTATTAATAACACATTTTGATAGTAACATTTACTGTAATTGAGATCACAATATTGTCAGTTCACAGCCTAGCACTGGCTTTTTACTTCTTGTGATTGAATTTACACTAACAAAAATCACAAAGTGGTGTTCATCTGTGATTATTTTGTTGCACAAAATGTGTATCATAAACCAAAATCCAATTAAAAAATCTAAATATGACATACCGTACACCATTATTTGCAAAGGTGGCGCTTAAGTCTGGGGGAATTCATCTTCTGGGTACCATGGATGTCTTAACAAAATTTTCTTCCCGTCTCTCCAGCAGCCTAAATGTTGATGGCAGTTGTCAAAATATAACTTACTTAAATCAACTTACTTAGAAATTGGACCTTTAATGAAGCTTTAAGTTGTCATTAACTATATATATATATATATGTATATATATATATATATATATATATATATATATATATATATATATATATATATATATATATATATATATATATATATATATATATAGATAGATATAGTACAAGTATAACTAATATATAGTATAAGCATAAGTACAGTATATAAATAGTAACCAGTCTGGGAAAAAAGTGTCAGTCAGTGGTCGGGAGGTTAACTACACAAACTTAATGGATCATGCAAATTAATGAGGAAAATTGATATCACAGCAGCTCCAGTTCCATCAAAATGCCCTGGTTTCTGTTTCTCCATATGCTACATAATAGTGTCTTCACTATGTCTCTGTGTGTGTGGATGTGAGAGAAGGTGAGAGACAGAGAAAAGAGGAATGCTTTTAACAGGTAAGTGTTTAAAAGCTACAATTTTTGTGAGCTCTCCTGAAGGTTTTGCCGGGAGAACTACATCCCCAACGGCTTAATGTTTCATTTAGCACTGATATGCATAATTAAGGGATTCGTGTACCATTTTTGAAGGTTACCCTGCCTGTTCCCAGCAAGTAATAATTAATGTTTGCACTGCACAGTAGCACAGTGTCAGGTTCTTAGTTTTGAGATACTGAAAATCTACAATTTGTCACACTTTCGCTGCATCTGGTGTTTCTGCAGGAACACATCTCCCCTAATCTCATTTACGAATCTGCACGCTCGCAAAACGCTATGCAGCGCAAAAGCTCCTAAATGGCGAAGCCTTGATCTTCAAATCTCTTTTGACGCTTAGGCAAACCAAACAAACTATCTTTATCTCAGCTGAACCAGAATAAAAAAAAACAATCCAACACTGAACCAGATTTTTCTGTGCTCGCTTCGCCAAGACAGTAGAATAGCTGCTGTAATAATCTGTTAAAACATGCATTGCTCCCAATCACAGATACTGTCTTGTGTTGTCACGACACTCGTCTCAACATTTGATTGAGTTTTGTCTCACAGGAGTCTGGGTAAATGTTGTAAGCCACATCAGAAAGTGTGATGATTATTCTTGTCCAGTCATGCTTGTTCCGACATGGTTTCATCTCTGCTGTAGGTGTCAGTTTGAATGACTGTCAGTTTCATGCGGCAGCCTCTTTTAGCATGTATGAAAAAAAGGAAATCCTTCCTCGCTCCTCTTCCCCTCTCGTACTGATCCTCTTCTACCTCAGCTCATCTGTCATGTGTTCAGCGTCTTTTTTCCTCACTCTGCCTTTTTCTATTCCTTCATTTCTCACCCGTTTGACCCCACTTTCCTTCTCTTTTCAACCCTCCCTCCTGATTTGTCCCTTCTCCAAAATCCATAATTACCCAGAAAGTTTTTGCTTGGCTGCGCCTCCTCCGCTTTGCAGGCCTCCTCTCATTTGTCTCCATGCCTCCTCCTCTCCTGACCTTGTTCTTTGACCTCTATCATTCCTCATCACCCATCTTTCTATCTTGTCGTAATGGGCTCAGACTTTGCCGCTATTACAGAAGTACCCCCTTGAGTTCTTTAGGATAAGTTTCATAAAACGCACTCATGCGAAGTTAAAGCGTATAAACAATCAGAGTTTCAGCACTTCGCTGGTTTTTTGTCTGTCATGTTCTTTTGTTTTGCCGCTTGGTCAAATGCATGCAAACACAGTCAGAGCCAGATAATTCATTCCAGAGTTGCTTCCATTCTGTTTTCATCTCATGCAGGGACAGATTACTTTGTGGTGTTACATTAAGGCTTACAGCACATTTAAAAGAACATCGTAACATGAAGTTGCAGACCAACGCAAGATGACAAGGGTGTGACATCCTTGCTACTTTGTTCCGTACTGTACGTCTATCTGTTCCCTCAGACCACCTCTGTCTCCTTCCCGTATCCCCCCTTCCAACTTCTCAGCTGCCTCCACAGGCAACCGGCTGGGGACGGGTCCAACCAGCTGGCCAGGTCACCGTTTTGGAATCGCTCGGGTTCAACAGCTGCTGTGTGCTCCTTGTCTGTGTCAAGCCAAGGCCAGGATAACTGCCATGCCCTTGCATAAATACATAGATGCATAAATACATAGAGAGAGAGACATGTGAGCTGTCCCCGAGACCTTCTGCCGCATCAGTCACCATTTGCAGCCGTTTTCTGGAATGCCCTTGGGCTGTCCCATCTGGACAATGTGTGTGTGCTGGTGAGTCCATGTATGTCAGTCTACGTGTGCGCAAATTTTAGAGGTGCCTGTGTGCTTGTTTTGTTTTGAACTTTAAGTGACCTTGACTTTTAATCGTCCTAAGACCACTTAAAGGAATAGTCTAAGATTTTGGGAAATGTGCGTGGGGTCATTCTCATCAGAAAAATGACCATATAGGTTAACTAAACCTATTCATTGTTTTGCCCTTTCCTTCTGTGTGTTATGGAGGTGCATATAAAAGACCTTGAAAGTTAAAAAAGTCCACACCAACAGAATCTTCTCTCTCCCACAGAAAACACTGCTCCTGAAACACCTCAACAGTTTTCCTGCCTGGAATTCTGTGACTTCATGACATCACAATATCATAATTGATGCCTCGAGGCTAGTTTAGCATGTAATAATCAATTTAGCATTCTGCTCTGTTGGTATTAGCGGTGCTGGGTCAGGCATATGTCAGCTGACCAACCAGAGCAGACTGGGTATTTAAGAGGTAGCCTTAGTTATTATCACTGCAGTTTAAGTGGAAGTCAGGTGAAGTAGTCTAAAGAGCGACAACACCATATAGGGAGGTGGATCAGGTGATAGATGGATTAAACAAGGACAGGACTTTCGTTCAGGAGACCACTGTTCGTATCCAGTGTGAAACCAGAAGTCAACAGCAAGCTGTCATGTGTATAATGTACTGTAAATTAATTAAGTAATGTTGATACATTTGTAACGTAAGTTACAGAAGTAAGAGGTAACATAGTAATATTAAAACAAACCATGATGTTTTCTTAAACCTAACCAAGTACTTTTCATACTGCAACCACACATCTCAGGTTGCAAACCGTCCCCAGTGATCACAGAATTGTCCCATACGATATGTAGATATCACGAATGATGTGTTAATAATACCATGTTGAAAAATAAAATGCACTGTTTCTTACTGAATCAATACAGGATGCGATTTATTTCTTATTTACGCACACACCTGACTCTAGTCCACACAGAAAGATGGTCGGGGATGGATAGTTGAGGGAAACAAGTACAAGGCTTTCATGGAGGACACTGCTGTTTGTGTCCAGTTTGAATCCAATGGTAAAAAGTGAGTTAGTTTAAAGATTAATATATCTCCTATGACATTCTGGTCAATATGAACCCACAGACAGCAGCTGGTTATCTTAGCTTTTCATAAAGACTAGAAGCAGAGGAAGCAACTGGCCTGGCTCTTTCCAAAGGTCACAAAATCCACCCACCAGCATTTTTATATCTCACAAATTAACATGTCATATCACTCTTGTTTAATCTGGACAGACACCAAACCATGAAATTGATTGGGGTTGCCAGACTACCAGTAGAGCCTTCAGGGAGGCACTTTTCTTGGCCAAAAAATAGCCAGGCAGTTGGTTGATTAAAGCAAGATATAGTGCTAAATTACACTAACACATTTATACTAAATTAAGCTAACTATCATCCAGCATTAGTCTTATGTTAAACACCATGGCAGTGGCCTGGTATCAATCTTCCAATTTAACTCTTTGCAGGAAAGGAAAAAAGGTAACTCACTTCAATGTCAAATAATTCATCAACTATTTCTCTTAAGAATTAAACACAACCTTAAAAGAAACATTTGAGGTGTTCAACTCAATCTTTTTATGATCCAGTTTGGTGTTCTCAACTGAATAAAACATTCTTGCTGTGTGAAATTGTTGAGCAAGATAAATCAACTAGAAAAATTGGTTTTCCTGCGAAAATACAGTGTGAATGCTTACGGCTGAAGTGAATTAGAAAAAACTGCTGAATATGTTGGAAAATACTTGCTTGAAATGCATAAAACTGTAAGAATGAATGGTCAAGATTTTGCAGAGAAGACTGAATTATCAAAAGCTTAAAAGGCTGAAAAGCTGAGAAGTACAAGGCAGAAGAAGCTGAACATTGTGATAGCTGAACCGTTCCTCTAGCTGAACATATGCAGAACCAAAATGTCCCCATAAGAATGAGTAGGAAAACACCTCCCAAACTCCTGCGAGTCTAGAAAAAACAGTGTGATGGTTATGGCCAAAATATTTATATAGTGGGTAACAGGAGACAGTGCTGAACTTAGCGATGTCTTTTTTATTTCTGTAGAGTGAAAAATGAGGGTGCTAGAGTGAGAGACAAACCTGGTACCAGCTGCTCTCCTTTAGAATTTTAGGCCCAAATTAAAATTGTGGCTAATTAAAAGTGTAAGTCCTACATCTGAAATAAGATCATCCGCTGAAATCCAACAAGATTTCCTGAGATGTGGGATCTAAATCAAGCTGAGCATAATTTTTTCTCAGGTTTTTTCCAGCTGCTCTCCACTCTAGGGATCATGTGACCCACTCTAGGTCACGCAATACACACCCATTTTAAAATCTGATGACCAGCTAAAATACCTTAAAACTAGGGCTGTCAAACGATTAATTTTTTTTATCGCGATTAATCGCATTTTGTCCATAGTTAACTCGTGATAAATCGCAAATTAATCGCAATTTTTTGGCACATTTTTTTCTGTTCTAAATATATTCATGTATTTTTTTCATGTTCTTAATACTTTTAAGAAACTTCTCTTCTCCCAGAAGTTCACTTATGTACCTGTAATACAAGTGAAAAAGTACTTCAGTTAGGAACCTGATTCTGTCTGTCTGTCTGTCTGTCTCTCTCTCTCTCTCACACACACACACACACACTCTCTCTCTCTCTCTGTCACACACACACAATCACTAGCCCTTTTTACACAGCGTCTCCGCATTATCTCCGGAGCAGTGGTTCACCAATTCTCCGCCGATGGTGAACGAAGCCTCTGGATTATCCATTCACACTGGGATGGCTCACCAATAATGCAGCCATGATACTACCTCCAGAGGCGGATCAGCGCCGGAGAGAAATTTCCCCCCTCTCCGCATCAGAAACTTTCACACAGAGGAGGGTGCGGAGAATTGGCGCAGGATCCCCGTATGCAAACGGCAGTAGCCTCTTTCACACTGCCATTTGCATGCGTGTCGGTCTGCCAGTCTGATAACTGCACAGGTCCTTCACTCAACTAAATACAGAGAACTGTCCCACAAAGCAACGTTACAGGACTGAACAAAAGTAACGTAGTAACTTTAACTGTCTTTGGCAACTTATAAGAGGAAAACAAATACCACAGCTGTACATGGAGAAGCGTCTGTCCTCTTGTCCATCCTCCCGACTATTCCTCACATCTCTGCTCAAAAAACAGCGTCTGTCACCGGCAAAAAACTTTAACTCACCGAGTGTTTGTGACGAAAATAAATCACCATGACCGTCAGCTCTCCGGACCGAGACTTCAGGGAACTTTCCCCCAGAAACAGCCTCTGTCCCCGCGAGTGACAGAGTCAGACAACGTCCAGTTTACTGATGGTGATTATGTATTATTATGTAATTTAGCGCGAAAAACTTAACTCCGTCACTTTCCAGAACGTTTGGTGGGTCAGGATCTCAATCACTACACATTATAACACCATCCACTTCAATGGTAACTCACTTCATGTTGACAGTACGTGCAGATAACTTTTGTCCTATCGACAGAACCATCTGGCAGTGTTTTGAAAGTGAATTTGCCGTTCATAAGTCCTTTCTCCATTTCCTTTCACTTTCGCTTTTCAGTCCACTGTGTTTTTCCCGAACTGCCAACCCTGCTTCTTCTTCTTCTGATTCCCTTTCTTATTCTTCTGCCACTGTCTGGATCAAGACTGCCAACGGCCGTAAATCATACAATGCGCGTTTCTTTTTTTTTATACCGAGCGTTAATCGCGCGTTAAAAAAACATAACGGCGTTAAGAGGATGTTGCGTTAACTCATTATTAATGCGTTAACTTTGACAGCCCTACTTAAAACTAAAACTGTGATGATTTCAAAACCGTAAAAGATTTTTAAAAACTCAATACATACTGAATAGTTCAGTCTTGTAACTTTTCAAAAGTTGAAATTTTAATGTCCTTGAGTTTTAAAGTCTGGCTGTTTTGAAGAGAATTCTAAGATTTGAAAAAGCTGAAAAGTCAGAGAGCTGAACACTTTCATAGTCGGACGGTTTCTGTAGTTGAACATATGCTGAAGTAGTAGCAGAACGAAATTTGAAAAAATCCCCATAAGGATGAATGGGAAAAACTTTGCAGAAAAAGCTGAATATTTTGTGCTTGCAACATTAATTAGTGGGCAGCCATGTTGTTTAGATGTGAATCACAGAATGTGATTTTGAATGTAAACATTTAGAACAACAGTAGAAGAAATGGAACTGTCCGGATGAAAAAGCAAAAAATCAAAGCAAAATGGAACCTTCAATCATCAAAGCGAAGATTCCATGATGTATGTGAGAAGGGATTCTTCAGACTGTCCCATCATTTTATACGTTCAATCGTCTCAACAGGTCACACAGCTGATGAAGAGGGCAAGTAAAGCGAACAATCAACAGGCAGATCACTGATACGGACGACATCCATTCATCGGACGACATCTATCCATCAGGCGACATCTGTCCATCAGGCAACATATGTCCATCAGAAGACATCGATCCATCAGAAGACATCTGTCCATCAGAAGACATCTATTCATCAGAGCATTACTCTGAGAAAAAGCCAGCGAAAAAAAATGCTGTCTGTGAGGAACTCAAAAGGTATCCAGAGGACCTCAAAGCAGCGGCTCAGAGACAGTTCTCGTGAGAGGCTGTCCAACAGGTGCCGAGCACTTTCTCAAGAAAATTCAGAGCTGAAGAACAAGTTGGTTGAAGAGAAAACCAAATATGTCAGTCAGAAGAAATTGATAGTCCAACTTCGCCAAGAGTTGGCTCAGACAAGAGACAGTTGGAAAAAGACAAAAGGCTGAATAAGATGGACAATAACAAGCCTCAAAAGTACAGTGTACAAAGTACAAAGTACAGTGATCCGACAGGTGATGCCAACCAGGTGAGAAACAACGCAAAGAAGAAGAAGAAGACAGACCTTCAAGAAGATTTTATGGAAGTTTCCCATATAATCAACAAAGATGAGTCGGGAGCTGAGTTCCAGGTGGACAAGGACAGGATCAAGCTCCTCCAAGATGAACTGGAGTTGTTGAAAGCTTCAAATAACGAGATCACCTTAAGGTACGAAACTGATGTCATCAATGCCAGACACCAGGTTGACAACCTTCTGCATGAGCTTGAATTTGGAGTCCAGCAGCACAAACGCCTTCAAAAGATATACAAGGAGTTGCTCAGCCAAAAGGACAATTTCCCCGCTGAGCTCCATGCAGAGAAAGAAAAGAACCGTCTTCTCCAAGAAGAACTACAGAGACAACATGAGATCAGCCAAAGGTATGAAAACGACATCATCACTGTCGGACAGCAGGCTTACAATGCTCAGCTCCAACTTGAGAATATCAGCGTCTCACAGCTTGAGATCAGCCAAAGATACCAAACTGATGTCATCGCTGTCAGACAACAGGCCAACACGCTTCAGCATGAGCTTGAAAAGGAAGTCAAGTCTCACGCAGACACAGTGTTGGTGGGCTCGCACGTGATCAACAACTTGAGGGTTGAGCTGGACACCCTTTGTCAAAAGATGGCAAAGGAGATCAATGTCCAGCAGCAAGAGACCACAGGTGATGTGAGAGCCAGTCGTGAGGAGAAGGGCGAGGAAGAGCCAATGGAGTGCGAGGATGAGCCAGTGGAGCAGCAATAATCGCTCCCTGAAGTCCACCAATAACGCACTGGCCCCTGAACTCCCAGAGAGAGATCAAGTCCCTGAGGAGACTGGGTCGTGGGTTTCCCCCGGGTACTCCGGTTCCCACAAAACAAACAATACAAATTGAAAATAAATTTGGAAATTAATTTGGAAATACATTTGGAAATGAATTTGGAAATACATTTGGAAATAAATCTGAAAACAAATTTGAAAATAAAATTGAAAAACAAAAAATGAAAATGAAATTGAAAATCAGTTGTCTGCATTGATAGTTGTATTTTGTAGGATGTTGTATTTTTATGGTCACATTTTTAAAGAGGTGGCAGTTCATTTTAGGCACATGGTCAACAGGTGTGTGGAATATCCTGACCAACAGGAACATTATAACATTCACTAATAAAAACATATTGGCGACACGTTCTGAGAGCAATGCTAGCGGCTCTGTGAAGCTGTACTTAACAGCTGACCACCACCAATAATTGAATGTGTGGGAAACACTGGTTAATGTCAAAACCACAACAATCTGAGATGTTGTGCGTTTGTGTGTTATTGCTTGGTGGTTAAGTTAATAAGGTAATTTCCATGTTTGTGTTTACATTTTATTAGGTTTACAAAACCAAAAGAAATCCTGTCAGCTTCTAGGCTAATTTACTTGAGAGTGACAGTTTTTTATACACTAAGATGTCTCTTTTACCAGATGATAACCAATTTGAGTTTTGTGGGAATTAACGATTTATTCACTGCCACGTGAAGTGATTCCATATTTTATGAGCTGGTGGTAGAAGTGTTACAGACATAACTGTATGGCATTATTTAGCGTATATTTAACTACGTAGCCTACTTAATCACAGTAGAGATACAAAAATCAAGAAGAAATGACGAAGTAAACACAATCTGAGCAAGTCTACAACATCAGGAAGGACTGACGCTCCTTTTCTGAAATGCTATATGAAGTACGACGGTACAAAACAGTATCGCACGCGCCAGGCAACAGAGTCGGCTCAGTGGAATCAAGGAGTTAGCGAGGTTGTTGGTCAGCTAGAGTTTTTCAGCATCGTACTCACATAGCAGATTGAAAGATGAGCTATGAGCATCAGAGCATCTCTCTGTGGTTGCAGAAGATGGTGGAGTGGCACATCGAGTCTGTTGAGTGTTAATTTCAGGCTACTTGGTTACCTAATGTTAATTTTGAAAGTAAATGAACAACGCCCCCATCTTTTACTCTGTCTCAACCAACTTACCACACTCAGTAGACCGTCAACACTCTTCCACATTTCACACAACAAAACCAAAAGGCCATTCATCACTTCATCACGTCACTTTGAAAATATCCTGTATAGGTCAAGCAATCCATGAAGTCCCTGTACAGGAAATTGCCCTTGTGTATCTATCTACCCACCCACAGACACACACGCACACACACACACACACACACACGCTCTTTCACAACTAAATCGATCTACAGGCCTATCCACCGTAGAGCCAGTAGTGCAGTTGAATAGGGACTGCAAACCCTCATTAGGAGAAGTGTGTACTCGCAGAGCTGTGGTGTCTGAGTCTACAGGGACCTGATCTGGTGCCTGCGGACCTGGAAGGCGGAGATGGGTGGGCGTAAGACGGAGAGAGAGAGAGAGAGAGACAAAGAGAGAGAGAGAGAGAGAGAGAGAGAGAGAGAGAGAGAGAGAGAGAGAGAGAGTGGTGAGCAATGTAGGAGAAAAGGAGGTTAAGAAAGAAAAAGAGCAGAGGGTAAGAGAGGGTAACACTAATTACCTGATTGCTGAGGGTGGGATGGTGGTCAATGAACACATTGGCTGTTGAAATGTCTTTCTACACTGTGGGCCACCCGCTGACCAAATACTTTGTGCACATTTTCAAGAAGGAACTCCTAGACGTCATATTAAGACAGTTTCAGTCATGTTGGCATAGTGTTGGCTGTTTTGATTCAGACTGTGATATAACTTACTGAAATTAGAACAAGCCTTGGAGCTTTAAATTCCTCAGCGGCAGCAGTGCTGCTGTATAATTTTGCATTACTCACATTTTCCACTTGATGGCACCAGCTCAGAACACATATTACAGAAGATGAATATAGAGCTGTTATGCTGTTGTACAATATACAAAAATCTTGGGTTGACTAAATATAAAGCCCATTTTTAACTATCACAGTCATGCTCATGAACCAAGACACCAACACTGCAGGTTTTAGTTAATTTAGACTTTTCTTAATATATTTTTTCTCCTTGAGTGTACGCATCTTCCAGCATTTGATTCCAGCCCTCTGCTGTTTGAGTTTTCGGTCTCTGATCTGAAGTGTTGGTATTCATTCCTCCAACAGTTCTCCTCTGTTTCCAGTCTCTATGCAAAGCTAAGTTAAGAGGCTGCTGGCTGTATAGATTCATGTTTACCATACAAGCTTGAGAGTGGTGTTAATCTTATCTTATAACTTTAAGCAAAGAAATAAGCTGAACGTTCAAAATGTCAAACTATTCTTTTAAGAAAACATAATAAATGGAAAGGAAGCCAAAGGCATTCAGTACCGCTCTCTAACTGTGCGCATTAGACAGGGAAGAGTCACGCAGCATTCTCATAGCTATTTCCTTATTACAGGAAATGGGAAGGCTGTTCTTTTGGACAAATCTTAGAGGAAAACTGCACAAGTTTACTCAATACAGCTTACACACCATGAACTCACTGATGCGGAGGCTGTGAGAGAAACCTGTAGGGGTGTCACTACTCGTTTCGACCATGTGAAAAGATGTGACGCTGGAGCTTCCACTTCACTGCATCAGATAAGTGCACACTGGAGTGCAAGCCGTGAAGATGCTTTATTTGTTGGGGGCGGAGGCCGATGGTTGAAAGAATCTCCTGCTAAATGACATGTGATGTGCAGAGGACCACAGGGTAATATTAGACCAAATCCACTGTAAAAAAAAGGGCTATTAAGATAACGCTATTGCTACAACCAAATCACATTTGTATCATTATTATTCACACTATATTTATTATTGTAAGTAACACTTTTACAAACTAATGTAGCTGGATACAACAGCCTTGGCAGTGATCCTGCCTCTGTGAAGCACAGAGTTCAGTTTCTGTTAAGCAAATCATCATATGTTGTCACCATGCCACACATTTGCATCATTTACACCAAGCGACTAGTTTGGCATGTAAGAATTGATTCAGCACAGCTGCTCTGTTGCTGTGAGTGGTTCTGGCTCAGGTGTGTGTGAGCTGACCAATCAGAGAGGATTGCATTTTCAGGAGGGGGGTCTTAAAGAGCTGGAGTTGAAAGATAGTGTTTCAGAATAGGAGGAATACAGTGCTGCAACACTTGACAGTGTGAGAAAACTGATGTGTTTTCTGTGGACCAAAACATTTACACCTCTTCTAGGAACCCATAGTAATCTTTGTGCATGACAACATTCAAAATACTGCAACTATTCCGGTGCAATAATACATATTCAAACACATAGTACATTGTATTTATTTATTTTTGATTTCTAGATGATGAGATTTATCCTACTGTTGTCTTCCTATTTTTTGGCTGTATATGTGTGTTGACTGAGACTGTTTTGCGCCTGTGAGCTTTTATATTTGTGTCTTCTTCAACTGCACTGATCAGCAGTATAGTGATCCTTATTTCCTCAAAATTTACATTTTTGATTATATCAAGCTGTTATCTCACAGTCCTCCACCATGCCAGCTTCACTGTAATGGTTTGAAAAAAGTAAAAATGTGTTTATAAACAAAGCAGTCTAAGATGGTTCCTTGACGCAGACAGGCTGAGAGAAGCAGCTACCAGATCGCTGACAGGCAGGAGATGCCAGAGGAAGAGAGAGTGGACCAATTCTGGGCCATGTGAGAGAAAGACGAGTGGTTGGGCCAACTGGCAGTCCTCATGAAAGCAATTCTCTGCATCCCCCAAATGTCTCCTCAGAGAAAACCCTCAGAATGATTAAAAAATTGTCAGAGAAAATGGAAAGAGTGCAGACAATGGCAGCCTCTATTCTGTTTCATCCTGCAAAAGCCACCCTGGAAACAGTGGCTATGAATTCTGAGAGCTGCCAAGTCAGCTACCTGTAATTACAACTGTGTGAGTGAAAGACACCTGCATGAGAAAATATTGCAAACAACCTTTTAGATCCCCTTTTGTTTAAAGGAATGAATTCTGTTTGTATCCTGATGGCCCAGTTGCTGCTGCGCTCATTTTGGTAAAATAAAGTTTCAACAACATAGTTTCTGACCTTTGTAAAGATGTTTTTAGTAGCTATATAGGTCTAAATCATAAGCAGGTCAGAATCTCATGGGTCTGAGAATACACAGTCATACAAAGAGAGAGGCAGCACCTCTGAGAGCATTTACACCGTTTACTTTCAGATCTTTCTTTCACAGTCAGTCTTCTGTGCACACATGCACTGAAGCTTCATATGAAAGCTGTGTATTACAGTAACTGTCCTTGTCATGAACAGAGGAATGTGGGAAAAACAGCAAATAAAAACATTTCACTGTGACTGTCCTTCATATCCTGCTGTTGTTGAGTCATTATTAGCAGCTCTTCATTCCTCTGCAGAGGTAGTTTGAGTAGGAGTTTGAGCCGCTGCCTCCATAACAATAAATATTTCTGCCGAACTGTCAAAACTGTTGAACAATCACAGAAACAAACCTCCAGTTTTATACGGACACTTCAAACTTTTTCAGATACTAGTGAAATGTTGTTACACAGTGAAAACCCACACAATGTCATCTTACACCTTATTTTGTTGTATCAAACATCGTATGTTCTTAAATTACACATAACTCCTTATCAACTTGACAGAACCTGAGGTCTTTCAATTAACTCTCTTGTGTTGATGCAGGATCATCACTGCTGGACTTGTGACAGTGATGTAAGTCCCATTGATTATATAGATAACATAAACACTTAACTCTAAATACGATATCCTGATCTAACTTTTTTGCTCTTGATACAAATTCTGACGTCTCAACTCAGGATATCTACCAATAACGATAACAAAGCTGTTTCCAGTGCCTTGTCTTTGCTAAATTTCATATCTATGTAACTATGTGGAACTCATTGTTAATGTAACATGAGACCATTTACTGCAAAACTAATATTGTTTTAAGAGGAAATATGATGATTGCTATGATCCCTATTTTCTGATTGTCCCCAGGGAATATAACCCTTATCCTACCAACTTATTGAATTTATAATCAGTACAGGTTGTGTTATGATGTGTTATATTATGGTATGTCGGGACGTGCCTATGTTGCCACAGCCCTAAGATTTTTTTCCAAAATTAGGCCCTATGTTCCCACAGTTCCTTTTTCATAAATTTTTTTCAGATTTCATCCCCCTTTCTCCCAATTTGGTAACAAATTACACCCCTTACCCTTACCTAACCCAAAAAATCTTGTGGGATTAAATTGAAGGGATATGTAGGAACACAAGACCTAATTTTGAAAATGTCCTTAAAATGTGGGAACATGAGGCCTAATTTTCAGTGAAAAAAAAAATTCTCAGAAATGTGGGAACCCAGGGCGTTGGGACCATTGGGATGACCCCGGTACGTCATGTTATGTTATGTTATGAACACCTGTGTACTGTTATGTTGTGTGCTGCTATGTAATTTATTTTTAGGTTGTGTTATATTATGTTACATCATGTTATGTGTACTGTTTTTACTTTCATGAGTCGTTATGTAACATTACATAACGTTATATGTTACGGGTAGCAGTGTGTTATATTATAATACTTCATGTTATGATATGCTATCTTATGTTAGGTTACGTCACGTTACGTGACGGTGTGTTTTATTATAATACGTCATGTTGTATTATGTTATCTTACATTACATAACATAATGTTACAGTAGGGTGACCACGTGTTATATTTTGATAGGTCTTATTGTATTATGCTATCTTACGCTACATTACTTTATGTTACGGTAGAGTGACCGTGTGTTATATTATGATACGTCATGTTGTATTAAGCTATCTTGCGTTACATAACGTTACGTTGTGGTAGGGTAATACGGTGTTATACTATGATATGTCATGTTATGTTATGCTATCTTATGCTATGTTATGTTACGTTATGGTAGGGTAACACTGTGTTATACTACATTGTCACGCTATGTTATGCTATCTTACATTACGTTACGTTAGGGTAACGCCGTGTTATACGATGATATGTCATATTGTATTATGCTATCTTACATTACATAACATAATGTTACAGTAGGGTGTCCACGTGTTATATTTTGATACGTCTTATTGTATTATGCTATCTTACGTTACATTACATAATGTTACGGTAGGTAGGGTGACGGCGTGTTATATTATGATACGTCATGTTGTATTATGCTATCTTACGCTACATTACTTTATGTTACGGTAGAGTGACCGTGTGTTATATTATGATACGTCATGTTGTATTATGCTATCTTGCGTTACATAACGTTACGTTGTGGTAGGGTAATACGGTGTTATACTATGATATGTCATGTTATGTTATGCTATCTTATGCTATGTTATGTTACGTTATGGTAGGGTAACGCTGTGTTATACTACAATGTCACGCTATGTTATGCTATCTTACATTACGTTACGGTAGGGTAACGCCGTGTTATACGATGATATGTCATGTTATGTTATGCTATCTTACATTACGTTACATCATGGTAGAGAAACGCCATGTTATATTATGCTCTGTCATGTTGTGTTATGTACTGTTATCTTATGGTGGGGTAACAGCATGTTATATTATATGTCATGTTATGTCATGTAATGTACTGTTATGTGTTGTTATGTTATGTAGGATTTGTCATGTTACATGATGTTAAGTTTTGTTGAACTGTGAATATGGAAAATGAATAAACAGAATAAAAAAAAAAAGGTGTTGCTACCAATACCATTTGATACCACTGATAACTGACAGTTGGACCGGTGCATCCCTGAATAACTCACTAACTTTACTACTAAAGTTCTTATCCTCAACGCCTTCAGTCCAAAGGTGTATAAATAAAGACATTTACACAACTGCTTTAAAACAATTACATTTTTGTTACCGAGTGCAGTTAGAAATGCTCACTTCCGTTCTTTTCCCTGTCAACTCTTGATAATAACTGTTATAAACTGGTAGGCAAGACACATATGAACTTTGATTGCATTTCCATGGAGTAATAATCATAAATTTTCATCCTTTAGCTGTGGAACTCTACTGCACTTGGTAATCAAAATGTCAGGGCTTCCCCACAATGACCAAGCTGCTGCAGGAAAGTATGAATAAATCCTTTAACCCTGAAACAAGCGGATGAAGTTCCAGCTTAAAGTGAGGACATGTCAAAAACATACTCACTCCTTGGCTGTAAAACACACACTCCACATGTAAACACACAAATTCAGGCAGGTTGAGCTGGGAGCAAAGGTAATGTTTTGCATGGGTAGGTGGGCAGTGGAGCGTTTTGGAGTCCGTCCATCGGAGAGACGAGGGCACAACATGCAGCAACATCCCGACAGACATGGCTTCACCAGGTCAGCAGAGAAGTAAGAGAAAGACTGCTGTAAACCTGGCTCAGACCGGAGTCAAGGTGAGACGCCGGAAAGTTGCTGATGACTTACAGCAGGTGTAGAGGAAGTAGGGGAAGCAGTACTTCACTGCCCCAGCACGTTGTGCTTTTCAACCTTTGAGAAGTGATTACAGGATTTACTTTGGACGTCAAGCTGAGAAGGTGAAAAGACTCCGTAGAACAAAACCTGAAGTGATAACTTAGAGAGAGAGAAAGAGGAGGGACGGCACATTTTGAGGAAGACCGAACGACACACATGTTGACAACGACAGTTCCCCCCAAAACAAGCTGAAACTGAGCCAAAGACCATGAAGGGAAAACAAGTTTTAAAAATTTAAATGCATTCATATATTGGCAGCTCTGTTGAAAGAGTGTCCCCAGATGACAGGAAATGAGGAAAAAAAGAGGAAAAGCAAGAAAAAGGGAGAAGCTCTACCGATTTGAGGCATAAGAAATAGTGAACAGACAAGTTGTAATGTTGAACAGCTTCTCCGTCCCCCTATGGATTTTTCCACATTCTTTTGAGATCTGAATTCCCTTTAATGTAATCTAAGGACATTTTCCCCTCCAAAAGTACGGTTACATTGAAAAAGTTACACAAGTTGTTTTGAGTCTTAACTGTTGCCAAAAATATTTCTTCTCCCTAGCAAGCAACAATCCTCCAGCCACAGTAAACCACACCATCATTTATCCAAACTTGAAGAAGACTTCCAGCGATCATGAATGAGTGATGATCTCTCAGCCGTTCTGACACTGACTTAAAAAATCACACGCCTGATCTTTTGGGAGATATTTTTCTTCACTCATGAAGGATATTTTTTTCCACACTTGCAAAGTTATAATGCCCTTTTAAAACTGACAACACCATTAAAAACTTTTTTGTGATGCCACCAAAACACATTTTCTGCACTTCACTGTGCAATCAGGGAATTGACACCATGCTGAGACCTGCACAATGCATTCTGAACTATATATGTGCAGTTTACAACAGAGCCAGTTTTCATCAGACAAAAAGAAATCAAGCAGCTCACTAAAGATGTACAGTATATCTACATGTGTTGTTGTGTTATGACCTTTAGTGTCTGTAGTAGTTATTACAGCTGCAGGGGAGAACCTGAGCAGAGATGGTATTAGTAGGTTGATGGGCGTGGTGGATGAAACAAAAAAGGAGGCTTAGTACATAGTGAAGTAACGTCACACATAAGATATTTAGGTAACGTAGGTACGTTTGTAATGTAAGTAACAGAAGCATTGATTCAAACCCAAACCCAAACCATGATGTTTTCTTAACCCTAACCAAGTAGGCTTCTTGCCAGAACCTGATCACGCTGCAACAGCACAAGCAGTAAACAGTAATCAGTTTGGTGTTGTACTGCAACAGCCACTTTGTTTTGAGGACACCATAATGTGCACAGATTTTCCACTTGTAATTTGTAAAATACTTGAAAAATTGTTCCATTGTTTCCAAAACAGGCAGAAAAAAGCAGTCCTCTCATTTTTTGCATGTGTCACTAGCAGATTTTATTAGCTGTAGCTAGCCATCTAATTGAGCTAATGCTAGCTCTATAAGTTAGTCGAAGAAAGTCTATGGGTCGCTTGTTTCCAGTTGATTTGTTTAAAATTGCCTATGCACTGGATGACGTACATGATATCATGCTAAAAGTCAAAGCTAAAGTTAACATATCCCATGCAAAAAGTGAGCATCCTCGCCAGCTGATGATCCACGTTAAGGATGATATATAAATAAAGAAACAGCATTACTCTTGCAAAGAAGTCTAACATTAGTTTGTACTAGTATTTAATTATGATATAGGTTGAGCTTTAATTTTTTCTTTAATCATGCTAAACCTGTTCGCCTGGTTACTTTACATACCCAGACAAGCAAGTCAGAGATTAGATGTATGCTTCATTGTTTGTGATTTCAAACTGTATGTTTTACTTTTATAGACATTTTAAAGACAAACTACACCTTTATTGGGCAGTTAGAGATACCAGGCAATTAGGGAGAGAGATTCAACAGAGGTTGCTGGCTGGAGTCACTCATGGTCAGCAGTTTAACCCCTAAACCACAGCCTGGCCCATATCATTTCTAACATTATAAAAGGCTTTTAGGATGAAAACTGTGTGTTTGGAAAACAAAATCCAATCCGGAAAAAAAGATGACTGTGATAATGTCCTCAAAGACAGAGGCGCTAACGTTAGCCTAGGTTATAGTCTGATGTAGCATCCAGGACTGAACTACAGCAGATGGGCTCACGTGAAAGGACCTATTTTCTCTGACGTGACTTATAACCTTACATAATGTAGTTAGCTAATAGTAATTACAGCTATTATGGTATTTTGTTACTTGTGCTAGTTCTGCCAAGCGGCTAAAGTATCACCATTTCCAGTGGGACCTCCACAGGAAACTCATAGATAACTGCTGTTAGCCAGGCAAGCTAACATGTGGCCTACAGCTAACATCACAGCTGATAAGCATCATGTTAAACTAATTCCTTAAACTTCTGCACATTTTTTCTGTTTCTGGTTTTGGCAAGGCTGAATAAAAAAGACACAATCATCTGTAGTCTTGAGCGTATCGTTGTCAGCACCATGTGCACTGTTTCCACATTTCGAGAAATCCAAAGCTTGCAGTCCCTAGTTGCGCTTGTGAATATGTGACTGAATGACTGTTGTCCAGGGAAGAGATTTTTCAGTTTAGTCAGTGTTAAATCGGTTGAACTGTGGCTTGAGTCGATGGAATTAGCTGCTGGGTCCACAGAAACTTTGGATTTATTCTCAGATGCGAGCAAAGTCCCGGAGCCCTACAGGGAGCCGAGCCCTGCACTGTAGAGTTGACTTTACTGATGAGCTGAAACAAGGAGCCCTGAGCAACCAAGTGACAGCACAACGAGCAAAAGACATGAAGGCACACAGAAAAATAACAGAGAGCTGGGTCAAGAGAATGAGAGGGGGAGGACACAAACAGAATTAGATAGAGACACACAAAGAAACAGACCCGAGGGGATGGATACATACATAATAAAGAAAGTAAGTATTGCATAGATTCTATGCTCTCCACGTGTTTTCGTGTGTGTTTTTTTCCCATTATTCTTCACTTTTTCATTCTGGCAATAGCAGCATCTCCTGTTGCTCTGTGTCACACCTTTTTTCATACATTTCTGATTATCAGCGTTGTAACCTATGATCGTGCACATTTCGTGTCCCCGAATTTGCTCCATTCTGATTTACACAGCTTCTTTCTTTGCCGTGGCCTTTTGCTATTTGCTGCTGCAACTTGTCATTCCCCGCCTCACCAACCCAGATCATGAAAGATTGATCTTATCACAGAGAGACAGAGGGGAAGGAAAACACAGAGAGAGAGAGAGAATCGGAGAGTGGGGAGTGTACAGGGCACAGAGCTGCAGTATCTCTGACTGTGCTTTGCTGCTGTCAAGTGTTGTTGTTTTAATTGGAGCCAAACTCAGCTCAACGCGGCAGTCAGTTCCTCTCAACCTGACCCCAAAACAATAGATACTCACCCACCGACCCACACACACACGCACACACCAGGGGGACAGATTCACAGAATGATGAGACTAAGACAGTTTAAAAAGACAGAGAAATGCAATGCAAAAGAAAGAATGACTGGGAACTAAGGAGGAATTCTTGTCCGCTAGATATCAATACCAGCATGTTGACAATATGAAGTTTATTTTGTCGACACTCCAGTCCTAATCCGCCATAGTCACACGGTGGCCATTTTCTTCTGACATCACAATCAGGGTGGAAACCTTTAATGTCGTACATGCTGTTTTCCAGGTCCAATAAAAGTAGCATATCTGACAAACTGTGCTGCTGCTCACAGCTGCCTGATTGATCAGCAACTGAAAAGACAATGGAAAGCGAAAAATCAACAGAGACATTGGGCCGTATTTCAAGGTAAAACAACACATATCTGATAATGTGTTAGCTTAACGTTAACATTAGCATTCAACCACTTCCTAGCTAAAAGCTTCTGTTGGACAGTGTTACGTTGTAAGATAAGAAGAGTGACAGTTAATTCTAAAATATCAATGGACATCTTGGAAACATTTATTTAAACCTGGAATTGAAACGTATGGGATCGAACTTTGGACTTAAATGCTAACGTTAGCAAATGGCTTATACCATGAAATATGGCCGTTTTTCCAACTTTTCAGTTGCTGAACAATCAGGAAGTTGTGAAATAACAATTTGTACTTATAATTTGATTCCCAATGTTTACACACTGCAAGAACAGCCTGAGCCGGACATTAGAGGAAAATGGCGGCTGTGTGAATACGGTCTATTGCTGTAAATGTCCAACAGCACTGATAATGAAAATCTAAAATTAACATCACCATCTGATTCACTGGTCTTTAACACTGGAGTGCAAAAGTGTCCGAATATTCTGCATGATTATCATCTTTAATCTCCAGTCCTCCGCTGCAAGAGGCGATGGGACTCATTTAGCCTCTAAAACAACGTTGATTATGTGCTTGAATGCCTTGGCATTGTTGTTCCTCATTCAGCAATCACAAGAGACAGTCGGACTGAAGTGATTTAAGCCCCAGCGAATGGGATCGAATTGTGCATTGTGGCACTGAAGGAGAGGCAGGCCAACAAACTGCAAAGCTCAGTGTAATAAATTAATTCGGCTGCTCGCTGGTGCCAGATGTATTGCCAAGTGTGGCTGATTAAAAGGTGGGACCTGCATAGGGAATCAGGACAATGGCGCTTTGTAAATCTAAATGTAAATCTAATCCGACGTAGCGTTAAATAAAAGAGACCGCCTCAAATGGAAAAAAAAAAAATGTGCGGAAGAAATGTGGAGGGCGTTTTCTTTTATGGGCAGGCGTGTCAACAGTTATCGAACTTTTAACGAGTGTTCTGTAATCGTACAGGAAATACTCCCCTTGAGATGATGTTTAACTGTATTTTTCGGGGTATTTCTCAGATGTGCAGTGCTCCAAATAATATTCTCGACGCGGGATTGATTTTGACATTTTCCCACTTATGCATTCAGCTAAAGCTACAGAGTATTTCTCTTTAAGATCCCCGTTTCTGACACTTCTCGCAATGATGTTTGACATACCTTATGCAAACTCAGTGGAACGAGCAGAAGTGATAGCGACTGCACCGTCTTCCTGGCGACAGAAAATGAAAATAAAGAAAACAATGTGCCCCCCCAATTCTGAATCTCAAGACAAATCTGGTAAGCCGTTTCTTTGAAGCTGCTGTTAGCGGACACGTTAGTTTCTCTACCTCCCCTTGGGTACGTCTCTTCCAATATGAGTATGTTAAAGGTTGAAAACAGTGAGTCTACAAAGATGCCCTTTTTCTTTGATTGTGACAGGCAGACACCAAAGGCAGGTGTGTCTACTGTACAGTTAATGTTAACGATAGCTGAACTGTCTTCCAAAAAAGGAAAACAATCACTACAAATGCAGGAAGCACTCGTTTCCCTTGCACAACATTTGAGAGGTGATCAAGGGGATAACAAATATATGGCAAAAATGTATATTTTGTCGCTATCATGTCATAATTCTGACAAGTTTGTGAAAAAATGTCTTGCAAGATTTTCAACTTATGTTGACATCAGGGTTAAGCAAAGTCATTTTTATATTTTGACACTTCAGTCTTAAATGCTGCGCTATTCCTGTGATTAAAGTCATTATCTGTCATTAAAGCTGCATGTTAACTCATAAAAATAATATCATATACCCCGTTAATAAGTAATTTAATGATGAATGTGTAAAGACGCCTTTTGTCGTGTGCTGTCATGAGTTGTATGTGCCGCTGGAGTCCAGATGAGAAGCTGAGTTCTCTACAAAATATGTAAAATATGAAATAAATTCTTGCTGGGTCTAAAGCCTTTTTCCCACCGAGGGAAAACAATTCAGACGGACCTCCACGTCAGGTGATTTCAACTATTAGTTCAGGATTTTGTATTGACAATCTGTATTTCTTCGTCATGCTTAACACACGACAACTTCAAGGATGCGTTACTATGAAAGTGAATATCATGTTTTGAGAAGAAGAAATTGAGAAGTTGAAATCGATGCAGGTTTGTAAAATGTTACGTGTGTATTTTGGACGGATTATCACTCAATGCAACTTTACATCACATGTGCTAGCATAACTATTATGTTGCATATAAAAAAATGTCTTTAACACAGGTGTGTTATGAATTTATCGGCATTACAATGTACATTTAATCTATTTTGTCAAACTTTTTAGCAAGTCTGGTAGTTCTGTGATTGAGGTGCAACCTGAATATAATTTTAACATGTTTCTTGTGAGATGTTTTGCAGTAGACCTGTTGATTCCCCAGGTCGATAACATGCTTAGAGATCTTCCAGATTTGTTTTTAACTTTTTTGCATCATTTAATGCTTTAAATCTAGCATTTACAAACTTTTATTAGTTTATGGCGTTGATATGGCACCGTGCTAGCCAACACATCTAGCAGACCTGGAGCTACATTCCGCTCTCATTTAGTCATGGCGATTATAGCAGCCTGATGTCTCTGTGTCACTTAGCGTCTCTTTAGCTGCTAAATGCTCCGATTTCTTCGCCAAATAGTTGCTGACTTTCTTTGTTTGCTGTTGTCGTGAGTCAGGGAATAATTCTCTGTTGTCCTCTTTAATTTCATGGCTGCATCCTACATGGTGTTTAGGTCTTGGCGCCTAACTAAAAAAGAACTTGACATTTGTTTTTAAATGTATTTCTCAAATGCAAATTGAAATCTTTAGTGACAGAAATGTGTTAAGCCAAACGATGCATTTACTGAATACATTCCACACAACAAAAGAAAGGGAAGGCAGAAGAGTTTTGTTCTGTATGGTAATGGGAGCCGGCTGCTGGAGAAACAAATAATGTGTTCTCATGTTTTTTAAGTCTTGAGCCAATTTACTTTCACCTTGAGCACAACTTAAATACGAAGAGTTGAGCCACGTTGGCGAGCCGCCGTTGTAGCTCAACCCGGCAGTCAGCCTGAAAAGAGACATCTAATCAGCAAGAGTAATAGATCTGTGGATGTGTGCAGCCGTGAGTGTTTTCCCAATATGTGTGGGTCTTCACTTGATATGTTATGGATTTGACCTGCGACTTGTAAGAAACGAAACCATTCTGTGCGTACCCCGTTCGGCTTCTCCCCCCGATACCATGTGTTTGTTCTGTCGATTGTTTGGCTCTTTAAAAATAAAAGAGCCGCCTGACTGATTCGCCGTAGGAAACAGGTTAGTTATTGTGGAGAGGGGAACATAAAAGCTTCAGATGACGCAGATTAATGGCGGTAATTGAGTGGAAAAAATTGCGGCTCCTGCAACTGACGAGAGGTGTAGCGGCGCGGAGGCAGATTAGTTCAGAGCGACACCGGGAGAGCAGTGATGGAGAGTGACGGGATCCAATCATAATCACTGACTGATTGTTCGCTAATGATTTATGTTGTGTGGGCCGGACCAGAATGAGAGCATTGTGTGTTTGCTCAAATTAAAAAAAGAGAGAATGTGGGAAGAGTGTTTTACTTGGATGAGGGATATATACATTTAATATTCAACACACACAGGATTACCGGAGAAAAAAAAAAGTGCAATTAAGTCTTTTCGTATTTTTCTGTGTGTTCTGACTCATATAGAAATAAGAATTGTTAAGCCATTTTTCGCAGAAAGCAATTTAATGTGAGCATCCAGTACAATTTGAGTCAATTTCAGCTAATGTTTCCATTACCAGCCCTCTGTTTGTGTCGGCGTTAGTCACAATAACTGTCGCAGTAAAGCAGCGGTGCGATTACATTCACAACACCCTGAACTTATTCTGTTTATTTCTTTTTCTTTTCGTTATTATGAGGTTGTCTATCCAGCAGGGTACACAAAAGCAAGATGTCCAATTTCAACCCCGGTGCCTCTGAGGCTGTGTGATTGACTCTTTTTTTTTTTTTGCCTTGAGACAACTGTTGTTTTGAGAACTCAATCCGAACAATGTAATATTCTTCAACAAGGGTGACGATTCAGTCAAAAGATTTCCTTGTTCAGATCTTAAACAACTGTACACACATGAAAGCAAACTGCTCTGTGAGGCTCCACAATGTGATCTCATGAGTGTGTTTACTTATTATGCCACTTTTAAGAACATTTTGCCTGTATTCTAAGATTTGCGCGCCATTTAATGCGATCTGGACTTCAGGAGTTTTGGTTGCTGAGGTAGTCGTTGTGGTGTTCGTCTTACAGTATTGGATGCTGTGAGACCAAATTAATCATTTTGACCTGGACATCAGCTGAAACAAAGGCAGGTAGACATCCACCAACATCAAAATGTTTTCCCCCTCCATGAATGTTTTACAGCGGTGTGCATACAATAAGAAGAAGCCAGAAAATATTTTTTTTTTATCAAATTCTGTGCAAATCTTTATGGCGAAAATCCATGCTAGGTTTGAAAAGGCTTTTAGTTTGGGGACCAGACTAGTGGGCCGACCAACAAGCCATTACCGAAGCTCAACTGCTAGCACTGCTAAAGTGGAGGTCACTCGTTCACTCAGGTCAACCACTCCAATCATCCTGGAGGCTGGAAGGCTGCGTCCTTCCATCTCTCAAAAACTGACGTCTTTTGTTTCCTTAAGCAGAGCACGAGAGCGACGAGAATGTGCTGCTGGCGTCCACTCAGCAGAGCTTTAATGGAGAAATAAAAGTTAACATATGGGAAGGGACGTTCCCGGACTGACACTCCCTGATTAATCGCGGCTGATTTCGGGTCAGGTCAGAAACAGAGTGAGCGGCCTGTTGTACCTGATGACTGACTGGTTTACTGACTGGGGACGAGGTACTTTACTTCCAAGGAGTTAATTTAAAAGAGCGCACACAAACATGCACTACCTTTAATGCAACCCCCCTCTCCTGCCTCTGTGATAAGACCTGCATTATTACACACACACACACACACACACACACACACAATCAAGCCGGAGTAATTATGGATGTGTCCAATCACCATGAATTTTCTTAAGTTTAATTAATTTCGTGCAGTAGGTCCCGGCTCTATCTATCCATCAGGTTTTTATGTGCTGTCTGCCTCCGGCCCACCTCTCCATCTACTATCATTTCCCCTTTAAAGCAGATATATTGATTGGGGCTCGTCGTCGTTTTATGAAGTAGTCTGGAGTGCTTGTCTCTATTTTTCTTTCTTTTACGCCGCCGTTGTCCTGGCGCTGAAAGTAATGGTATTTGACTCGATGCCGCGGCGGTAAAAACAGATGCCCCCTCGATATTATCTTTAAGATTTGGCCTTTAATGGCATTTCTCTTTTTTTGACAGAGGCGGGCATTATTTAAGAAGGAGATAAGTGCGGCGAGATCTGAATCGGATTCCACGTCAAGTCGTGACAAATGAGGTCCTGAAAAGGTGCCGAGTGGATGCTCTACGGACAGCAGTTATATTTTTAATTTCCTTTGTTATATTACCCCTGACAGTCGAGGCAGCGTGTGCTGTTGACGCGGGAAAGAGAAGAGAATTAGTGGCACAAAACGGTGGATTTCCCGCCAGAGTGGTGGGAGGAGGGATGAAGAGTTAGACAGACAGATAGATGGATAGATAGACAGATAGAGAGGGAGAGCTCTTCCTCAGGAGGCCTCCAGTTTAATTGAGTTTATGAAGCAGTGGACGGAGGAGATTGATGGAGGACATCCATCTAATAGCACCATGATGCCTGTGGAACTCTTCCTTCCTCGCTCTGCATCTTTCACCTGCTCTTTCCTTCCCTTTATTCCCTCCCTATTCGTCTCACTTACTGTCCTGCTTCCCTCTAAATTTTACCCACTCTACACTCTCACACACTCTTTACAGTTATACTTGTATAGCCATATTCATCACATCCATCCCCACTTTACAGACTCCATCGCCTAAATCTATTCCTCGTTTCCTCCTTCCCTCCCGATTCTCTGTCATCTCTTCATTTTCATCATAACCTCTCTCTTCTTTTGACACGCTTATATCTGTACTGTTGCCAGCGTTGAATGCAGCGCATGTGTGTGTGTTTTTTTTTTCCGCGGAGAAAGTCGTTGCTTAACTTAAGTAAATATTTCGTACATATGCAGTACTGATGAAATACTCTGTACACTAGGTACAAGGGACTTTTCTAATGAGGCGTCGGGACATTTTTCCAGCCATCTTTGTGGCAACAAATCTTTATATGTCAAGCCCAAACTTGATCTTTTCTATACCATGTTTTTAACTCTTAATGTGATAGTTCTTTTGATGTAAGGCGGTATGGTTGACTCATCCCTAGTCAGTGTGTTACCTCTAGTAGATGATTGTGTGACCATGGGGAGAAGCAGAGCATTGGATTGCTGGGTGGCATAGGCGGCACAGACAGCCAGACGTATTTTAGTCACCTAAAAGAAGGCCCATCTAAAAACGATATATCCATTTAAGTGTACGCTATATTTTGTACTTTTGTGCCGCTTTTTGTACGGACTTTGTACAGTTCCAATGTCCCAAGGAAAAGTGCCGTCTGACGGCTAAGAAAGGCAAACCAATCTTAGAATATAACATTTGTTTAAACGGATACGTATTTTTATTTTAGGTGTGCCGGTCCAGTTCAGCAGTACAACGTTTTTCTGGTTGGGGCACGTTGACATGGCCCGGACTGGTTTCATTCAAGTGTTTAGAAGCCCGGAGAGGTCAAAGCATACTTTTGAAAAAAAAAAACATTTTCGTGTTTTGTGGTAGAATGCTGAAATTTGTATCCGTCCTTTCCGATCCATCATCTTAAGACCTCCCAGATTCATCGCGTGTCAGTGTAGGGCACTCTGATCAGGGGACTCACTAGCTGCTTTATCATCGTTCGTCATTTTTAATTTTCATCACGGGGGCTCAGAGCTGCTAACCCTCTTCAGCCCACCTTTGCAAATTCAGAACGAGAGGAGTTTAAAGCAGATCAAACTAAATCCACCTCAAGCCGCTCTAACGCTACAATACTACTTGATACATCTGTACTAATAATCTATTATGTAATTCAAAATGTCAGTAAAGGCCCAATTTTCTGTAAAACCAATACTTTTACTTTGGCTACTTTAAATACAAAGGACTGATGACAATTTTACACATTGTACTAAATGTACTCAAAGGAGCTCTGAAGTTGTTGTGAAAATGTCTCAATGAAACACACACAAACCTCTGAACGACCTTTGATCAAAATAGACTTTCAGCGAGAAGATTTGCTATATCTGTATAATCATTACAGATATTATTAATGCCTTTCACAGGATCGGATTCCAATTTATTCAGGTTGGATAGGTCATTAAGGAGGATGAATTGAAGGGTCTCACAGCCTGGGGAAAGAAAATGGAGTTAATTTTCGCCATTTTACAGTTATTCATCCTACGTTACGTCAACCACATGCAAACAGCTGTGTTCAAAAAACAAAAATAGAATTCAAAATACGTCATGTCTTTCTTTCGCTCTCTTACAAAACAAATGCAGACAGGGGCTGCCAGAATCAACTAAAATGAAATTTACTTGTAGCTTCTGTAACTAAGATTTTAAATGAATGACTCTTACTTATAATGTAATAGAGTATTTTTTACCCAAGTCAGTGTTCAGAATACCAACCTACAGTGTGTGGGGCTTTCACTGACAGCCAGCCAGACGTATGGGACTGCTCTATTATACAGCCTGCACACCCAGGACTTATACTGAAATATAGAAGCTTTGCGACACATGTCAGTGCCTTGTTATGATAGGAAAAAAAATCATGTCCATTACCTTGGCTGGAGTGTCTCGCAGTTATCAGCGTTACCCGGTAATAACGATGAGTAGTACTAGAGTGTCATTCGGCACAGTGCCACAAAGTTTTACACCCCTGAGTCCGTATATGTACCCACTCAGTATTTTACTGATAAACAGCGCATACTAAAATGTCATTTGCAGGCTGTAATAAAAATTTTACCCAATATTTATGTTCATACCGATGCACCAACAACTTCAACCCATTTTGTCGGCCTGTTACACTCCCGACTGTGTGTTGACAGCTGGCTGCAGACAGAGAGCTGACCAGATTGATGAAGCTGTCGCTGGCCAGTCCTGCAGAGTTGCAGATTTGCACGTGTGTGTGTGTGTGTGTGTGTGTGTGTGTGTGTGTACCCGCATGGGGGAAAATTTATTGATTGAAGATTAGAGAGGAAGAAAGAAAGAGAGCGATGTCTTTGGGATGCAGAGTGATGCGGGAGAGGGAAAATGATATGCTAATGAATGCATGTTGTATGAATAAAAGAGCAGAGAGTGGATATGTGTGTGAATATAGTGAACATCCAGTTTCAGTGTGCACCAGTGTGTGTCCTTCCTTCCATGCGCACATGAATGACAGTCTCCCTCTTCTCCTGATGATGCTCAGTGTCACTGTTACCCCCCTGATTATAATTCACAGACTGTAATGCCTCAGTGCTTCTTATTGATTCTTATTTAACCATTCCAGTTCTATAGAGCTTCTTTTTAATGATCAGCAGCTCATTAACTAATTAAGGCTTCTCATGCAGCGATGAACAGAATACTCGTAATTTTACAAAGTATTGAAGACCAGGATTCAAACCCATTTATAAACAGAAATCCACAGAAAATAAAAGGGAAAAAGGGAGAGAAGAGAGGAAGAAAACAGTCCTTATAATGAGGATACAAAATTATGTAAATGTGATATTACTAGGAGAAAAGCTGTTCTTATCTAGGTTATTAGAGTTATCTAACCGCAGAATTAGCATCAGTATCAATGGCCGCATAGAAAACGAACACACATACGAGGCATTCGGCTCTGCTTTTAAGTTGCACACTACTGCCTTTACAACTCTCAGGAAGATAGAAATAGACATTCAGATGAAAACCATGACAAGAAAGCTTTAGAAAGGTCAAACTAGACAAAGATCAAAATTACATTTATAGGAAAGACAGAACGGGAGTCTCCGGTGAGTGCCGACTTGAGTGAGAGGCACAACTCAACTGAAACACAAAAACAAACACTCTGGGTCTGCGATTTTGACCATGGGATCATTTGTGTGTAATTGCGTTACTTCTGCGCGTGTTTAATCACCCCAAATAGGGCTGTCAGTCACTGGGCAATTATGATGACCAAACAAACTCACAATTATGATATTATGGCGCTATTAATAAAAAAAAATAATAAAAAAATGGAAAAAGAAATGGCATCAGTTGAATACACCTTTAACTCTCACTTTAATGTGTGTTTTGTCTCTTCATCTACAAATAAATGACACTTACATTCTGTAAGGAGGCGGAGAGCGAGTCTGTGACCATGACTATAAAAGTGAAAAAGTTACCAGATTAACTTTTAAATAGAAGCTCCACTGGGACTAACATCGGTGCTGGGTTATTCACACGATATTATCACATGTGTATTTTGGACAGTTATCGTAAATACCGGTATATCGTGATACCCCTGGTCCCAAACAGCTGGAACACCATGCAGCTTGTACATTAGCTGTAAGCTAGCAACCAAGCGCATGCCCCGAGTGTTTGTCTCTGTCTGAACTGAGTCGAGCCTCTCACTGACCTCAGCACTCACCCCGATCCTCGCCCGTCTTTTTCCCCCTCTCCTCTCTGAAATGTTACATTCAAGTACGTTTCCCCCTCCAGCGCCAGTCGGCTGTCAGCATTAAAGCGAAACTCTCGCCAAAAAGCAACCAAGGCTTTATTTGGGATTGAATATGAGTCAAACCTTAGTGTGAAAGCATAATTATGACGAAAGAGGCACTTTTAAGATTTACCATAGTTTCGGTTTTGGGCACATTAATTTTGAACGGGAGTGCATGGGGCAAGACATGCTAGCATCAAAATCGCTATTTTTAGGACACTAAGAAGCATCACTAGGGTCTCTAGTCATGAACAAGAGCATTGAGAACATTGTTTGTATACACAGAGTTTATGAAAACGAAGGTTTTTGAACTACTCACGTTAGCTGCTGCGCTCCTGCGCGTTGCCGTCATGGCAGGCAAAAGTGTCGATCCCCGAGTGCGACCTGACAGGCGCGCTTGAGGAGCGGTTCACCATTACTCTCCTGCCTGTCAGGTCGCACTCGGGGATCAACACTTTTTGTCTGGCATGACAGCGACGCGCAGGAGCGCAGCAGCTAACGTGAGTAGTTCAAAAACCTTTGTTTTCATAAACTCTGTGTATACAAACAATGTTCTCAATGCTCTTGTTCATGACTAGAGACCCTAGTGATGCTTCTTAGTGTCCTAAAAATAGCGATTTTGATGCTAGCATGTCTTGCCCCATGCACTCCCGTTCAAAATTAACGTGCCCAAAACCGAAACTACGGTAAATCTTAAAAGTGCCTCTTTCATCGTTATTATGCTTTCACACGAAGGTTTGACTCATATTCAATCCCAAATAAAGCCTTGGTTGCTTTTTGGCTAGAGTTTCGCTTTAAAGTACATTAACGCACACAATGGAGGTCATCTCCTGGGATTGCTGCCGCGGTCAGGCTGTTAAACAGGAGTGAAGATAAATCCGCTTTTAATTCCAAAGGTTAAAACGTAATCTCTGAGCTCTCTTAGCGTCTGTCAATAACTCACGTGTTGATAGAGGGATCCTTTACTCTGCATACAGGGCATTTTAACGCAAGATACAGCTGAAGCTTGGAATGTCATTAGTGCGGAGGTATTTGGTCATAAATCCAAGTATTGTAGAAGTTGAAAATCCTAACAGATGGTAGCGCTAGAGGACATTTCTTGGGAGGAATCGTCCTTTGATAACCACGAATGTCTATTAAATTCCACAGTAGCCCATCCAACATTTGTTGAGATATTCCTGTCTGGACCAAGCTGCTGGCATGACTGAAATATAAAAAGTAAGGCTCTGAGTGTGTATTAGACCAGCTCAGTCGACAGGCCACTGGTTTGAAATGATAGCCTTTGAAACCAGCATGCTTTTTCGCCCCTCCATGTCACTTAGCCCATCAAACCACCAGGCTCAGCACTTCTTTAGCTCTCCATGGCCCTGTTTCCAGCTGCTAACTCCCCAGTCAACCAGCGTATTAGCTGGATTAACCTCTGTGCTCACTTTGGTTGTCTGTCTCTCTCCTGCAGCACCAGACTCAAAGCTGTCCTCTGGTGCTTCCTGCCTCTGCCAGTCTCGCTCTCTTTCTCTTTTTCCACAGCTTATGTTACATTCTGTTAGTTCTGCGGCAAAACGAACAGCCCTCTCGCCTTCCCTCTGTCTGTGCTGCTGGAAATGTCATCTCCCTTTCTCTCAGATTTCTTTTGTCCTTGCTTTCTTCTGCTGGTATTATCTAGCTCACTCTCATTCTTGCAATCGTTCCCTTTTTGACAATATTTCTTCAGAGAGGGGATATTTCCTCCCTTTTCCCTCCCTCTCCCATCCTCCTCGGCCTTTTTGGAGTGTTTTTTTTTTTTCCATTTGATTCTCTGTCCTGTCATTATCGACAGCAGTGAGTGGCTTTGTGTGGCAGCTCCTGTCTTATCTGGTTCTGTCAGGTGCCGGTTAAAATCCATTCATTGCTAAGATGCACAAAGGTGGGCTGGTAAAATGCCAGCGCTGCCTCCACACCGAAATGGGAGGAATTTCTATTTTTTTTATCTGGACACGCTGTGTGATTCAAAATGTGTCTTGATTCTCTCTTCTTCTCTCTCAGTTTATCTTAATTTTTACTATCTACCTGCCTATCAACAGTGGAAGAAATTAATTGGGTTTGTTACTGTCGGCTGCTCCTCATCAAGATTGTCTTGAGTGTGAACAAAATATAACATATTTAGTTTCAGTTTTATGTTAAACTTTTTAGCAAACAGATTTATTTATGCATCCAACAGACATGGAGAAACATTATCATTCATTGCAAGTCCAATATTTATGCTCTCCCTTTTTTTGCTCTGTTTTGGTCTCCACCAACTTCGGGGAGAAATATCCGACAAATTGGACCATTTATAAATTCGGAGCAGTGGTGGACTCGTGTTGTTTGAGGGCCAAGGGGCGAAAAAATAAAGAGGGCGCCAGCAGGCAGAAGGTTTTGATACATGTATAGTGAAATAGTTACAAACCCTGGTTAGAAAAATGTTGTTACGATGTAAACATTAACCAGTGATTCGTAGCACTGTTGGAATATATACTGTTCGGTTATTCAAATCTTTTTATGTTAGTGTTTCAAGAACAGGCAAAGTCGTGACTAAACATAGCAACTTTTAGCAAACGTTGGACTGATGGGGGAACTGAACCAAATAATTAAACGCAAATGAGCAGATCAGAGTGAGCTGTTTGCGTGTTTATCGTTAGCTTACTGCTAGCTAGTAGCCTGTATTTCTGAAGCTAAGAAGCATATGGTTAGAGTAGAATGTCTCATCACTTCTCACTTCCTCCGTATATCTACAAGCTCTTGCACAAAAGGCAATTCATAGAGTGTCAGCTTGGATTTAAGAATGCGCCCTTATGTGTCATAACACCAAACAGTGAGCTAAAAGGTGCTGAAACGCTCCATTGAGCTGACAGGAACTACAGAACTAAGTGCTGATTCGGTTGGTTTGTGAATCTGAAAGGCACCAAGCAGTCATATGATGCTTTGCTAATATAGAAATATGAATTAGTGCTGCTTTAAAACCAATTAACTTTAAATTAACAACAGCTCCACCGTGTTCTTGATAGTATCTAAAAAGCCATTTACCCAGCTAATTAATTGTAATAACCTTCTCCCATACCTTTTGAAGTAGCTAGTGAGAAAGAGGAGGTTTTTTAAATCACAGATAAAATGACTGTGATGGCTGGATTCCATTTAGCTGCTTCAGTTTAAGGGTCCTGGTTGTTCATTAAGGGTGCACCAGGTCGTTTTGGGGAAGAACTTTTAATCAGAAGAAATTATGTTTATGACGGATTTTCTTTTATGCCTAAACAAACCACCATAAAGTACAGCACAGTTTCATACTGTTTTACTTATATTTGGCGGACGCTGCCACCTTTCTAGCTTCAAACAGTGTTCTGAGGACCTTATTTTCCTCTGAGAACAGCTTGTTCTCTTCTGTCTCTTCTGTCCCTTTGATAGAGAGGAGAATTTGGTTATAATATAAGGACTACCTGTGCTACTCTTATAATTTATAAAAGCTTGCAATAATTCATAAGTCAAAATGTGTGCTCCACACACAGAATCTTGCTTTTTTGCATAATCATTTGCTAAATTAACAATCGCGCCGCTGCAAATCTTCCTCTTGTGAACTTTAAGGTCGCTGAAATGTTTCGTTTTGCTGCTTGAATGCAGAGTTCCTGCTTCAGTATTAGTGTGGCGTCTGAATAAGTAATGGTAATGCATTATTCCAGTATCCTCTGACCTGAATAAGAACATTTATACACTGGTACTGAGCCCCGGGATGGCCGCCATGGGCGAGAGAGAGGAAGAGAGAGAGAGAGAGAGAGAGAGAATTATTGCGAACATGGTTTGTGGCATTTGGCTTTTTGCTCTCTGTGATGGATTTGGTCCAAACCCTTGAGACACACAAATGAACTGTGACATCTATGACAGCTGGAGATGATGCCCACTGCCATACACGCACACACACACACGCACACACACACACACACACACTGCCACACATAGCTGTGCGGTGCGTTGCATCCTTGGACAGCTGTTTTCAGTTTCCAAGACTAACTTTTAAAGGATTATATATTAATTTGGTATCTGATACAGCTGTAATGTGTGTTATTGTTGTTATTATGTCACAATTTTCCCTGCAATAATAAATAAATGTGGACAGCTATTACGACTGGTTTAGATAATTGCATGACCATCAGTGCGGGGCAAGGATTTTAGCATTACCAGAGGTTTATTCAGTGCCACTTGCATCTTTTCTTGCAAGCACTTTGGATTAAAATATGCAGAAATGCTGTGAATTTGTCTTTCAAGCCTCTGGGAGTAACAGCGGGGAAGCAGTGTGAACATGAAGAACGCTATGATAAAAAAATCCCATCCCGTCTTTCTTTAAGTCTCACATGCCTCCAGTGACATATATCCTGTTTTACCTCTCGGCTGCATTGTGTGTTAGTAGTATACGTGTTCCTGTGCATTTTGCAGTAAACATAACCGCGTTCAGCTGCAATTCACGTGTCATTTAACCCACACCTGTTTACACATTACTTACTTTCTGCACATTAGCTATGCTTATTTTGCTCCATTTCTTTCAGCTTCCACGTGCATAAAGAACACCATCTTTAATATTCATGCGAACACAATGTAAATACAACACAGTACTGTCAGGGGCCTAATTTTGTCTCCCCTCTCTGTACCGTAACATTTCTCCAGGTTGCAACAATGAACTGCCTAATTAACAGTAGGTCTTTATTGCAGGATAAATGGGCAATCATATTAGTGGTGTCAAAACCAATTAGCTCATTCATTTTAAAGGCGTTTAATTTAAGCTGCAGGTTGGAAATAAATGGAGTCAGATGACTGTGCAGACACACCTAACTGGATCAGTGTATTGATCCAGTTGGGCGGATGTTGCTGCACCAACTAATTGTAGCTACATTCTAATTAAATATGTTGGGCCGTCTTGATTATGATTCCTCTAAATGATGAAGTATTCACATTTACTCCTGCAGTAAATGTGGACCGTCTCTCTCACCACTTTCTGCTTAACTGAACAGGCTTTTTACTGCTCTTACTGCATTAAGATTGAGTTTTACTTCCATTGTGTGTGTGTGTGTGTGTGTGCTTGTGTGTGTGTATGTGTGTGTGAGCATGCGCAGAAGAGGTTTGGTCTTTTGACAGGCTGCAGGAAACAAGGTGGCGCAAAAGGTTTTACATGCTGTCGGATGACATCACACACTTGGGGGCTCTAAAACACACACTGCCAGCTCGCTCATAACCCACAGGACACGCATCCAGTCAAATCCCAGATGATGTCAGAACAAATTAGGCGGCAACACGCCTCTTTGGGAGATCCAGACTTTAGGCTGTGTGTGACAAAGACGCAAGGGGGGGAATGAGGAAAGAGGTAGGAAGAGGAGAGACATGTTGGTTTTCCCACGACTGAGTATGGCGAGCCCTTTAACACTTGATCAGTGGCGCTGAGGCCGAAGAATTCCAAGCAAGCATCCATCATGTCATTTTGACTTGTAGTAATTCTAAATCATGATATCCGCAACTCGATTCTCACCAGTTAAAATGTTAATTCCTCATATGTGGACCACTGATTTCTAGTCAATTCTGACCTTATAATTCTAGGTCGACGCATCTGTAATATAATTTTGACAACCTGCCATTCTGATAAATGAATAATCTAACCCAAAAATGAAAATGTGGTCACTATCTTCCATAGAGTTGGACCATGCCAGCCATTTCATGTATCCTTTTTTTACATTTTAAGACAAGACCCCAATCTATTTCAGTTGTTACAGAGAATTCTGCAACGCCGTTTAACCGCGAAGCTCCAGAAAGATTTCATCTGAATTTCCACCTGCATGGTGGTGAGTAGACAATAATGGACCCCTTCTGAAATTCCTTGAACTTTCTAAATGGTCAAAAATCACATTTTGACAACTGAAATCACTACTTGTCAGCCGTAGTTGAAAGTGAAAAGGGCCTGCCATCTATCCGTTTGGATACGTAGTGTGACAGGTTGAAGAAACTGGTGCTCTTTTTTTCCTGTGTTGTCAGATGATGCTATCACGCCATCATATTCTAACCCGCTGGTACATTTTACCCAGCTATTTACTAGATTTTTTTTTCACTTTCCCTCCTTTTGGTTTTGATGTGTGTTACTCACCAGTAAACCTGAAAGCGTACCGTCTGGCACATCAGGCTCGGGAACTTCCTAACTGGGTCAAATGAAAGTTTGAAGCAGATCTTTTGGGCTGCAGCTTGTAGGAGATGGCTGTCTCCTCACTAACAAGCTGCTGTGAATGTTGTCGTCACAACCGTTTAATTAAGAGCATTTTCGGGGGAACGTTTATTCTTGAATAATCCTCTACTTGTTATGTAACATTAGTATATGACAGCCAGCGGTTTTTCTTTTTTTTTGTGGTATATTACCCTGGTGCTGAACCCACTTTCCCCTCCCTTCTCCTTTCAGTTACATTTTTTTTTTGTAATTCCCTGGATGCTGCGTGACAAACCCCAGCGAGCCTGAAATTAATGAATTTCAGATGAAGGTTTGCTTGGGATCTGTGCTGTCGGATTTTATCCTGCATGACTGTTTTACATCAGTGAAAAAACTATTATTCCTGTACGCCGGAGGTGGCAGCCAATTGAGCAGATGCCCGCCCTAGATCCTACAACAGCCAGTGAGTGATCATGTAGACAAGTGACCCACTTTTTTTTTCTTTTTCCTCTCTCCTGAGCCACTTACATACCCGCCTCCAGATCATTAATGCATCACGTAGCCAATGAGATTTAAAAACCAGTAATATTAAGTTTTAAAAGCCCTAAACTTTATGCGTTTGGCTCTTTGAATCTGAATCTTAAAGTTCCTTTGGTTGTTGTTGTCTGTACAGTAAATATGAAGCTACAGTTAGCAGTCAGCTATGGTGACAAAATGTTGTACTGCATCTTGTTTGCTTAATCTATACAAAGCCACGGAGTAAAAATGACAGAAATAGCCCAGCACATAACACCTGTAAAACCACATTTTCCTTTTCTAACCTAGGGTGTGGAATTAGTGAGCTTGAGATGTACTGACATGTGTACCCTTTCCTCCTGTTTCAGCCTTTGTGCTAAGCTAAACTTAACTCATACTGTGTGTAGTGATGACATTGGTATCCATTATCTAAGCTAACTCTTTGCAAGGAAGTGAGTAAGTATTAAAGATGCACTGACAGCGATGTTCTCGGCCAATTCTGATATCTCCAAAGAGTCTGACCTGCTCATTCTGATTTCGGCCGATTCTGATTTTTTTTTTCCTAAGGAATATAAATGACAGCGTGTGCAAACATTTGTATGTTCATAATAAACCATTGGTCTAACTTTATTTCTCTCTCACCCTGTCTCACTCAATAAAAGTGCTCTGTAATTGGACAACATCCAGCTGACAATGAACTTCAGTACATCCCACCTTCTCTAACATGTTTTAAGGTGTTTCATTGAGGGACATGAAAGTGAAACGGTGACTTTAAGTTCCCCCTGTTGAGCATTAATCAGTGTTCACAGTTACCCAGGACTGTATTATGTCACATTTCTGACCCTCGACTACAGTGTTTTACTTTCCCAAATAAAAAACACGCTGCAACAGAACACACATTTGTGTCAACTCGTGACTGTAGATGACAGCAAAACGCGGAAAAGACTCTGACACATGGCTGAAATGGAAGGAGTGCACATAAATCAGGTAAACAACACAAAACATTTCATTTCTCTCTATCAGATTGGCTCGCAGCCCTGTTGGTGGGATGGCCACATCTGATGGCAAAGAATCAGGCTTATCTGACTGAACCTATTTCGGTCCATGGCCAAAATTTCAAACTATTCTTATAATAGTCTGTGTAAGATATTTGATCTTCATCTTCATCTGTACATTTCTCAATTGGAAAGAAACTGTCAGGACACACACACACACACTCACAATTGATTTACAATCAACAAACGAATGCTACGTTTCTTGAAAGATTTATTCAAACAGGACACATGGGCCAACGTCGTATGAGTGCCTATAGACATTTCAGTCAGTTAGTCAGTCAAAACTTTATCTATATAGCATTTTGTATGCGTGAAAATCCGGTTCACATCCCTTCACCCTAAAAAAAAACCTCTAGAGAAATTTTGACTTGAGTTACAGAGAGCGACGTCAGATTGCCCGGTCTGCTTTTATAACTATAAAAAGCCCTTATATAAGCTGAGTAGTCAACAAATTTCACAGCAGACAAGTGGTACAGCATACATATATAAACAAGTAGTACATAGCAATCCAAGGCAGCCTATTGCTGCCTAATACAAATTATCATGAAACAACGCATGATTTTTTTTTTGTTTTTTTTGTTTTTTTTGCAGATGCAAAAGCTGTACAGGAAATCACAGAATCTTCCCTTTTCGTCTTTCAGCTAATGTGTTGGCAAAGCACTTGGATACAATGCAATATCTTTTTAACATTAAGTACGTGAGTGCATGTATACCGTTACGATGGAACTCAAAGAGATCACAAGCAAATCGAACATTTGACATCCTCTGGTGGTAAGGGAGGGGGTGAGCGGGCAGGGGGAGGGGAGGAAGGGTGCGCAGCCATGAGTCTAAAATCTGGAAGCACTTTTCCATCAGTCAAATGAACTTTTTTTTTTTCTTTTCTTTTTTTTTTTTTTTCCTTTTTCTGTTTTTTGACAGCAGGAGCTTAATCATTGAAAAAACACAGTACAAAAAACAAACTCGACAGAAAAACAAAGAAACAATTGTAACCATACACCATAATCTATATATTGCTAGGGATCATGGAGCCCAAGTATGTCTACCAGGTTGCATTCAGATAACCTGCGGTAGAATACTTGCATTGTTTCTTTTTATAGAGAGGAAGTTTTACAAACAACAGTCAGTTAGCTCCGACGCGAGCGAGAGACGCCATAGTCTGTCATCAATCAGGAGAGATTGAGTAAAACGCACTCTAAGCTGATGATCCAAAACAGTCTCAGCATTCTCACTGTTTTGGATGGTTCAGGCATCAGTTAGGTGTACTCAGTTTCTCCTGATTCAAGGCTTTTGGTCCTGTTTTGTACCACAAATTGTGGACATTGTATGGAAGATATAGTTAGTGTTACACCTCTGTGGCTCCTGTGTCGTGTTTTCGTGTGTGTGCGCATGTTTGTGCATGTGTTCAAGTATGTACATCGTCCACGGCAGACGCAAAACTGTGGCCCGTCAGAGGCTTTTCAGTCTTAATTTATTCAGCTTCACCAACTGTTTTTTTTACAGGCAGTCCTCTGCCTGGAGGGAGTCATAGAAGTCCATCCAGCATTGATGAAAAAAAAATCCTGGATTCCAACCACAGGGAAATTAACTCTGAAAAGTGTTTACCAACACATCCGCATGATTGTGTCTTGTGACTGTGGCACGACTGATGCGGATTTCCGATATATGAGAATCAGCTCCTCACAGAGCTCGTTTGAACCGTCAGCAGACCACTGTTAGCCGTGCTAGCCGATAAAACTTGAGGAAAGTTGTGAAGAAGTTGTCAGTCTCTGCGAGTTTGCTGGTAGCCTGTCCTTAGGCTCTGTTCGTCCTGTACCGTAGTACGGACTGTAAATCCTTCAGCCAGTGTTGTGTTAAACCTCCGGCGCTGTTTGTATGAATGGGTCCTGCTCCTTCACAAGACCCGACCACAACAACAACACTGTTGAAATTGTGCGATTCAGAGCAAAGAGCGACTCCCCCCTTTCATCTACAGTTGCACAGCGCTTTTGAAAGCTGGTCGTTTGAGCACATCAGAGAGATAAAACCCAGAATTAATGTCTTTAGACGACCCAGACAAATCTGAATGAAAAACAACCGCGGCCGTATCAGCTGTGTCCACGCAGCCCAATTTCTCTTTACTGTCTCATCTCCTTCATCTCGCTCCCAAGCCCTCTGCTGAGCCAACTCTTTTGCTCGGTTCTCCCTTTGGTTTTAACACCCACGCCCTCATTAGCACCCACCCCTAAACTCGGAGTAGGGCTCCATATACTGAGAGACATGGAGAGATAAGGATGGGGAGAGGGCGGTCGGGCGCTTATTGCTTTACTGACGCATATTGCTTGTTTACTTGCTGTCATTCCTCGTTTGTTCTCAACCTCTAATGCATTCCGAGTGATTAAGGACAGACCCCACAGAATATTTTGGTAGGGCTTTTAGAGGCCAGAAAACTTTTTTTCGTATGAAGTGACCCACTTAAAGCGTGGCACCTCGTGGGAATAAAAGTCAAAGAGAGAGGGAAGAAGAAACCTGCTGTAACATGGTACATTACATACTGTGCAGCGCTGGCAAGAGCATAAGCGCAGATGTGTTTGATGCATATTCACACTATGCATATCCCATTGATGCTTTTGTATTCATGATCCCCATTCTCGGCTGATCCCTTATTACAAAAGCATGCCAGCGGCTCCGAGCGCCGCTCCAACAGCTTGCCTTACAGGTTTTTCACATCTTGGAGAGGTAAAGCAGAGAAGCCACTGCAGCATTACAAACAAGCATAATATTGCTAATTTATTCTCTCTCATTAAAGTTTTACTCTGTTGCCCATTTTGTTCTCCTGTGTGCACTCACAGCTCCATAAAATTGAGATGCAAATTGGGGGAATTTGGCTGAGTGACATTTCAGCTTGGGAGAAAATTGAATGGATTCAAAAATTTAAAAAAGCTTTTACACAAAATCCACTTGGTTCATTTTTAAGGTGGTAGCGGAATCTCCAGATGTGAATAATATATTGCAAAGCATCTGGCTGATCATGCCTCAGCATGTGTTAGTTTGTGTGCGATCGAAATCTGCTCGCACGTGTGTGAGCGAGACGGCGTATCAGGGAGTGAAGTCTGCCACGCTGTGACGGACTCTTTCATTAATCATAGTTCTCACACACACATGCAAAGACGACCCGGTGTGAATATCATGCTATACAACAGCTTGGCGCACTGGGTGCCGAACAACCAGAAGAGTGCTTGGGACCCATCGCTCAGCCCTCCGTGGACATGGATGCGCAGAGGGATGTCGGGTGGGTGGAGGACAGTCTGCCAGGAAGCACGAAAAGAGATGGAGAGAAAGTGCTAAATAGCGTGTGACTCTGCTAAGCGCTGCCGTTTGATTAGGCTCCACCACCTGTCTGATGCGCCGTAGCATGTGCCAGGCATATGCACTGCGGCAGAGCTGGTGTCCTCATGATAACAAATGAAGGTGAATTCAATCAGTGAGTCACACTTGCTGTTCTACAGCGGAGGAGAAGGTGAGAATATGTGGTGTGGAGGAGGAGAATGTGTCAACTCCATCAGTAACCAGCATTGGAAGAGCTACTCGAAAAAAGCAGCATATTACTCATCGGTAGAAGTAATAAATTGCATTACTTGTTACATTACTTTGTCACTCAGCCAAGCTGCATCGTCTAAAGGTGTATTTTGTAAAACAAGGCCAGGGGGGGGCAGCATATGACCAGAGAAATCGTCGACTGCTGCTCTTTGCTAACTATCCTACTTAGCTACCGTTAACACGCTAATTAGCTCAGGGCTCAGTAAGACGTGGAGCGTCAAATGGCGCTCAGCTCAAATGGGTTTAGCAGCCTGAAAGTGAACACAACTGTAGAATGAACTGGGACTGAACAGCTAAGGGAATAGGAGGTCAGTTTGATGACAACGGACACAGTACAGAGGTGATTTACAGTGGCCCTTAACAGGACTAGGACACCAGGGAAGGGAAGACACGACAGGTGGGGAGAGACTCTGTGAATTGAGGATTTATTTTGACCAACCCAGAGGTGATTGGGGAAAGACAAACGAAGACTGTGTTGGTGTGTTTAGTTAATCTCAAGTTGGAATGAAGTGTGTTTTGCGATGAGTTAATGAGGCCTCGTCTTCTATTCAGCTATTGTAGCTCCATGGGTCAAGCTTACTTTGCATTCACCATCTTGGTTGTAGAGTTTTGGAAACACAAGAGGTTGCACGAAACAACATATTACGGGGCAAGCTGTGCGAGCCAATGTCAGTTTTCCAAGTAAATGTGACGTTTCCTTGAATCATTTCAAACACGTGTGAAAGTAAACAAATAAACTTGCTGCCTCATCATGGCTAACTGCACAGCCGATATAAAAATCTGGGCTTACTTGTTGGCTAACGTGCATAAGTATCGGGCTAGAGTCTTCTCCCCCTTTTGTCAAAGAAATGGAGCACTGTGCATTTTAGATTGTAAAATTTGACCATTTTCATGCCAAAGAAGCCACGTGTGTTGAACGTGTTTGAAAGCATTCGAAGCAGAAAGGACATGGCTGCTCAGGTGCCAGCAGTCATTCATTTGTGGAGGTTAAAGTAGCTACTTCATTTACTGGGAGTGGAGTAAATTGCACAGCGCTGGCAGGTGGCTTCGGCCTCACAGATTACGTTAGCATAGCGGCAGCAAACACATGCATCAAACAGCTGTGCTGAGGTAAAGCCATGCTGGGAAAAGGTGTTCCTGTAATGCATCAACGCATTTTCCTTCCTACATTGTAAAAACTTGCCGTGATGTTAATAATTAGTGTTTGATTATGAAATAATGACTGCAAACTTACGGAGCTGTCACCTTTATGCAGTAAAGTGGATCTTGGTGTATGTATTCCTATATTCATTTCACCTCCTGAGACAACCCGATGCCCGTAACAACATGCGGCACTGGCTGACATTTCTCTGACACAAACCCAGTCCCATCTGTCAAAGCCAGAGAGGAAGCAAGAATGCAGTGACTTTGTGATGACCTTTCTGAACGCGTGGACACCTTTGCTCCCTTTCGAGGGGACGCGTCCTGGGTTTTCCTTTAGAGGTAAACATCCACAGCGACACAAGAGACGGTGACTGCAACGAGCAGCTCAACAAACAGTTACAAATACCGACAAGAGAGCTCGCGTATTCACTTCCCCAGCTTCTGAGGATCAGTGCGTGGAGAGTGGAGTCTGCATCTGCTTGTGTGTCAGTGGGGGGTGCCTGTGGTCCCTGACACTGCTGGGAACCTTCTGTAGTTTTTGACAAGTGCGTAGTGTGTCTGTGTGTGTTTGTGTGTGTGCATGGTTCAGATCCTTCTCATCTCATTTGCCCCTGGAATGAGATGAATAACCAACCCCCTCCTCCTCCCGCCCCTGCCCTCCTCTCTCTGGTATGAATTGCCAGGCTGATATCTCACTCTCCGGAGGGGCTGGAGGGCAACGAGAGCTGACAACACAATGGCATTGTCTCTGCTGATGGGGAGCCGAAGTCTTAGGGGGAAACACTTCCCTTCACCAGCCTCTCTGACGGGACTCTGAAAAAGCAGGGGGCTTGGGGGCGGAGCTGGTTTGGGGGGTAAAACGTTGTCTGTGTGTGGGATTTGAACATTTGTGCGTGGTGGAGTGGTGCTACAGAGCCGGTGCAGAGTGTCAGAGAGGTGAGACGGTAGAGAGGAAGAGGAGAAGCAGAGAGGTGTGCCAACACGCTGAGAGGCCACTCAATTATTTAGAAGAGCCGCCGGGGTTCAAAGAGTCACAGCCAACACCTGCCAATCCGCCACCTTCCCAGCTTATCTGCTGCTGCTGTTGTTTTTGATCCAGTGGTCTCAAAAAGTAGACAAACACCACTCACATTATTATTAATGTTGTCAACAACGATGAGGAAAATGCAGAGTTAAAAAAAATTCAGATTATACACGATATTCGCTCGCTCCCTTCTCGCCGTGACGGCTGTGGATATATAAAAGATATCTGAGCATTTCTTTCCGCTTCCTCTTCTGTCTGTTCACCCGTTCGTCCCCATGTTCAGACAGTGACCTCTGTCTTGCTGTTGGTGGGCAGTCCCTTGTGCTTGGGGTGCATGTGCGGCGAGTGGCCGTAGCCCAGCGGCTGCGAGAAGAGCTCGGGAAGTGTCTCGATGCTGAACTGCCTCTTGTTGGAGTAGGCCTGGCGCCGGCTGTTCTGCTGGTGCAGCGTGTGGTGCTGCGGCTGCTGCTGGATGGGGTGGTGCTGCTGCCCCTGGAGGGTCATGTGGGAGGCCACCGGGTGCTGGATGTGGCTCTTGCTGGGGTCCCACGCTTTGAACGCCGAGCTGGAGGTGAGCGGGTGGGTGTTGGTCTTGGAGATTTTCGGCTTGGGGATCTGGGAGGCGTTGATTGTGATGGCGAGCGGCGCGTGGATGTCGGGCGGCGGGAGGAAGGGCTTGTCCTTGGGGTGGAAGTTGATTGGCTGGAAAGTGGGAGGGGACTGGCGGTGGGTGTAGTCTACCATCGGGTAGCTCTTGTAGTAGTCTCTCGCAGTCGTGTCTGGATGACGGGAGAGACAGTGGAGGAAGAGAAAGAAAGGAAGAGACGTGGTTAAATCATGACGTGGAACTTCAGTTATTGATAAAAGCAATCAGTGTTTTTTGTTGATATGAAGCTGGCAAACTTTAACTGTAGTATAATGGTGACACACAGCAGTATTATTCAGAACAAAAAAAAAGTGTCCATGTTATTGAGGTGATAATTCAGAAACATTTATCCTTTCCGTGACTGAATAAACAAGCTGTTCTCAGCAGAAAATGAGGTCCCACGACTCCGAAGTCAGTTCTGCAGTTCTGAGTTTGGCTTGAGTATACGCTAGCATATGTCGCAGTTTAGCTAAATGGTATGATTATAAGTTGTATTTTTTGTGTGGCCGCAACAAAGCCACGACCCTGCTCCTCCTGACTGAATAATTGACATGCATTTGCTCCGCTTGCCCCACTGCTCAGGCGTCAGCGTGTCTGCGTCCATGAGGATCTGAGCGTTCCATATTTATGTGTTTGAGCTTTGAACCGTCTTCACGCTGGCCATGGAGTCAAAAATACCAACGGCAACGGGGAGAAGCAAAAAGAGGGAGAGAGAGAGAGAGAGAGAGAGAGAGGGGAAGAGGAGAAATAACCCACAGATGAAGGGAAAAAGCCCTCCGAGTGAATGTCGGGCAAAACAGGAGATTTGTAGGGAATAAAAATAGAGCGGGTTCGGCGTGTCGAGTCAGATTAGAGCAGGCTCCCTGAGTGGAACTCGACTCTGCTGTTCGGTCATCACCACTATACCCCCGGCATCACACACACTCCGCCCTAAAGACACCAACAACCTTGTTTTGCTTAGCCTCATTTTATCGGCTTCTTCTTCCTGGAGAGAAATAAGATACTGAGATTAAAAAACATGCAAAAAAACCCCATTCTAACGTTTTGTTGTTGGTGTGTTTTCAACATCGTAACATCTGTCTTCCTCGGAACACAACAGGAGGCAGCTTGTACTACATGCTCGTGACTAGACACATTCGCCTGCGCGCCGTGCTCCCGATCTTATCATTATTACGCTCCAAACAAGAACACGATGATGAGATTATGTCAACGGTCTGGTCAGAAGATTTATGAGCAGTTGTGTTGCGTTTGGCGTAATGAATGTCGGCGAGTGTTGCTGGTTTTTTCGTGGCTGTTAATGCTGTACCCTGCGCTCTACTGGAAAATTCATCAGAGAGCATATTTGCACCATTGGGGCTGCTTGAGCTCCGAGTTTTGCGCTTGCAATTACAGGAAAATGGAGGAAAAGTCTTTGAACAGTTTTCAGATGAACACCACTAACAGAAGTCACCCGTTAATGACCTCATCTGCTGCAGTTTCTCCCTCTCTAGCTGCTGCTGTCAATTCATTTCTAATCATTTACTCCACTCAGGACGACTGAGAAACATTTTCTCACGTCTGTGCTTCCAAGAAACACCTTGAGGAGTAGCCTCACATTCACACACGTGGGGAGAACTGTCCGGCGCTTTTGCCGTCCGGTAATTGCTTATTGAACACTTCAAATGTTGGTCCAGTGTGTAACTGCAGGGCACTGCAACAGCGGCTGTTGAGGAAGGAGACAGTCGGCGGTAATCATCTGCTCCCTGCGTAACATACTCGGACCAAAGATTTAAATGCAATCCTGATTTTCTCTTCACCCGTGGGAACTGTTGTGTAACTGGATATTTTCCCTCAGGGCACGACAAAGCAGCCAGAGTGTATTTTTTTTAACAAAGAATTGGTTTATTGATGAAAGATGTTTAATGTTTTGAACTATTTCCACAGTCTATTTTTCTGTACAAGGAGAGGACATTAACCACCTAGATGGTGCAAGAGAGCGGCTGAAACATAGAATACATCCCATGAACGAACACGGCGCCAGAGAATACTGCAGAGGTCTTTAAAGTTATAATCCTCAAGGTTCTGATGAAACCAAAAAAATGACTATTTATAGTTGGCCTATGTCTGCTATAGCTATGAAATGTATTTATATTTAGTAACTTTCTCTCTTTACAGCCGTACTTTTTGAGCAGCAGCCCGGGACAGCTAGGCGCCTCTCCATTCTTCTTGGTTTGCACGTTGTCTTTGAATGTTAAGGATGATTTAAGCACACCACTTCACCAAATACAGTGTATAACAAAGGTCTAGCTGTTTGTTGAGATTGTAATGGTGAAATGTTACATGTTGCGTCTTTAAATTGAAAATCATTTCTGTGCCACGTCAAGCAGTTCAACGTTCAGACCAAGGCCCATGGGCCAGAGTTGGCCCGCCATGAGGTTGGATTTAGCCTGCTATGTTTCATGAATCACTGTTTTTGCTCGGTTTTTGTCAGTTAAAATGCTCTTTATGGAAACCTAATTATTATCAATTATTTTTCAGAATTGTTGTTGTGCAGACGTCGGCCAATTAAGGCTTAACTTGGGATCCTAGTACGGAAGCCCGAATAAAGCTTTTACATTAATCATTTTAATTGCGCAAATTACAGAGATTTAGGAGGCAGAGCTCGTATTAACAAAGCGACATACTCATTGTGTATTGTGTCCCGATATTGATGACTAAGAATGAGGAGCATAAATACTAAAACTGCTTTGCTGTCATTTAACATTTTTAAGATAGGCGTGAACGTGATGAGGATTAGTGTGGAATATATGAATGTGTGTGCGTTTGTGTCTGTACATTCATATATTTACATACATGCTACTGCATGTGTGCCGGGCATTATGCAACAAAGAACACATTTGCATTCGTCCTATGCACGCTGATTGGGGAGTAAGCGGCTCGATTTCTACGCGTCTTTGCTGTGAAGTGCATCAAAAGGTTTCTGGCAGCTTTTCAGCCACGATTAACGTCAGCAGGGCCGCTGCAGACAGACACACATGATTCAGGTTTAATGTACAGAATGCCATAAAAAGAACATGTAAGCATTCTGACATTTTTTTTTTTCACGTTTAATGCTGCTTTATTGTTCATCACTTCGTACTGATTGTGGACGCTGGATGTCTCTTTTTTTTGGAGCAGCTGAAGCTCCAGCAGCAAAAACATCGAGAGAAATTGTGTTCAAATCTCTGGACAGGGCCGGAGAATCTGGGACGGGCGCAGAAACAATGAATTAAACACACTCTTCCTCCCCACAGCAACTGCTGTTGCCGTCCACTTGAGTGTTTCCACACATGTTGCCAGCAGGAGCACCTGACAGCGCCGTCCGCTGTGACTGTATTAGGCGCCTTCCTCTCCATTTCACAGACTCTCCATCTGCTCGTCCGTGCTCTGCGTGTCTCTCACTTGTCTCTTGTTTTCATTCTCTCCATCTGTATTTCATTCATTTCGTACACTTGAACAACATCAGCTCCTGCTTCTCTTTCCATCAGTAGCCTAAAGCGAGGCCCGTGGGCCCAATCTGAGCCACCCCATTATAACTGCATAGGCTGGGCTCTCCAAAGGCTAACAGAGTTTGACAACACACTGGATTTGGTCTATTTTTAATCCATTTTATTATTTCAGAGCAGTTATTCTGTGAGTGAACCTGCACAGTGCGATGTATGTTAACACACATCAAATTGGCCTAGGCCTAAAACACAGATATTATGCATATTCACACGTCCTAATGTTTTTCTGTGAGTAGCACATGATTCGTGTTATATCCAGCGGCCACCTGTCACACCTCATGAATTTGGTGATCTTTCCCTCTTTTTGACAACATATCGGCCACATTAAACACAGTATATGTTCATCTACATGTTTTCCCTCTTCAGCTCTCTTTATCTCCCTCTTTTCCACGTTTGCTGTGACAGTTTGTTCTGTAACTGCCTGTTCAAAAATTCATTGCAGCACTATGATGTCTTACACTGAATGAAATATCTAAACCCCAGACAGCATGTTGTTGCTGCACCATTACCTCAAATAGCAATATTTAGAAAGAAATCCAGACTGAAGTATTGGGTGCTAAACTTTGGGATCTCCATTTGAATTTGAAACACGGCTCTGCGGGCTCCGAGCGATGCTTGACAACACATTTCTCCATCTTTTAAGTGCGGAGCCACAGGAAGGTCCATTTAGGATTCAGCACATTATATCCTGCGAGACAACCAATAAACTCACAAGTTACAGAACAAATCTTTACTCAAACCAAAATGTTTTCATCTCAGAAAAATACTGGTTTGGAAAAATGTCAAGAACGTTCTCCTCATTAGTCTCCACAGGTGCTCCACTCATCAGCGCTAGAAAACAAACCCTTGAACCGGCGGCGCTCCTTCATCTTCAAAGCCAACTTATGTGGAATTTGAGATCATTTTAATTCATGTATTCATCGAAAAATACCAAAATGTATTCGATCCATTAACATCACAGGAAGCACATGCTAAAAAATTCATTTAATCTTGGACTGAGCATCATGTTATTTTCCTGCAACATGTTGAAAAACTTTATCGGTGAATCGATTTTGTGGTTTCAGTGGGAAATGACAACCAATCATTGTTCCTGTTGATGATGTCGTTATGCTTAAAATCAGGATCTAGGCTCTCTTTAAATCTTCTCCACTGCATCTTCAAATGTTGTCCGGGCTGTTGGATTATAAGACTTTACTGCAATTTTGCAAGACTTCAGGCAGTCTTGGCTCAGAATTGGAGTCCTGGTGTCCTGGCAAACAGAGTTTCACGCCTTTTTCTGAGAACATCCGGCCACCTTCTGTCTCATCTTGTCTTTTCTGGAAACCGGACACTCAGTGGAGACTGACCTGGATCCAGCTCAGTAACAGTAACAGTTTGTGAAATCGACATGAAATCAAATCTGCTCGATTTGTGTACATGGGAACACATTTTCCACACTCAAATGGAAAATCTGTGTCCATGTACATGAAACCATTTGTTGCTGTTCCACAGACTGGTCTTTTGACAAAAATCACGATCTTTCTCTCATCTTAAAGAGTCAATATGTACGAATCTTAGTTAAAAATATTCAAAACTTTTCTGAAATGATTAAAAGAATATGAACAATTAGCAGTTTTGGCATTATGATGTACATATTGTGTTGCAGACCTATCTACTGAGGTTAGCATGCTTACAAGCTAGCTGGGACTTGTCCCGGTCCAAAGCTACGGGTGTAAACACTCCATTGGTCCTCAAACTCCCAGTCTGAACCTCTAACTGCGCAGCTAACTGAGCTAGCTAGCAACGGCGGTTACGGTTAGCAGCAGTTAGCGGTTACTCTTTGACAGGTGGCCAATTCTTACACATTGTCCCTTTAACCAAAGTGAGTCCTGCACATTTAACTGTCAAAAGAGACGTTTTTGCGACATAAAATTGCGAACTAAATGTTGTAATGGCTTTTGAATAATGACACCATCAGTGTTTAGATTGGTTTCCTTTCAACCTCACTTTTGCAATGTAATTACATCTGTCACTAGACAGGAAATCTCCCAGGGAAATGAAGGCTGACTGGTGATTAAATCCATTTTCTATCTGCTTTCATGTCTCCATTATAGACAAAATGAAATGTTTTGTCCTGTGATGCTTCTCTAAAGAAAAAGAAAAATGCGCCAACAAATCCAGCAGGAAACGCTTTGGAGGGTTGTCTCTTTCCACATTATACTCCGTGCCTCTACGTGAAGTATTTGGTTTTCCTAACCTTTTCCTCAAGACAAATCTTAGACCACCTAAATCCAACCACGTGTCTTTATCTCTTCCTCCTCTCGCTCCGACATCCCACTTGTTCATTCTGTCTCTATCTCTCACACTTTCTCACTTCCTAACCTTCTCGCTGCCGGTCCACCTGTCCTCCTTTAATTAAGATAGATATATCAGAGGCGCTCGTGCCAGAGTCCTGCTGCTGCACCTGGCAGAGGTTTGCTGTCGCAGAGTCCCGACCTCTCTGACCTGTTATGCTCTGCGTCTTTTCCATCTTTTCGCTTTCGCTTAATTTCCTCAATTTTTTTTACCGCTTGTATCTTGCTTTGTAGGAGATATTTTTTTTAAAAAAGAAACACGAGCTGTCAACAGTTTCATTTAGTCCAAATGTGATTATAAAGATTTCAAAGCAGCTTGGTGCAGACACCTGCTGGTTCACTTGGCAAAAGGTCGGCAGTCCCACCCACAACTGTTGTGTGTCCTAGCCATGACTTTGTCCACACAGCCAGGATCTCCGGACCTGGTGGCGGGTTTACTGCCCAGCGAGAGAACTGATAAGCATGTGTGAAAAGATGATTGGGTTGTGTTTACGCTTATGTTTCCCACTTTGTGAGTGTAATGGGAGACAATAAACAAACCAAAATACTGACTTCAGGTGTGTTATGGTTGCCGAAACATCAGAACTGCACTGGAACAGGAGGGTAAATACGGAGGAGTAGTGTGTGTGTGTATGTGTGTGTGTGTTAGGTGGAGACAGAAACAGCAGATACCAAACAGAGGAGGACAAAGAGGAGCACTTCATCGTCTATGTGTCATCACACGGAGACAGAACACCTAGACGTCGGGAGGGAGGAGGGAGCGGAGCATCGCACCTCGACGTGTGAGGGAAGTTATTTTGAGCGAGTCTTCATTGAGATGTGGCTGACTTCTGTCGCTCACGGTTCGGTGGTTGGGGGGGGTTAGTGCTGCTGCTGGATTCGGCCTTTGTTTCTCACATAAGAGAATAATGAGATGAGATTTTCTGTTTCCTGCTCTTCTACTGTTCAGTCACTTTGCCGGCTTTTCTCATTTTTTAACTGCACATCCTATTCTGTAACACTGTTTGCAACCGACTTCCAAAAAAACCAAAAAAAAAAGGTGGAATTTAGGCCAGTGAGCTGAGGGCTGTGATGTAAGTCATCACTTTAGTGTAAAGGTAAGTACACTCCAATCTTATGCACAAAGTCTCTCCAACAGTTGAGTGTGGGGCAACAACCACAAGATGTGTGGCCTCACAACTAAAGTACACAGTGGAACTGAAATTTACTATGATTATGGGTACACTCACTCACTCACAACAATAACAGTAATAAATTAAATCACGACTTCTAAAGCAGCCGTCAATGACATCATTATAAATGACACCACGACTGTTGTACTGCGGATCACAATGACGTCACTAGAGTCAGTTTCCAATCACTTCCTGAGAGCTTGCTTGCTGTAAGTAATTTAAAGATATATTACACCTGGCCAGGAACGCTGGAAGTCAGCAACGACCTGGGACTGCTGAGAGGTCAGTCAATATGACATCATGGTAAATGGTGCACGACATCAATGTTTTTTGAATGAATTGAAACTGTCAGGACAACTTAAGGCAAAGTGTTATTGCCAAAAATGTACAATGAGAGGTTTTGCACTGCGGAAGACATAAAAAACTTGAACACCGACATACTGTAATTCGAAGCAGCCACAGCAACTACAGTTAATGATAGCAAAGAGATGAAGAAGGAGGGAAATTCCCCAGACTCAATTTTGAGCATTGCTGAGAGAGGAGAAACTTTATGGACTTTTTTTAATGCTTTAAAAGTCTGCATCTACGTCACTTGTTAAGGACAACGCTGTTTTGCTTTGAATCTCCAGACATATTTTGTGGACTATTAAACAGTTTGAACCTATCTCTTTGACCCTGTCAACTGGGAACCATTAAAGTGTCAGCTAGACACAGCCTTTTCCATCTATCTACTGAGTCAGTAGCTTAATTATTATTAATAGCTAACTAGCTAGCCTATTGCTAGCGACAATTTTCCTTTCACCAAATTGATAGTTGCTGCTTAAAATCCAAAGTCTGGTTTCATCTACCACTGTCTGATAATCAAGGAGCCTTTGTTTAAAACATTACAAAGAATGTAATTATGTAAATCTGCCACTGCTATTAATGTACACTGCAGTATTTGTCATATAAGACACTTGACAGCCGCTGTGGCGCCGTCCTTTAAAACTTTGGATGTCTCATGCTCTTTAGATTCTGTGTCTGATGCTCTGCAGTGATGATGGACAGTCCCGTCTCTCTGTGCATACCATGTCAATGAACAGTACATGTTCATGTGTCAAACTGTCGCTCCTCATCATTGTCACCGTGCCCTTGTCTGTCTGCAGTGATCAGATGATAGATGGTGTGTGTGTGACTACGTACATGTTTACGCCAGTGCCCTCTATGTGTGCATATGCAGAAGGGAGGAGTATAATGTCTGTGTGTGTGTGTGTGTTGTGGCTAGGACATGTTTATGTGTGTGTTTTCTCAGTGTGTTTCTGTGTATGTGTGTGTGGGAGAGAGAGGCCTGAGGACGAGCTCGAAGCGAGAAACCGGTGGTTTCAAACTGCTGCTGTCCAGACTACTGTCACTAACCATCCACCGATGCCTCACTGCGTTAATGTGTGTGTTTTGTTCCTTTTTGTTTGATGTAAACCAGTTGAGGTACCAGTTGTGTCATCACCATGGCATTATGGGAGCACACATTTATGCCAACCCCTTTTTTTTCCAGAGCTGATTCATGGTTACTATTAACAGAAAGGCAGGCTGTCAATAATATTGCAGCGGTGCTGCAGGCAGATGACTGTCCCGTCCAAAACAAACCACACACAGTGTTTCTTTTTCAAGGCTGTGAGGCAACGACGATCCTAATGTCAGCTGTGTTCAATACGGGACTTCCCTGTTTCCATGTTTCATAAAGCTAGTCACCATTAACGTTACGCAATGTTTTCACTTCGTATCTATGTTCACCTATGATTCTAACTGACGGATCCAAAAACAACACAGCGAGCATTATGTCAGTAAGGTGTGAGGACAAAGCATTCAGGGTGCTTTGGTTTAATTTCTAGAAGGCTCTGAAGCTATTGGTGTTGATTTGGGTTGTAGTCTGGTGACCATGAAGTCCAGTTTGGGGAACTGAACAAATAAAGATATAAATAAGTGGTATGTAATAGTAAACAAGCCTTTTAATGTACCATTCCTTTAAATAATAAGGATGGTTATTTAAATAAATAAATGTGGTCATTAATTAATTATAAAATGTGGCTTAAATTGATATTTCTGTTTTAATTACATCTGCCGGGCAGGTTACTTCCTCCCTTGTGTCCGTTTGTTTGTTGGTTTGTCAGCAGGATTACACAAAAACTATTGAACGCATTTCCACAAAACTTGGATGGGTGTCAGCCCAGAATAGATCCCATAAACTTTTGATGTCAGTCCGGATAAGGGGATGGATCCAGGACTATCATCTCATTTCGACATTTTCATAAATTTCTCAGGAAATAATGCGTGGATCTTTACGAAGAACATCAGGCATAATTAGGTGGCAGGTATCCACGAGTGAGTACAAAAGGGAAATGGTGGGCCTTGGGGGAGGAATATGCTCTACTGAGTGCTATTCTAGTTTGCCTCTGTATCCTCTTTACCAACCATTCTATCATTCTCATTTGGATTACTATTTCATTTTATTGTTACGTTTACAATTATCATTTATTTACACATTTCAGCAAAAGAAATGAGAAGACAATACATATATATGGTGTATACATATATAAATGTAAAAATTGTAAAATATGATACATTTTTAAATTAATTAATACAATTGCAAATTAAATAAGTTTCAAATTTCAAGTTTAGTTTCAAGTTTATTTATTTATTCATACATAGCCAAGAGATAAACATATACAATTTAGACCAATTTGACATCTGTAATGGTCCTTTGGCATGCATGAAATGGGTCCCCCAAAGTAAGCTATTGAAAGCTTTTAGGAGGGGGCTCAGTAAATACATAGGGGAATTAATGTAAAGGTAAGTAAATACAGAAAGGAATTGAAACAGAAATATCAAATGATGTCACATTTTACCCATGAATTAATGCCTAAATGTTTTTATTTATTACATTTTTAAATGGTGCATTTTGATGGCATTCATTTATTTAGAACTTTATTTAGTTTGGATTTTGGCAGGTTAAATCCTCCATAGTCCAGAGTAACATTAGGTTTTAAAAGAAAATAACTTTGCTAAATTTCCCCTGTTCTCTCCAACACCTGCAGTAGTTCTTTTTAAAAAAAATATTGGATCCCAGTACGCACTGGTAGAGCACATTTGTATTTATGAAAGGGAAATTATTGAAATCATTGTAGGCTGTCTATCTTGTGATTGGTTGCTGGGATCTGATATCATATGGTTCTCAGCACTCAAACATGACTCGGTGAGATCGGCTGATAGTCCGATTCATAACAAAGTCGTTGTCCTTATGAATGATTTTCCTACTTCCCCATTTACTGAGTGTATATTTTTCATAATCCTCATTCAGGTGTCTACACTGTAGCATTCGGCCTCATTGTTCATCCAGCCACATGTGTGTCTTCAGGTAGCCTGTGTGTGTGTGTGCGCGTGTTTGTGTGTCCAACTGTGTGTATGTGTGTGTGTGTGTTTCTGTTATCCTACTCACCCACGGCCTTTAGCGAGGTGTACTTGTTGAAGCCAATTCCCAGGTTGTTGTGGGGATGAGACAGGGCCATGGCTGGACCCAGGGGAGACAGGGCTGCGTTGTTCAGATGGTTATGATCTGAGCGAGCGAGAGGCAGACAAAGAGACAGAGAGAGCGAGAGAGAGAGAGACAGAGAGACAGATAGGGAATTCACATTTGAATATGGAGCACTTAATAAATACATTTTCTGAGGTGTCAGCCAAGGAAGAAGTGTGTTTCCGCTAACAAGCGTTATGAGAAATAATCCCAAGAGGAAGCCAGTGTATCACATAATTAAGTCCTCTGCAGCTTATATACATCATGGCCCCTTTAGGGCACATTCCAACTTTAGAAGACATTTACGTTTTTGGCCTTCAGATGTGATGTTTGTACACTGTATCCAGAATGTGACGTAAGATGCAACTTAAGCTCATTTAGTGAAAACGGATGCAATGATTAGCTATGGGTTGGATAACTGTGTGCGCATTTCTATCAGCCCCCCATTACATAATGTTTCTGCTTAAAATAACAGATGTATTCATAAAGCTTTAGATGCGCAGGTCGAGCGGGACAGAGGCCATCGTTGTTTAACACAGGCCTCGTAGCTGACAGGCAAAGTAACAGACAAGTTTATGTTTTTATGTCTCTTTACATTCGAACGAATACAGACACACAATTAATCCCTCATTTGTGAATAATTAGGACATAACGGGTCTCAGCATTTCATTAAAACATGAAGTGTTGGCAGTAATGTTTCTGCAAGTCCTGGATGCATTTATTATGTTTACATGACTGAAATTTTAAGAATATGTGTCAAATCATGTTCACATCGCATCTTTGTGACCTGACTGTAATATCGGGATACAGAGGGGATAGTGTTGAGGGAATAGAGCTGCCGAGCCAGTGACTGCAGTTTCGGCCTGTGTTTCAACATTTGTAAGCACTGGTGTTTTCAACAAAAGTCGAGACATCTTCCAGCTGTGATTGTGGTGACCGAATCAGACTGAATTTGAAACCAAAACAAGACATTTCCTTTGTGCCTAAACACAACCAGACCTCAACTACCATGTGTTACAACATCAAATTATTTTTTTTTCTGGCAAAACAAGAGGTATAAGGTAGTTTATCATGTCTTATACCAATTGTGAGATCAAGTTTTAACACATTCATTCACCATTCCTGGTTCGCATTGTTTTGGGAAGAATATTGAAGTCACTGCATCAATGGTTTCGTTCATGCTTCACAAACATTGGCTAATTGGCCGCTGAAATATAACCTCATTTCATGTTGATGCAGCTGCAGCTGAGCCATTGCAGCCTGACACTGCTAACAATTACTGTGCTGATACACACATGCCAACACCACAAACCCTCCTCAGGTGCTATATCTTCTTTGAGAGCTTCCTCAAATTAAAGTTTGTTGCGTGACTGCAGTCACAATAGCGATTGAAGCGAATATGTGAATGCTATTCCTCTCATCTATAGAATACTTGATGCCTTTCAGCTCATTGTTTTGGTTTTACAACTTCATATGTTTAGTCTCACTGCTCTCATTAACTTTATTTCCAGCAGCAGTAAAAGCTGTTGATACCCACAGTGCACCACCTGCCCTGCACCATACAACAGACAGAAAAAGTTAGCAACTAGCTAGGTGAGCCCAGCGGAGCATTTTGCGGCTAAGGGGCCAGACAGTTTTCTCGTGAGTTGGTGGAGACCAAAAACGGAGCTAAAAGGAGAGTGAAAATTGGATTTAGGATGCCAACTGCTGCAAAATGGATTAATGCAGAAGTTGTTAGAAGTGTTTTGAAAATATCCCACTCAGTATCTTGAACTGTAAAACCCTCCTGGCCCGCGTAGGAAACAAGGTCAGGCCAGGATTACTCCTCAAAAATGTAGACTCTCTGAAAGTCTAAAACTTAAACTGTTACCCACAGGGTTAGAACTACACACACACACACACACACACACACACACACACACACACACACACAGTCTCTCCAACACACATGCATAAACTGACACACAAACCTGACACCCGCGTCCACCAGCCCCACGATGCCTGAGACGCATCAGTGCGAATGAAGCGAGGGGTGAAGGGGAGAGCGAGGCGGAGGGAGCGGGAGAGGCAGGGAGAAAGCTGGAGAGCGAGGGGATGTGAAACCAGCGCTGACTGATTGAATTAGAAATAGATCTTCACTTCCCCGTGTAATTGATATGCAGTGATGACACGCTGTGTGTGGCGGGGGGTGGGGGGCGATGTTGTGACGTTGTGATGTTGTGCCCGTGTAGCTGCTTGTGTGTGTTGTTAAAATAGTGAGGTTGTTGTCGTCTTGTGCGATGCGCCGGTGCCACCTGCTCCCCTCACTCACTCTTCCGAGGCTCCAGAAACCCAAGTTTAAAGGTGCACGAGCTTCTATAAGCCAACCAGACAAAACAAACGAAAACATCACGTTAAAAGATGCCTGCGAGCGCTCAATAAAGTGGGGTTTTTTTTGTTTTTTTAATCTTTCGAGCGATTACTTCATAACAACATTTGAAGAAGTGGCTTTTGCTCTTTAAGTGTCCTACATTCTGATGCCATGTTCTCAAGCGTTCTTCCAGCAAGTCAACAACAGTGGAAATAATGAGAGAGGGAGAGAGGGATGGAGTGAAGAACAGAAAGATAGAGAGTAGAAGGCCGAGATAGACAGGAGGGGAAAAAATCAACTAATTGATGGAAAGATCTCTGGCTGGTCTCCAGTTTGACCACAGGGCTGTTCCTGGCCACCAGAGAGCACGGAGAGAGACAGTGACAGAGAGACAGAGAGTGAATACAGGAGTAATGTGTACACCATATATTTTTATCATTTTATTCTTCACCTCATTTATTCTTGTCTTGTACAACCTGCTTCGGCAATATTAATAACAACCATGCTAATGAGCCACGGAAGAGATCTTTTGGGTTATTTCTCATTTCTGTACTTGAAAAAACAAAAAAAAAGTGAGGTAAATCAAAAAGCAACATGAACACGACCGCAGCGCAAAAGTGAAATATCCGTTTACCATCAACGATACAGGAGGGTATGAAGGCCGCTACAGACGCAGCGCTGCCAAATTAGGTCTACAAAACACCCATTTACTTTTATGGACAATAAAATCAGAAAGGATCTTTTTCTAACCCCCAGATTCCACAGGACCCTCTCTGCGCCGTGATACGGACGCAACACAGCCAACAGAGCTGATGGCAAGTCTATTTTTGATGGAGGCGGACACAGACAATTTGGTTGGTTGAACAGATAAGGATACAGATGATGGTGTGCTCGCCATACTCAGTTAACATCATGGTTTAGTTCAGTAAACAAAAACTTGGCATCCCCAAGTTTAGCCACGGGCTAATTACTCCACACTGTTCACCAGCTAGTTGGTAACTTGACTTCTGGGTCCTGAGCAGGTTCTGGAGCATTTGGTGGGTTTTTAGAGCATTTTCACGGAAAACAGCTGGTGACTGCAGTCGTAAAGTTGCAGTACCCTTAGCAAAAAGTAGTATACTTGAAGTTCATTTTATGCTTGAGTATAAGTATAAGTATAGGTAGTATACTATGGACCATGTACTTGTAGCATACTAGAAAGTATACTAATCTAATACTTCTTCGGACTAAATTGGAACATTTCAAGTTTATAAAAGTATACTTTAAGTATACTTTATGAGGACATTATAAGTTTACAGAAGTACACTTTCAAGTATACATCAAGTACACTCATCTATATACTACTAGTGTACTAAGTATATACTTCTAGTCCACATTTTAGTTTATTAACATGTAAGTTGAGGGGCAATACCTCAAAGCAAATGTGTGTAGTGAAAAACATTTTTATACGGCTAAATTAAATGTAAGCACAACTCAATGACTCAACCTTTTTCTGTACTTACATCAAGATATTGTAAGTACCAGCACTTGTAATGTATCTCCCCAGCAAGAGATTCATCATTTATTATCATACAAGCCCATTGCTTAACGGACGGGAAGTCTCTCCCAGAAAACACCCCTTCACTCACGGTGCCAACATTTTTATCATCTTTGTTAATTCGACACAATTTAACCACAGAACAAGGATGTGAATTAACCCGCAACCGTCTTACACATCATCTTATTCACAAACACATTCAGGAACCATAATTACACTAACAACAACAGAATACCCAAGAGTCTTTGCGCCACAGTCCACAGTATACTAAAGTACAAATATAAGCTTTAGTATTAAAGTATAAGTTTAAGTATTAATGTACTTAGTCTTAGTCTATTCTTTATACTTTTCAGTATAAGCCAAGTATACTTCACTATACTTTTCTTAAGTATATAAAATGTAGTATATAAAAAGTACACTTCAAGTATAATGCCTCAGTTTTAGTATAAAATATACTTGTAGTACACTTAAATAAACTACTTTTTGCGAAGGGTATGTAAGAATTTTGCCTGAGAACATTTAAAACACGACATAAAATGATCAACATTTGATTGCGAAGCTAACCAGCTAGTCTTAGACATAATGCATGTTTAAACCTCACTGGGAACACTACCAAATATATACTACTGAACCAAAACATTAAACTAGTGGCCAGAAAATGTCAACAACAAGCTAAAAGAAGCTAAAATGCTACACTGAGCTGAGAAGGACTGCTGCAGAGTCTGGTAATGTGCTTTCTCTTTATGTATCCATTGTCACGATGAGTGTTTCATCGCTGCATCTTCAATGTTCAGCGAACGATTTGGATTTGATTAAGTGGAACCTTTCCTTACAACACAGCACCCTCCACTCAATACTTTTGCGTATGAATTGGGAACTGAACTTGTGATATCACAATTGTCTCCTCTTTTGGCAAAAAAAAAGAATTGAGTTTCTCTCTGTGAACAGAGTATATACAGTATTTCCATTTGGAGACATCATTTTCATTTTATGAAATGTCAGGTCACCAGCCTGTTTTTATGTGTAATTCAGAAGGCTTCCTGCCTTAGCCACTTTGCCGCTATTCATACGACCGTATTGTGCGAGCGGGAGTGAGAGCAGATTGAAAGGGAATACATTCTTGCCTGTATTCTGTATTCTTGAATAAATTCTCTCTGAATGTCCTACATTTTCCCGGTGTGTGTGTGCATTCATGAGTGTGTGCGTGTCCTTTGATGTGCTATAGTATAGCGGCCTCGGAGGAGAAGCACTCATAAGAATTCAAAGTTATGTTTATTAAAGAGAAGCGGAGAAAGAAATGAGGACTTAAAGTATATGATTGTAATTCACAGTGTGTGTGTGTGTGTGAGATGGATACTATGTGGGTGAGAATAGGAAATGTATAATATTTAAGGTGTGTGTGTGCGACCGCCATGTATGTTGTGGATGCTTTCCGGCCGGCAAACATTTGTTTTTGTTTGTATGTGTGTGCTTGCATGCGTAGTGTGTGTGTGTGACTGGTGTGTGTGCAGGCAGGCAAGCAGCAGAGCACCACTGGGTGATGGCCTAATTCAGCAGGGCTCAACATCAAAGAGGCAGACTGCTGCAAGTGCTTCAGCCAGCCTTACTCTGACATGACTGCTGTCACACACACAGAGAGAGAGGGATGGAGAGATGGAAAAAGGGGAAGAAAGGAAAATAGGCGCGAGGAGGAGAGAGTGTCGTGGGCCGCGGAAAGACAGGAGGGTCCTGTGTTGTTTAATGCATAGCGCATAAAAGTAGCGGGGGTGAACGTCGGAGTCCTGCGAGCCGTGCACACTGAAATGGGCGCACTGCAGAGCACGGAGCATGAAAAGCCAAGTGGCGTATATGTCACTTCGTTTCATGTGTCGGTTTGAGAGGAAAAAATAACAACAAGGACTGAGAGGAGGTCAGAGGAGGAGAGGGAGAAGTTTACTTTATGGTATAGAATGGAAACTTGTCAAGACAATACAGTACAAAGACAATTAGTACAATAAGTATTTTTTTTTTTTTTATATGAGCCTGTGGTGTAATAAAGAATACATGTTCCAGCTGTTTAGGACACTGTCCGAAGTGCAAAAGAAATTATTAAAGCAGAAGCTACAAGATCATACATGTGTCCTCAGTCACTGCATGTAACCAGCATCATCCCGGCACTTAAAGGGGCACTGCATAGTTTTGGAGATGAAATTCAAACTCAGAATTTTAACATTTACAATATTAATGAGTTAATGATACAAACACTGAAATATTTATTTTTTCCATAACTGAATAAACAAGCTGTTCTCAAAGGAAAACAAGGTCGCAAAACACTGTTTGAAGCGAGAAAGGTGGCAGGGTCCGCCACATAAAAACAAAGTAAACCAAATTGTTTGTTTATTGAGTCATGAAAACAAAGACTGTGTTTATTGAGCTTGTTCAGGCAAAATAAAAATAAAAAATGGCATACATATTCTCATCTAACTCCCGGCAAGATAGCAAATGTTTGTACAGTAAATACAAAGAAGCAACGACCCAGACAGCTAGCTCTGCTCTGTGCAATGATAATAAAATCTGTTTACCAGTCCCATCAAAGCTCATGGATTCATACATTACAGTGGTCTATAATTTGTAGTAAAACAAATGACTTCTAAAGGTGCACTATGTAGGTTTTCATATATGAATAAACTGAATGAACAAATTGACCTTAAAGGACAACTTTACTTTGTTTATATGTGGCGGACCCTGCCACCTTTCTAGCTTCAAACAGCTTTCCGGGGACCTTATTTACCTCTGAGAAAAGCTTGTTTATTCAGTTACGGGATAAAATAAATATTTCTGAGTTCATATTATTACCTCATTAATATTGTAAATGTTAAAATACTAAGTTTGATTTTCTTCTCCTGAACTACACAGTGCCCCTTTAAGTCCAAAAGTCGCTTGTTAGAGCGAACACTAGCTTGCCCGCTTGCTAGCCTGACTTTTAGCTCTTCTTTCTTCTTCTGAGAGTGTCCCTCCATATATTTAGTCGCGGTAGCTCTCAATGTCAGAACATAGTCGGGCTCAAGGTGATGTTGCAGAACCAACTCTTTGATTCTCTTGGCCTTTACCACTCTGATTGGCAGCATATCTCCTCGGACCGGTACACCACGCTCTCTCCCCCACGGACATCCTCAGACACTGACGAGTTGCATCACACGTTTTATAACTTACACCTGCCCTTCTGAAAAAGTCTTCAACATTGAGCTTTGATGAGTTGGGAATGAGACTCAACAATCTGCTTTCTTACATATTTGAGCTTTAACCTGAGACTGCCCTTACAAAGCTGGTGGCAGACGGTGTGCGTCTGTATGCAAATGAAACTATAGACCGACATGTGAAACTGGATAAACCCATTCACAGCGAACCGTTGACATCCCTGACGTCAAACTGCTTTTTGTTTTCGCTGCTGCGCTACAAAATGTAAAGCAGCATCCTGAAGCAGGAGGGTGTTGGTAACGGCATGCTCTTTGCGTGTTAAAGCTTCCAGTGTGTGACATATGGGCCTCCCTCATTAATATCTGCGCTGGAAAAAACACACACGCCACCACTTGTTCGAGGCGTTGTGTAGCGCACTGTGTCGTGCTGCGGTCCCTCTGAATCATGCAAACATATCCGCAGAGTATGAGCAGATGCCGCTCCGCCGAGTGCTCTTCCCTTCCTCTCACTGTTCTCCCTCCACGTGTCTTTTTCATCTTCATCTTCACCTCCGTCTCTTTTTCCCCGCGTCACCCAGTTAGTCTAAGTTTTTCTCGTCACGTACCCCAGTCACCTGCTTCTTCCTGTAACTCTTTTTCATCTCACGCTTTCATTCTCTCTCAGGTAATACAGCCCCATCTAGTTGTTTTACAAAAAAGGAAAGTTTTGGGGAGCACTCATCCACCTTTCTCACCTTCTCTCTATCATTGCAGATGAGCATGAAAAGTGTATTTGAATCTTGGCGACACAGTATCTCACAGTAGTTTTGCTTGTTGGCGCTTTGAGACAAAAGCACAGAAGTTTTCATACGTCTGGATTACAATATTTTTCACGCAGCAGAGTAATACATGTTGCCTTGTTGTGTTGCCGGCTGTCTTTGGCGGCAGAATCGCCAGAATTTTTGTAACGCGAACGGGCACAAGAAGCGAGTGATGAAATGACTAGAAAGAGTAGCGGCGCCCACTCGTTCCATGCCCGCCTCCTACTTGCTTTCTTTGGCCCCGCTCTTGTTTGTGTGTGTTAAATGGAGTAGATGGAGTCATTTCAGTACACTGATTCCGAAGAGGAAGTCTCTCTGTCACCCAACCCCCACCCCCACCCCCCAAGCCCGTCCCTCATACACTCTATTTGCAGGGTAAACGAGGGCTTATCCCAGGATAACACCATTACTTTCTGCCTTTAGCCCACACATTGAACAATTGCACTGACTGCCGGCCTGCTCAGCACTTTACATAACGCAGTGGACCGCTATACATGCACGCACACACACACACACACACACACACACACACACTGGACTGGAAATAAACATAGGGGGAGTGAAATAGACACACTGGACACAGGGATGGACAGTGATTTTTACTTTTAAGGACTTGTATTGAATAGATAGTCGGGGAAGGCCTATTGAGCGCAGTAGTGGAGGAGAACAAACTGATAAAGGTGGCGGTGACAGTCAGTGAAGGAAGGACGTGAGTAAGAAAGGAACGAAGGCAAATGTAGATAAAGCAAACTCAGAATGCATTTGGGGAATATGCATTTCTGCAAACCACTCACATGTTGAACAAACTTAAAAACTTTACATTTCTGTAGGTAAAATGTTCAATTACCCGCACATAAATAGCAATATGCTATTCACGAGTGTAATGTTCAGTTTGTAGGGTTTACGGAGGATCTGTTGGCAGAAATGGAAGATAACATTCATCAAATATGTTTTCATCAGTGAATAATCACCTGACAATACAAATCAATGCATTTTTAATAATGATATGAGCCTTTTCTACATTCAGAGGAAGTGAATCCTCTTTCACAGAGTCCACTGTAATGAACCGCCGTGTTCTTACAGTAGCCCAGAGTGGACAAGCCAAACACTGGCTCCAGGGAGAGCCTTCAACTCTGTTGTTTTTTGAGTGGCTGCTGTAGGTTAGGGCTGAGACGAGGTGTGTTCAGTTGGTTGCAGTCTGCAGCCTCACCCCTACATACTATTAAATCCTACACAATGGACATAAACATTTCTTATCATGATAAAAGAATATTGAAGAAGTAAATCAAAAATGGAATCAAATAATCTTCGACAATCTAACTGTAATCTACTACACCTTTTTCTTTGAATGTAATGTATGTAATCTGGGTCAATTATTTATGTAATCTGATTACCTAAATAGCATGTAATCTGGATTACCAAACCCTGGTTGAAGGTAACTGAGAGATCATAAAGCCATGTAATAACAGTCACCATGTAGCCAGGACACAATTAAAAACAAAACTCTGAGAGGAAACTCATTTAACATTTAATGATGACCTTAAAACTAACAAGGTCACAATGTTTATGTAATCCAGTCCACACGAGCAGACACAGCATTCAACATTTATTTGGAGTCTTTCTGGCCACCTGATGCATGTATATTATTCATGCTCCTTTAACTCTTGAAGAAAATATCTGACTCTTTTGCTCTAATGCTGTCTGTCTGCAGTTTGCCTCTGAGCAGGTATTTAATTTGGATTAAACTCGCTAACAATGAGGTGAAAGATGCCACAGCGCCATTACATCCATCGTTAATACAACAAGATTTTGATTGGTGCGACAATAAGCACATTTATCACAAAGCGAAGGAAGAAACACATCCAAAGACTCAGAATTCTGTGGTCTTGATCTGTGCCGTGGAAGAGGAAAGACAGGGGAGAGGTAGAGATGGACGAACAGATGGGAGACAGATAAGAGAGAGAGAGAGAGAGAGAGAGAGAGAGAGAGAGAGAGAGAGGACAGGAGCGAGCCGAAAAGGTCCCTGTTGTGTTTTCGTCTCTCCCAGAATGCATTTCAGGTGTTGATCAGCACCACGGACAGAGCTGTCAAGTGTCCGGCTGAGCTCACATGGTTCTTTTCAGCACCATGGACAGTGTCGAGACCCAACCCCTCATTCCTTTGACTTAATCGGACAAATCCTGGGAGGATACTCTTGTTTTACCTCTTCGTTATCATCGTTTGATTTCATGTTTTTTTCCTCTCTGTTTGTCTCCTCCCGTCTCTCCAAAACAATAAATGCCAAATTAGATCAGCGTTCATCTAAATTTCATGTATCCCGTTCGGCTGGTTAATCTGTCAGCCACGGTTTTATAAAAACAGATTGTGCAGCGATGAGTGAATACAGGAGAAAAGGATGTTTGTTTACACACGCAAACACGGCAATCAAACACGTGGAGACCTTTTTGGAGCGGCAGTGATAGTGTTGTGTTTGCCCGCGTGATAATTAGTGCCCGTCGGCGTGCGCGCGTGGACGAGGCGGCGCACGGGCGTGTTATGTAACGCCGGAGCAAACAGTGCGGGTGCGTCCCCTTCATTCCATTATTTCTTTTTTCATTATCTACAAAGAACGTCTCTAACTCTGACAGCCATCTGAAATCCCGTTGCCCCCCCCCCTCCTCTCAAAGTCACCATGACTCACCCCCCCCACCCCCCCCCCACCCCTCTCCCCCATGTTCTCCCTGTAATTGTTCTTCAAGGAACAACAAAGCAAGCCCCTGGCCGCCGCTTCTTAACTTCTGAGGATTCAATTATTCAAAGGAGGTAATTGTACTGCACAGTCATCGAAAAACCCGCTCGCCAACCCACAGACGTTTACCGACGTTGTTTTCCATGTGCAACCCCGTCGTGATACGTGTGCATATCGTGTGTGCGAAATCAAGTGTGTATGTGTGTGTGTTGCATAATCCTCTCCATCTCTCTCTCCCCCCCCCCCCCCCCCCCAGCAGCTGCAGAAAAATTTGGAGAGGTAAAAAGAAAACCCTCGTTACGCAACAGGACTCAATCTGGGTCTCATGCATCGAGCTCATTTGCCAGAATTAATCTTTCATGAGGAAATTTCACAACACTCGCTCCGGGCTGCAGAATCGAGGGGGTTCGGCGCACGGCAGAGGTCAAGCGGGGGTCATCTGTGTCCCTCGGCTGATTGACGACAGATCAGCAACCTTTGTCTTCTTTGGGCCTCAGAGTCACATTTGCGAGTCATGAATTCTTGATGTGACCTTGTTTGACCTGGTCATTTGTAACACAATCCGTTCATTTAGGCCCTTTGAAGAGGCATATCGGTGGATTTGCTCATGAAGGTCCTTTTGTTGAACTTGACTTGCAAATTGACAACGTGCCACCGGGGCTTTTCCATACACATGTGCAGGCTTTGTTTGATTCCCTTTGACTCGGCACGTCGGCGTCTTTTTACTGAAAACAAGCTTATCTTGAGGCTAGTCTTCAGCATTATCAAAGAATAGCTGCTAACGACACTCCGCTAATTCTCAGTTTCATTTCCTTCCTCTTCATCGTAAAAGTCCCTTGTAAGCTATACAAAGGGGGACTCTGTAATTCAAACTCAGAATTTCAATGTTACAAGCTAATAATACAAACTGAATAAACGAGCTGGAAAATAGGGTATCCAGAACACTGTTTGATGCTCAAGAGGTGGCAGGGTCCGTCACATATAAACAGAGCGAAACAAACGGTGTTGTCCTTTAAGGTCAGTTTGTTTATTCAGTCATGAAAACAAAGAAAGTCTGTTTTTTAAGTTTGTTTAAACTCAACAAAAATCAATCCATATCTTTCTCTTCACATTAAAATGTCTGCCCCAAAACTACATAATGCACCTTTGAAAGTTAGTGGTTTTTTGTATAAAGCAGCAAAATGAGGAAATGTTGCGTTTCATCAGCAGTAACTTGCACGAGAACCAGCTGAAAGTGATCAAACATGATCAAACAGTAAAATAAAGCAGAAATCTGAAAGAACACACAGGGTCTCGGGAGAGAAACTGAACTCCAACCCTCAGAGATTCATTTAGGAGCTACAAAAGCACAGAGAGCTGAGCACACAAAGACTTTCAAAAAGCGCCTTTCTCTCCGGAGCCCTGCACAGAAAGGGTTGCTATGGCCGGGCTGAGCTGGCGATTCGTCACGGTCACGATGCGCCCTTACTCCGGAGAAGGGAGATGGAGGCGTGACTCGGCTCGACTCGGTGGGGCTAAACCAATAATGGGAAAGCAGACCATCTTGCTGAGGTCTGACTCGGCCAACGGTGCCAGTGAAAAGCCCCGTAACTCACGCGCTTCCATCACTCATTTAGAGAGCTCGCGTGAATGAAGTTTGCTGCGCCGCCTGTCACGAACACTATCAGTGTACATTACTGGACGTTTATCACCATCTTAGAGGTGAAACTAACAAATGTCAAAAGAAAAAAAAAGAACATCTTTTTGTTCATTATTGAGGTTTTACTGTTTACTCGAGTACAAAGGTGTTTCTATTATTTTGTCCCTCTCATATATCTAAATGGGGTGGACCTCTCATCTCAACAGATACACATTCCCAAAAATTCCCTTCTTTCTACACAAGACCTCTCCTTGTGCCATTTCACCTTCTAGCAGGTAGTCACCTTTATAAATCTCAGTGAAGGCTACAAATATTCAGTCAGGCAGGGCTGCAATCTGCTCTACCTACAGAACTAATGAATTAATAATAACCTGGGTTTGTGCGTGTTTTTGTTTGCGCGAGTACGTATGTGTGCGTGTCGTTAGCAGCGGGTATTGCATACAGGTACAACTCCTTCCTCCTGTGCTTAGAGAACTGGTGAATTATTGAGCCATTCTGAGTGTTAAACATGCCCTTTCATCACAGAGGCCAGGCAGCCCCCGGGGCTTCACCTTACACTCACAAATCTCTGAAACTCCACTCAAAGGCTCGCTACAAGAGGGTCAGACTGCTCTCAGTCATACATGCTGGTCCTTATTCAAATGGCGGTAGATTTACTTCTCAGGAAAGTTGCTGTAATTACATTAACAGTGAGTGAGTGAGACAGTGTTGACCAACACAATAATCTCACAGTTCGAGCTCATAGTGTGCTATCACAGCAGTTGTGTCACATGATTTGACTGATTTTGTTTAGAAATCAGTTGTTTTTACCAGGTTTGCAAATGATCTTTATCATCTTTTTTACCCATATCACTAGAACCTGGAGTGATTTTTAAAATATCAAACCTAAAAAATCCGTCCTCCTCACTCACTCCACAGCCATTCTTCCAAAACAAATTAAGGCGTACCACTTGAGTGCAACCATAACCAAAATGAGCTTACCTTAGTCTGAAAAGGCTAACCGGCCAGGCAGTAATGGAGAAGGGTCTGACAGAGCACTTTATCTTCTGGTATAAGGGCAAAACATGCTCTGGCATGTTACTATAAACTATAAACCAATGACACTTGTCTTGGGCGCGAAAGAGCAATGTGCCCCTGCAAAACAGTGTCAGGGAAGGTGTGCCCTAAATGGCTAAATTCCAGAAAAGGTAACGGCTGCTAGCTTGTTTACGCTCGTGCCTTTAGCTAACATGCTAGCGTTAGAGTAACTTTACAATTTCCGTGTGCAGGTTGCTAGCTTGGGGGTTTGTTGCTGTTTCACGTAGCAGTAAGTATTTTGAAAATAGTAAGATGCAGGTAGCGAAGGAAGGCTGGCGATCACGACAGGCTTTATACCAACAGTCTACAACTGGTAAGTCAGAGGAGTGTGAGTGTGCTAACTGGGTTAGAGGAGTTTGTTGCTAGTTGCTGTTGCTCTGTTCTCCACTGTTACCGCATCATTGACATTGCTAACCATATCCAACTACCTCATGTGACACCCACATGTAAGAGAACATTATCATAACGAACACAAACACAGACAAAAGATGACTGTTGTGTGTACAAATAGCTGTAGAGCAAGAAGGTTAGCATTGGGACATTATGACAGCTCCTTCTCTGCCGTTAGCTCGCTAACACTTTCGCAATACATCTGTGCTAAATCTTTCAATAATTAATTGACAGGTTTATTAGAGCCACAGATATTAGACAAATGAAAACTCACACTCATGTTTTGCTAATCTTTTTGTGTTTTAATGTTGTTTTTAAGCGATTTCACATTCAGTTCTCTTAGGGGAGGACCCTTGTGTGCTGGCCGTGGAGATGTATTATTTTGAATTTTTTGTTTTTATATTCATTTAAGGCAATAAAACCACCTGTTTATGCCGTACGCAGCATTGGCATTGGTCCCGGTCGACCCCTGCACCTGCCCTGTTGACTCATTAAAAGAAACTGGAAGCATACCCACCCCCGCCCAAAACTTGCATGAATGTCACCTTTGAACAACATCCGTGAGTAATGATACTGAGATTTAAAACATTTTCTGGCCAGGTCATTGTCATTGTGTGTCTAAAAAAAGACTGTTGTGTTGTGATGTTTCGTACAGGAGTATAAATCACGACCAATATTAGGCTTGGCACCAGAGATTTAAAGCCTTTATCCCCTCATCCACAAACCCATTGAAGTTGGAGCCAGGGGCTAATGTTGTACCCATAAAAGAGGCAAGGGAAAAAATAAATTAATTGATACCTATTGTCTATTAAATCTAATTTCTTGCATGTTTCTGTCACCGTTGGGGCCTTGACGTTTGCACTGATTTAAGCGCTGTCAAAGGGCCATAAAAAAAATAGTCAAACCCATTTCATTAACTGCAGGTAACTATCGAGCAGGTGAGGATGATAATAAAAAAGGAGTATCATGAGTGTCTATATCGGCATCATTATACTATACGTGCTAAACGTTGTTTTATGGTTACCTGTTTTTCAAAAGGAGAAGTTGAGAAGTGAAGAAATGAATGAATCTGGATTTGTGATGCGCTGGCGAGTGTGCCGCACGACCAGCATGCAGATATTACTTCCAAATGAGGGTTTGAAAGCAGATGCACACACTCAAGGTCGGTGAGAACACACACACACACACACACACACACACGTGCACATATAATATGACATATGGACACACTCGCTCAACTACCAATCATCGCCAGGTTGAGTGAAAGAAGAGTATCAAGCATTGGACTTAATTATTTATGTATGCATCCAGACGGGAAGAAAGGGCACAGGGTATGCATATTAGTTTCTCTATGAAATATTACTGAATAGACCTTTGATGCAGCCAAAGAAAGGCAATAAAGGATGAACGAGAGAAGAGATACAGAAGAAGACAGAGACTTAGCGGGAGGGCGCTGGAGGTGGAGAAAAAAGGGGAGACGAAAAAGTGATGGAGAGGGCGGGATTTGATGAAGCCTCTTAATAAATTTGCTGTTCAAGTCAGAGGAGGAAATGATTAGGACACAGAGCAGCCAGAGAGAGAGAATAAGTGAAAAGGAAAGAAAATGAAAATAAAAATCACGGCAGACTCAGTTGGTCACGAGGAATCGGATCTCGGGAGCGACATGAAAGTGATACACAAGAGATAAGGATGTTGTAGTCTGTTATTACCACAACTGCGCTCCCTTGTATTACTTTAATAGTTTTGGTGGTTCCGATCTCTTGTGATGTAATTTGACGTATATTGGTTGATGACAGTGATACACAACAGTGTGCCGTGTGGCTGTGTGTGGCGCTCCTCCACTTCTGAGTGGGGATCCTCCCCGTTCACTGGACGACAAGCGCGGACGCGAGTTCCCGCAGCCACTTGGATGCCTCGTACATGCTCGCCTCCCATCTATCCAGTCATGCTCAAACACCGGGGAAAAAAGCATAGATTTCTTGGCAATGTGAGTGTGACTGTACAGATCTTCTGTTATTTGAGGGAAACTTACAATTGAATCGGAGAGAAGACGAAAAGAAAGAACGAAAGACAGAAAGGAAAACAGAGAATCAGAGTTCACTGTTCATTCACTCGAAATGTATGTAGAAAGATCAGCCGCTTCTTTAAAACCTCAAACAGCTGAAGTGAATTACATCCGTCATCAGAGTCAGGAAACTTAAAGGAGAACTTCGGTCGATTTAAACATGCAGCTTCATTGCTCAAGCTACCCTTGACTTGCGAGTACCGAAGACGCGAACAAATTTGGTCCAGCCATTACAGAGCTCCGTGAACGGAGATGTAGCATTGAACGCTAACTGCATGGGGTCAGAACTTCACGCTGTGTTTTAAGCATCTTAACATGCTCCACATCTCACACCAGAAGTTATGCAACATCAGCAGACACCTTAGCACACAGCACTGTAGCGTGTATGACTCAAAATGAATAAAAAAGTAGTTAAAATAGTGTGTTTGTGCAAGCAGCTACTTACCTGTTTGTAGACATCCGTGTCTTCCGGTAGCTAGACCAAACTAGCGTATCCATCGAGTGTGCACTTAACAGGCTTAACAGGCTATTGTAAGGCTCATGGCTCATGACAGGTTGTAACATGGACATGTACATTATGAACATAAACACGAAAATGCTGGAATACGTTTCCGTCTCCGCCAGTGAGGGAGCAAGTGCACGCTCGACGGATTGACTGGTTTGGTCTAGCTACCGGAACACACGGATGTCAACAAACAGGTAAGTAGCTGCTTGCACAAACACACTATTTTAATTACTTTTTTATTCCGTTTGAGTCATACACGCTACAGTGCTGTGTGCTAAGGTGTCTGCTGATGTTGCATAACTTCTGGTGTGAGATGTGGAGCATGTTAAGATGCTTAAAACACAGCGTGAAGTTCTGACCCCATGCAGTTAGCGTTCAATGCTACATCTCCGTTCACGGAGCTCTGTAATGGCTGGACCAAATTTGTTCGCGTCTTCGGTACTCGCAAGTCAAGGGTAGCTTGAGCAATGAAGCTGCATGTTTAAATCGACCGAAGTTCTCCTTTAAGAATAACGGACGGTTGGGGCGCCGTTTAGCTCAGTGGGTAGAGCGGGCGTCCCATGTGCAGAGGGTTTGTCCTCGCAGCGAGTCCCTGCCTGGGGCCCTTTGCTGCGTGTCACTCCCCCTCTCTCAACCTGTTTCCTGTCATGTCTTCAGCTGTTCTATCAATAAAAAGGCGAAACAAATAAAAAATAATGGATGGATAAATCCATTTTTAGTCCTAACCATATTTGAAAGTCCTTTCCGTTAAGCTCACATGTAACTATGCAGAAACTACCTTTTAATCTCATGCACGAGCCATACACCCATTGGAGTGTTTCTAATTCGTCTTTCTTTGCAGTTGTGTGTACATACATATTTGTACATGTGTGTGTTTGTGTGTGTTTGCTGTCTCCGACTTCCTTCAGCCCTGTGCTGCGGCTCCCTGACTAATTGTCGAGGGTCGGTGATGTGATTGTGGAGGCGATACGCCTTTCTACTCCCTCTAAACACACAGGCACGTACTTCATTGTGGTAATTCCCCTGTGTGTGTGTGTGTGTGTGTGTGTGTGTGTGTGCGTTTTCATGACCAAACTCCATCTTCACACATTTTATGCAGGTGCTTCTGAGGCCCTTTTTGTTTCAGTCAGTCTGCGTGTGCATGTGTGGGAATGATCTCATCCATATTCTCCAGGCGGCAGCGGTGGCGGCATCGCTCCGCTCGCTGACTTCACGCCGCACCATAAAAGCCGAAGCAGCCAGCCGGCGCTGTCCTTCACTCAACAGCTCCCATTACAACACTTGGCCAGGGGGGGCGACTGATCAGGAATATTAACTGCGAGCCTGTGGTGGAGAAAGGAGCTCATGCAGCCTCTCAGAGTCACGCCCATGTAGGTAACAATGGGGAAAAGAAAAAAAAAGAAAAGGTGCGTGGTTTCCATCTCGTCGTGTGCGCCCTTAAGTGCTAAATCATGTGAATAGCTTTTTAAATCGTCCACAGAGGAAACCATCACAGTAGAGCCACTTACCCGGCATTTATTCTGCATCTGTTCTGCATGGGCCTCCAGCATTTACCCTTGAAAGTGCAGGGAAAAAACTGAGAGGAGCAAACATGTTGCCGCGACATGTTAGGGCTACTTAACAGACCACACAGTGATTTAGGGATTGTCGCAGTGTCGGGATTGATGTGTAATACTTTTAACTGTGAGAGCTGAGGTTAAAGTCTGCAGTCTATCTTTGGCAGTATGTGTCATGAGAGGGAGACAGGGATTGATTGAACTGAGGGTGAATAATGACACATGCACAGACCCTTAAACACAAAAAGCAGGGTTTTTTTTTTTCGCCGTCTCTATTCATTTTAACTCTCAGAGTGAGGCCGTTATCTGAAGGTGTGTTAAATGTGTGCAGCAGAGAAAAAGGCGTGTGAGCCCACAATAGAGGAATGGTCCGACTGGTATCAGGGAATTAAAATCAGCCAATCAAAACTGTCCACTTTAATCTTGCTTCTGGTTTTCAGATTTTATATATTTCTGCTTCCACCTTAATTAAAAAATAAAAAAAAAAGTGAATGGGAAATTAATTTCTGGTGTTCCGAACATTATAAAATGTAATAAGGTAATAATTTATTATTTTGGCTATTTGTTGTTGAGAGTTTCATAAAGAAGATTGATACAAATTTTATGTGTGTAGGGTAAATATGAAGCAGCCAGTTAGCTTAGCTTGATACTGGAAACAGGGGAAACAGCAAGCATGGCACTGAGCGCTCACATTTCTGCGTTGGGAGAAGTGACTTCATGATGTCTCTGCTGGTTGCTTAAATGTGACAACAAGACTCCAGAAAGTCATTGCACATGGCCAAAAGGGAATCCAGCACATTCACTTTATAATTAACTTCAATGATCCTGTTAGTTGGTAGGCTTTAAAGGTGCGAATAGAGTCGGGCTAACTGTTTCCACCAGTTTCCAGTCTTTGTGCTAAGCTCAGCTAACTGACCGCTGATTCCGGTCTCATTTTTTTTCTAAAAGCTTGAAACAGGTGAACCATCTCCATCTACCAACTAACTCTTCACAAAAAAAGTGAATAAATGTGTGTAGAAAAGAAAGTATTCCTTGGCTGGAGGCATCATGTTTTCGGATCCATCCATGCCATTCCTGTGAAGCCGATTAACTTAAGAACGCCTCTTCAAATGTGGTAGGAATATTCACTTGGACGTAAGGATAAACTGATTTGACTTTGTAGGCCAAAGGTCAAAGGTCAAGGTCATAACACCAATATTAATGTGAAAACCCATGAAGCTGGTTTTAATACCTGCATCACCTCGAATGCAACTCATTGTCTTGAATCATTATTTGTCCCAATGTTCTGTATTTACTGTAATTGCAACCCAGGTGATCTAATTTAAGTATTTATGTGTGTCACATGTTGTCCATCACTATATAAATGTGCAACGACTGACCTCCCACAGGATCTGTGTGTGACTGAGGCGGTGCATAAGAAGTGAGGAGCTGCCAGCCAAAGAGGAACATTAAAAAAAAATAAGAACTCCTTACGTTTACTATGTTATGAATACAACAGAGAGCAAACAGCGAGTGTTGTGAGAAAGGCTTTGCGCTCCAATGAGCTCTTTTTCAATGCAGCGGCTTTCACTCTTTTGCCACATCCTTTAGAAGCAACACACACACAAACACCTCGGTCACATGGACTTCCCATGAGGACTGCGTACAAAAAAAAAACTTGTAGGTTGGTCACACACACACATACTGTATGGTCATTCACACACACACACACACACACACACACACACAGACACGCGTACTCAGCAAGTCCTTTGTCGTGTTGGATCAGGAGCCAGCTCTTCTCCATGCTTCCTAAAGCGTGAATCTCTCGCTGGTGTGCCCACCCACCATGTCTAACAGTGATTGATGCTCCGCAGACGCACTCTCAGACAGACTCACACTCTCAGTGTGTGTGTGTGTGTGGTGTGCGCACGCCTCTGTTTGACCTTCGAATCACCTTCCATCCCAACAACATCCCCCCTCCCCACCCCCTCAAAACCTGCCCATTTGTGCTTTCATCTCTGTGCTGTGTTCTGACTGATACCTGATTAACATGGTGGATTGGGTCAGTGCCGCAAAGGCCACCTGCGAGGGAGGGAGTCGGATTGTAGAGTTGTGGGCTGGGTGAGGGGTGTTGAGGGGTGCATGTCCTGCTCAGACTGCTAATTGGCTGCTATATACCCCGCAGAGGGGGAAGGAACAAAGGGAGGAGAGGACGGAGGGAGGAAGGAGTGGGAGGATATGATGGAGAGTAGCAAAGGGAAGTGAGAGGGGGGAGAGAGTGCTGCAGAGGTGTGATGGCACAAGGGAGACGGGAAGATAAAGAGAGAGAGAGAGAGAGGTGCCTCATGAGGAGAAAGGGTGGGAGCAGATGGTTTTGAAAGAGGAACGGATGACACGAGGGTGACAAAGGAGGAGAGAAGTACACCGACGCATCCCGCAGCGGTCTCACCGCGCACGGAAACAATCTGCCTTCTTTTTTAAATGTTGTGCGCAGGTTGTCAGAAAGGTTTTCTCTCATCCTCGCGGCAACATAAAGTTAGAAATCACTCCGTGCACTACTTTTTTTCCAGACCGTTCTAAGATCCTTTTATAGATTGTGGAGGGGAGTTTCCTGCCGAGCAAAGAGAAATAGATCAAATGGCATTAAAGCATGAAAGGTTTTATGCAATATGTGTTGCAAAATGTTTAAGGGATTGTCCCGTCATATTATCACATTAAAACATGAAACTTTCAATGCTAGAAACCATTTAAGAAATGTATTCTTTTTACAAAAAAAAAAACGTGTCCATTGTCCAGCTATTTTCCCATTAAGCGTCATGTTCCTAATCGGTTTCTTAGCGTACCTCCTCCTCCACCACCCCCTCCGTCTCCCCCCCTGCTGTCTCTTCCCCACTTTCTGCTCCCCCTAGGCAGTGATTTGTGGAATCTGTCATAATGTGGCAGCTGGATCCTCTGTCTGTCCCCCTTAGAGAGCGCGGAAAAGGAGACAGAGACAGAGGGAGAGGGAGAGGATAGGGGGACGTGAGGGTCTAGCCACCTCCGAATAATTACACGTCCCCTCTCTCCATGCGCTGTCATCCTTTAGGTGGTGTGAAATGTAGGCCAGCGCACTAAAAATAATCCAGACTGCCGAGATGGTTTGCTCTCACTGTTATGAATGACTCCCCCCATTGTTAAAAAGACCTACAGGTTCCTCTTGCACCCCTGAGTCCGTTCATTCAGAGCTCCTGCAGACAGACAGGTGTTTTTCAATCGCACTTGCTGATTGGATCTCCTCTTTTGAGCACAGGTGAGTCAGTGGTCTTGACTTTTATATGACGTAATACGATCATCTCATCTATGGTCAGTTAAAACTCCTGCGGTGTTTCTTTATCATGCTTGGTTGTGATTGTAGGTTAATAATGCCCAATCCAGGGCGCTCGTATCTAATATACAAATGTAGAGCGGGCTTTTTCGAGACATTTTGACCTGAAGCTAAAATATGACCTGAAGATAATGGATCTAATGATGGCTGAATTCCCCTGTGCTGCTGTAGTTTCATGGTTCTGATATGCACGGCTTGCTCAGAGTCAGCATCATGACTCAAGGCCCCCTATACGCTGCGTGATGTCCGGCTCCCCGAGACAAAAGTTGACGCTTTGACACAGGAACATGGTCAAATCAAAACAGCGGTCCTGGATTGTGCAACCAATGGTCGATCTGGAGCTCGCGCGACCAAAGCTGGCGTACGCCAAACGTTCGGGCAGTGTCAGAAGATTTCCATGACCTGGATGACTGAGAACCTTCATCAACATGTTGCTTACCATTTTGGGAAGAATGCCCTTCAACTGGTATGGGAGTACGAAAGAACATCCAGAAAGCTGGCTGATTACAGGAACCACTTGAGCTTCAACTTGAGATGCAGGCAACACAGGATAATAAGAGCTTATGCCAAGGTTCCAGCATGAAAGGACACAGGGCCACAAGGATCCTTCAGAAGGCTCAAAACCAGCTACAGCTAGCCTTAAAGCCCACATGAAGGTCGTTCTGACCAACAACCCACAAGTGGCCCTAATGACTGAAACTCAGAGCTCACACGTGTCCTTAACAACTCTATAAGGACACTCCAACACAGGGTTTCAAATCCTGCGACTCCCCTCCAGTTAGAAGTGAAGAGACCTCTTGAATAAGAGGTGGAACATCTTCAAGACAGTCTTCAATACAGTCTTCAATACATATATATGTGTATATATACACATACATATATATATATAAATCTTCTCATAAAACCACAAAAACAGTCTCACAGGACAGATATCACTGCAGGAAAGGAAGAAAAGCACAGGTATAACTTATAACATTAATGATGACCGCTTTCCATTGAGGTGAACTAGATTGTACATGCTCACTCACTGACATGACTCACTTGGACATAAGATAGGATAGAGCCACGGGTAAACGTTATTGGTCATACCTGTGCATTTTCCTGCCATGACGTGTCAAAATGTCTGTTGTGAGAAAAGGTTTACCAAACAGATCGCAGCCATCGTTAATGTCATTAGTACAGTAACACCTGTCTCTTCCCACCACGACAAGTCAGAGTGACTGCTGTAATAAAGGCTGATTGTTGATACGCCTTTTTGACACACAAAACTTACAATGAGCGCAGATTCACCTAATTACATTAATGATAGCTTGTTTCCATTTCAAGTGGCCGGCGTGCATGCCGCCAGGAGCCCGACACCCGCACACCTTGACAGATTTCCCCCGTTCTGGTGTAATCGATTGCACCTGTGCTCTTCAGGTGCAAAAATTAGACTCGTCTGCATTCATTGTTCGGAATAATTAACCTTCATGATTCATTTTTGATTAATTTTGGTTTTCGTAAACCAATTGTTTGTTGGTTTTGACTTAATAATAATCACGTCTGAGGCAGAGCTTCCACCTTTTTCTACTTATCCATCATGTCTGTCCAATCAAGGCATTGATGGACCTTCTCCTGCCCCCAGGAAGCCACTCAAAGGCAGTACAGGCGACACATCTGAGTTGTTACCGTAGCTTGCAGCACACGTAGCTTCAGTGTCTAATCATGTCGAACACAAGCCGACCGGCACGCGACACAAATTGAGCTCAGTGACTTGTGCCTGACAGTATTGACCTTTTTGTAACCTTTATCTGCCCCGGGGGCGGTTGTCGCCATCTTGTCCAGCAAAAATGCTCATTTTCATTCACAGCATTTGGCGCAGTCGCCTCCTGAGAGAGCTGGCCCGGCATTAAACAGTGGGGCCACGGATCAGCTCCTCTGGAATACAAGTGGTGGTTAAGTGACTTTGAGTTTCTCAACCACAGCTACGCTTTTACTGTCCTTACTTTAGCCCTCCACCCCTGGAAAACAATGCCACTTCATATGCACCTTCCAAAATATCACAGCGAGTCGATAAGGAGGAGCTGTGACTTCATATGCCAAGGTCAGGACTTTGACATTTGTAACATATGATTCATCCTGTTATTGATGGAGACGGGCCGGGTGAAGTGTACCACCTCGGGGCATGTTACAAAACACACTCACACTGGGGCGACATGGCTGCTGTGAGCTCAGGAATACATATATGCCAGCGCTCAGCGTCGACACAAAATGTATTCAAAGACCTGGGATTTGTATGTATGAAAACGGTGGTATACTCAAAACTGTAGGGGGTGCCAAATCGCACAACATGCCAATTTCTACGTAATGTTGCTTTAACTTAAATGTACCAGAAGGAGTCTTTAAGTTGTTATAAAACCGTTTCTGTGTAATACTCAGGCCTCTATATATGCCTGCCACAGGGTTGGATTCCCCACAAAATCATAATGTTACAAGGAAATGTTGATAACTTTCTCAACAAAATTACTATTACCGAGCGAACAAATCTTTTATCTGTAGACTTACAAAAATAGGTATACAAAAAAATCATCATCATATTACAGTTATTAGACTTACATATAGATTCGTCACCTCATTGCTATGCATCCTGCCAACATAATTTTAAAAAGAAAAATATTAAAAACAGAAACGAAAGTATGTCGACTCTTGGTTTTCATGCTTACTTTCCAACAAAACAAATGCACCCATAAGCCAGACTGAGCTCTTTAGGACATAAGGTGGTTGAAGCAGTACTGCTTTTGTCCACAGGGGTCGCCAAAATCAACAACTGATGAAAGTTCCTTGAAGCTGCTTTAATATAGCCATCTAACTATCTCCTTCGCAGCTCATAATAAAACTCCAGAGCTATGGTAGCTCTGAATCTGCAGCATTGAAAACAGCATCGTCAATTTCTTCTTAAATTTTTTTAGGCTTTTTACATTATGACAGACCTGCTTCAGCTGGGCCTGCTGGGTGTTTACCCTCATTCGTTTGTCTGTGCTGTCTCGCAACTTCCTAGTGGACAGATTTAATTAATGCAACTGGAAGCACCTGGCAGGTCCCCAACGGCGCCGCTTTCTACATAATGCTGCTTTAATTTTTAATGCCTAAACAACCTAAATAAGAAATAACTCTGTGTCTATGTCACCCTGATCCAAACAGGGTTCTTGGGACCTTATTTACCTTAGAGAACAACTTGTTTATTCAGTTATATGAAACATACATTTTTTATTATTACCTCATAATATTGCAAATATTAAAATCCTGAGCTTGAATTTCTCTCTTCTCTTGCTGTATCTACAATAAAGTAATTCAGTTTCACTTGTCAAAACAAAACACGCTACATTAATTTCATAAATATTCTTATTCTTTTCATAATAACCTACTTCTGTTTTTCTCTATATATATAAAATTATTATGACACTTGACAAGTAACACGATCTGCCACTTGCAAGATATCCACAAGCAGTGTGCAACAGACAGTGCAAATTAGATAGCACAATTAAAGATAACATGGAGGCCATATGTCACTGTAATAATACTATATGTTCTTGCATGTTAACATGCTTGAACATATAGTATGTTAACATGCCTCGAGCCACGCAGCAACTGACTAATGTAGAGCATATACGCAGACGTAGTGAGATACGTCAGAGGTTTGACCATGCTTGACATTTCTCTCACTCCGCAGCCAGCACATGTAAGCTGTCCAGTGACATTTCACGCGCTGGGTGAAGCGATAGACAGAGACAGAAGACAAAAATAAAGACACAAAGCAAAGGAAATAAAATGAGAGCAGGAGGAGAGTGTTTTGGCGAGGGTTTAACAGGTTTTTACAGTGCTGCAGTCTCTCCATCCTCTCACCCTTCTCACTCTTTCTTTCAAGTTTTAACCCCCCCCGAGTCCCTCCATATTTCTCACCTCATCGTCACCCTATTGCCTCCATCTGTTATGACACACACACACACCGTTCTGAAAGCCTTTATGCGCACACAAAAGCTGTCACGCTGCACTTTCTCTATGATATCTCTTTATTTTTGGCATCTCACGCATCACCTCTTTACTTCCTTTCCCCTGCTCCAATTTTCCTTCCCCTCGCCTGTTTTTCACCCTCTCCACCTCCAGTCCTCCTCTTCCTCCGTCTCTCCTGTGCCATGGTGAACGATTGAGATGCCACAGCGAATGACAGGCTGTGATTGAAAATCCTGTTTAGCAGAGTGTGTTTCCTCCTCCTCCTCCTCTGTTTTCTCTGCCCCCCCCCCCCCCCCCCCCCCCCCCCCCCCCCCCCGCCCTCTCTGGCGTCAGCTCCTGCATGGTGGCCAACTCTGGCCTCTCTTTGATCCCCCATAATGCATTGTGATGGCTGTGTCAGCGCTCAGCCTGATCTCGGAGAAACTATCTCTAAGCAACAAGCTGAGATCAATAGCGCAGTGTCACCAGGGAACAGTTTTCCCCTGTTGGTCTTTCTCCTCTCTCCGTCCGTCTGATTATCTCATTCCCTCACTACTCCTCAGCATCTCTTTTTTCTTTTTCTCGACCCCCGCGTTATCTCGCCTTCACTTTTTCGCAACCCCTTCCCGCCCCGCACTGTGCCTTCACTTGCTATCTTGTCATCTGTCTTTTTGTGATTTATTTATCGCCTTTTTCTTCCCCGCGTCCTACCCTCTCCTGCCTCACACGCACAGGCCGGAACGCCTCGATGCACATTAAGTATGGTCGCGTTATGAAAAGTTAACAACTCTGTCAGCGTTCCAGCAGCAACAGCGGCGTCTTCTTCTGTGTGACTGCGGCGGGTCAGTGCGGCAATTACACAGTTCAATTTGCTGCCCAGAGCCTCGCGTTTACAGGTGGCGTCATTTTCCCCAAAAACATCTCTATCTTTTTTTTATACCAAAAGAAACAGGGTATGACCGCGTGGTGCTCTGAAATAGAACAGAGCTCTTCCAAAAAATTGATTTTGTGTCCACAAAAAAAAAGGCCAGTCTGACATGAACCACTTTTTGCAACCAGCCAATGACAAAAAGTGATGCTGGGTGTCCCATTTTTAGCAAACAAAGAGAAAGCACCAGTGAATAAGTTGTAGTAGCTGGATATTGTCAAATGATCCAGTTTGTGCAGTCATGCACCTGGATCTCAGAGATTACAACAGACCAACAGATGACCTGACAAGGTTTGCACAAAAAGTTTACATCCTAAGTTTACTTAATGCTAACGCTAGCATGGCAACATGTTCACAATGACAATGCTAACACTTCATTTCCTTTCCTGTTACTATCCCCATTAGCAACAGCATAAGCAATGGCCATATCCTTCGGGGTCCACTGCACACACAGTCATGCACACTTATACACATGACAGCCATATAAGCACAACAAACCAAACAGCTCTTTTGTTTTTGCATTCATGGAAAAGGGATTAAATAAGTGTATACTTCTTCTCACTCCTTTTTGAATATGTACAAGTCATCAAGTGTTTGACAATCAACATCTACTTCATAATGATAGGTTAAAGCAAATAACTTTCGTATTGCCAATTTGACATGCTAACATAGCTAATTAGCCGTAAAGAAAGTACAGCTAAAGATTATGTTTGTCTCCAGGTATTCAATCATAAACCAAAGTACAGGACAAAACAAATCATTTTCACCTGAAAGGGGAGGGGCTGAAGGTGAGGTTCGCCCAGGGCGTCATGCAAGCTAGGACCGCCACTGAGTCGACCTACAGTACATCTAAGTCCAAATACTCTGTATGAAGCAGTCACACACGAACGGCATAGTCCACTAAATACGAATGTCCATCTCATCCAAGAAAATCTAAATTGAATTTGCATTATATTTACTCAGGAAATGGGGTGTTTCTTATGAAATATCTGTGTAATGGGGCGTTCAGACCGAACACGACAGAGGCGAATATAATCGCTTGAGACGCTCCTATCGCGCCGCTTGATCATTTTGGACTATTCATGTCATTCGCGTCATTCGTGCTTGACGCTCAGGGGAAAAAAAGATGACGCGCTTGCCCGCTCATTTTTGAACCAGTATTTCTCAACCCGCTCTCTTTCCACGTCGATCATGGCTGATATCACCACCGTTGCTGCACTGTACCTGCTGTACAAGACCCAGAAATGCTGGAAAACCACCCGCTGTCGTGTCTGGATTCATTAGGTCCTCCGGAGACGCACGGAGCTGGAATTTCACTGTCTCCTCCAGGAGCTCCGTCTGGATGACGACCGGTTCCAGCGGTACCTCAGGCTGACCGGAGCCCAGTTCGAGGACCTGTTAGCTCGGGTTGGGGCGGTACAGTGCAGCAACGGTGGTGACATCAGCCATGATCGACGTGGAAAGAGAGCGGTCTGAACGCCTCCTCTTTTTTTAATTTATCCTGGTAGAACACCGCAGTACAGCACCTGGTTCCCACACACACGGCTACAATAAGCTTTTCCTCCATCGTTGCTCTGAGCGACCGTAAACAACTGTACGTGAGGGAAGTGACGTCGTCGGCTTGAACTCGTCGCTGATTGGATGTCGCGGCGCAATGCCGCCTGAAAAGTTGGATATTTTCAACTTTATTCGCGTCGCTTCAGACGCTTCAGACGTGCCGCTCCAGACGCCCCAGACGCTCCAGATGCCCCAGGCGCCCCAGACGCTTCAGACGCTCCAGACGCTTCATTTGTGCCGCCGCTGCCTGAATCGCGTGTCATCGCGCCATTTACATTGATTTTCAATGTAGAGTTGCCGCTCCATTCGCGTCTATCGCGTTCGGTCTTAACGCCCCTTAAATGTTGTCCATCTCTATTCATATTTTATGAAACGTCATCACTGAGAGAAGAAACATCACAATCGCAGTCTGCTCAGAACTCTAATAGAATATTTTCTCTACACCAGAGCCAAAAAGAAGCCACATGATTGACGGCAGCGTGTGGGATAAGAGTGACAGTCAGACAGTATTATAGACAAAGACTATTATACTGTGTTTCTGAGCAGATGGTGGAGCCGCAATAGACAAGAAGATAAAGCAATGACATCACCTCTACCATATTAGCTCGTATAGAAAAGACCTCCCACTTCACTCAGCTTTCTACTTCAGCTTCATTATAAAGAATAAGAATCAAGCACAACATCAATAGCAGGGTGACATCATAATTCATATGTGTATAATTCCCAGGTGCGACAACAAGGACGCTGTCAAACTGCTAATTATCCAGATAGCATCCAGATGCAGATCGCAGTTTAATGCAAGGTATAAATGATGTGTTGATTCGCCCTTGTGTCGCAGATTGGTAATTGGCAGGCTGGGATTGCAGCAGCGTGTTTCAACATATGGCGAGAGTGTTGGGGCGAGGACGAGCACCGCAAAAAATGTGACAGTGTGTAGGGGGACGTTTGAGTGGGATCCAATGTGGTATTAGATGAATATGTGTGGATTAATGATTCAATTAAGAGAGATATTTATTTATAGTGATAATAAAAATGGATGTTCGCCTCTGTGTGTGCGTGTGTGTGTGTGTGTGTGTGTGTGTGTGTGTGTGTGTGTGTGTCAGGGAGAGTGAGAGCTAGCACTGCTCTCCTTCTGCTGCTGTTAGATAAATGATATCTGTCACTTGCTCAGCAGTATACTGGCAGTGGTATATGGCTTCACTTTGTTATATGACAATCTCACCTTGTCATACACATAAACACACACACACTCACACACACACACGCACACACACTACGAAGGTCTGTTTCTGTGATTGATGTAACTGTAGTAGTATCTGTGACATGACTGAACCCGGCTGTTCAATACTGACTTATAAAGCAGAGAGTAACCATGGATATAGTGAAGACAGGAAAAACGCTTACTGTAACACATACAACATATGCATTGTATAAAAATCTTACTTGTAGGACTTTTCATTTTGATTATTAACTGCTATCAAAGATCTTATCAAAACAAAAAATGCTAACAAAATGCAGTAAACCGTTTGCAAACAAAATGTATTTAGCCTTCAGGTTTAAAAATCCATTTTAACATGTCATTTAAAGGTAGCTTAACTGCGCTAAGTGCGCTTAACTTAGCGGCAGAGACAACACTAGCTGCTTGTCTGCTAAGCTAGGCTAGTCATTTATGTAGTGGCAGTCCATTATGGTTTAATTTTCTGAAATTTTCACTGTCTTTCAAAGGTGCCATAAATAAGATTTTAGTTGAAAACAGTTAAAAATAAACAAAAAAATGATTAACAGAATGTAAAAAAACACCCACATGTAAACACTGAATCAAAGAAACCACTGGAGGTACAAACAAAACATTTCCTTGTGCGGTTTCATAGGCCAAATCTGATTGGACGTGGGAGTCGCAGCCCGATGTGTGTCTGCTCACAGGTTAGCGATATGGAAATGACCCATACAATTAGTCACCCAATCTGCCTGGCAGTCCTGTCTGGTTGGCTTCATTCCTTGTCTGTCCACGATTTCGCCTGTCCTGTTTCCCCGCACACGTCTTTGTCATGTGTGTTTCAAGCCACAGTGTGTGTGTGTGTGTGTGTATTAAAGTAGGCTGCTGGCCGGTGCTCTGGAAACCCCGTGGCCGTCACACAGCACATCGACTGTCATAACAGACCTGACTCCCCCTCTGAGGATCACGCATGGTTGAGTGTGATTAGGTTAAACACGCTCTCTGAAATGACGTGATGTGATGTGGCACTGTATGTGTGTATGTGTGTGTGTGTGTGCTGGACACAGAAGACAAATGAGAGAGATTGTGTGTGCGTGTGTCATTTATGCTTGTGTGTGATGTGCAGCGCTCAGACGTGGGCATGTGGGAGTTTGTCAGCTTTTCTATTCTTAAGGTGTGTGTATAGCTCATCGTGGTTCTATGTTCTTCTTTGTATGTGTGTGTGTGTGTGTGTGTGTGTGTGTGTGTGTGTGTGACTCTCATGATGCTTTCCAAGAGCTCTGGCTTTCCAACGTGAGACTGATTTCAATCAGATATGTTACAGCGTTGTTTGGTGAGACACCAACACACACACACACACGCACACACACACACACACACACACACACACACACACGGAGCTGTCATGCAGAGCCCAGCTAAGCCACTGTTTCTTTAGTGATAACTACATCAATTTAAGCCCACAGCAGGAACAACCTTCACAGACAGAAGAAGACATCATTATCAAAAGCACATTCTCCCTCCATTACTTCTTACTGGTCTAATTTTTTAAACTGTATTTATGTCCTGTGAGAACCTGCCACCTTTATTCCGCTTCTCATCCATTCACTGACAAAACCCTCATGTCTGCAGGACAAAGATAAAATGATGCATTACGTAGCAGAACTGGCCAGATCGATGGAAAGGGGAATGAAAAATAAGCAACGTTTTGCCCTTTTTTCGAGGAGATACGAGGTTTCCAGAAGACACTTGCCTTTCATCTGATAGCCCCTCTAAGATTGTAATTGTGAGATTGAGCGTGTATGAGATTGCTGGTTTGATTATGGAAAATGACTTGAACATGACAGAACACATGTACGGATTCTCAGAGCGGAGTGGAGCAAAAGAAAATTACCCCGCTGAATGGCAACATGGGAGGATCAGACGGAAACACCCCAGAAAGCTGCATCGCCATCCCATAATCATCAGAAGGCACGCTTTTATCTTTGACAGTGTGTACAATGCACCTGACAGCTTTTATCTGCAATGGAGCGCAAAGGCAATAAAGGCAATGAAATGTTAATTAACTTTACAGTCACTCCACATTCTGTTGGGTTCTTTAACCACACGAAATATATACGAGCAGTTGTATAGGCTTTAAACATAACAAACAGATATCACGCCAAAACCATGTCAAGAGATCTGCCGGTCCACATGGTCACTTTCTGGAACTTAATACTGAAGGAAAAGATGGCGCCATTTCAGTAGAATGAGAATTGCTCACCCGGCGCATTTGCCAAAAGTGGATTGTAGCTTCCAGGTTTACTTCTTGGTTACGTGGCCCGCTAAATGGATTAAAATTTCTCAGCTGGCTCTTTGGGCCAGGGGGGAATTTTTCTCGCTGCAGTGCCCGCAAGTGGCCACTGGGCAAAATTGGAAGCAAGGCTGAGTGGTGCCAGTGTATCCAGGTCTAGATAGTATATTCTTCACTTGGCCTCGCCTATATATGAAAACACCGTCTCATCCGTAGTCAAGTAAGCAATAAAAGAAAATACTACATCTGGTTACGATTTCAAAATAAAGGCGTCGAAACTTCTTTGTTAGGTTAGGGAAAAGATCGGCTTTCTGGCTCTTTGAATTGTGTTCTACCATTTTTCCTGTAACCTTCATACACATGTGAGCTTGTCATGCTTAGTTTACGGCTTAGTTTGTCTATTACACATAATGCCTTGAAACTGAGCTGCAACATTCAGTATATACAGAAACAAGTAAACACTCAGAAAATCGTTCTGTAGTCCATTTTCAAAATTTGTGTCTGTAAACGGTGCAACAAGATGGGACAACTAACACTGCATAAGGTCAAACTTGAGCATGTTGAGTCTAACACTGGGTCAAAATAACCATTTTAATTCGCTAAAATAACATTCTAGACCGTTTTGTCCTGGAAATGTAATTTTAGCAGGCAGATTTTCCTGCATGTCCTCCATGCTCTCATTCAAACACTCCCCCTCCGTCATCTCCGCTACCCTTGGCCTGATGCATTAACCAGAAAACCATTGAGTCCTCCATGAGAGGGGTTATGCCTCATTATGACAGAATAACGGAGCCAAAATGGAGCCCCGATCCCTCCCAGTCGCTCCATAACAGTAATACTATCAGTGAGCCCGCAGCAGTCGAGGCTAATCCTGGCCATTTAATGTATAGCCACGCACTGCACCTCACTCAGGGGCTCAGCGGCACGCTCATATCAGCATCCAACAGACACAAACGCTCGCATACACACACAGCATTCACACTGCTCTTCACATCCATGGAAATCCACATTCTTCCTTTGAACTTCCCCACCACCACTCGTGGCTCCTCACACATGAAACTGCCATCCTCTGCCTGCAACATACAGGCCCGCTAAGTGCTTTTGCATGCATGCTCCTATTCTCACCGTCGCTCTAAGTTTTTAAAATCCTCTTCAGCGCACCATGAAACGTCCTCACAAGTTTTAATGGAAAAGCTTAGTGGTAATATATCTTATGTATGAAAACATCTGCAGGGGAAAACACTAAATGCATCACATGGCTGCACATACATCCGCTCGCTCTGCTATCTTTTTTTCTTTTTAAGGTCAAATGTGTGAAAATGTGTCAATCCATAAGGGGTTGACCCGAGGGATGACTGAAGGCAGAGGAGGTGACAGCCACAACAGAGCCTCCCTCATCCCCTCTTGATCTCGCCCATGCACACACATAAACACACAACAAACACTCATTAAGTCAGCACACAATGACAGCGTCCTACCAGTGCCTGCTGTCATTTGTCTCTATTTGAGCTGCAATTTATGAATCGTCCGTGCACGCTCCCCTTTTATGGCTGTCTTTTCTGTGTGTGTGTGTGTGTGTGTGTGTGTTTGTGTGTAGGGGGGTTGTCATGACTGCTTGGCGTGTAGGGCTGCAGAGCGGGGTCTGGTGTCCTTCAAACGACTGAGAGGAAAATCTCCCCCGCACCGCGACGGATCAATGCATGCGCACACGAGCAGTGCGAGCACGCTCACATATAAGCTCCTTCATGCACACATGTAAATAACAGTACAGATGCGCCTCAAGGTACTCAACTGTACCTTATGTGTGCCGTATACATTATGAACACAATGTTCTCTGTCACAGCTGCAGGCGTCTAAGTGTAAGTGTGTTAACCTCTCCCCAACAAGAGCGCAGGGATCCACGTGAGATTTTTTCGTGTATCTGTATTGCTGCCGGGGGAGACGGGCTGGAGATATAAAATAAAATGAATACAAGCAAAGGGTTTCCTGAGCACTTCGTAGGACACAGTGGGATAGTGAACAAGCCGGATTAAGGCCATAGCCAGGATTTTAGAAATGCTCAGGTTGTGAGCCCAGCACAGCCTTCTCCTCACTTCCAGGAATATAAATAGATACCGATTCTAGATACTTAATCCTTTCAGATTTTTTTTGCAAAAGTTGCTACATTTTCAATATTTTATGTCTACGAGTACTGAAATCAGCCAGTAAAACACCCACCATGTATACGTTGTTACCCTTGTGAGAAGGGGGGATGTATGGATGCATGTTCTGTTGTCTCACTTTGGTCAAACAGCTGGATGGATCGCCATGATATTTTTTGCTGATATTCACAAAAATTCACATTGTTTCCACCTGAGTATGAACAAAACTTGCCTACTTAATAAAAGATCTTAAAGCCAGGTTAAGATAAAAAAAAAAGGACAAGGACACTGCAGAAATAGCAGAACACAATGAGTAAATGAATAAATCAATCAATTCACAGCAAAACGCAAACTACATAGAAGTCAATGTCTTGACTTTTGACGTGTAGTTAATAATACATCTATCTTATATATCGCATTTCAGCTACACAAAGACACTTTACAGGTCAAAACATAAATATAAAAAAAATGTACTAAAAAAATAAAGAAAGAGACAAACGTGATGAGTTTGGACAGCAGTCAGATTACTTTTCATTACATATTATGTCAATGAATGGCAGTGGTGGCCTAAAAGGTTGAAGGAGCAAGCTTGTGACCAGATCAGGATACAAGCTGGGTGGGGAAAGTAAGGCAGCGATTGCCCCTCTATCATTACCACCACTGAGCTGCCCTTGAGCATGGCGCTTAACCCCAGCTGCTCTAGTAGAGCTGGTCAGTGGCCGCAGATAAGACTCAGTGAACTGTCCCTGAATTAATAAAGGACAAAGATGGAATGAGTATCCACGGGGGTCCTTCCTCCCATAGCATCGTAGGAGAGGGGCTAAACGAGTTAAGGCCGGCTTACCCGAAGAGCCGGATCAACTCGTGTGTGACCTTTCTGGACTCCAGGCAATGACTTGCTTCACGATCAGAATGTGACCCCTTTGTTCAGATAACATTTGGAAAATCTAGAAAAGCTGCACAATTAAATCATAATATCAATACTGATGCCATCAGTTCAGTCAGATCTCAGGAAGCACCGCAGGTGAGATCAAAATGATCTCACTCTGTCAGTCAATTAATGGGCCAAACATGGTGGAAACCTACATTACAAATAGATTATTTCATGTTACATGTAATTTCAATGACACTACACATCTAATAAACTCAATTTACAAGCAAACCTAGCTGGTTTTATTACCAGTGATTCATTTCCTGTTTGTACAGCCAGTTTCTGAACTAGATTAATACCTGAGTGTTTTACTACCTGAGTTTTTCATCGCATTGAGAATGGGCTTTTTTGGTTCATATTGGGATCCAATATGAATTGGGTAGCATGGCTGCGAGTTGTAGCCTTGTTGCTAGCAGCGTATTTGCAACAGTAATACCACAGGAAAATGCTAGGAGATGGGAAAGTTGAACAATTGTCTATTTCCGCTTCATCTCCTCATACAGCACCATCATCCTGTCCAAATATACCCATCAGCCTCAGCTCTACTCTGTGTTTAATACTAATCTGCAAACGTGAGCATGCTAATAGGCTAACATACGGCAGTGACCACGGCCGACCTGCTAACGTCAGCATGTTAGCATTGCAATCGTCAACGTGTTAGCATTTCGCTCAAATCACCACTCTTCAGTGGATTAAACAGTGCAGTTCCGGTAGGGTAAAAAGAGTAAAAAGCTGAAAGATCAATGAATAAACAAATAAAATCTCAGATACAAGACAAACTGAACACAAGTTGATAGTATTGAATTGTGTTTTTGATGATCATGATCTCTCTTTGGCTATGAAATGAATTTGAACATAGACCATTCAGCTCCCTCAGTCAGTGTGCGGTTTGCTGTGTGAAGTTTGTATTTATGTGTACACTTTAGATCATTGAATATTTCCAATCTAGCCACTGACCCCGCGCCTTTGGTCTCTGTCTGTCTGACTCCCTGTTTGTCTGTCTCCGTCATTGTTTTGGCGGGCTCACTAAAGCTGTAATCTGCTGCTGCCCTGGCTTATTAATAAGCCTATTCTGGTTATTCCTCCTCTGTGAGTTGGTGACTTTCAGCAGTGGCGACGGATCTTCACAGACGTAGGATATATAGAGCGGCACCATCTACGTCCACGTGCTCGCATCTGGAATTCTTTTGTTTTCTGCGTTTGCTGCTTTGAAAATTTACTTTTTCCCTTTTTTTCACTTTTTCTTTATTTTCTATTCTACTTACATCATCCAATTTAGACGTCTTAGGCTTCTTTATTTCTTTTTGGACTTGAGGGGAAATGTAAGCTTTTGTTGTCAACTCACTCTTTACTTTTTCATCTTTGTTTTTCTCCGGATCTGAACACTGCCTCTCGGTTTTGTCCCTGTAACCCCCAAAAGTTTGCTCTCAACTTGGTGCAACTCAACTCTTGAACTCCTTTAAAAAACACCAAAAGGGAACATCAGGTCTATTTATTGTAGCTCTGTGATCATTTCGGGGTGACTTTAGAGTTCAGTCAGAAAATGAGGGCTCAGACGGCTCAGTCTGCAAGACACTCGGGCGATGATTTAGAGAGCGAAAGAAAGGGGAGAAAGAAGGAGGGAGGACGGAGATAGACGGCGAGGGGACAAGGGAGAGAGAGAGAGAGAGAGACAGAGAGAGACCTCGAGGGAAGCAGGGCTGTGAGAGGAGAGAGGGCAGAGGATGAGAGAAGATTGGTGGCTAATGAGAGGGAACTGGAAAGGGGAAGACTAAGATGTAAGAAGAGATAGTCGGAGGGCAAAGCAAGCGATGCCAGAGGATTTTCAGGCTGACTCACACCTGATTTAGCCTGCTGTAACATCAGAGGGGGTGTCTCAGTCTGGTAGTGGGAAGTCCTCATGAATTTTGTTCTAACCCCCCCTCAAAATATAGCTGAAGCATGGTCATGGTCATTGGGGGCTTTTCAGTGGTTTTGGCTGTTGTAGTATAGTTTGGGTGGAGGGTTAGACAGATATTTTTGCCTGAGGGTGGAGGAAAAGGAAGGAGAGAGAGAGAGAAAAGTTAGAAGCAGATGTGGGGAAGGAAAATGCAGAGTCACATTTCTCTTTTTCCAAGTCAGACATTAATAGATTATTGCGAAGCTCATCTGAAGGTCGAGAGGAAGAAAGAAGAAACTCCAGAAGAAGAAACTCAAGACAGGAAAAACAAGGACAGAAGATACAAACGTCTACAATGTCCAAAATGATTTGAAGGTCCCAAATTATTCTTATTTTTTCCGGTTCTTACTTTCATTTTGGTCGCCTTCTCAAAGAAACGTAAAACCCTTTTGTGTACAAAATAAACATTTTTCTCATACTGTCTATTGATGCAGCACCTCCATTCACCCTGTGTTCCTGTCCCTTTAAGGCCCCCCTCTTGAAAAGCTCAGTCTGCTCTTATTGGTCTGCTCTCACAAGCCTGAGCAGGAATCACCCAAACCGTTTCTGCATCTGCTCTGGCTGTGTTTTTGCTACCACAGCTGTGCTAGTGGTGATGCTGAGGGCGGTGACTACAGCTGTGACATCACAAATTTAAGAAAGTCCACCTGGCTTATTTAAAAGGACAGGTTTTGAATATGGGCTGTGTGCATTTCTTAATGGATTTAGCTTTTTGATATATTCATATTACATATATAGCACCTAGATCTGCTTTATGATAAATTAAAAAAAAAGACATGGAAATTTCACTTTAAACTATTTGGGACCTACTTGGGAGTAGGGGCGGCTGTAGCTCAGTGGGTAGAGCTGGTGGACTAGTGATCGGAAGGTCGCTGAACGGAAGGTCGCTGGTTCGAATCCGGCCTCTCCTGGGGTGGGACTGAGCTACATGTCGAAGTATCCTTGAGCAAGATACTGAACCCCAAAATTGCTCCTGATGTGCAGTTGGCACCTGTGTGGCAGCCTCTGCCATCAGTAAAGGTCCTGCGATGAGCTGGCGACTCATTCAGGGTGTACCCTGGCCTTCGCCCACAGTAACTGGATTTGGCCCCCAGTAATCCCTCCGGAACGGAACATTTAATAGTTGTTAAGACATTTCACTCAAAGGGTATCAGTTACTACAGAACATTTGGGGCAAATGCAATTTTTCTTCATTTTTGGCAAATAAATTGCTCTCAAAATATGAGAGGGTGGTGGAGGGTCTGTGTAGTGTGTGTGCAGCAGATATGGACATTTCTGTAACCCCAACATTCAGACATGGTGGTGTTGTTTATGTTACATTAAAGCGTACACTCACTGTGGCATCTGTGCTGATGTATTACAGCTGCCATGTCCGGTAAGACTCCTTCCTGTGATGCCATAAAATGTGTTCTGTTCTCTGAATATTAAATCGGTTCGTATGAGGCCAGCGGGCTGAGGGTTGTTCAGGGGCTACAATCGCCATCACAAGGCCAGCGAGTTCAGGCCCAGTCGTCCTGTCAGACACTAATTAGGATAAAAAACTCCCATAATGCGGACCTGTCAGTCATTCAGAGATAATTGCGGGAACCTTAGCCGGATTAGAAGACAAGTTGGCCACCTGATGTATAGACTGTACTGACACTCACGCATGACTGCGTGTTTTCACGCTTGTATGAACATATGCACATATATTCACATATTCTTAACCAACGTTCGCTCCGTCTCACTCTCCCTCTCTCTCTCTGGTGGCATGTCGTTGACGAGCTTGGCGCGGATGTAATTGGCACCGGCCCCATGTGGCACTGTAGCGCCGATCCACAGAAATGAAGGGCGCGCAGATGTAAACAAACACTCTCTCTCTCTCTCCCACACACACACAGATGCTAACACACTCCTGCAAACACACAAACACACACACTCACACACCAACCCCCTTGCCTACAGTACGTCTTTTCACTTAACACCCGTCCTGCAGGCTCCCATGATACTCATTTCCTTGTTTTGATTTCAATGTCACACTGATCCCATCTCCCCCCCTCTCTGCACCCCTTCCCTCTTCGTTTCTCTCCTTCCATCCCAACCTGCTTTCCTTCTCACACTCTGATGTTTATGTTTCCCTCTCTCTGCACCCCGCCTCTCTCTTGCAGGCCAGGAACATGCAAATTATGCCCCACAAATGCAAATCCCTTCCTCGTCTCAGAAGAGACCTCCAGTACAGAAGAGGAGTCCGCCCAGCTCAGAAACACCCCACTGAAGTCTTATTCCTTCCGTAACGCGGGGGCGTCGTTTGTTTGAAGGTTACCCTCGGAGAACTGCTGAATAAAGCATTACATGTGTGCATGTGTTAATATTGAGACCGCGCAGTGCATCATTATTCAAAGTGCTTTCAATGGAGGCTCTAATCACACTTAGGCTATGGGATCCAGTTGTTTATAAGGTCAATTGGTGCAACAACTGAAACTCGTGTAAGATATTATAATGGTGCAACGGTTTATGAGTATCAATATAGTCATGTAGCTCACAAATAAATCAGCTTATGGACCACAACAAGGGGTCAATGACATCTCTCCGTGGCAGCGCTTCAGGCACTGACGAAGAGTCTGCAGCCATGCTAGCAGCTAGCAGCTAGTTGTTGGCATCTGTGCTGCCATGTTCATGTTGATGTTGCCTTTTAACAGGTATAACATTTACATTTATCAAATTAGACACGAAAGCTAGAAAAAAAATGCCTCTATTAGACAGAGAACAAGTTCTCAACAACAAGTTATACTCTAATTATACACCTAAATAATGCTGTAATTAAAAACTTTTTATGATGCACCCTAAGACTGAAAATATATTAAACTATTATACCTAATTACTACATATATAGAAAGCCAATATGAGGCCCTAATACATTATTTGACACCATTACATTAGTCCAATTGGAAATCCGATTCAATGCCATATCAGATCAAAAATATAATAGACACTATTTTAACCTCACTAACAAATAACACTGTGATGAGACAACATGGTATACGTATATCTGTGCTGTGAAAGTCCACATCCGGTCGCAAACTTCACACTTCCATCAAAGTCTGGATTTTATACATAGTCCTGTGGAGATTTAAGTCTATAGCCACATGCTTCATTGACACTCTGCTCCCACAGCGGTTACATAACACATCAGATCTGACCCTTTAATGTCATTTCATGACCCAGCAACAGAAACATTAGGCTATGGAGGTGTGCCAGGACAGGCAATGTTATTTTTCCACTGCTGGCACCTTAATAGACATACTTAACTTTCAAAACATTACGACACTCTTTTTAGACTTTACAAGAGGTTAATTTGCAACACATAACAATGAACCTGTAATGATCTAATCACAGTATTATTTATATGCTGTCTATTGGGGGTATCACTGTTTTTGTTTACTTTTATAATAAAGAACATATTATTTCAAGTTTTTGACAAACAAAACTTGCTTTGTATATTTGACATTAATGTCTAAGGTCTCATCACAAACCATCCTGAATGGTATTTCTGTTTTAGAAATAGTGAGTTTTGACTTGGAAGTATTCAAATTTGAATATATTCAACGTCAGTACACTGCATGCTGGAATCATGCTACAGCACAATCTTATCATCACACAGTAGCGCCTTCCCCTGAAGTCTGTTCTTGAGGTTGAAAGTTCGATGTTTCCAACTCTATTGTTGCATTAATGGGAGGTTCTTGCAAAGCCAGTTGAGTGAATGCATCCCAAACAGAGTCCCGACAGATCTCAGTGCTGCTGTCCGTGGTGCTGAACTCACTCACTGATGAAACAAAGCGAGGGGAGTTGCTGCTGCAGTCAGCGCCACAATCGGAGGCGATGTTTGCATGCCTGACATCAGCTATAAGTGATCTGGGAGCGCTCTCGCAATTCCCGGCTTTCCATCTTCCTTCCCTCCTTCTTCACCTGCCATCTGTTCGGCTCTCGCTGCTCCTCCCCTGCCACACATTCTTATTTACATCCCATCGCCTGATACCCTCTCACTCACATTTACATAATCGCTCACTGTCTCACTTATATGCACCTTATGTTTTGTTTTATTTCCCTCGCTCTCTCCTTCTGATTGCCGGTCCTCCGCCGTGGTCTGTGGAGAGTTTTTTTTTCCCTCCTCCTCGTTCCCTCTATCTGCACTTTCTCCTATTATTTTTTCAAATCTTCATCTCACACATAATTCATTAGTTTCCTCCACACACTCCAATATCCTATACCACAGCCTTAAGTGAAACGGAACAAAATGCGTGTGTCTTTTTGCGTGATTTGTTTGGATATATGCACGTAAACCTGCATGTGCGTGTGTTGCTGCGTATGTAGATGGATTAGCAGGTTTCTGTTTGAGTGTGTGTGTGTGTGTGTGTGTGTGTGTGTGCAGAGCAGGGTGACTGTCCTCGGGGCAGTTCTCCACACCAGAACAGAGCGGAAAAGCAGCTGACCAGCTGTCCCCCTCGCAGCTAGCAGCATGTTGTCTCTTCTATCTGTTCTCTCACTCTTTTTTACTCTTCCTCTCCCTCACTTGCTCTCTCTCACACGGTGTACTTGCCTCTCGTTTGATCTAATTCCTCCCTCTTCCCTTCATCGCACAATGGACACAGCGTTACCCCCACCGCTCATTGCCATCATCAGCTCCCTTTCATCTCCCTTCTCTCTTTTTTTTTTACCTCCCCCTCCCGTGCCCTCCTTCCCTCGCTCCTCCAATTCCACGCCTCAGCGATGTCACCGTTAACTTATGTCTCTTTTAACCTCATCTGAGTTTCATCTCCTCCCTCCTGTCTCCCCCCCTCCACTCCCCCCTTTACCTTTTTCTTCAACTTTGTTCGATAGACCCCTCCCCCCCTCCCTTTGTCAAACGCTTTTCTCTCCATCACGTCAGCTTTTCTCTCGTAGCCACACGAGAAAATCTTGTCTTCCTGTTTCGGTGTTACCGTCGCGAGACCTCGATATTCTCCCTCCCTGGGTTTTTCTCTTTCCCCTCTCTCCCTCGCCATCTTTCCTGTCAAATATGCCAGCCCCTTGCGCTCAGCATCTCGCCACTCATATCCCTCAGTTCATCTCTTATGTCATGTTAAATATACATCCGCCTTGGAAGAGAGCGCAGGAGAGGATTTTGAAGAGGAAACACGGGGATTTCGCTGCCATCTTCATTAGGGAGAAGGGCTCAGACTTCGGTGTATTTTCGTCCCAATCAGCTGCATTCATAGTCCTGTCGCACACCACAGCGCGCCGATGCCCGAGGTGGTTTTGTCCTCACAGCTAAATATGAAGTGTATGTTTCGCTGTTGATGAAGACTGCCTTGTTTATGAGACATTCAGCTTCTCCAATGAAGGCAATAGAGGGATCATAATCTGGTATACAAAATATGCATTCTGGATGTTTTAAACCTACACTACATGTGAGTCATCAAGTGAAGGTGGATAAATAAGAGAAACAGAGGACTGCCATCACGCCTGGTGGCCTCCCACTATCTCATTCCCCATATCAGCGTTATTTACTGCAGTGCAGCCGTCAAAACAAGCCTAAATCGGTCATTAAGGCATATTCTGTCTGGAAAACATTAATGAGGCGTAAATCTGTGTTTTCTTTTATATTCGTTCAGCGTATAATGTTTCTGAAGTGCGTCTAAGAACCTCGAGGAAGAATTGACAGCTTTGGTTTGTCAAAATAAGCCTAAATCTGACAGTACGCGAGAAACAAATATCAATCCACGCTCTCCTTCGTATTCATTGAGTTGTCAATGTTTTCTGAAGTAGAAATGTGTTTTGAAAAGAGCTTCTGGGAAGAAATGACAGCTTCACTTACTGCAAAACAAAATAAGCCTAAATGAGTAAATGTGGCCCTCAAGAAGCTCTCCAATAACACACTTCTACTTCAGAACCATTAGAAACCAAACGAATGTAAAGGAAATATACTAATTTGACAGTTTCTTGTCAATGTTTTTTCAACAGGCAGCATAACTGTTGCATGAACCTACAAGTTCAGAACATGCAATGCTAGCGGCTTTGTGAGGCCATATTATGGATCCCACTGCTTTTCCTGCCACTTCTCGCCGTACTCTGTCTACCTGATACCGACAAACATCTGGCTTTTGTCTAAAGTGGGAAACAGCACAATCGGCATTCCCAGTCAAATAACCCTGCAGTAGTTACAGGTATTTATAGGCTCCAGCTTCAACCGGCAGTGATGAAAACACAACACCTGGGTGGACACGCTAATTTGCTCCCCCGTTAGCTTGATGCTATGAGTGCTGGATGCTGACGCCTTAATACTTTTCCCATCTGCCTGTGTTCGAGCAGTAATCAAGCATTTTTCAGAGAGCGTTAGGTTTGAAAGAGGGATACCAAGACATCGTTGTTCATGCTGCTTTCTACTGTTCCCTGTTCTCCAGTGTGTTTGTGAGGTCACATGTAACACACCAGGAAAAAAGGGAAAAGTGTTTTCGCCCCCCCCCCCCGAAACGTTTTTTCACTCCGACCCGTGAAGTGCTGAACATTTGTCCACATCTCAACCCATGTCTCTGCCATCCTCTGTCTCCTTCACCACCCGAAATCTCTCTGTATTGTCTCCCTCTCTGCGTCTAAGTGGCCTGGAGGATTAAATGTGTTTAATTAAGAGGTGATTATGTGTCGACGGCTGACACAGCAGGATCAGGATGGCTTCATCCTATCGCACCGACTGTGATCGCCCCATACCCCCATTCATACACACACACACACACACACACACACACACACACACACACTCTCCTCCGTATGTCCGTCCTGTTTATCCCTCCTTCCACGCCTCTCACACCTTTCCCAATGCAATTTCCTCTTTTTTTATGATCTTTTTAACTACAGGATTCATTATCCCTCCTTCTCCGCCTGCTTCTCTCGCTCCCCTGAGTGGTAATAATACTCACAAATAATTCTTCCACCTTCTATAGCTTAAGTGCTGGAATTTTACAGCCTTTAATGTCGTAACACCTAATCATAAAGTTAAAGTCAGCAGAAAGAAGAGAGAGAAAAAGCTTTTTTTTTTTTTTTTTTAAATGGAAATGAGAAATTGCGCATTAAACAAAACTCAAACAAAAATCTTTAGGGATAAGATGGAGCCATAACTTCACTTTTTTGTCATGAATTCCATCCAGACTTTAAAAACAATCATTAAAACATAATAATATTGCACACAATAAATGCTAAAGATGAACTAAAATGCTTAAACTACTATCATCCTATCTATGTGCATGTTAAAGACTACCAAAAAATTCCAGGACAAGAGCGATGTGAGAAAGTCGACGAGGTAATAGGGGGATTTAAATGGCAGGGGAATAAAGAAATAGAAGGTCCAAGGGAACAGCAGTAGGAATGAAGAAAGCAGAGTGCTAATAAGCGCAGTACGGGGTGAAAGAGAGGCCAGAAACTTGTTTATCGCTATTGTGGGAAGATGAAAGTAAAGCAGGAAACCTCTGCTTTTTCCCTTTCTGATTGTACTGTATGTGTGGATAAATACTGCATGTGTAAGTGCGTGCATTTGTGACAGTGTGAAATGAGAGAATTTAACTTAAACTTAACACCGTAATGATTTATATATGAGCCAGATCATATGAAACATCTGGTGTCCTCGCTTGGATCTGCGCTCTCTTTACTGATTCATGTTTATCGATATGTCAAAGCTCCCCGCCTGCTTTAGGGGGTAACCAGATATTTCTTTAACTGTATTGCGATAAAAAGACATGCGACACCGCACAGTAACACAAATCCGGATACTCGAAAACATCTGGGCCAAAGGCTGGCTCCCATATTTTCCTGCTGCTCCAGATGAGAGGGACCGAATAGTGAGGCAACATGGACCTTTGTCCTATAAAGCGTCCCATCACTCTTGTCACAAATGAGCCCTCAGGAAATATTCCCACTAATTTGAGTCTCAATCCACTGAAGAGGCACGGGGTTATATTGAGCATGTATGTGTGTGTGTGTGTGTGTGTGTGTGTGTGTGTGTGTGCACTGGGTGAGTGTATGTGTGTGTGTGTGGTTGTGTGGTCAAAGCGTCGAGAGAAAGAGGGAGACAGATGGGTCACACAGCGCTCCCTCTGTGGGTTTGGAGCTGGAACACAGCTAATTACATCTTAATTAACTATGACCTGTGTGTCCCCGTGCCCACTTTTCCATGGATGACACATGTGTGCCTGTGTTATGTGCTACACCGAGAGACATAAAACAGAGAGTATGTAAAGTGTTTTGCTGTAAGTGGGCACAAGGGGAGAACTTCTTGTACTTCTTATACGTGTACTGTATGTGTATCTAATGGGTATGTTATATGTACGTGTGCGTGTGTGTGTATGAATGAAAACACATTTCTCAGAGGAACTAAGTCTACTGTGTCCCTTGAGCTTAGTGCTGATAGCACTGAGTGTTGTGTGTGTGTTTGTGAGGTTATTACAGGACCTGAAGGTGTGTCACAGAGGATATTAAAACCTTGTCCCAGTGCTCCTTATTAAGCCGGCCCCCAGTGTCTGAATCCCTCTAGATTTAGAGGGTAGCTCATCAAAACGATCGGGTTTTGTTGCCTCAAACATGGCTTAAGGTGTCCTGACCTACCATCAAAAATATAAAATGGTTGTTCTTATAAATACTGCCAGACACATCCTGACTTCCTGTCAAAAATATCCAGTGGTTTCATGCATACAAATGTTAAAATGCCGTAGTCCACCACAGCATCCACTGGTTTCCCTTCTACAAATGCTGAAACATAGTCTTAAACTGCAGTCGGACAGGAAGTCCTTGTACCCTTTTGGGCAATGCTCCAGTTTACAGTGAGCTTGTGGAAAGATTGTGGAGTAGCCTAAAGGAGAAATGGTTGGCTTCAGGAAAGCGATAACCAGTTGAAATAGTTACCTTAAAGTAGCCTTGTCTAATGGAATAAAAGTTGATAGGTAGCTAACAGTTTTTAAATAGTTAGCTAGAATCAAAAGATTATGGAGGCTTAGCTAGCTAAAAGTAATGGCTAAATGGCTAAAAGATCAAATAAATGTCATTGCTTCAGTTGAAATTACTAAATTAATCGATAAACTGTTAAATCTATATAATTATAAGTAAGTGATACATGGTCACTAGCTAAAATCATACAGTTGAAATAGTCAGCCAAGTATTGGATAGCCTATCGACATGATGGTGTTGATGAAGGGCTAACCTACCTGAGTTCATCTAACAGGGAGGTAACACTGCTCTAAGACATGTCTGAACTGATCTGAACTGCACAACTAGAGTACACATGAGTGTATACATGAAAGGATATCTGTAAAATGTCTTATTTTACATCAACTCAGTGTGCTTGCATGCAAACTCAAACAGATGCTCTGACTCACTCATGAAGGACTGACCATTGTTGGAGCGGAGTGCTCTGGCCGAGATGCCGTTGGTCCCTATAGGATGATGAACCCCAGGTCCATCCACTACTCCTGCCTCCCCAGGCTGCTTCAGAAGCTCTGTGAGAGTCCTGGAGGGAGGAAGAAAACAAGGAATTTGCAAACTTTATAAAAGGGTCCTGCATGAAGACTGAAAAGCAGACAAAACCAAACAATCCCAAGTGTCGACACAAAGTAAAACAAAGAGGGCTGAAGGGAGTGAAGTGAAGTGCTGGGGGAGACTTGTGATGGATTGAGAGTGCTGATGAAAGGTAGAAAAAGATGCTCAAGTTCATGTGGACATAATACTTATATCCATTATAAAAAAAACAAATAGCTATACAGCTATACCTGAGAAAAAAGTTTGAAACAGATTGTTCATGTCTATAAAAACTGAAAACGCTCAGAATTGACTTCAGCGCAGCGGAGATGAGGATGAAAAGGAGTCTCTGGATGTTTGCCAGCTGGGAGCATCAATCATTTATAAAATATAAAGCAACTTCCCCTCTTGCCATCTTTTATTGTTTGATGCCTTTGAAGGAGTTCTGATGCCTCCTCAAAACTGGAACACAGGCAGGAAAAAGCCCAGCAACATGCAGATTTAAGCACACAGAACCGGCAGCTGTAAACAAGGACGCGGGCTGTGTTTGGTACAAGACGGAGGGTTTGTCAGTTTCGTTCTATTCAAATAGCCTATAGCAGGCGAGTCTACACAGCTAGCTTAAAGAAAGTTGTTAAAACAGTTACCTAATGGTTGGCTATGTCGTTGATAGATAGGGCATAACCACACCTAACGGACAAATTGTTAAAACAGTTAGCCTAGCTAAAATGGAAAACTAACAGATACATAGGTCATGGATAACTGGTGTTATAACTAAAGTAATAGATAAAAAGATAGTTAGCTAGAAGTGAGGTAGCTAATTTGTTCAAGAGATAGCTAAACCGTAGGACTTAGTTGTTAAATAGCTAAAAGACAATTATGAACAGTTGAGTTATGTCTAGTTAGCTTAAAGTAATGGATTAATAGTTACATTCAAGCGCTATAGCTAACAGACAAATAGCCTAGGTAATGTGGGTGACTGTTAAAATGACTAAAGTAATGGATAAACAGATTGTGAGCTAAACGTCATGCAGTAAGTTTAACAGATAGCTAAAACTGACGCATGAGTTGTTAAAATAGCTCAAAGACATTGATGAGCAGTTGGAACAGTTAGCTAGAAGTTATGGATAAACAATTAAAATAGGCTTGATTTTAACTGAAAGTATGGATAATCTGTTAATAGCTAGAAGTGAAAGATAAATATGTTTAATAGTTACCTAAAAGTAGGATAATGGATACATGGCTAATGGATAACTAAAATGAATTAATAATTGAAGCTGGCTTATTCATAAATGGTTGGAATTGATGAACAGTGGGGTGTTAATGAAGGTGAGCTTAGAAAAAAGATTTGTTTTAAAGTGTTTGAAGATCGTCATGCTATGCCGCTATGCTAACACTTCCTGAGAGACATCAAACAGTAAAACACAGCCCAGTCGTCAGGATATAATGTTAGCCGTAAATGTTTCAGTGGGAAACTGGTATTTTATGCCAAACTAGGATTCTTTTATGATCCCTAACCAAGTAATTTTTGTGCCTAAACTTAACCCAAGCAAGAGGACAGCATTGTTACACACGAGACATACAATTCATCCTCAACAAGTGGAAAGTTGTACAGTTTTGATGATTTTTTTTTCTGCCATCTGGGTTGCAAAACAAGCGTAGAAATCTGAAAACAAAGTAAAGGCTTTGTTTCTAATGTGTGATGTTTTAAACAGTTTGTTTAAATGATATATTAGTCTATTTTATATTATATCTTATGTATGAATAACTGGTTTATTTGTTGAACCATTTATTGTGGTCTAACCTGTATTCACACATCATAAAGCAACAATGGACATTTTCCTCGCTTTCATTTAAAATGGATTAATTCTTTCCGTGCAAGACAGTAGAGGAAAATTAAGTTTTTACCTGAGCTGTTGTTCAACTCATATATACTACTGTGTCTTATACAACGCTGCATCATTGCTATATGTGTGATTGCAGTTTGATTGCTACAGGAAACAACTCCGGTGGAAACTACAGGATATTACTTGCCCTTTTAGAGTATTAGCTCCCAAATTTGCTTCTGCCACTACTGAAACACTGTTTTCAATAAAATAAATGAAAAAACAACACAAAATATGGAACCTAAATTATCAACACCTGCTAGACATTTTTCCTGCTCATATGAAAAGTTTTAACTTCATTTCCACTGCTGACCTCAAAGACTTTAATCGGTTTTACAAACTTTCCAGTATTTCTGCACATTAACGAGGGCTAGAAACAAGCAAATTTCTCACCGTCAACATGTTCCCATTGACAAGGAAAAAACAGCAGCACAGTAAACAAATCAGCTGAGACCCGAGAGCTTCTATCAAGGGGGACCCATAAATATTTCCTCACTGTTAATCTCACTGTTGAAACCTTCTGAAAAGCAGTCAAGCAATTGACTTTTTATTAGCCTGCTGTGAAATGATTGCCTGTGGTCACAGGAGCAGCCAGCATTAAAACATGAACACCTGTATTATATAATGCAATTCACAGTGGACTTGCAATAGTACTCATGTAAGAATAAAGCATTTCATTTTTTGTTTGTTTTTTTGATGCTTGTGTAAATTGCTCCAAACTGAAGGGACAAAATAACAGGAACACTAAATGGGAGCCGGTCTGGGCCGGGTCAACATATATCGACATCGCTACGATTGCTTTGGTACTTGGTCTCATGCCTGGTGTGTGACTCCATCATAGCAATGCCAATATATCATAGTATAACATCTAATTACTTAAAGGGGCACTCCAACAATTTTATATGTGAAGTCTGTTTGCTCGCCACGAGGAAAACAATTGTATAAGGTTTTCTTTCGCTCTCAAAATAAGACGCTTGTGTTACTGTATGAACTGGAGAATTTAAAATCTAAGTGCATTTCCAAAGCAGACACTTCAATTGAGATTTGCTATTCTATATCATACTGAAATTCTACAAAAGGTGTCATATCAGGTTCATATTATGTGTACATGTATGACCCGACCCTTATATCAGATGTAAACATCAAACCAGTGAATATTGTGGCAGACCAATGCCATTCAAACATATGCATGCGTGACACAAATGGATATTTTTAAGGAGACCTCTATCTGTCTATGTTTGGATCTTTGTGAGAGGTAGTCAGGACATCTTCACCAGGTCTTTTTAACGAGAACTTGGGAGGTCTCTAGCCGTGTTTGTGGTGACCAAAAAAACTTAGATTTTTGATTGGAGGTCGGGACATCTTCAGCTGTGTTTGTGGCAACTAAAAGAGGTATTTTAAGCCAAAACATGATTTTTTCTGAACTTTAACCAAGTGGTTTTTGTGCCTAAATCTAACCATACCATAAGCACAGCATTCTGAAACTTGAACATAAAAGAAAGTTCCAACATGAGTGCTTCGACATATCCATAGTTTGCAGAAACATACATTGCCAACGTGTATTTTGGTGATGAGGTTGGTTGCTTTAAAGGAAATAAAGGTCATAGTGTTTTTGGTGGGGGTTATGGCAGACGTATGCAGACGAGCCAGAGATGTGTTCAGTTTTTGTCTTTATAGGCGTAAAATCAATACATGAATTTCTGAAGTATCCAGCTCAGACAAAAGCAAACAAAGTAACTGACAAGGCAGGAACATGCTGCCCTTACAGTCATACAGTACAATCACATTTCTACCCAATGGAGTGCTCATTGATGCTGTTTAGAGGAAAGAGCAGTGTTGGTCTTTCAAATGCAGACTTCATGTTGCTGCACAGATGCATCAAAAATATCAAGTAGGAGGAATCCGAAATGAAATTGGTATTTATTTCCTCTTCCGTGACACTTCGAGCTGCACAGCGACTAGCAGTCATCTGCGCTTGTGCCGGGAAGCTCCCCTGGTGTGAATGTGGGAAACATCCTGCTCAGCAAAACCTCTCATGGATAAGGTTAACATCGGGACAGCGTTCGCTCGAAATTAGGCCCATGCTGAGAAGAAAAATGACGCTTTAATGATTTCCAAAGGGGAAATTGGTGCATTGACGGGCACGCAAGGACAATAAATACCCATAAACGCGTCGTCGACCTGAACGCTATGGACGGTATCTGCCACAGGAACACATGTGCTCCACTGACACACACTCTTTACATTTTCTGCTTGCTCGCCAATCCATTTCTCTCTCTCATCTCATCAATATCTGTCCGCTTCCATTCCAGTACTTCATTTGTCTTCCACTCTCCTCCCCTCCCCTCTCATTCTCAGCGGTAATAAAGCGAGCTGAAGCTGTCTCTCCCCTCCCACTCGCTCTGTGTCTCTTCCCCTCGTCCCCCTCCAGAATGTTTAGGAGCGCTATTGTTGAGTACTTGTTGTTCCCGACACCCTCCATCTCCCTGCAAACATCGTTTCTTTCTTTCTCTCCTCTTCTAATCCCGTCCGTCTTATCTTCTCAACTTTCTGTGTTTGACTCCAGCCGCCCTCCTGTTATCTCCTCCCTCCCCTCCTTCTTTGTCCTGTTTCGTGGCCACGAGCCTTTTATCGCCGCTTGTATCGCCTCCTCGCCCCTCACTCTTTCTTTTTCCTCTCAGTCCTCTGGTTCTGCCTCTCTTGCACTCTCTCAACTGGTCTCTCTCAACCATCTCAGCCTCTCACCCTTTGGCCAAATTTCTATTTTCCCCATCCTCTGTCTTTCTCTCTTTCTTTCTTTCTTTCTTCCCCCGTCAGTATTCTCAGCCCGTCCTCCCCCAAGTTTCTCTTCCCCCTCCCTGAGGAAGCTGTCACATAAACTACTTCAACTTAAAATATTAGCACTCTTACAAATGATACGAAGACATCAGAGTCAGCTATAAGCACACACACAAGAAACACACTCACGCGAAGCATTAAATGTTTGTACAATTTGCAATCAAGCAATCTACTACGCCGCGTAAGATAAAGGCCCGGCTAAATGCCTGAAAATGTGGAGAACACAAAGCAAATCTGCACCACTTAAGTATTGATTCAAACGCCGTGTAAATCCCGGATCAGAATAGCATCCACCCAGTCTTTATGCCGAGGGACATCTGGCTCTTTCATGATAAGGGTGGGTGCTCTAAGTGTTGACATCAAGCAAACTTCAAACAGCAAACACACTTCTGACGCAGATATAAGGCAGGATACGATGCAGCATGCTGCAGGCCCACACACAACAATGCACACAGAAGCACACCACGTTCCTTGTTTGGGCGCTTCTCCTTTCTCTCACTGTGTTTACTGTTATGCACCAAAGTTGAAAATACTACCTGATTCTGCTCTGCCGTCTTCGTTATGAAGAAATATATTTTTCAGATGCCGTCCCTTGCGAAAGCGTCGGGCGTGTTATGAGACGACAGGTTAAACACATTTTCTCTTTGAAATGTGTTGTTTCATGTCACTGCGTGCACTCACTGGATTTGAAACTAGGCCGCTTAAGCTGAGGTGATGTTCCTGAGCCACGTCCTCATCAATCTCTCAAGAGGGGTGTGAATACTTCAGAAAACCTCAAACTTAACATATTATATAATCTATTATAATTTACTTACAAGACATATGGAAGCCCATTTCTGCAGGTAAAGAAAAAAAAAAACATTCCCATGGTAAATCAGGTACCATAGGAAAAATCAATATAATGATTTTTTTTTTATCTCAAAATTCTGACTTTGTTCTCAGAATTCTGCTTTTTATCAAATAAAAATGACTGTTTATCTAATAATTATTACTTTCCTCTCATAATTTGGGCTTTTTATCCTATAATTATGATTTACCCTGGGGGGATTACTTTTGAAATTCAAGGCTTGGTTTTCGGTTTTTGACTGGTGGAAATGGGCTTCCATACAGATATGTTCAACCAGTATAAAAGCTGGCATTATGCTACAGTTAAAGGGGAAATTCCCAATAACCCCTTTAAGTAACCATCATTATAAATGCTAATTTTATAGTAAATTAAACTTTAGTTAAACCTTAGTTTGGTAACAGTAATATGCCATGTATTAAGCAAGTTTCAACTGATGTTTATAATACTTGAAGTGATTAAAAATTGTTTATAAATTCTTTATTGTTTGTTGTACAAATAACTATTAACTAAAGTTCAATTAACTATAAATGCACCATTTACTCATGATGGTTATCATAAAGTGTCACCAATTTGTTTACCAGAAATCACACTATTGGTTGCATTATGGGAAATGTAGGATATATTGTTTATGAAGCTTGACCAGTACTAGAGAGTAAAGGTCAGGATATCTCTGCCTCTGTTGGGTTACTATTTCTACCAGCCACACTTTATTATCTGGCATTGTTTCAAAGTCACTGTCTCAATGACCTGGATTAGGTAGAACAACAGGTGGCTTCTGAGCAGCTACTGTCCAGCGTGTACCTCGCCTCTTGCACAGTGCATGCTGGGATACTTCCCGATGTAGTCTGACACTGCAAAGTCACTACTTTGATCTTTGTATGAGTCATTTATGTCAAATTACATTGTGACTCTTAAAGCAATGTCCATTTCTCATTCTTTCAGTCTATGTTGTCACACTTTTGTCACCTCAGAACTGTTTTTCATCTCATATATATATGTTTTTACATTTTATGAAGTGTTATTCTTTGAACTGTATATTTATTGTTAATCAATTTCACGCAGCCTGCATCCACACGGCGCCCGTTGAGCCTCATTTCCAATTAAATGACTAAAAATATGGATTTTCCCTGTAATGCAAGACAGGATATGAGTTGAATAATGAATAAAAAAGCTGATGCACAGAGACGGTACAAAGCTCATAAACACAAATGATTCAGCAGAAGCCAGAAAATATCCGCCACAGAGGGGTTTTAATCCCGTGGGGTTCGGTGGAACTTCTGGAAAAGTCCAAAGAATCATCACCAGGCAGTCTGGCAGGCTTAAAGCACCACATGCTCAGCTTTGTCTCGACTGAGACTGGCCTAAATAATGCAGTGGAGGAAAACACAAAACACTACAAGCCACTCCTGGTATCCCCCAAAACTTGATTTTAGAGAGCTGATTTTACTGAGCCCGCTGACTGAGGACGAGGATGAATATGTGTGGTAATTGCTTCCAGTGGAGCCAGACATCCACCATGGCAGAATCTGTTCAGTCGGGCGCAATTAGGGATCATTCAGACGTTTATAGGAGAAACGATTAGCTTCTGAAAACTGCGCTGATATTCACGCAGTATAAACCTTCTCAGGGCTGAAACATGTAGCACTTGATCAGGCTGCGACAACTCAACACTGTCTTTATTAAGCTCTGCCCTCTAAATCTAAACAGACTTCAGCAGAAGAGAAAGATAAGGCTGCTAAAACGGCCCTAGCAAGTGCATTTTCTTTACTGTATGATGGGAGAAAGGATGGGAAGAGGGGAACTTCTCCTCTGACATTTAAGAGTATTTAAGATACATTGTTCTAGGGTATCAAAGGCACCAGAGGAAATCAGACAGTAGTGTTTGCCTGTGTCTGTCTGTGTGTGTATGAATGCATGTCAGTTTCCCCTTAAGCAATTAAATGGTGCAGAAGTCAAACACATCGGTATCTTTGAGCTCTTCGTGTAAGAAAAAGAAAAAACGGCATTTTATAAGTTGGAGGGCAAGATGATAGATTGTTTGAGGTAATTTATTGATTTGGTTAACAGTCAAGCTACCAGTTTGGTATGGCTGAGCATAGGCACAGCAATGCTTTGCGCTAACACTAGAATGCTAACAATGACAATTCTAATAAGGATGTAATTTTAATGTTAAGCAGGTGTAACTAAGAACATAATAAACCAGCTAATACTAGCTTGTCAGTGTGCTAACATTAGCTACGAAGCACTAAAAACAAAGCACAGCCGAGGAATCTTCAAAAAGTCAAAGAATCTTCCAAGTCAGTGGGATAAATTCTCAACGCACCATAAATGTCTGTGTAAAATTGAATGACCGTCATTGTGATTGCTGAGATATTTAAGTCTGGACCCGACAGACCAACAATATAATACCCAGATTTCCAGTGTTAGCATCGTTAAACATAGCATAACAGAAACTCTTAATGATATATAATTTACAGTAAATTGACAGATTTTTGGTTGCAGTACACTTAAACTAATGCAGTCTAAAAGGACATAATAATATTTATAGAGTGATCATTGAGTCTGTTTTTTTTCTGTTAAGGAGCTCTGTGTAACAATTTGTAGCAATTTACATGTATTAACCATGTTTTATTGGCCACATGTGAGTGGAGTGTTACGTGATGTAAAATATTAGACGTTCCCGGTCTCTCTCGGTACAAGCCTGTGAAGGATTTGTGGACGAAGTTGCGAACGCTGCTTGTGGATGTTTTTATGAAGAACTTGGGTTGGATTTTCTGCGTCAGTCTTGGCAGGATACTGGCATTCTAGGCAGGGCCGTTTCTTGCGATATGCGGGCTATGCAGGTGAAAAGGGCCTCTGCAGCACTAGGGGGCCCCTCGAGTTGCAAGTCCAGTCTCAATATCTGAGGAGTGACCCAATGGAAAAGGTGTGAAAAATACCTGGCACCTGTCGCGCTGATTGGCCAGATCTGCTCTCTACTGATTAGTCATATCTGGTGTCTACCGTGCCGCGTTGCTATGACGACCAGTGCTACCAAGCAAGGCATGGAAAGTTGCGCTGAGCCGCCGGTACTGGTCATTTACGGCATGGCATCAAAACGAAGGGATTCATCTGGTTCAGAAAAAAGAAAAACTAGATGGAAAAAAACACTCACAGGATAAAGGCAAGATTCGTTTTCATGATGTGGGATGGAGGTGGACCTTTAGCTATCTTAAGTGTTTGCTTTAGGAAAGTGCTAAAATAAAATGTATATGTCACATGTGAATGCCATAAGACTGACTGCAGTGACCCCCGTTTTGGTGAATTATAGCAGGTCCAGTTCGTTGGCATAACATTTGGGAGGGAGGGTGTGTTGTTAGGCAGATGTCTGTCATGTCTGCTGTATCCTCCAGCTGCTGTTCCATCATGGACTTCCTCTGCTGTTTAATATTTGCCACGTAACATTACTTTAGGATTATTTTATTGTGTCCTCAGTTTATAGGTCTCTAATGTGAAGTGTGCTAAACAACACTAATACATATTAGGCCTATTGTGGATTATTATGAACTATTGTGGCAGTGGATTATTGCTGGATTGATTGGATTATTGTTAACTCTACTGAGTTAGTTGCGTCTTTCTTTACCACATTTATTAGAATGTTCATTGCGACAATATAATTTCAACAAGTGTGCCTGCATTCCTATAGTTCAGTTATGTTTTGGATGTATTACTTTGTCAAATTAAAGTCCTTTTAAAGTAAACTATACTATATATGACCGTTAGATCTGCCCACAGAATATAGCTTAAGACTATATCATCAGGTAGGCACAAGTAGTCCACTTTGTAATACCTGTGAAGTATACACAAAAATATTCCTTCAGTATCACAAAGTGCTCATCAGTCATTTATCTTCGTTTTATAACTCTAACAAGTACAATGTGTTGAAACTTTTTAAAGTGACAACATTGAAAGTGGGTGCAAGTTTAAGTTTAAAAATATTTTAAAATTTAAAATAAACATTTTTGAGGAACACTGCATTGGTTTCATGTATTGACCTATAGAGGATCCCCATTGTTTACTTTGTATTATCACTTTCTATTAGTTCAACTTGCTTCGGTGGGTCAACTTAAGATTTTAATTTGAGAGGTTTTCACTACTCTAGCTTGTTTTCCTCTTAAAATGTAATAGATTGTTGCATCTGTGTGGATCACCTAAAAGGGTTAGCAATCTATCCATCATAGTTTGACAAAATAGGGGGCTCCAAACAGCATCTTGCATAGAGCCCCCAAAAAGACAGAAATGACCCTGGTTCTAGGCACCCGCTGAAGGCATTATTACAACAAAGGGGTCTGGACAGTGGATAAAAGGAACTGCCTACTTAAAAAATGTTTAACATACATTTTAAAAATATATAAAAAATATTTTTTAAAATACACACAATGTTAGATATACTTTTCTTGTCAGTACATGACTAACCAATTGTGATTGCAATCTGATCTGTTTACCAAATATCAAAATGTTTTTTAGAGGGGCCCAAAAAAATACAGTCTGTCTTGAGTAAACTGTCCATTTAATACGGCCCAGGCAACACTCTCCGCTACACTACCAGAGTGCGACAGTAGCTAACATTGAGAAATGGTCTCCGCTCACATAAATGAATGACCCTGAGGTTCCAAAGAGCCCCTTTAAACGGCTTCATTAGAAAATTGGACTTATGAGAGCAAATGCAAGCATCCTGTTTTCCTGGAACAAATAATCTGAAACATTTCAAATTGTCTCAGGGAAATGTAATCCATTCCCTCTAATGTTGCTGCGAATGTGCCCTTGAACACTGTTCTGCCACAGCAAACACTCCAGTGGAGCAGCTCAGCTAAAGGCTCACTTTACGAGCTCATGTAAGCACTTATTGTTTTGTTGTTATGACATGACAGAAAATTCAAAAGGGAGATTAAAGAGTCCGGCATGATTAAGTCATTCCCTCACTTCCTCGCTGGTTTGCTCGCTCACTCGGCTGCGTTAAAAAATCTTTAACTGTAATGTCAATTGAGCGAGTGGGTTGTGTGATGGAATTTAATTTGCAAGTATTAAGGAAACACACGTCCTTTTTGTGTGTGCTGGTCGGAAAAAAACCCCAAACACTTCATGTCACGCAACTCTGGAGGAGAGGGGAAGGCAAATTTTTATTTCAAGGTCAAATTGCCTCAAACACAGTGAAACCAAATCACTACGCTCTTGTACTGTACAATTTGTGCCTGGCGCTGATTGTGTAACAAAATGTGCACTATTGTTTTTCAATTGTCAGAAAGTGTTTCGTGCTAAAAATAAAGTGAGAAAAACACCCCACGGTCGTGTAATAAGACATTCAGTATTGTTCCGCACACAACGGCAAACAAACACACAGCGGCGCGCACAAACACATTTACTCCCCTGGGTCTATAACACAGCATTTTGTGGCTGAATCACTCTTCACTGTCACAGCAGGTTAGTTTATATTACACGGCCCCCCCACGGATGATTCCAGGGCCCTCTAACCTCGCATGGGCCTCAGCGTGGAGATGCAAGCCTGCTGTTTTCAAGCAGCGCTGCTGTATAATTGTGTGTGAAGCTGCTTGCCACCTACAGTTGCGCCAGCCGACCAACCTACACAAACAGAAAAAACACTGATCATGCTCGCAACACACAGCCAGTGTCCTACCTACATTGTGTGCCTAGAGGGAGTTAATTGATGCCACACAGTGAGTGACTCACCCTTTAATTCTCATGGGTGGTAATTTAGAGAGGTTACAGTGGGTGGGAATTGTGTGTGTGTGTGTGTGTGTGTGTGTGTGTGTGTGTGTGTGTGTGTGTGTGTGTGTGGTTACCAATGATTTTACAAAAAAAAATCTGGGACAGTCAAAGGGAAATTCAACATAAGTGCATTTGAGTTTATGACCATGCGGGGGCTTTTTTTTCTCACTATGTTTCACAATTAATTGGAAATGTGAGACCCCGAATCACAAAAGCAAAATCAAACAGTCTTCTTCATTACGGCCTTTTGACCAAGTGATCTGATTTTCCAGGGACCTATTCAAAATTAAAGGCTGCGCTTGAGAGATTTGTTTTCATGTTTACGATTTAGTCGGGTGTTTCATACAGCGAGGAGCCGCTCTGTCCGATTGTCATGTAAATTAAGTTGAAGTTCATATTTATTGTTGCCTCCTTCTTTTGAGCCGGAATTTTTAAACGAAGCCTTTGTCAGCGAGAGGAGAAGGCAGGCGGATATGTAGCATGGTGTGTGTTTATCTGTCTCTCCATCAGTCCCTCCTTCTCTTTGTCTCGCGGTGCTATGAAATGACGGAGCCAACACTTGAAGTCTCTCTTCATCAGTAATTCACTGCACTTCATCAGAGGAAGGCAACACACACGCTTAGGCAAACACACACACACACACACGAGGCCAGATAGATAGTAGGCTAAACGGACACTGTAGTGGCACAAGTGGTGGCGTGCATTATCTCAGAGGGGGTCTGATACACTAGCCCCTCTGACACAACAACACTGGCGTACTCGCCGGTGTGTGCGCACGTGCACGCGGCGGACATGCAGATATGCTGTGGCTGCCAGATAGTGCACCCTTGTAGGCTTGGTACAGAGCCTGGATCTGTCTCCCACCCTGCTGTACTCCTATTAGAGCTGACAGCTGCCAAATAATGTCCCTTGGCATGGCTGACTGCCTGCTATGCCAGGGTCTGTTTGTGCTCATGCATAGTTTCTCATCTTCTTGCATGTGTGTGTTCGCATGTTTGTAACCCTATAGTAAGAGCTTCATTTCAAAAACACTGCATTAAAATTGTACCAGTCACCTTCTACAAAAAAAATAGGTCATTTAACATTAAGGCTAAATGATTATTTCAATATTGTATCAAAATAAACTTCTTCTTCTATCCTTTCTGCTATTGTTGATTGTTTGACAGGTTAATCCAATATTCATTCCGTCTGCTGTGAAGTGTTAATTACAGTCAAAGCTTAGAAAATAAAAAGTTTTATTTAAACAAATCAGGCTTCACTGAGTGACAGCTGGGCATGTAACAGCCTGCAATCCCAGTGGACCTGTCAACGAAAACCATGATAAAAAATGTTTTTTAAACTTTCCAAAAAACAATTAAGGTGGACTAATGGAGAAATATGTTTTTACAGTTTTTTATGAAAAGTCTTATTAAACAACCTTCACTCATCTGTAGACCCACACAGATAGCATCCTCTACTGTCCAGAGCAATCTCCTATTCAGAAGTAGTTGCATTAACATTTTGTCTCTGCTGGTAATTTTAGAAAATATCACGTTTAACAGGCAGAAAAAAAAAACTGATTTATTCCAACATGTACATATGATTGCACTTATACTGGCTGCAACCAAACAACTACAATGACATTTTTATAAAGGTAAGCTAACGTGAAGGTAACAGTGTGTTGGGTTAAGGGTGGATGTTAATGTTACTAATAAATGTTATTTATTGTGATGTTATCAGAAATTAGTGCAGTATTAACACCAGCTAAATCTTCCTCTGGAAGGAGTTACCATGTCTAGAAAGTGAAGCCAGGTGCCTGCAACCTGCATTCTTGCCAATGGCCAGCAGGGGCGTTTTCACTGGTTTAAATCAAGTCAAATTGCATTTAAGCCTATGAGAAAATTAGCCCACTTCTCACACAAACTATTACCGCTGTAAACAGTGTTCAGATGAGTTTATGGTCTTTATCGCTAGTTTCACTTCAACACAGCGTGATTTTCTTTTGGAAAATGATGGTACAGTTAGGGTAGCTGCTAACTGCTGCTAACAGTCAGCAGCAGTTAGCAGTTACGCTGGAGATTTGCTTCCCCCTTATTGTTTTGAAACTGACTGGCTGACAATAAAGGTGCACCTTTAAATGGGACCATCATTTTCCAAATGAAAATCACGCTGTGTTGAAATGCCAATAGTGCTTGAGATAATACACTCATCTGAACACTGTTAACAGAGGTAATAGTTCAACTGAGAAGTGGGCTCTAGATAGATAGAGTTTGCAAGCCGGGGCAGGGTAGGTGTGAACGCAATCGGCACAGGAGCTTTAGATCAGGGTGGGTCAGGGCTAGCTGGTAAGCATGCAACTAATATGTGAGCAGTATATGTCTTTGTAACAAGATACACAATTCTTATTCACATTCTGTTGATGATTTTAGTTGATTTTGGAGTGTTTTAAACTAATATTCTTACATGTTAGACCTTTAAACCAAAAAAGATGATAAATCATTGTATGCTTTAGTATATTGCTATCACAGTGCATCATCCGTTTCTTGCACAGCTCCACCCTTTCAAACAAAGACAGTGACGAGCGTAGTCCACAAACCATTTGATAAAATGTGTTTAATTTTCCTTGACGAATATGAATAATGTGTGACCAAAAACAAGTTTGATCAAAATGAATCAATATTATGTCCTCAGGGACTCAAAACTTTCTATAAAAAGGCTGTTTTCACTTCAATGTCCATCATGCCTGATAAAGAGAAGCCTAAATTATCCTCACTTTATGTTGTCAGTTATTAGTGCAGCTCTCATCTCCATTTCAACATCTCTGACAAAGTGACGGAAGTGACGATGAGGATTCTTGGTGGGGTTTGATTCACAAGTTCTTGCTTCATTGATTTAATGCACCAGTGCGCCCCGCCCGGGCAGAGCAGTAAAACAGTCATAAAACGAACAAATTCAAAGGCAGCATGCTGGGAGCTGCGTGAACCAGTCGCTGGCAGGATCTCAGTGCCGAGGCCGTGGCGCTGCTAACGATGATGTCACAGAAAATACCATATGTCAACCTCTGAGTCACCGCCTGCACTCATTATTTTTGGGCCCGTCTTTATTTTAGAAACAACAAAACACATGCGCACATACACACACACACACACACACACAGAGATTAGTTCTCCTCAAGGGATTTGTTCATCAGTGTGACGCACACATAAACCCACGCATGAACACACACACGGACACACATGCACACACATTGTCAGCAGCGCATTTATTATCGTGAGCGGCCTTTGACATTATTGATAACATATAGGTCCTCAGTATGCTTTGATCTTCCCATCATCCATCTTTACATTGAGATAGACAGGATAGTATTGATCTGTGTAAACAAATATCTATCAGTGTCTAAACGGCAACTCATTGGGAGAGCTCGTAGAAGAAGTCATTATAGATCTACATCAAATAGAACATATACAGTAGATGTTTTTGCAACTTAACAACTCTATCATTATTTAGACCAGCGTTATTTTCTTTATAATAATTACTCAAGAGTTTTGACTTGCACGTATGCGCTGCAGCTACTTTTATTTTCCTTAGTCGAGCCTTTTGTAGTTTCTGCCATTTGCTCCAGCCGGTGGGGTCAGCAGCCCGACCATCCATCCATTAGACGTGGACATCGAGATCAATTCACCGCTTTGTGCCTTTTATAGATGCCCCCAACACACAACCTGTAAATGTCATGTACTGTAAATATGTCATGGTCAGAGGCAGCATTGATGAATTAGCAATAGCACGGCACTCTATCTCCTGTGCACAGAGACAGACTGTTCGCGGTGTGTGAACTGGGGAGTTAAGTGACCTTGGATTACAACCGCAGGCACGGACACATGGCGCTGGCATGGCCAGTATGATGGTCATTCAACCCTGGGAGTGCTTTGCTCGGTTCAGGAAGGTGAGACACATACACACACAGATGCGTACAACTGAAGAAAAACAAAAAACAGGATGCACGGATGAGCGGTGGATCTTAACTCTAGCTCATTTTGGGTGCCGTTTATGTGAGCACTGGGATGTGGCAGCTCTGCGTCTCCCCAGATGGGTGCTATTTGTGGCTAAGGGGATACAGCTGGTCAGCCAGCAATGTGAACTATCAAGTGACACGCAAACAGCTTGATTAGACACTCTGGGACGGCTGATACACAAGAACACATATACAGATCCTCGTTTCAGGTTTTTGCATCGTTATAGTGTCACATCAGGTCAGATTTATGATTCAATAACCATTTATGGGCCTTTTGTTGTTGTTGTTTTTGAACAGCACCGCTCACTTTAAGAATATTGTTCCTAATCAATACTGAGCAGAAGACTCTCTTAAAATCCACATGAACTTCCACATTTTGGGAAATATGCTTGTGCCTCAGACACCCCGAGGTTACCAGAGGAAACTATTGAAAGTGACAGCACATGACCAAGAAATACTATATGACCCTCCATAAAACCACAATGTGTTGGATTAAACAATTTTGTTTCAGTCTTAAGACTAAGATGAGCTAACAGCCCTCTGGAGAGAATGACTTTATTGAACAAAAAAAATTTTCAATCTGCGATGATTGGTATTTTTCTCCATTTGGGGGCAGCAGAAACGAGAACTGAACAAAACACTGACATATTATTACTGACTGATACTACTTTTTTGTATCTTGATCTTGTTGTGGAAAACTTGCTAGCAGACAGACAGCTGCCACCATCCGATCTGAATAGTGCATGGAACTCGTTAGGTAGGTCTACGGCAACAACCTCTAGGACAAACCACACGCAGAACTGCATTAAAACATGTTGCTGTTGGTGAACGTTAGTTTGTGATACTGCTTAAACCTGCTGACTTGTTTGATTTAATGAGGATTTTGGACAGCGGTGTGTTGTTCCCGTCACAGCATATTTTTCAGTTTTCCATCTCGCACCACGATCCAACATGATCTTCACCAAATGTACTCAAATACATACTAATCTTGAAACACTATTTGAGTTCTTTGTGTGTGTTGCTGCACCTGACAGCCCACGATGGCGATGGCGCTCTTGCAAATGCGCTACTAAGATCGGGCTGCCTTTCACATCGGGCTGTAACAGTAGCAACATTAACATTCATTTGCAGTCATGTTTGTAGCACCATCTGTTTAATATATGTTCAGTTTAATGTACCTGTTCCTTTAAAGCAACATTATGTAACTTGTTTACCTTAAAATAACAGTTTCAAGGTCAGGTTGATGGTACATTTTTTTGTTACAGACTTGTGATTCGTATTTATGACAGTGGTGTTTCACAAAAAGCTACCTTCTTTATATTGCTTTAAGCTCTGTTTTGGTCTCCACCAACTCCCAAGGGAACTATCTGGCTTTTTAGCAGCAAAATGACCCACTATGTTCACAAGCCAGTTTCTAACTCTGTGCGTCTGCCGTTTGTGTTAGCTGTTAGTGGCCCTGACACCCCAGCGTGTTGCTTTATATCTCTTGATGCCTTGAAACTCCCAAGACCGACTTCCCCCTCATCTGATCACTGTAGCTGTGTTGCTCGCACAGTTTAGACAAAACATCTCACTGCTAAGCTGTTTGACGCAGTACAATAAATTTGATGCAATGCAATGTAACGCAACGGAAAAGCAACAGTACAAAAAGGCCTCGCAATGCAGCGCAACAGAAGTGGGAGCCAGGAGTCAACCTGTGTTTAGCTCATAACACACGCTCACTCATGCACAGACAGTCCCTTCACACTGCATCCAACTCAAAGTTCAACCTTGTACACACACATCAAAGCCGTGCGCAATATGGAGTTTGTCAGAGGGTTTACAGGCACACACACACACACACACACACACGCACGCACGTACACTGAGTGCAAGGACACCCTGACAATGCGGTATAATATACTAATGGAGAAGCAAGTCTCACAGCCAATTCCTGTTCCTCATTTGTCATGAAATCAAACACACCCACACACGCACGCACACGTGTACAATAAGTCTGATCTTGGCCTCACATGAGTGAGTGTCTAGCTACAGGGTGGGTCACATCAATGACTCTAATCTATCAACCTGTCCAACTTGACTTCTAATTCCATCCACACAGTCTCTCTCTCTCTCTCCATTGCTCTCTCTACTGCCAGTCTGCTCGTGCTCTGTCTTCGTCGTCAGCATCATCTTTTATACATCAATTATTCCTCAGAAGTCTTCAAGTGGTCCATCTCACTGGTGTCATTTCACTTTTGATCTCTGCATGCACTCAACCTCTGAAACCATTTTTCTCTCTCTCTTTACATTGCCGGTTTGTCTTGTATATTTCCTGCCACCCCTCACTCAGGCAGATACCATTTTCAATAATTTAAGAAAACACACAAAACTGTTTCAAACATTTGAGTCCAAAGGACATGAAGGAAACAAAAAAATGTACTTTGAAGAGATGTTTGCTGAACGTTTTGTGGCCTGTTTTCATTTTCTACACTTTTTCTTCTATGTCCACAGCTTGAGATTCACAGCCTCCCGTTATCCTGGGGATGGTAGAAAACTAAATGATATAAATAAAACAGCTATCCCATTTGAATTAAATTCAAAGCTGTGGTTAAACCATCTGGAGTACAGGGATAGTTGTGGGCTCTTTGGAAAGGTTACAGTTGGATATGTTTTTGGGTATGTTACCTCAAACAGTCAGAGCTTCTGGCAGTTATGTATAGGAGTTTTAACACACTGAAACATTTATTATTTTTCTCGCATTAATTCTTTAACGCAAAAATAAGCCTGCAGATGACCGACAACTGCCCCTGATAGTTGGAAAATGTTCACTGAGAATTTTGTGTTTCTAAGAAAATATATCCAGGCACCTTTAAAAAAAAAAAGAAGAAAATGCAGTTTTGTGACCTTAAAACACCCCTGCTTGACAGTAAAAGAAGCCTAAACTCATCAAAAACAAATAGAGAGTGGGTGTCCTGTGTGTGCAATCACTCGTTGGCTGTTGCAGGCTCCAGGGTGGTCACAGAAGGACATATCTGGTTAAATGAGTCTCTGGCTGGATTAAAGCATTTAAAAACATACACAATCACAGTTTGATGCTATTTTGTCGGCATTTATGCATGGAATACTGTGATTTGATGAAGGGAAAGACCAAGATGCATTATTGGTGAGCTGCTGGAACTTGGTAAAAGTTAGTTTGTCTGTTTTGTTGGTTAGCTTGTTTCACTGATTGTTCCTGCCTGATGTGGTTGTATGTTGAAATGATTTGCATGACTTTAAATAATCTAAGCTAACAATATATGACATGAACACCCACTTAAACTGAGGAATTGTGTACATCACCTAGCCACGGTTGCATTTTCACACGAAGGAGTTGGACGGAAAGGTAACGGCTGAGCAGCCGAACTGTGGTTTTCTTTGTGAAAGGCCCGGGAGGGATTTTCGGCAAAACAGTCCGAAGGATGTGACGTCTTGCACCTTCTCAAGTGCCTCGGATCGGTGATTCTCTCCGCTCTGCTAAAAACAGAGCGACAGTGGCTAATGTAAGTTTAGAAATGGAGTCTGCTAACATCAACAACTGATGACCAACTCACAGCACAACAAAGGAGCTCCACAGATCCCCTTAAATATTCAGCTGACAGTTACACTTTCATGTTAACGCTCTTCAAAGATGTGGTGAATGATAATCTATTGAGAACGGAAAAAAAAAGAGAAATCATGTCAAAAATTCAATAACATTCCCATGTCCACATACTGACAAGCAGCCATTCCAGGGGGAAGTGGAGAGAAAAGGAAAGACATGCAGAGAGGGAGGGATAGATTAATGGGGTGATGGTATGAAAAATTAACTCGCTCAGTTCACTCTTTTGATAAAATGCCAATTAACCAATCTCTTTCACCAGTTAATCTCAATCCCTTCCTTTCCCAAGCTTTCTCTTTTGCTCGGATCCACCCTCTCTCTCGCCTCGCCGCCGTACCTCGGCCTGTTTTCCTCTCTCGCCCGCCTGTTTCTCTTTTTAATGGCTCTGTAACTCTGACGACTACCCCCCACCCCCCACCCCCGTCCCTCTATTTCTCAAACTCCTTTTATGTCCATCCCTCTTTCTTCATCTCCCACACTCTTCCATTCTCTTCGAGGTTTTTTTTTTTTTTTGTGCCCATCGGTCGCCCCTTATCTCCGCTGCCTCCCGACTGCCTCTTCCCCTCTCTCTCTCTGTTACGTGTGCTGTTTAGCTGCGCTTAGCTTCACCTGTCAGCTTGGATCAGGGCTGTGGAGCAGCAACATGACAAACTGCCCTCTGATTCACTTACACGCACGCAGACACACACGTAGAAGCGCACACACGTAGAAGCGCACACACGTAGAAGCGCACACACTTGTAGCGTCGTCTTCTCAGAAAAAGCCCCCCCCCCCCCCCAACACACCACTCCTCTGTCTCTTCCTCATCCTCGCTGTCTTTCACTGGCTTATTTCTTCGTGTTGATGCCTAAGCTTGTAGTTACACAAAGGCCTGTCTCTGTGCAAACATCTTTAAAGATATACAGTACGGCGCATGTGCTTTTTGCCAACTGGTCGACTAATCTTTGATAAGATGTGAGAACAGATGCCAACGTGTGTTCTTGGATTGTGTGTGTGTGCACGCAATAAAGGTGACAGTAGGTGACCAGAAACAACATCTATCACATGTATAGCTTCATAGTGAAATGTGGCTGATTTTGCATGTTTGTGTGAGGATGTGTGAAGCAATTTTTAAAAATCATACCATAACAAGTTGCTGCCTGAACGCAGTGTAAATCTAAATGCTGTTTTAACTGTATGTAGACATTAGAGCATGGTTACCCAACCCAAGTCCATCAGGACTTGTTGGGACCCGATGCACCAGGGTGGGTTCGGTTTGGACAAAAAGTTAATATGATGGGTTGCTTCACTTGATGCTGTGCTTACTTTAGGGCAAATAAAGTGTAAAAACAAACACATGTAGTGTAAACATACGCAAAAAATGTGTAAAAAAATATCTAAATGTAGTGAAAAATAACTAATCGTAAGGAAAAAATAAAGAAATGTAGTGTAAAAATACATAAATATAGTGTTAAAAAATGCAGTGTTAAAATAAATTCAAAATTGTGTTAAAACATTTTTGTGTAAAAATAAATGAATATAATTATGAATATAAATAAACTGAGGTGCTCAGTTGGTGAAGCGTTCACTCAGCAGCGGTTGGTCGGCCACAGAGAGTAGGTGGTTCTCACATGACATACGTTTGTTAACGTTACTGATAATGGTCATGGCCGAACCAACAGAGAAAAGACTGGTAACAGCGGACGATGAAGCGTTTCGCTTTCAAAAGGTGGTGTTATGGAGGCGTGGCAAAGCTGCCGACGGACAACTCACTGACTCCACACAGGCAACACTGGATGTTGGGAAGCGGGGAGGTCAAAAAAGTACACCTGCAATTGCCGCCTCTGGATATGTTTGAGATTGCCACTTTAAATCTTAAGCACAGTGGATGAATATGTGTTGGCAAGTCTGTTAATACACAGACTATAAATAAGACTATAAACAGCAAGTGTTGCCCTTTTAACATGTGCAGTGGGCAGCTATGTGTGTGGTGTATTTAAGTAAACACATGCATGCATGGTGTCCTGGGGCCTCAGAGGCATGGAGGTCATCCTCCACTGCGGGCTGATCTGTGAAGCTCACTGTAAATAGTCAACATACACATTTTCATGTACATAGTGAAATATATTTCAAGTATTTTTTTGGATGGTTCATGAAGACACAAACATTAGTGAACTAAAAAAGTATTTGCTTTCCGCGCACGTGCAGTGGAGCTGCTTTGCGTGATTTAAAAGTCCGCCGCACAGATGCCTTAAAAAGAAATTGTTAATTAAAGAATCACTCATTTTCTCCTTTCCCCTGCCTCCCTCGTTATCTCATCTGTTCCTTCCCGCGGTCCACATTATGGTCCGCAAAATGTTTCTCAAGTCTTTAAAATCCAATCCAAATTCAATTATTAACTTTGGGTTTTTATTTTTCTCAATATTCAAATGGACTACGTGCGAAACGTCCCCGGCATAAACAAACCCTCTCAGGGAAAAAAAAAAAAATGCAGACGCACACGTAGGGGGAAAGAGCATTGATTGGGAGGCAGAGAGGAAGAAAAGCAGGTCCATAAATCCACTTAATGGCTGCGGATATTAGCATGAACTGAGCTGCTGGGACAGACCTCACTTAGAGGAAAGGGAGAGGTGGAGATGGATGGAGGAAAACAGACTGACAGACTTGAAGGGAACAGTGGAGAGTGGTTTGTTGTATGTTGAGTGGTGCGTGCGTGTGTGTATGTGTAGATTAATGCCTGTACACATATCCGTGATGGTATGGGGGAACGCACACACACAGGCGGCGGTCTCTGCATACAAACGAGGACCGACTGCGCTGACTTCACTGTTACTGTTGTACACAGTAGAAACATACACGATCTGTGTCCAAGTCCAAATCTTTAATAATGTAATAGTAATATAGCCTAATAAAAATGACAAAATGGGAAAAACATGTGTGCATGTAGTCCTAATTAAACGTGCTCTGTAGAATATTTTTTAAATAAACAATGCTTAAAAGTATAATTACCAAAACACACCGTGTGTTTCCTTGATGCTTGATAACGCCTGTCAAGGGGACCAAATGACATTTAGTGGAAGAAAAGAAGAAGAAGAAGAAGAAAAATAATACCAAGATGATGTGAGAAAAGAGACGGTTGGATAGATGAGTGAGTTGGACGGACTTAAGCACAGATTCTGATTGGTCAGGTTTTGGAGAAAAAAAAATATCATACTCTCGCACTACTACGTGAACACAAACCAGGATTTCAACATCGATATCTAGGTAATATACAATTAAGACCTTTTTTTGCTCTCTTTTCAACCATCTTGAATGTGGTTGCAACATCGATGTGTCATAAAACACAAGCTTGTGTCATTATTTTGATAAGTTGTTCATTTGTAGGTTAAAAGTGAGATAAGATGATAGAGATTAATGTGAAGGTATTTTTCCAAAGTCATGTAAGCACTAGCAGGTGAAGTCTGGTCGAGACAAAGAAAGTATTTAACTTTTCATATAAAATGTCATAAATATGGAACTATATAGTCAGTGGACTGCTAACAAAACCCTCCAGGACATCGCAATTGGAGCACTTATGTACATTAACGCAAATGTTAAAACATTTTTATTTTTAGCATTCTAACCAGTAACCAGCCATTTCTTATTCACCTAATGGTACACCCTCAGGAATACACTCAAACGCCCCCGGAAGTGTTTAAACTGCATCTACATGTGGGCGGGTCTATTTCTATCTTTGTGTGTACAGCTACAGGTGCATGTCAGATGCACCTGTGATACCCATGTAATCTTGCGCTGAATACCACAATACAAGTGCACAGTTAATGTGATGGTAGACTACAAATCCCAGCGTCGTCCTGCCGTAACAACACTTTCTTCCTGTGCAGTGTGATGGAGGCTGCTGGCTGCTCTGCTTTCTAGAGAGCTCTCAGAAGTGTTGGAGGGCTGTCAACAGGGCGGAGGTGCCTTTTGAAAAACATTTTCTTTTTCTTAAAGCATCTTCTACTGCCGCAGATTCGGAAGAAAAGAAGAGGGTTCGCAAAAGAGACAAGTGAGCGAGCAAAAGACAGGGAGGGAGCTGACAGCTCATAGCACTGTCGCTATAGAAGCCATCTCAGTTTGCACAGAAGGATGTCAGAAAACCTGGTGATAATGTTCAACCAGAGACCGGCCAATCGATACTGACTTTAAAGGAGCACTACGTAGTTATGGGGGAAGACATCAGAAGAGAAATATCTTAATTGACTGATTTTCATTATGCCTAAACAAACTAAATAAACAATTGATCTTTGTTTTCATGACTGAATAAACCGAACAAACAAACTGACCTGAACACAGTTTCATACTGGTTAACTTTGTTTATATTTGGTGGACCCTGAGAACAGCTTGTTTATTCAGCTATGGAAATAAACAACATTTTGTATTAATACCTCATGAATATTGTCAATATTGAAATTCTTAGTTTGAATTTCATCTCCAAAACTACACATTGCCCCTTTAACATACATTCTACACATTTTTCTCCCTATGTTTCATTTGATTATAATTGAATAATTTCTGCTGTACCTGAATCTTTTTTCAGTCAGACTGCCGGATTTTTCCATGCTCTGCCTTTTCTACTTTTCTACTGACATCTCCCCAGACTCTTTTCGACGACATTCAAAATTTACAGATATCTATTAATTGTCAACTCTGGATTTTTACATGGAGGAAGCAAGGGATTGTTGTTTTTTTTTAAGAAAGTTGTCGCCCATAAATATATCTTGACGATGTGAGGCATTACCAACAGCTGAAACAACTGTTGTTGTTGGAGAACCTGTGTGGCTCCCCTCCAAAAAACTTGCTATTGATTGCTGGCTGAGATGCCGGCAGCAACAAGTGTTTGTCTTTACATGCAGCGGTTTTGCTACACTGTCTGACTTTGAAGGGGTACTATGTAGTTTTGTAGAAGTATTTCAAGCTAAAAAAAAAAAAACAAAGTCATATTCACGATAATAATGAGGTAATAATACAAACTCAGAAATATGTATTTTTTCCATAACTGAGTCAACAAGCTGTTCTCAAAGGAAAATTGGACACTGTTTGAAGCTAGAAAGGTGGCAGGGTCCGCCACATATAAACAAAGTGAAACAGTATGAAACTATGTTGTCCTTTAAGGTCAGTTCTTTTAATCCGTTTATTCAGTCATGAAAAATCAGTCAATGAAGATCTGTCTCTTCTGATTAAAACTGCCTTACCTATAACTACGTATTGCACCTTTAAACGTGAGTTACTCGTCATTCCCTTCTATCTCTCTTATTGTCCTGCCTCTCTCTGCAGTCGCTTGCCGAATCAAGTCAAAAATGCCACAGGGTTGCTCAATATTTAAACGTCCACATGGCAGACGTTGTGGCTGTATGAGGTGTTTACCGCTCGTATTTCCAACCGAGAACAGCCAACATCTGGTTTGCTGTCAACTTGCCTTTCTGCCAAGATACGTATGCAGCATATAGAGCGAATGCCCCCCCCCCCCCCCCCCCCCCCCCCCCCAACCTGCGCTCTCCAAAGATTTATCACAGTCATTTGTACAAAAGTAGGGGAGGAAAGGGAGCATGTGGCTGGAATGTCAATGTCCCTGTACGTTCCACAGTGGTTCACACTGATAAACACGTCGAATGGAGGTGAGAAGAAAAGATTGATAACTGAATGAAGAAGAGAATGTGTAGAGGAGGTGCAAGAGAAGTGAGGTAGAAGGAGAAAAGAAGGTTAAAGAGGAGGAAGTGAGAGGAGAAGAAGTGTTTGCGGGTGCAGAAATTAGGCAAGGTGAAACAAAACAACGCGCCGCATTCTATCGAGACACCTCTACATTGCTTTCACTCATAAACTGCAGAATCCGGCGCTCTGTTTTCTTCTGTTCGTGAAGAATACGTCCTGTGAACAGACAGCGTTGTATTCGTGGTGAAAACAAAATGCTGGGATGGGTGCATCTTTCATCGTTCTCATCTTGCTATGTGTTTGCATCGGCGTAGAAAGAAAATTACAGAGAGATTCCATAAAGAAAACAATGATCCGGCTGGCTGCAAAACACTGCGGAGGATATGCTGCTCGAGTGCAGACTCAGGTAATTGTCCCCTCTGCGTTGTCATCCACTATTTGACAGTCTGCGTGAAATCTGTCGGGGCAGACGTTTGCAAATAAGGATTTGGAATGACCTGTAAATTGGCTCTCAAATTTAAAGGACAAGTTCACCCCAAAATGAAATTCCAGAAATGTTTTTGTGGACTCTGAAACTTCACCTGACTTTCCACTGGCCGGCAATACAGTCTGCCTCGAGTGATACGTCCATATATGGTGCCTATTTCAGATCAATATCTGAGGAAGACAATGTTACTATATTTTCTTTTAGATGACAACACGGTCAGGACTGTTGGAGATGATCCTGAGTTGAAAGATATTTAGTTTTAATGTCCTATGTTGAAGTCTGTGAAGATTTTTAATCATCCCGGTCAGGGTGACAAGAAAACACTCAGACGGGTCATTTTCAGAGACGAAGTTGACCTATTTTAAAATTTAGACCAGAAGCTTCTTAGCGAATGTCATAAAATGTGCATTTCCTCATCAGTTTAAAGTCTCATGTTTCACTGAATAATCGATGTTGTCAGCTCACAACTTGTCAGAAGGAAAATGTACCTTAAAAACAACACTTATTCAGCCACATACTGGTGATAAAGCACCTTCACCTTCTCTCTTGAATTCGGATAAAGGTACAGCCAGAAATTGTTGCAGTCTGACAACCGCGGACTGCAGTTAATTTAGAGAAAATATCCTTATCAACATTTATTCAACGACTAAATCCACCAGAAACAGAACCCATCTTCGTATTTTTGTCTTTATATTTGCTCTCCGTGTTTTCCGTCTGAAGCTTCTTTTTCTGTTCCCCCCCCAAACTCTCTCGCTCTCCTCTTTTGTCCCGTCTTATGTAACCGTGTTTCTGTGCCTTCATGCTCCACTTTCGCAGGGAGCCTAACGACTCTGTATGGTTAAACATCGCAGCTGAGCACTTGGAGACAGGGATGGGCGTATTGGTTATGAGGACTCACAGTAACGGTTGTTTTTTGTTCCTTCGCTAGGGACAAAGCAAGAGTGAGAGGCGCACATGGAGTGACTTTGTTTCCTGGAGCGATGGCTGAACTCCAAAGTGCTTGTTTCACATCAGCCACTGAACAGTCTTAACATTAAGGGCTCTTTCGTAGCCATTGTACCTGAGTGGATGTTCTTCAGCGTGGTCACGACTGCCAGCCTCCCCCTAATCACAGCAGAGACTGTCCTTGGTTGTATAATGGATTGGTGGTTACATTACACACATTGGTGCTTTGTACTTAACTTGCAGTAAATGGAAATGTATTAGCCTATTGTGAATGAGTTCTTGGTAATCACAACAGTTGTCACTGTGGACAATAAGAAAATGCCATATTACTTAAAGTAAATTAATTGATTTATGGCCACTTGGGGGCAGCACAACAAGTTGTAAACTATAACAAGGAGTAGAGTTGCCGTATCATCATCACTGACATTGTATTACCTTATATAATTAATGTGTTGAACGTATAAACAAACAGTCACCTGTTTAGAAATCCAGCAAACATGGGGCAACAATAGTATTAGCTAGTTGCTAACTTTGTTCTTCTTCTTGTGCTTACCAGGCTACAGTCTATGTGACCAGGCTGAAGTCTATGTGACCAGTCTGAGGTCTCTGTGACCAGGCTGCAGTCTATGTGACCAGGCTGCAGTCTATGTGACCAGTCTGAGGTCTCTGTGACCAGACTGTATTCTGTGTGACCAGGCTGCAGTCTATGTGACCAGTCTGAGGTCTCTGTGACCAGACTGTATTCTATGTGACCAGGCTGCAGTCTATATGACCAGGCTGCAGTCTCAGTGACAGATTGCAGTCTATGTGACCAGGCTGCAGTCTCTGTGACCAGGCTGAGGTCTCTGTGACCAGGCTGCAGTCTATGTGACCAGACTGTATTCTATGTGACCAGGCTGTATTCTATGTGACCAGGCTGCAGTCTCTGTGACCAGGCTGCAGTCTATATGACCAGACTGCAGTCTATGTGACAGATTGCAGTCTATGTGACCAGGCTGCAGTCTATATGACCAGGCTGCAGTCTCAGTGACAGATTGCAGTCTCTGTGACCAGGCTGCAGTCTATGTGACCAGGCTGCAGTGTCAGTGACAGATTGCAGTCTCTGCAGTTAGCCGGCTTTTAGCTCGCTATTCCAACATGCAGGTGTGTCTATATGCCTATATTTGAAATCTGATCTGTTGCTTAAAATATTCTCAGAAGTGAAGTTAGTGATGAAAAAATGTCAGCCTCGCAGTCTGCCATCAGACAGTCTGATGAGACGCAATGCATTCAGCTGACAATGTGCAGTATCTCTTCCTACAGTAATCTCACAGTACATACTCACAAATTCTTGTAAATGTAGTGTTAATTTCTTGCTTACACAAAATGTGTGCAATGCAAATGAAATGCACTACATACTCAATTTGACCTCATAATAAATATTAAATTCCTCAAAATATCTTTCACCCACCACATCATTTGAGCTTGACTCCACCAATGCTGATGGTGTTGGTGATCAGGGCAGAGGGTTAGCAGTATAGTAAAGTGTTTACAGTCATGAATAAACACTGCAGCTCCTCAGTTGCAGTTCCTGTGTCTTGCTTCTCAGCTTCTGGGCAAAAGTGGAGGGAGAATTACAAACAGACGCACGCTCTGCTCCACCTAGGTTGCAAATTGCAGATAAATATTTTTATTCAGTGCCTTTTTATCAGGGCATCGACCTTGCATTTAATGCTTGTTGTCAGAAAAATAGACTTGAAGCGTGAATAAGTGCTTCGGGTCGTGCTTTCACCCGTGAGACGCAGCAGAGACGTGAGCCTACTTGGAGCCAGTGCATTCGTTGCATGCATTGAAAAAAGAGTGAGTTAAAAAATACACATATTATACACATGAGGTCTAGACACAGGGTAGTAAGAAATTAATATTACCTTTTTTATTTTGCACTGAATATTTAATGACATAACTAAGACTCTTTGATGCACTTTACTGCTGTAAATATATATTCGCAAATAGCCTCCTCCAGACTGAAAAACATTCAACTTTATTTTCAAATTGCTGAGCACAATGTGTGTGTGTGATGTGTGAGCATGTCCCAGAAGTGCCCCCGGATTATGTTCCCTGGTCACCCCTTCTGTCCTTCAATGTTGGCCTTTTGGATTTTAGCAAAGCCAGGATCTGCTGTACAAATGGCAAATAATGTCTCTGTTTGCAACCCGCAGAGCAGCCTGAGGGCGCGTTGGTGATCTGCTAAACGGTGGTCTCTCTAATCATTTATTTAGCTGCGGCCTATACAGCAGGTGAAACTATTTCATTTGGGCATCTAGACAAACACATTATGGACAAAGACACAGGGTGTGTCCACATTTGCAGCTATTACTGAACAAAAATCATCACAGGTTTCCATCGTTGACATATTAATGAATAATGTGCGGTTAGAAGCTAGTGGGGGCGGAGAGGCTGTGGGGTTTATGAGGAAGATAACAGAGGAGGGAAGCGGGGGGGTGGGGGTGGGGGGGTTGTAGGATGTAAAATGAGGATGAAGGTGATGGATTGAAAAAGTGATGACTGGAGAGAGGGAGGAGCGGACAGATAGGTGAGTTGTAGTTTGACCATCATGGCTGTCATGTAGAGATGAGAAATCTCAGTTCCCCTGTCATTTTCCATTGACTCCGTGTTATTTCACAGCAGCCTGCAGGGACTATTATATTGTTTTCGGTCCAGCTCAAGGGTGAGACATCAGAATCTCTTTTCCTCTCTCACTCTTCTCCATCCATCATCTTTCATTGTATTTCTTTCTTTCTTTCAATTAAGCTTTATCGGTATGAATGTTAAAAATCACGTTATTGCCAAAGCTTGATTAAATATTTTAAATATCATACTTGACATAAAATAACTAAAACAGATGATCACAAGGGAGAAAATACGTTTTATGCACACAAACTCTTATTCACTGAGAAACCCAGCCAGCGTCAGTGTTGCGTCACACTGATATTTATAACTTTGATACAGCATTGGTATAATTAGAACGCACATATCGACTGTTTGACTGCTGCCAAATGTGAGTGTGCGTATGGGTATGAGTGCTTTTTGCATGTATGCAGCAGGATTTCACTTTAAGACTGATGGCACGTTTTGACCCTGCTGCTACGACGCTGAAGATTTAACCTCTGAAACTGTTTTTTCTTTTTAACATTAAATCCATGGCATTTTTTCCATGTCCATTTTGTTTTTAAAATTGAGACCCATGAGTGTCTCAGCATTTGGTGCAATTCTTGTAACGATGACACATCTGAAGTACGTGATTCACTTGGTTATGAAAACAAAAAAGTGAAGGATTTGACTCTGCGTTGGCACCGCTGCGACCAGCTGAAAAACAATACAAATAAAAAAGTTGAAAGAGTATTACAGTATTAGAAAGCCAGGCATGTCTCCAGTGATGATGGGAGGCGTCCAGAGTACTTAAAAAAAGACGCAGGTAACGTATTGAATCGAACGCTTGCCGTTGGCTCGACAGACAGCACAACCGCTCCTACAGCAGAGGTACCTCTCGTGTATTATCATAGTGTCATCATGTGTTGTAACTGCAGGCCTGAATCCTGATTGATTTTCATTACAGCTCAGACACTGTTACTAATCCTGAGTGCAAAAGCACAAACACAATCCTCTTCAGTGCGCAGATAGTACAGTTACACTCTGCCGCGGCTCCTGCTGTAATGCATTTGAGCTTTTTATGAAGTGTTTTTAACACGTCGCCCCGGTCCATCGATTAAAAAATGCTAAATAAGGTAACCAAGGTGCCAAAACAAGCGTGCTGCCGCTGAAATCAGAACAATAGGATGAGTTTGGGAGCTGGCAAACTGCGGATGTAGACAACGTAGTAAGTTATAGCTTTTATGTTAAAGGACAAGTTCGCCTAACAATTTAAATTCACTATCGGCTCACTCCATTACCAATTGAAAGTCTTGGTCCACAAAACATTTCACAACGAAAAAAAAAATTGAGAAAACTTTAGCTACACCCTCAAAGCACGGTCATGCACCGCTTAGCGTGTTAGTGTGCTAAGGCTTTAGCTTAGCAGCTACAGTAAAGATTTCAGCATTAAAAGGGGGTGTAACAAACGTCTTTTTCAAATCAATTTGGGATCCCATGGCTTCCCTGGACTTGGATAAAAGCCCCTCCGTTGCTGAATGGAGCCTTTTTCATGTTTTTCTTTTTGGTTGCTGTTTTCTGTTGTGTATTCTTTCAAGTGTATTTTGTATGAGTGTGGCGTGTGTGTGTGTGTGTGTGTGTGTGTGTGTGTGTGTGTGTGTGTGTGTGTGTGTGTGTGTGTGTGTGTGTATGCGTGTGTGTGCATGTGTATGGGAGGGGTTGGTAGGGGGGTTAAAGCGAGGCGAGCCAGAGACAAAATGATGTAGTGGCGCTATCGACTGCAGACCCTGAACCCCTGCAGTCTCATCAATCATGTGACATGTTACAAACTAACATATAGAGTAACCCCCCAATTAGCTTCCAGGGAACACCAGGAACACACTGTGTGAAGAAAAAATCCAGCGCAAAAAACCCGAACCACACAGTAAAGATTCCACATTTCAACAATCTATTTAAGCCCTGTATCACTGAATTGTTAATGAGGAGAACACTGACCTCTGTTAATAATATTTCGGATAACAGTGTGTCGTCTGTTTATTAACCGGGAGTCGGATGAGAAATCTTGCATCGGTTTCATCCCATTAAAAAGCTTAAGGTCGAGATAAGATCGACCTTATGAATCTTAGCACAAAAACTGGGAAGAGAGGAGAAACAAATCTTTTGTTGCCGTCATGTAAACAAGATTTAGATGCAGGCTGGAAGTAGTCATTATGCTGTGTGGGACACTGTTATTGCAACAGACTCAGCACTTTGAATTTATTCTCGATGATTTCAGCAGTTTCGGTTCAGTGTTTTGTTTCTGATTCCAACAACAAAGTGATTGGATTGGTATTGAACAAAAAAAAAAACAACAACTGAAGGGTGAACAACAAATATTCCTCTGAAACAAAGCTGCAGTATTTATAATGAACGGTGTTGGAAGATGGACGCGGAACTTGCAGCTAAAGTACAGCGTAAAAAGTATTGCTATAGTGACAAGTCATGTATTAAAATGTTAAAGGAAGCGGCATCAAAATCTACTTGACCTGCCAAAAGTGTACATGTTGCAGCTGGCAGATGTGGGGATCATTTGACATTTTAATCACTTCATGTACAGCTGGGTATAATTTGTGAATTTCCAAAACACAGCATCATACGTACCAGCAACGGGCGCATTGCACCTTCATTGTATGCTTGCTGTTTGGTTAGATTTGGGAAAAGATAATGGTTTGCGTTGAAATACCTACTGCAAACATAGCGACAGTATATGTGTTCGACAGAAGTTACATAACATATGTGACTTAAATTCAATACATTAGTAAGTTAGAATAATTGTTTATTTTCGGTTTCACACTGGACACAAACAGCAGTCTCCTAGTTTTGTAGATCTGACCTCATTGGCGGATTCAGGTTCATAGGCGGAAAGGGCACCAGCTGTGTGTGCGGTAGGGCACCAACGCACAGAAAGTCATGATACACTTATAGTGAACTGGACAGGTACCATTAGAGGGCATTTTTTTCAAATGAAGGGGCAACCTAGAGGGGCCTGTACCATGTGCAGGCATCCAAGAGAGCACTTTGTGGCATCTTTTTCAAACATGGCGCCACCAGAGGGGGCAATTACCGCACAGTAAATTCTTTACCAAGTCTTTGTGATGAGGTAAATAAAACTGACGGACGAGAAAAACAAGGAAACTTTCTTGTTTAAACTTTTTCATTACTCTCCCTCCCTCTCTCTCTTTCCCCCTCTCTCTTTGTCTCTCGGCCGGTATGAGAGCAAGATGAATAACCCGGCTCTCCGACCCGATAGGTGAGAAACTGCCGGCGAGATTGCTCTCAACATATATTGGCACCACGCTCTGCAGCCCTGTCGCAACAAGTTTGTGTGTGTTATTGTGTGTTTCGGTGAATATGTGTGTGTGTGTGCACTGTTGGTAGAGAAAAGCAGAGGGTGATAGGTGAGAAGTTTCGAGAACCAGCCCATGCAGGAAAATGTGTATAATACTGTCAGCATTGTGAATGATGAAGCACTAATTTGTTATCAGATAACGGCTGCATTGATGACTTTAGTCGCCTCGCCAGCCACTACATTTACAGTATATGTTCTCCTATCGTGCAGCAAAAACTTGCTTGGAAAAGAAATTGGGGCTGAGAGCAGCGAGACAGAATAAAAGGATTTGAGAGGGAGAAGGAAGAAGATGGAGACAAAGAGAGACCAGCGGGGAATGAGATGAGCACGAGCATGCCAAAAAGCAAACAGAACATGAGCAAGGATGACTGTAAGGGATGAAAGTAAAGAGCAAAGTAAAGATGTGAATCGCTCCTTGCTGCGCCATCCTGTTCCCTCTTCCGAGTCCCCCCTCATCCACTCTCTTGTTTCATCTCTGCACATAATGCAAAAGACTCCAGACTGTTCGGGCGAGCTAGCAGGTAATTATTTTCTGGACTATGAGAAAAAAGGAATGGGTGGAGATGGAGGTATACAGTGGGATGACGGAGGCTGGAGAGATGAATGGCAAAAGGGGATGGATCCCTTTCTCTTGTTGTAATCTGCGTGTTATGTCTACGCTTCGGCGATGGCGTTTAGTGATAAGAGGCGAGAGGTGATTACCGAGGAGGTGCCGCGACGGGCAGAGGATAAGTGGGGAAGGAGATTAAAAAAAAAACATGAAGCAAAACGAGGGAGGAGGGAGGAAAACACATCGACCCAGATAACAACAAAACATACCGGATGAGGTCTGTTGCTAAAAAACACCTGTTAGGAGTTATTTTGGCCACTGTGATTTAGTGACTCATTAGCAACAGTAGTTTACATGATCTGCAGCTAGGACGATTGGAGAAATATGAGAAGTATCCAATAATTAATATGGAGAGCAGTTAGCGAGGGATGATATGGAGACAGAGTTAGATCAGCTACGAAGAACTGGTCACATTAATATATTAAAATCAGATGATTTTAGTAGATCGTGAACAGCGTTGTGGGAAACGCACAGAAAAAAACAATATGCTAAGCAGTTAAATATCACTTGGATAGTAGCAATATATAACACATAGTAATATAAAACGTTTCTAACGGGATTTTGGTCCACTAATAGCATGTTACCACCTGAGATTAAGTGTTTGTGTGTGTTTTCATCCACACCACGGCACTTGCGCCACTGTGCCACCATTAAGATTTCCCCCGCAGAAGAATCGTGTTCCCAATGCAGGAATGTCAGCGGACGCCGAGGGGTGTTTGTGGTCAAGCTTTGCCTCTGACTACAGTCAGCACCCACCAGGGAGCAGTTTTTTGGCACTTCAGCGTTGGCCTCATTTTTCAGCTCCAGAGGCTGCAGCTTGCATGGTTGACCGGGCTGATAAATTCTTTACACATCTAATGTAGGGTGTAGTCTTTTAGGCATTTACAGTTCAAACATGGACATTATGAACACATCGTTTGTAAATAATTACAGATGTATAGTTATGAGCTAATTTCACACAAATGCACAATAACTTTCCGACACCTGCACTTTACTTTCCCGCGGTATCAGCAATTCTACCTGAGTGAAATGTTTCAGTATTCACCCCGTCTCTGACAGAAGGATATTAAAAGATGAAAAGGAAACACAAGGTGGAAGGGGCAGACCGCAAAGAAATGAGGATATGCATAATAGCTGAGAACGGTGAGATAGAGATGAATAAAAACGAGATAGATGGACGGAAAGACAGAACGCGACAGCTGGATGGAGGTGAAAACTGCGTCCGTGGTGAGTTAGAGGAGCAGGAAGAAAGAGATATGACCGGCTACAGTGCACAGAGGGCGGTAATGCTTGCAACTGTGCGCGCTCCAGCAAACAGCTACATGCACGCAAGTTGATTTTCTGTCAGGGCGACTTGGAGTCAGCGTCAATCTGCCAGGACAAGACCATTACCAGGATCAGTGGAGTGAAAACAGAGCCCACGTTGGATCGCCCGTTCCCAAAACTCCCATGTAGACTACCCACAACAAACACCGACACACCAGAGAATCAGAGACACACAGCGTAACACACACAGTCAACACAGTCTCCGGTTATGAGCAGTTAGCGAAAACATTGTTCGACCAAATGCGGAGGAGAATATATTTACGCACTTAAACAATGGAGCCTCCCACAAAATCCTCCTACGGCGGCTCCAAATTCACAAAGTCAAAAGTGACACAGATTGTTCACAGCCCACAGCCACGCTCAGAAAAAAAGCCTCTCATTATGAAGTAATCAGTCTTAATGAATCTATAGTTCATCTCCTGTTCGAGCATCAAGTGGGATACGGTGTTTGAGGTACACATCCTGTAAATATCTCATTTGGTTGTGTGGGCTGTAATGAGGAACTGATATAAATATTTACTGGGGGAAGTGGGACGGTGAAGAGGAGGCATGACTTTTTTTGCTAAAATTAAGTCTAAGCAGGGATGAGAGGAGAGGAGGCGACTGTAAGATGGGCTGTTGACACTTAACTCGAGTGGAGAGTCGAGGGAAAAGGTTAAACATTCTGCTGTGGCTTTTTGGGGAAAAAATATTTTTACTTTGAGCTTTGAAAAGGATGCTTTCACTGTCCTACAGGTTTCACTATGCAGGATTTTGCTTTGTCATTAAGCTGTTGTATGAATTTTGTGCAAATCTATCAATTCAAATCTATGAAAACTTTAATTTGTTCCATTTAACATAGTTTTAATTTCTAAAACTCCAAGTTCCATTGACAAGCATTAAAGTTTACCCATTGCTCTTCATACTGTCTCACAAGTAGCCAAGTCATATGGAGAAGTCAAAAATTACAATTAAGAATAAATTAAATATCAGTAGCCCAATAGATACATTAATTTGCCACTTAATGCATAAAATAATAATAATAATAATAATAATAATAATAATAATAATAAATATAGTAGAAATGAATTCATTAAATGTTTCATATGGTATTCATAGTTTAATTAGCTTCTGTATTTATTTAATTTTCCATTTTATATTTATGTTTATATCTATATTTACCTTTAAAATGTATTTATTCATATATACATTTCAGAGCTATTTTCTCTCTATTCATTGTCACAAACATATTTATTTCTGTATTTTGTTTAAACTTGTTTGTTGAGAGAAGACAGTTGAAACAGATTTCAATTTATGTCACACGGTATGTATTGATGCATACATGTATAGGATTATTGTTTGTTATATCTAATGGCATATTAATTATCTAATTTATTCTATTGAGCGGTATATTTATTTATCTACTGATCTGGTCCCTCCAAAATATTAATGTGCATGTAACCATGACTGGGGAAGCTAACTGGGACAGACTGTTCTGAGCTGTAGTGTGCTTAGTTGAGAGCAAGTCACAACACTATTTCATTTTAATTACTTTGATTGTGTTGTGACATCTTTTATCAGTGTTATTATTGTGTCATGTGTCATTTTGCTTTTGAACCTGAACATCTGCCTTTCACCTTTTTCAGCCTGATAGCAGCACATGCGTGCTTTTACTGTCCTCTGAGGCCTCAGGTATATGTATGTATGTATGTATGTGTAATATATATATATATATATACATACACACACACATATATATACCTGAGGCATATATATATATATATATATATATATATATATATATATATATATATATATATATATATATATATATATATATATATATATATATATATATATATATATATATATATATATATATATATATACACACACATACATATATACATACATACATACATACATACATACATACATACATAATTATATGTACCTGAGGCCCCAGAGGACAGTCAGATCAAGACAAAGAGGATGAGATGAAGAGACAGTAGGATCCTGGTCGGGCATGGCAGTCCCCAGTGTGCTGTACGTGCTGGATGCTCTCCTGCCCCCAGCACACATGATTCAAATGAACAGGTCGCTATCAGGCTTCTGCAGAGCTCGATGACAAGCTGATCATTTGATTCTGCTTTTTGAAATATCATAATCATAAAGGGCTGGATGTCCCAGGATAAAGATTTACAAACAGCGGTTTACTGTATTTAAAACTGGGAGAGTAAAGCAAAGAAAAAAGGAGAAAGAATAGAGACCCAGTGGTGAACGTAGGGTGTCGTTGAGCCACTGCAGCAGCAACAGTTGAGCTGAGGAAGTTGAGCACTCTGCAGCAATCTGTCTCACTGAGCTGTGCTGCACTGAGGTGTGGTGTGGAGTTACAATCATAACACAACTGATACAGCTGCTTCTGTGGGAAACGAGTTTAAAAGACACTGTACACAAAGAAATTAGCCCTATATATCTCGGAAAAGTACTGACATTTTTTAAATAAGTAAGAGCTGCACAGCTTCATGGTAAAAAATACTTAATTATGGTGTTAATCTATGAATATACATCACACTCTGAGATAAACATACATGTGAAATCTGTATTTGAAAAGTAATAACTCATAGAAGTATAACAGGACTTAAACATGAAAATATTTGAGTAGAGTACAATTACCTTCTAGTTGTACTTAAGTGTAGTACTTGAGTAAATGTCATTAGGTACATTTCACCACTGCCCACATGACATTTCACATTTCTTAAAGCAACAATATGTAACTGTTTTATGTTAAAATAACACTTGGCCCCTCTCTGCTTGGTTCCGTGCTACCTAACTTCACGTCAGTACACCACAACCACCGCACCAATTAGCACAGATTTTTGTGAAACTGGATCATATTTTAAGAGAGAAAAATGTTTTCTGGTCTCCTCTCCGATGTCCTCGGGCTGCTTTGCTTCGACTTTCTCTGATAACTGCAACTGCGGCGTGGCGTAGCTACAAGTTAGCTCCTGCTAGCTCACGCAGTTACCCAGTTTGCTATGTTTCCAGGTGGCGTTAGCTTGGCACTAATGCCTGAGCATGCATGCTTACCTCCATTGACGACTGTTGTGATGCACTCAGAAGTGCTTGGGGGCGCCACATCGCACAAACTACTTATTACTACATAATGTTGCTTTAATCTCTCTAGATGTTGAACAATATCCAGTCAGTTTATAAAACATTCATTGACAAGGCTTTTTATTTTTGTTTTTCCGTCAATATCTGCACCTGACAACTAAAACATCACCCGATTTTCTTTTTCCTATCTCATGGCATATTTCCTCAAGTATAAATTACGATCTGTAATATCAATCATATTCCTTTAGCAGCGCATGAATAGCTTCAAAGGGGTTCAACCAAAGAGACGAAAAAAAGAAAACTTCAATTAGCTGAGAACAAAGCTGTGAGTTTTAATCACTTTTAGAGTCCAACTCACACGATCACTTTGGCCTTGTGTGTTTTATAATAAAGTGGCAAAGTGAAGGTATGAAAAGCTTAAAGTGAAATATTTATCACACCGTGAAGGCACAAAAGTAAAAAAAAAAAAAAAAAAAAAAAAGAAGCAAACACTCCCATGTTGAAAATATTCAGTTCAGTTCGGAGGCTAATGAAGGGCAGAGACAATAACAAGTAAACTGTGCACTTCTTCCATTCCGCAGCAGCATCAAAGAGTTTATTTTGGTTCCAGATTAAGCATGGAGGAGGAGGAGGAGGAGGAGGAGGAGGAGGACCACCTTAGCTTAACAAGTCTCACTGCTTTTCTAAAAACAAACACACAGGCTCGTGTTATTAATGCAAGGTGAGTGCAGCTTCTAACAAAAGGAGACGATTCAGCACCGAAGCCCGAAGACACGTTTTGCATCGGTGATGAGTTTCTCTGTGAGTCCATTTGAAGAATTGTTTGATCTACTTTTATGTCGTTTCCTCCGTTTCTTATTTGATATTTTAATTGATTTTTTTTTTTTCACCTTACCTGGAAACTTCTTAATGAAACTTCCCATCATCAGTTTATCCCTCCCCATGGGCCTCCACACGCGCACAAAAAAGTTAATTTGGACCAGCATGCACCTCGCTATCAAACGTTAGATTCATCTGTCCGCTGCTGCAACATGAGCGGAGCGGAGCCGTGTGTGCACATGTTTGTCTCCGCCCTCTAAACACCTGTCACTGCCGGTGATGAAAAGCACCGCTGCGGCCGAACAATAAAGGAAATAGAGAGCACTGCTGATGAAACACAATACAGTAAAAAGAGCGGAACGGTCCGATGGAAGTGGTTGTTTGGATCCCCGGTGGGTCATTCAATCGCCTGTGCCCTTGAACACATGGCTCTTCAGTGGAATAACTTATGATAAGTGGTATAAGGCTGTTAAAGGGAATGAGAGGTACGTGATGCTGCATGTGTGTGTGTGTCCAGATATATACAGATTTAGTTATGAGTGGACACTTATTCCACAAAAAGACCTTGCATTTATTCTAAACATGGGCCGTTTGACGTGATTTGTTTAGAGTTTCCCTCATCGAAATGCAGCTCTCCAGTCACTCCTGGATTTATTTAGTCGGCTTTAACAACAGCCAGACGTCACCACGGTCACAGAAAGCCCTAAGTGTTAAAGGAACAGTCCGCTCAAAAAGAGGATTCAGTCACCATCTACTGAAAGTCGGGGAAAGTTGCATCCGACGCCTCGGAACCCTGTTTTTTTGTTGTTGTTATTTACGTCCCCATCCACACTTTTTAAGGAAGATGCTGCAAACCTGTTTTGCTGTGAAGCTCCTGAACTGTTCTGAAACCAAACCCGACTTCCCATCAACATGGGTCGAATAGATAATGACTGAATTTAAATCTTTTTTCCACTTATCCCTTACACAGAGGCTGGTGTGTGTTGTTGATACTCTACCTGTTTATTCATGCTGTGCTGGTCTGATGCTAACCCTTGCAGTAAATCATGCCTGGCACTGAGATTATTTATGCCGTTGGCTGATAAGTATCGTTTTATTGCATTTAAATTGCTAAATGCAACAGTGGCCGTGCTTTGATTAATGCTGCACAAACACATTTCCATAGATATATCTTATAAAGGTTGACGCGCCAAATATTTATTGGCCAACACCTTAATTGCACTGGCACTGATTAGTGCAGCCACAGTGCGCAAGGTGGTCTCAAAACAGGGCTTTTAGGCCCCTTGTTGTCTACACATTCAGTCACCTCAACGATGCAAAATGTCAGCTTTCAACTTTCAGCTTAAAAGTCTGTTTACTCCACCGTACAAGCCCTTGTGTACTTCCACTTCTTTTCCTCTCCCTCTGAATTCCCCCTTCACCTTCAGTCTGTAAAGTTGTGAGTGGAGCTAAGCTGTCGTTAATTGAAAATTGGCATATTCATTCCCACCGCTGAATCGGGTATCAACGGAAATATTTTATTCTTAATTTTGCTTCGCAGCACTTTCCACATGACAGACGCAGCAGTGGCAGACAGACCGAGAGCAAAACAAAAACACAAACAGTCGCTTGGGAGGTGAGAAGCGGTGTAATGGAGGGGGCGACTGTACGGTGATTATGAGCACAGGTTTGTGTGTGTGTGTGTGTGTGTGTGTGTGTGTGTGTGTGCGTGAGTGTGTGTATGCACATGTGGGCATGCATGTTTTGTGCCATACATCATTGCACCGCTGCCTGTTGTGATTGCCTGACCCAAGGTTTCAGCGCATTACCACCTTAACAGCTTTGTGGTTGGATTTATTTGTTGAGTGCACACACATAAACACGCGCACGAACACACACACACATAGGCCCATCGCATCTTCGCACTTCAGCTGGGTCAAAGTGTTTCTCTGTCAAATGTTTGCAGATTGAGAATGAATTTTAAAATGTGATGCCCATGAATAGCTGTGATAAACAATTTTCCGCAGGCGTCATCAATTCGGCACAAAAACACCAAGACGAAGCCTCACACTGTTTTTTGTTTTTTTTTTTTCTTCCACAGACGAAATCATTACTTCATATCTGATCATCAGGCTCTAAAATTCAATGCAGTTCTTTGGTCATATTGATTATTCTTTCAATTAGCATAGGCATTGTAGGCATTTGTTTTTTTCTTTCATTCATACCAACGTGCAACAGCCTTAAGCTCAGACTGATTTTGTGAGATAGGCATAAATATTGTTCTTCCATTTTCAACTCTGCTTGTTTTGTCTGTTTGCTTCCTCTTGTGTCTCTTTGCTGATGCTGTGCTCAAAGTGCCGCCTCCAAAAAAAAATTTACCTTTAAAGGTGGCTGTGGTAAGAGAGGTTCGTTTTTCTTGAAAAAGTTTGTTTGCTTGAATGGAAGAGGCCAGTTGTAAAAAGCACTGAGTGTCTGTAACTGAATCTGCCTTCACAGCAGTTTAACAACAGGGTAAAACTTTACAATAAGGTACACTGTATGTTATTACTCAGGAGTGAGTAAGGAATGAATCAGGAACGCCTTGATAGTAAATGAATCTTTATTTACTTAATAACTGTGATTTGAGGACTATATAATAGATAATGATGGGTTACTAGAGAACAGACTAAGAGATAATAACTCATTAGGTAATGATCATATCATTAATATTGGGACAAACTAGTAACAACTCATTAGTTAGTAATTACTTTATCTTTCGTTACTCTTTATATGCAGCTTCAGATTAAATTAAATATGAGTAATTATTCATAATTGAGTAGATTAATAAATAACTAATTACATAATTATTAGTTACTCTTTTTGTGCAGTAAAACATTAGACTGAGCAGTTGCCCAGTGACTCATTAAAATACTAATTACTTAATCCTAATTACTTAATCATCATACATGCTCTTTTTGTGCCTCATTAACAATTCCTGATTCATTCCTTACTCCCTCCTTAGTAACTTATCACATTTGTGTACATTATTGTACAGTTTTGCCAACAACAATTCCATCCCTAAAAACAAAAAACCTTAGACTGTCATTATGTGTTAATAGAAAAGTCAAAATGTCTTCAAAGTTTTCAAAGACAATCATTCTCCATGCAGCCTGGTCACAAAGCTAACCAGTCATCCACAGCTAACAATGGCAAATCAGCAAATTTGCCACAGCATAGTCCTTCACTCATCAGCACCTCCTTCTCTCTTCCTCCATCCCGCCATCCCTTCCTCGCTCCCTCATGCTCCAGCAGACTTGTCACATGGCCCTTCATCACTGGGCTCTGGACTCATCACTGCTCTGGTGTCATGGTCTCTGTCTTCACATACACCAGCCTCAGCAGGTACAAAGTGAATAACTCTGATAGACACGAGGGCAGTAAAGCATCTCTGCATCAATATTCACTGTTTCACCAACATCTTCCTTACCTCTGTTCTGTTCTCTTTTATTCTTACGTTCTCGTCTTTTTTATTTATCTTCTTTGTTCTGCTGCATGGTCGTCACTGACCTGTTCTCTCCTGTGAGATCAGAGACACTTTCTCAGTGGGACTCTGCCGTGGTAAGTTCAAAGAAGGGCACGTTCACAATGATTCAGCTTTTGTCACAGTACCTCTGCCTCTTTTAAATTATTGCTGAAAATGAAGTGCTGCAAGGCAGACAGAGGGGCGCATTGGATAACGCAAAAACACACTTCTTCTGACAACACTTTCGTCTTACGGGCAACAAGTCAGCCTGACAACCTGCGGTGGTACAAGACATATTTAAATCCTTCATCAAGGAACTTGATTCGGGCAGCCCCTACGGACAATAATATATCTCACTGATGATCTTGTTTGCTTATCGAGGTCATGTAGAGGCATCAGTATTAAATGTAGTATTTCATAACCAGTAAAATATATAATGTTGAAGAATTCTGCACTAAAATGCCTTAAAACGACTAGACCTATATTTTGCTGAGTTGCATATTAACATTATCCCAAATGTTTTCAATGATCAAACTCAGACGATCCCACAAGTTTGTTCAAGGTGGGTCAACATGTGAGTAAACTTGTGACTTTGGGTGTTTATTCCTCCAGAGGGTCTGGCTCTAGCCCTCCACTCTGCCTGTCCCTCCCCATACAAACACTCGACAAGTGTCTTTTGTTTGATTTCGATAGAGAGACTCCTAGCAGGAGAGCAGATGCATGTGCATTTAACTACAGTGCAGTAAAAGGTTCAATATTTTCTCTCAAATGTAGTGAAGTAAAAAGTAACTTAAAAAGGAAATATTACTACTCACATAGTACTTGATTAAATTTATCAACTTGCTTTCAGCCACTTTTGTCATGACAAAACTGATCAGCTTCTATAATTCAGGTCTGGTTAGACAAATACAACTATTTCATGAAGGTTATGGAAATACCACCATCATGTTGGAAAGACAGACAGGGCAACTGAGACAGGACAAAAACTGTTGTCCGCATTTCAAGTCATGCTCTTTGTTGACCATCCGCTCCGACTGCTATAGAATTACACAGTGTTTGTGTCTTAATTCAGCACATGAAATGTAATTAAACAGAGAAACTATTAGTCCTGGAAGCAATATATAATTTGAGAAAACAAAAATCAAAAGCAAACAAAGGTAAATGTTTTCTTATGTCCACATAAACATACATTTATAACATCTCCAACTCTGTTTAATTAATTTGCTCTGATCTCACCCCAAGGTTCACCTGGATGAGTATTCAGCATTGAATAGCCACATTCCCTGTATAAAAGCTTGAATACAGATAGATATGCCAGAAGCCCTGAAACACTGGACGTTTGCCCACAGAGGCTCAATCGTCATAATGTGATAGCTGGTAGGTTCCAGTATCGATAAATCTTATGTGCATTCATTCATTTGACGTGAATTTGCAGCGAGTTGTTTATTCGGTTTTAAAGAGGACTGATGATACTCAAGGAACTGTTTTCTTCCAGGAAGGTCAAAGTAAACGGTCTTGTATCAGTGTCTTGCTCCAGGCCACTTCAGCAGGACAGATGGCTATCAACATCTGTACTGCTGATTGTGAGGTACGTACATGTCAACTCTGAGAAAACCTCAAGACAGACGCCGAACATTTCTCCTGACAGTACGACCTGCATGTGAAGACAGCCGACCAGATATCGGGGGAAATCTCCAAAACAATCCCTTGATATTAAAATTCACACACGGATGTTTGACTGAGGGGCCAGCCTCCATTGTGTTTTGGGCGGCTCAGTGCAATCTAACATTAATAAGCACTGGTGTCCACTGTTGTCCTCCTCTTCCTCTTCCTCCTCTTCAAATACCTCCCGTGGAAGAGGAGATCCGGTAATGACAGGGCTGTAAAGGAGCCCCCGTGGCCCGACTCTTAACACTCGATAGGCTGGCCGGTCACACCCAGCAAACACGCTGTCTCTCTCTCTTCCTCCCCCCTCTTCCCACACACACACACACCACACATTCAAACTCACACCCCTGCCCTCCGTACTAGAATTAGCCGTTGGCTGCACTCCAGTCAGATCCGCTCAATATTCCACCCTTCCAAAAAACCACCCCTCTCTCTTCTCATTGTTCACTGGAGGCCGCACATTGCCACAGTCATAGTTGTGTCACAGCAATCAATCACCCGTCAATGTGAAACGGCTACACCATTACAGAGAAAACACGATGCGGCCCTGCACTGTCATTTCCCCCCCCAAACTCCTCCCTCGCTTCCACCTGACATCCGTCCTCAAACTCCATCCTCCTGCTTGACCTCCATCTGCTCCTCTTTCCCCTCATCATCGCACCACTTATCACCTCGCCGTGATTCAGTCTCTTGATTCATTATCCGGCTGGTGACCCGCTCACACATATGCAGAGATACGCGCAGACAGACAAACACACACTTGCACGTTGCGTTTTACTCCCACACAGACATGTACTGTGCTGCACAACTGAATACGCAGACGAATCACTACATCTCAGTCCATTCTGCCTGCGACTGACTGTGTTACACCGACAGATTTCTCAGCAACACAAGACAGTAATCTGATTTCTCTCCAAAGTGAAAGGCACTGCAGTTTGAAAAGTAGTGATACGATTACAGCTACTAATCTCAGTGACACATTAGTTTGATGTGGCTTGTTGGTTGTCTTACTGGGAGCTTAATGAAAGGTTGAAATCTGTCTTGTCTCCGTTCAGAGAAGAAATTGTGTAACATCTATTTCATCAAATCAGATTTATTTGCCAGTGATGCTACATATAATGATGATAAGACTCTATTAGGAAGCGAAGATGCGTGTCTGATTCATCGATTCCTTCACCCTGGAAATATTTTTCCTAAAGATCTGTTTTCCAGTTACCTTCAACGCTATTCACGTGTGATCAAAAGACCACAGAACAAAAATACTCAAGTATGTGTGGACGGGGCCGAAGAATCAGCTTGTTTTGTTCCGTGTCAGAGGGTGTGTGAACCTGTTGTATCTGATATCACTGTGTTGGTGTAATGATGATTCATGTTGTTCCAAGATCCGCCTTTCAGCTTCTGAAAAAAAATTAGGAGACCTACTTCCCCAGTTTGCTTATCATTTCCCAATTCTTTTCAGTTTTCTCTTGCTGGTTAGGCAACAAAATTCTCAGTTGTGTTAAAATAGACCCTTTGTTTGGTTAGTTTCAGTCACGGCCCAGGAGCGACACCAACACAGGAATATCACATCGTGCATGTGAATCCATTCTGAGGACCTGGAGACTTTTGGCGTGCTGCATGGCTAATGTTATTGATAGCTGCTAGTCAGTCACTACCTCCGAAACGTAAGCCAGGCAGGCCATAATGTCTCATCTCCTATTTCTACAATATGACATGTTGGTGTTGGCTTGAAGTTTCAATGTGGGTCAACAAAGAAATGCAGGGTTTCTCAGATTGTGTAACAATTCCGATTATATTGGGAGCAACAATCATTATTTCACCTTTGTTTTTTGCGAGAAAACATGTTTTTCCATTTCCGTGGAAAAGACAGCAGATTAAAAAAGCTGTGACTTCAGACTGTATAATAATGTAATCTTCATCTTTCACATGGTAATAGTGGCATACATGGCAGAATTTCAAGCTCTTGTTATACTACTAATAATACTTCGAGCCCTGCGTTTCATGTACAGATGCTCAAACCTTCAACTTCTAATCAAAGAGTCAGCTATTGTTCTCAAGCAGTTGTTCATCTTTTGTACAACTGGGTGTTCTCAAGATATAAAAGAGCTCTAAACATGAGTCGCGTTAACGTTGTCTGGGAGGAAACATGAATGGGCCTGTGCATACCGGAACCAGAATGTCAGCAAGCAATGTCAAGCAAATATGAAACAAAATGCATCACATCATGGTAGTTGTTAGAAACATCAGCATCATCAAAATGCTAATCATATCAATCTATCATCTGTCCATTAAACATTATCATTGCCTTCACCCAATATCACCTATCCGTCCATCTTCCTCAGCTCATACCTGGAGTTGGTCATGTCAGTCTGTCCTCCTTGACTCTTCTCCAGCCCAAGCTTGGTGAAAATCCCGACCAACACCATGATGGCCACCACTCCACAGATAATATACACGATCATGTGGGTCCGATCCCGGTCTGGTTCCTGGTGGACCTCCGTGACGGGTTCGGCCGGCTTCCCTGTGTTTGCCCACACGGGTGTGTCGTAGTTGGAACAGGAAGTCTGGTCCAAACTGTGGACTTTGAACTGGCAGCAGAAGCGGTAGAAGCAGGAACCACAACAGAACAGGTAGATGCCAGCGTTACAGTTGAAGGGCGGGTCCCACTGACCCATGACATCATAGTAACCCCAGCAACGGTTGCCGGCAATTGGAATCACTTTGTCCTCCGCCTCTGGCGTCGGTGTTGCCAGCGCGGCCTCGGGCACCACAGTGGGCTCCATTGTCTGGTTGGAAACTTGGGCCAAAGCTTGACCCGATCGCCAAGAGCTCAGTCCACCCAGAGAGGTCAAACCCAGGAGAACAGCCAGCGAGAAGCTCACCAAGAGCGGATGAATGGAGGCGGCCATCCTGGACTTATTCCAATGTCTTGCGATGGCTCAGTGCTGATGTGTATTTGTCAGTGATAGGCCAAAACTAAAGCTCCTAGGATAAAGCAAAAACAAAGAAAGAAAACGTTAGATATCCTTCTGGTCCAGAACACTGAATGCATCTCTGAGTCTTTCAGGTATTCATTGAGAGGGTTTCAACTACATTCAATAGGGAGCTTTCAATTAGTGTTGTGGGAGTTATTACTGCACATGGTTACAGAAAGCGGAATTGTTGCCAAGGGACAGAAGAACGAGTGAGTGAAAGAAATCAATCTCCCATCTCAACATGCTCCTAACAGGAGTGAATGAGTCCCCTGTGAGCAGGCACTCACATGCACAGATGCATCACACTCCCTCGCAGTTTACTGTACGGTGTGTGTGTGTGTGTGTGCGTGTGTGTAGGTGTGTGTGTGTGTCTTTATCAAAGTAAATAAATATCCAAAATATTCAGGAAATGTCACCTTTCACAAAGCCATATGTCGTCAGCAGACAGCAGAGGCGGTTGTAGACAAATCCAAAGCTTGGAGGGAGTCCAGTTTAAGAGGGCGTGTTACGTACGAATGAACTCGCCTCTGGCATTTCCAGCAATACGCTCCCCCCGCTGAGTGGATGAATAATCTGTGAAAAGTGAGAACTCTGAGGTTCCGGGGCGCCGGCGACAAAAAAGAAGAAGGGCAGATTCCTCCGAAATTCACAGATAGTCACGGGCTCCCCACATGAAAGGCTTTTCACTCCGGAGACGGACTCATATTCCTGAGTGGATAACAACTCTACACTGGAGTCAAGTCAGTTCTGATGTCCTGGAAAAAACTCCTGACCGGAGTGAAGTGTTTTTTCCACTGGAGTTTGTCTGTCTCCTCCACTTCTCCCCCTCTCAGAGTTTAACTTGCATCAATCATCCTCCTACTCTCAGTGTCACCGCTCAGGAGAAGCTTTTTTATTTTAGCGGTGGGCATCTTTTCGCTGCCACCTTGGTCCACTTTGGGGAGACGTGTAGCTCCAGTCTTTCAGCCCCTGGTGATGTTAAGTATGGAGCTTTTATTTTGTAGAGATTGGTATCAGATATCGCCTTCCAATCTCCAGACCCAACAGGTCACCACAGCTGCTCAAAAAGTCTTTAAAGCATCACTCCGGGCTGTTGCAAAAAGCTGAAATCCCGTGATGATTACAGTCCGGAAGCGTCCCTCTTGCACCTGAGGCTCACACACACGCACACACGCACGCACACACGCACACTCTCACACACACACACAAACACACACACACTCACTCACTCTCTCGCTTTCTCTCTCTCTCTCTCACACACACACACATTCACACACACACAGCTCAAATCCCCCCCCCCCCCAGTGACAGAGCTCAGAGTCAGTGTCACTCGTAGCTTTTTAAGAGCGACACACAAGCAGTCCAATGGCTTTTTGTTTCCTCGGCGCGTGCGGGGGCTCCTGTTGCTGCCGCCGCTGACACCCCTCCTTTTACTGCGGATCTCGGGGTCTTGTAACAGACCCGGGACACCAGCTGGGCGCTCGCTTGTCTGTCAGCCCCGCTCAGTCCTGCCCTACAAGTGCTAAGAACTGAGGGGAGAGGAGAGAGGAGGAGAAAGGGAGAGGGGAGGGCTGATGTTGTGATACCCCTGATCTTAATGTCTCGGCGTTGGCTGCACACTGAGACTCAAGAGAAGCTTTGAGAAAACAGATGCTGGAATGACTTGACCAGAGTGGAGGATCTCAGCTTATTTCTTTTCGCGGGTTTGGTTTCTTCCTTCCCCAGTTTTTAGATGTAGTCTCTTTGTTGACACTCTGATCCTGATCTCCCCCTTATCCTGTCTTTGTTTGCTTTTTTTGCTCCCCCCACAACTTACCTCACCCTTTTCCCCTCGCAGCCCAAGCTAGGGCTGCTTTATTATCTTTTTTTGTGTCGATCGCTGAGGAAAATATCAGCGTGAGGTCAGGGAGCCTGTGGACTGCCCTCTGCACCCTCAGCGGCGCGCTCGCACGAGCCTCGCTGGAACAACGCTCCCCCGGCCCATACGGACGACAGAGACAAAGTGGAGATGCGACAGCACAACGACAAAAAAAATATCCTGTTTTCAAAAGAAGCCCCCTTTGGAGATATAGGACTGTCTGCAGCAGAAGCTCTCAACAACTCAGTTTTCCAAATTTTCCCATTTGCATCAAGGTATTTTTTTCGTTATGTTTTTTTTTTTTTTGTCTTTTTTTTCCCCCAATCAGCAAAAAAAATGACAAAAAATCTCAAGATGCAACAGTTTTGGGCTGCATATCAGCTCCCAATTTTGGATTTTTGCTGTCAGTTCAGTCCTTGTCCGGCTGCAGCTTCTTTGAAAACAGGCATAATTTGATATATATGTATAGGAGTTTTATATATATATCATATGTATGTGTTTTCACTGGTGCTCTGCTTGTGGGATGCTCCAAACAAGAAGTGGGAAGAGAAAGGAGAAGCAATAAATGCTTTTTTTCCTTTTTTTAATTCCGTCCTCCCCCTTTGTTGTCGCTTCTTCATCAGTGCGTATTCCCTTTTAATTCCCCGCCGCCTCGGTGCGTCTGCGTCCCGTCCGCTCGGTGCTGCTCGCTGCTGCTCGCTGCTGCTCGCTGCTACTGCTCTCTGCCAGGACTGGATGACAATGTCTCCACGCTCTCTCTCTCTCTCTCACACACACTCCTCCCTCTCCAACTCACTCCTCCCTCTCTCTCTCTCTCTCTCTTTTTCTCAATCTCTCTCTCTCTCTATCGCTCACTACTCCCACCCCTCTCTCTGTGTGTGTATGTCTCACACACACACACACACACTCACTCACTTATATCTTTTGTGGCGCAAATGAGCGCAGCTCCTGCCGGCTGACTCTCCTCCTCTGTCTCTCTCTCTCCCTCTCTCTCCATCATTATGTGTCACTGACACTCTCCCCTCCCAGTTTTGTCCCGCGTTTTTTTTGTTTTCCTTCTGGCTCCTGACTATCAAAACTCACTCCTTGTGTCTATCTTCTCCGTCATGTTCCTGCCCTCCTGTTGTTTTTGTACCGAATCATCTGAGTTTACCTCCTGTCCCTCTCACCTTTTCAGTTTTTGCTCTGGCCGCCCCCATTTTCCAATTATTATCTCCTGATTCTGATCCCTTTTCCCAATATGCCTTTCAGTCCTACAAATGGGAGCATTGGTGCTGATGCAGGCACACGTGTGTGTGTGTGCGTGTGGTTGCGCAAACACCTCTGCACACCCTTGTCTTTGTTCGAGCACATCTGGAGCATGCGTGCCGCTGCAGCCTATAGGGGCTGATTTAGGGAAAGAGAGAGAAGGAAGGAGGGGGGGCGAGAGTGAGATAAACAGAGAAGAAGAGAGAGGCGAGAAGAGAGGGAGGGGAGGAGAGGAGAGGACCGAAGAGTGGTTGCCAAAGAGAGAGAGGAGAGAAGGGGTTTGACAGAGAGGAGCAGGGGAGGGAAAGAGGAGAGGAATTATCGCGGGGAAGGGAGGGGGATTAAGAAACACAGGGAGAGCAACTGGAATAGGAACTGACAGAGGGATAGTGGGAGGGAGGGTTATAGATAGGACGGGAGGCGCAGACAGGTAGGAGGGAGGAAAAAGAAAAAGCTATCCGACACATTAGAGGTAAAAAAAAGGAAGAGCAGTCAGAGCCCGAGAAAAAATTCCCAGGAAATAGACCGTGGGGCGAGATGGAGAAGCAAAACGTTATGAATTTTAAATAATCTCAAGTATAATGCTGAATGTGAACTAGATTTTTGAGGAAGAAGAAGAAGAAGAAGAAGAAGAAGAAGTGCCTTTGGGTCTGACCATGAACGGGGCATCATCAGGAAAAAAAACACAGGGAGGAAGAGAAAAGAAAGAGCAAAGGAAATGCTACTTAATATTTTATTCCGTTTGTAAGTGGCTAACATTATATTCATCTTAAATATTCATTTTTAAAAACTTTTTTTTTTTTGCATAACAGCTTAAAAGCTTTTCTTTAATTTCCCAAGCACCCTCTCTTTTCTTTTCTCCTGATGCACACGCACACACACACACAGGCTCTTGTGCGTTTGAGCCGCACTGTTGTTGGTTGTTTTTTTTACAGGAAGGACCCGCAGCCCGTCTCTGTTTCCTGTTTGTACTCTGTCCAAACCTCTCGGCCTAAATTCGCTTAAGATCTTTGGCAAAGTGCATCAGGAGTTAAGTCAAGAACACACACACACACACACACACACACAGGAAAGCACACTTAGGGAATGCAAGCAAACACACATGGCTTCACACCGCGGCTACGTGACACGCCACAGATCAGCTAATCCTCCCTTCCTCTCCTGCGGTCTGACATTAAAGTGTCCTCAGCACATTTCCTCTAATGGAAAGGCAGGCCGTTAATTTAGAGGGGAAGAAATCAAAGTTGGGTTGAATCGAGATTGGTTTACTGCCGTCGGACTGGCAGGACCGCTGCGATCAGACGTGGGAGAACGGAAGGGTGTTGGCTGGAGAAAAGTAAGATGGGAAGGAAGGGAGAAAAGAGGGATGAGAGGCAAAATGATGGCATGGGAGGAGGAGGAGGAATCCTAGGGGAGAGATGGAGGGCAGAGAGTACAGATTGAATGGGAGATCTGTCTTAAATCATTTCACTCTCTCCGCTGTGGTCTCACCCTCCACTCCATGTTTCTGTCGTGTTCTTTATGCTCTCTTTCTCCTGCTTGGGTTGTAACCTCAAACTACTATCTGCATCTTCCGTATCTCGAAAACATCCGCGCTTGGATTTACCCTAATCCGGAAACAAATCGGAATACGTCACAGGTCTTCCAGATCACTTGATTTTCTGCATCTAAGTTTACGATTAGCTGCCAAAAACCCCCAACGTTTTGCCTAAACGATGAGATCTAAGAGCATTTTAGACACACGGGCTCGCTGTGGAATCCATATGGCCGCCGATGGCATCGCGAGTTGTACATCGCTTGCAGCCACTTATCCGCTCCATCTCCAGGTCTGATTCACAAAAGAAATTGCGCTAATGATACGACGGCGCGAGCACAAGTGCTGTTATCTATGTGGCAGAGTATAACACGCTGAAACGACAGCCGACAGCAGCAGAGAGAACGGGCGAAGATAAAGAACGGCTGATAGAGATCGTGACAAAAGAGTAAACGGCCCTAATCAGTTGATACGACTTGGCAGAAGAGAGGAGAGGAAGATGGAGATGAATGAGTAACATGAGGATAGTCTTCCTGATTAAAATGATGCCAAGCTTCATTTTTACAAAGGGCTTCCCGTGTCTGAAACTTATAAATAAAAACAACAGGAAAGCTTTTGTCTGATATGTGAGAGGCTCGCGTGGCCCATTTCACAGGCACTTTTTGAGACGGCCCCCGACTTCAGCTCATCAAAACGCCAAGGTCACCTGTGCAACACGAGTCAAGAGTGATCCTGCACTGACCAGCGAATCTGATGAAACCTGATGAAACGTCATCAGCCCTCAAGCAACACGACTTTAGACTTTCAAATTGAATGCAATACATACTCCATTCTGCTCTGTGGGAAACAGACCCATCCGGACACGACGTCGGGTGACGTGGTACAAAGAGGGTGAAAGTCGAAGCATGGTGGGAGGGGGCGGCAACAACAACAGAGACTGAACTGAAAACTGCACTTGCATACAAAGTAAACTAATGAGGGGATGAGGTGCAGGTGGAGAGGTGGGCGGAGGGCAGGAGAAGAGGAAGGGAGCTGATTGGCTGGGGGGCAGGGCTAATTACACTGATGCAGGGAAGGTGTGAAGGGAAAGTCAGGCGGGGGGAGGAGCACAGGAGGGAAACATAGTGAACACTGCCAAGACACCAGAAAACACCCAGAAAACACCATGAAAGGAAATAAAAGACACTTAACGTCCGTAGGTTTACGTACAGGTATGTTGTGTGTTGAAGTTACTTGTCAAGGTTTACAGAAAAGGGCCCAAAGACAAGACTCGGGGGAACTTGCAGAAATAAAAAAAAGGACGATTAGATAAAATAAAGCTGAAATCCATATAACAAAGACAGGCAGTAATAATGGCTGACAATAAAAGGCGGGGAACAAAAAGTACGAATCGAAGAGCACAACTAAATAGAGCACAAATCAGGTGAGGTGCAAACGATCTGACAGAACTGAGGGAACAACTCAGACTAAGGCCTTGTCCACACCAGTAAAGATACTTTTCAAAGTTGGTAGTTTTACCCTCCATTTGAAAACAAATCCTGTCAGCACAAACTTTGTTTTGCAAAATATCTCAGTACGCACAAAAGCAATTAAAAACATTACACGCTGGAGCTCACAGGCCGGGTCAGTAGGTGGCGATAAGGCGTCAAATACCAGAGAAGAACATTCGCACGCGCCTTTTGTGCCATAGTGACTTAAAAAAGATAATTAACAGCAGTTGCTCATTAATTTACTTCCATTCGAAATGTATTTCCTCAACTGTGATTTTCAGAAACCTGTGTTTTTTTTTTTTTTTATTTAATTTTTTTAAGGGGACAAGCGGTACTAGTAAAGGCAATCAAAAAGGCGGGAAAACACACAAAGACAGGACGTGTAAAAACTGAGGATGATGACAGCTACAAAATAAAACATGAACTAACTGAACATTGACGAAGATGTTCACCACTGTTCACCTCTGTAGGCAGATTGATGAAACCGGACTGACTTTATTGAGCGCGATTTGTAAATACTGAACTGAAAACCGTTCAAAGCTTTTGGCTGTAGCCGCTGATATGGAAATAAACGATCCTGACACCAGCGTACAGAGTAGTCTGCTGGTTGTAACATTGCATGTCTTTGGTGCCACCCATTCACACCTTTAACTGTATTCTATCTAAAAGCAGGTGACTGCATTTTAGTGTGTTTTTACGAGATCTTTGAGTCACCAAGCCAATAAAAGGATGTTCTCTCTCCTCGCTTTCTCCTGCTCTACACTACCTCTCTCTACCTTTTTCTTTCTGCTTCCATCCTCCCCTCTCTTTCTTCCTTCGGTTCCATGTCCTTCTTCTCTCCTCTACTTTCCTCTCATCTTCCATCTCTCTTTATCTCTTCCTCCCTCACTCACCCCCCGTTAAACTTTATAGAAAACCTGAAGGGCAACAAACATGCTAAGTTTCCTCCAAGCCGACCTCGTTCTTCCTCTTCATCTCCGTCACCTGCCTCCTCCGCTGCTGCTTCAAACCTCGTCCCCTCTTCGCTTCCGCTTTGCCCTCTCCCCGTCCTGTCTCCGTCTCTCACCTTGTCTTCCCATCCTCCCATCAAACTGTCTCCCGCACCTCTCAGATTCCAGTGCGTGTCCCCCCCGCCACGCCACCCCTGTCACTCCCACTCGTCTCGTCGCTCCCTTTCACGCGCTATGGCTGCTCGTCATTCGCGTGCTCTCGGACTGTACCTCAGCATAGATTAGTCCAGGGTGGAGATGAACACGGAGAAAAGGGACGGGGGTTATTTGGGTTAAATAGACAAGTCCACAAGAGGATAGGGGGAGAGAGAGAGAGAGAGAGAGAGAGAGAGAGAGAGAGAGAGAGAGAGAGAGAGAGAGAGAAGAGAGAGAGAGAGAGAGAGAGAGAGAGAGAGAGAAAGAGAGAGAGAGAGAGAGAGAGAGAGAGAGAGAGACAAAGAGAGAGAGACAGAGAGAGAGAGAGAGAGAGAGAGAGAGGAATCCAAAATAATGGAGAGGCCTTGTAACACACTGACACACAAAGACCAAAAAAGAGAGGAGACGAGTAGCACTCAACGGGACAGGGATCAAGTGATTAATTTATATAGAAATAAAAGAGGTTAATGGCATCTGCAGGGCTGATGGATGTCTGCGGTTGTAGCAGAGTGTTTTAAAAAACACATTCACTGTCCTGTTCTGCCTCGTCGCGAGCTGGCGCCCTCCCACAACCTTGTCCTTGACTGCAGGGGCCAGACATCGTATACCTGCCATTGATTCAGAGCCAGCACGCGCACACGCACACACGCACACACAAATGAATACTTTCACACAAGCACACACGCCCATGTACAGACACCAAAACAAAGATTTTGTTTGTATCTTTATTGCTGTTATCTCTCCGACCATGACACTGGTATATTTCCCTGCAAAGGCAGTGCATTAAAATTAAACTACCTGAAACTGTGAAGACGCTTTTAGAATCAAGCAGAATTTCTGCCAAATAGAAAGTTGAGATTCTCGGTTTGGTTTTTAGTGGCATGTTGAATTTTTTCATCATCTGCCTCTGCATTTTAGCAGTCCAGTCGTACCTCTTTTTGCAGATCAGACGGAATAAATTGCTGCAGCGCCACGCTTTTCTTAGATCTCCACAAAGTAATGCTTCACTCTCTCTGTTTCGCTTTTTGTCAGCATTGTTGGGTTCACAGTTGTTCCGTGTTTAGTGTAAGCGTTCACACCATGACTGGTCAGTCGATCCGTAAAGTGTGAGCATAAAATGCGCAGACTCTCAACTCTCGACTCAACTCAACTTTATTTATAAAGCGCTTTAAGCAGCCATAGCTGGGACAAAGTGCTGTACATGAAAAGAAATAGAAATGCAGAAAGACTGATTAAAAGCTGAGGTTTGATCCCACCGAGATGGAGTCTAGACACTGGTGGTGGTGATGGAGGGAGAAGATTCCTGGAGATCAGACGATGGGGTGGAGTTGATTCTGGTAAGTAGAACCTAGCCACTGGATGAAAAGCCGGAGGGGGGTCAGGTGGAGTAGGATCGAATGGGCGGGTGTTAGAAAGGTTAACAATGGTAACCAGTCAAGAAATGTTCTAACATTATTTGGTGAGCTGCTAGCTTTATATTTAGTGGACAGCTATGTGAGTGGTGTAGATCCATCATTTCCAAAGTTGCTCAACTATTCCTTTAAAAACAATGCCACTGAAACTTTGACATTTTTCAGCGATCTCTATACATCCTGAGTAGAAATGAGCTGACAGCGTCTGGCAGTGTAGAATTCCAGCCAGTATAGTCAGAGAGATGTCTCTAATATTATCTGCAGATAAAAATAAAAAGTTCTTGAAAGTAACACTGTCTCACTGGAGGTTTTAAAGATGTTCCCTGGCTGTCATCATTAAATAAAAGTTTCATTTGCAGTTGATCCCCCCACCTCCACCCTCCAATCCATGCGGGCCAGCCGGGTCTTATTCCCGACTGGGGCACTTTTTGTACTGTGACCCCTCTTTGTCTGTAACCCTCTCATCTTTCCCTCTTCGTCAATCAAAAGAAAGTACACAAAGAGCTCACCCTGTTCCTCGTGTCAGACAAAGGGGCAGACAGCCTGTTGTGAAAGAGGAGGCCTGCTCTAACCTCTCTGTAAGACAATGTGGGTCAGCTTGATATAAAAAGAAAGAACACTCGGGTGTCTTGAATTTCCTGTCATGGATTTTTCCGTTTATTATTGGACCACATAACTTCAGATTGGTGTTGTACTCTGTTTGTTTCTAGTGTATAGTGTATACACCATCCTCCACTTCCATATTGTTTCTCTCTCCTACCACACCAAGAAAGTCTACCCCAGTTGCCCTCCCACCGGCAGATCAATGGCTACTACTAATGCATTTTGGTATTGAGCCATTTGTTTACCAGCCTATCCAGTCTTGTCAGTCAGCTGTCCAAACAGCCATTTAGTTTCAAAAACAATCAACAAAACAATCCATCAGTCAAAACCGTACATGCATGTTTCATTGCATGTTTCATGGGTTGTGCACTTACATTATACCAAATGTTTCCAGCAATGTTCTTGTTTGAGTTTTCTCAAGGTAACCGTGCGTCTCATTTGGGAGCCTGTCGCCATAACTACTGGGATGAAGTGAGGTAGGCAGTCCGCAAATGAGACAAAAAGTAACGTCGATAAAATTTACTCGTGCCCGAGTCTCGCCTGATAGATTTTCATCAGCAGTGATGGTTGTTTCACAGAAGCATGTTTCCGCACGGGACCATTTGTGTTTACTGGCCCCCAAAAAGCTTTGCTGTGCATTAGCTGTAGGCTAGCAAACAAGGAGACACAGAGGCTGCGTGATTGTGTATTTGCATTCAGGTCAATCACTAAACTCAGCACTCACCAGAGATTCCGGTTCTCTCAGCACTACAGTAATAAACACCTGAAAATGGGGCTCACCTCTGCAGATTGCTGCTGCAGTCAGGGTGATACACGGGGGTGAAGATAAAGCTACTTTTTAAATCCCAAAAGTTAATACGTAATCTCAAAGTTCTTCTCCTGTGAGAGGGCAAAATCCAATGTGACTGCGGGTGTTTATTCCCCCAGAAGTTATGACTTTGCACCGACTCTCCAGAGTCACAGATTTGCCCGGTTCTGATCAGCTGAGTACACCTATCGCCAGTGTGAATCTTGGCCGAGGTTACAAAGAGAAAGCGTGACTAACCCAACAGAGGAGAACCAAAAGTTTGGAGGAAAGAAAACATCCTAAAGAGCATTGAGAGCAGGCTGTTTGATGTGGAAATCGATATATTTTTTTGATCAGAGCTCGTCTTATCAACAATGCACAATGTTCCTGACTGAATTCGCATCAGTCTATACTTGCAGCTAACAATATACAGATACATATTGCTGCCTGAATGCTTTGAGAGTTGACAAATAAGAAAGCTAAGTTATTGCTATTCGACAAACAACAGCAGAAACACTAGTTGCAGATGGCAAATAATTGCTGGAGGCAGAATCATGACCGGTCACACGGCTCGTAGTGTCTCCTCACAGCAAGAAGAGAGACCTGAGTTTGAATCTTTATGCTGGCTGGTGCCTTTCTGTTTTGTGGGTTTGCAAGTCCTGTGGTTTTTCTTTTGCACATGGTGTGCTAGGCTCCATCCCCATGCAACTCAGCAGGGGGACAAATTGATGAAAATCTGCTAAAAAGAGACAGAGAGCTACCGATCAGCTACCCAGAGCAACAAATGCCCAAGGATCCACCGCGCTAGATAACTAGTCATGCAGGCAGCCAGTCGTCGTCGATAGAGGATCATCCGACTGCGTCTCCGCGGGAGGTCTGTGTCATTATTTATTAGCTGCCTGTCTCGGTTTCATCCTGATGCGGTCTCGGTCCCCTGCAAAGCCATCAACTGTGTATCTGTGTGTTTGTGTGTGTGTCAACAGGGACAGCCGCAGTAACTCAATCAGCCAGTCAGAGATGAGATCTGTCCTCACCTGTTCCTCAGGAAGAGCGAGAGTGAAGAGAGATGTGGAAGGAGAGAGTGTGTGAGAGAGAGCGATAGACAGAAAGGTCACCCAAAGGTGAGCGGGGAAAGGTGGAGGTGGTGTGGGTGATATGGGGGGAAACAATAAGACAGCAGGAAAGGACCTGGAGGGAAAAGGAAATAAAGAACAAGGTGCAGAGATGTCAAGCATGGACAGACAGCGAGACGATGGGCCCCCTGGGCACAGACATGTAGAGTAGAAGACCCTCGACCTCTCCTGCACAAGACCAAGAAGAACTGTGGGTAGTCAGTGTTTCTTCAACGTGGTTTAATATTCCTCTCTCACAGATTGAGTCTGTTTATTGTCTCTGTCATCATCTTGTTTTGTGTCTCTTTGTAGTTTTTTTATGACTCTTTGACATCATTTTGTGTCTCTTTGTCATCATGCTGTGTCTTTGTCGTAATGTTGTGTCTCCTTGTAGTTGTTTTATGTCTCTATGTCGTCAATTTGTGTGTCTTTGTTGTCATGTTGTGTCTTTTTTGTCATGTTGTGTCTCCTTGTAGTTGTCTTATGTCTCAATGTCGTCATATTGTGTCTCCTTGTAGTTGTTTTGTGTCTATTTGTAGTTGTTTTACACCTCTGTCATCATTTTGTCTCTTTTTAAACCTTTTTTTGCAGTAGTTTTGCATGTGTTTAGTTACTTTCTTTGTTATTTTCCATCGCTTCGTTGTTGTTTTGCTTCTATTTTCTAGTCACGTTGCATTACCTTGTTGATGATTGACTGACTGTGCAACAAGACCACTGTCACTTCAAACGGTCTGAATCCTTGAGCCCCCTCGGTCCATCCTTGGTAGGCCCATTCTGTAATCCATCCAGGATGTCAAGACATGCTGTAGAGAAAAGAAATGGAAAGAATGATGACAAAAGAAAGAGGAGGGTTGGATAGAGTTGAAGTCAGTGGACCTTGCCGATGCGAAGTCAGTCACCAACTTAGCCTCACTCGCTCCTTCTCTCTCCTTGTGGTAAGTTCTGTGACACAAAGCGGATTTGTAAAATCCCACTGACTGTTATTGCAGCCCAGTGATCTGTGCGTGCACACGCATGCATGAAGGTGTAAAGCCCTTATATTAACATGTCTGATAAGATATACACTGTAAGGTCTATAATTCACACCCTGTAGCAGATTTAGTAGTCCATAATTAATCTCTTGTTCATTTGAAATGATCTATGCAGGCACCACTTTGGTTTAAGTATGTGTGTGTGTGTGTGTGTGTGTGTGTGTGTGTGTGTGTGTGTGTGTGTGTGTGTGTGTGTGTGTGTGTGCGCGCACAGTTCGAATTTATGGATTTCAGTGGATTAGCCTACTTTTAAGGCTGATGTTTTCATCACAGAGGCTCCTAAACTTGTGGATGACTCATATCTGGTCCAGTACCGCTGATGACATCACCGCACATCTCACAGTGCTTCTCCCCGGAGCTGTTTATCCACCGACTCTATATTTATCATCTTATCACACTTACAGAAACACATTCCAGCTTGTGCTGTCGATTTACCTTCATGCCATGAAGAGCCCAGGAGCACCTTCGAGCCCTCGTGAAGGGCTGCAAACTGGAGGAAAAAAATCCCATATATTTTAGAGCATGTAAATACGTGAGATATATTGGAAAGCAAATTGCCTCTGGGAGGATATTTTTCCTGATGTAATCTAAAATGTTCATGCTGAGATGGCGGTATCAAAGTGCAGGCTTCCTCTTTAATTTGATTCTTTAAACTTCTTCAAAGGGAGAGTGCAGTCAGAGGCGTACCGCAAAGCCTGAGTTTCTTCTTGAGAGGAGAGAAACCGGGAGAATGTTTAATTTTTGATTTCATAAATTGAACACTGACATATCCTAAATGAGTCAAAATAATTCATCGTATCCATTCAAATATTCATTCAGAGAGGTCTGTCATTCATAATTCAGTCAGACGGTCCCGATTCAGTCACCACGTATGTGTAATTAACAAACTTTGCACATAGACTTTACATTCATCTGGTGTTAGTGGGCGGCTGGAGCGGAGTCATGTCTGTTTCTTATTCTTTAGCAATGATACAGACCCCTTGGAGTCTACTTGGAGAGCCCGACTATAACTCTCCCAGATTCACTAATTCAGCTGCTCAACCAAGAGATTTCTCTTTTTATTAGCTTAAAAGGAGCACTTACCCAGGATCCTCCAAAGATAACCGTCCACGGTGGCGGCACATTGTACGCATCAGAGATTTATTAGAGCCACAAGTGATTTGTGGTCCTGGTAAATCCCTGATGTTGACAGCAAACTGCACCGTTCTCCTTCTCTTCCCACAGACAGCAAGCTTTGAAGTCTTTTTACAGTATAACCACTTTGGGTCTAACTAAATTACTCTCCAACAAGGCGTCTTCTTCTTTTCTCTTTTATATTACGAAGTTGTAAACCTTCAGAGTTCTCAGGGAACAACGGCGAATGTGTTTTCCACGCCGTCATCAAAGCCCGCTGCAGTGACCTCATTATCCCTTTCAGATTTCAAAGCTCTTCCGAAACTGGTTCATCACAAAATCCATCTCCACCAATCACAAACAATCTAAATCAAAATGAGATTCTCCGGTGTAGCTACAGAGGATATCCTTGTCCCGAGCAGAGGGAAGTGCATGTTCGCTATTAGGTTTGATTTGCAGTCAATTATCCTGCACTCAATGCTGTCCATCAGTTTGTTACTTCTTCAAACAACATGAATGAAACAATGAATATTACAATATTGTATTTCAAACATGCTCATTTTCAGTTACTACACTTACATTTCAAGACTTGTGTGTATCATCATGACATGAGACTGAAACTCCACTGAGTGTATTAAATGACCTGCAAATCACCTAGGCATATTAACCTGACCTCAGAACTGTGGTTGCTGTACGAGTCTATTTACCCGGCACAAGGACTAATACATTTCAGGTTCAATTATTGTTGCAGTTATTGCGAAGCTACTAGTCAGAAGGATATACGTGGGTAGGATGTGTTGCTGTCACATAAATCAAACTGGTAGGTAGGACAGTTGATTGTACAGGTGTAATTTGTGAAATATGGCCAGAATTTGAAATTAGTTCCAAAAACAGAGGAAACCTATCACCAGAGGAAACGACAACTGTGGCTCTCTGCTAGTACCGGGGTCCATCTCGACTAGATCTGGCAACCTGAGGGTGAAGGCAGCAGGTGGTATTATGAGACAGATCACCAGTCTTGCAAACACCATCACTGTTGTGTCTTCACATCCTGTTGATCACGTTAGTTCAGTTTTTACATGTCTTAAACAACTGTTGCGGCCATATCTTACAAATTGCTCTCTTAAGGGATTAAAACATTACAGCAAGACTATAGCTAAATGCTAACAGTGCTAGCATGGCTCATGACAACAATGCGTACATGCTGATGTTCAGCGGGTATAACGTTTACCATGTTCACCCTCTCATTGTGCATGTTAGGGTTATGCTAACTTTTTCTAATTAGCACTAAAGACAACGTGCGGCTGATTTCGATTGGAAAGTCATGAGCTTGTCAGGTAAATGTTCATAAACCAAGACATTGGCTGTATTACAGTTTTGTTTCTTGAAGGCAGCAGGGTTTTCCTGTGGGGACGTTAAACTTCTAGACAAAGTTGAGGGGCGGAAATTCCAAAGAATATCTGTAAAGGAACCAGATGATTTCTATGAATAACTCTGAATTACTGTACATAAATGAAATAAACAAAGCTGCAAGCTCAAGACAGCCACTCACCTTCAGACAAAAAATCCAGCGTTTTGTATAGAGTGACTGTGTTAGCTGGTAACTTTTGGCTGTGGTCATGGACGGGGGCTAGCTGGCTATTGCGGGTAGTGATGCGCTAACAACATAACGCAAATACAAATGAGGCAGCAGGTTGCAATTCATGCTGCTCTTTGTATTATTATTTCGTAGAAGCTAGCTGAGTACGCTAAAGTACGATTAGGGGGAGCTAACAAGCGCACATTTCATCTGTGTTTATAGCTGTGCTGTTCTGCTGTCACATTAGCTAGCTCAGCGCTATGTTTTGCTGCCTTGTTGTAGGCCTTTCCACTTACGTCCACAGAACTTCCATTTATGTGGATTACTCCCGTGCCCATTGATAACGCCCCTTGGAAATTTTAAAATGTACTGATCGGTTCCAGACTAATTTTGCCAGGCAATTTAAGGATTACCTTTGTAGGATATTTTGTGTGATTACCACTGAGGCCTCCCTAAAGGATTATATCATCTTTTGAAAACGAGGACAGTGACTAACAATAGTCCACAGGCCACATCTGTCCCCGGTAGTGGTCCTTAAGCAGATGTTTCACGGGCTCTGTGTCCTCACATCTCCCAGCGGACTTCAGCGCAGACACATCACAGAGAGAGCAAACACCGAAATGTCATCTCCGTCGGAGCAGTCATCAGAAATTCATTGCATTCAAGATGAAGATGTGTCTTGGTTGATGGACTCTCTGGGAATCGCACAGGAGCAAGTGCGGCAGTGGCTTCATTTGATTGTTTCTCATGTCACCCAGTGCAAACACACCGCTCAGGTTCACGCTGTACAGATAAAACCTGAAAAGGATCACAACAGTAGAGTGGAATTGCAACCGAAACACCACGACAACTTAAAGTTTATTACAATCAAAATGTAAAACTTAAAAAGAGCATCGCACTTGACTTGACGAGACGCGCTCGACACATCTTAAAATACCAGATCTCATTATCCGATCACACATACTGTCTGTCAGCTTTCACGCTCGCACGCAGACGGTCACACCTTTTGACAATCCTGTATAGAGCATATGAAGGTGTTTTTTTGATGCTGCGGATGTTTATATATAGTGTGTGTCGGCTTTAAACTAGTATTGATCACAGGAAATTGAAAGGCAATACGGTCACGGCGGACACATTTATGCACAAACACTCTTTGGACTGTCTTTGCATCCAGTTAACCCCTCGAGCCATAACATCGTCAGTGACCCTTACAAGGTCATTGTACAGTCTATAATGCTACTTGACGCACACTGAAACACACACACACATACACACGCACACTATCTTTGAGAGTTAGGCTTTTAATTTTACACCCCCACTGTAAAGGTTTATCTCAGCCGTAATCAATAGTGTATGACTTTCATTATCTTTGTCGTCGGAAATATAATCACATCGTAGCCCGAGAGAACTGTAGCACAATCCTTTATCATCATAATCATCGCGGTAATTGTTATTGATGTAAGTGGATAGATATTTAAAGCACAGGGAAGCGCTGCGCTAGTGCTCGAGGAAGATCCGTTCGCAAAGAACTGTGACACGGTTCCAATTTCATGGGTGAACTGCAAGCAGTGTTGTTTGTTGTGTGTTCCTACTTCCTGGGTCAAGGAGAGGTTAAACATGTCGGAGCAAACACTGTCTGGTTAGAATATATATCCCTTTGCGCTAATGGTGAGGGGGTTTTTTTCCATATAAAAGGTTAAATTATTGGACCCATCCATTTTTACTTACTTGTTACTCGACATTGATAATGGACTCTAATGGTATGATCACCTAGATGTAAGTTAGTTAGGTGTAAGCTGAGTGGGTCAGTTCGTCCCAGCAATGTTGTAGTCATACCTCAGTTTGATTATGGAACAAGTGGCGGAGTAAGTATTAAGGTGCTTCACTTCATTAAAAGTAATAGTAGTAGTAGTAGTAGTAGTAGTAGTAGTATTTATGTTACAAGTAAAATACTATATTACTTTAAGGGCTGAAGAGACACTGCTGTGCACAGCAGATACAGTACCTATGCTGCCCCTCATTTCAAGACGATGTGATAACTAGCGAACAACAGGGAAACAAAACATTCAGGGAACAACCATCCGTACGCTGCGTACAGGATACAGAAATCCATTCGGACCACATGAGGTGATGTTTGGCGGTGGGTTAACGACTGCGTGTGATCACCCATAAAGACCTCCAACTGTACATGCGCGCCTGGCCTCTCATTACGTATCAATAAGGAGTCTTAACTGCAGATATGATGAGGTCATTTCAATTATTATGAATGGCTCTGACTCATTTGGCCACCGTGAAATCCGCGTTAGACTGCGTGACTTATTACGGCTCACTTGAAAGCGCTGTCCGCTCAGTTGCTGTGAGTTCATACGAGTCCATATGTGATTGAACTGCCATGGACCCTCATGCACATTAGTTCCCGTATGGATGTGTGGGATGTAAGTGCCTCGGTCAGATTGACACGCAATGCATTTCCCCCCGTGACCGAGTTATTGCGGAGGGGTCATGAGGCCGGGCCTGTGCGCACGGTGGGGGGGGAAACTAACTCATATTGAGCCCGTCGAAAGGATCGCACGGCATCAGTCACCACATGGCAGCCGTGCATCACTGTCTGCGAGCTGGTTTCCTCAGAGGACGCTTTTCCGCATTTCTCTCCTTCCTGCGGTTCACCCAGAGTGCACCGCCTCTGATACTTTTTCAAAGCGGCGCATCGAGAGAGGACACCCGACAAAATAATTACAGGCATGAAAGTGAAGCGCATTACGGAATCGCCTCGAAAGTCGTGAGTCATCGGAAAGACATTTCCTCGCACAACAGCTGTGTTTTTAAAAGGGAAAGAGATTAGCGGCATTGTTCGTCATTAAGGAAAAATAACAAGGGTTGCGTAATTTGTGGGTGACGGTTTTTTTTTTTCTGCTTTTTCATCTGAGTGCGGCGTTGGGATTTAGAGAGTGATTATATTTGACATCCTGCTAACAATCCCCCTGTTGGTGAAACCATTTAAAGGTACAAATAGCGAGATGTTTCACTTTTTAGCTGGGGGCACATAACACAATAATAGCATCAGCTGTCAGCCGTGAAGACACTGTGGGGGGAGAAAAAGCCAGTGTTGGGCTCGTTGGATGAGCTTTTGAATCGGGGGAGGCTGAGACACACAAAGATGGAGAAGCCGCGGAGCTGAGGGACGAGAGGACTGGGTGAAAAAGAAGGTGCCTTTCAGTTTAATTAGCGTGGCAAATTAATTAGCAGCAGGATGTGAATTAATTAGTGTTCCAAAGGCAGTTTAAAGGCAGCGACATAAGGAGCCACTGTCGAGGTCCCATAAGGCTTTACAGTTTGTTGCAGCCCAAACATTATCCCATTAATTAGCAATTAAATGCTTCTTGAATCCAACTTTCTATCAATCTCTTTCTCTGCTTTTTTTCTTACTCTATTGCTTTGTCTCCGTGCTGGCATCACACATTTGTGCAATCCACTAATTTTTTTTTTCTGTTTATCCACACAGCGTGGCAGACTGTCACCCAGAGGGGCCTTTTTTTCTTTTTTTTCACACCGATAAAAAGCACACTATAGGAGATTCAAGGTTTTTTTCCAATATTCCCTCCTAAAGATTTGAGGCGGAGTGCCGAACGAAGCGCTGTCTGATATTCTCATTGATTTTTAAAAGCCATCTCATTTCCCATGCTCTCACTCTGCTGCTCTCTGCCGACATAACCAGGTTGGTGTGTGTGCGAGCGGGTCAGTGCGCGGGGGGATTGGCTGGTTTAAAGAGCGCCCCCCTTGCTTTCGGTATCCACACAAACAAATGATTAAGGGCCCCGCTGCTGCGGGTATCGATGCGGAGGACTCGATTCAATCACTTCAATTTATGCGATTCAGAACGGTGCCCTGGAGGAGCATCGCAGGGCTTCTTCATGCTGATGGGCTCGTCACGTCGAGACACTGGGGGTAAAGTTTGTGCCGTTTGTATCAGATATCCACGATTTTATCTTTCCTCTGCAACATGAGGCCATGTGGAATTGATTGGACATGTAAGACTTTATCAATAAGGAGATATCAACTGGAATGTGAAGCTTTTCAGGTGAACATGGGAGATGGGAGAGGATCCTCGAGAGTCACTGATGGCGGTTGAGGGAAAACCTGCATTGGGAATTATAGAAACACTTCTATCTTCTTCTTGAACATCCTGAGGGTGACGGTGATGTGGAGGTGGCAGCCTGTGGAAGGTGGACGGCTGTGGCTCAGTGGTAGAGCCAGTGTCTTGTTATTGGAAGGTCGCTGGTTTGATTTCCCTGGTCTGCATGCCGAAGTGTCCTTTGGCAAGATACTGAACCCCAAACTGCTCCTGATGTGCTGGTTGGCACCTTGCTTGGCAGCCACTGCCATCAGTGTATGAATGTATGAATAACTGTAAGTCGCTTTGGACAAAAGTGCCTGCTAAATGCCCTAAAATGTGGTAATTTTGTAATTAGCCCTAAACACAACATGCATAGATTAGAAGTAAAGAGAGTTCAAATTCATCCTTAGGGGTGCGTGACTGTGTGACCCTTTTGATATTCGTTGAGATATATTTCACTCAAAAACCATACATGTCGTCATGTTGGTAGAGCAGGAGGAACAGTCAAGTCAACAGACCACCAAAGTCATGCGGGTTCATCGTCTTGGGATCATGAATTGAAAAATTTCACGGTAATACAGCCAGCATTTATTGAGACATTGCAGAAAGATCATCAGACAAAGCTGATATCAGAATCGTGAACGTGGAGAGTTTGATGGCAGGGATAAAGATAATGTGATCATGTGGGAGTCACACCTGCTTTTCTCTTTGTACTTTTCATTGAACCTCATACATTTTCTAAGATAGAAAACAAAACAAAACAACCTTCAAATCTGGTCCAACTCATTTCTAAGAGCTCAGCGATACTGCCACAATTAAAATGATTTCTTTTCTTTTTTTCAGCGCAGAAATACCAGCGTTGATATTGTACGGGCGGGGATTGATTTCCTGCCATCAGTCCAGAAAGTGCTGCTGGGTGGGAAAGCGCAAAAGTCTGAGAAGATTGGAAGTTCACGTCTTGGGCTGACACAATGCCGTATCAATTTGCTCTCCAGTGCGATTACGTTAATAAAGTGTGGTTCTTCTGTTTGTCATAACAGATATATGTGGAAAAAAAAAACCCTCATGACAGCCTCTAACATGTGTTTATAGCAGCAACAGTGACATATGTCACCCGATGGACATTGTTTCCAGCATTTGTAGGTCACGCAGAGATCCACTTACTGTACATCTCAAGACCTTTCCCTCTTTAGCCCTGAGCTCTCCTTGTTGTCTCCGCAACGCTAACATTTAATTTTTTTTTTTTCTTTGCTTCTTCCTTGACGATTATTCTCTCTGGCCCCGCTCGGCTCCGCGGAGGGAAGAGCAGCTCAAGCATCATCCGCGCTGGGGGTCGGAGGGTTGAATCTGTCGTCACGTTCTGTTTTATTCCTCTCCTCCTGACTCAACCTGAAGAAGCGCCTGCACCCTCTGCCCTTCGTGCCGAGATGTGATTGGTGGGCCCTTCAAGTACCGGTACAGTTGTCTCCATGGAAACGGAGACAATGCAATAGGGGAGGAGGACGAGGGTATTAAGCTCTCTGAGGTTAATTAGAAGAGGAGTAAGAAACATGAAGCTATTGTCATCCGGCTTGTGTTTAGCTATGATATATGATCCTTGACATCTTTTATAAATAGTATGTGTTTTTTTAACTTTACTTAAATGTTTTCTCTCCTTTTTTTATTTATACATATGTATAACTATATATACACAAAAACAAAATCTAAAATATTCAACCAAAACAAAAATAAAAATCAAACAGAGTTAGCAGACGAGCCACTTGTTCAGGCAGTCATCAAATTATAAATGTTTTTCCCACCAACAGCTCCTCCACACGCCGCTCACCTCCGCCTCGGGCTACGTGTTGTTTCGAACGCAGACAGCTCATCAAGATGAGAGACAGGTTTTCAAGTTGTGAACTAACCAAACCGAGCTTCAGGACTAACAATACGCTTCCCGCCCCGAGGCATAAAGTTGCAGTGTTGTATCTTTTAATTTCCTGGCGTGGCAACTCTCTGCTGACTTTAGGAGAAAATGAAAAGCAAGCAGTTTCTGTTTACTTTTTCCTCTCTCGATCACAGTCGATTTTGCAAATACTCAACAGGCTCCCTCCCGTACGTGCGCGCAGCTGTCAGAAAAAGCAAGTGCGATGGCTGACAGCGCTCTCTCCTGGGTTCTCAGTTTTCTGAGAATTACAACGGCGCTAATGAGGTTCAGTTGTCACTCACGGCCTCATCTGCCAGTTCAGGAGTGCTACTTAAAGACGCCGCGCCGATACAGTAAAAAAAAAAAATCCTCCTCTGGCGACACCGAGGACTCGCTCCTGGTCATCCCCCTCTCTCTTTTGTGATGCAACATCGAGGCCAGTGTTAACCATCGATTCTTCCGGCTGACTGTGTGGAGTCATGGGTGGTGTCTGTCCTCACCCAGCCGCCACCCGGCCCATCGACTACAGCAGTCTCTGATCAATGCTCATGACGCCGCATGTGCAGCATCTCTACAACTTTTACACTACTTCCCAGGTTTTGCTCATTTAGCACCAACACGTGTCGGGTGGGGGGGGGGGAAACTCCAGGGGTAATCAATCTCAGATGTTTCCTGATCCAGGGATGCCGCTAAACTGTGTGCAGTTACAGCACTTCTATCTATAACGCACAAGACAGCACGTGGGTTAACGATCACAGATCCTAGTAGAGTCAGGACGCACTACAGTCGCTGGCAACCGTAACTCAAACTGTCTCTTCTATTGGTCCTGACTGCAGAAAATGTTCTTCTCTTCTAAGAATTTGCTTTCTATACATCCAGCTGCAAAACTTTTTAGTTTTTTGTTAAATATTGAACAAGTCTACACTTTTCCAAGTGTTTTAATCGGCTAGACCCACAATCCACCACAACCGCCTCCCTATTGAGCTGGTTGGATGGGTCAACGAAATGGACACTGCAAGTATTTATTTTAAACAAATGTCTTAGAAGTAACTAATGAAGATTTAGAGCAGAAAACAATGATGTGTCATTCTGGAGGACAAAATAAAAAAAAAAAAGCATCTTACTATTTAAACTGTTGGGACATGTTGACCCGTACAACATGGCTGATGACTGCTATGTTGGTGGGTCCACCGCTTCGGTACAGACTGACACATCTCAGTAACCATTAGATTGAAATTGTGTGCTGACATTCATGATCGCCAGATGATGAATCCTAATGACTCGGGTGGTCTCTCAGCTCTTCCTCCAGTTCCACCAGCAGGTTGACATTCATGGTTTTGAATGAGATTTCCCAACAACTATCGAATGCATCGAATCGAGATCTGGTTAAAGCCTTCATATTTCCCTCACGATGGGTCAAAAAAGGACACACAGGCCTGATTTTTGGAGACGTAGAAATTCTTTGTTTTCAGTACATGCCTCTCTCTATGTGTGTATGAATGTTCATGTGTCACAGACACACACACACACACACACACACACACACACACACACACCTCCTGCAATCCTCCTCTGTAAAGTTGTTTATATGCAGCCTCAGAATCCTCATTAAATAAGGCTGAAAAGATACCGAGGTGCCAGGCCACTGAATCTGAGGATCAGAGGGAATGATAATAACACTGTACCGGAGTCAGCAATAAATCACAAACTGATAAGGTCAGCCCCTGAATAATGATCATGATAATGTGATGAGTTCCAGCCATGAGCTGGCGGACGGTTCGTGGGGGAATAAAATGGTGAGAGAGGAGCTCACACATACGCACATACACACTGTAGAATATATACATTATATACTGTACATGTTCGTTCGAGTGTATGGTGTGTATGGGGGGTCTGGTGCATCTGTGTGGGGGAATTTGCATTTGCATGACTGAGCAATTGTGCACTTTGGATAGGTTTACTCAGAAAGCTCGGTTTGGCAAGCCATCCGCCTTTTCCCATTTCCCCCCAGCCAGGAAACAATAGCTCCTCTGCTAAATATAGAGCATCTGCGTTTTAACCTCAGCCTTCTTCTCACTCTGTCCCACCTCGCTCTCGCACAAAACACACTCTCCTGTCTCTCTAACCAATTAGGAAATCATTCCTCACTATGCCTGTGTGTTTTTCTCTTGTCATCTCCCGTCTTCCTGGCCATGATAGACTGATGGGTTCAGCACTTTGATGCTTTGATGAAGCCTTTGCGTTGGCATGACATTAAGCTACATGTAAGCCACACGAAAAACCGAGAGCTCATTTCTAATTTGCGCGTGCAGATGCATCTGCCCCCACTTCCGTTCAGACCGATTTCCCTTCATCCTGGTTTGCTTTGGGACAGTCACAACCATTTATAGAATACACGGGTCGGGATTTGATTTATTGACTTTCTTTACACTCTGTGTTACAACTTTGTGAGCCAATGGGGTGTGAGCATAAGTGTGAAATAGGTTTGCTGTAAGGTTGACTTTGATTGCATTAGATAGTGTTGGGCGTTACTAGTTGAACTACATTTCTCAGTAGAAATCCCTTAAACAGACCTTGTGTCAAGCATTTGGCTGAAAACCGATTCATAAACCCAACTGACCTTGAGATGTCTAAATGAACTAACTGATTACGGGTATTATTGGTAAGAGATAATGCCCGACGAGGTGTCCATAAACAGGAGTTAATGGACGACATGGAGGCCTAAGAACCGTCCAACGCGCAGTCCAAAGTGTTAATTGTAAAATATTTGATTGTCAATTCTCGTTCACGGGACAGTTTGGATTGGTGATCAGCTTTACCTACCAACGACTTGACAATCTACAATCTTTCTCCAGCATCGTTTTTTAGGACCTTTAAATGACACTATGCTCGAAAACACCACTCAGGAAACAGTAATGGTTATTTAGTGGTGCTGGAACAGCTCTAAGGAAACATGAGGCTCCCAAACATGAGGCTACATTTTGCACTTCCTAATTGAATAACTGAGTAGTGGTAGTTGTACAGAAATCATCTCTGAATTGCCTGATTTATTCAACCAATGGTGTTATCTTTTTAAATTGGGATTGAATGGATTTTTAAAGAGCTAATAAATTACCTCATATCACATAACTCTCCCTGCTTAACTGACCTAGCGTGCGCTGCACACTACCATGAGCTTCTTGATGTCAGACTCACACTGCAGCCCAGTTAACATGATGTTGCATGTTAACTGTCCTCTGGTAGTTATCTCACACTCCCGCGTCTCCCTGCCCTTCGCCCATGCTGTTGGAGAGCCGGGATCGGTGCAAGCGCAGCGCGTCGTCACAGCAGCCAATGGGGTCACGCTGATGCTAATAGCTTTGATGAGTGTTTTCTCGTCGCTCTACACTCGGCCCCACTGCCCCATTATCACGCCCCCCCCCACCACCACCGCACACTGTGTCAGCATTTTCTCAGCCTGTGTGCCGCATTGGCATACTGTATGTGTGTGTGTGCGTGTGTGTGTCTGTGCACACATGGGCGGGAATGCATGTTCAGTGTGTTACTGCATGGCCGTCTGTCGATGTGCATTGATTTCGCCGCATTCCATTTGCATTTTGCTGTGCGTCTGCTGCGTGCAGTCTCACTTTTGGCTGTGCTCGACATGAAACATGTGAAAATTAAGGGCAGCCAATTAAAAACAGTCGTAAGTAGGACAGTCTCTCTCATCACTGCGTGAGCTCGGGTATATGCTGATGGGATGGATCGCCAGCTTTTTTCCTTGAATTCCTTCCTGATGATACAGTTTTGTCTTGTTCCAGTTAAGGGTTGGAAAAAGAGATGACGTTAACAGCAGCGAGCATCCAATTTAGCGTCCTTTTCTCTTTTCTCAACGTCAGTACATTCAGACAAAAAGCTTGTCACGCAGTCACTGAGCTTCTCCTCTTACAGAGATTAGATGGTAATGTGGACCTAAATGAAGACGTGTGGTGTCATGATGACGAAACATGAGAGTCACAGCAATCTGGACTCGTTAGCGCTCACCTTTTGTCTTCCAGAATACTTTCAGCGGTTCCAGAAAGGATTTCAAAGTGAGCATTAGCAGTTTACACACACTGGTCACGGTGTTCTGCTATAACACTCTACTTTTAGGATTTTTGATCTTCTGCCCCCTTCATGTATGTAAATGTAAGGACACAAAATTTGAAACACCCCTAAATATACTTAAGTTATGACCTCACCTATAAACATTTGATTTAAAGGAGTCATCACCTGGTTTTTTACATATCCAGTCCCTCTTGGATCGCTTTGGATCAATTCTCAACTTATTAGAAATTTTTTTTTTTTTTTAAATCAAACATAGAGCTTGTTCTGACACTTTTTCATACCGCGACTTTCTCACGCGAGATTATGCGCGAGGTTTTGACCGGTCCGGATGTGCATTGTATTAATATGTAATGAGGCGCGCGTTGATTGGCCGCAGGAAGGACAGAGCCGGAATGGGGGGCGAGCCTGCATGCACACAGACTCCAAAACATAAACAGCCCGCTGTCATGGCGCACACACTAAATGACGAACCTTACGGAATTCAGGCATTTATGTACGAGCCGGAGTCGGAACCCGAACGGGAGAGTGAAGAGGCAGAGACGGTGGAAGAGACACGTTTACAGCAGGACGTCTCTGAATGGTAAAATCTTTTTTTTTTCCTTCTTACTTTTGACACTCGTGTTTTACATGTAAGACCTGAGTTTTAATGCTGGCGGTCACGATGTATGTCGTGAAAATGACAGAGAAACAGGCAGATTCGGCGTGCTCACTCAGAAAGTCTGGCTGAGGACGGCTGTGAGCCGATGCTTATGCGAGTTTATGCAAGTAGCCTCCTGTGGTAACGTCACCACAGGAGCAGAGTCAAAATCTCGTGCTTTAGGAACGCGCACTACTGTGCGCTATTCCTGTTCGGAAAAAGAGCCAAAGCGAAAAAAATAAGCCACTTTCAAACTCCAGCTTTTCAGGCAAGTTTCAACAGAGGTCCAACACCAATATGCATGATTTAACGAGAGAAATTGCGATTTCCGGGTGATGACTCCTTTAATTTAACTATATTTCAACAATATGACCAAAAGCTGAGCATTACAAACTTTCCAAAAGTAGGAGTAAGGTGGCCACTTGGTGTATGTGTGCTAACGAATAATTAAAGGTACAGTTAAAGTCCCCCTCCAGTCAAACTGTGCTATTCTTCTGGCTTTGATGTGTAGAATGGTGTGTGTGCAGAGTTTCACACTAGAGGGCTGTTTTCGCATTCATTTACCGAAAGTGTCAGTTTTCATTTATAACCTGATTTTAGGAGGCGGGTCTACGAGCATCATGTGTGACATCACAAACCATTTGGACGCCAGCCCTGGTCAAACAATTAGTCAGGGCAAGAGGATGGGGAAGGAGGGCGGAAAACATGAAACATACCGGTCAACCCCTGAGGCTCGGTCCATCCATCTATTATCTGTAACTGCTTATCCTGTGCGGGGTCACATGGAGGGCGCGAGCGGTCACTTCATCACGGGACTGACATACAGAGGCAAACAACAGGGTCTGGCGTTGTCTGGCATATGACAGCAACCTCGAACCGTTTCACCCCGTCGAGATAACTGTCTCCTGTCAAGAGTGGGCTGATCAACTCTCAAATCCTGCCGGGCGAGTACCTGCACAAGTGCCCGTGCAGATGTTAAAGGAGTCATCACCTGGTTTTTTACATATCCAGTCCCTCTTGGATCGCTTTAGATCAATTCTTAAAACTTATTAGAAAAAAAATAATTTAAAAAAATCAAACATAGAGCTTGTTCTGACCCTTTTTCATACCACGACTTTCTCACGCGAGATTATGCGCGAGGTTTTGACCGGTCCGGATGTGCATTGTATTAATATGTAATGAGGCGTGCGTTGATTGGCCGCAGGAAGGACAGAGCCGGAATGGGGGGCGAGCCTGCATGCACACACAGACTCCACAACATAAACAGCCCCCTGTCATGGCGCACACACTAAATGACGAACCTTACGGAATTCAGGCATTTATGTACGAGCCAGAGTCGGAAACCGAACGGGAGAGTGAAGAGGCAGAGACGGTGGAAGAGACACGTTTACAGCAGATGTCTCTGAATGGTAAATTCTTTGTTTTTTCCTTCTTACTTTTCACACTCGTGTTTTACATGTAAGACCTGAGTTTTAATGCTGGCGGTCACGATGTATGGCGTGAAAATGACAGAGAAATATGCAGACTCGGCGTGCTCACTCAGAAAGTCTGGCTGAGGACGGCTGTGAGCCGATGCTTAATATGCAAGTAGCCTCCTGTGGTAACGTCACCACAGGAGCAGAGTCAAAATCTCGTGCTTTAGGAACGCGCACTACTGTGCGCTATTCCTGTTCGGAAAAAGAGCCAAAGCGAAAAAAATAAGCCACTTTCAAACTCCAGCTTTTCAGGCAAGTTTCAACAGAGGTCCAACACCAATATGCATGATTTAACGAGAGAAATTGCGATTTCCGGTTGATGACTCCTTTAAAAGTGTCACTGTTTCCACTATTAGCTGGCCGGCTAACACTGAGGGTGCTAAGCTAAGAAAACACGAATACCAGAGGTGAGGTTGCAAGAAACACGATAAAGCAGGAGCCGCAGAAAAGCGACACCGCCACCACCAATGTAACTGAGTATCCTGGGTTTCGCCTAACCGGGCTGGTTAGCCGGGCCGGAGTACCCAGAGGGAACCAACACGGACACGGGAAGAACATGCAAACTCCGAACAGAAGAACCGCGGCTGGGAATCAAACCCAGGACTTTCTTGGCGCGAGACAATAGTGCTTCAGGTAGAATTTGAACCCTGAGCCTCCACCTCAATAGCCTGCATGAGGCATAGACTTTACCACGAGGGCCATCTATCAGCTTTATTAAATATCATGTTTTTGATATATGATATTTAATGAAGCTGAGAAATAGCTCATCTGGTAAACACATGCAAAGATGTCTTTTGGATGTGTTTTTGGTCACTGGGATCGTGCGTGAGCATTTTTTAAATATCATTATTCACTTTTTCAACATGATTTCATCATCCCATCACTGATTTAGCAGGGATTCGTCAAGAATGACGGCATCCCCGTCCACAAGCCAGTCCCCCATGTGTCAGTGGAAACGCTGCGTTTTTAACAACATAAATAAACACCGTGGACAATCCGGCGATATGAAACGAGGAGAGGATGTCTGACAGGCTCCATTAAATTGGGATGTTTTAGCTCGGAAACTCGTACGCGAGTAGAGAGGGTGGTCCTTCACTCTCCTGTCGGGGAGGTTTTTAAATGCGATCCACGTCACCGGCGGAGCAGAACGGAAAATTGGGAATATTCTGAGAAAACATTGAGCCATCTGTCAATAACAAGCGCCTCCCGTAAACACGACGTAGCTCTTCATCCGACGGCGTCTCGGTGGTGGCAAACTGAGACGAGAGGCTCGACACGGAAGCACATCTTGTCGTGCACTCGTGGCAGTCTGTCACATGTATTTTCACATTAACCAGAGAGTGTGTAATACTTCGTCTCTCCGACTGATCCCGTTTGTTCATCCGGTTTCGTCTCCCTCTGCTCGCAGGCACAAAACGCCCCTAATTTGCGACGTGACAGCGGCAGTTTTTTCAGGGCCAGTATCTGCAACATTTTTTTGATGCCGCGGTGGTAATCAGGATAACAAGCGAGGGAGGATGGAGTTAGAGGGAAGAGCGAGGGAGGGAGGAAGGGCAATGCATCTGAGGTAGAGCTGACGGTTAATTCAAACAACGAGGCGCCGCGGAAAGCAGGAAATAAACCCTCGCAAAGATATCTGTCACAACGACCGATGACAACCCGAGCTGCCGTTTTGGAGGATAACCTGCAAAAAAAAAAAAAAAAAAAAAGGGAAAACAACCTCATATTGCAATTCACGACAATTCCCCCCCGAAATCCTCTACACCACATGGGGACACCGTCATTTCTCCACGGAGATCATAAAAAACATTCTTGCATGCTAATTTGCAGCATCACTGCCAGCGCTGTGCTCACACACTCTCCTGTAGGTATCTGTGGTGAGGCCCGACACTGTGCTCGCACAAATCCCCCTCTCTGCTGACACATGTATTGGAAATCAATTGTGTGCAGGCAAACTATACACACACACACACACACACACACAGCCCAGCACCGGGGCTTCCCAATGTTCCTACCCTGCCGTATGTGCAGAAGAGGTAAACACCGCTCCCTATACCGCAGGAATCCAATTATAGGAATCATTACTGTGATTAAAAAATGTCTCTATTAATCAACGAGGGCAAAGCAACACAGCAAGAGTCTTCCAGGAAATTAAAAGGCAAGCGAGCGCGTTTGAGTTGCGGAAGGTGTTTCCTTCTCACCTCATTATCAAAACCCAAGCTTATAAAATTTGATGCCAGAACGGCGTAACAAAGATTTGGGGTTAAAGCATGTGAACGTTTGAAAAGTTACTGTAGTCGTTTGTTCTTACGGTCAGATTTACAGCTTCCTATGACGCGCTTTGTGTTAAAGGATGAGGCGGCAGATATTTTATGGGTTTGTTATTGGCGACACATCCCTCGAAAAGACCAAAAACCGGCAATGCATTATTTTCCCCAGACCGTCTGCAGCATCCAGCGAGCTCATTGTTTCCTACTGAATACATAAATCTGTATGATCTCATTTTTTAAGGCTTAAAGGGGCACTACAAGGTCATTTAACCAGAGGGGAAAGATCTTCATTGACTGATTTTTTTTTTTCTTTTTTTAAACAAACTAATTTAACAAAACAAATTTCAAACTGTTTTGTTTATCTGTGGCGGACCCTGCCACCTTTCAAGCTACAAACAGTGTTCCTCTGAGAACAGCTTGTTTATTCAACACATTTTGTGTTTTTAGCTCATTAATGTTGTAAATATTGAACTTCTGAGATTACATAGTGCCTCTTTAATAATTAATTCACTAGCAAGGACCACACCATCAACGAGATGCGTTTAAGGATTTATTAGTGACAAAGGAAAACGAAGTGTCGAAGATCTTGGTTCTTTTGAGTTCTTCGAGTGCGTTGTGGGGATTCTTGTAGAGAATCCACCGCCGCTCCCGGGCAGCGACGGACCCCCTCATGGACCTACGAAGGAGAGGAGAGAAAGAAGAAACAGACAGAGAGAAATGGGGTGGGGGGGAGGGGTGCAGAATACGAGAGCGAAGCAGATGAGAGGGTCAGGTGGTTATTTATAGAAATGCGGAAGTTGGCGCTGTTGAGGTGTGGTCCTGCTCCTGAAACTTCGCCAATTAAGCTTCAATTCACTAGCAAGGACCACACCATCAACGAGATGCGTTTAAGGATTTATTAGTGACAAAGGAAAACGAAGTGTCGAAGATCTTGGTTCTTTTGAGTTCTTCGAGTGCGTTGTGGGGATTCTTGTAGAGAATCCGCCGCCGCTCCCGGGCAGCGACGGACCCCCAAAAACCTCCAATTACTTGAGAAGAGATTGAGCGGATCTGAGATCTTTGAGATCTGAACAGATGTAACGGTGGTACGTTTGGGAGGACCAGCGGCCTATGAGATGTATGAAGTGTTCTGGGAAGCCATTACGGGAGGCTGAAGTGGCAGCTCCGATTCTGAAGGAGTGCCCAGAGTAGTTGTCGGGCAAAATACCAGACAATGAGAGCACCCGGCGAAAGTGATGGTGGAACCAGAATCGAGTAGCCACTTGGCTGGATTCGGAGATGAAGAGAGGATCTGTCGTTGTTGTGAGATTTACGGAATTGCAAGAAATTTGCGAGGGTTTCGAAGGGATTCAGTGGTGATTGGACCTTGAAGAAGAAGACGGGTGTAGGCGGACCAAATTGATTGGTTTTGGTTTGCTTTAAGTGGAACACCATAGTGTCGTCTGAAAAGCGAGACAAGTCAGAAATGCAAGCATGACGGCTTGAGTCGAAGTGAATGGTTGAGGAGGTGAATTCGGAGCATCTGAGGAAGCCAAAAGGCAAGCAAGAACATGGCTTCCAGGGTTTGGGCGACTTGAGGAGTGCCGTACCTGGAACGGATTGTGTGGAGGCAGATTAACGGCAAGTTGGCATTAAGAGGAAGACGGCGAGGGCTTAACGAACTGTTAACGAACAGCCGGTTATTATCTTGGAAAGAAGCTGATACCGCTAAGGTAAGCTTGGTGGTGCGTGATTTGTCATGAGGAATGGGCGTAAGTACTGAAAGAAGTCGTGGTGATGAGATCGAATGACAGAAAGGTTGTGTTGTATTGGTCGTGAAAGTAATGGAAGCTTTCCAAGCTGTCCAGTAGGAAGAGAGGGTCGAGGGTGATAGGCTGTTGATGGTGGAGCTCTGGTAGTCGCTTATCAGGGGTATAAGCGCAGGATTTACGAGTTGAATGTCGACGCCCAACTGGCGTAGGGAAGGTATCTGCGTGAGATGCCAAGCTTCTGAACTTCTGGCATTCATTAGCGAGCTTCGGGGGCGATTCTGCCACAAGCCATCTTCCTTTGTAGAAACCCCCAAAACCGGCCTAAGGAGCAGCATCGCTGTACAGATGGATGTCATGTGGGTTAGTTGGTTGGTCATCGTAAAAGAAAGTGATTCCGTTCCAATTGGTGATAGGGTTGAGTCACGGACAGATTTCAGCAAGGCTCGAGCTATCCAGGGAGATGGAGGTCAAGAGTGATGGGACGGAAGGGACAGAAGTTGACGTTTGGTGCGGCGCTGGGCGCAGAAGAAGGTTCGGCTGAGCTTTCCGACCGGGAATGAAGTCTAAAACTTGTTAGTGTCAAGAATGATTCCGAGAAACTCAAGGGATGTGGAGGGGCCCTCTGTTTTCTCTGCGACGATGGGACCCCAAGGTTGGAGAAGACTGAAGTCAGGGTAATCAGGCCGGAAGCGGGTGGCGATGTGGTGGGGGGAAATTGTTAGACTGGATCCAGCTGAGGGCTTCAGGTGGGGTGTCGAAGAGTTTAGGCTGCTTTGCGACCAAAGGTGAGCCTAACGGCGAAGTAATATATACCACGCCAATGGATGCTGAAGAAACGGCAGAAGTCGGGGTGAATAGGGAGGACTTTAAGAGCACTGGTCTGTTCCTGGACCTTCCTTAACTTCCTTAGCGAGCGTGCGGTCAACTGAATCTGGCTCGGTTATGGTCGACTGAAGATTTTTGATTTCAAAAGAGATAGATGATTGTGTGGAGTCCGGGGTGAAGACCTTCTTCAAGTCCTTTATGAGAAACTAGCTTTGGCGAGGTAGGTTGTACGGGCATTCGGGGTGGGCGTGGCCCCCGCTGCAGAAGGAGTAAACGTGGAGGAAGCGGCACTGGGACACGGTGCATCCGGTACTGTTGAAGCCGTTGCAAATCGAACAACCTCCTTGGTGCATGACGGGCCTGCCTTTCTTATATACGCCGCTGATTACGGGAAGATGACAGAAGGGGTAGATGACATCTGTTCTGGAGGTATGGGTGCTGGTGGAGCTGCCGACAACAGGCGAGAGAAGGCTGAAGCTCTCGTTTGGTTTTTTGTGCGGCCCAGTGTGGGTAGCTGTGTATAAAGTGAAATTAGTGGTTGCCTGTTGAGGGGGAAGAACGGGTGCCGGCATCCGGGTGCTGACGACCCCAGCCGACATGAGCTGCTGGGACTGATGGAGCTGGGAGATGGAAGCTCCCTGCATCCCGGCATAGGGTGCTGGCACCCGGTGCCAGGAGCCCCGGTTGAAGCGAGGTGCTGTGGTTGCTGGAATTAGGCGGCAGAGGGTACTGGCATCTTGGTGCCAGGAGACTTGGTTGAAGCGAGGTGCTGTTGTTGATGGAAACAGGAAGCAGAGGGCGCTGGCATCCCGGTGCCAGGAGCCCTGGTTGAAGCAATCTGCTGTGGTTGCTGGAAATAGGCGCCAGAGGGCGCTGGCATCTCAGTGCCAGGAGCCCCGGTTGAAGCGAGCAGCTGTGGTTGCTTGAAACGGGAAGCAGGGGGTGCTGGCATCTCGGTGCCAGGAGCCCCAGTTGAAGCGAGCTGCTGTGGTTGCTTGAAACGGGAAGCAGGGGGTGCTGACATCTCGGTGCCAGGAGCCCCGGTTGATCAAGCTGCTGTGGTTGCTTGAAATGGGAAGCAGGGGGTGCTGTCATCTCGGTGCTGGGAGCCCCGGTTGATCAAGCTGCTGTGGTTGCTTGAAACGGGAAGCAGGGGGGCGCTGGCATCTCGGTGCCAGGAGCCCCGGTTGAAGCGAGCTGCTGTGGTTGCTGGAAACAGGAAGCAGAGGGCTCTGGCATCTCGGTGCCAGGATCAGAATCAGAATCAGAATCCTTTAATGTCCCGCAGACGGGGAAATTTGTTGTCGCGGCAGAATATTACGAGCAATAGCAAAATAGACAATAGAACAGACACTATAATTAAAAAGGGGGAGAAAATAGCATCAAAGTACATATTTACATAATGTAGCGCTGGCATCTCGGTGCCAGGAGCCCCAGTTGAAGCGAGCTGCTGTGGTTGCTGGACACAGGAAGCAGAGGGCGCTGGCATCCCGGTGCCAAGAGCCTCCGCTGAAACAGGCTGCTGTGGTTGTTAGCAGTGGGCTATAGGGGGAACTGGCATCCCTGTGCCAGGAGCCTCCGCAAAGTTTAGCTGCTGTGATGGCCGGAACTGGATGGTGGTGGGCACTGTGGCGTTTGCCCTTGAGGTTGTAGGTTGCTGTAGCTGATGATGATAATCCTGATAGAAGTTGGAGGGTCCTGGAATCTATCTGGGCGCTCCCTCTGGAGTGTAGTGATGCGAGAAGTGGTGGCGGAAACTCTGGAGTTGTTTGATCTGGCAGAGGATCTCTGTCTCTGCTTTTGCTGCTGCTCTTTGTTTTCTTTGGGCTTTGTCATTTGATTGTACTGTCCCTTTAACAAGAGCGTAGACGTCACTGCCTGTAGAGCTGTGCGTGATGACGTCACCTGGAAGCGATCTTGTGTTAACGGAACGAACAGCCATGAGTTTATTTATTTATTTTTCGAAGATTGGCTGTTGTGGTGGCTAGAACTGGATGGCAGTGGGCACCATGACGTTGCCCTAGATGTTGTAGGTTACTAGTGTCGATGATGAAAATCCTGATGGGGATTGGAGGGTCCTGAAATCCATCTGGGCACTCCCTTTGGAGTGGAGTGATGACGAGAGGTGGTAGCAGAAACTCTAGAGTCATTTGATCTGGCTGAGGATCTCTGTCTCCACTTTTGCTGCTGCACTTTCTGTTGTCTATGAGCTTTCTGCTGTCTTTGGGCTGTAGTATTTAATTGTACTGTCCCTTTTAACAGGAGCGTCGACGTCGCGGTGTGTTGCGTGCGCGTGATGACGTCACCCGGAAGAGAGCTGGTGTTGACGGAAGAAGCACACATGCGTGTGGAGAAAGTTTGGCTTTATAGTCCATTCGGTTAAACAGAATTCATTTGTCGTTTAAAGTTTTCTGGGGAGCGGCTACTGTCCAATCGGTGACTGTAGAAGATGAAAGCCGGTCGGGGGAACTCACCGGAGCGTGGAGACGTTGTGACCGGCGAGTTGTTCGGCCGGTGTTGGCGGAACGATGGCGGGAGGCTTCGCTTCTTGGAGGTGAAGGAGTCGGCGAACTGTGGCGAACTGCAGCGACGGTGACTTTCTGTTCCGGAAATTCCTCGTCCTCTCTTTGCTGCGGAAGGAGGTGGGCTGGGAGACACGGGAGAGTCGTCAGGCGAACTATGATAATCTTGGATGTTGAGGAGAGATGAACCAGGCGGGAGACGAACCATGGATGAGACGAAGTTGGTGCTCTTCGGACCCGCTCGCGTCCTAGCCGGCTGTTGGGCCACTGGAATCGGGTCCTCGGGTACGGAGGTGACGGGAGAGTAGTCGGCTTCAGATGAATGGTGATCCTCATCTCGTCTGAAAGATTGTCCGACGGGAATAGTGATACGAAGTCCATGATGAGGTGAGTAGAGCCTGATGTTGCTCGTACAAAAGTTTGGATGTGCTCGGGCGAGGCGATGTCGTGTGATCTCGTTTCTGGGTGTGAGAGTGCAGAATACGAGAGCGAAGCAGATGAGAGGGTCAGGTGGTTATTTATAGAAATGCGGAAGTTGGCGCTGTTGAGGTGTGGTCCTGCTCCTGAAACTTCGCCAATTAAGCTTCAACTCCTAAACAGAACAGTGTTTTTTTTGTTGGAGACCATTTCCAGCCACCCAGTCACTCCGGTTAGTATTTACAGCAGCAGGACGGTTCATGTGGGGTCGAACCAACTTATCGTGCCCACTTTCATCGTAATAAGGGGACATGTCACATAGTGCAAAGGTGTGGCTCACTCATGTGCTTTTAGCCAAATTGGTTGGTCAATCCTGCAATTTTGTCGAGACTTGCGAGCTGAAACTTGCTTGCAAAATCTGCTGCCTCCTATGTTTTACCCTCATAATGAGGTTTAGGCCACAAAAGCACTTTGGTTAGTGTTAAGAGATTGAGGTTTGGGTTAAATGTTAATGAACACTTTGTGTATCGTCGCTTCAAGTCACTGCAGAGTTTTTTTTTTCACATTACCTTTGAAGAATTGTCAGTCACAGGTGGTTGCAGCGCTGCGCAGTGCTGGAGGAACATAAAGTAGGGTAGAACGAGGAGGGTTGGAACACTTTCCCTATCAGCACCCAAAATGAGCTGACATTTTGTGTTATGGCTCTCAAGTTTGACACAATGTACTTTGCTACTTGTAGACACCTGAGTCAAAGTTTCCAACTTTTGTTTAGTTTTTTTTTTTTTTTTGCACAAGTTAAAAAATACACACAAATGACAAAGACACACAGGTAAGGGAGAGGCCAAAAACCCAAGTGGGCTTATTTGGAGCCCCGACCTTAATCATTCAAAATATGAAGTTATAAAGTTCCAGAGAACACCGCATACAGGAAGTAACTACTGCATGTAGGAGAACGTTTCCTTCAAAATATATTTTTCTGATGCAAATTGCTTAATATGAACCTTATTTCAAGGGTTGAAACAGAGGTCCACTCGGTCCTACAGCGTCCTCATATTTAAATGTTAGTTGGTTTTTTCTCATATAAGAAGTGTCTCTCATTGAAGGTTACAGATAACAGAAATAAATTAAGCTAAAACTCCGGTAAATGAAAAATCCATGTAACCGGCTGTATCTGTGCACATGTTTCCGTTCTCCGTGTCCTAGAATTACATGACGGTGATTCATGCAGCTCTCATCGTTCATTATTAGGACTAAATTGCAGACATGCAACATGTTAAAGAAATGCTGACAAAGCAAAAAGTGCTCCCTTAAATTTCCCCCGTCTCTAATTAGCTGATTCTCCCTCTCTGAACAATAACCCCGTTTCCTGATGAGCGATTTCACGGCGCTCCCTCCACAATGCCAATTCAAACCCACTCTTCTCACCCAATCGCAGACCCTCCCCCGTCTTATCTCCTACCGATGTTAACATCAGATGACGATCATTCTCAGTTGTAAAGAAAGAAAATGAGCCGTGGAAAGGACACAAATTAGTTGCAGTCTGACAGTTTTGTGGTGGTGCAGACTTCAGTGGTGATTTGTGAGCCGTCGTCCAGATCCGGAGTAATGAGGACAAGTGCATCAAGCTTTTTTGAGCGTCGACAAAATGTAATCATCTCATGCAAAAAAAAAAAAAAAAACCTCTACCTGTGGTTTGTGGCGGGGAAGCTTTGATCTGCATATCTTCAACATTTTCCCGAGGAAAAGATGCTTTTTACGATAATGTCTTTGTATCTTCTTATCAATGCAGCACGGACCCATTTCTTTATTTCCATGTTATTTATCACCTCTTTCTAAAGTCCTCGCAGCAAATGTTGTTGTGGAAGTGTTCGACTCTGCAGGTGTTCACTGTTAGGGGGGAAAAAAAGGTGTTTTTTAGAACTGGAAATTGGATGCTGGTTGCAGAGGGCAGAGTGGAAGAAGAGAAATGAGATGGCAGAGGCTGTGATCGAGAAATAAAAGAGAGAGAAAAAGAGAATACGAGATAAAGGGATGAATAATGACCGAGATATAAAAGAAGGTGAGAGAAGGCAGAAATGCATTTTTAAAATCGTCAGGTGTTTTGGTGCGGTGGGTGGATATACTGCAGCTTCTGAGGTGGGAAATACTGAACTTTTGATTCTGGGTTCAGTTGACTGCCATTGTTAGTTTACGACGACGACGACGACGACGACGATGATATTAGGCCACAGGTAAACAAAGCGACAAAGAGCGAAGGAAAAACACAGCGGCTAATTAGCAAACGATACACGGGTGTGAAGCACAGAAACAGGGCAGGAAGGAGACAAAGACAGGAAGTGGAAAGTAAGACATGAAACACGGGGAGAGGCTTCTTCAACGTGAATCAGAAATCATTTAACCAACACTCAGGACCACGGTGGGATGATGATATATAATGACGGATTGTTAGAAATTTCCCAACCGTAGCTGATCAGATTAACTCCACTTCCAGCAACAACAGTATGTTGCTGCACATTAATGCATCAGTAAATCCATATAAAACATAAAACATCCTATGTATGTCTGCAAGAACATGAGCATGAAATGTGTCTTTTAACTAAAGTTGAATTAAATATAAGTGATATTTGTGCGCTACCAGTACGTTTTGCTAATTATACTAAAGTGACATTTTCATGCATGCATGTCAATTTCCACCGCTGATCAACACTCTCCTGTAGTGTTTCGCTCTCCTCGACAGCTAAGCAATGTGGCTTGGTGTGTTCATTTCACATTTATAGTTGTGTGTTAACAATTAATTCATGTGTTTTTTTTATAACATGAATCCATTACATAGCCCTCTGTAATGCAAGATAAGGGGGCTTCAAAGAACTTCCACCCAGGCTTGGAACTGTTCTAGTATCCCGGGAGGAAGCTCTTTCATACATGAAAGTTACTGGAACAAAAAGTTTTTATAAAGCCTTTTGTGGCTCCAGAGGGAGCTGTGTGAAAATCTGATAGATTGCCTCGGGTGATGTCACTCGAGTCAGGGTCAGTTTTGGCTGTGGCTGAACAGGTGTGGAGTTAGACAGAAGCGAGCTTACCGGACCTCTTTTAGCCCACTCCTCATCTCTGCTCGAGTCTCAAGATGCTGCTGCTGCTGCTGGTGGTAGCACACCAGAGTCTCTGACTGAACTCTTACCAGCCGCAGTTGCGTTGTGGGTAATGTACAGGGATGCATGGGATAAAATGCCTCTGGTTCTGCTATGTTGATTTTGATCATTTCAGTCTGACAATGATGAGAAATTCTATATCAGAGGGAAAAATCAGGGAACAAAATGTCTCACTGCAGATTACGGCGGCGAGATTTTAACATGAGCGCCTGCAGTCCCGCTTTGCATGATGGATAGTGACTCAGATCTCTGCGACAGGTGGATATTAACTGAATACCTGCACATGTACACTGAATGTACCGCTACAGCACAACACCCGTCCATTTCAGTGCAAAAATCGCATTTGCTCGTAACTGCTAATGTTGGTCACAGCCACACTCTGTCAGATAATTACATCAGACAGCTAAAGTCTTACTCATCGCCGGCTCCACAGCCAATTGAGCGGCGAGGGCTGGCGTTGTGCGGTTCCGATTGTTTCAGCCGCGGCCTCTAATCTTTAAGCGAGGAGAAAGGGACGAGAACAAGTGAGACAGGCGGAAGAAAACGGAAGAGATGTACGAGAGGTGACGGAGACAAAGTGAAGGCACAAAAAGCAAAGATGACATTGCAATTATTTTTGACGGATATTATGTTGTTGCTGAGAAAACAATTTAAATGGCGTCCGTCCGACATTTGTCGCTGTACCAGCGCACCTCTTCTTGCATGAAAGAGACAAAAAAAATAAATAAATAACACGACGGCATCTTTATTATCAGTGACAGCTGCGAACCGCTTTTACAAGCCGCGAACGCGATGGTTTAACAGTTGGCTGTGCGCTTGGTAGGATGCGTAACTTTGGCCTGTAGGAGAAAAAAAGGAGAGATCAGAGGGAGAATAATAAGATTTAAAACTGTACCTTCTACCAGTTGTCATGGGGAATGTGCGCTTGCTGAACAGGAGGTGGATAAGCTCCCTGCCTTGATCTTCACTCTTTGGGAATATCACAAATGCCTCCTGATAAGCTTGACTGAGGATACGGGGGTGGGGGGGGAGTAACTGAGTCATTGATCGCGCCGGAGGCTTTGCAAGAGAGAGTGTGGGCAGAGCGAGGGGGGAAACAGAAACTCTCGTCGTGCAGCGGTTTCGGCTCGTGTGTTAATTTACGGCGGTGAGACGGTTGACATGTTTGATGTATGAGAGGAAGAACGCGGGGAACAAGAGGGCAGATTACGACATTATGTTACTCTATTTTGCAACTTTTTGACGTTTCTTTAGGTTAATTATGCAATTTTATTTTGTGACTACACTTTGTTTGGGTTCAGCCATGAACACCACTTGGTCAGGGTTAGGTAGAGATCATGTTTAGGCTTAATGTACCTGTTCTTGAGGCCTCAAACACGACTAAAGGCTTCCCGAAGTGTCGTCAGTAACACCTGTCACGGCGAGCATGGCTGGATATTGTCTCATGGTCTCCACTCCACCTTTAGATATGACAGTCCGGTCATGAATATGTAACACCAGCGTGATGTGAACGTTTTGTATTAAGAAATTAGACGACTGACCGACAAATGGTCACACTGCTGATCTGACGTTTCTCGTATGAATCTGAATTTGATGACAGACTCCAAGCTACGAACACCAGCCGCTACACGGTTCACACAGTACACGACAATGGCAGAACAGTTGCTATATTCTGACCCCTCTGTCAAAAGCTTTCACAGCGGAAAAAGTGCAAGTTCACCGCTGCACGGAGGGCGACGTTCGTTTCCGCAGGAGAGGACGGCTGTGCTCGCTCTCTGGCAGCTGCTCGAGTCATTGTGTCGAGCCATACTCTGATTTTCTGCAAAGTTTCGCAGCCAAAGTTCAACTAAAAGAACACTTCTGAAAAAAGCCTGGAGCACTTTAAGAATGACAGTTATGCAGCGTAGACTTTATTCCATACAGTGGCTTCATACTCCGAGGAAGAGTTTTGTTTTGTTTGTGTGTTTGCTTTGTTCTACCAGGAGTTTGTTGAGACGTCTTGAGCGGTAGAATGGGAATAGGCTTCAAACGATACAAACGGTGCGACAGAAATGCATCTTTGACCTCGCATAGGCGGAGCGCGACAACACATCACTGGTGGAGATGGAATCCTTTCAATAACACTAATGGAGAGGGAGGTGAAACGCCTATTTGTGCATCTTTATAGTCACAGTAGTGCAACTCTGTTCTCCAATCCAATCGATATCCAAATTTACATTGTATAATTGGCTGATTTGTGGAATTGTGTGCTGCTCTTTATTTCATTATCCACTTTGGATTAGCTGTTGCTCCAGCCCATTTATTTTGAAAATACCACGTGGACAGGATGAGACAGGTTCCTTGGCGTCTACAATGAGTACAGTACTTAAAGGTTCCTAACAATTCAAAATAGCTAGAGATAGAAAAAAAAAAAAAAAAAAAAAAAACAGGATCAGTCAAATGCTCCCTCTATAAATTTAGATTCTCAAAGTGTAGTTTTCATTACGACGTTTAGAAATGTTGCGTCTACTGATGAAACTGAGAAGCCCTGTTTTGATTTGCAAAGCGGGGACATTGTTTATCCCACCTGAGGAGAAACAGGACAAGTTTGTGAATTTGATTGGCCATTTAGAAGACAAAAAGTTCAGCTGTGTTTGAGCTCGTCGGTTCACACACACGTGTCTGTGGCTTTACAGGACAAGAGTGGAACTATACGAAAGCCAAGCCATTCAAAAACCATGCCGACCAGCAGGAGCAGTTTGGGGTTCATTTTCTTGTCCAAGGACACTTTAACATGCAGGAATCGAACCAGCAACCTTACGATAACAAGCCGCTGGCTCTACCCCTGAGCCACAGCAAGCCCTGTTGTCACTGTGTTGTTGGTACGTTGTTCATGTGTTGTCAGCAGGTTGTTAACTTGATGTCAAGGAGTTAATGACATTGTTTTAATCGTGTTTCAACATGATGTGTTGACAATGTGTTGGTAATGCGTTCAAGGGCTTGATTGCATGTTGTCAACATGACGTTAATGTGTTTTCAACATGTTGTTAACATGTTGTTAGTGTGGCGTTTTAAAAAAAGATTTAAAAAATCACATATATTTGACCTGCCTGTCTTTCCAGAGGGTTACTTGTTGCGTTTGCAGCACTTGGAACATTAGGAACAGGTTGAAGATGTTACACCTTCCTTCTGTTTAATACCATTAACACAAGAGTGGCTGATACAGCATTACAGTGGGCAGGACTTACATCAGGGGTCACACATCGTAAATAAATCCCACATATACACGGACAGAGTCACTTTCACTACTGAGAGAGACACATGGCTGAAGCCACGGTCTCCGCAGCCAAAGGACAGATGGACATAAACACAGACAGATGGACATAAACACTAATGAGATCAGACGTATCAATCTGACAGAGACCCTGACAAGAAGAACTGCATCACCACAAACAGATGGGAGCCCTGGATGCAGAGCTGTCTGTCTCTGTCTCTCTGTCTGTGCCTCTGTGTGTCTCTCTCCTCCACTCCACTCTCTCTCTCTCTGGCAAGGTTTCAGCTGTTTTGTTGAGAAAGTATGGGAGCTGTCAGGGGCCATATGATGCTGCCTCTGCAGTTTACACATGGAGACGGAGGGGGAGATTGATGGCAAGGACACAGAGGCTCCCAGAGGACGCTCAGTCTCATATAGATATGGTCGGAGGTAAACGTTAAGAAATTTTTTATTTTTTTTTAAATTGCAAAACCCAATGTGAAACTGGCGATTACCTTTTCAATCCCAGTGTGTTCCTTCTTCATACCTGTGGGTTTTGTCACGCGATGTATGTTGTGTGCGGTAAAGGTCAGCACCGTCTCCGCCACTTGGCTGACCTAGATTCAAAAATGCCCTTCATGTGTTAGTGTGATGGTGTGCACATTTATGTGTGTGTATTTCTATATGTATGTGTGTGTGTGTGTGTGGAGGAGTGGGGGGGGGGGGGGGGGCTGCCACTGTCTCTGTATAATCCCCCTGGTAGCGTTTGGTTTCAAGCATAAGTCAGAGAACAGTCAGGGACTCAGTTTGCAATACGCCTGACCTACATCGCTTGCTCGCAGTGTGCTTAAGACGACACATGAAGTCACACTTACTCGATCCTCCTGCGAATAAAAAAAAAAAAGTCTGCTTTTGGTGCTGTGTGTGTGTGTGTGTGTGTGTGTGTGTGTGTGTGTGTGTGTGTGTGTGTGTGTGTGTGTGTATGTGTGTGTGTGTGTGTGTGTGAAAACACGCCAACACGCGCACCGAGGCTCAACAGTTTAGTAATGACGGTAGTTTCGCGGGAAAAATGCTTGCTGTCACATTAAGGCGAGGATTAAATTCTCCTTAAGCTTCTCTCACCAGGCTGCCTCTCTCCAGGTGGTTAACGGGAGAGGTATAATCTCCACACTAACACACACGACACACACACACAAGCATACACACGTTCACAGACGCGCGCACTTTGACAAGAACACATAAAGAAATACGGCGCGGTAACATAGCGACTCGAATGTGCAGAAACTGTCTTGTAAAGGCAACACAAAAAAAAAAAAAAAAAAAGAAACGTGGGGAATGATATCCTGTACATGAATATATACACAAACACATCCGCACACACGTCATGCTTCCCCTCATTGTGCGCTATGTGGCAGCAGTAATTAGAGGTGCGACAGCCAGACAGGTAGAGGTGATGATAATGGGCCGTAGCTATTTCTGTTCCTCCACTCTCCTCACCTCTCTGTCTTCTCTTTCTCTCAGCGTCTCCTGCTCTCATATTTTCTCATCCTCAGAAACAACCAGACTCCGGTCCGGGCGGGACTGGAGCGTTCCTACCATGCATGTACCGACACGTGCCTCTCTATCCCCTCAACCTCCCCCCTCTTTATTATTACCCATCCCCGAATCCTCTCACGCCTCTCATCTCTCAACGGTTTCGTTAAACCGCGTCTTCGCCGTTGTGTGCCGTTGAGTTGACGTGATGTCAGCGTATCCAACAGCAACGTCTCGTTCTCCAGTCAGTCGCGGGGAGGAAAGGTAAACACGAGTCGAGGTGCTAAAAGAGGATGAGGAGGAGGTGATGCCATGGGTTTTATTGTTTGTGCATCTGTCTTCGTCAGAGCTGATGCCACCAGACTGGGTGGGCAGAGAACAAAGCTGTTCTCCGTCCTGCTGGTGTTGATACTGACTGGTGAGGTGGCCCGTTTAATGCGAGATCATCGTATCAAAGAAAACAATATTCCAAGCTGGACATGTACATCGTGTAGAAGTGCATAGAAGATGTACCAAACCCACAGCTCGATTTCACAACCATCTTTTCAATTTTCGAGGTGTCTTCTTGTGGCGGTGCTGGCAGTAAATTGCCTACAGGCCAGTCCCACCCACATAAAAATATAAACAGAAAACATGAAAATCTACGGGGGAATAACCAGTGTTACTTGGACAATAAATGACAAATGCCTCTTCTGGGTATAACAAATGCCTCCTACAAGCCCCAGGGAAATAAAATGTCAAACTGAAGGTGTGTAGGGGCTTTTCCCAAACAAACACAGTTTCCTCGCTACAAATGATGCGGGGCAGCCAGGAAAACCCAATGGGGCCTAAACAGACCAGAGTTTGTGGCTGGCAATCTAAGGGCAATGAGGTTTTCAATGGGTCAGGGACAGGTTCAGAACGAGGGTGCGAGCCACCGCCGTGCCGTTTCCAACCTCTCTTTAAGCCTTTACAAAAAGGGTGTCATCACACCGTGATTGGCTAGGAGGGAGAGGCCCCAAGCTGCTTCCACTCATCAATCAGGAGTCAGTCTCCACCACCCTGCACACAGGTGACCTGAGTCTCCTGCAATCAGTCATGAGGCATTTGGGAAATTAGGCCGAAACAAAGAGAAATAGCAAGTCTCAAACAATTGGACTGCTACATTGGAAAAAAATAAATAAATAAATTCTATGCTTCAGTGTTTACAAAACAACTGATTTTTCTCAGGCTGCACCCCTTTTTTTCTCTGTCTAAACAACCCGTTTTAGCTCCTGTCTCTTTAAGGCCCCCCTCCTGAGAAAGCAGGGTCTGCCCTGATTGGTCAGCTCCGACAGGCCTGAGCAGGAGCCACCCGCTGTGTTTCGCATCGGTTCCGTCCATTTTTATTTTACAATGGGCAGTGTGCGTTTCTCTAAGGATCAAGCACATTCATACTTTCCCTGCATTAATATAGCACCAGCGTCATTACAAAAAAGTCATGAAAGTAATTCTCAATTGATATAATATTGGACCTTTAATAATCATCACTAAAATATGTAGATTACAAATAAAGAGGGTTGTGATGCTGAAAAAATGGCTCATGGTTTATTTTTGTGTTTGCCACTTGACATAAGCTTGTAAACACCTAACTAGTTGATATGGCTAACATGTTGGCAAAGAGATGCTGACTTATTCTTCCAGAAGTCACAGAGTAACATTTTCTTCTGACATTTACTCGTCTTCCAGCTCTGTTTTGGTCTCCACCGGCTCCTGAGGGAAGCTGAGTCAGCTGAGGTTTGTGTGCATGCTGTGATTTTCAAGGCATGTAAAGAAATGTGCACGAATATTCTCATATGCTGTTGATTCGAAATGCTTCGCCAGCCTCCTCATCGACATCAGCGACCGTGCTCGTGTCTTTTAGTTTGTCTCTGTGTGCTCGCAGCCATGTTTCACTCATTTGCATGTGCATCTGACAGCCACTGTCAGCATTTTTGTCTGTACATACAGCTGGAGCTGAAATCTGCCACTTCCATGTGTGTGTGTGTGTGTGTGTGTGTGTGTGTTTCTTGGTATGAACATTTCATCACAGCAGGTTTCCATTGAAGCGGTCCAGATTTAGCATATTATCTGTCGTCTGGAGCCAGCCTGCTCTGACCTTGAGGATCTTACGAAGAATACGTGTTGTACTGTATCCTCCTCAGCTCTCCATTTCTCTGTCACTCCCTCTTTTCTTCTTCTTCCAGCTTGAAAGGACTCTGCCTCAGCGGGCAGATATTCCTCACTACCCCCCATCCTCCCCCACTCTCCCATGCTAACCACGAATTAATTTCACTCTCTCATCCGTGGTGGGGGTGTCATGATGTTTGGTCTGAAATAACCTGAGCTTTCAAAGGACTGTCCCCTCTTATCAGGGACTACTTCAGCTACGCCCTGACTCATAGCTGTGTGCTTTGTCACTGTGGGGGCTATAACATCCGCGGTTTGGCTGAACTTAGCCGTCACAAAAGACAGGAAAAGACAGTGTTTTCAGGTGAACTTTTGGTCTGAGTGACAGTTTTTCACATTAGCCATTTATCAGGAAGATACGTTTTAAGAAATAAAGTGCGATATTCCCCTCAGAGTGTGTGTAATTAAAGGGTTAAGTTCACAGAAAAAGGTAGAAAATAAAAATTCAGTCATTATCTACGACTCAACTTACCCCGCTCCTATGCTCAACTTTCCCCATACATGGGGTAAGTTGTGCCACAAGACCACTGTTTTTGGACATGCTATATTATCGAAACAGTTATGTCTACACTCATTCTGTTTGTTTGAAGGAAGCACAACATCCTGAAATATATGCAGATATATTTCAGGAACAAAAACAATGATTGCCTTGATGTTGTGATCCTAAATATGAAAAATGGCTCATCTTACCCCAGTCTCCCCTATTGTGTTGTTGATTAGCTGCAAAATGGTACAAAAATCCCTCTATTGACTGACTTTCTGTGCAAAATCTCACTCTGCCACGGCCTCAGGATATGAAAAATAGTTCATAATTTGGGATCCCACTCATTCAAAGACTTTTTTTACCATCGTAACCTCGTAACCTAATTTTTCACTAAAACATCTGGCGGGCCATATCGAACCCTTGACTCACAGGATGCACTATGGGTAACCGTGCTTGAATTCTAACTGTGACCACCAGGTTAATTCTTCCACATCATGTAGAAATTGTTGTTTTGTGCAATTTGTTGTCCGAGTGAAACACCACTGTCGTAAATACAAATCTCAGGCCTGTAACAATTTGTCAGACGCAATGTAGGTGCCAACTACAAACACAAATCATTACGTCATAACTAATATCTGCCTCATCCGTAAGATTTAACGGTTTTGCAAAAACGTGTGTGTGTATTTGTTCACTCCTGTGTTTTAGAGTAAACGCGTTCACTTTTTGTGTGGATTTGTGCACCTGTGTGTTTGTTTGTGTGTGTGTGTGTGTGTGTGTGTGTGTGTGTGTGTGTGTGTGTGTGTGTGTGTGTGCGCGCGTGTGTGTGTGTTTGCAAACACTAACATGCTTCCACATCACAGGCAGACCCCCCGCTGTTGTGCTGAGATGCATCAAAGCATCTGCAGGATAACTTCAGGCCGAGTCCCTCTAAGCCCGGACCAGCATTATAGTGGATTGGATTTAGGGGTGTGTGTGTGTGTGTGTGTGAGTGAGTGTATTTGCCCTGATCTCATTCTTCTTCAGGCTGCGAATGCCGGAAGAAGGAGGGATAACAGGACGCAGAGGACAGAAGGTTGCAGTTTGTTTTGGCTCTTGATTCCAAAGAAATCCTTCTCTTAAACATCTTTTCCTGAGCCGTTCGGGAGAAAACGCGAGCTGCTCAATTACGCCGGTGTCAGTCAAAACGGATGAAAACTTGAACTGAGACTTAGCACCACTTTGCCTGAAGTGTATTTCAAGGCAGCTAATTAAAAGAAGGAAGTCTCGCTGCACTGAAGTTACAGTAAATGATATCTCCCGGTCTGTTGAGGCGACGTTGAGACACATGAAGAGCCGTCATCAACAGGTGAGCTGTACAGGTTGTTTGTTTGAAAATGCCCTTTTCCATATTCTGCAAGAATCACCCTTCTCTGTGGGCTTCAGTGGGAGGCCCACTGTGGATCGGATGTTGATGCCTGGCATCCTCTTGCTCCCCTCCATTAGTAGCTAGAAGAGGTGTTATCAGCCAATCACCCGCCTCCCTCACATGCCCACCCATATCCTGGTCTGGTGAGGGTGCGTGCGTGTGTTACATTTGGTGTGTGCGTGCGTGTCCGCCCCCCTTTTTACTTTTTTTTACAATGCCACGGTCCTGTCATCCTCCTGCTCACACATTATAACCACTCAGAGTGTGTGAGGCCATTGTGTGTGTGTGTGTGTGTGTGTGTGTCATCCTGCAGCTGCACAGTGTTGCACTGCCTTGCGCTGTATCTGGTGTGAGTCTTGGATGTATCTTCGCATATAGGCAGCGAGGTTGTCAGTGTGAATATAAACAAAGTAATTGCACATAAAACCATGTAATTATCTTACCCGCAGATATTTAGGTCAATGTCATTAGCTCTCCTTGTATCGCAGAATGTTTGGCAACATCAAACAAGCAAAGGCTTCATGGACAAATTATGTTGTTCTAGTTTTCTTAAATCAAAGCTTCTCGGATGTGTCTGACAGTTTTTAAGATAAGAGCGTAGAGTTTATCTTAACCCTTTAAGATCAGACGCAGATGTCGATGTTGGCTGTAGCTTGTTATTTACTAGACATGAGTGGTATCATCTAAGTCTGATTAAAAGGGAAGTATATAATGGGACACAGCCAGCAGACACAAAGAATCTGGGAAAAAGCAATCAAAGTATGTGTTTCCACTTTGTAGGCAAAGCGAAGGTTGGCAAAAAGACATATACAGCAGCATTCATGTTGATCTCATTACGGAAATAATCACCGCACAAGACTTCATGATCGCTTTCTTTTTTTTAATCAATATTTCCCCTTTTGTTTTTAGAAAAAGAAACACTTACATTTAAAGCTCCAAAAACCCCAACACTTTCATTTACATGAGGCGACTCAGCACTTCGAGAAATAATACAGCATAAAACACTTTCCTCTTATTTGAAAACAAAAGGAAGTCCTGAGGGGGGAGTGGAGAGAAGGTATTTTCTGGTGATTCATCTTCTAAGTCTGATCTAAATGGTTTTCTCTCCTGTGTTTGTGACTTGAAAACTGGTGGGATATTTTTTAATAACCTTCTAATAATCTTTCTATTTTAAACCAAATTAATTTAAATAATGTAAGGGGGATTTTTTTCTTCCTTTTTTTTTTTTTACAGGTGAAACCAGGTGAAAAAGTTTTTCCAGGAAAACAAATCTTTCTACATTCCCATTGAAGAAAACATGGATGCTTTTATTGCTATTTAGAACATGGGGTAGTGATGCATGTCAGCCTCTTGCAGTCAAAATGGGCTTTTAAAAAAACAAACTTGAGGAAAAAAAACAAAAAATTCTCCTGCCAAACTTTTTTAACATTCAGTTAAATCCTTTTTGTTCCAATTGGTGGCACACGTACAAAATAAATGAATACATGTTTTATCTCTTGAATTTCTTTCACATACATTTTATTCCCCTATATTTGTTAAAGGGGAAATGATATTTAGAAAATATTTAAAATATTAATATTTCTATCCTTGCAAAACTTTTTTCCCCACCAGTTCTCAAGTGATAAACACAGGAGAGAAAACAATTTGGATCCAACTTTCTTCACTTGTCCCTCAGGGCTTCCATAGAAATTCCTCACAAGTTTGACAGAGTTAAAGTGTGTTTGGTACATCATGACAGGCACTTATCATACAAATTTCAACAAAAACACACATAAAAAGGTGAGTGAATCACACACATGTGATTGTAACTATACAGTTTTCAAACCAGGTCTGGCGTACAATACCTGACTGTATACTGGGATACTCCCATAAAACTTTATCTTAATGTTTAAAACCAAAATAACACATCAGCATTTGTACTAGATATCTGCAAAGAGTAAAGAAGAAAAACAAAATGCTTAAAATTTTTTCACAGAACGAGGATTTTCTCAGCACATTATGAAGGGATCTGTACAGTATGGGAACAGGTTCAGTATTTCAATGGGCTCCTGACGTGACCCAGGCTTTAAGACAGTCTTGGAAAAATGCAAACAAAGGCAGGAAATCAACAAGGCTGTAATCGACTAACACCTCACGCCATTTTGCATCCCCTCCAAATCAGGAAGTCATCAGTTAAACCTGCAAAATAGCGGACACAATGTGTCTACTGTATAACCAGGTAAATCAACTTAATGCGTAAAGTAAAAATATGATTACAAATGTACAGTATGTTGCAGTACGTTTGCATAGAGTTGTACTACGATGACTGCGTCTCAAGGTTTTTGACCTTATAACAGACATTTTGTCAGAAACAGAGTAAGTCACAGTTTAAGCAAACTGTATATGTGTTAAAATACATTTTCAGTGTCTAAACTGGTATTTTACAGCATATAAAATCTCAAAAGAGGAAGAGGACTTAAATCAACCACAATGGCAAAAGTACTGATACAGTACAGGACAGCCATCACCATTAAAATCTCTATGAAGAAGGTTTTTTATCTGACTGAATCATGTGTGAAGATTCCTAAAGCTTGCAGTTTCCTTTTCTGTGTATATGTAAACTTATTCTTTAGAACAAGTTCATACAGAGAGGGAGTCAGCTTGGCACTTTTCAAGACAAAGTGTTCGAATAAACTGTAAAAATAAGCCTGCTGTGACCGTACTGTATGTAAACATAAAGCAGTGAGCATGTCTGTGGAGCAGCGTCGTTCACGCACGATGCACCAACTCCACGTTTACATTCAAAAGGTTTCACGACAAAGGCCTTTGCGTGAAATCAGAATACAAAAGTGTGCATAACAATTTCTATAAAGTAGCATCGTGTCGCGTAAAAAAATAAGACACATGTGGCACATTCGGATGGCTCCTTTTTACAAAAACAGCTAAACATTCTGAACATGCAAAAAATATTAAATATCAATTTAATATTACTCTTTGAAATTGTTCCAAACAAACTGGACCATTCAAGTTTACTTTGTTATCGTAATCTGTGGGAATCACTATCGTACAACAGCTGAACATAAAGAAAAAACACATTTATACAGCAAAAGAAAACGTCTCAGAAACACTTAAAATCGCTGTGGTGTCGGTTCCAAAACAATATAAGTTAAAGGAGACCTATGACGCTTTTTTTTTGTTTGCTTTCCTTCAGCGTGCTACATAGGTTCATGTGCATATAAAAGGGTCTAGAAGGAGCTCCTCTCTCCGACTGAAAACACTCCCGAAGTACCTTAAATGCCTCGTCAGTAGCCCCGCCTTTAATCCTGTATCCTTGTGACATCATACTACATCACTGTGTCGCACATTTGCATAATTCATGTCTATATTCACGGTAGAAGTGAAGCCGACTGGAAGGTGAAAACTTGACAGAGCTGATAGGAGCCACGATGAGCAGTGCTGACTCAGGTGTGTGTGAGCTGACCAATCAGAGCAGACCTGGTATTCAGGTTCTTAAAATGATGAACCTGAAAATAAATATATGTCTCCGTCGTTAATAATGCACTCACTGCTTTTGCTTTGAAGAAGTTGTGTAGATTATTATTTCAGGGGCTCTTTAAAACACATACTTTTTTTAATCTAGTTGAATTACCTGAACGTTATCAAATCATGGAGCTCTTACACATTCTTATACACTACAATCAGACAATTGTTACCACAGCCTTGACTGTTGCAAAGTGCTCAATATGTTTTGCTTCACCTGAAGAAAGGGTGTGTACAGGACAGCCATCACCATTAAAATCTCTATGAAGAAGGTTTTTTATCCGACTGAATCACGTGTGAAGATTCCTAAAGCTGCAGTTTCCTTTTCTGTGTATATGTAAACTTATTCTTTAGAACAAGTTCATACAGAGAGGGAGTCAGCTTGGCTTTTCAGCTTTTCAAGACAGATGTTTGTGCTTATGCTTATGTTTGTGACGTCAATTCCATCAACACTAGATACAGCAGAGTGTCTCCAGATCATAACTTATTTCCAGATTGCGTCAAAACAGCATTTATTTTATTTATTTATTTAAGTTGTTAGAAAATCATTGTCTTTCAGGCTTAAATGTGGTTATTGATCAGCTTCACTGGTAAACTATTGATTATCTTTACAAAAAAAGGCAAATAAGGTCTTGCGGTCCAATTAGGAGAAGGTCAAATAACCCGATACATTTCTCTACTGTAACCTGGTGTCTGTGACAGAGAGTGATGAGATTCATTTATATGAAAGCAACCGGTTAAAAGTGAGTCGTTAATGATCGGGTCCAAAATCCACAAAAGTCCCTATAATGTGTCGACTAAACTGTTGTTGAAGAAGGCAAGAGCAGACGTAGGACCTGCCTAATAAGAGTCTGCTCAAAGATCAATATCACAGCATGTAAATAAAATAAATAAAAGGTCAAAGTGCTTGAAGATTCAATAAAACAGTGTGTGAGAAGACACAGACGGAGTGCTCTAATTAGATACTGAAGCCTCAGCAATCAATGACATGATTCTGTGCGTGTGTGCAACTGTTTGTGTCCCGGCCGCTGCAGGCTAGAGGCAGGAGTCCCAGTGTATCTGCAGGTCATAAGTGTCCAGGAAGTCCGTGGAAAAGACACTAGGAGGCGTCTGGGGGCCGAGTGGGGCCAGCGCGGGGGTTTCCTCTCCCCTCACTTCTCCGATGGTGAGGTCCAACCAGTCCATACTGTCCAGCCTGGGCTCCCCCTCCAGTGCCAGGTCGGAGGTATCCATGGGAGACAGGGGATGGTCCAGGATGCTGGGGGTGCACAGCATTTGACTGTGCAGGTCATCGATCAAAGTCAACGCACCACCGGGCTCCACCCCCAGGAGAGGCTTGCCGGTGGTGCTTTCGAGAAAGTCCTCCAGGCGTCCGCTCCCGGCGTCACCCAGGTGTCGTCTGTCTTCTGCGGCGTCCGTGAGAGTCCGGAGCTCGGACAGCACCGAGGGGGGCGAATGCGGGGTGTCATGGCTGGTAGGGACGGGGGGCGATAGCAAGAGCTGGAGAGGAGAGGGAGGAGGAGAGTGTGGATCCAGAGAAGGGTCTGGTGCTGGTGTGAAGGTGGGCGACATTTCTGAAGGGAAAAACACAGAATTCAACGTCACTCCCAGTTAGGCGATACAACAGTTTCACGTCCCAAACGTAAACATAAATGCGATTCACGGCATTTTCCCATATTCATTGAAATATTCTTAAAATTGCACTTTAACCTTACATTTCTTTTAGGAAACTAATATTTTCATCCCTGTTATTTTGTAGCTTGGAATCTGTAGCATTTACACACGTCTGATTTAACTTGGTTTTGTTGGGGATACAATATTCGAGGCGAGCCTTCGGTCATGGAGACGGGCTTAGGGAATTCAAAACAAATCAGGAGTGTTTCCTGATTTATACAGGATCTGTGGTAACATCTTTTACCCCCTAATACCCCGTCCCAATACAAGAAATCTACAGATTTCTTGTATTGGTTGCTGTCACATGAAACATGAGTTTTACAATCAGATTTTGCACTGCACTTACAATAAATGTAATAATGTGTTCGTTTTTTATTCAAAGACTTTCTGTAACCACAGCTGTGCGCCAGCTGTTTATAAAAAGTCTGCAACAATAACAAAAAATACTTTGTTATTGATGTCGAAAAAACCCTTTATGTTCTCACAAGAGGTATCAAATATAGCTGTTCTGTTCATTTCTGGCACCGTGAAAACCTTATGAGCAAATAAGAAAATGTTACTACACGATGAACAGAGCGGACAGTGTTACTGCGTCTTACCTCCTCTCTGCAAGATGATGTCAATGAAATCATCTTCATGCTCTGTATCCTGAGGACAGACACAAAGAAGAAACATGATTGCCTTTAAAATTGTGTGTAAAATCAGCACAACGCACAACATGAGCACCTGATGCGAGATGGCATGACGCAAAACATGACATTTTAAAATACATTTCAGTTTAAATATTCAAATTAGAAAATTCTGCAGTATTATGCCAGTCTTAACTGTATTGTTTTTCTGGGATTCCTCCTTGTTCCACTACAGAGATTGTGTATGTTACTCTTACTACAGTTTGAATTGTGGTGTTTCGGCAAAAGCAAAGAAAGAATAAAGGAGGATGCTGCACCTATAGAATAAAAAAATTGTATGATATGATTTCTGATGTCTTTTTAATAGAAAGTTTCACCTTCGTCATGAGGCTTAAAGAAATTGAAGGAATTTGGGAGTCGTGGAAAATGTATACCTTTTCAAACGCTGTTATTTTGTTAAATATGGTTATTGAAGAATATTTCCCTCTTTCTTTTTCCTCAAATAAAAAACATCCTATTTCTATGTTCTGTATTTACTCAGCATAAAGCTGGAGAAAAAGGACAACTGCAAAGAGATGGTATTAACTATTGCAATGACATGATTCCAAATAAAGGGTAAAATAAGAAAATTATAGTACGGTTTGAAAACACCCCTGAAGGCAGTAAAAATCACTCATTTTGAGATAGTAAACAAACTATTCATTTCGCACAATGACACAACAGACATTCAGTGCGTCATACTTTATTATCAGGCGATGAGGCAGTGGTCTTAATGGAAGCTGGAGACAGAGGACTGAACAAGGCGTCCAGACCGGGACACAGCTCCTAGAGGAGAGGAAGGAAACAACGTGATGGAAACATTCACTTTTCCAAAGCCAGACATGGGCTGATGTTAGATATTTGTTATCAGAAAATCCTTTCGACAACGTGACGGGCTGACACAAGTCACCTTGAGAGATCATCCATGTCTTGTGGCGATTACTTACAATTTGAGGGGAAGGTGATGAGGTGTCTTTCCCTGAGGGGGTGGTCTCCTGGTCCTGGAAGAAAGGCTGCAGACTGGGAGGGGCTGACAAACAATGAGAGGGGACCTGCTGCGGCTGGTCTGCAGACACCTGAAGTCCTCTGTTCTGTGGCTGCAAATCATTGAAAAGAGTTACAGGGGAACGCTGCTAGGCGTTTCAGTAATACATTCCCTCCTTCGACTTTATTCTTACTGAATTCCCTACAACACATTTATTAGTACATGGAACTCGAACAGGGATTATAAACTTGCACTTGAAAGCCTCCTTCGTTAACCTTTAGCCGACTGCCACCGCTTTATTAAGGGAGTCATAGGAGGGGTAAAAAAGAAAAAAAGATCGGGAAAGACTGCTGACCACAGCAACCAGCGCTCCACTAAATCCTGACATTTTTCGACTGCTGCGACACACCTGCACTCATTGACTGATGCCGTACGACTCAATTAACCGGGACGCGACGGCATCTTTGTTCCTCCTTCGTTAACAACATAAATCATAGTAATGGAGGATGTCGTTAGAGTAATTAGCAAAGCAATAATAATCAGCATGGTGATAGTGTCAGACAGCCTTATCAAAGGAGCGCTGTCAGTGTCTCAAACAGCATACATCATTAACTCCCACGGCTGCTGGACTCACTGCAGCAGTTCTCCCTCGCCCTCGTGTTTCTCGCCCTCTTTATGGGGCATTAACAGACTGCTCTTCGATGACGGGAGAAAAGAGTCTCCGGTGCTCTCGGTCAGGACTGAAATGTGAGTGTTTCATGAATTGTGTAAAAGCGATGTGTGAACATTTAAAATGTTTCTGCATGACTCTTCAAGTAGCTAGTTTTGGTTTTTTCTGCTCAGGTTTTGTGCAATGATTGTCCAGTTACTTTGAATCTAGCTGCGTAGTAAGATCATCTCTGTCTTGACTTAATCCTCACCTTTGTCTTTTGTTGTTTCAGAAATCCCACATGCTCGCTCTTTTTGGTTTGATTATCAGCTTTCGGCAGCTGATCGGGGTGGTGGTCAGTGAGCTTGACTGGAGCGGACTGCAGTCGCTGGAAACAAAGGAACAGTTGGAGCAGTGCAGTTAGTATTAGGGTTGTTAATTTGAATACAACAATAAGAACAGTACATCAGAATCAGTCTTTGCATTCACACACTAAAGTTTTTACATTTGACTATATTGGCATTTATTATGTTGGAGACTGTGTACCTCTGATGCCTCATTTCCACATAGTGTGTGATAACAGACGTACGGCCTGAGTGTTCAACGCAGGGAAATGCATTTCTTTACAGATGGATAGAAACACCACTGTACACAAATGAGAGAGGCTGATTTTTCAGTTTGTATGAAACCCCGACCCACCCTCAAATGTCAATAGCATTATTAGAGAGTAAAAAAAATCGACATATAGCCCAATATTCACACTTTTTTGCAATTATACCTTAAATGTGGCTAACCAACACTTGAAAAACATATTTATTGGAGGCAGGATATGTCACTGTTGACAATAACTTCAATATTTATGCATTATAATGCAAATGGAGCATTATTGAGACAAAAACAGGACAATAAATGCATGCTGACAAGTAGGTAAGGAGGTTTGCCTTGCCAGGTGTGTAGCCAGTTTTCTGAAATATTTTGTGAAAAGATGTATAAACCACAAACTTTATGCGCACACTCAGTTATATCTAACACAGCTAACACTGTTAGCCAATTACACCATTGAACTTTTGATGTAGAAAAAACAGTATATATAAAGCTGTATTACCGTACATTCATCAATCAGTTAGCTAATTTCTTTTATTACTCACTTCAGTCCATCCAAAATCTTAACACTTTTCTGCGTACCCAAGGTCTAATCTGGGCTGAAACATTTTTTAAAATAAAAAGAAAACACCAGGCAGAGTTTTGCTATCAGACAGAGCGATGGTGAAGCGAGGCGTAATTTGGTTAAACTGGTCATGCTTCTCTACTACCATATATGCAAATGGTCAGAAGCACACGCTGTCCACACATTCTTCAGGAATAAGCAATAAAATACAGTTTTTCTTTTTTTGATATGAACAAACAAGTGGACTGATGATGGTGACTCTGGTACCTGCAGTGTGATTTGATTGGTTGCTTTGGTCTGAGGCGCATAGGTTCTTTGGTTCTCAGGGATGTGATTGGTCAGTGCGATCAGGAAGTGGTTACCGTTGCTGTCGGTGACCAGAGTCGGGGTGGAGTTACCCTTAAGGAGATCCAGTGGGAGGGAGGAGGCGGAGCCTGATTGCTGGTTAAGGTACGTTTGAGAGACCTGACCAGAACAGAAAACAACTTTTAAAGAACGAATCTCGAAGGCGAGGTCTGTGTACTGTGAATGAAACTGTAGAAAACATTCCTGACCTGCGGCGCCTGCTGTTGCACCGTTTGTTGCTTCCGTTGTATCTGAATCTGTTGCAGTTGTTTCGTCTGCTGATGCTGCTTCTTATTTTGCTGCTGTAGAAACGTCTTTTGTTGCTTCAGTAGGATCTGTTGCTTCAGCTGCATCTGCTGCTGATGTTGTTTAGACGGCTGTTGTTGCTGTAGTTGTTTTAGCTGCTGTTTGTGAGATTTCTTCTTTCTCTGCTGGGCGAGTTTCTGGTGATTCTCCAGCGTCTGACCGCAGTTCTGAATCATCCTCTGCTGGTTCTGAATGTTATGCTGCTGCTGTAGCAAAAGTTTCTGTATGGCCTGTTGCTGAGCAAACTGCAGAGTGGTTTGCTGGAGACATATATGTGGCTGTTTTTTCTGTGTGCTCATCTGCTCTGGCTTCATTTGCGCATCCTGACTTTGGTTGGAAGATTTTGGCAATCTGTGACTGTCTGGTAATTGAGTAGTAATCTGGGACACAACTTCTTCTGCCTCGATGGCCTCCTGTTTGACAGTTACCTTGGTGACATCCATCTCAGATGAAAGGGATGATGATGGACGGGATAATGGCGGATTCCCAAACGTGAGAGGGACACTGGGCTTATCGGGAGGCTCTTGTTTAACTCTTACGAGAACCAGCGGCTCTGGACCTCGTCCTCCGTTTTTCCCTTGCTCCAGCTGCATCCTCAACACCTCCACCAGCCTCTGCTTCTGCCTCAGCATCCTGGTCAACTCCTCTATCTGCCTGTCTTTCTCCTGCAGCATCCTGTCTTTGTCCACAGTCACTCCTGGGGCTGTGGTTGTAGTGGTGAGGCAGTTTGTTGGGAGCAGACAATGTTTCTGTAGAGAGGCTGCCTTTAAAGAGAACTGACAGGGTGCTGGGGTGGAGCACTTCGGCTCCTCTTTAATGTTAATTGGAAGCTGAGCAGCTGAACAGGGCTGATGGCTCAGCTGGGTGAGAGGTGAACTCATCTGGACAGAGAGATGAAAAATTAAAAAAGGTTAGCATAGGGAGCCTTTAAAATGAACATAAGTGCAACAGCTGGAGACTAAAATCACATTTCCTAGTGTGTAAACAAGAGTCTATCACCAGGCTCAAGCTGAATGCTAACATCTGTATGCTAGTAGGTTCAACGAAAAAGGTGACGTGCTGATGTTTGACGTTTTCACCATCATAGTTTAGCTTGTTAGCGTACCAACATCTGCTGATTAGCACTCAACACAAAGTACAGCTGAGGATGATGAGAAGGTAATTAGTTACCATAGATTTGCGGCACTGGAAGAAAAATTCATCCAGAGAGTGATTAACACTTTCGTACCAAATCTGATTGCAGTCCATCCAACAATTGTTTAGATATTTCTCTCAAAACCACAAATGTCAACTTCATGGTGGCACCGGCTAAAAGACAGGAGATCACTAAAGTCAAGAGGGATTCGTCCTCTGGGAACCACGAATGTCCGTCCAATATTTCCTGCTGATCCATCTGATGACTGATATTTCAGTCTGGACCAAAGCAGCGGACACAGTGACGCCACCATCTCCACCTCCACGCCACCAACATGTCTGAAAAGGTGTTTTGACTGCACTCTAAAGTGTGCCGTGATTTCTGTGCTTAAACTTTGCTATTAACGAAACACCGATGTTGTACTTCATGCATTAATGATATATAAGTAGTACATCATAAAATATTCTTCACTACAGTTAAGTGCACTTGACTGTGCTATTTTTAGACACCATTATATCATAACTGTAATATATTTAAATGTAAATGGACTAAAATGCATTTACTATGGCCAACGTTTAATGGAATGACTATTTCAGGTATGACCTTGAAGTATACTGACAAGGATATGCAATATATTAATAGCATGTTAAAGATATTGGGTATTATAATATAAGTCCATAACATCATAATAGTTAAATAAAAGTTAAATGCACCTCGTGATGATTAAATGTAGCACAAGGATTTCTCAACTAGTTATGACACAGTCTCGACTTCATACTGATGCCTCTATTTGACCTACATATGCAAACAAGACCACCAACGACAAGATCGGCTATTTCTTTATAGTTATTATAGTTATTTGTTAGTCACCAGGTGGGATTCCAACTTCTCTGGGTCAGACAAGTCATATAATTAAAACTATTTGAGTTGAGTGCTGACGGGGGGTCTCACAGCCTGAGGAAAGAACCTGCTCTGTAGTCTGGTGGTACGGCACTAAAAGAGAGTTCATTTTGTTTTCATTTTCATCCACGGCGGCCCCCAAGAATCAACAAAAAACTAAGTATGTCACCTTGTATTACTTATATATTGTTAATACATGAGTACTAAGCCAAGTATATTATTAGTGTAATCTGAAGTTTACTTAATATACCAAAAATGACTACAAGTAAGTATATTTTTTTGCAAGGGTACATTTAAATACCAAATTGCTGTGTTTCAGCTGACTGATCTTCACTGTGCGCGATCTGAAGCTGTATATCAATAACCAAACTTATAAGAATAGTGACACGTTTAAACACAGTTCTGGGGTTCTCAGATCGTGTCAGTCTATTAGAAGAGCAACAAAATAATTCGGACCATTTCCCCCAAGGTGTTGCTGTTGAAGCTGGTGTCCTCTGGGCTCAGGGCACCTGGCGAGCGGTCAGAGGGGGTGAGCGAGATGTTTCGGGGGGAGGCGGTGCCACCACAGCTGCGGAGCTGCTGAGACGTGGCTACGGCCGGGGTGCTGCCTGCATCAGCTGTAAAGGAAGGGAGACGTGACGTGACGCAGACAGTAAAAAGATAAAACATTATCTACACCGTTTTCTTCGTTATGGTCCAACACTTGAACACATAATTTAAGTAAGGAGTGAAGGCACACTGGAAGAAGAGCAGGTATATCTTCTGTTCACCTGAGTGAGCGGTCAGAGAAGCCTGATGGCACTGGAACTGAAACTGTTGCTGCAGTGTGTTGTTGGTGGTGGTTGCAGCAGTCATGGAGGGCTCGCCTGCTCCTTCAGCCCCTGGCCCTGTGGTACCCCCTGCTGCCAGAGAGGAGGTAGTGTCACTGCCTCCGTTCAGTTCCAGGTAGGTCCTCAGCCTCTCAAGGAGGTCGTTTTTGGTGCCAGAGACCGGCAAGCTCCGCAGCTTCAGCTCGTACTTCAGTTCCGCGACCTGACAGAAGACAGAGTAGAAGAGAAATTGAGTTTGAAGGGAGGGAGTGAGGGAAGGTGAAGAGATGAGGGTAAAGATCAGAGGAGAATTAAAAGGGATGAAAGGAAACAAGAAGAGAGGAAACGAAAAGACAGAGCGATCAATCACTGTCCTGTTCTTTGTCAGCTCCTGAGTTGGCAAGCCACTTTTCAGTGACAAAGTTTTGTTAACAGAGACTCTTTTACATATGCCAACTTCTATCCACCAATTACTCCATCGACTCGCCGAGAGCCGTTAGTCTCACTTCTCTTCGATTTGTATGCCGTTGTGCTGCTGACCTTCATTTCATCCAGGTTCGGAGGTAGAGACACCGGTTTTGTCCCACCCAAAGGGGCGGAACTCTGACAGCTGTGACTGCCCTGGTTCGTTGGTGTTGTTGTAGGGGCGGCGACAGGTCGAGGCGGGGAGGAGGCGATCATGGGATTGGAGGAGGAAGAGGAAGATGGCTGCTGATCTGCCTGAGGTCTGTTTGAGGAAAAAGTCAGAGAGGGGAAAAGATCAGTGATCGTGGTAGTTCAGACGACTGAATTAAACTTTCACACAGTCTCCTCAGTTCAAAGCACCACGCTGAGTTTCGATTCATCTTGCTGTATATACATTTGTTTGAAACGTGCTGCAAGGCGAATCTCCCCTATCTCACGCAGAGAAACGTCTCCTTAAAGCTCACTCAAAAACGTACTTGGGTGGTGCAGGCAGGATGGCGTGGTAGTTGTAGTGCTGCTGCTGCTGGTTGAGGATCTGAAGCTGCAGGAAGAGCTGCTGCTGCTGGAGGATTTTGGCATAAGATGAGTCCAGATGGGGAGGAGGCTCTTTATCTCCCTTCTGGTCAGGAGGGATGTACTGGTGGTACTTCAACTTTTTAATCTAGGAGGAACACGTCGACAACGCAACAGGTGATCGTTTCAGAACTAGCATTTACTACCTTGTCTGGTATTAGCAACAATAATATTCGCATGTCTAAAAACAGGGACAAATATGCACCTTTGGCTTGTTGTCCTTAGGTTTCTTGTGTTTTTGGGCAGAGCGGTCACAGTTCTGTTTAGGCTGGTACTGAAAAAAAGGAGTTAGGTGCACACTGTCAACCATTACTTCTGCATTATATTTTTGACCACTTGAGGGCAGCACAACTAGCTGTACACAAACATCTACATAATACAACCTTAAAGAAAGCTGATAAGACATTTTTGTTGGTGAACAGTTGCCCATTCACACACCCAGTTGAGTCAGAGCAGCGTAACTACTCATGTTCTGTCTACCTGAGTATAAGTTGAGTATTTTTTACCATTAAACCAAAACAATGAGCTGAAAGACACTAAAACGATCTGTATCTCTGAGGAGAACTACAGAGACTGGTGATAATTTTCTATTACTTATCTTTGTGTTCCAAGTTCTGTTCGTCACATCGAGAGACCCCTTTGTAATTACATACAGCCATTTGATCCATTATAAACATATTGATTAGAGCAACTTTAAATCTAAATACAGTTCACACATTTCATTATAAACCTTTACTGCTTGGTTGGCCTTGACATACTGTGTGTCACTTACCTTTATCTGTGAGATCGTCCTCTGGGCCGGTGGTCCTGCTGTCCCATTGGTCAGCTTTAATGAGGGGGAGGAGCCAGAGATTGGTGGTAGAGGAGGAGGAACAGGAGGAGGTGCCTGATTGATAAGATGACAGCATACATGATACGTGATATAACCGCAAATGACCACTGGATTTTGTTTACCGATCAGTATCAGCCTCAAAATTCCTCTATTGTTCTATGTATTCGCTATGACTAAAAGTGTGGCACTCATCCCCATCCTCCAAAATGGGTTTCTGCTTGTCCTGGAATTCATTTGTACTCATGTTTTACTATCTTGCATCCGTGATTTACAAAATGTTAGTTGCACTGTGTCTCCCTCTTTCTTGAGTGATCCTACCTGATTAGGAGATGGGAAGCTGCTCCGGGTCAGTGTCTCTGGTGGAGAGGGCAGAGGCAGCAGGCCCAGAGGACTCTCCTGGCTCACCGGCAGTTCTGGAGACAGACTGTAGTTGCTGTCTTCGTCACATGACGAGTTATCACCTGAAGCCTTCGGAAACTGTGTCTCTGAGAAGGGAGTGGAGGGGTTGTGGGAGGAGGAAGAGAGGGGTAAAAACAGGAGCACTTTATTTAACAAAAACGATGGCATGCTACTGCATATGTGCCTCCTTGCCTCCTTGTGTCTGCCTGTCTGGCTTGTGTACATCCCTACAAAGCCAAGCTTTCATCACCTGTATTTACAGGTGTCGAGCCAGTGGATTCCTCCCAACCATCCAAACATACAGCAATGTGCCAAAAAACTGCCAAACTAAAGTCAGCCAAAATTGTCACCACCGTCCATAACCATCAACCAGTGCATTTATGCACTAGCTGCTGCAGGGTAGCTTTAATTCATCCTCTCTGTCTGCACATCACGTCCATTAACGCAACTTTGAGATGATTTCTTTACTGATATATTTAGTCCTCGGTGTGGCCAGGATGAGCCAAGCCTCATCCCGGTGATAGTTTTCATTCATCTAAGTTCACTCACAGTGCAGCCAAGTAAGGCTGGCTGCCTCATTCACACTGTTCTTATGTGACAGATGGCATCTCTTGAAGGAAAGATGTTACGCTCAGAGTTCTGGAGGATCACTGGCATATGCAATTTATGCTCTGGATGCATTAACTGTTTTGTGAAGGCTCCTCCTGTTTATGCCAGCCTTCTGTGCTGCTACTGATCTGTTCATTTACTAAATGTTTTCTAAGCAACAAACAAACATGGCCAAACAATATCTAAACGGGACTCCATCTGGAGAATAAACACCTGGAGTCACTTCAGATTCTGCGCAAATCCAGAACTGTTAACTGATGGGAGGAGAGCTGAGAGATTATAACTTTTGGTAGTAAAGCGTTGAAATTGCTCAACTCCTTTTTATTAACCTGATTGCAGCAGTGATCTGTGGAGCTGACCTACTTCTTTGGATGTTTATTCACCTTTAATTCTGTCTCGCCCTCTAGCGCATCGTATTTGTATTCGTATTTGTATTTGTCATAATGTGGAGTACACAACTCAAGAAAACATTATACCAGAAGTCTGGCCATTTTTAGACGGTCCTCTGTGACAGTAAATGTCTTTGGTGTGTCTCTCATAGCTCAAGATGACGTCCTCAAATATCTTGTTTTGTCCACAACCCAAACTGACATCACAGAAGTAGCTGTGGCAAAGGCTAAATGTTGCGTCGTCTCCTGTCCCGTGTCTCATCCAAATAAGCGCATTTAAACACACCGCAAAGGCTACAGCTGACGGCCAACAAGCTCCTATTCTCTGCGTCTACGTGAAATGAAAATACCTCTCGGCACTCTTTGACACCACTCTCGCTACTATACCCTCTCCTAATCGAGAATACGTCTGATAAAAAAAGTGGCAAATAGCACTGGGGATGAGGCTGCGGCTAAGAAAATAACTGAGGGATTATTCCACAGTGAAAATAGTTGTCAGCTGCAGCCAAATAAAACAAATGTCGCAAAATTAAGCCAAAGAAGACAAATGTTCAGTTGTCCTCGAGCACAGGAGTGAATCCAGGCAGCGGTCCTCCTGATAATTCTCCCCTCAGGCGTATCATATAATCATGTAATTATTATGCAGACTTTTGAGTCTTTACAGGGATTTGGGGAATAAAGTTACCTGCTGTACGAGGACAGAGGCTTTCCCTTTTACTGCTGGATATGCGTTATTTAATTACAGAAGCTGCGATGGGCTGCAGCAGACGGCTATGCAAAACAAACCGCTGGCCATTAATTCGCCATCAGCAGGCAATGATGAAAAGACAACATGGGGCTGATTTAATACCCTCTGATCCAATAACGTGATGACTTACCCACCGCTGCGCCGCGCCAGTGTGAGTCTAGGTGTCGTGCTTTTTTTGCTGTGTGTTTGGATCTTTGCATGTCGGGCCTGTGTTACTCTTGTGTTCCCGGCGCTCCTGCACCAAGTCCTGGTAATGCAATTGTGTTTATTGTGCAGCGGCGACAGAGATGGATAATCCACTGACAGCGTACGTTATTGAATTTCGGCCTCCTTCGCTCCGCACATCGCTCAACCAGCTGGACCCACTGTCTCTGATCTCATCATGTAATGTCTGGCGGAAAAAAGCCACTGGACTACAGATACACAATAAATGTTAGATAGCGCCACTCCTCTCTTTTCTTTTATAGTGGATGTTGTAATGGGAAAGGGTGGAATTGGGGTCGTTATATCCGTCACAATGCGCAAATTGCATCTGAGTGAAATCATATTCATTAATTTAGAGTCCTAAAGTTTCAATTAGTATTTAATTGTACTAATAAAAAGATAAAGTGCTTCATTAACAGACACAGTGCTCATTTAAACAGCAGTGGAGGAAGACACATCTCCACTTCTCGTCTGGCAAGATAACCTAGTTTCATCATGGAAGGATGAATACTCAGGTGGGGGAGTTTGTGTGTGTGATGTGATAGTTGTCTACTGAACATATTGGTTATGAATGTGTATTTGTTTTTTGTTTTGAGCACAGCTGAGGCATCTGAGAAGGGAGCATCAGTATGTTCATGATAACAAGAGGCGGGAGGCCAGGAGGGACATCCTGTCAGGAGCCTTACACTGTGTGGGTGTGTTTTGATAGATCACACTTTATATTGTTCTATTCAATTTATACTACACCTCTCTTCTCCACACACATGCAGGGTATTGTTTATTGTTTGTTTGATTTATTCTATAAAGTAGAAAGATGCAATTATCTTTTTTAAATTGGTGCAAAGAAAACAGAGAAGAGGAGCTGTGATGTACTGCGAGTTGTGCTTCATGGCAGGTTTAAGTATTTTAGGAAATTACTAGTGGTGAAATTCTGAGTAAATGCCAATGTTTTTTTTTAGGTGTTATTATCTCCAGCCAGGAGGTTGTGTTTTAGTTGGCTGGTTTGTCAACAGCATTGCATAAAAACTATTAAACAGATTTTCTACCAAACTTTGATGGAGGATGGGTCTCGGCCCAGAATAGATCTGTAATCTTACTGCTGTTCTGTGCTAGCTAGTTCCGCCGTCAGCTTAATCAAATGTAAATAAGTCAACCACGAAGTCGAGCTTATAATTGGCTCCGCTCATCAGAAGTAATTGTAAGAGGAGTTAATTGTAGTCCAGCTGAAGAGGGCAACAGTCCAAGAAACAGAAATAACTGTAGAAACACTGTTTGTCTTGGATGGATTCCATTAGTCATTTAGAGACCCTGTGGGAGTGTGAAATCCATCGAAGAGCTGGCTTGGCTTACCTATGATGGCCTGTTTAATGCTGGAGTGAACGGGCAGGATGTTTTTATGGATCAGCTCCATGGGCCCCGGCCGGTGGGAGATCTTATCGTTCAAATCATCAGCGAGCCGGGCTCTCTTCAGCTGCAGCTGCTTGGCCTGAAGTGACGGCTCCGCTGACGTCTCTGGAAGCAGGCAAAAAAAACCAAACAATGGACATTTTTGCGAGGATACTCTGAAGTTATTTGTCACACTCCAGACAGATGGGAAGCTTTATGTGGCACTCACCCTCGAGGATATGCATTCTGATCAGTTCGGATCGCTCAGGCCGACTCCTGATCTTCCTCTTGAGATAGTCCTCAGTCTGGAAAGAGAGAGTGACATGTTTATCATTTCTCCATTAGTCATTCTGTCGCAAACATTTCATCTGCAAAGGACGTCTCAAGTTCACAGTTTTTCTCTTGTGCAGATATCCCCGTCTGTGCCGCATGATATACCGTTTAGCGTGGTGGTTAACGACATTTCTCAAGTTATCCATTACTTTTAGCTACATTTCATTGGCTTATGTTTATCCATAAATTTTAGCTATTTATCAACCATTTATAATTACTATTCATGTATTATTTTTGCCATTTCGCCATTTATTACTGTTAGCTAACCACGTGTACCATTTATTCATGACTTATTATTAGCTATTTTACTATTCATCCACTACTTTTAACTAACTGTGTCTACCATGTATTACTTTTAGCTTGAACTATTTCTAATGTCAAACATGTTCTTTACATTTAGTTAACTATTTCGAGCATTTATCTATTAATTTCAGCTACTACTACTGAAAAATGTTAAATATATCATTGACTTGAGCTTTCTATTTCTACCATGTATCCATTACTATTAGCATCATTGTTTATCCTGTACTCTAAGCTAACCATTTTAATGTAAGCTAACTATTTATCCATTAGCCTGCTTCAGCTTTTTTAGCTAGGCTATTTGATGTGTTTATCTATAATGCATGGCTAAACAAAGAGTATAGGGTTGAGACCTGCTCAATTTGTAAAGTGTCATGAGATTTATTTTTCAATTTAGTTAACCTACACCACAATCTTTCCATACTGCACCTCTGGTTGGGAATCACTGATTTAGTGGATACTTCAGATACATTGCACCTTACAGTCCAATAAGAGTATTAATTTTCCGAGCAGATGGCCTTATCTCAGCTCTCAGCCGCTCTGTATTACATAATGATTCAAGGGGTTGCTGTAATGTCCTCAGATATTACAGAGCTTAGAAAGAAAGTGAATGTGTGCTTGAAACGTGCCAGTTTTAACTTGAGCGGCTGATTCGAGGATGGCATACTCACCCGTGCTCGTTCCAAGCTCCGTCGCTGTTCGTGGAAGGAAGCTGAACTTTTCAGTGCTTGAGGAATAAAAGAGAGAGAGAGAGAGAGAGAGAGAGAGAACATTAACATGGTAGTGTGTACATTTACACATCTGAAGGGAAATGGAGAGCTAAATGGCTTTGAATGGCTCTTGGCTTCTTCAGTTCACATCCAGTTCAGTCTGAATATGTTTACTGATGGTGAGGATTATTGCTCTTATATTTCTAAAGCTTTTCCATTCTCACATTTTGAGCTCCATGTCAGTGTTGTAAAAAGCCTGCTCTCACTGTACAGTCTTGCATGTTTATAAGCCATGACAGAACAGAAATGCATATTAGGCTGAGCAGTGGTCCCATTAAAAGGCTGTTTAAAAGGCCAAATCTCAAGGTAAAAGGGAGAAATGTAATGGGATGGACTGCGAGGGGTTCCAGTCCAATGAGCCTTTTTACAGCAGTGGAATTTATGAAATCAGTTCAGCATCACAAATGACTCAAGTAAGACTTCCTGTAGGGCTGTGATTATGCAAAAACCAGGGGATTAGTGGTGCTATAAACCTAAGAGCCTAAAGGGTTGTGATGACACCAAAATGCTGAGTTAAATACAGCATATCAGTACAGGCATTATGATTTTGCTTCTAAAACAAGAATCTAAAGCCCAAACTATCAAATAATGGTGTATTACATGTGAGAATGTATAGGCAGGCAATTCATTTTGAGAATGATGGAAAATTGTTGAGATCACATACGCAGGCATTTGAAGGGGAAGGTACAAACCAGGGGCCAGTGTCATTTCCAAAACATGCATTTAATCGACACAATTCTCTGCACTGCAGTTTTGTAATATGAACTTTTTGTACTCGGCAAATGTTTATTTGTTGACCAATCACAATCACTATGAATGAGATAGAGGCTGTAAGATAAGACAGATAAGAGGTAGTTTTTAATAAGGAAGAAAACTATTAATGTTCGAAATACAGATTAATTGGTGTAAATTATTGGTGTAAACCTAGATTTGGACAGTTTAACAACCTTTGGTGGATAGATTAAAGCAGTGGTTCCCAAAAGTGGGGCACCCCCTAGGGAGAGCCCATGGGTAAAGCAAGGGAGGTACACAGCAAGGCTAAATGTATGAAGCATGGGTTTTTGCACTACTAGTGAAGCATGGAAGTTAGTCACAGGACTCCGAGTTGAAGGTAAACATGACAACTACCAAAGCAATGACAAGAAAATATGACGGACACATCTCGTCCTTGGTTTCACCACTACATTGGTGGCTAGTGATGAGAGAAAGGAGTTTACAGGCAAAAGATGTGTGTGGGTGAGTGGGGCTGACTTGAAAATATTCCTCTCTACATTTAATCTAAGGTTTGAGAACTACTAGATTAAGGAGTGAACTGTTGAGGTTCAGATCAAACTAATCATCTCAAGATTAGAATTGACTTTAGCTGCCTCGTTTGTGTTCTTTCTATGAATGCTGTCCATGTCTTCGGGCCTGAGCATTCCTTACAGCAAAAGCAAAACACTGCAGCTCAACTTACCAAGTACTCTTGCACTTGTGAAGCATGCTGTACAACAGATGGAGCTAGAATCATGAGACATGGTGTAAGCTGAAACTTATGGGTTTTTAAGTAAGAAATCATGTTTTTTTCCTCTCTACGTTTCGCTGCGAGGCTCCACAGCAGACAACTGGAGCAGGCTAACTGTTTCAGACACACATGCAGGATGTGCACACTGCCATGGGAAGGGAAACATTTTAAATTTCGGCAGAGATTGAAATGACTCCAATGACTAAGAGGTTAATGTGGCCCTTTGTCAACACAGTTCCACTATTTTAGGGCAACAGAGCTGCTTTGTTTGTATCTTATCTCAGACAGACAAGGCAACAAAAAAGCTTTCAATGGCCAAACAATGGGACATTCACAACTGGCCAAGTCAGTCACTTGTTGTCAAAACCAGACAATCAGCTAAGAGCTGTGAAGATGGCTGCAGAACACACCTGACATCAGGACGTGCATGGAAGTAAACACCCTCAAATTAAGTCAGCATGCCATTTTTTTACATTTCTGATGTGTTTGGAGGTAACACAACAGAAAATGTGTAGCTGTCTTAATACTTTCTGACTGCACTGTACACACACACACAGGCACACAAGTGGTGTGACTGGATTAGCAACCCCGGGGTAAGACTGCTGGTACCTGCTCAAGCCTCAGTTCACGTCGCTGAGCACTGTCACACTGCTGCTACACACTCACTCGTGCACTACCCCGGGGACTTCACCCCTCTTAGACCTCTCACCCATCCACAAGGGGGGTTATGGCGGCCACCTTGAGGGCATATGAACCTGCCTGTCAGTCTGCTCCGTGGAAAAAAAACGTGCGGTGGGACGGAGGGACGGACGGATGGATGGATGGATGGATGAGCACAAAATAAGTGAAAGAGATGGAAATAGATAGGAAGAAGATGGAGGATCAGCAAAACAAAAAAAAAAACGGATGGAGGGAAGACGGGTGGAAGAGATAAATGAAGAGAGGCAGCTGGAAGAAAAATGCAACAACAGACCGAGGGGCAAATGAAGAGGAGGAAATAGAGAGTCGTAGGAAGAGGTCAGAGAGAAAAGACTCCATTATGTGCATGAGTGGCTGCATCATGGCTTCTTGCCACCCTGCTAAAGCTAACCAGCATTCCCAGCTCTTTGAGAACATCAAGCAGCCTCACTTCCTCTGGTGCTGGCTGTCTTTTTATGTTCAGTCTGCTGCTGACTGCTGCCTGGGTTTGTCCTCCGAGTTCACCGACTGAAGAAACCCTTTCTGCATATTACCACATTTCAGCCAGTTAAACTCTGTCGTATGTTTATCAACCTCACGAAACCGCTTCAATAGCAGCAAAATGACTAAAATATCACTGTTGCCTTACACGAACACATCATGCTTTGTTCTTGTCAGACTTTCATAGAGCTATTTCAGACGTGAGAACTTTGTGTGAGCTGCTCCACTTTCACCAGGAAGTGTAAATCTGTACATTTACGCAGAGCTCACATGTGGCACATTATGTTACCGTGGCAGGTTTATCAATCACCCTACCATGCAATTTATCCAAGTCTAACTAGGTAGGTATAACTAATCTAACTATAGCCTAAGAGCTGCAACAATTAGATGTTTAAATAGTAATTTTTCTAGCAAAAATGTCAGACATTTGCTGGTTCAAGCTTCTTAAATGTAAAGATGTGCTGTTGCTCTTAATTCATGACAGTAAATGGAAAGTCTTTCAGTTTTGGACTGTTGGTTGAAGAAGTGAAAGTAATTTGAAAGGTGTCACTTTGAGCAAATTGTGATGAGAATTTTTCACAATCTAAAAAAAAAGTATAGACAAAACTTTCGATTTATCGTGAAAATGATCACCAAATTAAACAAGCAATTTTTAAGACAGTTGATTGTTAAGTAAGTGTCATTACAAGGTCAACAAATCAACTGTATTCACATGCTGCTGGGATAATGTTACGCCATGTTTTTTATGTTGCAAGTCAAATAAAATCTGAAAATCGGACAAATCTGCACATTTCGAATAGTGAAAATCGAGAATAAATCCACACAGTATTTCAAGGTAAACCCTAATTTAATAACCCGTTAGCTAACGCTAGCAATCAGCCACTACCTAACTAACGTTACTGTTTGATTATATGTAGTGTGTTTCACTTCCAGGCATACATACATGTGTGCATGATGTGTGTTGATATTTTAGCATTAATTTACATCTTTCCTGTCATATTGTGTATCAGTATCAAACGGTAATGTTTTAAGCTACTGTTTAAAAGAAGCAAATGTTTTTTTAGCTATAAAATTGCCCTACAAGATGTCCCTCCAGAATTTTACCAGCCATCGTCATCTGTCTTTGCATCACTATTTGACGAACTTGGAATAAGACTAAAGAATCTGTTCTGTCTTTTTGCACCTTTAATCAAAATTGTAAATAATCGTTAGTTGCAGCCCTGCTAACTTGAGTGAAGTTTATCCTCATACCATTCAGAAATAGCAGTAGACTTGCCTTTATCACTGACTAAACCAGTGAACATTTAACACATATGTAACTAAAGTTTTAGACTTTTACCCCAACTGGAAGTATGCATTTCATATTTTAAATACAGTTTACTCAAAACAATCAAGGGACTTCCCCTGTCTCTTTCTGAACTTGGTAGCAAAGCTTTGGAGAAGGCTCCCTCTGTGCATTCAGGTTTAACTGAGCTAACCTTAAAACCACTGGTAGATGAGCTTAAACTGAACAAAATGTTTTTTACGCATCTGAGAGGTGTATAAATAAAGTGTTAGGTAGGGTATCACACTCTGGGCTTATAATAGCACTGTGTTAAAAGAACACACCCAAACACACACCGCAGTCAGACAACCAAAGACGCAGCTACAGACACACACACACTCAAACTAGGGCTGCTACTTTTTCCATAAAGTCAATTTTAAACAAATTTAAACTTACACATAGCTCGTTTTAATTCATTTGAACGCTGTAATCAGAGAGTCTCACCCTTCAGCCTGTATATGTTTCTGTATTTCATATTGCGCCTCCACTTGTGCCATTAAATCTGAACAAGTGCAAAAGAGCCACATATCTTTGAATAAAAATCTTGCTAATTTATTGGCAGTGGCGAGGGTCCTGAGGATGAGAGTGGCAGAAAAAAGGGGGCGCACAGTCAGCGTAGCTCTTCTTGTTTTTGATGACTCTGCTGCCTCGCTTGAGTCGCGAGCAAGCAGGTTAGTCCTTTTTTTTTTTTTTTTTCAAACCGCCATATGTTTGTTGGCAGTGGTGGACTTTGAGGGGCAAACAAAAAATAAAAAGGGCACCAGCAGTATGCAGTGGGGCACCAGCCGGCAGAAAGTCATGTGTTATTTATAGTAAAGAGAGGGCACCTCACCATGTTTCCTCAACTGGAAGGGCACCCAGAGGGCATTTTCATGTTTTATCTACCATGGGGGCATCCACAAAGGCACTTTATACTCTACATAATGCTTGGAATCATTTTCATTATGAATGAAACACTGCTGTCACTCCACGGTGCGGACGGACAAGCAGTATGTTTGGGCTCATAGTGCCCAGCTTTGGAGCTAACAGAAGGAAAATACATTCTCTGCATTTTAGAGCTTATTTCTTGATGCTGGGATAGTGAGAGGGAAAAAAAAACGAGACAGTGAGTGATAAAGAGACATCAAGCAGGAGAGGTGCAGTGACTGTGAGACAACGGAAGGTAGACAACTTCCATTGAAGTCTAATCTGAGGTGTTTTAAAAATGGACCAAAGGAGGGAGCTAAAAAAATTACAGGGTTTCGTGGTAGCATTCTGTTAACAAAGGTCAGTGGTAAAAAGAAAGCTATGGTGAGAGTCGTAGAGATGTGTGTTGTCGCTCCTCAACCTGCCTTCTGTCTCCATGAGAGACTACACGGACAATTATGATAAAGGTCACGCAGCAGAGCAGCAGAGGAGGCTAGCTCGAAATGTCAGTGGCTAATTGTCCTGCCATGTCCTTACGGTGACATTACCCACATTTAAACTCATACCTGAACTTAACCAGGTCTAACCTACGACCTGAAGATAATCAAGTGACATTCAAACCTGTCATCAATGACAGCCATAACATTACAGGGTCGCACGGTTCCTTTCTTAATCAAACAAGGCCTCTTCGTGACAGAGCGAACTTTCAGCCACTCATGTGACCATCATTATATTCGACCCCTGTAGCATCTCTACTGTCTCCACATAAGTATCTCTGTTCTGTTCAGATGATAAACACTCCCCGGGCTAAAAGGGACAAGCTATAATTCCCCTTAGCACTGCAGGGAGACACGATGCACGGACGAAACAAGCCCCTCATCAGGCTATAATCCCGAGGTCAAGGAGAATAGAGAGGCGTGGGATAATTGGATGAAACCATGTGAACAAAACATTTGGATCTTCGTCATCACATTAGCTCCTCTGGTCACACTTGGCCGACTGTGTCTCTCACTCTCTCTTTCACCGAAATGCAAATGGTCAACGGTGCCATTTCTCCACCCATTGTTAACAATGCTCGAAGTTTATTTGCATCTTTCCATTTCCATCTCCCCACTAGATGAGGCCTGAGCCATGCCCATTGTTAATGCTGTCCGTCTAGTGAGATGAGAACTGATCTTTGTATTGTAACTAAGGGGAAATAGTGTGTGTGTCTCTATTTGTGATGTAGAACAGAATAGACTCCTGCAACAGCAAAATAGCATATAGAGAGTTTTCAGGTAGCTAACCAGATGAACAGATAACGATAAGTAGATTAGACACACAGCATAACGCACTTCCTGTGTGACAACGTGTCAAACTATTACGATATCACCTGTCAGAGTTTCAATACTTGTGGAATAAAAGTTCTACTAAATGAGCTGCCGCAAGCATTAGACAAATAGTGATTATTAGCATTGATTTGTAGATTATTTAGGTCATTCCCTGCAACAGAAATGTACGTACCTGGTGTTATTAACACCAGAACACACTGTACTGCCAACAATAAATTAGCATTAACGTATGTCTGATGAAGTAACAGTTTTTAAGCATTATTAAATGGATCTCAGCAAAAGCCAAAAGCATGTAAGCAGCGCAAATCATCTGTAACCAAAAGCATCCAAACGTTTTGAGTTTGATGATGCACGGGGAAGTCTCTTAATCAGATAAAAAGCAGATAAGAAGCAGCAAACGGATGTTCATGATGGCAGTTGAAGTACGACCTCGAATCACCTCACTTTGTAGACTGAAACTGCCGTCTGACAGGGGATGAGTCCCGACCACAATCCAAATCACTTCAGAGAACTGTTGTCTAGCATGTAATGATACTAAAACTGAGAAAGACATGGTGGTGAATGAATGAAGAACTCAGCAAGAATCAAAGTCAGTCTGTTGCTGTCTTTGAGGTACAGCTAACTTAAAGTAACCGTCAAACAATGAATCCTACACTCATAAAGGCTATAATGTTACATCTTTTTTAAACTGGTTATAGAGATGTTGATTTAACTTTGGAGAGCAATTCTTTTAATTGATTTTTTATTATTATCTTAGCTAGTAAGGCTACAGCTGCAATTTATTACTTAAACTCAAAAATATGAATGTGTTAGTGTTCACACTGCTCGCACAGGAGCTTTGGACCGGAATGGGACGCAGCTAGCTGGTCAGCATGCAAACTTTAGCATCATACATATTCCTCATAATATCCTTACTCACGTCCTGATGATAAGTTTGGTTAATGTTAGAGCTTTTTCAACTAAAATTCTTGTATATTTGCCCTTTAATTTGCTGGATTAGTTTGATTTGTACGTTGTGTTTAAATGCAAAAAGACATTTTAAAAAGGGGTCAACCACTTTAACCTGGAGCTACATATTCTAAGCCTGTTTTCTGTCCGTATTCACTTCATTATCACACTGATTTGTCTTCTACTCTGGATCTCATTAGCCATTGTTAACTCTTAATCATCTGAACTGTTCGAATGTTTCAATGGAAACAGTAACATTTTCTATGCATGGACCAAATATATTGTTCTCTACTTACGTGGCATGATCCCCTGTTTGACCAGCTCCTCTCTGGACCTTCTCTGTTGTAGCTTCAGCTGGAGAACTGAACACCGAGAAAGAGACAGAGAAAAAGAAGCAAGAATGAATGGAGAGTTGAGTCAAACCGGCAATACACAACCTCTACCTCGCCTCCAGCCACAGAAAGTCACAGAGGTAGTGACATTACTCATAACTAAGCTGCAAGTTCGCAACAACATGAAACAAAAGACTTTCCATCTGTGAATACAAGTAACAAAGGTGTAGAGTTACATCTGAGACGCTCTACAGAGGTTCTTATCTACCCGGTTTGCTGCAGGTGATCAGCATTTGTTCTCCGTAGTCGTCTGTGAGAAGACGTACCAAAGTTATGTCGCCACACACTACAAAGGGTTGGGAAACGTGCACGCACTGAAGCAGACGCAGCAACAGTTTCCTGTTTCAAGCGTTTCATTAAATAGCAGCGCACACAGTTTTGTGCTGCATATGTCAGAGCTCAACACCACAGAGATGTGTGACAAAGAGGTAAAGGAAAGCAATCGACAATCGTGTTTCATGTAACTTCACACCTTCTGATGTTTATTCTTTTAAACTGTTCACATGTATAATTCAACTCAGGATTTTGGAGTCTCAGACACAAACATGGTTTGAAACAGAACTATCATTAAATTTCCAAATTAACGGCTATTTGCAGGTCATGCACCATGTTCTCATGCTCAGAAATGCCATCGAAGTCGCTCGGATGACTCATCATGTCCTGAGCCGACCTCGTATTTTCTCTCTGATGAAAACCTATATCTGCAAAAAGTTCGAGGACTGAACTTCCAAAATGAGAAATCTGAAATGCCAGGAAATGATCTTCTGCAGATCAGCAGCCACTCTACAGTCTATCTGGGTCATGAAATCAGCGCTGAAGTGTAAAAAATTGGGCATCTCGAAATATTTTTTTGGTCGAGGGCTCTTTTTCACACACACCCTGACCATCTGCAGTTGGCATGGTTTTACCTCAGCCCTCACTTTAGCACTGCAGAGCTGAGGTGTTGCACGATGTGTCATATGCTGAGGCAACTACCAGTAATAAGAGATAGCTGAAACTCAATCTGATGACCTTTCCTACAGTGTAAATTGAGTGCAGTTTATGTCTTTGTTTGTTTTTTTACCTGTTAATATTAAAACGGGGCAATATGTAGGAATTTTACTTTAAAACAAAAATAAACCAGTAGTTTACACAACCAACATTTCAAGTCAGGGCAGCCTTGAGTCAGCTGAGAGGACCGCTAGATGCACTGCTAACTGAGCTAACTTGCTAACGGCAGCCACAGTTATCAGTAGTTTGCAGTGTCTCTGGTGATATGCTGTTCCCTCTTTGTTTGGAGTATGAATTCAACAGGTGGCCAATTCTTACGTACTGCACCTTTAAATTAGGACTGCACGAATGACGACTTTCATTATAAATCAATCTGTTGATCATTTTCTCAATCAATCGATTAGTTTTTGCAAAACCCAAAATAATGTTATAGAAGACTAATGACAACGGAAAATACTCACATTCGACTCAACTCTTTGTCTACTCTGATGTAAGGAACGAACAGTTTTAAGGTCTCACACTGTGTGAAGCACACAAAAATGCCAGGTCAATCTGTCTGATCAGAACTGATGTGAAAGTACAAATCCATAAAGTGAAAATTTACTGCAGCCCCATATGAGCTGAAGTCAATCACCCCAGTGACATTCAAACTGTAGCTCAACTTTCCTCAGCGCAGCGTTCATACGACACGGGCTGACACCACACGTCACGTCACCTGATCACAAGTCAGGCTTAGTTCATAAAAACCAACAAATTAAATCTCATATGATTCGTACGAGAATTTCACCCAAACGGAGGGTCACAGGTGCCTCAGAACAAATAGTTCACAAAACAAAAGAATTAATAATTCTACAAATCAGCCTTAGAAAGAACTTGATACAAATACAAGTCAAAGTATGACTATGATTCAAAATGTTGTAAATAAAACTAGCTCAAGCTACACTATAACATCAGTTAATGAGTAACAATATAGACAACATATACAACAAATATATAGCACCATTTATAACTTCAGTGCTTCAATGTGATCTCACATACTGTGCGAGCTGTGAAGTAACCGGACACTTGAGTATAATGTTAATATGGTGAACTTAATAGCAGACCGTTACGCATCCAGATGACATGGAGCAATATCAGCATTCATTTGGAGTTGTGTTTCTGGCCGCCTGCCAAAATTCATTCATTCAACTATTCTATCTCAGTTTTCATCTCCACCTCCGTACTCCTGAGGGAAATATCTGTCTCTTTAGCTGCTGAACACTCCTATTATGTTCAGTTATGTCACTCGATTTGCCTGCTGTTCCGTGCTGGGCAGGTACTGTCCAATGGGCTTTTCATTGCTTTGTTTAGCTGAAAACAGCTGTCTGTATGTGTTATAATTCCTCTTTTATATTCTTAACTATAATCTCTTTTACACATAAAGGATGAAGGCAAACTGACTGCCCAGTGAGTCAGAGAGTTGGAACTACTGTAAACTGCTGTGTTTCTAATAGCATGATGTATAAGGTGGATAACAGAAAGAAATTGTGACCTGAGTTAAAGGGGCTGCACTCTGCTCAGTAAAGTAACCACCCTTCTATCCCAACCTCATCCCTTGTTCTTTGCTCACTGTGTATTACTGAACTTGCAAAATTATGTAAGTAACCAACTTATTTCGACCAAAACCATCAATTTGTAGATCTACCCAAAATGATCTTTGGTGCCACAACATCACCAAAACTTCAACAAACTGCGACCATTTCACAACTTTACCTACGTAACAAGCTTTAAGCCACATACGTAAGCTCCATTCTAACCGTTTTGTCAGGTGCAGTTCTGTCTGCAACAGACAAACCTCTTTTCTTGTTTTGCCCAGAACCTTCCTGAAACTGTATCCAGAACTCCTGAACCTATTTATCCACTTTTTAAATCCTCTGGCACTTTAATTTTGACAAAAAGAAAAATTGTTCTTCTTAGACATGAATTTTGGACGGTTTGGTCTCTGTCAAGTCAACAAAAAGGAAGCTAGCCTTCTCTATCACTGATCTCTCTCTAAATGCCTCTTTACTCCCACTTACTCAGACAACAGCGGTGAGAGCCCTTATCTTTGTAAAACATCTGCCCTTCTTGTTCCTCTTTTTGAGGTTAAACTCTTCCTTCTTTTTTTAAAGTGTGTGTTTTTCTACGAACCAGAAAAGATCTGCGTGTGCCGGTGTTTCAGCACTGCCTACATATCTTTTTTATCCCGAGTTGGTAATAATGACAGCAGGCTCTGTCGCTGCGGTGCACAGAGACAGCAGACAGTCCCTCTGTGTGTCCCCCCAGTAGCCCGAAATAAAAACATTCCTATTCCTTTGATTTCTGCGACGAGGACGTGGCTGATGCAGGATGGTGCAGTTCTCTCCCCTTGGCAGCGGGTAAAGATTTAACAGGCTCCTGCAGGCAAACATGGGCAGACTAACAAAACAAACACAGACACTCATTACAGGCATGCATATTTGCAAACACACACAAACACGGGAGTACAAAAATAAACACATATTTTAATACGTCCACTTATGGCCGCCGCACAGTGTGAATAAAAAGACGCGGTCGTGAGACATTCCCACGCACACACAGACACAAACACACACACAGAAATGCTCAAAACACTTGTTTTGTTTTTAGGCTGATGGTTTGTGCCAAGAGATGACGGGTGACTGATGCAATGTGCTGATACAGAATCTATTCTGGGAAAGTGTGCTCATTGCTCAAATTTCACTACATAACATCAAGTGTACCTTCACTCGACAACAGTTCAATGCAGATAAGAGCAAATATAATAATCGATGAAGATCAGAAGTGTTCATAGAGGAGTCTTGTCTTGCTGGTACAGAAGGAATCCAAACAAAGTACCTCAAGAAAACTTAGGTAAAATCAACGGTGCTTTAAATTTGGCTCAATGCCCAAACTCATTGGTCACTGAAGCACTGTTACTTAGGCCAGACTGTCTGTGGCCAAGCTAAGTGCTTTTCCCATGAAAAAGCTATTGTCAAATCATAGCTTGGCACTTACAGCTAGCCAAAACAGGCTCTTCAGCATTGATCACTTTGTGATGCTTAATTAATGGTTGGTTTTGGCCCATTCTGTGTTGTTTTAATGCATTTCCTGACATAAATAGGATCAACATAGGATGTCCCACGTCACTTCTTTTTAACCAATCACGCTTGGTGTAGGCTACGATGATGAACATTCAAAGCTTCTTGTGGGTGGATTTTGAACTTTCTCACTATGGTATGCTGTGTTCAAATGCACAAGGGAGCCCAGTTATTTATTACGTGTTTTTAAGAAATTAAAAATGTACCCATTCTTACTCCTGTAGTATTGACTGGCACGCAATAATTTTCCACAAAATACGATAATTGTAGGCCTCTGGTGCAATAATTAAACATTTCCCATCAGGCCACAAAATAAATATAAGAAAAAAAGGCTAAAGGAGTGGATTCATTGTATGTTTTATCTGCTCTAATGTTACCTAAGCTGCAAACATTAGCATGTACAGCTAACTAGCTTACCTCCTACAGAAGTAGGCAAGCATTAATACCAAGGCCCAAGAGCATTTCTTGTTACATTAGTGTCGTTTTGTGTTACATTTCCAAGAAAAAATGACATGATAACCCTGTTAACAGCTAGCACGTCTTCTGTTGCCCCATTTTAAGGAACCAGTCTTGGATGCTTGTTAGATCTAGGGTAACATTAGCAGCTCTGCCCTGCTATGTCCTGTAATGTAATCTCGTTATCCGAGATAGCCTTATGTTTGCCAAACACGTTTGTCTTCAACCTAAAAGTGTTCTCTCATTTAGAGCATCAAGTGAAACATAAATCAAATCACTTAAAAATAAATCTAACATTAGCATGTAGCCTAAGCTAAGCAGCATAATGGGGTTTTGTTAGAATTAAACAGTCTAATATGACATTTCCTCATCATACTTGCAACACTAAGAATAACTAGCTTTATTGTTTAGCACAGAAGCAATGCTGTCTCTCTATTTGAACGTGCTAACTTTTTGCATGAGACAAGCAGCTGTAGCCTCAGTCTTTCAGCACATAATGTACAGTATGTAGCCTAGCCATCAAAAGCATATGGACATATATTCTTGTTTTACAAAGTGTGAGCTATAAACATTAAAGAGTCATCCAGAGACAGCGTATTTCATAAACCTCACAATAATATCATAAAGTTAACTTTAGCGTAATTAGCTTTGGTAGCTACGGCTGATAAAATACAGCAGCAGTTTGAGGTTGCTTTTGTTTACCGTTGTATGGAACAAAGGACCCATTGGACTATTTACATGTCAAATAGTCCATGGCAGAAGGGCACACTTAACAATGTAAAAATAGTATATATAAAGTAACTGAGTGACATGGCATGCACATTTTTACCATTACATCTATTTTCCTTTCAATTGTCCAAAGCACCACTCAGCAGCGCTCAGTCACTATCTTTACAATCCTCAACTCTGTCCTCCTCATCACTGACTTCTGTCTCTCTGCTACATCTCTCTGTGCCAGCTGTTTCTCTTTATTTTCATTCCCCTCCCCCGCCTGGGAGAGACGTGAAGAACTAAGCCTGGCACTATCAGTGTCATCTTTCAAAACACTTCTTCAAATGGATTTTTAAAGCACATTGTTATAGGCTGCGTTAAACCCCTTCAGACCAGTGTGGATTTACTGAATCTGTAAGTTTAAATTAAAATTTTACCATTGTCCCATTATGTATCTTAGTAAAATGTACTTCCTTATCTGCCAGTTTGTCTTTCAATTTCTACCAGTGGTTCTTTTCTCTTTGTCACACTGTTGTACAGCTCTCACTGTACATTGTGCTGTCTGTTTCGATCCCTAACCTGTGGGGTCTCTCCCTCCAGCTCTCTCACACGGTTTTCTATTTGTGTCCATGTTGTAATCGCTTGAAACCCAATCCCTCACGGCAGTTAGGACGAACATTACTGTAAAATGACAACACATGCATTCACACACGGGATTCACAGGTTTAACTGAAGAAGAAAGTGGACAGAAACAGACTTTTTGAGCTGTTGACAGATGCACAGATCGAAAGATGAAATAAGTCCTAAACAAAACCAACAGCTCTCCAAGAGTTTCAAGTAGAAGGTTTTTGGAATAGTAATGAAAAGATCTTTAAAAAGGTGCAACATGTAAGAATTGTCCTGTCAAATTCATACTCAAAACACACAGGGTGCAGCAGATCACCAGATTAACTTCTAACTGCTGCTAACTGTAGCTGCCCATTGCTAATTGGCTTAGTTAGCTGTCTAGCTACCGGTTCAGACTGGGAGCTATGGGACCAGGCAAGTGTTGGTGTTTACAACTCTAGCACAGAAGCTTTGGACAGCACAGGGCTAGCTAGTTAGCATGGTAACTTCAGTAGATATATTTCTGCAACACAATACACATACACCATACTGTCAAAACTGCTATTCAATCACATTCTGTTGACAATTGTAGTTAATTTTCAACTAAAATTCAGACACATTGGCCCTTTAAGCTTAATTCTAGGGGTTGTCTCACCCATGTAAATTTACTTTAGACTTCTCTGGAAGTCTCTTGGAGTTCCCAGAGTTTGTCCTTTCCTAAATCGGTCCATGCTGCTCTCAGTCCAGCTACTTTGGTCTGAGGCCCATGCCGCTACAGTTCACAGGTTGCCGAGTTCATGTGCTCAAGGCAAAGTGTGCTGTGCCCGGGCTGGACAGGTCCCAACTGTAATCCAGCCACTTGTAGAGTATTTGATCCACTTAACACCTGGGCCCAGAAATTACAGCTGGATGACACAGAGGAGGGCCTGCACACTTTAAACAGCCGATTTTTGCATTGAATGAAATCTGAAAACATCACCTGAATGGACACATATACTGCATGTTTTTCTCCGCTACCAATGTAATCGAGGCATTGATCCAACAAGCTAAAAGCAAAGTCGTGCTGCACTGTTTGAACTTTGGAAGCATGACACACAACAGGTATCCCACCTTGTTTGAGACTCTGACAGGCCTGGCGCTCTAACTCAAACCGTATGGTTCTCTCATCCATGTTCCTGCTGATTGGGGCAGGGTCAATGCGCACATAAGGCAGGTGTTCCAGCATGGCGGGTCCGATCAAACCAGGAAATAACTCTGAACGAGACTCCGAGGAACCAGGAAAGAAAACAACGAGCAGGAGGTTGGCTGTTGTTCAGTCAAGTCTGCACATCTAGCAAAAGGTATTCCTCTCTGACAAGTTGCTGGACACAGTGTTAATGAGCCAAAAGAAAGAATGTTCTTTAAAGCAAAGTAGCATCTAATAGATATATTTCCCAACACTAGGAAAATCCTAGTCCTCCTTCATGTCTAACAGCAGTGAAATAAAAAAAAGCATGTATAAATACAAAGCTACTGTATCAGAGCTACAGCACAAAGCTACAGAGGAGCTTCTGTTGTATTCACTGCAACTCCACGACTGAGGAGGACACGCTCGTGTGCGTGTCAGATGTCGGTGAATCCGTGATCAAGCAGTCTGTCACAGCTGTCGCTGCACTCAGTCATTCAGGGGTTGACAGACACAAACAGGCGCACACAAGGACACACACACATGTTCTGAGCAAAGCCCCTTTGCTTCTCACCAAATTCTTCTCACTTAGCACCTCTGATCTGAGCTCAGTGTGGGGTCAATGATATGCACCTGTGTGAGCACATCTCTGCCGTTGTGCCTGGGGCCTAAAATCATTACAATTGCACACACACACGCACACACACACACACACACACACACACACACATACGCGCCCCAGATCTTTTTTTTCCCACACCTGTCTGACTGTTGTTTTTACCACTTCCTGTTTATGTTCAAAGGATTCTTTCAAACTCAGGAACACAACTTGTCTAGCACAGGTTGGTAGATGTGAGGACACAAGATTTTCAGAGCATCTGAAACGCAGATCATAAGAAAAAAAAAGACGAAAGACAAAATCTCAGGAAGCTGCAGTTCTTTTTTGATAATGGTAAAGTGTCAGTACTGTAGTCCTGCAGAGGTGCCCTGCCCTACAAATCCATCATCATGCCTTTAATAGTTTGTTCAATGAAAGCAAAAATTGTGTTGCAAATATGATCACTCCCACTGACCGTGAAACATATCACAATCATAGTATCTCTCAAAATAATCTCAATATGGTTTTAGGACTATATCATGCATCCCTCATGCAAAAAGAGAGGCAGTAGTTGTTGTAAACAAAGCTTAGGTCAAGTTAACTCTTCCACTTCTTTCCATTCGCATTTTGCAAAATAAAATAAAAAGACAAAATTTCAACCCTATCAAATACAACTCTCTAAGTTTCTAAGTTCCTAAAAAATACATTGTGAATGTGTTCTTGTTGATTAAAGCTAGGATATCAGAAAAAAACAGTACAAACAGTCAGTCAAGCAAAGTACCCCTCATTAAGCCTTCATACCTTTTCAATAGTACAATGATTTTCAATGTAGGACATGCATTACGAGAAAAGAAATGTAATATCTTGTTTGAGAAAAGTTGTTCTTTGAAGCCAGCGTTTGGCACCGGCTCCAACATTTAGCCTTTGTGCTTTTTTACTTGAAATAAAAAAGAGAATCAGCTGATCTGTTCTCTTTCAGCAGGTCAATAAACCTGCCCGCATGCCTCTAAACTGCCTTTATCTCCCTCCTTCAGCTCGACTGCCTTCTCCTCCGCCTTCCCGCATGTCGGTGTAAAACACCTGTTCCCATCCATTGACAGTTTCATTCATCTCCATTATTAAGGTTCTGTCCCGGGTGGCATCAGATAATTTGACATGGCATTAAAAGGTGAGAGAGGGCTCTCTGAAGGTGAAAAATACTAAGCAGCTTTCTTCTCATCTGTCGCTTTGCATTACATCGAACCAATGTTGCTTGTCATGTTCCCATTATGTTAAAAAAAAAAAGATGGGGTACTTCGAAAACAAAGATATGATGAGCAGACATTAACGTGTGCGCGTTTGTTAACGATTTGGTTATCAGAGGCTCTTTTACAGGCATAAGGGGATTGTTAAATTAAGCTGATGCACACAAACAACAGCCTGTGTATTTGTGTGCACATGTTAAATATGCAGGACGCTGCGTCTGCGGGTGCACTTCTGTATCAGAGGGTGTTAATATGCAAGATGTGGTGTCCCCGGGCAAAGAACTCCTCAGTCTGACAAGAGAGGGGAAAACGAATCAGGACTCTGATCCGCCATTACTTCTGATAAGGCCCCCAACCAAAATGCTGGCAGGGATAATCCTGCCTTGCCGGGTGTGTCTGTGTGCAAGTGTGTAGGTGTGTGCGATTGTTTCCTGTATCTACGTGTGACAATGTGTTCAACTATATGCATCACTAATGTGTGTGGATAATTTATGTAACAGCGAGCGTGTAAATGGATGTAGAGATGTGTCGGCGCGTCTTTGTTTGAATGTGTCTGGCTCAGTTAAGTGTCTGTAAAGTGTATGCTCATATCAGTTCTAAATGCTGAGATAATAGCCCTCAAATTGCTAAGGGCTCCTAGCAGACTGTAAATCTCTGTCGCTCCATCTTCTCTCCCGTACATCTAGCTCGGTCCGGCTGTATCAGTGGAGGCAGATGTTAATCTCTGTTGATTAATAAACAGAAAAAGGATCTCAAAGTGGCAGTTTGGAGTAGGTAATGCTTCCAGAACCATCAAAAGCTTTGGAGTAGTCAAGGTCAGTATCGTTGTTGGAGTGCTGAACTTTCACATCATCTGTTTTCAGGTGGTGTTGATGGTGAATGTCTGGTTTAAACTGATGGTTGTTGAGATATTTTAGTCTTGATCCATCTAACTGACGGACGGACCGACCAAGAGACCAACGCTGCCCTAAATGTCAAGAAACTTCAACAATCAGACTCCCTCTGTGACCATCAGCTTTACTGATTACCATGTTGTGGTCATGAACAAAAGCATACCTGATAAAGGTTTGATGACCAATACTTGGTCAATTATTACATCTAAAGAAGTAAAGCTGAAAAGTGCACTGGAAGCTTGCCTGATAGAGTGTGTTCCCGATGTACCGAGGCTGAGGCAGAAGGTTTGATTCCTACCTGTGGCTCTTGCTGCATGCGGACAAGTTAGGGTGCAAGCAAGATGTCGGAATGTGGTGATTTTTGTTTTTTTGTTGAACCACAAGAAGTTGCCCTTTGTTTTTCTGTAAGTGATGTTGAAAAGATGACATCATTTTAAAGCCTGTAAGGATGTCACTTGGATGTCAATAGTTATCATTAAAAGTGTGTTTTTAAAGGGGCAATCTGAAAATTTTTAGTTCAAAACGTCCAACGATTTACTAAAATTATCAACAGAATGTGAATAAATATCACTTTTGACATCGTGATGTCGATGTATTGTGCTGTAGAGATATTTAATGATGTTAGCATGCTAACGAGCTAGCCTCAGACAGTCCTGCGCTAGAAATGTAAACACTAGTACTCTTCCGGTCACCGAACTGCCAGTCTGAACCGCTAGCTGTATGGCTAACTGAGCCAAATAGCTATGGGCAGCTCCAATTAGCAGCAGTTAGTGGTAACTAGCAATATGTTCCCCCTTAATTGTATAGTAGTATAGTATAAATTTGACAAGTGGCCACTACTTACATATACAATTTTTTTCAACATCTGTATACTACTCTCCCTTTATGGATCAGATATGACTGCTATAATGGCTATATGGCCTGGCCCAGGGTAAATACTTTGCAGTACATACAGCATACACAGAATGTATGCAATAAAAGTTATTTTATCATCTAGTTTTGCAGTCAGTCATTACTGAAAAAGATCACAAATAAATAAATAATACAAGGAACAAATTCTAGAAAACCAAAGCCTTGAATGTGGTACCTGTCACTGGTTTACTGGTGGGATACTCCAGAATAAGTGATTGCCAAATTGCTACATTAAATCACCAGTAACCAATTCTTCTTTCTAGGAAAACAAGTGTTTTAACCGAGTGATATGAAAATGCAACAAAGGCAAGTTTGCCGACATGTGACTGAAGTTATCCCAGGGTCCCATTGCAGGGGTAATAAATCATATGATCAGTGCATAGACTTGCATACTCACTGATACCTGACTCAGCATATTGAGGCTTTTCCAATACTGACATCTGAATCATAACAACCCTCATGAGCCCAGGTCCTACGCAAAAGTTTAATTTCAGAAGTGTTGTCTTCTTGACCTTCGGGCTTGACATCATTACCCTACAGAATCAACTGGCTATGTGTGCATCGACGTCTCACTGTTATCTCTGGGGAGGTGGTCCATGGATCTATTAAAAGGATTCCCTCGTCTGTCACCGAGAGGAAATTATGAGACGTCAGGTCAAAAGTCAATGCCAAAATAGCAACTGTAAACTAATGTGTCAGTGTGTGGGTTCATAAAAAACCTGACTCAATACTTGAGAAAGACCCTCAGCTCCACAATACAGAAAATTAAAGTATTTCTCAGAGGCAACCGGGGAAGAGTTATCACAGATTTCAAGATACTAAGTTAATTTCCTTGTTTGTTGGTGCAGGTATCTTTAGGAACATGGATAAAAAAAGCTGCATCACAGATTATAAATTACCACCTATGACTTTTTAAATAGAGAGAATTAAATTTAGGCCAGGTATATTTTAATTTCTAACAACTAAACTAAACTATGGCTATAAATGTGGCTTTCATATGTTTCACTGCCTTTCATGACTACATATCAGCCTCATCTTTGGTTTCACCACCTTTGCTCTTCCTGTAACAAGACAAAGCTGTAAACAAGAGTCAAATTAACTCCACCCCCTGGTGGAGCATGCATGTATTCTACTATCATGATCTCAATAATTACATTTCTGCCTTTATTATCTCTGCTTTCAGTACAAAGATTCATTTTTTAATCCATCTAAGAAAGTTTATTTAACCTTGAAAAGGACACCACCATGTTTAACAGCCGTTGGGACCACAGCATTCACTTTGTTAAGGTTCCGAACACAGAACATCATTTTTTAATTAGCTGTTGATTCAGTGGTATCAATTTTCCAACCAACTCTGTTTACCACCATCCCTTTCATATATTTTCTGTCTTTATTTCCTTTCAGTTCATTTTTCAAAGGGGCCACTGAGGACTAAGTCCCTTCCAAAATGAAAATGTAGTTATTAAGTATTGATCCACTTGTCAGTCAAACTGAGGTCTGTGTGCAAACAACAGACAGTATAAGTTAGCTCCATCAAACTTTTCCTGCAAACTATTAAAAATAATGGGACCATACTGTATTCTGACAGCTCCGAAAGCTGCATTAATTGTCTGGTGGGTGAAGCAATAATCTGTGTTTTGGAGCCATAAATCCATAAAGTTTGCAAAGTTGTTTTCTATATTTTCTTCACACTAAAGGTCCTATATTTTAGAAAATGAGCTCCACATGTCTTTTTGGATTATAAATACTGTGAAAGTGACAAAATGTTCGGTCCACGGAGAAATGCACACAGCCCGTTGAGATCTGCATAAGGTTGTGATGTCCCGACTATACACTCACCACCCATTTTCTATTAGATATTAAAATTTAAGTATGCGCTTAATATGGGACCTTTAAATTTTACATAAAAACTGTGCATAATTGTTTGCTATGTTCACTGAGACTCTTTGGTGCCCCTGTGTTTGAAAAAAAAACAGCTAAAGTGCCCTCTTGGGTGCCCCTATGGCAGTTAAGGCATGATTAAGGATGCCCTTTCAGTGGACGAAACATGGTGAAGGGCTCTCTCTTCACTATAAATACATAAAGACTAACTGAAGGTGCCCTTTTGATATTTTCGCCCCTGCCCGTCAAACCCCATTAGTCTGCCACTGCTCCGGCGTTTTACACCAAGCCCCCTTAAACTCGCCCATACACTGAGAGATGTCGATGGAGCTGCTTGTATAGAAAATACTTCAATTTAGAGCGAACTCTTCCTTTCACTTTATATTCTAGAGCTCTTTTCTTGAGTGCTCCTGCCCCCACAGTTTCCCCATTTCCACAGCCAATACATTTTCTTCAGTTCAACATCAACCCCCAACCCTCCTCTGATATTACATCTCTCTTTCCTCTTAACCTCTGTACTCTCTCCAACTGGTTTAAATAGCAGGACCAGCTGGCCACATCGCTATATCCAGAACCTCTTTATCTGTGGATGCAAACACCTCACACACACACACACACACACTTCCACATAAAGTAGCCTTGATTAAGGGGATTTGAAGGGGGACCAAAACTGATCTTGAGTCCATCCGATGGTATTCTGTTCATGAACTGTCAAACCAAAAACACGGATTAATTTTTGTTCACCTGGTTGCATTACTTGTGCTGTCCAGAAGGTGGGGACACGCACCGTCTTAAAATAGAGGGCTCTACAGAGCACTCCTGTCTAGCTGGTACAGTCTGTTCAGATTACCGTCTCAGCTGTTTTCTTAGGGTAGTAGGTATATGCACATTGCACTTCTGTGACAGAAAAACAAAACAGTTGCTAATGCTGTGTTCCTCTGAGGAAAAGAGAAGGAAAGATGTGGATTAAATGTTACAGTACAATGTATCTGAATCTCTCCACTTAATATGATATCTATTTCTGCACCAGGGTTTACTTTATTCAAATGCCCAAGCATAAAAATTACAAAAGATAATAGTATGTTAGATTAATTGCTCATCAAATATGTATAAAATATTTTGATGGCATTCATGTTTTATCTGTGTCTCGGTTACACATAAAATCCCCACGCACTTTACAAACCATAATGCCTCATTATTAATTCCAGGCATCCATAACAAGACACCAGGTAATTGCTTCCAGCTAAATATTGTAAGTCTAGGTTTCAACTGTGAAAAAAGCATGAGAAAACCATAGCTATTATTTGAGGACACAAACACTGTAAACACTACATGTGCCATTGAAGACAATGTAGTTCTTCTGGTTTGCAAAGAGCCAGACAGTTAGAAAGAAAGAAAACCTCCCCTATGCAATGAAATCTTTTTCTAAATATAGGGAGTTTAAAGACTTTCGATGACCAACACTGTCATAAATACCAGATCTGTACGTGGGCTCTACTGTTTGCAACAGTCTCCCAACAACAATTTAGCAACTTGATGTTCACTGGCATCTGTGGACAGCTAGGGCACAAATAACCACGTATTAGCTATGTCTTTATTGTGCTGCTTTAAAGTACTTTGAAGCTAGTTGGTTACAAGTCACTCAAGCAGGACAGTGCTTCTGGGGGTGTGGCTGAGATCCCAGGAGGAAGAAAGGCTGTGGGCTCAGTTACACCATATTTACCCCTGGCGTTAACACGTGATCACAGTGTGTATATATAAGGAAAAAACATGTTTATGGTGTGTGTTAAAGCACTAAGAATGCCTGTGATCATCACTGGACAAGCCACAAATGTGAAGGTGGTGTTGCTCGCATAGAATTTAGACCTAACCAGGTGTAAAGGCAATTTTTACAGCGTGACCACTATAGTAAGAAAAAGATCTGTCGAACAAGTAGAAAGGTAAGTGAACTGTGCACTCTTCCTGCTAAGTTAAGGGAAATACCGTAAAGACTACAAATAGGAGATACAGCATTGCCAAAAATCATTCAAATATAAATAATGCCCGTCATCAATGTGCATTCTTTTGCTGCAAAGTGTTGCTGATGTCCAAAATTCCACAAGGAGCCTTTTATACCGGGTGTAAATTAGTCATAACATATCTGAACGCCCTGCCGCTTTCACCCTATGACGTGAACCTTCAGGAACGACCTCTTCTAAGTGGTGTATTCAGCCAGCCAACAACTAACCGACAAGTCTTAGTGTGTGGGTCGAGTTTAAGGTCAACTTAAAATAGTGAAATGGTGAAATATGGCTCTTAAACAATATCCCTTCACTGCTTTGAGGGTCTGCATGTGGTGTGTGCGTAAGCCAGCTCGAATGTGCACATTTGGAAGACAGTGCTTGCTGTTTATAATGAGGTAATGCGAGGGGAGACCTAGTATGTCTGAAATGTAAACATGAGCAGCAGAGAGCAGCTCCGCAGATGCTGGTAAAACCGCGGCATACAGACAGCCTCTCTGCCTCTAGGAGCATTTGCTTCTTTGCATCTTTCAGCGCTTAATCAACACTTAAAATAGACCACAATCATGTTCGCTAGACAAATGTACTCAAATGGGAGCATGCTGTGGCTTTATTTGCATGATTGTCCTGCTCCTCTGTTTGAGTTCCTCTGCGTGCCCCTGACAAACCATTTGATGGACACTTTCACACAGTTATGTCTATGCATGAGTAAAATCTGACCATTCTTCCTCTCGGTGACTGGCAGCAAGTTGGGGGCGGGCTGCAGGGACAGCTCTTGCAGATCACTGGCCACAGCTTCACTCTGAAGTCTCGGGATGGAGGCGTCTGCGTTTGGTCTCTCTCCAAACTTGGTCTCCATGGTTACCAGGGATTCAGAGTGAGGACCCTGGAAGTGGGGTAACACATAAACACGCGCTTTTAATGACCGACTGACATTTCGCAGCCAAATATACCACAAACACACACAAAAACCTCATGGCCATAAAGCAGTTAGTCCTGCCTCTCTTATCGCTCTGCCTCATGAGCCTCCGGCTACTCAGGGAAAAGAAATGTAACCCACAGACACACACACTAAAGGCATTTACTCATGGGGGCATATAAAGATAACTGAGTATCACATTGAAAATGATTCAAATAACCAGATTACATTTATAGATATTTTTTTCTTAAAACTAAAAAAGTCAACTCAAATAACATTTCAGCTATGAATGTGATGCAGCCCAGATTCTTTAGACTCTCAGTGTACCAAAACCACATTCCAACCTCTAAAAATAGTTATGTACCAGCCAATACTGAGCACAGCTCCAATTTACTAAAGGAAGAAAGTATTAAATACAACAACCTAATTGAAAAGCATTGGTTTGCTGCAGTAGCTCTGTCTAGAATAGAAATATCACACTATAGATAGGTCTGAATAAAATGTAAATAGAGAAAACAATAAGAAATAAGAGAAGTAAAAATGTAAATATACAAAATATAAAATAGCTATAATGAAATCTTGCTATAAACTAAATGAGACAACTATATACTGTATGCATTTACATTTGCCTAGTACCACACTACACTGTGGATAATATTAGTAGTTAGGTAGTTAACAGTATGGATAAATGCCACCAAAATACTGCACCTGATATTGCACGGAAAGATTTGATAGAAAACCGGTGAGTTGAAATATTGAGCAGTTGACAGTAGAACCAGTATAAATGATTGCTGCATGAATGCTGAAGGCAATAAAGTAATATTGTGCATGATACTGCACAGAAATATTGAAACAACACACAGTGGAATAGTTATATTGTTAGAAATGTAAATGAATTATGGAGTTTTGCCCTCTAACAGGGTGTAATAAGTACAGGGGCCAGTCTATTAACTCAGAGAGTGTGACACTCTTAGTGAATCAATGGAAAAATCTGGCAAGGCTGGTATATTCGATAAAAGCTAACGGGATATATAGTGGAATTAGCAAATATGGTATGGCTGGTAAGTGAGATGAAATTGTAGCACAGATATGTTGTTAGAAACAGCCTACATTTTTTCCACTAAAGAGCACAAACAAGTTTATTTTATAACGTCGTGCAGCTGACTCGAACAACAGCAGAGCTGTGACGTGAATGCAATGGTAGGTGGGAGATGGAAAGCCACATTTACTGGCTGAGTGTTATCAACAACACTTTTAACATAATATTAGCATAACAACATTTGTGTGAGGAAAAAACAAAACAACTCAGGGGCTGATACTCTTCTTTCATACCTTTTGTCTCTCTTTAACAAAAAGAAGCAAAACGAACTAGAACAATTTATATTTCCTGCGAAAATACAGTGTGAATGCTGACAGCTGAAGTGATTTCGGAAAATCTGCTGAATATACTGGAACATACTTTCCTGAAATGCATAAAACTATAATGCACTGCACTACACTGATGAAGCAGTAGCAGAACCGAAGTAGAACATTTCCCTATTAGGATGACTGGTGATTTTGCAGCAAAAAAATTAATATTTCAAAAGCTGAAAGGATGGAATAGCGGAAAAAATAAAAAAGGCTGAATGGGCTTAAAAAGCTGAACATTTTGAAAGCTGAACATTTTCTCTAGCTGAACGTATGCTGGAGCAGCAGCAGAACCAAAATTGAAAATGTCCCCAGAAGAATGAACGCGCAAAACGAGTCTTGACAAAAGTGGGATGTTATGGCCAAAATATTTATACAGTGATTAACAGGAGACATTGCCGAACTCTGCGATGTTTTGTTTATTTTTGTAGAGTGAAAAATGACGGAGACAAAACTGGTACAGTCTGCTCTCCTCCAGAAATGTAGGCTCAAAATTTAAATTGAGGCTTATGAGGGAGTTGCCGAAGTTGAAGCCGGGCAAAAAACGTAATGAATACTACTAATAATAATAATATTAATAAATTCCAGAAGGAAAATAGTTCTTCTGGAATAATAACAGGGAGGTGGAGGTAGTATGGAGTGCCCTGCTATGACACATTTGCCAACAATCACTAAGATGTTTTGTTTGTTTACTTTTATTAGGTATTACTATAATTAGCAGAACCATATTGACATTACAATATAACTTGCAATTGTCTGTGTTCACCATTTCAGTGCTGTACTGTTTACCCAGCTTACCTAGTCTCTATTTATCTAGGGAAAGTAAAGGTATCGCATGTCTTTCTTCAAAGCATACTGTGTAACATTTGCACAGTCTGTTGCACACACACGATCTGTCCGGTCTGATCTCTTCCCTCTGAACAGGGTTTAGATCCTGAAACTCTTAAAACAAACACAAGCTAAACTAATTGTACGGCTTAAGCAGTAAATCAAGACAGAAGACTGTATTAGAGTAATGCAACATGTCATTAATGTAAAATCATCACCCAAGTAGTAGCAACAACCTACAACTGCAGTAGCTCTGGCTCGAATATGGGAACGGTGTTATGAGACTCGCTGTGTTTCATTTCCATGGATATTATATTTCCTCCACCTTCCCAACTCTCTAATGCAGCTATCTACACATGCTTTGTACCTTTTTCTGTATGAACCTGAACCCACAAGTACATCCCACAGCTATGGTTGGACGGGCGCTGCAGCTTTTACGAAAACATGAGACAAATAGCTGCAGGAGCAGTAACAGCCACAGTCTTGGCTTTAATACAACTGTAATAATACCAACGCCAGACGACAGAACAACATTCCCATTACAGTTTGAACAAGTTGGAACAGTCATTTTTTTTGCGGTGCTTTAGAGAAACACTGACCTTTCTGATAATGGCTGACAGCCCTGTTAAAGTTACAGACTGTGAATAATAAATAAATTTTTCCTTCTTGTTGCAGCCCTCATACAAGTTTATGGCAACGTCTGCTGACATGACAGCTGATCTTCGGCCCTTACTTCTCCCATCTGCTGATCCTCCTCACCCTCTGCTGCTCTTCTTGCTTCACAAACACACTGACAGAGTAGCACCCTGCGTCAGGCTTATCGGAAAGAAAGCTCTCAGACAAGTTTTGAAATCAGGAACGCAGGCAAGCAAGACGCGCTGTGCATGTTTGTTCCAGGTCCCGCCCCTTTAGTTACTGCAAGCATTAGCCTTATTCCCAAAAGATTCTCATTTTTGTTTGTCGTCTGAAATGACAACTATCAAAAGCAGATTCGTTTTGCCGTAGATAGCTAGCTAGCTAGATCAAAACTACATGTCCCAGGAATTAAAGGGACAGTTCACCCTAAAATCAAAAATAAAATGTTATATATTTTCCTCTTAGTTGTAGTGCTGTTTATGCATCAAGAGTTGTGTGAGTTGTCGACTTTTGGATGTCTGCCTTCTCTTGAATATAAATGGAACTAGATGGCACTCGGCTTGTGGTGCCAAAAAATACTGTCGTGAGCGGTTTTCATGTCGGAACTGTTTTCTTTCAACAGAATAGCAGCACAGAAGGAAACACAAATCTACTCATGGACGAAAGGATTATGCCTGTGTAACCTACTGGATATGCTGACAGCCTAAAATATAGTTAATTGCATGCCTCTAATACCCTTGTAAATATGCTTTGTAATATAACCTGTGCAGTTTAATTTAGAGTAGATATACACTTTGGTTCTTGTGTTTCTGGTTTTGAGAAGGTGATAAAAAGACTGAACCCTCCAAACTCTCTACATTAATACAGTCCTCTGCAAACCCTTCTTTTGCATGTGGAGAAATCGAAGGCTTTCTTGTGTTATTGTTGTTGTTGTTGCGTCATTTGTGTGTTCGAGTTAGCGTTATGGGAAAGATAAACACTTCTGAGTTTGAGTATTTACCTCATCAATATTGAATTAAATGAAATATCTTCTCCAAAACTACACAGTGCCCCTCGAAAACAACACAGCTGTTACTTCCATCACGTATTTCGTGTCCTTACTCGTCTGTAAACGCGGCCAGAGAACAGCCTCATGTGTCTGATTATATAGTAGATGACCTCACTTACACAGACGGGGACTCATCGCAGACTCGCCCATTGCGCTCTCAGCACTAACACTTTATGAAGACAGAAGAAGTGACACTGTCTCTCACTTTCGCTCTAGAGTATTCCTGTGTGTTTGTGTTGGACAGTAAACATGTATTGTGCACAGGCTATTCAAATGATGTGTCAGCCCTGAGAGGAAAACGTCATCTGCTTTCAACAACCGCGCGTCAGTAAATTCCTCATGAGTGTTTTTCAGATTGATAAAGCAGATATGAAGATTGCAGAGAGCTGGGGTGCATACCTGATCTTTATTTCCTGTTAAATGAGCGTCCGGGGATTTCCATCTCAGTGGATCCGCTTTCACTAAAAACAAAGAGAGGAAAAAAGTGGGACGGGTGACGTTAGAAACAGAAACCGTCTTTTTTAACCTCTGAAAACACGTGGTTCAGTGTACAATGGAGAGACAAACTATTTAACATGTAAGCTTGGTTTTCAATAGGATGTACCGTGACACTGACATGACTTTAAGAGAGAATCCATCAGAGAGGAGTCCAACATGCAGCTGACTCACTGTGGGACAGAAAACAAGGCTCCAAGTTCTCAGGCTCTAGCTAGCAGAGGGGGAGTGACACGCAGCAAAGGGCTCCAGGCCGGGACTTGAACAAGGATAAAACCTCTGTACACGGGACATCCAGTCTACCAACTGAGCTAAGCGGCACCCCTGAAAGCTCCTTTTTAAAGTTGCAAAATGTCTACCAGGAGGAAGAGGTTATACAGAAGAAGTGTTTAAGGTATAAGGAACTTGTATATGTGCAATATGTAAGAATTTAAGTATAAAACATTAAAAAATACAATAAAATTATCAACAAAATTTGAAAAAATAAAAAATTTGACATCCATGTATTGGGTTGCAGTATATCTACAGATATATCTGGAACCCCCGGTCTAGCCCCGGCCCATCATCATCAAATGCAACATTGGTGTCACGTCCTACAGGACATTCACCAAAAGAGGTCTAACACAAAACTATAAAGCAAGTTTTAGTTCAAAGGAAGATGTATTTATTAATTGAACAACAACCAAACAAGGGGGAAATCCACTAAACAATCAAACAAACAAACAAACAAATAAACAAAAGAAGGCCAGCCTCCCAGACCAACCCACCAGGGCTGTCAGAGCTGGGGGCTGACCCTCCACCCCAACACAAAGAAACAACTTAACCTTGCTGAAACGAAAGCCATGAAAACTAGAGAAGACTACCACACCCATCAGATAAACATAAAACAAAAACATGATACCACAGCCAGCCTCCAGGCTGACTGACTACATCTCTGGTCAAGTGGAATGAAGTGAAAGAGCCTAGTGCCATACCCCGTTTTATTGGTCATTTATAATCAGCCAGAACATTATCACCTGGAAAGGTAGGAGGCCAAGAATCAGCCACAGAGTATAGGTCAGGACTTCAGACGCTTCAGCCACTGACTGACATAAAATCAGCCAGCACTCCGAGCTCCCAGTCAACGCAGACTCAAATCAGCTAATAGGACTGATAGCTAATGTGTCGCATATGAAATTTGAAAGGAAGCCTATCCCAACTAGGGGTGTGCCAAAATATCGATACTACGATATATCGCGATATTTCGTCTTGAGGTACATTATCGATACACTGGTGCCAAATATCGATATTTAAAAATGTAAAAAAAAATGTAAAAAAAAAATTAAAAAAATTTTTTTTTTTTGGCCCACCACCACCCCTCTTCGGGAGGACATCTTTATCTTTATTCAAACATAGGTATACAACCAAATTAAATTTAAAAAATGGTTTAAGTAGCGCTGAAACCCACACATATAGATATTTAATGATAGTTGTAGTCAGTGTGTGTGTTAAGAAGAGACACTGTGCAATACACTCTTTGTTTACTTGGCTGTCATTCATGTGAAATTGATTGACAATGTTTTGTAATTCCTGTGAAATGGATTCAGTGCAGTCAGTAAATTCTGAATTTCTTCAGTGACACAGATATCGTGATGTATCGTGGATGAAATTTCTTGCAATATGTCGATTATCGCAGAATCGCTGTATTGTGATATTATCGTTATCGAGGGCAAAATATTGTGATGGTATTGTATCGCGAGGTACCTGGTGATACCCAGCCCTACAATTAATTAAATGGTTGTATTGTCGTATTCACTCACGAGATGTCACCAAAATCACACTGTCCCTTTTAAAATCTTTCAGAAAATGATGTAAGTGTATCGAATCGTATCAAATCGTATCGTTGGCTAAATATCGTGATATATATCATATCGTGAGCTGAATATCGTGTATCGTATCGTATCGTGAGATTAGTGTATCGCTACAGCCCTAATCCCAACATATCTGTTCCTTTGTTATGAAACCGTCTCAATCTAATACTGATCGTTCTCTGTGATGATGAGGCAAAAGAGACCATCAGCAAGAAGATTGGCTATTGATATGTAACTAAAATAGTTACTCTTAATGTCTGTCACAGAGATTCTGACTTATACCGGTTGGATAAGTAATGACATTAAAACTGGAGTGCTGCAGATGAACTGAGGAGTCTCAATGCGGTAGTACGGTATGACAAAAGTTTACTTTGTTCACCTTCATCATCTTTTTGTCCTAAGCGGCCACCAGAATTAACAAACAAAAAAAATGAAGTTCCAGAAAGAGAGAAACTGAAGCTCAGTGACACGCTGGGGAAGAAAAAACAGCCACCCGTCAGCATCAACTCAAGACAGAGACGCTGAAAGGGTGAATGAGGACGAGGGGCTGAAGGTGACTCTTGAGGAACAGACCTTAACCAGCCACGCTAGGACAGAGGTACACCAGGCCCTCGACTCCTGCTTTGGGTCCCAGAGAAAAAGAAGAAGAGGGGCTCAGAATGTGAAGCAGACCTGATCAACTGGTGGTCCATGGGGTCAAACGCCGCCCTTAGCTCTTTTGTTAGTAGGCTCATAAGGCAATTCATTAGTCATGTCTGTCTATAAACACAAGAATATGGAAGCCCTATGTGGTCATGGGTCAAACATATTATTTCCTCTGTTTTTTAAATTTAAATTGTATTTGTTATCTTCCTCCAAATGTTCAAATCACTGAATAACTAATGTTGTGCTTGTGTATACTATAACACACTATTACTACAATGTACTTTTTTAGCGGTGAAAAACTAATTAACAAAGTGGAGAAGAAAACAAAGAGTGCATTGTTTTGACACATGTAAATTCCAAGCTTTGCAGGTCAGGCATCATGACTGTAAAATATAAGTCCTGGCAGCCTTGACCCTTCCCTTTATTTCATCTAAAAAGAAAAACAGCAGTTGATCAGGCCTGGAGCAGAGGAAACCTATCACTGCACCAGGAGAAACAGTTTGAGGAGGAACAGAAACACATTTCAAAATAAAAGTTCAGTCCATATGGTTGTATTTTGCAGCTGCTGAACAGTTGACCTGTCAGCGTTTGATGGCAGCTGGGATGTGTTTGAAAGACTGCATGTCATCAGCAGGCACACTAAACTCCAAACTTCAGCCAGAGTTTGCCACTACTGACGGCCATGTTTACCTCGAAAAGTGAACCTACTGATGTTAACTTCTCGTTGACTCAAACCAAACAAACTAAAGATATTCCTCAAGAGCTACACTCAGCAAGTGTAACAACTAAAAGAGGGTGCTGTGTAAACTAGTGTCTGTATTTATTGAGTGAGTATTCAGTGACAGTGGGGGGGACATGACGGCGTGTTTATAACCGCTCAGAGCTGCTGAGGAGCTGTCAGCGCGGGTCTGACAGTCTACCTGTCAGCAGCGTCCCCACGGCGCGGTGAAGTCAGCTGAAGTATGTGCTGTGAATACGTACCTCGGCGCTAACTTTGTCCCCGCATGGTGTCCATGTGACCGCCTCTGTCAAACGCGTACATCCAACAGCCGAGCGGAGTCAGTCAGTCCGGGGGTGGCTGACGAGTTTGTGCGTGACACATCGTGAAGTCTTCCAGGATGTAGGAAAGGAGGGTTTCCTGTTAGTACTTTCAAAATAAAATTGTTATTGTTGGCGGTAGTAGCAGTGGAGCCTCGGAACAGGGGCGTGCTGTTAGTGTTTTGAAAGGGCGCTGACTTCCCGTCTGTGTGTGACGCAGCATCTTCACACAGCCGCGCGCCACAGAAAGTCCCGTTGAGACAGTCCGACCTGAAGCGGACACTTTTTAATTGTTTTATTCGAATAATCCGTTTAATTTCTGCAGCAGTGTCATTAAAATGTTTTACAGTCAACGGTGGCTCCATTGCGTTCTTATTTTTAAAATTGTTATTATTTGACAGTCAATGGTGCCTCACCTGTCCTGAAAAGAAGACGATGCACCTTTCTGACATTTTGTGGGCTACATAAATAACATTAAAAAAAAAAGTTGGTTAATGTTCCTCCACACTGATACAGCATTAGGAGAATGGATACTGTTTTTACACAGGGCATGATAGACCCCTCGCATGTTGTCAAAGATGGGGCTATATTCAGCTAAAGGTGCACTATGTAGTTTTGTGGATGACATTTTAATCGGAAGAGAAATATCTTTATTGGGAGATTTTTTTAAATGCTTAAACAAACTGAAAAAACTGTTATACTTTGTTTACATGTGGCAGACCCTGACACCTTTCTAGCTTCAAACAGTGTTCTGAGGACCTTATTTTCCTCTGAGAACAGCTTGTTTATTCAGTGATGGGAAAGATAAATATATAATAGTTTGCATTTTTACCTCATTGATATTTGTAAACATTAAAATTCTTAGGTTGACTTTCTTCCGCAAAACTACGTCGTGCCCCTTTAAGTCCAGGTGTTATTACTACTTAAGTATTCGTAGTTGTTTTCTGAGTTTTTATTGTTACTCCATTAATATTGTAAATATTAAAATTCCAGGTTTGAATTTCTTCTCAGAAACTATTTAGTGCCCCTTTAAGTTTAGCACCACCATAAACACAGTACATTAGCAAGAGATAAAACTGTCACAATACAAGTAAGCTTATTAGTAGACACACAAATTAGAGGTGAAAATAACAGCAGAAGAAGTAAGCACAAAACCGACATAACAGGTCTTCTCAAAACTATACTGTGGCAGCAGGGCGCTCTTCAAGGCAGGGCTCCAAGATCAGGCAAAGCAGGACCGCTCTCAGCTGATAATGTGCTTTAATATATTTTAGCATAAACTAGTTTACATAAAGTTGATGTGGAGCTTTTGACAGCACCAGCATTTCTGGGGCTGCTATTGCTGTTGTCCACTTTGCTTGATTGGTTATCAAAGCGTCACTGTGTATGTGGAGAAGACATTAAAACTCAGAATTCTATTGTTACAATGTTAATGAGGTTATAATGCAAACTCAGAAATATGAATTTTAAATTATTATTTTTTCCATAGGTGAATTAACAAGCTGTTCTCAAAGCAAGGCAAACAAGGTCCCCAGAAGAAAGGTGGCAGGCTCCGCCACATATAAACAAAGTAAAACAGTATGAAACTGTGTTGTCCTTTAAGGTCAGGTTATTTATTCAGTTTATTCAGTCATTTAATTTGTTTAGGCATAAGAAAACCCCTTGATGCATGTGATCCCTCGCCTCTCCCTCTCATCCCACTTCCTGTCATCTCTCAAACTGTCTCACCAATAAAGTCATGAAAGGGCCCAAAAACTGCATAAAGAAAATAGTATAAACCCTACAATACGTTTATTTGAAACGATAACATTTACTGTGGTAAAATATTTGCAGCACTGTTTATCGGTTGTATCCTGTAAAAAAACATGCACACATGGGGCACGGTGTTACATTCATTTTCTTCTGTTTCAGTAGCCTCCACCAGAGGGCGACACAACCAACAGCTCAGAGGAGTCAGCGACCAGGCGGAACCATTCTTGCCTTCGGAGGAAAGTCGGCCCATATTATTGTCGGACCAACATGGCGGCAAAACATAAGCAAAACAAGTGAAAGGAAGCGCATGTGTATAATTAACCCGCTTTTTATTGCGGTTTTAATGTGAGAATGGTTGAGCTCTTTCGGTGTCCATGACAACATAATCTCTACAGTAGGTGCAGGTCAAGACAGTCGGACGCACAGCTAATAGTTAGCTATCTGTATGGTAACTGTTAGCTAACCGTAGCTGTCAATTAAGAGCGATTCGAAACAAAGTAGGAAGTTTGTAAAAAAATTAAATAAAAAAATAACTAAGATGTGGGGTGAGATCGAACCTCCCGTTAAAACACAACCAAGTTTGTGTGAACGTGAAAGCGAGGATGACGTTAAATTGCCGGAGCCGATGATACTGACCCGGAGATGTGACATGACATTCACACCCGCAGACGCCCCGCAGCCTCGGCCGGACGCCCAGGTAACATCACCAGTATCTGTAAGTTTACATATAATGTAAATATCCTCCCACGACGAACTGTTTTTATTCTACTTATTCTGTTGTGTTTCTGTCCACCATACAGTGCGTGAGCGCGGCAGAGTCCGTCTGTGTAAATGACATGGTGGAGGCCATAGCCAAGAGTGGAAGTCCGGTGAAGAGCCAGCAGATCGGAGAGGCTGAGCTGAGCCCGAAGGAGCGCAGAGAGGAGCTGCTGCAGCAGTACAGGAGCAGGCCGCTGGTGTTCCTGGAGAGGTACCATGTATGTGCTCACAGCTCTTATACAGGCTGATAGGTACATCAATACAATCAAAAAGAACAATACATGCATTCATCAAACCTGGATACCGACATGTTTTTTAGTATTAAAGTGAGTTGTTAAAGGTGCACTCTGTAGTTTTTGGGAAGAGATTTTTTCAGAAGAGAAAGATCTCCATCACTAAACTAGATAAACAAACTCTCTTTCTTTCGATTGACCATTCAGTTCATTGACTTATCATTGCAGCTCTACTCTACATCAGAAACAGGTTGCTCTCAAGCTAAAATTAAGACTAGTTCTGGACTATCACAACACACTAAGATTTTCAGAATGTTTAATAACCCTCTCAAAACGGGTCGAGTTGATGCGTCTACATCCTCTTCATCTTCATCTTTTCTAGGCCCTACTCAAGCCTCAGAACCTGTCAGCGTTTGCCCACGTCTGCTCAGATCCGCGGGTTCAGCACTACAGCAAAGTGATACAGAGACGAGCTGCAGCGTGCACCAACAGGACCCGGGTTCGAAACCAGCGCTACGCCGCCCTGAGGGCCTTACAGAGGGGTAGGAGCTTTTTTTTTTTTTACCAACAACAAGAAAAGAATATATATCGATTAATACCAGTTTGGATTTCAGTCCAAGAATTCTCCAGGCTCTCAGTATGAGCCGCTCATTTGATTCCTTTTACTTCAGCTGTGTTTAAATGTCTGAATGCCCTCCCTCCTCTTCCAGAGGGTCAGTATTTCAGCGAGGAACAGATGCGGATGAGGGAGCCGCTGCTGTATGAACAATATATCGGCCAGTACCTGACTGATGAGGAGGTGAGAACTTGATGCAGGGCTGTAATACTTGAGAGATTTTGTTTTTAAAAATTATTTGTCATTAATTAATAACTAATGTTGCAGGTGCTGGAACGCTCCCAGGAGGCCATGCAAGGCGATGCACAGGCGGAACCTGGGGGAGCCGCAGGAGGACTCGCCCACCTCCTCCTCAACTCCTACCAGGAGCATCTCATCCAGAATCGCCTGCAGGAGGAGCAGGAGAGAGAGGATGGAGCGCAGGAGGAGGAGGAGGAGGATGAAGAAGATGATGGTAAGGGTAGCTGATGGGTCAACTAGAGTAAGAAGACCCCACCACCATTTTCCCTCTGCCTGCTCCACTCTCTGTTCTGTCGTCACCTCTCTCCCTCTGTGTTCCTGCTGTAGATGACACCGTTCAGCAGGAGGCGGGGGAGCCCACCCGAGAGGAGAAGGCTCTGCTCAGGGAGGAGTTCATCAGTCAGATGCACCAGCGCTTCCTCGATGGCAAAGACAAGGATTTCAACTACAGGTCTGCCACGCCACCACCTAACAGACTCCCAAAGGCTGCATTGTGTTCCTTAGGAATTTAACAGCAAACTAGTCAGGTTAAGAGCAACTTTAAGTTCCTGCTGCTGGTTATGCTCGTGTTGCCACCTTTTAGCTCCATTTGTAGATTACACCATGGTCTGGGTAAATACTTGATTGTGATTGGCTTTAGGTTGACAATTAACTTTTGATATACGGACACCTCTGGAACCCACTCCACATCGCCCATTAATTCTTGGTAATGGACACCTAGTTAGCCATTATCCCTTACATTATAGAATTAAAAAAGCTTCATCTGCCTTTTGTGAGTAAAGCGGCAGAAGTTTGTTTTCGCTTGCAGAAAAAGTGCATTTAAAACACAACAAATCGCATTCAAAGACAATTACATAGTCACACAATAGGAGCTACAACACCAGGAAACACCAGAAAAAACTTACTTCATGTTTGTGTGTGTGTCCAACACAGTGAGGTGGATGAGAACCCAGACTACGACAACTTGGACATAGTCAGCAGAGACGCGGAGGACAAATACTTCGATGAAGACGACGATGAGGAGGAGGAAGACGAGGTGGAAAATGATGAAGAGGAAGAAAATATGACAGAATAATCAGGTTTTCATTTCCTTTCTGAACTGTAAATTCAAATGTACAGAATAAGGGTATGTATTTTATTTTTCAATGTTACACTTCAATACAACTGTAGCTCAAAATAAAAAATGTTTTGGTCTTTTGCACTTTGTATTAGCCTCGGCCTCTTCCTTCTGTCATCTTACAGTCCATCTCCATGAAGTGGAGAACTTACACTCGCCAAACAACAATGATTCATTTGATTTGAGTCTAACACACCAGAGTTATTACCCACGTAGTTATACCCCATCAGCCTATATAATATATTCAATACTCAATGTTTCTTTATGTTGCTACTTTACTTTTGTCTTCAATTTTCTATTTCATCGTCACAACTCTGCTCATGGTTTGCTTAAGTTTAGGCACCAGAACATCTTGGTCCGTGTTAGGAAAAGGTCATGGTTTGGCTTAAAATACCTGTTTGGTCGACACTAAAATGGCTGGAATCATCACCAGGTATCCTTTCAAAACATGACTGGGGCACCAGCTAGCTCAGTTGATAGAGCAAGCGTCCTGTGTACAGAGGTACCCGATGCCCACAACACTTTTGATGCACATCTGTGCTCATGTTGGTACCATCTTGCATGGTTGTTTTTGTTGTTTCAAGTTCATAGTAAGTACATCCGTCTGCCTTCCACTGAAGGAGAGACAGAGAGAGATGACGACGACGATGACTTTGATAACTGACTGGAGTGTTCTGATAGACCAGCAAACGCCATCAGCTTTCCCTGAGAGACCCAATTCTCTTGTTGCAATCAGCTGTACAATCAGGCTCTGATGAAAAATGTTCATGTTTTATGCCCCTCAACAATCAGAGCGTAGTGTTCCTCTTGTAACCTCAACACTTTTATCTGCATCTTTAGTTTCTCTCTCCTCAGCTGATCCAGGTCCATTGTGTCCAGATCACAGCTAGTGGAGGGCCGACAGGATGGAGCCTCCACCATGTTGAAGGACTGAGGAATGTTTGAGGCTTGTGTTGTTTGGGGAATCCTGTGGAAAGAAACAAAATCTCTTTATAGCTTTGCATGACTGCATCTTTATTTATCTTTACTTAGTAATATGACAGTTGGACCTTACCTTGTGTCGAGCTGCATCGCTTGCAACTCCGCTGCATCATAACTACAGGTGGTGGCACGATATTTACACTCATCCATAACACTCTGGGATTTAGTGTGAAGACCGCCATCTGTACAGTAAGAACACACGCATCTCAATTTAAAATGGGTTATTCGTCTTGCACAAACAAAACATGCGATTACTTCAAATAAATACAAAATATTACAACAAATCCATGAAATCTTCGCACCAACAAATCCTGCGTCTGTCACAGTGACTAGCAGCACAGGCGAGGGCATGCGGTCGGCAGTGTGATTACTGGTTGTTTCGATGTCCTCGGGTTCGGTTTTGATGTCGAGGGACGAGGTAGCTGGTGCATACAGAGGTGTGCGAGAATTTCCTGCTTCGGTTTTGATTTCTCTCAGTCCGCCTTGAATAATGATACAAATACAAAAAAACAATATGTATATATCAGAGGCCTTTATCTGTCAAATCATATAACCACGACCTGAAATTCATGTTTTAATTCAGCACCCTGCTTCTAACTATGGATCACGAATGTCTAAGGCAGCACACATTGAGAACTTGGAACATGATTTATGCACCCTCGCTGCCTAATTCTTTTAAAGATAATCAGGCTCTGTTGTTAGCGGGCCGATTCCAAGGAGTCGACTTTCATCAGTGTTGTGTAAATGAATGTTTTTTTTAGTTGTTTTTTTTATCTATCTTCGCTGATAATCTGTCGGAGTCATGGTGGTGTGTAATTCAAACACATTTACATTTTAAGACAAATACAAATGTTTATCAAAAATTATCCCTCTGCAGTATTTCTGAGGATAATAACCAATATTCAATCCAATAATCCAATATGCTGTTATTTAATTCCATTCCTGCCATCCCCTTTCCATATGGGTTGAAAATTACACAGTTAAAGAGAACGGTTGTGTGTGAATCACGACTTACTGCCACTGCTATTCATATAATGTAGCTCCTTCTCTGCTTACCTTTCTCAAGAAAAACTTGGGAGGCTTCTGGGTGTCCTTTCCTCTGGAGGTCCAGTGTTGGCTGCTCTAGAGCTTCATGGTGTGCTGAGGCTCGTAATAGAGCTGCTGGATGTCCAATTGTGGACCTCAGTTGTCCAAACAGAGCTGCAGGGAGGTCAACTGGGGCTGCTGGTGGTTGACTGAGGGCCGTCAGTGGTCCACTTGAGGCTGCTTGGGGATCGAGCAGGGACAGTGCTGCCTGAAGATCTGCCGAGAACGCACGTGGTCCAGCTGGGAGTTCAACCCGGGCTGAGAAGGATTCGTCCAGCTGTCCTGCAGCACCTTGTGGGGTCCAGCCTCCATTGAAGAAGCACTGAATTATTTAGAGTAATAATACTTCAATCCCCATTCAGACCTCAAGTCTGAAAATCACACATTGAAGAGTCTGCCATTTAACCAGTCTTGCAACAACTGGTCTTTTACAATAGTACTTTAGCTGAATATTAGGTACAGACCCAACGAGAGACTGCATGGTTTACTGTTTTACTGGAAAACATGCAGATGCAATTATTTTATAGTTATTTCAGTGTGACTAGCTAAATAGCTTGCTGCTTCGCTATGAATATATAGATAACCTATAATATAACTTCTCCCTGAGTTAAGAGACAATAACAGCTTGACCTGGGACGAGGAAGCTAAGCCATCAAATACAAAATGTTTTTTTTTTAAATAAACAGAACATTCTTACCTTTAACAACAATGTTATAGACGTCCTTCATCCTTTGCAGAAATGTACTTGATGTCTCACTCAGCTCACAGCGGGGTGTCAATACCTCAGACTGCCAGGCATTTGTCTTTCTGACTGGCCTTGCCATAAGCAAAACAGCCCTGATTCCCAGGGCTTGCAGTTTTTCCAGCTGAAAAACAAGGACACACACACACAAATGATAGTAAGGTATTAATATAAAAACATGTAAAGGAATATTTCAAAACGTAACTGCACAATGAGAATAAAAAACAATTGCACACCAACATGTGCGCTTCGTCCCGGATATGAGAGACAGTTCGGTTCTTTTGATGGGAGTGGACCCAGCTGTCGCGCTTCTGATCAAACCTGTCCATTTTCTTTTTGAGCCTCAGCTTACGTGGCTGCTCTGCCTTGCACGCCTTGCACGTCTTGCAGGCTACACCTAGCTGTGTGTGGCAGAACACGCACCTTTTGGTGGTTGACCCGTTGCTTGGCATTTCTATCGCGGATAGAGTGAAAGAGAGAGACAAACAAACACTTATTTAATTTAAACATACCATGTGCAGTGAGAGGACACGTTTAGAATAGACATAATTTCATTTTAATACATTTTTTTAAATACTTACCTGAGCTGTTAGTTTTCTATAAAGGAGGTATGGGTGGATGTTACAGGAATGATAGTGGTGGGCAACAAGGAGCTGTTGGAGAAAAGGAAAACAAAAACATGGTTATATAAACAGCAATCGCCTTCTTGGATTCCTCAAATCATTAACACAGAACTGTCACAAGTAAGGAAGGTAACTGTGACATTGATGTTGCATGATGCAAAAAACTAGTTAAGGTTCTGTTTTTATTTATATTCAACAGGTTAAGCATGAATGTTAGCAGAATAATAGGCAGTGCACTGACCTGTCTAATATGTTGATGTCATATAGCTACAACACTGGTAAGACTTCTCACCAACCCAGGCTTTGCCTCCTCAACTTCAGCAAAATTAAGCTAGCAGCTTTTAGCTAGCCGAAGAGCTGAAGGCTAAAAGCTTACCTGTTAATTTTACTCCTTCAATTTTATCTAAGTCGCTCTGAAAACAACTGAAAAGTGTCATTCCCTCCTGCTGGTACGTACCTTCACGTAAACCGAGACAAAACGTGACACTGACACGTTATCCTTTAGTGGCTCGGCGGGTCTATTGCACGCTTTGACTAGTACCTGGTTGCTGATTGGAGGAGACTGACAGAGAGAGCCATTTGAAGGCATTCACTTGACAGAGTGTGTGAGAACAGCACATCTCATCAGTGATGCAGAGTTCAGCCTCGGTCTGTGCTGGTGAAGTCTTCACCCTGCGCGTCCACAAAGTTCCCTGTCACGGACAAAAGTCACGTTTTCCACAAGAAGCAGCGATATGGCGGCACTGTACACTTTTGTGTTTTTGTTTTCTGGTGATGGCCCGCCCTAGTCTGCCTCTGATTGGCTCACCGTGATATTCTCGCCCCAACCTTAACCAATCAAACCTCCTCAAGCCTAAACCAAGCATACCCCCGAATGAAAGCAAAGAGTACTAGCCAATCAGAGACAGAGTTGGGCGGGTTATGATAAAAAAAATAATAATCAACTTTATTGAAAACAATTACACAGCTTGTTTACAACTCCCTGCAAATACAACTGAGTTTAGTCTGCAATTTGAGCCAGCCGGACCAAAAAAAGGATATAAATAAAAGATAATCCTAAAAAATAATTTAAAGTTTGAAATACTTTGCATGGTTCCTTTTAAAAAAAGCTTTTTTTGTCTATGCATGCAGACGGAGAATAAATGTAAGCCTACAAGACGTTCACACGCATTTCAGAGAGGGGTGTGTTGGGCTTGCTTGATGACAAAAAAAGGAAAAACAGAGGGTTTAATATGGTGTCACTGTCAACACTCTTTAAGGCTTGTCACAGAATCGACTTGATTTTATTTATAAATTGTCAGACACAGAACAAAAAACACAAGTCCCAAGGATAACATGACAAGGGAAACACTTTTTCTCCTGCATGGTCCAGAGATGTTAGAAGACAGAGGAAACACTAAAGACGCACGAGACATTCAACATAATGACGCGATCTCGAAATCCAAAAACACATCGACATAATTTAAACTAGCTACATTATTCACTTAAGGCACTTTAAATGATCATATTATAGTTGTGTGCAGTATGGGACCATTGTTATCTGAGAACACAAGTATTGAGGCACATACCCATTAAAAATGTTGTTCATGTGATGTGGCTTCTGTACTCCCACAAGTTTCAAGAATGGGATTAAATAAATACTGAATCTTGTTACTTTGCATCACCTGTACCTGTTTTTGCTGTTTCAAGTTTGTGGGAAGTAAATTGGGCTTCCGTTCACAGATGGAATTTAAAGTTGATGATGAAGTTGATGACTGACAGGAGTGTTTCTGGCAGACCAGCAAACTCCCTCGGTGATCCCTGAGTGACCATATTGTCCTGTTGCAGCCATCAGCTTTACAACCAAGCTTCAGTGAAAGAAATTCATTTTTTTAGGTCCCTTTATTTTCAGAGCGTAGTGTTCCTCTTGTAACCTCAACACTTTTATCTGCATCTTTAGTTTCTCTCTCCTCAGCTGATCCAGGTCCATTGTGTCCAGATCACAGCTAGTGGAGGGCCGATAGGATGGAGCCTCCACCATGTTGAAGGACTGAGGAATGTTTGAGGCTTGTGTTGTTTGGGGAATCCTGTGGAAAGAAACAAAATCTCTGTATAGCTTTGCATGACTGCATCTTCATTTATCTTTATTTAGTAATATGACAATTGGACCTTACCTTGTGTCGAGCTGCATCGCTTGTAACTCCGCTGCATCATAACTACAGGTGGTGGCACGATATTTACACTCATCCATAACACTCTGGGATTTAGTGTGAGGACTGCCCTCTGTACAGTAAGAACACATATATTTCAGTTTAAATGTATTTTCGGTCTCGCAAAAACAAAACGTGATTACTTCTCTCATGGCTTCTGAACAACTTGCGCAAAATGTCAAATAAATACAAAATATTACAACAAATCCATGAAATCTTCGCACCAACAAAACCTGCGTCTGTCACAGTGACTAGCAGCACAGGCGAGGGCATGAGGTCGGCAGTGTGATTGCTGGTTGTTTCGATGTCCTCGGGTTCGGTTTTGATGTCGAGGGACGAGGTAGCTGGTGCATACAGAGGTGTGGGAGAATTTCCTGCTTCGGTTTTGATTTCTCTCAGTCCGCCTTGAATAATGATACAAATAAAAAAAAAAATGTTTATATCAGAGATTGTATCAGAGCCTTTATCTGTCAAATCATAGAACAACAACCTGAAATTCATTCAATTTTATCAGCACCCTGCTTTTAACTATGGATCAGGAATGTGAAAGGCAGCACACGATGAGAACTTGCTCTGCCATTAACAGGCTGATGAATGCATTTCAAGCTGCTGAGCAACTTTTGCAGTCATTTTAGAATGTTATCAAAGTAAATAATGTATAACTGGTGGTTGGTGAGAGAAGATCATAAATTTGGATAGCATCTCCATACTAATTACACTCACTAATCACTGATTTGTTCGGGTTTACATCAATAAACTTGATGTTACTCATCAGAGAAGATTTTTCTAATTGTGCAGCAAAGCTTTGCTTAAATTTAAAATCTGGATTTACTAATTTTAAACCAAGTTTTGGTAAAATCTGATTAGAACTAAACTCAGATTAATATTATCCTTGTTGGTACAACCCAGCCTAAGCATACTGTCAGGACTCTACATATAACTCCTTCTCTGCTTACCTTTTTCAAGAAAAACTTGGGAGGCTTCTGGATGTCCTTTCCTCTGGAGGTCCAGTGTTGGCTGCTCTAGAGCTTCATGGTGTGCTGAGGCTCGTAATAGAGCTGCTGGATGTCCAATTGTGGACCTCAGTTGTCCAAACAGAGCTGCAGGGAGGTCAACTGGGGCTGCTGGTGGTTGACTGAGGGCCGTCTGTGGTCCAAATGAGGCTGCTTGGGGATCGAGCAGGGACATTGCCGCCTGGAGATCTGCTGAGGCCAGTCGTGGTCCAGCTGGGAGTTCAACCCGGGCTGAGAAGGATTCGTCCAGCTGTCCTGCAGCACCTTGTGGGGTCCAGCCTCCATTGGAGAAGCACTGAATTATTTAGAGTAATAATACTTCAATCCCCATCAGAGCTCAGTTAGTTAATTAATTTATTTGTGTCTGTCACTAGTTCGCAAGGATTCAAATACAAGACAAGATATTTTAAAAAATAAACAACAGAACATTCTTACCTTTGACAACAATATCATAGACGTCCTTCATCCTTTGCAGAAATGTACTTGATGTCTCACTCAGCTCACAGCGGGGTGTCAATACCTCAGACTGCCAGGCATTTGTCTTTCTGACTGGCCTTGCCATAAGCAAAACAGCCCTGATTCCCAGGGCTTGCAGCTTTTCCAGCTGAAAAACAAGGACACACACGCACAAATGATAGTAAGATATTAATATAGACGCATATAAAGGAATATTTGGGAATTGAACTGCATGATGTCAACAAAGCAACTGCATACCAACATGTACGCTTCGTCCCGGATATGAGAGACGGTATGATACTTTTGATGGGAGTGGACCCAGCTGTCGCGCTTCTGATCAAACCTGTCCATTTTCCTTTTGAGCCTCAGCTTGCGTGGCTGCTCTGCCTTGCACGCCTTGCACGTCTTGCAGGCTACACCTAGCTGTGTGTGGCAGAACACGCACCTTTTGGTGGTTGACCCGTTGCTTGGCATTTCTAGCGGAGATGGAGTGAAAGAGAGAGACAAACAAACACAGAAAAAGATTAGAAGACGTAATTCTTACATTAAATCAAGCCGCGTTCAGTGAGAGGACGTGAAGCAATACTTACTTGAGCTGTTGGTTTTTTAATATAGGAGGTACTGATGGATGTTACACAGTTAACAGTGGTGGGTATCAACAGGAGCTGTTGGGTGGAAGGACAACAAAAACAACATTAAAACAACCCAGCAAGCCTTCCTGGATTCCTCATATCATTGAAGCTGAACCGTCACAAAATGAAGATAACAGAATTGTTCATTAAACAACCTCTTCTGCAGGTAATGTATTCAATCAACAGGTTAACTACATGAATGTTGGCAAAATAAAAGTAAGTAGATATTTGTGGTCAACTTATATGCACTATATCGAGTTGGGTTAATTGAAATTAATTAAATCAGTCATCAAGACAACAGGGTAATTCTCTCGTGACTGCAAACATGTGGCAAAGTTTGTGACTTCTTGCAGGAATGTGTATAGACAGCAGGAGTGGAGAGCAGGAGGTGCAGTGCACACAGGGGAGAACTCCACTGCCACTGTGCCGTCAACAACTCTCGCGAGAGAAAACGCGACAAAGGGCTTATCAACCTATCACCATTAATATGCTGTCATTACCGCCTGCTGTGATCAATTAATTAGCTAATTCATCACCAGTCCTCCACATCTGCACCTACAGTGCGTTGAAGTGATGGGACCCCGACACACGCACTCACCTGTCTGATGTGTTGTTGTTGTTGTTACATGGTTACAACACTGGTCTTTAACTTTAGCAACATTTAAGCTAGCGTTTTTTAAACCAGATGTGTAGCTAACAGAGCTAACTTGTTAACGTCACCCCTTCACTCTCACCTCTCTACCGACAAATGCAACGTAAATAACACAACATTCACAAGCAACCAATAGAACATCCCCAATAAAAGCCATGCATTTCCACCTTACCTGGGGGGAAAGGAGCTTGGATAAACTGTATACTTCTCTTTGGTCTGTGAAGAGTCGTTGCTACTGACAGAGATGCTCTGTAACGACTGAGCTGTCTGTACTGTGAAATGATCACCTCCTGCTGTTACTGTAGCTACCTTTATACAAAGAGGGGCAAAACGTGACACTAGCACAGTATCCTCTAGCGGATCGACGGCTCTATTACACGCTTTGACGTGATGCTGGGTTGGAGACACGGGAGCCAGGAGGAGAGAGGGAGCCTGTTGCAGGCGTTAAACTGAGGCAAAGTTTGAAAACAGCGGCTCTTAATCTGTGATGCAGGGTTCAGTCTCAGTCTGTGCTGCTGGAGTCATGAGCCCTGTGTGTCCTGTTACTTCTGTGCCACAGACAAGAGCCACGTTTCTCACAAGGAGCACAGATATGGCCGCAGTGTACATTATCTTCACTGTTTTTCTTTCTCCTAGGATGGTAAAGGGATGACCCACCCACCCCTGCCTCTGATTGGCTTACCCTCTCATTATTACCGCACTCTGAACCAATCAACCTAAGCCCAACCAGCCCAAACATCGAAGGCAGCGACTGCTAGCCAATCAGAGGCAGAGTAGGGCGGGTCATAACTACATCACCCTAAAAATAAAAAATAATGAACCCTGTCAGCTGAGGAGGCGCAGGGAGGCTGCGCGGCTGTCTGACAGAATTTTTTTTTTTTTTTTTTTACAACTTTATTGAAACTATAATACAGCAGGTTTACAACTCCTAGAGATGTATTTTATGTATTTACAAAAATGAATGCTGCATGATGTAAATGCTTTAGACAAAAACATTATGTCATTTACAAAACATTGATTCATAAATCAGACATGCTGAAATCCTCCTGAAACGTGTGGTGTAACATCAGAAAAACATTCGTCAATATAAAAAAATCAGGAGAAACATACAGAAAATTACTTTTTACATGACTTTTAAAAATGAATATAAATCCTATAATATTGTCAGCAATAAGTGCAGCAGGATTAGAGAGAAATGTAATTATCTTCATATTGTCATCAAAGTGCATCTGCCATCTTCATATACAGTCTCAGACTGGTCCCAAAAAAAAGGAATCCAACTGCTGCTTTCATCAATGTATCGACTAGTTTTACCTATGGATTGTCAGACATGGGAAAAACAGAAAATCCCTAGGAAAACATGTACAAGGAAAACATTGCTATCCAACATGGTCCCAAGATCTTAAAAGACAATGAAAAGACTGACATGCACGAGACATTCAACATAAAAACTAAACAACACAGTCCTGAAATCAAAAACACATCAACATAATTTAAAATAAAGTTAAAAAGGCAATGCTAGAGCAACAATGCCATTGCAAATTTCATTATAAATATGTTGCTTTTCCATAAAAATCTTTATAAGTTACCCAACATGACACCAGTGTAAATTAATTTTACAATTATTCACTCAAGGTACTTTAAATGGTCCTGATATTACATGTGTGTGGAGTGTTGGACCATTGTTATTTGAGAAGTATTCAGGCATATGCCCATTAATGATATTGTGCATATGATGTACGTAAGACCAGCAAACACCCCCTGTGATCCCTGAGTGAGCATATTGTCCTGTTGCAGCCATCAGCTTTACAATCTGGATCATTTTACTTTCTTATGTGCCTTTATTTTCAGATCGTAGTATTCTTCCTGTAACCTCAACACTTTTATCTGCATCTTTAGTTTCTCTCTCCTCAGCTGATCAAGGTCCATTGCTTCCAGATCACAGCTAGTGGAGGGCCGATAGGATGGAGCCTCCACCGTTTTGGAGGACTGAGTGATGTTTGAGGCTTGTGCTGTTGGGGGAATCCTGTGGAAAGAAAAATTCTTTGTGGCCTTGCATGCAAATGAGGCATCTTTATTCATAAAAGTAACATGACACTCAGACCTTACCTTGTGTCGAGCTGAATCACTTGTAAATCTCTGTTCTGATATTTACGCTCACCCAGCACCCTCTGGGATTTGGTGGCAGGGCCGACATCTATACAGTTAGCACAAATTTATATTTAAAAACATACTGTCATCTCTTCTCTAAGCACTTCTGTCAAGGTTTCTGAACAACTTACACACTGCCTCTATGCTTTCTTCCTTAACAACTCCATGTATGGCTGATGCCTTTGATGCTAACATGTCCAGCTGGCCTTCAGGTCTTGACATGTCAAGTTGCTTGTCATTAGCATTCTCATAGTCTTCAAAACCTTTAATCCATCGTCTCTGCATTTCAGGCCCACTCCCTCTTCTCTTTCTTGCTTTCTTTCTTTCTCCTTATTTTCTTAGTGCCCTGTTTCTTCTCCCTTCCCATGATCGTCTTTGCATGGGACCAAATGTCAAATAAATTCACAAAAAATGTAAATTATTCAATCAAGTCCTTGAAATCTTAAACAATATTGCCACAAAAGGAACTGTTGAAACGGGCAACCCTTTTTACATAGAGATCATGCAATTACACTACGACAAAGACCCTTCATTACACTAGCCTGTTTTTTTTTACGCTGAACTAAACAATGGCAATGGATTTTGGATAGCATGCCACCGTTATGGAAACAAAAAGTGGCATGATGTATGACACAACAGAAACAACGTGCACTGCTTTCTAAACATTAGTATAACATGGTAATAACAATCATTTACCGCATCTAGCACAGTGCAAGCTGCAGCAAGGGACAGCAAATCTACCTGTTGTGTGTCACATGCATAACGTGTTATGATAACAAAAAAGAAAAACAGAGAAATATTTGATGCTCACCTTTCATGTCGCCAAGAAGTCCTGTGTCTGTTGCAGAGCAACTGAGGATGGCAGTGCGACTGTTGGTTGACTTGGCGTTCTCAGTTTCTCGTTTAATGGCCGGGGACGAGGTAGCTGCTGCAGACAGAGGTGATGGAGAGTTTCTTGTCTGAGTTTGGCTGTCTCTGTGTTCATCTTCTGTTCTTTCATTACATTGGGTGAACTCCTCTCCATTTTCTCCCTCAACACCTTCAGCTTCGGGTTGGTCAGACATCTTTGAAGGATCAGCATCTGTGGCTGCTGTTTCATCTATCCCTGAACCATTAAGCTGCCCGTCCTCTTCATTTTGCACATCCTCATCCAATGGCTGACACCAACTCTCTGCTCACCCATAAAACCAAGGATACAGAAGTGAAACACTTTAATCACAAGGTAAAATAATGTTGTAGAATTAGCATTTCTTAATGCATATTATTACTTATTTCTTTGGGAAATGATTTAATTACAACTCTCATACACTAATAACTAATTTTTCTTTTAGTAGGACAATAATTACCATCAATTTACAAACCTGCCAGTGAAGGCTCCTTGTGGTTGGACTGACAATCATTCATCGCCTGAAACTAAAGTAGACAACATGTTATGTCTCACAAAGATGGTGGACTCTTTGTTGTACTTTATTCTTCTTTTTTTCAAAAAGTCCATGAATTTATCAGTTTTTATTCTGATAAATCTGGGCTAAGAGTCCCAGAGGCCATAGCTAATTATGGTCACCTGATTTAGGCTATGATGTCTGGAGGTCGGCAAGTATTGATCAAGTATTAATCGTGACAATTGACTTGGCTTTTCATCTATACATTCTTTGGCTGTTCATCTTTTTCAATCAAAATTCCTGGAGTCAAGGAATGATGACCCCAACCACTGTGGTGGATAACGTCACAGAAGGCCCACTCATGAAATGCTATGTGTTAGTTTGCTACGTTTGCTAATTAGCACTAAATTGTATTTGCGATCCATCCAATAGTTTGTTGAGTCCTCTTACCATTAAAAGAACTGTAAAATCTTTTGTAATTTTCACACACGGATTGCACAGTACCAACGCAAAAAGGCCCCATGACACCAGCTTTGTTTTATTACGCTGAAGGAAACAATGGTGGCATAATGCCAACACACTGTGTGATTTTGGATAGCATACCACCATTCTGGAAAAACAAAACATGCATTACATTGTAGCACAACAGCAGCAACATCTAAAGCGTGGTTTTACATACGTGTCGAACAGCACTTTCTAAACAATAGCATAACATGGCATTCATAATCATTAATTGTCCTCAGCGCAGTGCTAGCTGCAGCTATAGGGACAGTAAATCTTCCGGCTATGGAGGTTGGCAATTATTCATCGACCATACTTACTTGTCAATGACCCTGATTATTGACTTTACTTTTCCTCTATAAATTCTTTAAAGTTGTGAATTTGGATGCTCAACTTTTTCGAATAACATTCCTGAGGAGTGAGGAATGATGAACCCGACCCCAAGTAAGGTCACAGAAGCATGCTACATTTGCTAATTAGCACCAAATGCTCATTGCAATCCATCCAATAGTTACTGATGCTCTTACTGCTACAGGTAAGAGGACATTTCACACAAAACCACCAATGTAAACTGAATGACTACAGTGGAATGGTGGAGTGACCAACAAACCAGTGTCAGACCAATACTGCCGTCCCTTGAATATTACAGAGGAACACACACACACACACACACACACACACACAGAAATGACGCCACAGTTTCTCCACGTCTTACCTCTGTAAGCTTTTTGATGACAACTTTTACGTCCATCTGCAATGCACTCTTCTCAGGCATCGAAAAGATACCTTTAGGCTCCCTTTCTGCAAGAAGAATGATATTCAAAGAAATGCATAGTAGCCTCACATGCTGACATTCATTTCAGTGATGGTATTTCTAAAGATGATGATCAAGTAATCTTACCCTCAGAAACACTGCTGTCACTAGCACCACCAGAAGGCACATCCTCGTCTTCCATTTCTCCCTCTTCCATTTCATCCTCCTCTTTACTCGTGTCAGAATCTGAGTCTACAACCTCTCCGCCATTTTCAGCCTCGACCCATTCCTCCTTTGCCTCCAGTACCAAGTCTTCACTGCTTGGTAGCCAGTCTTCATCTTTAACAGCCTCTTCATCAGATTCTTCTGCAGTCTGTATATCTGAGTCTTTGACATGGATAAAATAATAAAATTGTACATTTTAAGTAATGATTAATGGAGTAATTCAAAGCTCAAAAACTATAGAGGGCAGTCACACACATATACTGCTGCTAAGTATACTCTATCCTGCAACTATCTTTGACTGTAGCAACTAGCTGCCATTAGCAAGTAGCACAGTTAGCAGTGATGCTAAGTGGCCCTATTAGCTGATGGAAGTCTCTGACTTGCAATATGACTTTGGCGATGAGAAGACATGCCAAACTGGGCCAGTAAGGCAGCGGGAAAAACAGTGCATAGAGCCAAAATATTTTCATACCTTACTCTGTGAATTAAGGATTTTTTCCTACGAAACATAAGACTGGGTTGGTGAGTTGTATTCTGTTTATGTCAAGTTTGAATGAAGTTAATGATGACTTAACAAGGCAGTCAGACTAATCTTAGCTTTACAGCTTTGATTAGCTTAAGTGCTAAAGCTAGAGAGAAACTTGAATTCATACAGCGGACAGTTGTATTATTTGAAAATAGGTGTTAAAATACATCCTTTCTTGACATTTTGTGAATTCAATTTAATTATTTATTAGACTAAGAAGCAAACCTCTAGTGTCGCCATGTGGTATTACTACAAAGTACAGGCCGGGACTAGCTGATTAGCATGCTAACTTAAGTTCACATCTCATATTCACACTCTGTTGATATTGTTAGTTGATTTTTTTTAAATGATTAAAACAAAGATTTTGGCCCAATCTTACAAATTGCAGCTTTACCAAATGAATAATATCAACTTTGGATGCACTCTGCTTTACTTTGTTCCCACACAGTGCTGTATTAATGAGTCCTGCAACCCAGAAATCAGTTAGCATTTCTGCACATATGGTTCTTTCGTCTCAAAGTCAATGTGTTTACAAATATGTTTTTTTGGTTTAATGCCTGAAATAAAATCTGTGGTTAACACAGGCTTAAGACATTTACAAGTTTTTTTCTACGACATAAAATAAGTACAACCTTATCTAGTGATATAGGTGTATAGTTTTTTGTTATGACGCTTAGCTCTGGTGATGTTTAAGCCACACATCTGCGATGCATCCAGAACTCAATTCAAACGTTTTTCGATGAAACCAGGGGCGATGCTAACTTAGCCTAAAACTATACGCCATCCCTACACCACTCTGTTCTGGTTTAACTTGGAGTTACAGTAAAGCACAGACAAACCTTCAGAGGAGCTGTCCAAAGAGGTGATTCGATTAGATGATGGGATTTTCTTTTGCTGAAAGACATACAAGACTCATCATCACTATCAAAGGCGCATTGTTTTTACAAAAGCAAGAAACACATAATATTCAGCCGCTCAGCTACCTTTTCAGGCTCAGACGAGCGTCTGCTTTTATATCCCTGGGTGGTTAAGTCGCCTTTCTGTGATTATAGTGACAAGTTAGTGAAGCAGTTCATTTACTGTCTTTTCTGGTCGCATTGAATGAAAAGCACACTCTGCACGAAGGACAACACAATCTTACCTCAAACAAACTCTGCAGAGGCTCATTTTTATGCAAAATAGTTTGTTTCCATTTTCTAGAAGAGCCTCTCCCTCCAAAGTCCTCGAAGGCAGGGGGAGAATACCAGCGGCCGTCGCATTTAATACACTCCTCACCTAGACAGAGCATCCCCACACAGCAACACAGGGTAGAAACAAAACTGACAAAGGATGAAGGAATAAGTTAATAAGAAAAAACATAAACAGACCAAGTGTTAGTTTCAGCTTACCTCTTTTCAGCTTTTCTTTATCCAGGACGCCTTTTTTGTTTCCACAGGTTACAGTCAAGAATCCTACAGATTTTGCACACGCAGGAAATGCACACAGAGTGGCATATTCATTACCGGTAGAAAACATATTCATAAAAGTGGCTGCTCAATATATCACATGGCTCTTAAAAACTCACTGTTTTCTTGTGTAGTCTTGATGTGGGCGTCCTGGGCGGATGGGCCCGGCTGCTCACTGTCTTCCTCCTCCTCATCGTCTTCTTCTTCCTCGTCCTCATCCTCCTCCTCAACGTCGCCGTCACCATCACCATCCTCATTATACTGGACTCTTCTCTTTTTCCTTAGGCTTATTCTCCTGTGCTCTTCTTCGTCATCACTCGCAGGCCCCGACCGAGATCTTTTCTTCTCCATTCAGTCCTCTTTTGTAAAAAAAAACAACAAAACAAAAGCAAACAGTTGAATTATTAGACTGCGGGTGCTACTTTAAATCAAGTTCATTTTTATAACTTTATTCTATGCAATGCTGGCGCTGCAAGTTGGAAAGTGCAACTTAGGAAAAATGAAACGAAACACAAGAAAATTGAGATAACGTCACACGCACAGCATTTATTGTTTTAAGAGGCAGCTGGATTATGTGATCTTAATAATCCATTTTGCCAGGCTCCAAGCTATGCACCACTGGCTGGACCGATCGGCATCTAGTGAGGAACTACTAGCAGCTACAGGTGTGTAGCTCCCACTCAATTAATTGCTGAATATTGTTGAATCATTTTAACAATGTCTTTTTATGTATTTGCTTATTTGTGAGCAATAATATTATACAAACGACAGTTTTATAAATGGATGAATAAAAAGTAAGTCATGACATAAAACTATTTCATTGTGGAGTGCAGAGGATGAATTGGGCAGTCAGACAGCCTGAGGAAAGAAATCTTCAGACTGCTCATAAATACAGCTGTCTCTTAACTGTATGATGTAATAATTCTAAGCTCATAAACTACTGTATTTGACATTTTAATTTTTTACATATATGATTTTAATTGTGGTACAGGCAGATCCCTGTGGTTCATGTCTAAATGGCAAGAAACTTGAACTTCTTACTACAGAAATCTGTCTGATATCACTCACTTCGTTTTCAAAGGTGTGGATCCAAGCCAAGCAAACACAGTTCCGCAAACACGGAGCATTATGTAATCATATCTGTTTATTATCCCCATACAGGCCTACAGTTATTTCACAGAACTGCATGAAGCCATCATAACAACATCGTATTTTGTTCAAATGTCACCTTAATAATCATAGCGGTAGTCACAAAGCAGCGTCTTACCTCTCTGTCCCTCAACAGACGAAATGAAACTGAAAGTTAGAGAGGGAGACATCTCCACACCCGCCAAAACCATTGAGTCACCACAGTGAGCTTCAGCCGACTGCAGCTGAACACCAGAGGGCTGTGAGGAGCCACACAATGCATGACAATTCTTTCTTTTTTTCTTTCTTTCACATTCCATTTTACAGTCACTAAAAAAACCAACCATAAAATATACAGAATATATGCTGAAGCAAGTCAGGATTAGGACCACTTTGTCACTATTCTGATTTTGTTGTTGTTTATTTTTCATCTCAGAATTCAGAGTAAGTAAAAGTAAAGTAAACAACATTTAAAAAAAAAAAGTTTGCAGCGGCCTCAAATCCTCAGGGCAAAATCCACAGTCCTTGTTTTGTGAAAAAGATGCACTAGAGTTCAGCATCAGAAGTTGTTGTTAGACAAATCAATAGCTTATACCTGCAATAAGCTGAAAATGCCTGATTTATTAGTCAACATTTTAAAGGTGTAATATGTGAGAATTGTCCAGCTGTCAAATTCATGCTCAAAACAAATGGGGGGCAGCGTATCACCAGAGTAACAGCTTACTGCTGCTAACTGTAGCTGCCCTTGACTAATTAGCTCAGTTAGCTGTGCAGGTAGTTTAAAACATTTGAAATGTTGTGAAATCTGAGCTTTTTCAATTCCACTGCAGCTGACTGGATTGAACTCCCTGTGATGGTCTGACTGACAGGATGACCAGTGCCCTGATGTCTTGGATCACAGAGGATGGATCATCCTCGCTGTATGCTGTTTGAGAATCATTAAGGTCATTCTTCGTGACTTGGTTTGAAAAAGAATACTACACTTAATTCACTGAACTATTTCCATGTTGGTAATAATTACTCATTTGATATAATGCATGATCTTCTTGAGGGTGTAGCTCAGGATGAGATTAAATTCCTTTCTTGGATATCATAACACTTTATGTCAGAACAGGACTTGCTTTCCAGGATTTATGGTTTTGATTATGGAATTTTAGAATGAAAAAAAAAACAACATCCCACAGAGATTATTTTGGAGAGTGCCGACAATGGCGTTGGTTTGAATTCTATTCAGACACTGTGTCTTGTGAAAAACATCCCACTGTTGTTTGGTGATATTATTCCAGCAGAAAACAAAAACTGTCATTTGTTACTGTTGTTACTTCAAATAATGAACATTTTTTTCAACTTCTGTCACTCTGGGTATGACAATACATTTACATCATTTCACTGTTGACCATCACAAACTATTTAAGCACTTGTATCCACACCAAAACTTGCTACCTTAGCATCCATTACCCATCTTCTATAAGGAAAATTAGAACATCTTTACAAAGGTCAGAAACTATTTTGTTGAAACTTTATTTTAACAAAATGAGCGCAGCAGCAACTGGGCCATCAGGATACAAACAGAATTCATTCCTTTAAACAAAAGGGGATCTAAAAGGTTGTTTGCAATATTTTCTCATGCAGGTGTCTTTCACTCACACAGTTGTAATTACAGGTAGCTGACTTAGCAGCTCTCAGAGTTGGAGCGTATTCGTAGCCACTGTTTCCACGGTGGCTTTTGTAGGATGAAACAGAATAGAGGCTGCCATTGTCTGCATTTTTTTGGACAATTTTTTTAATCATTCTGAGGGTTTTCTCTGAGGAGACATTTGGGGGATGCAGAGAATTGCTTTCATGAGGACTGCCAGTTGGCCCAACCCCTCGTCTTTCTCTCACATGGCCCAGAATTGGTCCACTCTCTCTTCCTCTGGCATCTCCTGCCTGTCAGCGATCTGGTAGCTGCTTCTCTCAGCCTGTCTGCGTCACGGAAACATCTTAGACTGCTTTGTTTATAAACACATTTTTACTTTTTTCAAACCATCACTGTCACTGGCACGGTGGAGGACTGTGAGATAACAGCCTGATATAATCAAAATAAAATTATCGGAGAATAGAATAGAAAGGCTTTATTGTCATTGAACAGAATTGTGAAAATTAGGAGCACTATTCATAGTTTTCAGTCACATGACCCGCGCTGACCTAGAGGGCAAAACAATAGATCTAGACGGCTGCTCACACCAGACTTTCCATAAAGACACGGCAAAAGCTGGTACATTTCCCTTTGCAGTTATCTAAATCAACTGACAACCGTAGAAAAGGAACAATATGAACATAAATTGCATGTGTTGGGCACTTGCGATCTATATACAGCACCCTCTGCGGTATTTCAGCTGTAAAAAGCAGCAGAGCTCGTTCATGTGAAGAATCCCTCACCCTATACTACTGCCAGAATGAAAGCTTTTAATAGTACAGTCAGTTATTTGTATTTTACATCTAGACTGGTAGATAATGCCACCGTTTGGGAGGTGAAGAACAAGAAGTTCTTCATTGTAAAAGCAAAGGTCAATACTGATTAAGTAACACTAGATATTGATTCAGCACTTGTTTCCTAAGCTGACGGATGGCAAGGGGGCTTTCCCCTGTGAGTGTGATGTCACAGGAAAACTATGAATTTTCCTTATTTCTTTCTTTCTTTCTTTCCGTTTTATGCATTCCATTTACATTGACCATAAAGTCTACATCATTATACAGAGAAATTCCTAGAGTAAACCATTTTTTAAAAAAATTATTTCTAGACTTATTTATGATTAAACATCATTAAATACCACTTGAAACACAGTATACCTTATTAACAAGTTTAACAGTTACATTGGAGTTGATTAAGTCTGAGAAAACAACAACGCTGTAAATTCTGAATCACTGTTTTCCGTTGTTGGATCAATTCATTTCAAAAACATGTTTTCTAAACAATTTATCTGAAACCCATTTCATTAATTGACCATCCAATGAAGACTTGAGTAATAGATGAATAATTACTAACGATGCTTCAGTATCTCAATACACACCTATTCATTTTTCTTATTTTTCTCATGAGGCCTAGGTATTTTTTCTGAAATAGATGTTAACTCCTCAGAGAAAATCCAAAGCAAAGAAAAGACGATCACCACTATAGGCCACAAACTTTGAAGCCCTACTGCCAGACATATCCCCACAATCAGCAGGATGTATCCCAAAATTTTCCAAATCTTGGAGTTCCTCTTGGTCTCCTTCTCTGCAGCCAGTCTCGCTTCAGTCTCTATTTTCCTCACCACAGCTTTCCTCTGCTTCTCCAGCTCTTCCCCCTTGTAATGCTCCTCCAGCCCTTTCTCCTTGCGGCTGATCTCATTAGCTCTCTCTGTCAGGATGCTGATCTGTCTCTCTCTAATCTTCTTCTCCTCTTTGGGATACAGATCTGCGCCATAACAACGCCCTCCGTTCAGGGCCATCATGGTCTGGATTTTTGCTATGAAGCTGGTCACCTGGTCCTGGTCTTGCGAGTTCTTGTTGTTGAAGACGTGGAAGCCGCCGCCACACTTGCGTATGAAGTTGCGGAGGTTGTCGTCACTCTCAGTGATGACGTCATTTATCGTACTTTCATTCAGAAGATCACCGTGGGTGAACAGCACGATGGTGTAGTGCCACACTCTTGGTCCAAACATCGTTTCAATCAGTGCGTTGGTATCTTGATCTTCCTGAGTCATCCGTGCTATAGGAACCACAAGCACAAAGGCGTGAGGTCCGTCTTCCTGCAGTGTGACACTCTTCAGAACCTCTTGCACATTTAGGTTGTTGTTGCGGTCTTTCTCAAAAAAGCCGGGTGTGTCGATCACAGCGACGGGCACGTCCTTAAAATTCTTCCCCGCATCAATGGGCACAGCCCTAACAGTCTCGTCCTCCCTTTCACAGAACCGAGTGACTCGCCCCAGCTTCATGTCGGATTTGAACACATGTCGCCCGAGGATGGTGTTCCCGCTCGAGCTCTTGCCTGCTCCGCACTTCCCAAGAAGCATGATCCTCAAGGGCTCTGTGAACGTGACAAGGAGGAAACATTTTACTACACAACAGTTTTGTTCCTTAAATGCTGAAACTTGACCACAATCGTTCTAGTTTCTCATATTTGCTTCGAAGTTCTACATTTGATGGTTACTTCACAGCACAACCGTTTTGAGACCGATACATTTGAAAGTACAGTTATGACCACGATACTGCACTGAACGTTTTACTGTGTGAACTTGTCAGAACTCTCTGTGGACAAAGTGCGTAACTGTGACACCATTTCTAATCCCATGTTTGGCATTTCTGTTTGTCAATTTCTAACTTAACACTCTTTGTATATCCCGACAGGCTGATATTAGCTTTATATGTCATCCAAAGTTGTGGCCATAATTTGTGCAAGTTATCACAGGGACCATAAAGTCAATAGCTGAGCCAAAAGGTTATGAGCGAAGTGGGCTAGGTTATCTCTCTTTGTTATGACGTATAGGACCCTCACCATTATGCTTTTAGAACGAACAGATCTAAAGACGATGCCATATCTACTGCCCTTCACTCAGTGTTCATGAATCTGGATTGGAAAACTTAACACTATGGCTTTGAGTACAACACTCTGCACCTTGATACTAAAATTCCTCACAAGCAGACTCCAGAGAGTTCCATTAGCAGTCACACTTCCTCTACATTAATGCCCAGCACACGAACTAAAAACATAATTTCATTTTTAAATTTTACAATTATAAAAAGCCGCTGACAGACGAAGGGGCTAGCTGATTAGCATGCAAACTTCAGTGGACGTCTTTGCAACACAACACAAAGGCTATAGGTAGCCTATTTGACATAACCTCAAAACCTTCCTCAACATTGTAAGTCTTAGTTAAAGGTCATATTGAAAACATTTCTGTAGACAAATCATTTATATATCCAAATATAGTATAGATGTATCTCTTTCACTTAAAAACATTATTATGATGTGACTTAAGTTAAATATTTTGCCGGATCCAAAAGGATGGTTTTGGTTATCTCTGTGTAAGAATTCTGACAGCTGGTTCCAGTTAAACTAACTAGGTTTGACAGCCAATAGTATAACACCATTGGTATTAGGTGGTGCCTGTGTTCTGTCAGCATCAGGAGTCCGGTAGCTGCCAGTTGGTGGAAAAAAACACAGCTAAAGAGTTCTACGGTCTGCGCCCAACATATTGTCCTGCCCTAGCCAGCTGACATTAGGGCTGGGCGATATGGACTAATAGTCATATCCCGATATATTTAGGCTGAATATCGATATACGATATATATCCCGATATTTTTATGCAAAGTGAGAGCAAATGTTCAGTAAAAATCTAAGCCAAATATGACATGTGGGTGGGAATTTCGTTAAGTCCATTTGGGCTTCACTTTTTTTTTGTCAGGGGCACCAAGGCCACATGACAGGGCACAAAGACCACTGAGTAAAATGTGTTGATTTACTTTCAGACTGATACCATAACATCCCAATTTATAAAAAGACATGGATTATGTATTAAAACATTTTTTAAATACCAATATCAAGTTAATGTTACATTACAAAACAGTTTTTGTTAAGTAGGGTTAGGGTGAGGTGAGTTTTGTGACACTACACTGAATATTAGTGTTACTGAATATTTCTCCCAAATAGAAATTCCCCAAAATTATGGCAAAGCACATTTTTTCAAAACAAAAAAATTATAGAATAACCAGCAGGAGACCACTGATGTGTGGAGTGATTTTGGCGACACTACACTCTGAATAATAGTGAAGTTATTGAATATTTTTTGTAGTTTCTCTTTTCAGTGTTGCACTTTGTAGACGGTCCCTGCGCCCTCGTCTCACAGCTGGCTGACCATACAGACCAGAGTTAATGTCCAGACGCTCCTTTAGATGAAAATACGGTTGTAGCTCGTTGTCTTCCTCACTACGGTAGTAAAGAGCCGTCAGTTGTGTTTTAACAAGGTTTCACTTATGAGTTATTGAAATATATTTCCAACTTTACCGGACTAAATCCTACCACATAAGTCAGTTACGTATCATGTCAAAACCGGCTGCGCTCGCTCGCTGTGCTGTAAGTTTCGTTCTTCTGTTTTGAGACGCTGCTGCTGTGTGAGAGGCTTTCACGTGAGATCATCGTGATGATGAGACTCCACCTGCGCTAACCGCAAGAACTCACTGAAGTTACTGTGAGTGACTACTGTGCATTCAGGTGGCTGTAATTCAAGACAAGCTCGCTACGCTGACCGGTGGCCGTGCGATGATTTTTTTTCACGTGGCATCAAGGCCAAAGTGCGGGGCAACAGCGGCCACCGAAGTGTTTGTTGAAGAGTACCGGAGTGTCTGTTCCAGCCCCTCTCCTCTCTGTGCATGAAGGAGCAAGGATCACAGCGTAAATTTGAACTATATCGATGTATGCGATATGGTCTAATTCCATATCACATTTAAAAAATATATCGATATAAGTTTTATATCGATATATCGCCCAGCCCTAGCTGACATTAGCAACATTAATGTAAGCTAGTTTTAGCAACCATCAGCTAGCCAGCGTTATTAATGTTTACATTAGCTAGTTGTAGCAATGTTGACTGCAATGTTTCTGTTGTGAATGCAATGTAAGGGCTGATGGAATGCCACACTTTGGGGCTGAATCAATAACACCTTTCTAACGTAACTTTCTAACATATATTCTACAGTTTGCACTTAGACTATTAACATCATATTAGCCTACTTTATAACTTCTGACGTAATTATTAGCTACCGTAGTTGTGTTGACATAATTGAGTCGCTTAGCCTCTTAGCTTAGCAGCAAAGTACCATCATTTACGGAGATAGACTCTTCCTGTAACATTTGCTTTTTTAGTAATTTCATGATACGTGCACCTTTAATAAAATCTTAATATGAATTGATGGTAAACTGTTAATTTAACAGATCTGTGATTGTGTATTTGTGCATGTTGATGTGCCGTTCCGTTCTGTTGATATGGCTTTCAGATACACAGCTGAAAAGGTTCGATGCGGAATAATAGATGGGGCTATTGGACTATAATGACATCATCACAGCTCATTAAGGAGCAAGTTAGATCACACATCAGAGACCAACTGGAAGGCCGGCCTTAACTATCAACCCAAGTCATCCACATGGGCCATATACGAGAACTACTACCACGCCCGCCGATAGGGGGGGACAAACGGGTCTGCTGTCCCAGGCCCAGGGTATGGGGGGGCCCAGAACTGGGCCCTCAATAAATTATGGAATAATTAAAAAAATAAACAGGCCAGCTCTAATGTTAACGTCCAATAGCTTGTATAAAAGCCCGACACAACACGTTATCTTTGACAGAAACAGTTGCGTTTGGTAGCTCCGTCAGAGAGGATGAGACAGAGAGGAGAGAGCTCCAGCTGCAGTCAGGTGACAGAGAGAGTGATGCGGGAGGGAAGGAGTCAGGTTGCCGGTGAGAGAGACAGAGTTTCCACGGAGTCTTAAAAAGTCTTACATTTGACAGTCTCAATTTTAGGCCTTAAATACGTCCATATTTTGCATATAGGTCTTAAATTACATTTAATTTGGTCTTAAATATGTACGTTCATTTGCCGCTTCCGACATCGTGTATTATGTTTGGAGGAAACCGAGATTCACAGTCAGCTCCGTGTGTTCTTCTGTCTTAAGTATCAGGAACCTAAGTGGCATTTTGCCAACAGCGCGGTCGGAATTTATCGGCGTACACTTCGCCATTTCCGGAAAGATTTAGACAGCATAATCTGCCAGACGACCCTCAGATTGGGCACACTCGGTGTGAAAGCGCAGGTGTCACACAAAATCAGAAAAACACCAGTTAGCTTCTAAAAGTCTCCAGTGAAGTCACGTAATCACACACTTCTGTACGCCTTTGTCACCAGTTCCCGGTCCAAGTTCATCCAGTTCTGCTCGACCTGATTTTGAACACTGTGTGCGTGTGTGTGCGCGCGTGGAGGGTTATTATAGTTAACTAAAATTAAATTCCTAGATAAAAACTAAACTAAAACTACTTAAATCACTTGTAAACAAATTAAAACTAAACTGAAAAACTAAATTAAAATAAAAACAAATGAAGATGTTCAAACTATAATAACCCTGACACACACACACACACACACACACACACACAAACACTCACTCCATTCCTCATTGTTTGAGCTGCTTTGTGAATGGCAATAACTGTAGTTATTTTTTAAAGTAATTCTGGGACAGCATTTTTCTGTACTTTTTCATACTTCGTGTAGGTTTTAAATCTAGTTCAGAATGGATCAGAGACTGATCACACATTTAATTTCAGCCAGAGCAGAGGATAGGAAGAGCAGAGGATAGGAAGAGCAAGGGAAAAGGAGAGATTTGGGCGCGGGGGCCCATCTAATATTATCTTGTCCTGGGCCCAGGCAAGACTGTCAGCTGGCCTGACTACTACTATGGCTGTCTTCTGTTGTCACTCTTTGTCTTTTAAAATATGTGTTGTTGTTTTTCTAACGAATTACACTTCCAATCTTTGTGTGGAATTCAAACAGACCTATCGGGACAACTCTGACCCATTTACAGAGGGGAGTGTAACAATGACCTACATGTTTATCTGTTTATCTGTGTTTATCTGTGTTCTTAGCTGTTTCTATACTCTAAGAAGCGAGGAAGAGTAATGTCAGCGAAGAGTAAATAAAATGTTGCTGCAGTATGACTGAAACAAAAATAGGACGTGACAGCAGCTGGTGAGCAGGGAAGAGTAGGCCTCATGCCTTTCATTAGTTTGCCATCAGAGTTGTCTTATAGGGCGAGTCATGTAAAAACGCCGCAGCTAAACACTCAGCTACGCCACATCTGTTTCCTGTGCCTGCAGCTGCTCAACATGTGCTTACAAAGTGAGGCATGTGATTTAAAAACTCCAGTGATGAGTAACACAGTTGTTAGTAGTCACGTAAAACTAAAGTACAGTCCTTTGAAACACAGTTCAGTTGATTTGAAATCTTTAAGCATTTGTCTCTTTTATCGCAGCCAAACACAGAAAAACTAAAAGTTCGAAGCATTACGAGGTCACCTTCATACTCACTTTTCTCTGGATCCTGCTCCTCTGCTCCAGCATCGCCACCAGGCGCTTTGTTGTCACCCTGGCTGTCAACTACCATATTTTTGTAAAAATGTTTAAAGAGTTCAAAGAAGTTTCTCAGAAACAGGTCAAGTCTGACTGCTCTTAAGAAAGTGTGTTTGCTGTTCAGCTCTTCCCGGTCCTGCTGTAGAATGAAAGTGAAAGCATGCACAAGAATTGTTATGTGGGCAGGACGGTTGCTCAACAGATCAAAGTCTCGTCAGTGAAGAGGTGTAAAGGTTCAGGCCCATTGTCCTTCCAGGGAATGATTGTTGACACTAAAGCACAGTGTAACTTAACTGGTTGGGTTGTTAAATGGTGGAAACCAAATCAAAGTCACATGTTATACTGTGTGCTGTGTCTCACTGCAGTGAATTAATTTAAATCTGACAACCTTTAAACCACTGGTGAATTTTGACGGTCCCACAGCTGATGAAAACACAGGGACACTTTGGGATTATACAACTTTTTACAACTTTGGAGGCATAAAAACTTCTACTGATAAAGACTGCCATCTGGTGGCCAAAACATTTTACTGATTATAAAGATGTTCTCACAGGGGGACATAAGAAAAGACAGGACCACAGTTTTTGCCTTAAGCCATCCACAGACAACAGATCAGAAAGAGCCAGACAGGAAGAGAGAGCAGAAGAAAACCACTTTTTTTAGTCATGTGGAAATACTGATGCCTGACACTTTATACAAATACATGTTGTATTTTCATCAGAAAAACACATGACAATAAAACATGTTGGGAGGAAATGACTTTTTACACAACATTTAAACATTTATATAAAAAAAAAAAACTGAATGCTTTGCTTCCAGTGTAAAACACTGTATAAGAGACTAGTTTATAATGTACCTTTGATGAGTAGACAATAATAAAGATCTACTTTTTGAATACATGGTGGTAAAATTATAATATAGTGGAATGTATTGTCATGTGGTGGATAAGGGCCAGAGCAACACATTTACACATTGTAACTCGTCCGGCAACAGTGTGGTCATTTAAGTCAGGTGTGCAATACTAATAGAAACTAACGTAGCCTTGAGCTGCTAGCCTCAAGCAGAGATGATGAGTGGTCTAAAGAGGTCTGGTAGGCTAACTTCAAGTCTGCACCCTTTTCAAAATTGTAAGCTTCAGACTTAAGTGACGTCACTTGAGGCAGTTGACCAGATGTTGTGCAGCTCCCTCTGAGGCCAAAAAAAGAGGCTTCATACAACTGTTTTCCTGACATAATACCTGAAATACCTAAATGTTATAAAAATTGCTAACTTCTGTAAAGTGTGACCTCTATGATAACACTTTAATTTTCATACAAAATGTTAGTCATTGAGCAATTGAGATATTTTAAAGGTGCACTATGTAGTTTGGGGAAGAAATTTTAATCAAAGAGAAAGATCTTCATTGACCGATTTTTTTTATTTTTTTTTTATGCCCTAACAAACAAAATAAAAAAAATGTTTTAAGTGTGAAAAATTGAATAAATAAATTGACATTAAAGGGCACGATCGTTTCATACTGTTTTACTTTGTTTATATGTGGCGGACCCCGCCACATCTCTAGCTTCCAACAGTGTTCTTGGCAAATATTAAAATTCTGAGATTGAATTTCATCTCTAAAAGAACACAGTGTCCCGACAACCACATAAAAAGGATGTGTAAAAAACAAACAAATAATAAACCCATTTAGCACAAGGCTGTAATTCCCAACATTTACACACTTTTAAAAGTGTTCCCAGTAGAGATTGAAAACGGATTATTCACTGATGTTGAACACGTTCTTAAATTCTCTGTCAAATAACTCCTTGAGTCTGTTGCCCGTGGCGAGGATTTCAGCGTCCTCCTGCAACACAACATCACAGTCAGTGTCACTTTACTAAACAAATAAAGGATTTTTTGATATTTAATTTACAATGAAAACCTCTGTAGTATGTGGAGGTTTTAATGACACGGTTTCTTACTCGGTTGTATGAAGCGCAGTTGGTGAAAACGAGCTGGACGTCGGACACAAACTCTCCAACAGTCTGGTAGAGCTGCTTCTGCAGTTTGTCCGCTACACTGCCCAGCCACATCGGAGTCTCGATCACAGAGGAGTAGTCCGACAACTGTGGGAGTAAAAACAGGACTGACCGAATAATCAACGTTCAATCTTAGACACAGATAATTAGGAGCACTTCATCTGTGTGCCAATAGCGAAGACAAAGACTCACGTAGAGGTTTGGGTCTTTCGCAAATGTTTGTTCCTCATCAGCGCAGCAGAGTCTCAGGAGGAGATACTGACACTCCTGTTGATGTAAGAAGAGAAGAAGAGAGACGGCAGTGTGAGACAGGCATCGTGACGCCAAGACAAAAAAAGTCGCACAGTGTGCTCACCAGCATGTGTTGTGAGATTTGCCGAGACAAAGCTGCCTCTCCTGTCAGCTCGTCCCGGTAATAGCACCCTCGATTGCTTCCAAATACACAGAACGTGCACATCCAGAGAGTACTGTCCCTGTTTACACACACACATGTAAAGACAAAAAGAGTCACACGGCGTGCTCACCAGCATGTGATGTGTTATCTGGCGGGACACGACTGCTTCCTGTGTCATCTCATCCTGATAATAGCACTCTGGACCGGTTCTGTATTCACAGAGCGTACACACCCACGGACTACTGTCCCTGTTCACACCCAGACAAAATAAAGCGGATTAGGCTACATGCATTACGATGTTAGCTCTTAAAGACGGATGCAGCACGCTCGCACAATTTTAAAATACAAAACCTCTTTCCTTTTTCATTAAAACATGTAAAGCTTGAAACACGACTGGTATCGTGCACATGAAACGGCTTAATTAACTCATTAAGCTCACCCTAAAACAGCCTCCTCCACATGAGGCAGGTGACACTTCTGGTGGAAGGAGCGAGGACAGCGGTCGCACATCACCAACTCTTCTTCTTCTTCTTCTTCTTCTTGTCCCTCACTTTTACAGATGCAACACACATCGTCGTTTTTCTGATTCTCCTGCCGAGACGGACAGGACACCAACTCTGTTACACTTACACGTTGGATCTGAGAGGAGAAGGTCCCTCGTTTTCAGAGACCTACATTCACATTTGCACTGTAGCTGTAAGAGACAGACACAAGGTGTGCACATCACTCTTAAGGCAAAAGATGAATGCAGAATGAGGAATGGCTGCTTGTCTGAAACAAACTCACCAGGTCTTTACTATCTGGGCTACAACGTGTGCAGGGACACCGCAGTGAGTGGATCGCCAAGATTTTAGCCTGAAATAGACATGTTTTTAAAGTTTAGTTTAGGGGTGCCCTCTCTACAATCGTCCCGAGACCAGAATTCTTCAAAGCAGACACTGTAGGGGCCTGACTTCCAAATAAAAAAGTTACGCTGATTGAGGCCTAATTAGTCTAAGATTGTTTAAAGGTGCAATCCCTACAAATTGGCCACCTTGAAGCCATATGATCGATTAACATATCAGCAGCTTATCACCAAAATAACTGCGGCTAATTGTATTGTTTTTATACAGACTAGCTACTGTTAGCTTTCTAGCTCAGCTAGCCGTGCAGCTAGCTGGACTATCGGGTAAGTGTTGTTGTTTTCACTGATAGCTTGGGAGCTTTGAAACGCTAGGAGGGAGAGGTTCAGCTGGTTAGCATGCTAACTTTGGCATCTATCTCTTCCACTCCATATATAGATATCTTTGACGTAGTGTCAGCACTGTTTTTTCTTCACACTTTATTTAGTTTGAATGCGTTTGAAATAATAATAATTCTTGCATATCGCACCTTATACATCTTCGCTTTCTATCAAAATTAATGTAATTTTTTAGGAGGCGATATCAGCGTGAACAGAGTCCAAAAACACACAGGAGAGGTCTGCGGCATCTCAGGGAGCAGGGACAACTCCAGGTGACCTCCCCTCTCAAAGGTCTATTTATAGCCCCACAATACCTGAGCCTAAGACATCATCAGGGAGTTAAAACAACAGGCTGACACCAAGCCCCCAGGAAGAGCTTAAAGCCTTAAATTTGACATAGTGGTGTAATTACATGATGCACACTGGCCCCGAAGTTCACAATTCAAGATCACCACACACTCACAATTACCTCTGTTAGGACACCGAGTGGTTTCCCTTCCCACCGAATATCTTTCCTCCAGCAGGAGTCTGCCTGACCTGACGCCAACTTCGCAAACTCCACCGGGGTCATCCAGCTCGTCTCAGTCCGGATACTCTTCCCACGATACCCTGGTGGTGACGGAAAATTTAGACACAATTTGTAAACATATTTAGCTTTTTTCGTGTGTAGAGCGATATGAAGCTACCTGATGCAAATCGATGTTTATGTAAGGTCCCGGTTAAAGCTCCACATGTCACGTTGAACACTTTCCTGCCGCTGTCATGGCGGGCCTCTGACTGCTGCTCGGTCTGTTCCTCCGTCTCTTCCTCTTCATCTGTGATGGAAACGTCACAAAGTCGTTCATATCACTGTTAGCATGAGTATAATTCAATCCTGGACATCAGTTTGTAGAAACCAGCACCTGTGCCACCTTCTCTGCTGCTTGATGAATCCTGGTCTTCATTGTCTTGGTCACTCTCCTCATTTTCATCTTCATCATCTTCATCCTCCGACACTGTAAAAGTTACAATTGTTTGACTTAATTAATAGTACATTTCATAGACACCTATTAAGTTTTGTCAAATCAGTGTTTTTCTACCAAATCAACAGACCTGTGTTTAAATCCTCAGATGGGAACAGTGATTTCTTGGCCTAACAGGAGCAGAATCAGATCAGATTAACCAAGAAACAAGAAGATATACTACAGAGCAAGAACAGATTTTTTTTATGTATTTTCACCAGTTCTCAGTCTTACCGTTTTAGACCCTCTGTACCTCACTGATTTCAGGTGACCTTCCTGCAATGAAAGTGCAAAAGAAAAGAAAATTACTTCAAAGAAAAAACATTTTTTTAGTCCTATCATCAGTAACAAGCTGGTGCAAGTCACGCTGTCAATGTTACATGCCACAATCCTTTCATACTGCTCCCACTTGCCCCCTAAATGGTGACAAAAACAGAAACCTGTGATTTTCAGATGCTTTCTCATGCTTTTAACCTCTCATTTTGCAGAAGACACCCTTGTCCCTCTACACCAGCTAGAACCTGAGCATCAGCCGTTTGACTGACAGCTTACTGAACCAGATAGAAGCTTCTATGCCCGCCCTTGCGCGTACAACAGCCAATGAGTGATAGTGTAGACAAGCGTCTTCCTCCTCTCTCCTGAGCCACTCACATGCCAGCCTCCAGATGGTTGGTGCACCATGTAGCCAATGAGATTCTAAATCCAGTAATATCTAGTTTATATTGTTTTTTTCAAAGCCTTACAGCTGAAATTTATGCTTTATGATCTTTGGAAAAGGCTGTTTTTCCACCTAAGAACTTGTTTTTGACTATATCATATGCATAAAGTTACTGTGTCAATAAGGAAAAAAAGAAGTCTGTCCCAACGTTGTGATTAAATTTGAACTTGGACATTTTAAGATGGACCTTTTAGGATGTGGTTATCTGCAGGCTAATGTTTGATTTAAAAAAATTTAGGCGAGGAAAACAAATAAGTAATTTGGTGCGCTTAAACTCCTATAGATCACTGACAGCTTCTGACAGCACATCGAATGTCAGTACTCCAAATGGTTCAACAACAGCTTTGGACTGTGATAGGTGTTTACTTTTACATACATTTCCAGGAATGTTAACAGCTTTCAGTTACTGTATAACGCTGTCGATACAATCTCAACACTTACTGAATCTGTTTCCAATTAAAAGCTCTCAAGAGTTTCAGTGGAAAAAAAGCCGTTCCCAACAAGGCTCTCATAGTCAAACATTTCCAGGAATGTGTTGTGGAGAACTCATTATGTGTCACACAGTCTTGTTCCATAGAATAAAAATCCCGTTTCCACACACCTGTATGAGTTTACCCAGGGGGGTGCCCTTACATCGGATGCTCTTCCTCCAGTTCCTCGAGCTCCTCTTCCCTGCAAGCTCCTCAAATTCAGCGGGAGTGAACCACTCTTTATTGACCATAATGCACTTCTCCCCTGAAACAGTCAGAGAAATGGAAATTTCTATTTACATAGCTTTAACAAAGACACTTTCAGGGCCAATATATCTTAAGTTTTTACTTGTTTCTATATAAAAAATGTATACGAGTGACATCATAAAATGAAAAGATATTTATCTTCTATAGTTAGATACTTTTACTACGGTTACCTTTAGCCAGTTTGTCTCTGTACAGTGTCCCCTCCTGGCGTCCACAGGTCACAAGCAGCTGGGACTTAAAGAAGGCCCAGGTCCAAATTTCGCTCTTCTCTCCCTTCTTCAGGGGAGAAGCTGTAAAATCAAAAAAGAAGTTTGACTGAGAAACTGTTTTTATTGTATCCACAAGTCCACACCAGTTAAAGTATTGTATAAAAAATTACCCTGATATGTTGACTGGATGACAAAATAAGTAGAGTGCACAGTGAAGCATCAGTGAGAGGTGACTTACAGAAGCAGATTTTCTTAGATTTTTTCTTCACAGGAGACGATGGACCGGCCTGCTCTTCCTCTTCATCAGACACGATCTTCCTGTTCTGTTTTCTCTTTCTCTTTCCAGAGTTAGCTTTCTTCACCTCTCCCTCCTCGTCCTCTGAAGACTCCTTCCCTTTCCTTTTGTCAGTGTCTTCCTTTTCCACCTTCTCAGGCAGTTGTATGTCAGATTCAAAAGACCCTGCAATGAGATTCATGGCCATGGATACATTGACAAATATCAAGGACCCAGTGAAGGAATGAGAACATGCCTTATGTACTTATCCACACTGTCTTCCACAAGGCTATGGATGTATTGCTAAAGCTATTGTGATTCTACGAGGCACAAGAATGGCAGAGAAATGGCAGCCAAAATGTTCCAATACTAGCAGACTACCCTGCTGGAAAAGCAGCATAGACCAGCATATGTTGTGTTTTTGGTGCTGGTATGCTGGTGACCAGCATCCCATGCTGGTCCTGGTATGTTGATGCCCGAAACAAACTGCACTATAAATGCAACACTTTGTTTGTTGCTTCCATTTCTCTCACAAGTTTAAGTTAACAATTTTATAAAGTTTTACTTTTGTATGTACACAAAATAATTTCCTCTTTCAGATGTTGAGCACACATTTGTTAAAATCCAATAAAATAAGCCATCCAGCTGACAGGTGTGGCAAATCAGATGCTGATTAAACAGGACTCAGGCACAGGTATTCCCTGCCAGCATGGGCAGGGAACTTTCCATGCTGGTGCATGGGATGCTGGTGACCAGCATACTAGCACCAGCATGGGATGCTGGTAATTGGATGCTGGAGACCAGCTTCCTCAGCAACATCACCAGCAAGACTATGCTGGTAGGCCATCATAATTAATGGGACCTTGCTGGTGGACCGGCTTCTTCATGCTGGTCCACCAGCTAAACCAGCACCAAACCAGCACTAACCAGCATGGAAATGGTGCTGGTCTATCCTGTTTTTTTCAGCAGGGTGGCTTGACAGCGCTAAGGACTGACAATACCTATGTTCTTCTAATGTTCAGTATGATAATGTAATGTGTTTTCTGACATAAGTGAGACTTGAGGTAGATGGATATGGTTAGCCATGACAACAATTTGCTGAAATTACAGTAGCCTACATAGCCATTTAGCCTGCTCATTAGCAGCTGAGTAATTCAGTAGTGCAAAGCACACAGCCTCCGAGTCCAATAAAAGAGCTACTGCGGCAGAAAACCACTGTAGCAGCTAATGTTAGCATAAAACACAAAGTCCCTGAGCTGTACATAGTTGCAGCAGCAGCGAAAGCCTCCCTTGATAGCTAATGTTAGCATAAAGCATACACTGGGGGTAATTGTTGCGCTGGGAAATGTTAGCCTTTTCAGGCTGAGGTTCACTATTGACATGATTTTGCTTCTGTTTACATGACTGTAGCATTTAACAGATTTGTTAATTCATGTTTCTATTAATCTAAAAAGCTTAGAGAGCGGGTTGAACATAGCGCACTAGCCGCTAATACATCTCACAGCTGGTAAGCGAGATTTACAGGCATTCTGTGCGGTGTGGTGGCGCGCAAACACGGGTTTTGGAGGAGGAGGGAATTTTTTAGGTGAAGCTTTCTTTAGCTGCTTTCTACAGTCTCACCAACCTCGCTTTAAGCACCAACACCCTGATGACCATTAAAAAAAAGGAGAGTCTGACCGTTCATGAGGCTGTAGTGCAGCAGTTGCAGGGTGGGGTACTGCTTCATGATGGCGTCCTTGAAGACGGACCTCCAGAACAGTCTGATGTGCTGCGATCGCTCTCTCTCCAGCCAGTCCAGAGCTTCATAGAAAGCTTTCTTCATCTTGTCTTTACTCCTCATGCGTTTCATCTTCTGCACACACACAAAAGTATGAGGCGAATTAGAGTTGACCTAAAATCTATACTACTTTTAACTGTCATGATTAGTTTGGTAATGATATAGTGATATGTTTTGGTAAGTCAGTACATACTTGAGGTGGCTCACATCTCATTTCATTTGATTTTTAACCAACACTGTACAGTTGAGCCGCTTATAAATACTGTGCTTTGGGCCACTTGATTGGTTCAGTGTCTGGCAGCATAACAAATTAAACACAGAACATACATAAAGTGATTTAGGAGATAACTTCATAGTGTCTTTTTGAAATTTTGTGTCGTTCTAAATATAAATAGCAGCATGAGGATGGAGGTGATGATGATGATAATATGCTTGGCAAGACTGTCAATTAACGTTGGCTGAATTTGAGCACCAAGCATCGATGACGTAAACACAGAGTCCACCTCTCCTCGTCCAACTGTAGTCCTGTGTTCTGTCAGTTCAGAACACGCTCCGCCACAGATTGACCCGGGACGGCTTGGTTGGGACAGGTCTCTGTGAAGATATGGGCACTACAGTCCCATTATGTCCACTTTATTTCTCTGCACCACCAGCCAGGAGCAGCTTTAAATTCTGAATTAGAATGACCTTTATCCCAACTCTCTTTCTGTCCTCCCTTTCACAGGTCAGGCTGGTCAGGTTGGGTGCTTAAAAGTTGCCATGGGCAGTTAACGTCTCAAAGATGGCTGCGCTCGAAAAATTGCATGTCTTCTCTAACAGTGATGAATTTATTTCTGCCATAGACAATATGTGTTTCAGCAACAGCGTTGAAAAATAATAGTTCACCAAAATGTGAAGGAGCTCCTGGCATCTGCACAAGTAACTTAGAAATGTGAATTATGAGCAAAGTTGGATCAGTCAAAAGATCATGACATTGGTCATTTGCAGGGGTGGAAAATGCTAATTCCAACTACTCAAATTACTGTAATAAAGTATTTTTTGGGGTGCTTAACTTTTAAAATCGTAATGGAGTAGACTTTCATCTGCATTTTTGTAGCCAATAAGGTGATCCGATCACAAATGGGCCAATGAAAACCCTGACATATGGACAAAAAACACAAAAATCAGCGGCTAACTGACTAACAGAGCATTTAGCCATGCTGTGAAGACCAAAAACAGAGCTGACAGACTGAATATTCAGGCCATCAACATTGCTTTAACTGAATAATAATGCTCCATGCTCCTGGATGTGTAAATAAGCAACTGTTGGCTAACATGTTTGTCATAAAAGGTAACAACAGTGTTTAAAGCTTCTTTCTGCTTCCCCCTAGTGCCCAAAAAGTCAGCAATTGCTGTTTTGCAGCACCTGCGTATTACCTTGATGTCCCATCGTGAAGAGGGAGTTTAAATCTGCTTCCACGTGTAAGATATTAGTGCTCAGCCTATATAGTGCATTTTTTGTAGTGTAACATGTCCTGAGCAGTGGGCACCGCTCCACTGGGTTAATCCGGCCCTGGCTCTCTGTTCAGGAGTTTTAAAACCAAGATAATTCTGATACATGGCTAAGTACGTTTAAATAATTCAACAGTGGCCCAAAGCCTACACTTAGATAGTTTTCCCACAAGCCACTGCTCTCAGTCAGCCAATCTGTGCTCGTTTCACCACAGCAGGGCCTGCAAGAGGAGGCGAGGAGGTTTATTGACACATGCGTAACGCTGCTTCCACCTCAGCGCCTCACCTTGTACCTGTCCTCTGGGATCAGGTCGTGGTCCCTGAGCTGGCTGATGAGGGTGAGCGGGTTCTCCGTGCAGGACAGTTCTGTCTTCTTGACGTGGAGAAAGCGCAGCAGCTTCTCGGTTTCCAGGTCGTGCAGCTGGTCCATCTCCGGTCAGTGCGCACGGCTCAGCGCACTCACTCGCTTCCGTCATGCGGCATTTTCACCACGGCGCTGTATGATGTGGAGAAATGTTTACTGCACTGTGTCAGAAATCACAACATTCACCACGAGGTATTACTTCCCGTGTCCGATCAGAGCTTCTCTCTTTGGGGGGTGCGGCTATCACAAAGGTTCCCTCGGTTCCTCCTTCTGTGACGTTTGGAAAGTGAAACTATTTGTTTTTCTGCTGGTAGATTGCAGTTCTGCGTTAGTGCCAGCAGAGGTCACCACCCACCACAGAGCGACTGTCTGAATCCACCTCTGCATCTTCAACGGTCAGAGGTGTGAGGCAGAGGTTAGTGCCGTTTGGATGTCAACAGAACATGAGGTGGCACGAGGACAGTTGTGTTTTTATCTCCAGGCTCAGTTCTTCACACACTTCCATCTTGTTTATGTGTGTGAGATCAATCAATCCATCTTTATTTGTATAGCACCAATCCACAACAAAAGTCATCACATGACACTTTCCTAACCGAGCAGATCTAGATCATAGTCCTCGATTAATCTATTCAAGGACCCAACTTTCCCCCCATGAGCGAACACTTTATCGGTGAACATATTCTCTGTGGCGAACACAAGTTCATGACACGTACAGGCAGTGGCATGCGCAGACTTTTTGAAGGGCAGGGGCGAAAAGAAGGGCACTTTAGCGCACGTTTTGCTCCCAAGAGGGCACTTTAGCGTACGTTTTGGCTCCCAAGAGAGCACTTTAGTGTGTGTTTTGGCTCCCAAGAGGGCACTTTAGCGCGTGTTTTGGCTCCCAGGAGGGCAGTTTATCATGTTTTAACCAGCCAAGGGGGCAGTTTAGTGTGTTTTGCCAACCAAGAGGGCACTTTGGCATGCTTTTTTGGCTCTCAGGAGGGCACTTTAGCGCGCGTTTTGGCTCTCATTAGGGCACTTTAGCGCACGTTTTTCAACAATTGGGCCACGAAGGGGGGCGACTGCTACAAGTTGTGAAGTTAGAGTTGGGCAGTTACTAAAGACGGACCAGTGAGTAGATGAGGTCCCTGACAGGTTTATAATTCAATTGAAGAGCAGAGGGTGTAAATATCTAGAGCCTGTTGTGACCACAGATCTTATGTCAGGCAATTAACGGTAAACCGGATGACTACGAGACGAGGGAGCCGGAAGATGCTAACTGACCTCTGGGTTTTAGGACTCCACACCACTCTACACCTCTGCACAAATCTATTTCTCTTCAAGCTGCTCACAGTTCCTGTCATGACGGGTCACTCACTCGACACATTTTAAGAATCCGCACGGCAGAGACATTGGGATCACGGAGTTCTTCCAGAGTTTCAGCCGTTTTCACACAATTGACCGCTTTATCGGAAGGTTTAGTAGAAACTTCTTACGGACTCTTGAGACATGTTAGTATCACGTTTTATTAACGCTGAAATCTACATTCAAAGACTTGAATCAAAGATCGTGCCGGGTTTTAAAAACCAGTCCCCATCCTCTTTCCATCAGCATGAGGGTGAATAATGAAAAACCTTAACTCGTGTCACTGTCAGGGGTTTTATTGTTGCACGTTTTATGTAGTATTCAGTTTAATGCAATCTGATGAAAGATCCCTAAGCCGGTAAGTTGCCTTTCCAGTTTTGTTTTCCTTTTTTAGATGACTCCCAAAAATTCTGAAGAAATCGAGAAAACACACTTTAACATGTCTTCACAATAGAGCAGTGTCATAGGAATGTTCATTAACCGAGGGTTCATGGAGGTTGAAGATGACCCTTCTTGGACATCAGTGGAGGAAACTGTAATGCACTTAAATGTTATGTATGAAGCACAACACCTCATTTGACTCGAGCCTCATTTAGGAATAAGTGGCCAGTTCATGTGTTTTCATAAATGTTTATTTACAATAAGTTCAGGAAAGTCAAACTCCTCTCAGGCAGGGGTGCTGGGGGGTTTTTAATGAGCTTGATCTCAGGATGGGAAAAACATTTCGGAGCGTCTTGTTTTCAGCCTCCCTCACTTCCGATCGGCCAGTCTCTGCAGGAGGGCGATGACTGTGTCCTGTTTGGAGGACAGCAGCTCCAGGGCGGTGGCTATCCTGCCGAGGGACTCCGCCATCCGCACCTCCCTCCTCTCTCGCCTCTTCTCTCTGGCCTCCACCCGGCGGCGGGCCACCCGATCCAAGCAGTACTGCTCCTCCTGCCGCTTCAGAATCTCCTGGAACGAAAGGGTGCTGGTTTGCTCCTCGTTTCCTTTCCGGCTCTGTCCCTCAGCTGTTGACGTGGTTGTCGCAGGTAATGAGGTGGAACTAGGAGAAGTTAGGCAGGAGGATGTCGCGGGGAAAGAGGAACAGAGGCCAAGGAGGCTCTGATTGTTGCCAAGTGGCACATTGCTAAGGCGGAAGGGGATGACGGCGGACGAGAATGATGGAGCTTTGCGGCCGACGTAGCGCGCTGTGAGGTCTGGGCCGCTCGTCGAGCCAAGCGAAGGGGTAGAAGAGGCTGTCTCTGTGAAACAAGGCGAGGAGATGAAAGATGGAGATGGCACGATGGTGGCTGGATGGATGCTGGTCGTAACAATGTCACTGTTGAGGACAATGAGGGGCTTGAGCTCCGGAGCGTTTGTTGGGCTGACGGTCGCTGAGGTCACTGAGGTAATGGCAGCAGTGCTACTGATGATTGGACTGCTGCTGGCTCCCTGAACCGCTGACTCCACAGCACCAGTCGAAGAAAAGTCCCCATTAGGGCGGATGATGTTGGGGGGCTGAGGAACCTGTGGCTTCACAGCGATCTTTGCCAAAGGCCCGGGCAGAATACAAACTGTGTTTCCCGCTTTGTTTCTTTTGTTGTTGATGACCTGAGTGCCAACAGTGTCACAGAGCGTGGCATCCATCAGCTAGAGGGAGAGACAACAGACACAAGGAACGACAAGTTATTGGTGGCACCTGATCATCAGTTGATCTGTCTTGTTTGTTTCCGTATTTCTGCGCGTTTTATGAAAGCTTACGGATAAGAACAAGCACGCAGTACCTCCTGTAGTCGTGGGGGGGCAGTGTAGCAGCGTAGCCGATAGCTCAATCGAGACACGACCACAGGATGAGAGGAAGCTGTTCTAAAGATGGCGGAACCTTTTGATGAATGGTAATGCGAGTTGGTGAGATGTTTTAAACATCCATATGATGTTACTTTGCTTTGGAACAAGGACAAACTGCGGCTACAGAACAGCAGGGAGGAGATGTTCGAGACCTATTTGAGATGTGTGCGGCGCCCTCTAACGGTTGTATTGCTTAATGTCCATGTCAATGTGAAGGACACACAGAAGTACATGGGCAGCGATGATTATGTCGGACGGACGCATCAACATTTTTGTACGAACAGGGAGCTCATCTTGATTTTGGTTGCTGGGCTATGATTGGACAGTCGCTGTTCGAGGGCCGAGGTTAGCAAACGGTAAATGAGATTTGTCTTTCGAGTAAATATTCCTGACATTGTCATGGGCCAAGTGAGATGTCTGCACAGAGCCCAGAGGATACTAGAAGACACCACCGACCCACAAACACAGTCTGTTCCCCCTGCTGCCGCTGTCAAAAGATACAGAAGTATCTGCTGCTGACTGCAGAGCAGCTATATAAAAATGTTTTTTCTTGTGTAGCATACAGAGACTACAACTTGCATGAGGTTGTACAACCCTGTGTTGTAGACTGACATTTCAATGAACCTTGGACGTGATGTTTCAGTGTGTGCATATTTATTTATGAATATTAATTTTTTATAATTCAAAGGAACTGGAGACCTGACAGGGGGGAAGATAGAAGCACAGAGTGATAGTCCACCCCTGGGAGGTTTATTCTAACTAATTATAACTTTCCTTATAAAAACTCATGAAAAAACACAGTAATCAGCAGTATGGGTAAACACGGTTTTATGTAGCTGCTCTGTTTCTGGGTCAGAACTCCCGACTTGATTCAGTTCCCTTTCCCAGGCCAGTTCCAAGTCCAAACTGGCTCCAAAATGATTTCCAAACTTAAACCAATGTGTCTACTATCGGACTTACATCAAAGAACTCCCAGGACGTTTTTGCGTGCCCCGTCTCCCGGCTGCGATCTTTAACCCGCTTGTACGTGACAATGAGGTTGTTCCACTTGCGGCGGATCTTTTCCACAGGAAGCACGTGCCCCTTGGAGGCCATCTCCTCCTGGACGCTCTGGAAGAGCTGCGAGCGTTCCCGAGTCTCGTACAGGCTCCAGCGGCGTCCAACGGCCTCGATCAGACACAGGACAGCCTTGGAGGAGAAATCGGAGACGCACGGAAGCGTCTTCTCCGAGGGAGCAGGTGGCATCGCTGAAAGTGGGAGAGAACACAGGTGGTTTTGGTTTTAGTATATCAAATCTGTGCAGGTTGCTTCAATCTCTCAGAGTGATTTATTGATTTAAAAACCCTGAAACCTACATGAACACACTATTTTCTGCTACAGTAAGTGCAGTTTTGGTTTTTTAATTTGGGGGATTTTCTGTTATTTTCTCTGTGATCTTCTTGCTGTTTTGAAGTGGGCGAGCCTTTACTCCTATGCTCCAATCAAGATTTTATACTACATCCTTATCAAGATTTGATACTATATGTGGTCTTAGATTCTGGACATTGTTGTGTTGTGATATGTTATAAAATGTCGCCTTTGTCTTTTTAAAGGCCACATTACAGTAAAGTGATGTAATTTTTCCGAACTAACCAGACTTGTTGCACTTGTTCCAATACTTGCCTTCACCGACGTAGTCATAACATCTATGTTCATGATGATTATTGATCAAAAAATCTCACTGTGTTAATATTTTGTAAAAGTACCAATAGTCATGCCTGCAAATAGTGTCGCAGTATCAAGATCGAGGTATCTGGTCAAAAATGTTGGGATATTTGACTCATTCGATACATGTGATGTATCACGATATGTCCTGAAGATATCGCAATGTTATTTTAAGGCCATATCGCCCCCTCCCCCCCCCGCGATCAAACCACACCCACATCATCATAATGATGCATAGTTTTCAGCTTAAAAATATTGACAAAAAGTAACTAAAGATGATTTTTAACCTGACACTGCTAACTTCAAAAAATATATATTTCATGTTTTAGAGAAAAATGTAAGTATTTCAAAGTGTCATAAAGGTGTATTATGTAAGATCTGGCCAACTGTTAAATACATACCTCTAACAACATAGAGGCAGCATATCAGCTACCCGCTAACTGTGTTCCGTTTGTACATCCATAATTTTAGCTATCGCTAGCTTTTTAGCTCAGTTAGCCATGCAGCCAGCTGGAGAACGGGGGGAGTGTTTGTGTTAACACTGCTAGCACTTTTCTGTAGCTAATAGCTCATCACTTTCTATTTCTGAATCAACAAGCGTTTCTCAGAGGAAAATAAGGTCCTCAGAACACTGTTTGAAGCAAGAACGGTGGCAGGGTCCGCCACATATAAACAAAGTAACAGTATAAAATTGTGTTGTCCTTTAAAGTCAGTTTGTTTATTCAGCCATGACTAGAGTTTTCTTATTATTTAGTTTGTTAAGGCATGAGAATCAGCCAATGAATATGTCTTCTCCAAAACAACATAGTGCACCTTTAATTCTCATGCTAGTGGCTGGAAGAGCTCACACTGGTCACGCCACTGACGGACTCACCTGGGGCTATCTTCAGGTAAGTCTTTCCGTCCCCTGATGTGGTGAAGAAGCGGTCTGTGCTCACAGGATCTAACAGTGACACGGATCACACACAGTCAGCATTTAAAAACACACACACGCTCCTCATGTCAGAGCCAACACCACCTGACACATGATCAAATATCAGCCGTGCACTCACACAGCAGCACCGGGGTATTTGTGGCCGCTTGCAGCTCTGTGTCAGCCAGCTCCTCTGCAGTCTGATCCCCTCCTCCTCCTCCTCCTCCTCCTGCTCCTCCTCCTCCTCTGCATGCGGTATCTCCGCAGGGCGCAGGCGGCTCCTGGCTGCCCTGAACCAGCGCAGATGTGCTCTCATCGACCACCTCGGTCTTCACGTGCATCGTGGCGACGTCCCGGCTGCCTCCCTGCAGATTTCCCTCCATGGCTCACACTGCAACACACACACGCACACACTTTACCACACACACACACACACGCGTGTACGCCAGGGAGAGAGAGGCTGTTTTGTCTGCGCAGTCGATGAAATAGGAGAAAGTTTGGAGATCGCGGATCTCAGTCGATGATGCGGCGATCATCCACGACACGTGCTGCTGGAGTCATGACTGCCATGTGTCAGGGTAGTTATGCAGAATAAAAAGCCGCCCCCCCCCCCTCTCTCTCTGTTTTTCACGAGGGGTAGAGAAATGGCTGCGCTATCCACCTCAGCCGACGGATGCGCAGGGCGGCTGCGCAGCTCTCAGCACACATTCGCTGCCGGCGGCTGTGGCGGTGACGTCAGCTGACCGCACACAGCACCGCGTCTGCTACAAAATAAAGCTCCAAAATGACGTCACCGTGAAGTCGATTTCATCATGTAGCTACAGCACACAGTGTGTTTCTTATTATATATTCAATACATTCACATCATGATTTAAATTGAAAGTTTGTTTCTTCTGCTGTGTAAAAGACATTTCATTTAATACAGACAGCTGTTTTTAAAGATGTGCAATACACATTTTGTTTCGTTTTTTTTTTTAAATAACCCCCCACATAAAACATTTTTATTTTCATACCAATACATGATCTGTTTAACAATACATTCCTAATACAGAGTAAATTCTCAGATCATTCTGAGAAAAACACACGACAATAAAAAATACTGGAAGCAACACAATTTTTTACAGAACTTTTAAATATAAATATGAAATCATGAAAAACAAAACGGCTTACGATGGACTGTTAAAATCAGTGCAGCAGAATCAGCGACATCATCTTCTTTATTCCACACATTCATCTTCCTACGTTACCCATAATGCAACTTGACTGCCAACAGTCTGGTCATTTACTCAGGCCTGTTGGACTAGTAGCAGCTACTGTTGCTTTGAGCTGCTAGCCTCACCAGAGACATTATATGATTCATTTATGTGCCTGCTTTTGTTTTCAATCTTGTACTGTCTTTCTGCCAATTCTTTTATAAGGCATTTAAAAACATTTAATGTCTTTACTGGGTTGAACAAACTGTAACTGTACTGCTGTCAGTTGGGAATTCATGAAAAAGTACCTGTTCCTTTACATTTGGGATTTCTGGGCACTTTTTACCCATCGTACCAAAAAATCATACTGAACTGCGACTTCTGGGTACCATTACTACACCTGCAGATGTTTTTTTTAAAATTCAAACTCAAATGTAATTTTCAACACTGTGACTGTGACATCACTTGAGGCAATTTGAGGCAGATTTCGCGTAGCTCCCGCTGGAGGCCTAAAAGGATTTCCACAACTGTTTTAGGATCTGTAAACAGACTCTGATGTGCAAAACTGAAGGAGTTCTCCTTTAAGGCATATACAAGTAACATTTTTATATTGTGTCATTCGTGTTAACACTTTTCCCAATAAAATCATTACTGGATAAATACATCTTTTCAGTAGAAAGTATTTCTTTTGAGATGCATTAACCAGAGAAAACACATCTGTAAAAACGTACCATAATGCTGTGATTCCTGACATTTACAGGCTTCTGAAGTTTTCCCAGTAGCCACTGATTAAAACCTGAATGCTGTTTATCCGTCAACAGTCTATGCACAGATGTTGAACACGTTCTTAAATTCTCTGTCGAATAACTTCTTAAGTCTGTTGCCCATGTCGACGAATTTCGCGTTCCCCTGTAAAAAACAACATTACAATCCGCATTACTTTCCTCAACAAATGAATTATATTGTTGGATATTTAACTGATGATGAAAGCCTCTGAGTTCTACATGTGGACTCTGTTTCTTACTCGGTTGTATGAAGCGCAGTTGGTGAAAACGAGCTGGACGTCGGACACAAACTCTCCAACAGTCTGGTAGAGGTGCTTCTGCAGTTTGTCCGCTACACTGCCCAGCCACATCGGAGTCTCGATCACAGAGGAGTAGTCCGACAACTGTGGGAGTAAAAACAGGACTGACCGAATGAATCGACGCCCAAACTCAGACACAGATAATTAGGAGCACTACAGCAAAGACAAAGACTCACGTAGAGGGTTGGGTCATCAGCAAATGTTTGTTCCTCATCAGCGCTGCACAGATGCAGGAGGAGATACTGACACTCCTGTTGATGTAAGAAGAGAAGAAGAGAGACGGCAGTGTGAGACAGGCATCGTGACGCCAAGACAAAAAGAGTCGCACAGTGTGCTCACCAGCATGTGTTGTGAGATTTGCCGAGACAAAGCTGCCTCTCCTGTCAGCTCGTCCCGGTAATAGCACCCTCGATTGCTTCCGAATACACAGAACGTGCACACCCAGAGAGTACTGTCCCTGTTCACACACACACACACACACACACACACACACAAAATACATAAGGCAAAAGTGGAGAGTTTAACAAAGATGAGTTTTTCAGGGCTTTGACACGCGACAAACAAAAAAACAGACATAAAACGAAAAAAAAAAAATTCTTTCACGTATCATTTCGGATCAAAGCTCACCCCAATATGGCCGCTTCCACATGAGGCAGGTGACATTTCTTGTGGAAGGAGCGAGGACAGCAGTCGCACATCACCAACGCTTCCTCTCCCTCGCTTTTACAGATGCAGCACACATCGTCGTTTTTCTGTTCGTCCTGCCGAGACAGACAGGACGCCAACACTGTTTACACACAGTGCCAGCACACGTGGCCTCTTTCTGCACTTGAGTCGGACCAACAAGAGCAAAACGTTTTGCACTGTTAATTCTTAATGCTGAGTACAGATGAACAAACTCACCATGTCTTCACTGTCCGGTCTGCAAAGTGGGCAGTCGCAGAGCAGTTGGTGGATCATCAACATGTTTGCCTAAAAAAAAATTAAAAACAGCTTCTTCTATTTTGTTTCACGTCTCATAGTTTTACCTGGGGGGGAAATTCACTGAAGTCTCGGTCGGGAGGGCTGACCATCGCAGTGATTTCTTTCAATACAAGTTACCAGAGACAGTAACTACAACAACGCACTTCATGAAATCAGAATGTGGCTGGAATTATCGCTGACTGACGCTGAAATCTCTCAGACTGCACCTCACAGACAAGCACAGTAAGAGACTCCAGATGCTTTCACTACCTCTGTCAGAACACCGAGCGGTTGCCCTTCCCACTCGATGTCTTTCCTCCAGGAGCGATCTGTCCGACCTGAGGCCTCCTTCACGAACTCCATCGGGGTCATCCAGCTCGTCTCGGTGCGGATACTCTTCCCACAAGTCCCTGGTGGAAAGAATAGAAGACTTTGCTATATGGCAGATTAAACATATTCAGCTTCTCGCGTATGTAGAGAGATATGAAGCTACCTGATGCAAATCGATGTTTATGTAAGGTCCCAGTTAAAGCTCCACACGTCACTCTGAACACCTTCCTGCCGCTGTCATGGCGGGCTTCTGACTGCCGCTTGGTCTGTTCCTCCGTCTCTTCCTCTTCGTCTGTGGGCATGTTGAGAGTATAATTAACACGGTGACAGGATACACATCTAAAGTCATTTATTTCAGTATGTGCCAGCACCTGTGACATCTGAGGAACTCCCTCTGCCGCCTGATGAAGCCCGGTCACCACTGTCCTGGTCATTCTCCTCATTTTCAATTTCACCATCGTCCTCCTCTGTGTCAGACACTGTAAAGGAGGAGGTGAGCGGCCACTTTACAGCTGCTTGGATTTATTCAATCATTTCTCCTACATCAGCAATTAAGAAGCTGCCTGTTTTTCTCAAATAGACACATTTCAAATTTAAATTTCATAGATAGATAGATAGATAGAGCATCTGCTATGGTGCCTGTTTGGGCTCTGATGATAACATTAGTTTTGAGTGTTTCACTGTTTTATGTGAGGCACCAGATGCTCTTGTAATGCAGTGCTCCCTCAAAAATAGTTTAGAGGGGCAATGCCTAGATGCACTCTTGCCCGTCCCCATCCACAGCTCCTGTGCTAATGGTGTAAACACTAACACTTCCCTGGTCCCTGAGCTGAAAAGTTGCAATATGTAAGAATTACCCACCTGCCAGATGCCGTTAGCTACTTAGCTCAGTTAGCCATGCAGCTAAGTTAACTTAAAGGGACAGTCTGTAACGATTTAAGTAATTTATTAACTCAAATCAACTTCTTCGTTCATAAGTAAGTCCTCATTGGTGTACAATTACCTCTGCCAACAACCTGACTTATCCTCCTGAGCGAAGAATTACCTATCTGAATATACATAGTACGGGCAAGCTCTATGGAGGCTGCCATGTCTTTCCGGTTTTAAAAAAACTATGGACTGCCGAGAGGGACACAAAGCACTGCGTGGTACTACATAGTAAGGCTAAACGCGTTTTCGCTCAGAGCCAGCTTGACTGCGGAACTGAGAGGGAGCTCAGCGAAAGCGCTCGTCACTGCCCCGGAAAATTTGAAAGCCTGCGATTTTTGTTTTATAAATGGAAGACCACACTTATGCCACGCCACAGGAGAAGGGTTACCTCATTACTTGAATCAGCAGAACTACTCGACGCTGTTGGGAAAGAGTCCATATTTTGAAAATGAGTTTCTTGTCCATCAGGGCCACCGTAGCTTCCGGAACGTCTCCAACGTCTTCAGAACGGGAGGGGGAGCAAAGGAGTGTTGCAATGTAGAACCTCACAGCTAGATGGCGCTAAATACTTGATATATTACACACTGTCCCTTTAAGACTACACGGACAGGGAGCAGTGGGGGTGAAACTCAACTCAGCAGTCTTTAAAATGTTAAAACTGATATTTTTTTCACATTCTGTCTATATTTTTTAAACTGCTTCTTACATGCTACTTCTTCTTACAGATATTAACTATTGTATCTCCGACGTTTTAACTGCTAGCTGCAAGATTAACTGGGCTTACTAGCCGAGGGCAGCTAAAGACAGCAGCAGTTAGTTACTCTCTAGATGTGCTGCCCCCTATATTAGATATTTCACCTTTAAATAATATAATACCACATACCTGTGATTAAAGGAACAGATGAGAACAGCGATTTCTTGGCCTAGCGGGAATAAAAATAAGGACAGGGTTCAGATCAGAATCACAGAAACAAGATACACATGTGTTTATTTCTGTTGTTTTTGTTTGTACCTTTTTGTACCTCACTGATTTCAGGTGACCTTCCTACAGAGGAATTTGACAAAACAGAAAATAAAATGACTGCCACAGCAAACGAAGTTCACTAACAAGAACATCATTATGATTGTGAATTGTAAACTAAACGTTTTTTGTTGGTTCCAAAAGGATTGTTGTGTTAATCTCTGCGTAAGAATTCTGACTGCCTCTAACAAGGTTTGTCAGCCAATAGTATAACGGGTCTTCATTGTTGCCAGTTTGTGGAAAAAAACCTTAAGAAAGGCTGATTTCTACCAAATGCCCTCATCATGCTGTACTGACTAATGTTAGCTAGCTAGAAAAGACAGCAACATTAGAAGCAACCACCTGAGAGGGGAGATGATTCGACCAGCAGCAGGGATGTGAAGCTAACACAGGGGAAGTTGGGGAGATGGGATGTCACATTTAGTGGCTGAATTAGTGTCACAGTCACGTTCCAGGTTCCAGGTTTATTCCAAGATAAAAACTCTCTGTCCAACAAACCTGTATCAGTTTTCCCAGGGTCGTGCCTGCACATCGGATGCTCGACTTCCAGTTCTTAAAGCTCTCCTTTCCTGCCAACCTCTCAAATTCATTGGGAGTGAACCACTGTTTATCGACCACAATGCACTTCTCTCCTGAAACATTAAGAGGTTTGTTAATGTGTAAATATTAAACATAAATCTACCACTACGTCAACATCAGATGTTTCATTTTGTGCATGCCTTTGCATAAAATCCAAATGAAGATTCACTGATTCAGTTTCCCGTGTGAGTATGAATAAGACCATGATGACGGTGTTTCTTTTTCAGAATCAGATACTTCAGACACTCAGATTTACTGCCTGACCTTCAGCCAGTCTGCGTCGGTTCAAGAACCCATTCTGGTGTCCACAGGTCACAGGCAGCTGGAACCTATAGATGGCCCAGGTCCAAATGTCGCCCTTCTCTCCCTTCTTCAGGGGGGATGCTGGAAAAAACAAACAAACAAAAAACAGCTATTTGACATTTCAAATGAAAAACTCTTTTTACTGATTGAGTCACTCCACTTATTTAAAAGGTACACTATGTAAAACATTCAAAAACATTTAAGTAATAGCTTCAATATTATGATTAGATAACTTAGCTTGCATGCTAACCAGATAGCCTTGACCCACCCCGCTTCAAAGTTCCTGTCCCAGGTGTGTCAAGATAAACACTCCTCTGGTGCTCTGAGCTCCCAGTCGGGACCACTACATGCACGGCTAACTGAGCTAACTAGCTAACAGCAGCTACAGTCATCAGCAGTTAGCTCATACTCTGCTAACATGCTGATCCCCTTTATTTTGGATGATTTCAACAGCTGACCCACTCTTACAAATAGCATGTCACACATCAGTGAATGTGTTACATGATAACAGACTACAGGGGGCACATCAGTGACTTACAGAAGCTTATTTTCCTCGATCTTGTCCTCTGACCCGGAGTCACCGGAGATGATGGACCGGCCTGCTCCTTCTCTTCATCACAAACGCGTCTCCTTCTCTGTTTTCTCTTCTTCTTCACTGAGTTGGTTTTCTTCTCCTCTTCTTCCTCTTCCTCCTCGTCCTCTGAGAGCTCCTTCCTTTTCCCTCTGCTTGTGTCTTCCTTGTCCACTCTCTTTGGCAGTTGAGTGAAGTGGAAGGACCCTGCAATCAGATTAATGTCCACGGATATAGTACGTATCAAGTACACACCATGGAACAAATGACAGTAAAAGAATGTTGAGAGGTATTTGTAATGCAGTTTTTTTTAGTCAAATCAATCAGGAAATCTGTTTGCCTGCATGTTTTAATAAAAAACGTCTGGCTCCTTCTAACAGGCTGGATTTATACCTTACTTTTAGCAGCTGAATGATCAGCTCTGGTTGCAGTGAACACACATTCATTTATAACTATGAAGGAGCTGGCTTCAGAGAACATGTGAGAAGACAACGCCATGCAAGCACACACCAGAGGAAATAAAGACGGCATCTGCATGTTTCAGAGACATCGGACAGGAAAACCTGATTGCGAGCAAAACAAGATTTGGGAGTCTGACCGTCCATGAGGCTGTTGCGCAGCATCCTCAGGACGGGGTAGTGGTTCATGATGGTCTCCCTGAACACAGAGCTCCAGAACAGTGTGATGTGCTCTGACCGCTCTCTCTCCAGCCAGTCGAGAAGGTCGTAGAGAGCTTTCCTCAGTCGCTCTTTGCTCTTCATGCGACTCATGTCCTGCACAGACACAAGCACGGAGAAGATCAGAGCTCAGCAATACCACATGAATGACCACGACTGTCATGATTAGTTTAATAATGATTAATGTGATGGTATTTCTCTTCTTTTCTGACTTTTGGTGTGATTGCCTTGGTAAGTATTATTATAGAGTATCTGTTATTCCAGGCTTAATGAAGCAGCCGCTTATTATCTTGATTTCCCATCTCAAAAAGTCCAAACTTATTGTCAGGTAACGTGTTTTTGTGGTGCATTTGAGGGTGCCCGGGGCCCCCTGGATAACTAGTCCGGCCCTGGCTTTTAATGAATGTTATTGTTATTACTTTTACTGCTATATGCATTAATGGTTTATTGAGTTAAATAATTTAACAGAAGCAAGTATAAACTTTAATAGCTGCTTCCAAGAACGACTCCTGTTATCTAACAGACAGACAGACAGACAGGCCCATCTGCTCCAGCACGCAGCTCATTCAAACAGCGGGAGAGGCGGGAGGATTAATAACAGATGCGTAACGCTGCTTCCACCTCAGCGCCTCACCTTGTACCTGTCCTCTGGGATCAGGTCGTGGTCCCTGAGCTGGGTGATGAAGGTGTGCGGGTTCTCCATGCAGGACAGTTCTGTCTTCTGGACGTGGAGAAAGCTCAGCAGCTCCTCGGGCTCCAGGAAATCCAGCGGGTCCATCTCCGGTCAGTGCGCACGGCTCAGCGCACTGCTCTGCAACAGACACCACGGCAGGCTGATCCACGCGTCCTCCAGATGTTCTACTCAAACTAAGATTTTGAATGAACACATGTGGCGCCAAAAATAAACTGCGTCACGAATCAAAACATCAGAAGGAGCAGATTGAAACATGGGCGGAAGTATCTCTATGACCGATCGCAACTTCTAGACGGGATCTGCCCACAAATGTTTCTCAGTTCCTCCCGTGTGTGACGTTGGGAAAGTGAAACTAGTTATATTTCTGGCGGCAAGTCGCAGTTCTGCTCTGGTGCCAGCAGAGACCAGCATCCACCACAGAGTGACTGCGTCCTTTGCAGCTCTCGACCTGGGGATTGTAGTTCTTTTCCTGGGGTTTGCAGTTCTTGATCTGTGGTTTGTTGTTCTTTTCCTGGGGTTTGTAGTTCTTGACCTGTGGTTTGTTGTTCTTGATCTGGGATTTGTAATTCTCGACCTGGGGTTTGTAGTTCTTGGATGTTTTAACGAGACTTGGGTGACATGACTTCAGGTTAAGGTTTGTGCAAATGTCAAAATGTAGAAGTCATCAGTTCCTCAGTATGTTTTGATCTTACTAGAATCAACAGAATCATCCTGTCTTTACCAGTGTTGGGTGTAACGCGTTACAAAGTAAAGTAACGTACAAAGTACAAAGTAACGCGTTAGTGTAATCACATTACTTTTTTCAGTAACGAGTAGTGTAAGACATGACTGTTCCTAATGTATTAATCACATTACAGTTCGCCAAGCTCTTGCTTACGTTTCATTGCTAGGTTAATCAATTTTAACAGCATAGTCGCATGCATCACACAGTAGGCTTGGCACGAGGAGCAACAGGAGCACAACATGCTGCTGCATGCGACTTGCCTGAAGACCCCCCGCTGCGTAAAGCCACCCGACGGTTGGAGATACAAACATTAATTTGAATTTGTTTAAAGTAAGGAAAACAACTTGACTGTAAGGTGCACACTTTCCCTGTGTTAGAAACTTCTCTCCACCGCTGCTAACACCACCTCAAACTTAACGAAGCACCTACAGAGACACCATGCACACACAAAGAATGTAACGAGTAATGTAACTAGTAATCTAACTAATTACTTTCTTCAGGGAGTAATCATGTAATGTAAGGCATTACTCAAAAAAGTAATATGTTACACATTACATATTACTCTCAAAAATAGTAAAGAGCCCCAACACTGGTCTTTACTGTCTGCGCAGGATCCAGCAGAGGCTTTCAGGGCACATGCAGAGCCCCTTTCTGCCACTAGGGGGCAGAGGAGAGGAGAACAGCCTATTTTAGATAACGTTTAAAGGTGCAGTGTTTAAGAATTTTAGCTTTAAATCTAAAAAAAGACCCTAAAATGATCAAACAGGATGTGAAGAAGTAACAGTTTTGATGTTGTGTTAAGAGACTTCTGTGTACAGCCACCTTGTACCTTAAAGTGATTACGAGGAACTTTTAAGTGTTTATGAACCGGACGTGATAACTCTGATGATTATAAATGACCTGTAACAGCAAACCATCAGTGAAAACTCCGATCACATATATCACATATAAAATCACATATCCTTCCTCGCCATCCTGCGGTCTCTCTGTCGCTCACTCACAAAACAAATGTGCTAGCAAAGATCTTTACAACAGCGAATGCTGTTGTTGTACCGCGCTTGTCCGACGGATCACTACAATCAACAAAAATGAAAAGTTCCTCGTTGTCACTTTAACATTGCAGTTAATGCGCAGTTAACTGAGCTTATTAGCTAACGACAGCTACAATTAGCAGCAGTTAGCGGTTGCTCTATATGCCGCCCCCTGTTTGTTTGGACCATGAATGTGGCCAGTTATCACCTACTGCACATACATTTTTAGATATTTTTAAAAAATACTGATACATTTTGTTATTTTTGTAAATGACGGTTCTTGCATCTGTCTTATTTAATGCACTGGTGTCAGATCAGTACTCGTAATCGGGCGACATACATATATCAATTAGTGTTGAAAGGTAAAAATGCTGCAACATCTTCTAAATTCAGTCACAGAAGCAAATTAGGAAAAATCGTGAAGAACTTTGGGAAAATCAAGAGAAAACAGCAGACTGATCGGTACCACCTGTATCTGAACAGGCCGACTGAGGAGGCTGATGGGGTCTGCAGGGATAAATCTCACCCAGCCTCTCCCTTTAGGATTTGAAGTTATACTGTAGATACCACAAGATAAAAAAAACTAAACAAAACAAAAAACTTTATCCGCATATCTATTCCCATGGCAGTGATTTAAGACATGGAGATATATGTAGGAGTCTGGGGAAAAAACATGGACCATGGGCTGAGAAATACATGTGGGTGTACACTACAGTACATCAACTGATTATTTTTATGACATTTGTAGACATGCACATTAAATGTTTCTCTGCACTGTCATGACTTTGATATTGGCTGCTACATAAGACATAAGACTGCTGTTGTTTTTTTTTATCTGCTGTTTTTAATGTGTCTTTATATTCTGTGTTGTACCAGAAACGCCTCTCAGAGGACATTAAGGTCATAAACTATATTAGTGAGACGTCATTGATGCTCAGGGGGATATTGACATATTAACCTCGCAGAATGTGATAGCTAACATTTGGAATATGTTTTACATAAAGTAATTAAAATGAGCCAGTATTTAACAGCGCTTGATTTTGTTCTTTTGTGCTGAAGTAGGATTTTAAATGCATGACCTTCACTTGAGACAGAGTGTTTCTGCACTCTGGTATTTTAAAGACTCCAAACCACTGAAAATCGTGGCCCCTAAATGATTAAAGAGACAAGAAATAAATAAGGTTCACCTTTCCAGACTTTTCTCAAATTGTTCTGCTTTTTCTTATAAAATACTGCATGCCATACCTCTGCAAATATCCTCAAAATTTAACAAAATTCATATTCATCAATCACACAGACTGACTTTCAGGGTGAAGGCATATTACTTTCAGCTGCTTTTAGCTCATATTCTTTCAGCATAAAAGCTGGCGGTCGTGACGTGAAGTCAGCCCACTGAGCTGAACCATTTTATTCAGGTTAATTCATTAGAAAACCTAAAGGTGCATTATGTAAGAATCAGCTCCATGTCAAATTCATACTCAAAAAAATAATTGGGGTTAGCATATCACCAGAGTAACCACCAACTGCTGCTAACTGTAGCTGACGTTAGCTCAGTTAACTGTGCAGCTAGCAGTTTGGACTGGGAGATCGGGCACCTGGGGAGTGAAGGTGCCTGCACTGCTAGCACAGCGGGTTTTGGACTGTGATGGGAAGGGGCTAGCCTGTTATCATGCTAACATCAGTGCATAGACATCATCTATGACGTCAAAACCGCTTTTTAATCACATTCTGTTGATCATTTTAGTTACTTTTGAACAACTAAAATTCTTACATACTGCACCTTCAATAATGGAAAACAAAAACATTTCGACAGCGACATGATTTAGAGTTCTTTTCCTCAGTCGGGCTGTTGATTGAAGTCTCCATCATATCCTTCCAAGTCGTTGTAAATTATTTCTCTGTGCTGATGCTGACAGGTCTGCACGGCCTGCAGAATGGCTGCCAGGCGCCGGTCCAGGGCAGAGAGGTGTGGTTCAGACAGGAGGGGGGCAGCGCCTGCCAGAGGGTCCTGAACCAGCGACTCCCGCATGACATCACTCAAACGGCCGGCAGGGAGGGACAACAGGCGCAAGCGAAGGAGGGTGGACCGACGGATCCTACGTGAAAAAGCATAAAAAGGACATTTACACAGGTTCCCACAACACTACTTACTGACTTGAATATTTAAAGTTTATTTAATCCACCCTCTCCATTTTGCTTCACCTGCAACACTGCTTCAAAGGAGTCAGAATAGTCGGCTCATCTCGAGAGTGACGCCCAAACCTGTGAAACACGGGACAGTCGTGAGAAATAAAGGCCCATAAATAAGATATTCCCACCGCGGCTGATACTGTTAGAAATAGACAATTAGAGCTGTTGCAGCTGGCTGAGCTGAAATGAGTCAGCAGATGTTCTTGGTACTCACGCCCGGCCGTTATCAAGGTGCAGCAGAAAAGTCTCATTGCCAAATTTCTCAAACGTCTCGTAGTGATGTCTGTCCATGTTGCCTTTGAATGAAAAACACTCATGTTTATTTTAGGCCATGTGAGAGACATTTGGTAGAAATGAAAAGAAGACATGTAAAGTTAAGAAAGGCATTTACTGCATTAACATGGGAGATAATACTCTGATTTAAACATGTACACATTTTGAGCTTCCTTTTCCCTCTTTACACGTCACTGACTGCCAGATTACGCTGCCTATAATCCCCATCGTGTTTGCCAACTGAGTATGAAACGTAGAGACTCACTCATGAGGAAGTCCAGTATGGCCATATCAATGAGATCCACCAGTCTGGTGCCGTGATTATAAGGAGGCGTCTGTTTCACTGTGTCACAGTAGGCCGGGTCCTTCTCCCACCTGGGAACAACAACGCAATTAAGTAGAGGCAAACACACACAATGAGTACCCGTTCAAAACATGCTGTTTGGCTCAGATTATCTGGTGGTGTGAGGGGCTTACAGATCTTTTCTTATGCCTCCTGAACTGCTCACAGACTCATCGGGATAATATCTAACATGACTGATATTTTAAAATCTGAATGATTACACCTGTATTTCCTGAGGGGCATCCTGGAGCAGCTGGCGGTGCTGCCAAGCAACAATGCACATTCTAGCCCTCAAGGCTAAAGTTAGCTAGTATACTACTGTTGACAGTGATTGTTGCACCACGCTAATGTTCATTTTGTTAATGGCTGCTTCCCCGTGAGATCACGTGATTGGGATCACGTGTGAGCCCAGCTTCAGTCCACAGAGCCATTAAGCTAGAGCGCTGAACCGCTGTATTATAATGTTGAACAAGTTGCATGCACCAAATGTGACACTGCACTTCATTTGGTCCTTAGCAACAAGCCTGCCAAGTGTGAAGTAGATCTAATTAACGGTTCTCAAGGTATGTGAATAACAAACAGACAGGCAACATTAGGCTCTAAGGGATTATTTTATTTATTATTTTTATTTTTATGACTTTTGGTGATAAGTTTGAGTTTTACCAGTGATTGGCTTGTTATGATGTGGAGGCCATCAAACATTAGTCACATTAAAGGTGCAATATGTAGGAATTTTAAAATTTAAAATTAAATTTAAAAAATATTCAAAAATGTTAACCACAATCAACAGAATGTGAAGAAAAAATCGGTTTGACGTTGTGATGTCCATGTATTGTGTTGCAGAGATGTCTAATAGAGTTAGCATGCTAACCGGCTAGCTACAGCTAGTCACAGTCAGTCGGTCCCTGTGCAAGTAGTGTAAAAACTGGTGCTGGTTGACCACTAAATGCAGTTATTTGAGGTAACAGCAACAATAGTTACCAACAGTTAGTGGTTCCTCCGCTGATATGCTGCCGCCTGTTTGTTTTGAACACGAGTTAGACAGGTGGCCAATTTTTACATATTGCACCTTTAATGTACACCTGCCTAAAAATTAAAACTGCAAGAGAAATATTTAAAAATGTGCAAAATGGTTCTCCAACAGCCTTTAACAGCCTCATTAACAGTCACACTCACAACGAGTTCTATGTATTGACATCAGTAGTGCGGACTGACTTTGACTTAACTGTCTTTGTGTAAACCACAAATTTAATGTTGTGTTGCAGTTTTTGATTCACTCCACTGGGGGGCAGCGAAGACTCATGATTCTATACACACTGAGAACCCCACAGGCGACAAGGTAGAAACATTTCAATACAAACCCCATCAGTTACAAGTTAGTGCAGGGACAGTGCACCTCAAAATAAAAACAACAAAACAGTGTTTTCCTCCTGCCTGTAGTGCTATCCCCCCATCATGATTGTTTTGTTGTGAGCTGCTGAGCTTTGGAGATATCAGCTGTATGATGTCTGCCCTCTCTTGAATATAACAGAACTAGATGGTGCTTGCTATGTTTGCCAGCTTGGTTAGCTTAGTCAGCTGACATCTCGTCCATGAGCAGATGCACACTTCCTCCTGCGCCGTCGGTCGATATCTCCAAAACTCTGCCCCTCAAACCGAAACAGCATACATGGATAAAAAGCAGTGCATGCATGGTTGATTTGGAGCGCACTATTCCTTTAAAACAGACGGAGATGATTCCAGTATTCTGCCCAACCACCAAATGGAGGTGGACAGAATCAGATGACTGTCTGTTTGAACTGTTTATTACTAGCACTTTTACTTTTACCAATAGTGATGACATGACTTTTGACACCCTTATTACCAAAACTACCAATAAGACACAGGCGGTACACCCACTGTGCTAGCTTGGTGCGGCTGTAGGAGCGTCTCCATGGCGACCTCCAGGACCTGCGGGGAGCGAGGGTGAGGTCAGGTAGCATGGCGGCCAGGGAAACCTCCAGTGCATGTGGCTGCCCGCACACTGGGTGCTCTAATGAACAGTAGTATTCGCACTGGCCATAGAAGCACACGTTTCCCGCTAGAAGGAGTCAGACAGGTGACAGCTTGAGTTTAACGGTCGGGAAGTTTGAATGCGCTAATGTTTTGGTTTTTGGCTTTGTGGACGAGCAGCTGGGTGCAGGCGTGGAAATAAACACATACCAGGGGAAGTGAAGAAGGTCCTGGACAGCTTGTGGTCGGTGGTGATCTCTCTGACCTCTGAGGTGACGTTGATGAGGCGGCCGACCACCGGAGGCACCCTGTTGAAGCCCAACAATCTGAGAAAGGACAAGGTAGAGAGAATAACAAAGACTTTGTTTTACTTGTATCCCTATGGCTACAGCTGCTTTGTGAATGAATAATTTCAGTGTTGGACCGGTGACCCAGTGGCTACTGAATGAACTGTCTGCCCTGCAGGACACCTGCTGCCTGCTGAAACAGCGTGACAGACTCTGTACCTGTCGAGGTGGAAGGCAGCGATCTCCGCATTGTGCCTTTCAAAGTCAGAGAAGTAGAAGAGGTTCCCATCCGTCTCTGCATCTCTGGCCTGTCTGTGCAACAAAAACACATACGAGCATGAATGCACAAGGCTCAATGTTGAAGTGCGTACAAAAACTGTGACCTCTACACTGTAAATTTCAACAGTTGTGAACCGGAGCAGCACGAACACAGTCTTTTATGTTTTCAGCAGTAGTGGTTTCTTACTTCATGGGTTTCAGCAGAGCTTGTCCATAGTTTGGGAACGACATGAGCAGTTTGAGCTGGGTGCCGCCCGTCTTCTGAACTGAAAGGTACGAATAAAGTGAGGAGCGTGCGTGATAATAGTCAGCCCAGTCGCCAGTATAAAATGCTGCCATCAGAATCGGAATCAGAATTTCCTTTATTTGTTCCGCAAACTGGGACATTTCTTCATCACAGCAGCAAAAGGACAGTGGTGTTGTGATAAACAATAATAATGGTAAAACAATAAACAATACAATAAAAAAGTCAGAAACAGGAAGCTCACGCGGCGCCGTCTTATTCGATTCGTCATTGTATGTTTCTGCAGACCACGTATAGGAAAACTTTGTACATACGTATCATATCAACATTTCTACACTACCCCAGTGTCAAGTATAATTATTTTGCTGCATTTTCTTACTCAGTATAAGTCCTTGTAATGTCTACAATAAATACAGTTGATCAGTATTGACAGCTGATGAAGCTCAATGTTTCTTATGTTTTACTGATGCAGTAATTAAGCAAAGAAAACTAACATGTGTCACACATGTCTGATTACGTGTTACAAGAAATAATGCAAATAATAAAGATTCTCAGGAGCCGGGGTGTAACAGCATGTCACTAGTTTGGGGGCTTGTGTTTAGATGAATCTTGCAGTGAACTCAAGTTTAAGTTTAATGTGTCTAAAAGTCATTTCACAGCGTGAAATTAGATTCCTTGGTACAGCGCCGAATGCGTCAAAGTTTCTTATGATGATGAGATAAAGAAGTCACCTTCCCCCAAACACTAATGACAAGCTGCTGATGAGGGTTGATTTAGAGATAATCAGGTGAGAGGTGTGAGAAATGACATAGTTTGTCCATTCAGTGATCAATGTGCTTTAAAGAACAGCATCAGAATGTGAGAGGAGGAGGGGAGAATGCCTTTTGATTGAGGTGTCTGAGAGCCACATGTGGAGCAATTCTCCATGTGGGGGGTTACAAGAAGGTAGAAAAGATGACATTTACTGTCATAATAAAACATCAAAGGGTCACTGTCCTGGGAAGACATGCTCAACCCAAATCTCAGGCGGTCACTGTTTTGGGAAGAGGTGATTGATGACTGTTGTAAATGAAGGTAACTTCCTCTCTGTTTTATATGTTAGTCAGTAACATTTGGAGAGCTGGAGGGAACGATCTGACCTTCCCTCCATGCGGCATGTATTAAAGAGATCTGATTCATGCGCTGAAGTCTAAAATTCTTCGGAGACTTAGCAACTCTCAACCCTCACAAGGGGAACTTTCCACTACTTTTGGCGGCGAGGATTTGGGATTGGACGATCTGCTGATTGACACCTTGTTGAACTGTCGACAGGAGTCTGAAGGAGATTCAGGGAAAGTTCCGCTCCGGCAAACTGGTTCTCCCCTGAAGTCAGGCACGGGGTGCAGACAGTGGACGCTTCATCTAATAAGTGAGTACGGTTTCAAATTTTGAAACCTAGGTTGTTCACGTAATGTAATTCCTTCGTGGTAGTGAGTTCATGTGTAAAAGGGTCCAGGAGGGGCGCCTAGTTTCCATATAAATCCTTCGTGGTACTGGCTGTTTGAGTGTGTGAGGGCTCATGACCCTCTATCTATCTGACCCTCTTACAGGCAAATGGGGGAAAATGTGGTTGATGATGTTCAACGTTGGCACTTTGTCACCCATGGGGTGTTTTCCATTGAAAGGCGCATTAAGCAAAGAATGTTTAGTATGTTAAAGTATGAGTAGAGTATGTTAAAAGAAAAGGTAAAAGGAAAGTAGGGAAGGAAAAGATAGACTGACAAGTTTTTTCAAAATTAGTAGCGGGATTGAAACAGTAATGCGAAAAGAGAGTTTGAGTAAGAAAAACAAGGAGAAACAAGAATGTAGGGCCAGAATTAAGAATGGACCTCCTCAATGTGCTGTCTACTCACCTACAACCCTTCCTTCAACGACACCTCCTCCACGTGAGGTCAAGCACCCCAGGATGACTCTAAAAAATAAGAGGGGGAACCAATACACCCGGACCTTTCAGTCTCTATCTCCTAAACAGCCACAAATTAACCCTGCTTCTTCAAGAAAGACTTTTCTCCAATAGCAGCTTCTGTTGACCACTGAGTGCGGAGTCAAGATCACAGAGTGGATGATGTTCCCAACCCTGGGCCGAGGCAAACAGGGAAGCAGGCTGTCATTGAGATCCAGAAGTATTTGTACTCAGGACATGTCAACCGAACGAAATGAAGGAGGTTGCAGAGGAACCAGGAGACTGGAGTTGGGTGGACAACAGAGTGCTGGACAGCGATCGCAGTCTCAATTGAACAGCAAGAGGAGAAGGAGACTGGGTCCACAACTATCAATGACAGTGCAACAGAGGGAAGGCGATAGGAACCCTGAGCTTAGTCCGCAGGAAGGACGAGACCCTGAAGAATCTTATACTTAATTCTATTATTAACACCAGCACACCCTTCATCTAGTCCACAACTGGGTACAGAACTTGGTTGCAATTCTACCCAAGTGACACATAGACAAAGGAACTCAGTGTATCGCTGCCCAGTTTGCGATTTCAACTCATTTTAACACCACTGAGATCAGGACACAGGGGCACCTCAGCCACTCTTCAAACAGCTGGGCAGCGTGAATGAGTTGAATCAAAGCTGCATGTGTTCGTTCAGGTGAACAAGGTCCCTGACATCCAGGCTTCTCTGGCTATTGCACGCCACGCTTGTAGGAGCAAGTCCGGCTATTCATTCAGAAGATATCAATCAAATCATCTCATGTTTATTTATCACACCTGTTTCTAACTTTGATTAAAGAAAAACTAATCTGAGCTCAAATGTTTAAAGGTGTTTACACCGCGGTGGGTGTTAAACATGAGCGAAAAAGGGATGACACAGCCACACAAAAATCAGCCTGTAGCTGAGATTAGTGCTTTAATCTGCAGCGTATAACACAAATCTCGATGTATTATTCATTCCGCGGCGCGCTGAAAACAGCGACAGGGCGTCTGAGACGAGCAAACAGAGAACAAGCGTGTGCCGACAAGAAGTGAAGTTGTGTGCCTGTGTGTGTTTAAGGATGTGTGCAACCAGTTTGTCCGCGTGGGTCAGTGTATTTATGCACGTGGATGTTGAGATAATGGAAGTTGTTGGGAGGATTATAGTCATGACCCGACAACAAAAGAATCATCGGAGCAGCAGATTTACTTTTTTAATAATTTAACGGCAGTCTCTTTTGTCTCGACCTTGGTGCTTTTTGCATCTCATTTGGATTTTGGGAGTGGGCGTCGGTGTTGACTGAAGATCATGGTTCAGTCCAATACAGTGCTAAACAGTAGTCCACTACACCGTGGACATTGAGTTACTAATTCAACAGGGTGAGATATTAAAGCTGATAAATGTAGATGGACCAGACATTCTCAACAGCCTGTAAAGGCTTTTTTTTTGGGTAATAACAGATTTTAAAGGTTTATTTTTATGTAGACAAATTATTTAGGAAAAAAAAAAAAAATCTACAGAGCTTGTAGAAAGGAGCGGAATAAAAGTATTTCCTCAAAAACATTATCATTGTTTATTAATAATTTTCCAATGTCAGTACCTTCAGTGTTTGTTGGGCCAAACATGAATCTTTTTTTTTAATCTTTTAATTTAATTGTTGACTCCAACTTTGAACAAGGTTCATCAGCCGACAGTAATACCGCTGTTGGTATCGCGTGGCATCAGTGTTTTGTCAGCATTAAGAATCTTGATAAAACCTAAGAACGGAGTTCTACAGTCTGCCCGCAGTTTATTATACTGCCCTAATGTTAGCTAGCTAGCAACATTAACGCTAGCCAGTCGACATTAAAGTTTGCTTGCAAGCGTGAGCAATGTTAGCAAACATTTGCAACTTAGCATCATTAGCTAACATTTGCTAGCGTTTTAAGTGATTCCAATGCAAGGGGCGAGAAGTCAACAACACCTTTAAGCAAACACAAATGAATGCAGCAAAAAAAAAAGAAAATGGAAAAAAAAATGTTTTCTAACTTTGTCAAGAAAGTTTGGTGTCTATCAATGTGGTGCCTCCGAATATTTACCTGTAGGACAGCAGTTGCAAATGAAACACAATGGTTTTGGCCTTTTGGAGATGGCAGCTACGTAAACAAGTACTTGCCAGTCCAGACAGGGTTAAATCAACAGTTTTCAGTTTCAGGACTGACAGAGAAATACTTTCAGTGGAGCAGTTGCCTACCCGTGACTGTCAACAGCCAGATGTTGCGAAAAGCTACTAATCAAGATTGAAATAATGTCACATGAGTAAACATTGATTTGTAAAAGACACCCGATCCCGCCTGATCAATACTGCACATGTGCAACCCTCAACAAGAGATGAGAAGGAAAAAGGAGATGGCTCTCTCGTTAGCTACTTCCATCATCAGCGCCAGAAAAATCTATGTTTTTTTAAATCAGAATGTTATTGATCGACTCTTTTTTAAAAGACCAAGTTTGAATCTTCTGTAGCAGTCGGATAAGGTTTATGATGTGAATCTAATCACATCTATAAGCAAATGTGTGTGAGTCACACATAAACATATATGTGATATACTAAGTTTACATATTTTCTCATGTATTAGATGTATGAATTCAGGGCTACTTGGATGTTGCCTCTGGGCTGGATGTGACCCGCATCCGACACTCCGCCAACAGCACAAACTGCAGCCTCATTAACCAGTTTCAATCTGCAAATGTTAGTTTTTAATGCAACATTTCTGCATCGCAGTTTACCGTACGAGCGTTAATGTGTCCGCCGTCCCACAAATGTCACATAGACATTCACGTTGCACACACACAATCAGTACACTCCTCCTCTGTGTTAGCTTCTCTACCTTCTGTCCTCACACCTCGTGACTAAAAAAGATGTGTGGGTCACTGATGCGCTGAATCCTCCCGGGTTTATCATCCCACCCTTTCATTCTGTGTTACTGTGACTTCATTGTGTTTGGATTCAATGCCAGCCCAACTTATGTGTCTGCCTGAGGACCGACCTACGTGTGAAACTTCGTGTGAACGTGCGTATGTGCTTCTAAAATCGTCCTCCTCGCTGTTCTAAATATGAACTGTGGCACGGCTCGCTGTGTTCTCTGAGTGAAACATTTAGCGCTGCCTCTGGCTCCTCGAAGATTAGCTCGTTGGAACAAAGGGATCCGAGTTAAAAAGAAGAATGAGGGGCTGATTGATCAAATTTAAATGAGAGTCTTGTACTAAGGGGATGATTCGGGGTGAGGATTGGGTCAGCTTCTAAATTTAATTCAGCTGTTTTGAGCAGTGCAAACACGGTGAAGTGAAGAGCTGGACTTCATCTTTGGGCGGCCTTGAACCCAAAACGCACAACAAGAAGCGTAAAACTACGACAGATATCAGGAAAGTGGCTTTGACAATGAAAAATAGCAGTAATTCATCGAATTTAACTGTTATGCACATTCAAACCTAAACTAGACCTCCGATTCACTGGTGCCGTGGGTTGCCTCGTTTCAGCAAAAGCAAGTAAAGCTCCGATCCAGAACCTTAAATTAAGTGTTTTCACATGAGTGGGTTGTGCAGGTTTTGGCAGACAGAGCATCGATGATATTTAAAGAATATGAATATCGGCAGCATGTTTTCTAAATATTTCACACAAAGGTGCCAATGACAAACAATTGTATCTGGCTAATACTTAAAAAAGACTAAAAAAGAAATCAAAGAGAGAATAATGATATCACTGGTAATCCTCCACCTTCCTCACTGCATACCCCTCATTTGCTACTGTAGGCTCTCCCCTGGCCCCGCCCCTCCTTCAGTCTGTCCTCTCACCTGTTCGCCCTGCCCCCCCTCATTTGCTTACCGGCACTGAGGATACGCTGCGTTGCCAAGTAGTGAGTCAGCCCGGCCATGTTGGGATCCTTCCTGTTGTACAGCTCCCAGCGAGAGATGCCCAGGTGGAACCGTAGCCAGGGAGGGTGGGTCTCCACGTCGCTCGTCCAGTCCACTTTGTCGTAGCCTTCCTCCTGACTGGCGCTCTGCCTTCAGGAGAGGAAGGGAGGTGGTAAATACCTGACATTAAGAGGGTCTGTTTCAGTTCAGCTCTGTCATATGAAACAAGCTGTACTGGTGAATGCGTGATGACGAATTTTAAGTAAAATTCCATATGAAGCAACACTTTTGCAACTAAAGCAACACATTACGGGCCATCACATTAATTTTGCATAGCATCAGCAGTCTAAAGGCTGAGAGACATTAAAAATAAATATCCCCAAGAGTTATTATTCAGGAAATCTTTTCTCCGGGGCCACAGTCATTAACTGCACCATACAAACATCAGACTACTGCTAGACACTCTCTGGGGATTATTTCTGGCGTGTCAAGGCTTTGAGCTAAATGCTAACGTCAGGATGTTTAAACGCTCTCAGTAACAGTAGTAGCATGCCGTCGTTTAGCAGGTAAAAGCATGTTTAGGCCTAAAATGTTCCCTGTCCGGGTTAAAGCTAGCATGTTATCATTTTGTGATTAGCACATAACACTGATCGCTATCTTAGTTTACAGCGTAAGTACACAAACGTTTTCTAATTCAAACGACAAAATATTGTTTGAAATCTCAGTTTTATCTCAGATCTCAAATATTAGCATGTTGAATTAGCAAGCTACTGTATTTTTTTTTCTACTCACTTACTTAGTTTAGTGAGTAAGCAAGCTGTTGTAATATTTTCTAATTGGCACATGACTTTGTCCATTATTTTAGCATAGTGTGTAAGCAAATTAAGTTTATTATACCAGCGTGTTAGCAAGGCACTATTACATTTTTTAATTAGCTCCTGACATTGCTAACAATCTTATTTTACTGTAGCATTAGCATTGGCAAGCTAATCTTTTGTAAATAGCACAGCATTGCTCACTAGCTCGTGTTAGCAAGCTACTGTAATGTTTCCTAATTGGCTCACAACATTGCAAAACATCTTAGTTAGAAAGCTATCATAATATTTTCTCATTAGCACCTGAGCTCATCACACTCTAATAAGCTCCCAACATTAACTAGGTATGCCTTAAAACCAGAGTATTGGGCAAAGTAAAGGTTTTGATCTGAAGGCGTTAGTTGAAAAGTCAGAGGTTCACAAAAGATTCAGTGCAGTAGTTGTTGGGACATTTCAGTCTACACCAAACACGGCCATCCTTAGAGCTTTATCAATAGCATGACTAAATAGGCTTAAAATCTTATTTCTAAAGCGAGCTGAAACCTTTAATATTTACTTTTGTATTGAAGATTGAAGAGCACAATTCTGAGGGACTGTAACTCAGAGCCTCTCAGGCTCCTCAGCCTCGTGAATGACTATTCATTAAGAGACCAATGTTCAGGTATAACCTAGAACACATTTGAGAAAGATACAGAGGAAGAGTCAAAAGCGAGATGTTTTTGAAAAGCTACTCATCGTGGTCGGTACCACCTGCAACCCTCGACAGAGACGATGTTATTGTGTCTGCCATCCAACAACCGTAATACAGATATTCACATACCTCCTCTGACCTCACACCTCTTGACTAAAAGGAATTGTGGGTCGGCAGACAGTGTGCTGAATCCTTCCGGGGCTTATTACTCTTTCATTCTGTGTAAATGTCATTTCAGTATGTTTGGATTCAATGCGAGCCTGACTGATGTGTGTCTGAGGATCTGTCCACCTACGTGTGTTAACGCATAACATGTTCACTGTAGTTCAGTGTGTTCGCAAAGCTATGGATATGTTTTACCTTTAATTGATATTGATACATTTTCCTTGTCTGTGTCACTTACCACTGACTGTCACTATTCATTGCTTCTTCCCCCTCCTCTTCTTCACTTCCTGTATCCCTCGCACGTTCATTTGTCTTCACCCTCAGCAGCCAATCGTCGTCTTGCAGCTCCGGGCGCGGCAGGTTGTACAGCGGGTGCTCGAACAACGCCTCCAGCTTAGAGCAACCCTTGACCCTTGGAATCACTTTTCCAACTCCAGTCACTTTCTTTTCCCTCACAGTTGCATCACCATTAAGCGAGCCTCTCCCCTCAGGGTGCGAGGTTTTGGCATTCAGTTTGTGATGCTCTTCCTCCTGGGGGACTGTTGGCAGTTCATGTGAGGAGGAGGAGGAGGCAGCTGAAGACGAGGAGGAGCGGGAGATAGCCTGATGGCGCTGAGTGTCTGTTCTTGGAACAGAGGAAGAGGAGGAAGAGGAGAAGGAGGAGGAGGTGGGAAGTACACAGGCTGTCTGGAGGACGGAGAGACAAAATAATGCCAGAAGGAGGTGGAGAGCGAGCGACAGACACGCCAGACCCAAATAGATGGAGCGAGTGGATTGACGCAGGTGGAGTTTTATCATGCTGGAGGAAAAGAGAGGCAACAACAGGGAGACATTTAAAATCCAAACAGACTGTGAAGCCCTGCCAACCCTTCAAACCTGATCATGATGAAACATTTTCTGATGGTTGCATTCCAGTTTGCACAAACACACACACACACACACACACACACACACATACAGTGGAGTGGACAACATTTCAAAAACACTGGATGAATGAAAACCTTTAGTTTGATTGTGCTCTAAAGGAACTGAATAGCTCACAGAGGCTGGTGTATTCAGGTGAAAGCCAGTTAGCACAATACAACACTTTTAAAAGAGGCCATGCATACACCAGGTCTTATGAGATTTTAAAATAAATCTGATGCAGTTATCAGTGCTGGTCACATTATACATGAACTAAGAGGAAAAGAAAACAGTGCAGCAACCTGACGGAATAAATGGAAGAGACAAAGTGGCTGAAATGACAGAAGTCAGTCGGAGATAAGCTGGTAAGAGGACTACAGGTCCATAGTCATGCTAGCAGCTGTGAGGCTGAACTGAGGGCCGTGCTAAGCAGCGTGTTCAGCTTGAGAATGCTAATATGTTAAGCGGGCATAATGTTTATCATGGTTAGGATGCCAACATTGCCTGCTACTAGTGAGAATGTCACTTGTCATTAGAGTTTATCCTCTGGGCACCATGAATACCTGTAGCAATCACCCCAAGAGCTCTTGAGCCACACGTGTGGATCTCAGTAAGATTCATCACCTGGGGATCATGAATGTCTGAAGCGCAGGCTGACCACGCTGCTAACACGCCTGAAACGGTTTCTGTTGTATACCAGTGGAGAAATGTAGTGATATTGATTATCCTCCAGCAGGGAAACTTGGACAGAAATACATTAATATGGCGAACAGTGCTATGAATTGCTTATGGAATGCTAAAAAAAATGTTAATTGCCAAAAGCCAAATGGTCCCTCCGACCGTCACCGGTGGTTGTCAGTGCCTGAACATATTTAGTATGGGATCCACATTAGCTTCCGTTGTGTCATTTCAAGTCTGCACGGTTGTTTAACAGCATCCAGAAAACCCCAGTGGAGCGGACGCCATGGTGCAAACGAATCTCCCGTGCTACATCCCACTTTCGCGGATGCAGTTAAACACCTGCTTCGGCCTCCTCGGTTTAAACATAACTGAGTCATTACGGGATGTGAAGTGTGAAGTGTAAACTAGAGGCCGTTCTCGGTCACATCTACAGGCAAGCCTCTACAAGAACCAACGCAAATTTGCAGCTGTCAGACAGACAGGTGGACGGGCAGAGAGTCTCATAAATACACACATCCACGCCGTGCTCATTAACCAGAGAGCTGTCAGATAATCATTTACATCAAACCCTCAAAGAAAGAAAAGCTCACTAAGAAAATCAATACATTATTGAGCAACTTGCTGCTCCCAAATTCCCTGTGTGGACCAGCAGGGCTGGAGGAATTACTCACATGTCTTTCCCCTTAAAGTCCTTCTTTTCTTCTCCTGCTTTTTATTCTGCTCCCCTTCCACCGTTAGTGAGGCAGATATTCAGAGTTTGGTGGCATTTCTAGCCCTTCCCCACCTGGTAGATTGCACATGTGTGTGTGTGTGTGTGTTTGTGTGTGTTTGTTATCTTGCGGTCACTGCAATCTAAACAGAAACAAGAGGACTGCTGTGTTGCGGTTGCGGTGACCTGTGTCTGCCTGACCCACAGCTGAGAGCAAAAGGAATCAGTACATACTGCCAAATGATTTTTTAAAGTCCGCCTGGATCAATAGTCATAGTGTGCAAGAAGCTTACATAACATGATGTGGTAGGCTGGGAAAAAAAACAACTTTACTTTTCCTATCTCAAAAGCAAGAAAACATTTGGTGCTTTTCTCCCTTTCTTAAAGATTTCTGTCTCTGGGTCTGACATTTTCGGAGGCCAATCGATGTTTTCTACATTCATTTGGCTCTTTCTCATCGAGCACAATGGTCGGCTTCAACACTCAGGGAGAGTATCAGAGATGTCAAGAGCTGCGAGCTCGATCTCCCGTTACAAACCAGCGCATTAAAGCGCACGCAGGGGAACATGCAGAGTAATCAATTCACATTCTGAGGGAGCCCAGATTAAATCAAATATTCATCTCTTTAACGGTGTCTTTGAACCTGTCCCCTCTCTCCTTCCCTCCCTCCCCCACCTTTTTTGTCATAACCATCCATTACAATCTCCGGCAGTGCCTTTAAATCCTTCTCTCTGAGTTTGAGCATTTTCTGTCCTCTGAGGGTTGAAAAATCATTCTCTCGCCTTCTGCTAATTAGAAAACTATACTGTTAATTAGCCAACTTTGCTCTGAGAGAGAAAATGTATTATGCATGTTGTTGCGGGTCCCTGCGGGATAGGCTGTTTTTCTGAACCTGAGGCGGCGTGTCGCGGGTTAACATGCAGCGTCTGAGTGTTTCGTTGCGTGTAAACGACTGTTAAACGTCACAAATGAGATTACAACATAAACACATACGCAGACAGAGAGGATAGATGGCTCGTTAAAAACATGAGATGTTGAAGTGAATTAGAAAAAACGATGCTGGCGACGGCGTTTGTTCGGGCAGCTCTTGTTAGTTGTTGCTATTTCAGCCTGCAGGAGCCGGTAACATGTAAATATCAACACTCATATTCCCCCTCTATTTTTGTTATGTTAGCCGAGCTCACCAAGGAAACAGTATGATAATTACTGCACAATCAGGTCAGCGAGAAAATCTTCCAGCAGACACTGACCCAGCTAATTCTCACCAGGAATGAAATCGCAGCAAAGCAAACAGAACAGCCTACTGACCTCACAGGGCGTCGTGTGGAGATGGAAAACAAAGTCTCTTCGCGAGGTTTCGGGCAAAGGAGTTGTTTTTCAAAATGCACCGAATCTCTGGAATCAGTATTCAATGTTATGTCTCACTTTGCAACAAAAGAGAAACTAATGGTTCAGTAATTAGTATTTAATGAGTCTATTGGGTAACTACTTAGTATGATGCACTTTACTTGAAGGTGCACAAAAACAGTAACTAATGATTAAGTAATAAGTAATTGACGGATCATCGCTGCTTGGTGCCAATCTGAGGGTGGTCGATATTTATTAAGCTCATGCAGAAATGGCCCAGTAAGTTGATTCATCAATGTCGTAACTCCCAGTCTGTCCTCCACTAACTCATCATTATCTACTATCTAGTCCTCGAGGCACACTTATTCAGGGATTGCTCATTAATGATTCATAAAACTCACGCCTTGCACGCTAGTCAATAAGTACTCCCATTTTTGTTTACTTTATTTTTGAAAAAGAGCAACCGTCTCACTCGGGGCTCATATTGTCTGTGTAGCATGTTCACTGAGTGAGAGTATCCCTGCACACTCACACAGAACTGACTCACAGCTCAAAGCTTGTTTTATCAGCTTTATCAGAAATTCTTTTATCAGTCTCACAAATGGGGAATCTTGTGACAAACGGAAGGAACTCGGGTTTAACAAACTGGACGTTGACACACTGAGCATGGTTGTTTATTTCAAGACAAGAGTTAGTCCATATCACACAGAGTATACTTTCATGTGATACATTTTGAAAGGCAATCTTCTATACATTTTGCTTCCTCCAGAGCAAAATCTAAGGTCGCTTCATGGTCGGCTGCTAAACAGCATACCGAAAGAAAAACTTGCGCTCGGTTCAAAGCTGCTCCGATCACTAAAGGCACAACCCTACATCCAGACCATTCAATGCTCTGGATCGATTACACAACACAACCTGCTTTGCACCGGGTTACATTATGTACCATATCTACCTTTCTCCAGTTTGCAATATCGCGTTCACATCGCTTGTATATGAGCCGATTTTCATGTCATGAGGATGAGTGCATGGCTGTGGCCTTATAGCTTAGCAAAATGACAAGTCAGTGTCTACTGTTCGAGACTGCGTTCGAACATCTGTCACTATAGCCCACCGGATATATATCCTTTTGAACGCGTCATGTTTGTGGCAACAAAACCATTTTTTTAAGCCAAAAAAAAAGATTTTCCTAAACCCAATCATGTGTGTTTTGTGCCTAAATCTAACCAGATAAGCACAACATCTTCCAACATAAAAATTTAAACTAAACTTTAAGAAATGTAAAACTGTGACATAAAGAGATGTCATGATGTCAGATGTCCATGGTTGATTCATCAACACATTGCCAGCATTTATTCGGTTGATTTGGTTACATAAACTTAAACATAAACCATAAACAAATCTTCGTTTCCGTGAACCTTTTGCTCCTTTAATTGTCGCCTTCACCTTCACAGCCTGGTCCTGCTGCATTTTGCCCAGTTTGAAAGGCCAGCGAGCAAAGGTCAGCCTGTTACTGACAGGTTCATTAACCAATCATATAAAACTGGCATCTCTCAGCCAAGGGACATTATTGAACATGTATTAATTGGCATAAACAAAGAATTTTCAGTGTTGATCCATTTGTTTAAATTTCAGAAAATGGTCGACGGGCCACCAGGAACCCTGTTCTTTACCAGGTTTGACCCACAGGCCCTAACTTGAGTATCAGTGTCGTACAGGATGTCAGGGAATCAAACATAACTATGTATTTTAAATTTGTGTTGCTTTCAATTCCTTTGTAGCCTTTCTCCTGTCTTTATTGCCTTTCTCCTGCTCGCACACACACATAAAACATGCTCAAACACTCACATTCAAACAGCGAAAACATCCTTCAAAGCTTTGAAGCCCCGTTTCCCCTCACAGCAGTCGCAGCTTAATGTAGGTTGCTTGGAAACAACCCAGAATTTGGCACCTAATTGGAGCGTGCGTGCGCTTTATACAGCAGGCGGCGGATGGCGACTCTGTTGTGCAAACTCAGGATAGTAAGACAAAGTGAATCCAAGATCACATCTGGCGCATTAGAGGGAGGACTGGTGGCAGAGGGCCTGTCGAATCATGCGGAGGGGGCGACCGATGAAAGCCTCAGAGCCCCAACGTGTGTTTGTGTGCGCCATGCACGCTATTTAATGTTTGCTTAGAGAGAGTGTGTTAAGAGCGTGTATAAAATGTGTCTCCTCATGTGTGCGTGTGTGCAGAAACTGCTTAAGTGTCCTTATGAGCACCCAAGGGTGCAAGAGTTTTCCTTTTTTTTTTAGGTGTGCGCAAGCAGAATACAAAGAGCGGCGAAGTTGTTTAATCATGTGTCGGCCGACGTTTGAAGCGCTGGAGGCCTTGGATCTCTCTGTGGTTTACTTTCTCTTTGTGTTTAACCTACACTTTCTGTTTGCAGGTGTGTGTGTGTGTGTGTGTGTGTGTGTGTGTGGACGCGCAAAATGCAAAGCGTTTCATCATGTGTTGCCTGCTGTTTGATGTGATGGTGGGGCTCCTCAGTCTTTCACTCATCCTCCTACTCCCTCTCTTCCCTTCTCTGTCACAGCTTATCTCTCTATTCCTTTCTCTCACCTGCTTTCTTCTGTCTTCCACCTCCCCTCTCGTTTTCCGCCTACTCCCTCTCTTCCTCCCCCACCACCACCTCTCTCTTTCCCTCCCTCTCTCTTTCTCTCTCTCTGCAAAGCTCAGAGGCCCGAAGTCTTTGAAAGCATTGACTCCTGTGGCTCCGGCTGCTGCTGCTGCTGCTACACTCCCAGTATGGATGGGCATGAATATTTCATCTGGGTAGAGAGAAAGAGAGAGAGAGAGAGAGAGAGAGAGAGAGAGAGAGAGAGAGAGGGAGGAAGGGAATGGAGGCGGGCGACTGAAAGAGGAGTGGGAGAAGAACGAGAGGGTTGAGACAGAAGTGATGGAGCGAAACAGCCTAAGAGCAATAGGTACAAGCGAAGACGGAGAGGGGACAAATGCAGATGGCGAGGAGAAAGGGAGCGAGAGAAAATCAGGAGAAGACAGAGAGAGATGGAGGGTAGGGGAGGTAAGATAGATGTTGGAGGAGAGGGGGAAACCATAAGGAGAGAGCTCGCGTGGAATACCAACTAGAGTTTCGAGCAACAATGTCTTTGATACGCGCAGTTTTTATTTCGAGAGACACGTTTACTCCTCTGTGAACACACTTTTTGCAAGTGGAAAACCCCATAATGCAACCCAGCCTCCACGTATCCCCGGCGGAGTAATTCCAATCTCTCTCTTCGTATACATTCCCTCGCTCCATCCATCTTTCATAACCTTGCATGCGCCGCCCCCCCATCCCCCTCTTTCTCTCTCTCGTTGTCCATTTCGAGATGACAGATTGTGGGATAATCTAATCCTGCATACCTGCACCATGGGACAATCTGTCCTCCGCTGTTGCTTGGCGTGGTGATCCGTGTTGTATGTTCATATTACCATGAGAGGAAGAGTGGGGCAATTAAAGAAGAGGAAGGGAGAATGGAACAAAGGACGACCCCAGCTTGCCTTCAGAGTAAGACGTACAGTATAGCTAGAGCATGAATTATGTAAAGACTACTCATTCATCAACTTGTGTGAATATGTGTCAATGACAGCGGCGGTACAGTGTGCGCGTCGACCATACAGTAGCTCTCACAAGATCGTTAGCTCACATGCGTTCTCTCTTGTCCCTGATGGCTGTGCAGCTCTTCCAGGTAATTAGAGGTACGCCCGAGGTAGGCTATGAAGCTCTGCACTCCACATAAATGTATTGACTTCTGATAATTCTGTCCCTGGTATGGACGTGATCATGTTTTGACTCATTGAAAGACTGCTAGAGAGAGGAACAGATTGATGTTCAGCATTTTACAGAGCTGAATTATATAACATAAGAAAACAAGCTGGTAAGCCATTGTTCGGAGACAGCATGTTTATATGTTGTGGAGTGCGAGTGAAACCATGAGTATCCGACCTTGAGACTGACCAGTACATACAGAATCACAACAGTGAAAGGCCAGAGCCAAGTCACTGGTGAGCCCTCCATGGATTGGACTTGTTCCAGCAAGTCCCATGAAGGCTTGATCAGACGGGGATTTGGGGACCAGGTCGCCCATCATGGATGGAACTTGGCTCTGGTCCACCACAGCATGAACGCACGCCCTCTGGGGATGTCCTGTGGTGTCTGGCACCTAGGTGTTTGGCAATGAATCCTTTGACTCCAGTGGGTTTTTGAGGTGGATATTTCATTGATCAAACTTCTTCCGGCATGTCCCATGGATGCTCGATCAGATTGGGATCTGGAGAATTCAGAAGACAGCTCTTTGACAGACCTTGAGGTCTTGCCATCACGGACTGCCATTGCCACGACGGGGTTTACTTGGTCTGTAGTGGTGTTTATATGGGTTGTGTGTGTCAAATGGCATCCATATTAATGCAAGGACCCATGCAAGGAGGTCAGTGTGCTTAGCGACAGGCATAAATGTTGTAACTTGCTTGAATGCTATTACCAAGTAGAAAAAGTTAGAGCTATATTTGTCTCATGGCAAACAAGCTAGCTAGCAGGTGCTACGATAACTTGTTCAACTTTTAAAGTGTGCTGCTGAGCCAAATGTATGATTGATTGACATAATGTTTCTTACCAGAAAACAAATGGCAGCACAGGGATGTCTGAGATCAGTAACATCAACTTAAATCTATAGGTTTCAATATAAACAACTACATCCAGACTCCAGTTGTATCAAATGGTTAAAGCAGCTGGTTGAGGTAAACTTACTTTTAGGCCCTAGTAAGACATGTATCCAACATTTCCCATAATGCAACCTGAAGACATCTCTAATCTCTACATGCTGTAGTCTAAAGTACTCCCCTTGATGGAGTTTTAATAACGTAGTCCGTCTCCCCAAATAAAAACCTGCCAGCTGGCAGCTCTGTGAAGTATTAAATTGCTTCTGAAAACTTATATTTATTGAAAGTGTTTTATTGTGTTATTGATTCTGTTCTCACGTTATGTTTTATATGCTCTGTATTCTATATGCTCTGTATATTCCTGCTGTTGTCTCATAACATATCTTTAATCATCTTTATGCCTGATATTTTACTTTTTCTGCCTGCCAATTTTATTGTTGTTCCCCAGTCTTAAATTCATCCTTTGTGGGTTTTTTTTTAAATTGTTTTGTGTTATATTCTTATATGTCTTTCTTTTTACTATGTTTTTCATGAAGCACTTTGTCATTGATAACTATCGAATTAAGTTACTGGAGCTTCCATTAGTCATTCAGTTCCCCTGCCAATGTCGGAGAAACAAAGATTTTTCTGTAATATAAACCCAGCAGCACGAGGGTAAGTGATCAAAAGCTACATTTAAATGCATCTTTGTTCCAGATCTGTGCTGTTTTGTCTTTTCAGGCTCTTTTAGCATTGTCAGTCCGCTCTTGCCTCTCCGCTCACCAGCCCACATGCTAACTTTGCCCTGCTTGACTGGAGCCTCAGCGTTAGATTAGTCCCATTACAGCTGTTCAAAGTGCGTCATCAGTTTCATTCTATTGTGTCTTGGCTCAAATGTCATTCAGTGTCGGGTTGGACTCACAGCCGAGCACCAATCCTGGTTGCTTGTTTCTCAGTAGAGCCCTGTAGGGACAGATTAATACTGCAGAGCTATGAGGGAGGTCAGAGGTCATCACAGCTTACAAACACAGCCTCAGGTGGTCTGAGATCAAGCAATATGTAGACCTTTGAGGTTGGTAGCTTACAGCAGCATGACACAGTCAGTATGAGGGTAGTGGCACTAGATCTGGCAGCCTCCTACGCCAGTGATGACTCTTCGTCCAGCAGTCAGCTGTGATTGTTTGTGACTGTCTCACTAAACCTGCAACAACTCATTCAGTCTCCTTGTTACGAAGTCCTCCCATTAAACAGCATCAGAGACATTCAAAAAGAACATGGAACAGCCTTATATTGAATTTCAGATATTAAATGTTTACATGTTAAATTATAATAGATTTCTGTTTGGTGCTAACTAACGCTTTGCTCTGGCTTGTTGCCTTATTGGTGCTATGTCACTGGCTACATCAAGAGGTTGGTTAGTTGTAAAGCCAGCCCAGGTAAACAGCAGTGGCTGAACATGAGTTTCGCCTAATATGGCCAAAGACTAAGCTGAAATTTACTGTGACGATAACAATTTTGAGGCAGAAAGGAAAATAGAGAGTGCGGTACTAACTCAATTTAGTTTAGATGAGTGGCCACTGGTTCCCCGAGGTGCAAAGTGGGTGGGCAGCACCACCTGTTGCACGTGTGACGTTACTGAAATGTCGTCCTGTCATAGATCACCTGCTTGAGGATCTTCACTGCAACTCTGGCTCATACTTAATCACATGCTCTGCTGTGGGGGACGTCTTGGAAGTGTCCGCGCTGTCCCGGTGCAAAGTCCGTGCTGAGGCCCTGGTGCTGCCCATCAACAGCAGGGATTTTTTAACCTTCGCTAACAATTGCTATTTAGCATGGGTAACAGGACAGAGTACCTCCTGTAAGAAACATTAGCATGAATAAAACAGTCTTGTGGATTAGTCATTCAATAAAGTCAATGTTCAAATCCACAGTCAATGTGTGGCTAGTCTAAGCAGTTGGTCAGTTTGGAAGCTAGTAGACCTGCTAGCTAGTTAGCTCAATATTGCCAATTTGGTAGTTAGCAATAGTGGGCAGAGAAGACTTCAGCTACCGGGGCTAATAACATAATTTTGAGATTGAAATGTATAGTGTGAACCACTCATCTTGTAGGTCAGAATACAACGTATGAAACTGGTAAGCTCTTTGTTTAAGGTAACATATTATTAAATATGCTATTTCACAAAATAAGCTTTGTTTTCCCTGACTATGGAAGGTAACATCAAACTTTCACTCATGTTACATAACAACAAATGATAGACAGCATTGTTAATGCAAAAGGTATATTTTTTGTAATTTTTCTGTATAATTTTGTACATTTTCCTTCTGTTAAGCTTTATGAAGCTGCGCTGGACAACAACCATGAAAGGATCAGAGAGACTGCGAAGATCAAAGAGGGAGAAGAGCGGACGAAGCACCATTTCTCAAAGGCTGCTCAGCAGTATGTGTGCAAATTGGTTGTGGTGATGATGGGCTTAATTTCGGAGCTGGTTAAGCATAACAGTGATCACGGGTAAAGACTTGGGTGAAATGGATATAGTCTGTTAAGGTTCCTTTATTGCTGTATTGCTTAGCCATCAAAGTCATCACTGGAGTACTAACACTGACTCTTTTCCTTAGTTTCCTGTTGCTCCTCAACACTGGTGTCCGTCTCTGTCATAGCACTGCTGCTGCTCTGGTGTCAACCTCATCCAGACATAGCAGTACAAAGATTCAGTAGAGTGAAGCAGAAATAGTCATAGTGCAAAAACAGTGTGTGGCGTGTAACTGCACATGACTCATGAGCGGCAACAGTGTCGTGTTGCTAATATGTGCTTATAATTCTTAATTGATGAGTGTTATTTTGAGTGATTGTGTGACGGCTTTGGAGGATCCATTACTCATGAAGTCAGACTGAAGTCGTGGGCTGTGTGTTTTGTTTTTTCTTTTGCTAATTTTCAAACAGAGATGAGGCGAGAGCTAAGAGGACACATGAGGACAGGAAGAGAGAGAGAGAGAGAGAGCGAGAGAGAGAGAGAGAGAGAGTGATTTTTAATTTCCTCAAGAAGAGGCTGTCAGCATAAAGCCTAGATTGCAAATTGTGCGTGTGTGTGTACTCTTGTTTTGCTACATATATGGGGTCCAAAATCCAGGAGCTCCCTTACGGTGTCCGACAGCTCTGTGGGGACCAAAATACTGGGCTCCTTTAAGTCCATCATTAAGTTTCCAGTTAATGTTCGGTATCGTTTGGGTTAGAGAAATATTAGTTATGGTTAAAGTTAGGGTAAAGGAAATGAACATAAACCTATGTAATGTCCCCAAAAGTGACAAAAACCAAGAATTTGTGTGTGTGTTTGTGTGTGTGTGTGTGTGTGATTGTGCATCCAGACCTGTGTTTGTGTGTCTCTTTCTCCCAAACAGAAAATTGATTTCCAGATGGCATGAAAAGCCCTCAGAGGACGGGAGCGTGTGTGCTCGCTCAGAAAATATTTGGAGGACAAAACACAGAGATGGAATACATTTTTAAACGGGCCTTTTCAGACACACACGCACCTTGAAACGCATCAAGAAGATTGGAGGGTGACTGAGCGCACAACACATTCATATTTCAGCCGAGGTGATAAAATAGACTCCGCCGCTCCTCGTAGACTGATCTGTGGCCTGTGCATATGCCAGGCAGCTCACACGGCACAGCGAACAGGTTGGCACTCGCGCTGCTTTTTGTGCGCTAACGATGCTCCACTCTGTGTGTAATCTGAAATGGTTTACAAAGACACACTGACAACGGACAGATTTTGTTTTATGAAATTTGACGCTTTCGAACTTTTTTTCTCACCCTCCATCGTTCTCGCACGCATTTGCTGAATCATCTTCTGATGTTCATTTGTCTTCACACCCCACTTGTATCATCCAATTGTTTATGCAGCACACACAAAAAGAAGGGAATGCATGTGCCTAATGATGAATAATGAGAAAAAGAGTGCTTCGAAGAGAAATGCCGACATTGACGGATTCATACAATTCAGTAGCTCCAAAAGCTGAAATCAGTAAGATGTCAAAGTTCAAAACAAAGCGCTCGACAGCCTCTCTCGCCTGGAGACACAAACCACTGCCATTTGTGCTCAAAATCACAGACATGCAAAGCGTGAAGAATACATTTGCTCAAGTTTAATTGACGACTTAAAAGGACAAAGCACAGAAGGAATCATTCGGGATGTGTCTTTATAAATAAATGAAGGCGCAAAGTGGATTGTTACAGACAAGGCACGACTAGGAGCCAAGCAAGCTGCGTTTGCTAACACTCTCTCTCACACACACACACACACACACACACACACTTGCCGACGGAGCCAAAGCCCTCCCTGAATTGGATCACATGCTTCAAAAATTATCATGCATCTGCTCACCCCAGCGCACCGAAATTGGAAGAAGTGAGAGACGGAAGGTTGAGAAATAGGAGGCTACAGAGACGTAATAAGAAATAGAGAGAAGGAGGGAGAGGGGGAAGGATTATATTAGTGTGGAAATAACTGATCAGGAAGGCCCGTGTTGTCTGCTTAAATAACAAATTAAATTCTAACTTATGTGGACGAGTACAGCTTCGAGCCATGCGGGGAGACACTAGCACTAGTCAGTCTTTAGATTTTGGGCCATTTTGCTTCAATAACATGTTCTCTAATAGAAAAAACACTTGTAACATACACATGAACGTATGTGTTTTAGTTAATGCCAGCCAGCTGTTCCTCCTCCACTATCGACACTGGTCTTAACGCGCACGTTTACTCATTAGCCTTTAGCTTCGCCTAATTCTGCGTCTAATTTGACTGTGCCTCCCTTGCAATTATCATCGCTGTTACTGCAACTGTTGTTGGTGTGTACCGCTGCCATTGTTGTTGTTATTAATGCTGCTATAAATAATACAATGATAGATCATCACCACTCTGTTTATTCATTACTTTTGAATTATTATCATTATTACAGCTTCATCACTCTAGCCTCCTTTTCCTCTCACGTGTTTGTCTCATTTTTGTTTCATTCTTTCTTTCCCCCTCTGTCCTGTAAAGCACTCTGGATCAACTGTGATGTGTCTGAAGTGTCATATGAATGAGGTTGAGTCGAGTAGATACTTTATGCATATATAATATATATTGAGCAGAAAGATTTCTCCCCTTCGGGTACTTGGTCGATGTCATCTTTTTCTGCTCTCTATTCCCCACCACTATCTTAAACCGAACGGGGGGATGGAGTCCTGTCTCTTTCTTCCTCAGCTCCTATTTCATAAAACTGCTTGCATGTTTATGGAATTTAATCGGTAAAGATCTTCTCTGTTATTATGTAAAAAATGTATCTCCACTTGAGTAGGAACATTGGCGTGAATGTGAGACTCCTTCCACTGACTGCCCAGCTGAATGTGGGCGAACGCTGCATACTTGAGATTTCTTTCGTCGAAAGACAAAATAACCAGTAAAACAATAACCCACGGGAAAACGTGTGAAGTAACGTTGTTTGCAAAGTCGGAAGTACTGACTGAGAGGACACCGTTTACATAACCTCAGTCGATACTGCTGGATTATTTTTACCAAACACACTGTTTGGGGTGCAGTTTTACAGCACAGAGTATGTATACATCTTGAACATAAGCAGCCCCGGAGGAAACGATCCCATTGACTTTGGCAGTAATACAACCATGCCCGTGGAGTTATACAAGGCCACCTACCTGTACTTGAAAGAATATTGTATTAAACCACAGAGGATACACGAGCGAGGGAGAAATTAGAGATGCAAAGTGGGTGACAAAGACGGAGGAAGAGCAAAGCGTGTTCCTGTCCAGATGGAGCCTCTGTGGGGATTTTGGACCGTATGTGTGTGCGTGTCTGTGTGCGTGTCTGTGTGTGTGGATGAAGGGTAACGATTCTGGGACACTGCCATGTGGAGGCTGAGTAGGTGGATTACCTACTCTGGTTCAAAAGGGAAAGTGATGAGTGGGTGAATTTAAGCATTCTGATAGAAAGCAGTTATCATGATGACCGCAAAATGTCAAAATGCATCCGTCTGGTGTGAATACTATGCTGACAAAATGTGATCGAGAAACACACGAAAAAATAACTCATGAAATAAAACCCAGTGTTTGAGGATAATTTTTGGTCTGCATTTTTTTCACTCATAGAAGAATAGCTTTACTTTTTATTTAGTACTTTTCTCTACACGTGAAAATGCCAACGCACATGTGGCATAAAGCAAATCATGCATGAATGTATGTAATACACAGTGTTGGGTGTAACGCGTTACAAAGTAATCACATTACTTTTTTCAGTAGCGAGTAGTGTAAGGCATTACTGTTCTGAATGTAGTATTCACATTACAGTTCGCCAAGCTCGTTCCTTTCATTACTTTGCTAGTTGCACGCATCACACACACGGGGCTGGGGGTGGGGTGGGGGGGGGGGGGCGTCGATAATGGAACAGTGATTGGTTGGGGTTTGGCACGAGGTATCCTTCACCATCACCGACTGGTTAGTCGCCACCCACAAGGGGAGATGGGATAACAATGGCAGCGTCAACAACACAAGCAGAACATGCTGCTTCATGCGACTTGCCTGAAGACCCCCCGCTGCGTAAAGCTACTTTTGACGGTTGGAGATACAAACATTACTTTGAATTTGTTGAACGTAAGGAAAATAACTTGACTGTAAGGTGCACACTTTGCCCGTGTTGGAAACTTCTCTCCACCGCTGCCGACACTACCTCAAACTTAACGAAGCACCCGGAAGCACCCACAGAGACAGCACGCACACACACACAAAGCTTGTTGCTAAGGAACCGTGGTGCAACATGAATGTAACGAGTAATGTAACGAGAAATGTAACTAATTACTTTCTTCAGGGAGTAATCATGCAATGTAAGGCATTACTATTTTTGAGAGTAATGTGTAATATATTACTTTTTTGAGTAACGAGCCCCAACACTGGTAATACACAGTGTAAATGTACATTTCTTGTGTGGAATGTGGTTTAGTCCTATGTGACAAAAAAGCCATTAAGTTGTGAAAATGCCCAGTTCACATGTGATTTGATTGTATTTCCATATGTTTGCTCACAAATAAAAGTAGCCAATCTCATGTGATGTCATATGGCGTGTTTTGTTTACACATTTGGAAATAACAGAAATATTTATTTGTGAAACAAAACGAGCAAACAAAACAACATCACTTGTGGAAATGTCCGGTTTACAATGTGACATTATTTTATTTTCACTTGTTAATTGTAATTTAGTAGTTTTCTTCACATGTGAAAATATAAACTTCACATGTAGAACATTTTTTCTGCATGTGGAAAAAGTCTGTTCTAAAAATGACATGTTAACATAGCTGAGTAATAGTATATAGTATAGTCCCCTGAAAATCTTGTCTTTGCTGATCTCTATTGGTTTATCTTCTTACATTATTGCAGTAGTGTCCAGGGGGACTCCAGGACTGGCTGACATCACTGCTGAGGGCGGCTTCTGACCACACCCACCAAGCTTGCAGGTTTTAATCAGAGGGGGCAGCGACACACAGCTTTTCAGCCTGGCATTAAGTTACTCTCTTACCTTAACTTTCAGCAGACAGTAAAATGTGTCTGATGTATGTATGTAATGCAAATCCTTGCAGTATGAAGGAAATCCTGTATATGTTCAGGAGTTTTGTGGTTGCAATCTCTGCTTGAAGAGCATTTTGTTTTCAAGATTAAATACACACCAAAACAAAAATATGTTATGTTCCAACGGGACATTCCCAGCAAGGCAACACATCATTCTGTGATCAGACACTTCCTGGAGCTGCTCATTTGACATGGAGAGAAAAAAAAAACTGCTTTGAGAGTGAATATCTGCTGAAGCATATAAAACCCAATGAGTTTTGATGTATACAGCTTTGAATCAGAAAAGGTTCCCCTCATCCAGACGCGAGCCAACATAGCTGGTCTCTCATTACCATTGAAGGGTGCTTGAACACGGCCGAACAGTCGGAGAGACGCAGAACAGCACATTCGGTGACATAATCAACTGTAGACTAATGGACCGTCATCTTTTCATATGAATTAGTGTTAACTGTGCCTGAGAGTATTTGATTTCAGGCAAAGTCTCTGCTTGTTGGTCCATCCATTTCATGGATTATATGGGATTACAATTCCAATCCATTCCTAGATGGAACATTATGGATTAGATTGGTAATCCAACAGGGAATATCATCTTCTGGCTCTGGATGCCATGTATTGAAGCCGGGGTGGAGCTGGAGGGTCACAGGTTAAGTCCCTGCTGCAGCCACTACATCTCTCCCCGTCAGATTGCCCTGTGTCGTCTTCACAAACTGCTGCAGGCTTTTACTGTATTGTATAAATTATAATGCCTCGAGGGGAAAAACTGCAAAGAAAACCAGTTCCCAAGTGTGATGCTTTTGTTCAAGGTGCTAAAACAGAAAAAAAAAAATCAAAATAAACTGCGAAGAAGCCATTTGAGTTGATGTGTGAGAGTCACACATTGAATTTGTGTCTCCTCTCTTCCGGTCGCTGCCGCTGAGAAATGTTGAGAGCGCCAGGAAAGAAATTAATACCCAACAACCTGTCTGAAGCAGTTAGAAAGTAGCTGTGACCGGCAAGTTTTGTTGGCTCAGATTCTTATGTCTGTTAACAGAGAGATGCTGCACAGCCACACTCAATGCATCAGTGTATTGGAACAGCATGTTTTTAACCTCCTAAGGCTTGATCCATCATGTAGGGCCAACAATTCATATATACCGAATCTGATAGTTGGTCAAGGCCGATAATCAGTCAACCTGTAGTATACAATATTTACATACATTTAAATATATGCATACTTTACTTTTACATGTATTTTTTTATATTTAAGTACATTTGTTGCCAGAAAATTGCTTTTTGATACTTATGTACATTTAAAATCAGATACTTTTACTTGAGTATTATTTGCATCGGGCGCTTTGACAATACCAAAGTAATATTTTAACACAGTGTCTTTACTTTTAAGCAAATATGACATTTGGGTACTTCATACAACACTGAACGATGATAAAGCTACCTAGCTAAAGTTAATGTTGCTAACGCTAACGAGCCAACATTAGGGCAGGAAACACAGATACCATGTGATACCAACGCTGTTAGACTATTGGCTGGCAAACCTTGTCAGAAGCTGTCCAAATTCTTACTCAGAGATTAGCAACACAAGAATTTTGGATTGAAAGGAAAATATTAATTCACAATCATGATAAGGTTTTAAAGGAAGAGAGACACTTTTATTCTGCACCATCACAAGCTCTGAAGATGTATTATTTTCTAAAAATCATTTGTTGACATTAAATGTTATCAATATGACCTTTAAGATTCCACAACATCCAAATATATCATTAAACTTAATATTTCACCCATTTAAAACACGTCGTAGCTTCAGTTGAACATGTAACATCAGTGTTGCAGGGGTTAACATCGTGTTCTGAGCAGTTCTCACACACCGCAGGCTGCACACGGCACACTAACGAGGTTAACAGGACTTGACTCGGTTTGCAGCCGAGTTGTGTGACATCAGCCAGCTGACTCTGACTGTCTTGCACGACCAACAGTGCTGTTGATGGACTTAAGTCGTAAGTCCATTACTAAGAGAGAGGATAGCGTGAACAAACGGTGCTCACGCAGTCTTATCCACTGAAAGGATCGAACAGATTGACTCATGCTAATTAGGGATTACAGATACAGGTTGCTCTGTTCCGTGTCTGTCAGTTGCTGTACCGGTTAGTAGGCTCACCACAGGCCCATAAAAGACAAAAAATTATGTTGCATGACTTATGTCTCAAGGCGGCGAGGCAAGGATAAATATTTGTTTTTAAATCCCCTCTCATAGCTATTTGTTATCATAAGTCTTGCAAGCTTGTTCCCTTCAATTTTTTTCCCCATCATATCTGTAAAAGTGACAGTTTTTCGTGACAGCAGCCTTGAAAAGTCAGAGCCTCGTGCTGTGCACGCATCTCCTCTCCGTCAGCAGACATGCTGGGGGTGTCTCTGGCTGAAGGGATGGTGGAGAAATGGGACAGGAGGCTTGCAGGGATTGAGTAAAGAGCAGGTGACAGTTGACAATGGAGGAGGAGGATGAGGGGTCTGATGTAGAAATGCCACTGGGAGGGAGAGGTGGAGGGAAGAAGATGAGAGGAGGGGGGGAATAGAGGATGACAGAGAGTTGGGGAGAGTGGAGGCAGAGTGAGAGCTGGAAAAAAGTCATAGGTATCACATTAATACAAATCGGAGACACAGAAATGACACAGTAATGGCATACAGCGATGCACAATTGGAAGAACACCTGTAGTCTGTATCAGACTGCTCATAAATTGTCTTTGCAGGCCTAAACATTGATACAAATATGGGGCGCTGTCCATTTAAGATTTGGACTGAATGTGCAGCCCTCAACACGTTATGCCTCTCAAACACACACTACAGAGATAGAACCAGTATTTTTCATCACTACATGAGTAGCAGATACATAACAGCTGCCTCACAGCGTCTGCCAAAGCCTCGTCTTACTCTTAACTCATACCTACACCTGCGGCATCTGAAGGAGAAGACTCCAGGCTCTTCTCCTTGAACTCTCTCCTTTAATTTGCTTTGAGGAGGATTGTTTTGGAGGAGCAGGAGAACAAAGACATATACTTCATTTTCTCTTGTTGAAAATAATACAATTCTTTTGTGGAGTCTGGAGAGCACGCTCACTGTGGGAGGGATTGCTTTCACAGCAGGTTTTGTTGCCGCTGCACTTAAATTACAAGTGTGTGTATTCGTGCATGCCCTTGAATAAAAGAACAGCAGAAGTTCTGGGACGCTTATTCATTACCCTTTTTTTGTTATCGTGCAAAGATCAGTGTAAGATACTGAGAAAGGAATCAAATTCTTTACATCTGAAAATTAGGACTTTAATAAAGATTTGAGGTTTGCACACGGCACATATGCAGAACAATACGACACCATACAAGACACGGACGTACAGCATTTATACAAACAACGGCGTGAAAACAGACAAGATACCGATGCATACAAAACAAAAAAACAGAAGTCATGTAAGAAAAGACAAACGTAGCCAGTAGAGTTAAAAAGCGTTCAATTTCAATAGCTGTAAAGAGAATAATGCCACGACACTATCAAAAAGCCCCGAAAAGTTGCTGAACAGACACCAGGCATAATATTATTAACAACACTGCAGACTGAGAGGCATCATCAAAGACACTATTAGTCACAGCGAGATCATGCTGACCTGATTTAGCATCAGTTTGAACGGCACCGCACAGAAGAGCTGTGTCTGTGTTCTCGAATGTTTTATCAAACCTCTTAAATCTGAAATCTAAAAAAGATCCCCGGGGGGTTCACAGAAACACTGACGCTTAATTAGCCCAAAACATCTCGCGGTGTGAATTCTCCGTCAGGATGAATCTGACCGTTTGTTTTTACATGGGTGCACCCATGTACACCCCGACAGGCACTTTCCACTAAGGATTGTTTTTATGCTATAGGGAGAGCCGGTGTTTGTTTGAAATGAACAATTTGTGTTTCACGTCACGTCTCATACAACAGTCGAGAATAATCCTCAAATTGACCAGGTATGTTGCAAACATACGGCGCGACTCATGCATGGAATGTAGGAAGGCTGGAGAAGTCGGAGGTTGCAGGTTGTTGATGCATCAAACCACACTGTTGAATGGCTGTTTAAAATTGCAAATAGGAAACATTCATGTTAAAATTGCTGTGAGTGAATTTGAAAAAACATTAAATGTTATGTATGTTTGAAGGTTGCATTTAAAGGAGACATATTATGCAATTTTTTTTAAGGGTCATAATTTTATTTTGGGTGACTACTGGAATAGGTTTACGTTCTTAATGCTAAAAAAACAGCACTCCCCCTTTCTTTTTAAGCCCCCCCTCCTGAATACCCAGTCTCCTCTGATTGGTCAGCTCACACACGCCCGAGCCAACACAAGTAACAACAACAGAGCAGCTGTGTTTACGTGCGAAACTAGTTGCTGGGCCTAAATCGTGCAAATGTGTGACATGGTGTGATGTCAGAAAGTCACAGAGTTAAAGGCAGTACAACTGACAAGGCGTTTCAGGAGCAGTGTTTTCTGTGTGTGTGGGGTGTGTGTGTGTGTGTGGGGGGGGCTAATGTTTCGAGCATTTTAACTTTCAAGATCTTTTAGATCTATAAAAAACACAGAAGGGAATGAAAAAAATTAAAAAGCATAATAGGTCTCCTTTAAGACCATGAATTCAAATATGTCCTTGATGAGAGCCCATACTTTGATGTTGATTTTCTAAAACTGCACAGACTGACAAAAATGGGGCAAAAGCTTGTAAAAGAAAGATGTAAACGCACCCAAAAGAAAAGCAACATTCTGCTAATGATAGTGACTTCCTTAGGGAATAAGACTCCATGTCTTAGATTGGTTCATAAACTTATTTAAGAAACAAAAGAGACCCTCGGGCCTTTAGAGACACAAAGACAGCCACTGATGCAGGAGGCACTGTCCTCTGTTGTGAGACTTGTGAACAACACAGTGCAGTGGCAAGACATTACAGGTATATGAACAAATCATGCAGAGGTGAAAACAATGTAGCATCGCTCCCTAATAGCGCCGGATCCATCTCTTTCCTTTGTCTTTCATCATCTCCTCCTTGTTGCCATCCCCTAGTACTTAATATTCCCACCACTTTCTCTGACATTTTTCATCACCTTGCGTCGACTCCCAGCTCCAAAGCTGTCACAGCCTCTTAATTAACTTCACCCGCGACCCCACTGAAATCGTGGAGGGATTGGCTTGACAAAACTTCTGGCAGCTAAAGCGGAGGTCAACAGCTCTCGGCTGTCTCGACACTATAAATATACAGTGGTGATTTCTGCACAGTTTTAGCTGTTAAAAGACAGCATCTCCATTGATAAGATTGTTTCAAAGTCAACAATTTGGGGAAAATAATTCTTTGATTTCTTGCTGAAAGTTATCACTCACATTGATGTATGCTTAAGTCCTGCACAGACAGACCTCTCTCCACAGCAATTAGTCAGCAGAAGAGAAATGTCTGGCTGCATCCATTATCATTCTGGTATAAGGGAAATACGTTCTGGCTTGTTTGTATTAATCACAATCATCTGGGGGGGTTGCAAAGCCCAGGGTGTAGCAACAGCACCCCTGAAAAATAGTGTCAGGTTGACTTGTTGTTGAGGTGTACCCTGGCACTAATATGGCTCAATCTCCATGAAGAAAGGGTACGCGCTGATAACTTGTTTAGGTTTGTAACGTTAGTGACCAACTTGCTAAAGCCCTGCAAAAAGAAAAAGGTAAGAGCTACTAACTCGTTTAGGTTTGCACCGTTAGCGATGAACTTCCCATTTCAGCATGTGGGTCTCTAGCTCGCAGGTATTCAAATAGCTGAAGGCTGGAGAATGCCGATTGAAATAGTTGGCCAATGGCAGACTTATAGGCCTACCAACGGCCTTCATTTGGTGAGCCAGAATGCTACATGCTTAGTACGAAGCTACCACCACCAGCCTGCTTTTGTTTTTTTTCTGTGATTTAAACAAAAGAACATATGTGTTAACTGGTGACCTTAGAGGGGCTGGCAGGCAAAATGTGCTACTTTGGACAGAGCCAGGCTAGCTGTTACACCCTGTCTATAATCTTTATGCTATGCTAAGTTAGCCAGCAGCTCAACTCTCAGCAATAAAGCAAAACAGCGTACTCCCCAAAATGTTTAATAATTTCCTTGAGGGTTAGATAATGTCATTTTTCTTATTTGCTAGCTAATCATACGTACGTGTTGGTCTGCTAGTCATTGCGGTGTCGTCGCTAGCATTTTTCCACACTTATTAATAGCTAGCAGAAGAATAAATCATGTGCTAGATAAAATTGAAGTAGTTGCTTTTTTTTACTAATAAGATTGCTAGCTGGTTTGCTAACGAAAAGTGGTCTAGAACAAATGCCAACATAGTGTCGCCTGAATCTGGAAACAAATCTATGTTGATAGATTATTTAATAGAATATATGTGATGTACAGAATGTGATCTATACAGCTATATTTATAAGTAATCTCATTTTGTGAAATTGTGCACATCTCGCCTGGGACCCTCCATAATGGGATCGGCTGTGGTTGCTAGAAGTTTGGTGAAGTAACAGCAAAGCCCTCTACTCAGGCCATATAAATATGTATCATTAACTTTCCATTTTTCACACACTCGCCAGTCCATGCCACATCGAATTGTTTCGAAAATCGTCATGTAGCAGTGTTAATATTAGGCAAACTGATACCTTCTCGAAATTGCTACAACTTTACCCCTCCCCGCTCCCTTCTTTCACTTCCCCATTCCTCAAAGCCTCCTCCCATCAGTCATTGAGCGCTCCTGTTGTGTTTACTACAAGGCTCCCCAGGGTCCTTGGTTGCTCCGCCGTGAACCTCAACTCCATTCTCGGTCCAGGGGGCCACACTGCCCTGGGTTACTCTGCTGCAGCGGGCCAAGCTTGCCACTTGGCTAGAAGATAGGACCCGATCCCAAAGACCAACCTGGGACAACTCTCCAACCAAAGCCTGGGATGAGTCAAAACCTCCGCCGAGGGAGTCCTGGAGAGAAAGAAGAGCAAAGGTAGATGGTTTACAGAGATGAAGCTTGAAAGGAGCTCAAGTGATTGAAGACAGAAACGCAGATAGGCTCAGCTTCCACTGCTCGGCTGCCTCGGGCCAAACTGTGGATTTGCTTTTTTTGGAGATGAAGGAGATGTGGGACTGTGGAATAAAGGCACCATATTTGCGTGGTTCTTTTGGTTCTGGATGAAAGTTGCCCAGGGTATAGCTCTTGTTGTCTTATGACCATCATGCACACATCAGAGCTACAACGATTAGTTGCATAATCAAGTCATCATTTCAGTCATTTTTCAAGCAAAACTGTCAAACATTTGCTGGATGAAGAAGCTTTTCTTTGATATTGATGGCAGTAAATAAAGAGTCTTTTGGTTTTTGACTGTTTGTTGGATCAAGAAGCAATCCGAAGCCGTAACTTTGGGAAATTGTGATGAGCATTTTTTCACTTTTTTGTAATTTTTGCGCAGATACAGTTGTTACAGTAGGACTTTATATTTACATTCTCTTATCTTAACCAGGACATCAGAGATCAGGTTTTGCTGCATTAGGACCAGTCTTTGGTCTCCATGAGGCCAATTAGCCCTGACATGGTCAGTGTTCATGCCACTGTCCCAAATAGGTAACCAAAACACACATACAGACACACATAGACACACACAGACACACACACACACACGCACACACACACTCAACACTTAAGATAGCAGTACACTTCAAACTAAATCAAATTCCTAGATTAACTGCCTCCATTTGCATCAAGGCTCTCGAAGTATTTCTCTCTTTTATTTACTACTCCTTTATTTACAACTGCAGGAGAAGTCAGTGAGTGAAAAGACCCACAGCTGCAGAGGGTAAACTACTATTAGCTTGAAGCGCTGTAGTCAGCAGTTGTCTGACGGGAATACCAAATTAGATTTCTCCTGGAGTACCCCGACAGGCTGACTTGACTCTAATCAGTTAAAACTTGATTCAGTCGTTCTTTCGTGCACTCACCTGCTCTTGCCCCAGTATGAGCACTCCTCCAGGTCTAATGTGGTGTCCGGCTGCCAGCGAGTGACCCTCACCCCTCAGTTTCCCCCCCTGGAAGGCCTGCCAGGCTCCTCCCTTCTGGCTCCAGCTCACACAGATGTGCTGCCAGCTACCTCTGGAGAGGTTCAGAGGCAACTGCGCCACCTGGGAATAGGCGAGGAAAAAGGCAATGCAGATGAAGTTTGTATTCTGATGTTCTTGAGACACATTTGAAGGTGACACCTCATTTCTCTCTCAAGGCTTCAGGGTACAAAGGCTGCCTATTATACAGCATTTCCTCTGTCCCAAAGACATTCTGCTGCCTCCAAGGACACAGAACTTTTCCTCCAGGCATCTATTACCGTAATGACTTCATTGAATTATTCCTACAGCCACTGCACCGCACTATACAAGCCTGCAATGCTGTCAAGGTGGCGTATTAGTTTGTCATTTAAATACATGAATGAGGCTGTTTAGCCTGTCCGCTAAATTGGCTCTTTGGTTTGATGTGTTCTGCTTATTTGTATGCTAATACAGTGCACTATTTCTTCTGTAGGAGACATTAGAAATTCTACTTAAGACTCTAATGCTTATATAAATAGAACATTGGGTAGAAGTGGGCGAGCCGTGTAGCAGTGGAGGAGTGAAACTGTTCTTAGGTGAAACTACGGTAACTTATGTAAGACTTGTACACTGTAAGACTCCTACTATGGAAAAGGCACTGAGATTTTATTACAGAAAACCTTTGAATGATTTTGTGAGCACATTAATTTGCTGTAACAGGTTCTTAATTTGTAGCAGATTTCTCGAGCTGCACCATCACATCTAATTAACAAATCCTGCATGGCTTGTCCCAGTGAGCACCAGGTCGGTCTGAACGTCTCAGACCTCTCAACCAGCTGAAATGCTTCTACAGTTTCAGCTTGTAACAAAATACATCTTTGTGTCAATGTTTTTTTCATTCGTAGTTTGAATGAGAGGCAATATGGATTAAAGTGAAGGTAAATCATATTGCACCGGTAGCTCTACTCAAAATTTGAACACATTTGATGTTTCAAATGAAATGTATAGATAATGCATTACAGGGTTAACTACTCCAAACTATGAAACAAATATGAAGAAATAAATCTGACCGTTTCACCCGCTACATGTGGCTGTTGTGGCTAAACGGTAAAGTAGCCATTCGTCAATCAGAAGTTTGGCGGTTTGATCCCTGACTCTGCAAATACATGTGTCACTGCTTTAGGAGACCCTTTTAAATCTATAATGTGCAGATACGAGCATATTGTCATTTTGGAGCCCGACTAAGAAACAGCATACAAAGTGTCAGTTAAGTCGAAACATTTTTTCTCTTTAAATAGTTGGTGAAAACATTTCCCCTTTAAAACAAGTTTTGAATGTCTTTTTACAGGCAACATGAAAGTTTTTTAAGGGTGAGGGTAAGGGGACGTCTTCGACAGAAAAATGCTCGCTCACAAACTCACATTGTCTTTTAAAATACACAATACATTTGAATGAATGTAGGATCTAACATTTGTTGTAACACATGCACACATGCTACAAAGTGAATATGTATCTCCTCGTCAGCGATTCTTGCTTTGGTGTCAGACTGTGGAGTCAGCCGCATTGAGGTCTATATGAGACGCGTGGAGAAACACACTAAAACTCTCTGAGGTGTGTTCTTTCATTTTCTGGATGCATTTCATCATCAGAAATCATACGACCTAGATATGTTGGGCTTTAATGTGTTTCACCATGCTTCTCTCATAGACTTCAATACAGCTGACACCCCAGTCTGGAACCGATGCAAGAGTAAGTGACGTAATGACCCTTCTTTTATAGGTTCCTTGGGTGTGACTTCCTGCCTGGTTCGATTTGCTCTGTGCAGCTTGACTTGGCTTCTGTCCACTTCTGTCAGAAATAGATTATTGGCATATATGTGGAACCACAAGCATATTCCAGAATGTCTGCAATCAGCTCCAGCGGCCGCGTCATGTCTGGAACGTAATCCAAGATGGTTCTATAACAAACCATCTGGCGCGTCATTTTGGCCAATGACTGTTAACATTCAATAATTATGTTAATTGGAAATATATGTAAATGTGTGTCGATACTCTGTTTATATCTGCAAAACATATTTACATCACATAAATGGCATTTATAGCATCTTTATTTATGAAATTAAGTTCGGCAGAACATGGACTTCTAATAATGGACTCTTGATGTTGACAGGTTGAGAATCAAATCGATAAATAGTTTGAAATATGACCCATAAATTGTTACATCAACTCTCGTGAGAAAATCAATTGCACCCGAGCAATGGACAGTTTAGATATACGGTGAATGCAGCTTGAGTGATACCTTGTCATTGATGAGCAGCTCAGCGGGGGTGTGCAGGCCCTGCAGTAGCACCAGCTCGTTAGGCTGCGCAGGAACGGCGTAAGACAGAGGCGTGCCGATCCCGCCCTCCGCGGGCCGCAGCCACAGGCAGACGGTGAAGGCCCGCAGCGCCGGGATGGTGTGTTTCACAACGGCATACATGTAGTTTGTCCGAGTTGGGAAGGACAGTCTGTAGCCCTGTGGGAAGGAATGTCCGGAGATACCTGTGTGAAGAGCAGAAAGAGAGCATGAGCATGGAAACAAAGGATAGAAGTACAGAGAGAGCTCACTTCACTGATCAGGCAGAAGGATCAGATAGATCTGTACTTTCTTCACATCAAAACATCTGAGTTTTTGAAGCAGGGCATGGATTTCATAGTCTTTCTGATCTTTCTCCCTTTTACATAAGTTAGACATAATTTATTCATCACAAAGAAACCCCATGGATTGATTTGATCGAGATTAATAGAAAAATGAAACATCTGCGGTGGTTTTCATGCCTGATTATTTCTCGTCATTAGTGAGGTGAGTCATCAGAGCCCATTATTGCAATTTCATATTTACCCACACTGAAACACAAAACCTGTTTTATTTCTGTTGTATCTGTTGACACCCACCTTCCTCCAGTCCTGAGAGTCGGTGGTGGAGTTTATTGATGCCTCTGTCGATTTCCTGTCTGTGTTTCTCTGTTTCCAGCCTCAGGGCTTTTCTCTCTTTGTCCAGCAGCTCGACCTTCCTCTCCAGCTCCCCCTCCAAGTCTTCCATCCTCCAGGGCCTGTCGGCACCAGCTCGGGGCCCAGAATCAGCCATCCTCCCTGGGCCGCCAGATGTCCCGCCTTCCTCCGGTACTCCTGAAGTGATGCTGTCCGTCTGGTTGTGAGGAAATGGGCCAATGTCTGACTGTGGAGGAGGGAGACAGTGGAAAAGAACTGATTCACTTTGTGGATTTTACAACCTTTAGGAAATTATCGTTAAGTACAGTTAAAGCAACATTATGTAGGAATTGGTATTTTGTGCGATTTGGTGACCACATGGTTTCTAAGGGCAACATCACTGTCATAAATACAAATCCTAGGTTTTTGTAGCAATATTGTCAGATGTAATGTCACATGAGCTAACTCGGTTAATGATCCCAACAAACAAACTCTCTTTGCTTTCATGACTGAATAAACAAACTGACCTTAAAGGACAACCCAGTTTCATACTGTTGAACTCTGTTTATATGGTGGACCCTGCCACCGTTTTAGCTTCAAACAGTGTTCTGAGAACCTTATTTTCCTCTTAGAACAGCTTCTTTATTCAGTTATGGAAAAGATAGATATTTCTGAGTTTGTCTTATTATTTCACTGATATTGTAAATATTGAATATGAGTTTGAATATCTTCTCCAAAACTGCACACTGCCTCTTTAAAGTGCTATGACTTCCACTCCAGCTACATATTGCTGTAAAAAAGTCATAATCAGAGTTGACATCCACGGCTATATTTGTCTCTTTTCCTACTCAATAGTCCCTTTTAGATTTTCTGGGCACGCATCAGTGCCTTATGAAATCATGGCTTTTCAATTTTGAATGAGGACAAGTGAGTTATCCAAAAGGCTTTATGTGCGGCATTGGATATTTACGTTCGATGGTGGATATTGGCAGCCAGATCCAGATCCCTGTTTTGTTCTGTAACCAACATCAGTTTGAATTTCTTCTCCAAAACTACACAGTGCTGCTTTAAGGTGAAATAATTTACTAGCTACTTTATGGGAATGAACATCCCAGTTTAAGCAGTGATGCTCAGCCTTTCCTTGGACGCATGGCGATGTAAGGATAAGTTATTAGATCCTATTAATAATTGATTTCGCTGAAACATTACATCACGCCTGGTGATGGATCTAGGGCCTGATTTAATGAGGTTTCACTATCCTTTAATCAATGTAATGTTTTGTCCTTAAAGGAATAGTTCGACATCTCTCCAAGGATTATTTCTTAGCTGGGGGCAGTCACTGTGAGCTTGCTAGTCTTATCTAATAGGTTGCACCTGTTAGTCCCCGTGTTGTTAAACAATATTAATTGTTAGTTATACATTTTGTATGGATTGCTCAAATGAAATATAGTGTGTTAACTATTGAGCTTTAGAGGTGCTGGTACATGGATTGTTTGTTGCCTTCAGGCAAATCTAGGCTAGCTGTTTCCTCCTGTTTTCCAGTCTTTCTGCTAAACTCAGATAACTTGCCAGCTACAGCTACTTACTGAACAGAGAGAAATGAAAGTCATATCTCGCTTCTCATCTACCTATCAGAAGGAAAATGAATAAGCATATTTCCCAAAATGTCAAACTATTCCTTTAAAGGTCCAGTGTGTAGGATTTAGAAAGATTTTTTCTAGATATGGATAATAATCATGTTTTCATTAGTGTGTAATCACCTGAAACTAATAATTGCTGTTTTTGGTACCTCAGAGTCAAGTTTGTATATCCCACTCCCACCAGTGCCCCTTTTTGACCACTGAGGTTAAGGTTCTGGTTCGGAGCCAGAACCTACTCTGGAACCAATTCTTTGGGGGCTGAGTTATTGTGACCAAGGATCAATTTAAACCGATATGACTGCCATTTCTTTTAAAGTAATGCTAGTGAAGCATCTTCTGTATCCATGCAAGAATTGTAGATTGTAACTTTTTTCACCAATCAAATCTACAGTGGTCTACAGGGATGCCAATGTAGGCAAGCAGAGCCAGGAGCAGCCCACCATAGTTGTGGTTCACTTTGGTCAAAAAGGGGCATTAGATGCTACTAAATCTTACACACTGCAGCCTTAAAGGTGCCCTATGTAGTTTTGGGGACACAACACAATTTCATACTGTTTGACTTTGTTGATATGTGGCAGACCCTACCAAATTTCTAGCTTCAAACAGTTTTTGGGGACCTTATTTTCCTCTGAGAACAGCTTGTTTATTCAGTTATGGAAAAAGAATGCCTCTTTTATATTGTCTCTTCAAGCTTAAAACATTCAGCTACTGCAGACATAGAGCATTAGCATCCTTTTGCAACATTTCTTAGAAGCGATTCCACAGCATTCTGGGTTTTAATTGTGGATTTTACCGTGTTTTCACATTTCTGTGGAATCTCTGTAAAAATATAGTGCGACATGATTAAAGCAGGATTAGTACTTTAAAGCTGTTCTTTTGAATTCCACAGAGAGGCTGATAAAAAATGTCTGTATCCAAGTGTCACTCATGAAGTTTTTCGGTATGAACACGTCTCCTTAAAGCCGAGCCATCTCACGTCCGCAGGGATTAGTTTCAATTAAGTATAACTCAATGTATAATTGCAAGCCAGGAAAGGCCGCCAAGATTAAAAAAAACTATTTCAGTCAACAACAGATTGCCAGGCCCCGCTGCATATTGGTTCACTGAAATAACCAACATGGGAGAGACTGTGGGTAATACAGACTCGACAAGATTCCTAAAAACCTGCGTGGTCCTGTGTTTCCACCGAGGATATTGTTTGATGGGATGCGGTAAAAAATGCACAGACACCACGAGGGAATTTATACAGAGAATACATACCCACACGCCATACAGTGTGGACTGTGCTTACCTCTATTGTATGAGATGATGCTAGGGGCTGTGCAGCTTCCTATACATAATGTGAAAAGATAAGAATCCGACTTGATAAAACAGGGCACAAGACGGAGTAACATGTATGTCTTCCAGCAGACTTAACAGTCTCTCACCTCCTTTATCTTGTTCTGGGCTGCATTTCGCAGTAAAATCAACAACAGAAACACTAGAATTAGAATCTGGTATCTTGTAAATTTCCTCCAGGAAGTTGTAACGTCCCATTATCGTCTCATTTGTTGTAATAGCTGGAAACGATGGGTTTGCACCTTGCTACGGACTGCACGTACGCATCTGCTTAAATCATGCGTATGCTAATGGAGAGCCTTGAAGAAAATACAATTCTGTGAGCCTCAGATTGATAGGAAAATACATTTGACACTTCTGTTATTGTGCCTGGGGTTAGGCCCCAAGGCAGGTATTTTACATGTTCAGACGTCAAACATTTGTAAAGAAAACAACAATTTCAGTTTCCTCCAGTACATGAATGTGTGCACAATAAATCTAGAGAGGTGTAAGTGTGGTGAAAGGCATCATTATGTGCTCAGTAGTACATGCCCCAATTTGAAATAACCAAACTGTGTCTCACATGTTTCCCCACTGCATTCTCATTAGCTGCACATTGTCAGTTTGTTGGTTGGTCCATCACTTTGACCAGACTTAAATATCTCAGTAACTAACAGATGGATTGACATGAGACGATGAATGATAACAACTTTGGTGTTTCCCCTTTTTAAAAAAATTCCATCTACCGCCATCCAATTCTTTGGTTTATCACCAGCTAAAATGAATGACCGTGTCAGCTGCCCTGGTTGTAAGTTGTTATGTATTAATCAGCGAATGGTGGCGTGCTATCACCCTTAACTAAGATGGAGAACATGGTCAACAATACCTGCTAAACTGCTAAACTTCAGCATGTTAGCATTGGCCTCCATAGCCTGAAAACCCAACAGAGCAGCTAGCGTGGCTTCGATGTGGATTTTTGTCTTACTTTAGGGTTTTTTGTGAAGTATTTCCACTCACAGAACTTCATGGTTTCTTGATGGGTTTGTATTTTTTAAGGGACTTTAAATATTGGCAGCAACACACTGAAATAATTAATGTTAAAATCAGCAATGCATAGATGTCAACTTTTCAGAGCGCATATGAATAGTGAAAGTGTTTTAGTCCATTGAACCAACCGTTGTCTCAAACAAACAATAACATCTGAGTATTTTTTTAAATTTTTAGGTGTTAAGTTGCAATATGTAAGAATAATGAGTGAAATATCAAATTATCAATGGAACGTGAATAAATAGCAGTTTTGACATTAGGATCGCTAGCTGCACAGCTAACCGAGCTAACTACCTAACAGCAGCTACAGTTAGCAGCAGTTTACTCTGGTGCTGTGCTGCTCGCTATTGGTTGTTAGTATGGAGTTCACAGGTGGCCAGATCATGCATTTGTTGTCAAATATGACAGAAAGAGACTTTGTAGTCAATCTATGTTTAAGCTATTTTCACTTTGAATCACAATCCATCAAAAAAGCAAACTTTGAAATGTGATTAAAATAAAAAATACTATCTTCCTCCTTTTGCCGGGAACCCACTCATGGACCCTGTGCCACGGAGCTCGAAGACATTTCTTCCTCAAACTCTTATTCCCAGCACAGCCTGTACTGAAGATGAAGCACAGAGTGAAGGATCACCACACTGCAGCTGGATCAGCACGACATCACGTAGCTCTTACTATCATTGATCCTCTGGTTATGATGGAAATCTACTGACGCTGCAGGAAAATCACGGCTCAAACTGCCACCGGAGAGCGCGGCGCTGGGAGGTTTATGGGAAACCGGCACATTTGCACCATTTGCATCAGCCTCTCCTGGACACTTTTTCTCCTCTGACGTGAGAAGAAGGGTTTGGAGCTAGAGGGTTTCTGGTTTCTGGTAGCAAACATGGACATCTAGTGAGTGGCATCAACAGCTGCTGGAGTGTTTTCATGAAAGCTGTGGAGGCTAGGACCACACTTATTTGACCTGACTAGCACTCCCTGATGAGCGCTCTTGTACATTCACCAGCACAGAGGATCTGATGTAAACACCACACTGTGAAATAGGCCAAGTACCTGCTCTACACAGGAACGTGACTTGGATGGTAAAAGAAAAGAGAGTGGGAGAGGGGGTTTGAGAACAAAGTGATTGGCTCTGGTATTATGTCACCCTGAAACCTGTGAAATCCAACTCGGATCTCATTCTTTCGGAGGGAACGTGTGCCGACGTGGTTCCTGAAAAGAACCGGGGGGTTTTTTTGTGATCTGACAGCGGCGATGTGGAGAAGAGACAAAGAGAGTGCATAATCCCCAAAGAAAATGACCCACACACTGACATGTCCTACATAGACTAAAGCAGAGTGAGGAGCGCCGTACTGCAGAGGAGCACATACACTCTGCTTCCAACAAATATAGGCGACTAATAAATTATGGATGGTATTGCTACAGCCAAAAATGAGGTTGTACATCAACGGAGTCTGGTCAGAAAAGGGCATGTTTCATGTTACTCTGCTCCTCTATTGTTCCCCCCCTCCTCCTCTGTTATCTTTATCCTCATCTCCTCTCTCTATCCCCCCCGTCGCTGTTTCTCCCCGTTTCCCCTGCCTCACTTTCCATCGCTCTGTTTTTCTTTTTTCCACCCCTAATTTCTCAATCTGTTTCCCTGGCACGATAAATTAGCCGCCTCAGCCAGGGACGAACAGATGACGGCTTCTGATTATGCAAAATCTCTAAATGTTGATTTTTATCGGCTGTTAGCTGCAGGTATCATTTCCAGATCGAGTCGCGTGATCCCCGTAATTGATTAGATAGCAAGAATGCGGACAAAAACAGCCTTGTTTGGAAGCTTTGGAAGCAAATGAGTGAATAGCTTCAGATGATGTTGCTGTTGACAAAAAAAATGGGTATCTGGCTGACAACATTCGATACCACACATAAACCCCTTTTTTTTGGATAACTCACTTGTTCTCATTCAAAATTGAACAGCTTTGCTTTCATAAAGCGCTCATGCGTGCCCAGAAAACCTAAAAGGGGCTATCGAGTAAGAGGAGAGACATAAATAGCCATTAATGTCAACTATGAACATGACTTTTCACTGCAGAGTGCAGCTGTGTTGAAGTTATAGCACACTTAAGGGGCAGTGTGTAGTTGTGTGGAAGAATTTGAATATACACAATATTGGTGAGGTAATAATACAAACTCAGATATATTAACTTTTTCCATAGCTGAATAAACAAGCTGTTCTCAGAGGAGGAAAGGGTCCCAAGAACACTGTTCGAAGCTTGGAAGGTGGCAGGGTCCGCCACATATGGATTAAGTCAGTTTGTTCATTTTGTTTGTTTACACACGCAATCAGTCAGCGAAGATCCCTCTCTTCTGCTTACAACTAGCCTACATAATGCACATTTATTATGAAAAGCTTCCTATCAGAACATGAACATCATCCTTCAGCAGAGAGATTTTTTTTAATTATTATTCCTTCATAATCCTATCAGATTCATTCTCATGTCTGCTTTTCTTTCTCTACATACCTCCAGTTTCTCGATGCGGTCTTTGAGCTGGGTGATCGCCTGCTCCAGCTCGTCCACAGCCCTCACGGTGAGCAGGTGGACACTGTCGGCGGTCGACGCCGGGCTGTCCCGCACCATGATCCGCTCCAGGTGCGTGTCCTCTCCCGCGCTCTTGCCCCCCAGCAGCCCCGCGGCGCCCCCGCGTCTGTCCGCGCCGCTGCTCCTGCCGTCCAGCCCCTTCTCGCACTCGGTTAGTTTCCCCGTCAGCTCCCTGATGGTCCGCTGGTCCGTTAAGATCTGGTCTTTCTGCTGCAGGACCGTCTGCCTGAGCTCCTCCGCGGTGGTGCGGAGGTAGCCCCAGTCCTCCCCGGCGTACAGCGACGGGTCCTCCGCTTGTTGCTGAAAGTTTTTCGGGTTGCACTCCCCGGCGGGGATCGGCGTGCAGATGAGTCGGCTGACGGAGGGGTCGTGCCCGGTGAGTCCAGTGACCCCGTCCAGCCCGCCGAGCCCGATGTTGAAGGTTGGCGCTTCTGAATCGGGCGTTTCAGAACCATGGAGAGCGCCCAGAGAGCTGGCCCGAGCCACGGAGCCCCCCGCCGCGGGGGTCTGCGCCGCCGCGTCCGGATACAGCGAGTGGTTGTCGGTCGCCGGCTGCTGTTGCGCCGCGGCAGCCCTGGAGGATCCGGTGTGGACGGCCGCGATGATGCAGATAACCGCTCCGATGAAGGCCACCATCCCGGCGGCCAAGATGATAACGATGAACTTCAGGGTGGCGGCGGGGGCGAGCGATTATTAGAAAAACCTAACAGCTAAATAAACACTCAGACGAGAAAGTCAAAACTAAAAGCCGCAAAACAACAAAAGTGTCAAATTATCTTCACGCATGGAAAAGGAGGAGAAGAACAAAACAAACAAACACCTCCACCTCCCTCAGTCTGACTCTTCCCCACAAGAAGAGGCGATCATAGAAGGAGAGTTCCGCACCATAATTGAGTGATCATGGAGTCAGAGCACCAGGAGCAGCCAGCCTCTCTGTTCCACCTCCTCCCCCGTGTTCAGCGCGCATGTCCTCCCCATCAGCCTGTTAACACTGGAGCAGCAGAGTGAGGAGGAGAGAGGAGGAGAGAGAGCTGCCCCCCTCTCATGCAGTCTGATAAAGCACTTTTTTTGTACATTTTGTCTCCCTCCTGTCGCCCACAGTTAACTTTTTTTTTTCCTGCAGTGTTTAAACAGTCATCTGTGCTTGTGGACAGAAAAAGAATAATAAAAAATACTGCATTAAACATCACATTCTCAATCAGGAGGATGGTGCAACATGTGCTGAAAGGCAGGTAGCCTCGCAGAAAAACAGGGGGTCTTTCCTTGAAGATCTTTGCTGCGTGCATAACAATCCGTAAATGAGTTTCTCCCTCCCCGAGGCATGATCATTTTCTCGCTCTGCGCCTGCTGTAATGTGTTGTGCGGGCGGCCATAAGTCAGCCTCAAGGCTCCCTATGGAACGGCTCTATGGCGGTGGAGATGACAGAATGATGGCTCTGTTGGGGGTTTGCAGAGCATGAGACAGACCTGGTGCTATTAAGCTGGTTTCATTAAACCAGCCTTGCCGGTAATGATGCATGTTAAAGGAGCGCTATGCAGTGGTTTGTTTTGTCATGCCTAAACCATCTAAATAAACAAACTCGCTTCGTGTTCAGGACTGAACAGACAAGCTGACCTTAAAGAACAACACAGTTCTCATACTGTTTCACTTGGTTTATATGTGGCGGACCCTGCCACCTCTCTAGCTTCAAACGGCGTTCCGTGGACCATATTTTACTCCGAGAACAGCTTGTTTGTTCAGTTCAGTTATGGCTGATTGAAATTCCGAGTTTTTATTCCTTCTCAAATTTACATAGTGCCCCTTCAACATCTGCCTTTCAACCAAAACAGTTTGTTGATTTAGTTTGGAACAGCCATCTTTGAACAGAGGAGGTGGCCTACGACATTTCTCATCACCCACCTACTATGCAGTACTGAGTTCCCACCCTCGACAGATTCACACCTGGGCTCACGTAGCCCTAGCAACCCACATGAAGGCCAGTTTGACCAACAACCCACAAGTAACCCTAACCACTCTGAAACTCAGATCTAACACGTGTCCTTGACGACTCTGTGAGCACACTCCCACACAGGGTTTAAAAGCCTGCGACTCCCCTCCAGTTAATTGGAACTGAAGAAGCCTCTTGGATGAGAGGTGGAACGTTTTCAAGAACCTGAAACACGTCCAGTTGCCTACGATACAGCACCTTGAGTTACCATCACCTGGATGACTGAGAACCTTTGTCAACATTTATCTAGTTTGTTCAGGTGTTAAAAAACAGTTAATGAAGATTTTCTCTTCTGGTTAAAATGTCTTCCTAAGATCTACGTAGTGCACCTTTAATCTGAGAATAAAGCATGTGTGCGCACGCGTGATGAAAAAAAAAAGTTTGCATGAGAGAGATCAGAACAACCCGGAGACGAAGACAGGTGTGAGAAACTCTCTGCTGTGTGTATAAAATTAGTGTGTGATGTGCATCCTCACACAAGTATTAAAGGGGGATTTGAGCTAAGACTTCTCAACATCGTGGCGGCTGAGAGCTCTAATATGAGACAGCTGAGGGGGAAACAGCGCGAGCCAGCTGACATGTCTGCAGCACGAAATAGCTCTCGGTCGTCAGCGGACCACTGGAATGATAAAGTAGATTGGTAAGCACTCCTGGAGAGGTGGCTGGGAAAAAGTAAATACAGAAACAAAAGGGGGGAAACGTCTGAGCTGCACACATTCGTATTCAGCCGGTACACTTGAAGTCATCAGTGTAATTTCTCGGCCGTGAATAGCTTTGCAGCGGCAGCGTGGGTTCTTATCGCTACCTAATGTTTATTGGGGATGCTCGCAGCTTTAAAATGGTTTTTGTTTTAGTACTTTCGGATGATAAACGTGTAAACACCGCCTCTGTACATGAATGCATTTGGGGATTCAAGTTTATGTTCTGTTTTCTTTGGCTGATTGGAGCTAAATTGTTCAACCCCGCAGCACGGTTAAGTGGGTGAGCCGATGATAAAATGGGTGTAGGTGCATTAAAAGGAGGACAGCCTGGGCAAAGCATTCTGCACACCGCCGCCCGGTTAATGATCAAAATGTGCCGCTGATGTGTCAATAAAAGCCTCCGTGGCCTTCGAGTCTGAATTCAATTTATCAGCCGAGTCACCCTTGACCTTAATGTTGTGTTCTGAGCTTCCAGGATTTCTTTTGTTGGGAATGTTTCATGTTCGTTAAGGGGATTTTTCTACAGGATTTAACCACAGTCGGTGCTGGGGGGGATTTGGTGAGAGCTGCTTGGTTACTTGAAAGTCTAAAAATTTTACTTCTCCAACCAACAAACGTAGTTTTCTTTGCCGGTTGATGTTACCTCCTTTACTGAGCTGTGAAACAAATGAACTGTGGCAGTGAAAATAATCCTTTTAGACAAAGCCGAGTGAAAAAATATGCGTTATAATGCGTTATTATGGATAGATTATGGATAATTGTTCTGTTCGTTACTGTTGTTTTTCTTTAAAGGGCTGTGGTGTATGTCACAATGTGTTGTCATTTACACTAATTAAAGGTGCAATATGTAAGAATTTGCCACCAATTCATACTCAAAACATATAACAGGGCAGCATAGCACCAGGGTATTCTAACTGTAGCAGCCCTTAGCTGGTTAGCTCAGTGTATCTAACAGTTCGGACTGGGACCTGGGGCTCGAGGGGAGCTTTGGACCAGGATGGGCCGAGGCTAGCTAGTCAGCATGCTAACTTCCGAAGATGAGCCCTTCCCCATTCCACTCGGTCGCCTATACGAGCCTGTACGATTTGTTGAAGTTGTTTGATGTCGCCGGACTGTGGATTTCTCCGTGAAGGACTCGGGTTGAGTTATCCGTGACGGTCCAACAGATGTGACTTTATTCACGTACTCCGGCGACTCGTCTCAGTGCCTCTCTCAGTAGCTAACGTTAGCTTAGAAATGGAGTCCACTTACATGAGCAAACAGCCGGCCTCCAGCACAGCACGACACAGCAGTTCCACAGAGCCCCTCTAATAGACTGTTTAAAGGTCCACTGTGACAGGAGAAAAATCTACAGTATTGTTTTAGCACATCAAGATTACTAAATCACAAGTATAATTTTGAAGTACTTGTATTTCACTTGAGGGGTTATCAGGTTTGTTTTCCTGCTACTTTCCTTTTTAATCCTTCTCAGTATTTATTTATCTGATGGCTGTGGGGGAGGGCCTTTTTGTGTGGCGCTTGCATGTTCTTCCCCCGTGTTTGCGTGGGTGTCATATATATACAGTATATACAGTATGTGAAGTCAGTGTCCTTGACCAGAGAACCAGCTAAGATCTGGAGATGGTCCCTGGGTTCCGTATGTTGGCTGTATTTTGTATGATTGTATGTGATAAGTTAATATTCCTCCTACTTAACAGATAAAGGGTTATATACAACACATGTGACTACTTAACAGCATATGATAAACAGTATACAACATAGTTAAAGGGGCAGTTCACCCCAAAATCAAAAATGGCCCACATGTTTTTGCTATTCATCCATCTTGATCGTTTTGGTGCGAGTTGCTCAGTTTGGGAGACATCAGCCATAGAAACGTCTGCCTTCTCTTGAATATAATGGAGCTAGATTGCATTGTGGGGCTCAAAGCGCCAAAAGAAAAACTCAACAGCACTGTCTCTTACCAGGAGTCATGACCCAGTTACTCAATATCATCCACAGACTGTGTTGTGAGCACTTTCATGTTGGAACGATTTGCTTTTCTCTGAGCTACACCTGTCAGCCACATCAGCAGGCAGGGGGCGTCCACTCACGGTTGAGAGGCTAGCTGCTTAGGCTAACGTCATGACCACGAGTGTCTCGTCCATTCAAAATAGTTTCAATTTCAAAATAGTTTTCCACATGGAACTGCTATCGACGAGGTCTGAGGATGATCTTGAGTTACAGGGTCGTGATTTGTGGTATCTCGACGGCTGTAGTTATTGCTTACTTGTTGCCACTGGTCTCTTGGATGCCCCAAGGTGGCTAAAACATGATAAAATGTCCTCTAGGGTGAAAATGTATCAAGACATTCTATGTGCTAATGTCCCACCACAAACAGCCGGTGACCTTTGCAATGTTTTGCCCCTGTCCTTAAAAAGTCCTGAGTCTGCCCCTGTTAATTACAATGGAAATAAGTTCCCCTCATTCTAACAGATAGTAATGATAATACAGTAATATAATGTCATATTTTAATACTGTTTTAGCACCTTACACTGCATAACTAATCCTTAATTCTGAAATTCTATATAATAATATTGCTGTACTTCTTCAAGCTTTTGAATGCATGACTTTTACTTGAAATGCAGTACTTTTTCCCCCCACTATTTTTACTTAATTAAAGGATCTGAATCCTTCCAGCTCCTGCGATCGGATGATATTTAATATCGTACGATCAATAATGCTCACCATGTTGCGCTTAACATAAAAAATAATAAATTGCAGCTCCTTGTGTAGGAAGGGGTGGGCATGCAGTGGGGATGTTTAGATAGGTCTGTGTTATGAAGCTGTTTGAAATTCCAGTCATGTCTCCAGTTAGTTAATGGTGCCATCTAGTGTACAAGGCTCCCTCTCTCTCTGTCTCTCTCTCTGTCTCTCTCTCTCTCGCTCTGTTATCTATTCATCAATAAACAATTAATGTAGTGTTTCAGAGGTTTCACACTCTATTTTGTCACTCCCTGCCTCGCATACATGCATTGAATAGACTAAAATACAATCATTACCTTCACCACAGTATCTCGCACGCACTCACACAGGGAATAAATCACCATCCACACGGAGTGCACTCCACTCCTCTGGGAGTTCATGGTGAGTTCACTGACTCGGACATGTCAGAGCAGAGGAAAATGTACAGTCTGATAGTAATTCCGTCAGGTGTGAGCTGAGTGCAGCTCACAGCGGTGTGCATTTCAGCTCGGCAACAAGGGGTCGGGCGCCGGGCCTGGTGCCTAAATGTGATGGCTGAAGCAAAGAAAATAAATCAATAACCTTTCCTTCACTCATCTCAGGTGTTGATATAACACATCAAAGCTTCTTTTGGTATTTCATGCTTCTTTTTTGCCTTGTACAGTCTGTCCAAGTAGGATTTGAACATCTAAGGTGATTAAAGTATCAGGATTAAGGGATTTTTAGCACATATGACCACTTAATTCTGCATTAACCAATCAAAACCACGGAATATTAGTGATATTATAGCATTAAAGGATTGGGGGTTGAGTCAATTCTGATTTTATGCTCACTTTATGACATTTTCATATTTAGGCAAGTCAATTTATAGACCAAACTCAGAAATTTACCTAAAAGGATTTTACAATCTTACAATTTTACAATCCAACCCCTAAAAAACGTATTCGCTCGAGTGCAATATTTAGGAATTTTGGTTGAAAACATTTACAACTTCACTAAAATCCACAACAGAACGTGGAGGAAAATCAGTTTTATCATCATGAAATCCACAGATAATGTTGCAAAGCACGTTTAGCATGCTAACCAGCTAGCCTCGGCACATCCCGGCTAAAGTTTCTGGGCTAGAAGAGTACATTTCTACACTCTCCAGTGCAACAAATTCTCAGTCCAGATGGCTACCTGTACAGCTAATTCAACCAGTTAGCTAACAGCAGTTGCATTTGGCAGCAATTAACTGTAACTCTGGTGATCTGCTGCACCTTTTTTTGTATTTTGAGTATGAATTCAACAGGTGGTCATTTCTTAAATATATTCTTACACAGTGCACCCTTAACAGTGGGAAAAAGGGAAAGTTATCCCTGAGGGAGCAACACAGGACTGATCTCTCTTACAGGATGGACAGAAATGTGATAAAAGTAATATGTACCAGAGTAGACTGATGTATCAGTTGTAGAATTATGATATGACAGTATTATGTAGATTGTTCAGATATATGAAAAATACGTTCCTACGAAGACGTGAAGCAACTACAAATAACCTCGTCTTAGATCCAGAGAGAGGACAGAAACACCAGAGAGAGAAAAAAGCTAATTCAAGGACATCTTTCACAAAGAGACAACATTCTTTATTTTCAACACAGATAGCACACTGGTTTCAATTGCTTTTCATTTCCATGTGCTGAGAAGACTAAAGCTTTTCACTTGCACTTTCCTCAGAATTAATGTTAACTCCATGACGACCTGTGTAGATTATGTTTAGCCAAGTGACGACATCAAAACTACTAATGAAAACACTTTCAGAGTCAGAATCAGTTGGACACACCTTAGATTTCTCTGTGACCCACCTTTGGGTGCTGAACTGATATGAAATGATAAGACTGATGATATTCTATTTGTCATTAAATGCCATGAAAAGACCCAAACCAACAATGAAGTACACTATTGTTGATGAATGTTCTCAGTCATCCAGGTAGTTCAAGGTGCTGTATCGTAGGCAACTGGACGTGTTTCAGTTTCCTTAAGACGTTTGTCCAAGAGGCTTCTTCAGTTCTAACTAACTGGGGGGGAGTTGCAGGCTTTTAACCTCTGTGTGGGAGTGTCCTTAAAGTGTATTCAAGGACATGTATCAGCTCTGATTCTATGTCGTGAGGGCCACTTGTGGGTCACCCAACTGGCCTTCATGTGGGTTGCTAGGGCTAGGTGAGCCCAGGTGTGAATGGTTGTTAAGCTGTCTGTGGAGGGAACTCAATACTACATTGTAGGTGGGTGATAAAAGCCAGCAAACTCCCCTCCAGTTAGCTAGAACGGAAGAGACCTCTTGGATGAGAGGTGAAACGTCTTCAAGAAAGGGGGGGGGCCTTGTCCAGTCCACAGTGGTTAGTCCCTCTGAGCCAAAGTCTAGCAACGATTTACTTCATCTAATCTGTGAGTCACACCTTTGCACCGAGAGACATCCTCCTTACGATATAACAGAACCATAAACTTAAATCATCCTGTTGCTGTAAATGCTGTAAAGTGCATCAGAACCTGAAAATGGTCTCCAACATTTAATCCCTGTACTCCTGTTTGAGTACTGTTTTCAATCCAATATAGCATTAAGAAATACCCTATGAGTTTGTAGTACTTGCGTAGTTATAACAGGCCAGGAGCAGCATGTCCTGTATATATATATATAAAAAAAAAAAAACGTTACTGAGCTTTAAATCTGCTAGATGGAAAAAGCATAGTTAACTGTTAATAGCTTAAGTTCAGCTAACTGCTCATGAATATAATAAAGTATGTTTAACTCTAAATAAAGTGACACATATAAGTGATAAACTGTCAACAAAACTGCTGATTTGCTGCAGGATGTACCCAGCATGATGTACTGTTCTAAAGTTAGCTAGCTAGCATTAGCAACATTCACGTTCGCTGGCGTTGGTGACAATGGCATCAGCCTTAGCAGTGAGTTAGCTCGTTCTTGTGATGTCAACGTTTGCTAGTGCTCTAACTGGCAACCACTCGAGGGGGGAGATGATTTGATACATCAGTGGCCTTTTAATGGCAATGCAATATAGAGATTGAGATGGAATGTCACATGTTGCGTCTGAATGTCATCAATAACACCTTTAAAGCAAAAAAAAATTCTATTGACAGTTTCGGTTAAATTCAAAAAATGCATTTGTAATGCTGTTATAAATTAAACTCACAGGGCTTGTTTAACGTTCTTAAGCAGGTTGTAAACTGTTAGCAAGTTTCTTATTCAACAACAATAAATGTGATTATGATGCTTTTCGAACACTTATTATGAAGCATCTTGTAATGGACTTATTACTTATCAACTCGCATGTATTAAAAGGACCTTAATCTAAAGTGTTACCAAAACAAGATCACCCAGTTGTTTTATGAAGATATGTTTTTCGTGACCTATTTCTAAACATGTATACTCTATAAATATTACATTATATTCATATTACAGAGTTAAAAGAGATCTCTGTTGTCGTCTTGAATAAAACATACAATGTGGCACAAACAAACACGCACACGCCCAGACAGTCAAGGTTTATAGCATCTGTCAGTGTGTTTTATGGTTGAGCCATGTTTAATTATTTACTCCGGTCTCTCTCAGGCCACAGCGGTGTCGATTACCGGCACACTGAGCCGCTGCTCCCTCTCAACTACACGTCAGCTTCAATACGATTAACTCTCCTTTCTCACAGAGGCTTTGGCACATTCGCCGGATGATATAAAAGCTGCAGACCCTGTCAAGGTTTCAGTGACAGTTGCGCCATTATGGATATCAACATGTCTGGGATGAATAGTGATCAGCTGCATCGCTCCACCTTGGGGATTTACTCGGTAGGTAACAGGTACTGTGTGTGTGTGGGCCAGTGGCTCAAATTAGACGACCAACTTACGTATCATTTCTGTCAAGCAGACATGATGTGGATTCACACAGTCAGTTTTCAAATTCAAGGAGTGTTTCCTTTTGCTTGGTAACAACGGAGATTTCAGTCTGAGGCTGTCTGTGCTCCGGTGTTTGGAGGGAGAGTTTGTGCTCATAAATACAGATTGAATTAAAGACGTTTTATTGATTCTCCTTAAGGTGGGTCTAAAAGTTTCAAACTTTCAGGTATGTGTGTCTGTGTGTGTTTCCCAAACAGAACTTGACGGATGACTTCAACCCAAGCCTACAGAAACTGGTTTTACTGGGTAACAGCTATATGCAGGCTTTCAAAGGTAAGACATAAAGAAAGAAAGAAAGAAAGAAAGAAAGAAAGAAAGAAAGAAAGAAAGAAAGAAAATCCAGTAATGAGAATTTTTCACTTCTTAAATTCTCACACCAACCTTCATAAGTGCCATAAACTAAACAAACTATAATGGCAGCACAGAGGATATGGGAGCTGTCTATTTCACTACACCTAATTCCAAAGTCCATACGCTTTGGGAATACCTTCCTGGTGCAGTTATAGCCGTGATAATGGGCCTGTAAACAAAGCCTGCAGAGGTAATGAGTACATTGTGAACAGACAAACAACGGCCCAGAAAGATATTTAATTTCCAAAGACCGAGGCAGGGATTTAGGATATTGAGTGCAGTCTGGGCCTAAGTTTTTTTTTTTTTTTTATTTATTTTTTTTTTATGTATGTCTGTGAGGAGAGGTCGTTTCGGAGCATGGATTAAACTTTTAATTTGAATCTGAACGTGCAGTCACCTCGTCTACATTTGATGTCTTAATTATCCTCCTCGTAATCACCTCTAATCCCTGCGCCATGCGTTCGCTGCGAACGGCCTTTAAAGTGCTGAGATGCAATTGGAATTCAGCCACAGGAGCAGTTTTACACGGTGAGCCTTTTTTATATTACATTACACTGTAGGTGCTTGTTTAATATATGCAAGAGCACTTACGCGACGTCATCAACAACTGATTCACAGTCGCACCACTGCACCAAAAGCCCCGCAGACAATAAAGTACAGATTATGATGTCTCTGGTTGCCACCTGCACCGAGACTTAAAATTCCTTCTGTGTGCTCTCTGTGGTGCCACAACTTCACCACGTTAATGAGGTCAAGACCAAGAACTGATGTGGCTAAAGAGTCTATTTAGATTCTACTGATGCAGCTTCTCCTTGAATAAGGTGTGGATGCTGTCCATACTCTCCCTAGTCATTGTTTTTAAAGGGCTATCACATATGTGTTTGTCGTTGAAATCCATAGTCTTACAGCCTTGGGGAGTGTGCGTTTGATTTGTTATCACTAGGTGTCGCCCCATCTCGACAAAAACAAAGGCAAGGTTCTCTCATCTGCTGAAAATGCAACTATAGGTTAACTCAAGTGAAAACAAGCAAAAAATAAAAAAATAAAAAATCACACCCAGGCAGCCCCAGCTAAAGAAGAGGTCGCACTGTGACTGGGCCGATTTGACAGGAACCATGTCACAAAGGCTTCTTACAAACAATTGTACCATTTGTCAGTAATGACCTTAGAAGTAATATAATAAGTTTATTTACAATTTAACACATTTAAATGTGTGAAACGTAACAACACAGACATCAGCAACAAAAGCTCCAGAGATATGAGCTAGCTACTCTGCTACGTTTGGCTAGTTAGCTTTTAGCAGGACTAGTTCAGCTGTTTTATAATTCTCTGACTGGATTTATCTGCTGCCTTGTTCATGTTGGTCAACAAACTACATTAATAACGTGTAATTTAGTTCATCAAATTGTATACATTTGAAGTACAGCCAACAGATACGTGGAAAGCTTATCTTGAGCCAGGGCTAACCATGGCTCTCTAACTATTCAGATCATATGCTGATGAAGGTTCTCAGTTAATCAGGTGATGGTAATTCTTGCTGCTGTATCGTAGGCAACTGGACATGTTTCAGTTTGTTGAAGACGTTCCACCTCTCATCCAAGAGGCCTCTTCAGTTCTAACTAACCGGAGGGGAGTTGCAGTTTTTTAAACTCTGTGTGGGAGTGTCCTTACAGGGTCGTCAAGGACATGCGTGAGCTCTGAGTTTCAGAGTTGTTAGGGCCAATTGTGGGTTGTTGACTTAACTCAGTAGGGAACTTGGAGGTGAATGGTAAATGTACTTGCAATTCTACAGTGCATTTCCAGTCTATAGACTGCTCAAAGCACATGCCGCATCACCCATTCACACACCAGGAGCACACACATCAGCTGCTCGTCAGGAACAATCACTCAATCAGGAGTATTTCAGGGTTCAGTATCTTGCTCAAGGATACTTCGACATGCAGCTAAACCTTATTACTAGACGACCCGCTCCACCTCCTGAGCTACAGTCGCCCCCTAAGCTAGGTGATAACTAATGTCGTAGGTCACCTCCTCTGTTCAGAGAGGGTCATTCCAGTTTGACATAGATGGATTCTTTTACTCCTCTTTCAAACCATCTGTCTTCTCTGGCCAAGTTGTTTACATTGTTGTCCTCAAAGGAATGATTTTCTCCTTCAGAGTCTTGACCTGAGGAGTTGACGCCATTCTTTTACTGAAGGGTTCGGCTTTTACTGCTTGGATTTTAGCTGTGTTTTGTTATGACTGTAAATTTAACATGCTACTTTGCTAATTATACATTTCTATGATGCTGAAGGGACTCTGTGGAACCCCTGTGCTGTGCTGGAAGCTGGTCATCTTTTGACTAGATACTGTACTGCATTTTGCCGTTGACAGTCTAAGAACAAAAATGATATCAGCAGCAAGAAATCAAAATGCACTGTTATCATAGAGAGCGAAGAGGGACCTTATGGTGATTGCTTATCAAGAAGAATGTGATTGCGCTGTGATTTTATGCAGCTGTTGTCCAAGTAAACATATTTCCAAATGACTGCAGAGAGACATTTGCGTGTATTGTAATTTGAATCATTGAATAGTTTCCGCTCCATTTCCGTTGCTGTAGCTAATCACTCTGTTTACCTGCTTCTGCAGTTGTATGCCAGGGCAATTAATTGTGCCAAATCAATTTGCATTTCAAATTAATATTGTGTTTGTGTGTGTTTTCCAGCTCTCGCTGTAACGAGCGAGGCCTACTTCAGCGCGCTTTCAAGGATCGGAGAGAAGGCTTTCCACACCATATCCTCGCGCTCCCTGGGTACGTACGAACACATGCACCGTCAGCTGGCTTGTGCAATCTCGTGATTACTAAGTGGAAACACAATGAGGTTATTTCCATATCGACAATTCAGGCAGTGTTTTGTCTTTGATCCGTTTATGGCTATTCATTTTGCTAATTAAACAGTGTTCTTCCGTGTGAAGAGGACCAAAGTTTATACCCAAGCAGCACTTTATTACTCCTTTCACAGATACTAAAAGCATGTGTAACATGTAGGTGTACGTCATAAGTGTACTCTTTGATGTACAGGTGTGTAAGACCTACTGTGATGCGTAATTGAATCAATGTATTTTACGGTGTAACACAAGCTTTTTACCTGTAGCTCAGACTGAGTTAACATTGGTATTGGGCTCGAGAATGAGGCAAAAACCGTCTTATTAGATTTCTGCTCATGTCAAGAGGCAGCTTCAAAGTTAGATTGTGGCACAGTTTTCGTTTGAGTCTGTTTTGATATGAGCTCAAGCCAAGAGTGTTGCCAGAGTTGGGCATCAGATGCGAGCAGACACCATGAATAATAAACGATGACAGGCAGCGGGCCGTGCTCCGCTCACTTAACCCAGCCACTCTGAAAGCGAGTCGTGTTCGGTTTAGTCGCTGGAGCTGAGGACATTGTCCAAACTGGATCATTAGTGTGCTCACGCTGTGAGGAAATGAATCCCAGCATGCATTTTCAAGCACAGTGTCAAGTCAAACTAAACGAGTGCAACGTTTTCGGCATATTATGTCATGGCGTGGTAAATCCTGATGGTTAAACTACCGTGGGAAGGGTTTTGTGCTTTTATGAAATGTTTCAAATCAATGTTTAGATCCCTCACAGTGCGTGTGTTTGAAAGGCTTTGGATGGAGCTAAATGCAGTTTTATTAAAGGTAGAAGACAGCAGTTGGCCTAAAATACCATTTGGCTAAATATTTAATGATCCTATCAAAGAAAACAATGAGATTCCATACACGTCATTAACATTGTCATTGTCATTAACATCAACATTTCAAAGGTATTGTAAAGATGGATTTGCACAGTGGCCTGATAATGAAACTAGATTAATGGAAGTGATCAGAATCAGAAATACTTTATTGAAAAATTACTGTTGGACAGTGTCACACAATGCAGTAGGACCAGGAACAACACACATCTTGGACACATGGAGGCGATGCACAACGGATGTAATCAAACAGTGATGTTAGCTAGGAAGTGGTTCAATGCTAACGTTAGCTAATGGGTTATCAAATATCTTTTCTTACCAGGTCGCTCCAGATTTTAACCATCAATTGTCTTGTTTGTTGCTGATCAGCCAGGCAGTGGTGAAATGGTAACAGTTTGCGAGATTTCCTACGTTTGTACGACTTGCACCGTTGAAAACAGCAGCAAAACATTATCCCAGCACTTGAACTTCCCACTTCAGACTTTAGAGGAAAACGGCCGTCGAGTCAATATGGTCTAATGTGTGTTCGCTCGTGTGTGTCTGTGTGTGAGATGGAAAGTGTATCCTGTAAGCGGGAGTGTGTGCCTAAGAGATGACGTCACAGGCCTCCATTCCTGTTAAGATCGTTAGTTAATGAGTACATGGAAGTAAACAAAAGGAGAAGGTTATATGATATTGCATGATGTCATTTTATTGTTTTCCAGGTAATACATTAAGTGATTACAATGAAACGTGTAATGCTTTCTTCCCGTTCAGGAGATGTCCTGATTAAGATCTCTGATAGCCAAAGAAGACTCACCTTGGAGCTGGAGGGACTCGTAAGTGACATCATCACGACCCTTAAGACGGCTTTTGCGTATGAGTGTGTTGTCTTGTGTTTAACATGGATGTTGTGCGTCTCTCTCCAGTGCCGCTGGTTCAGCATGGAGGTTCTTCAGGAGATGGACAACAACATTAGACTGGACAAAGATTACATATCGGTGAGTGACACCCAAAAGCAGGGTTGCGACGAGGTCAAGAGAGGGCTCTTACAGAATGACAAGCTGTTATCTCGTAATTATGTTCAGGGGAGGAAAATTAATAACTGCGGGGCATCGTGAGAATAGTTGTGGAGTGAGTTATCTGATAAATTAATATCTTGATAAATAGCCCACTTGCCTCCCAGAAGATAAAGAAGTAATAATCTGTCATTAAAACTGGAGAAGCCATTAGGAAGAACGGAAAAGACGTGACATGAATTGTGTGTCCTACAGGGCAGCAGGAGGCAATACGAGATGGAGGTCCACAATCAGGCGGCAGCTCTGGACAGGCAGCTGTGGAGGGGAGCCAACCAGGTTTGAGTTTCTGCACCCTGACGGAAAAATGCAGCGCCACGTGCACGAGCGTGTGCTTGTAAAATATGTAAACGTGCGCTGTTGAATATGTGCGTCCTCAGGATAGCAGCGAGTATGTGCAGTTCCTCAGGAGGAGCCACGACGAGGCTCTGAAGGAGGAGGAGAGGCGACACCGCTTCCTGGCTGAGAAACACTGCGGCCTGATACAATCCATCGCCGGCCTCATGAATAAGGTACGCGGCTCACCTCAGACGGCATTTGTAAATTAAATATTTCATGGTTTTGTTGCGGCTTATTAACTACAGGCGCCAAATAGGTTGGGTTCGTGTTAAAACTCTTACATCGCTCACAACAACAGGACGGCCCTCTAACAGCCAACTCACAATGATCTGTGATGATTATAAGACTTCATCAGCCCCTGTGGATGAGTTTCCCTCCTTTGCAACGGAGTCAAACACAGATCAGCCACACAGATCACCAGTTCAGGTTCTCCCGCAGAGCTGATGTCTCATTAACAGGCCGTCCGTTTGAACTCTGGACTTTCTGCTCACCTTTTATTACACCGCTGTACCGTCACAATCGAAACATTTTACTGTTCTCGTAACGAGGCCGTCACAAAGCCCTTTGAGACCGTACATGTAGTTAAGGACAGATCGAACATGATGTTTGTTCAACTCTCCGCAGCCCTTCGACAGAGATATTTGCCCCTCAAAAAAAAAGTTTTCCCTTTTAATACTTAACTCGATCTTTAATAAATCTACTCCATAGAGCAAAGTAAATACAAGGCTTGTTGAAAAAGAGGGAGAGTGCCTGTACACTCGCTCCACAACACAGAAGTTTGACCTGTTAGGACTCGATTTTGGATCTCTGCTCGAAAATGACACGTCCATTAACAAAGTCTATTTGAATAATCAAGGGTGTCATAATAAAGGGAGAGCTTGAAAAATGTGTTCAGATGTGTGAGTATAAGTACATTAGTCAGTTGCACGAAGCATAAATGAGAGATTTTATTTCCAGATATATATATATATATATTAAATATCAAATATTTCCAGATCTCAAGTGAACTGAAGCAAAACATCTGAACATTACCTCTGGCAAGTTTTATGCCAATAATGTGAATCAAAGCAAAATTAGAGAGGTATTAGTAAAGAGCATTTTGGTTGCATCTATGCCATTTAAAATGTCTCAGGTACCAAACTATATATTCCACTTATGTCACCAAGTTGGGCTCTGAGCTCGGGCTTAACAGGTTAAAAAAGACATTTCGATCCTGCTTGGATCTTGAATGAGCCTGCTCGTCTAATACAGGCTCATTCTAATGACTTAGACATCAAAACGTCTCTGACTGCTCCCATGTGTAGAGAAGCTAAATACATTTGCGAATTTGCAAGTTGCTAAAATTAAAGTGAAACTCTCGCCAAAAAGCAACCGAAGCTTTATTTGTGATTGAATATGAGTCAGACCTTCGTGTAAAAGCATAATTATGATGAAAGAGGCACTTTTAGGATTTACCATAGTTTTGTTTTCGGGCAAGCAAATTTTCAATGGGGTGTAGGGGCACTTTTACGCTAGCATCAAAATCACTATATTTAAAACATTGAGAAGGCTCGACACAACATGAAACTTTGCTCGTAGTATCACCAGGGTCTCTACACATGAACACGAGCATTGAAAACATTGTTTGTGTACACAAATATTACTAAAAAGAAGGTTTTTGGACAACTCACGTTAGCAGTAGCACCTCAGGCGTGCCGCCGTCATGGCAGACAAAAAGTATAGATCTAATAGGTAGGAGGTCCACCATTACTCTCCTGCCTGTGAGGTCGTACTCGGGGATCGACACTTTTTGTCTGCCTTGACGGCGGCAGGCCGGAGATCCAGCTCCAACGGTGAGTAGTTCAAAAACCTAGGTAAAAATTGGATGAAAATTACAAGATTAAGCGAATCTAAAGTAAGATAAAAAGTCAAAAATGATAAGTTGAAGTTCAAATTAAAATTAAAAAGAAATGCAAATATGAGATAGTGAGTTCAAATTGTAGTAAGTATAGCCAAAGTTTGAAGATTGAAACTCTGATTTAATAAGAAGAAGGTTTGTCTCGCTCAGTGAGTTATGACATATTAAGTCAAAATGTTTATTCTTTTTCTATTCGAGCATTTTTTTTGATGGCATCAATGAGCTTCCATATATAAGCTTTAATTCTCTGTTTAAATGCTGCAGCTTTAATCTGTTTAAACAGATCTGTGTCTCAAAAACATGAAGAGATGGAAGTCTAATAGAAACAGTGTGCTGCTGACACAGCAACTGCATTTACATTTAACCATAAAGGAGGCAGGCTGCTGTTTAACACAGGATCACCGTTTACATCTCTGCTCTCATAGTTGAACTGAACACACAGTATATATGTGCACATGAGGCCTTTTTTTGCCAAATGAGTATTAATATAAGCAGCTGTGTGACATAAGCCCCTAACTCTGCTGACCCTTAATGGCACTTTAATTTTGTGTGTGTGTGTGTGTGTGTGTGTGCGTGTGTGTGTGTGTGTGTCAGCTGGGAGGTTCCCTCCAGCAGAGAGCCGACGCCTGGTCGAACGAGGTGAACGCCACCAGAGGAGTCAAGGCCGGACGACCCCCATCTGTGGAAAACTCTGTGAGTTCAGGGCAGAGTTTACAGAAGTCCGTTGAATGTGTGTGTTGAATTATTCAAACAGCGCAGGAGCTGGATTGCATTAGACCTCTTCAAAACCCAGAGAATATGCTGATGGTGTGCGATATAATCCTGTTTCAGGGGGAAAGGACTGAGGGAAGCTCTGTAGAGATCTGTTTGGGGAAATATCTTGTGAAATGGATAACAGGATTTGAGCAAGTCAAAACTTTTCAAATGTGGTGTCTGGATTCAACACACATTAGATAAGAAAACATAACGTGATTGAACTGGCTGTCAGGGATCATACATAGGCAGAAACCGGTGAATTATGGCCATTATATTTTTGTTACCAGGGTGCCCTCTGCTGGTTGGATTCGATTTGAAACCATCAGAATGAATCACACCACTGACATGAGACAAAATGCTGTTAGAGGGAAGCTGCCTGCGGAGGATTAAACCTGTATCTGACATAGAAGCACAGAGATTACATGAGAGCTGCACAATTAGCTGGGTAATTGATTAGTGGATCGAAATATAAAGAACTGCTAACTACTGTCAAACATTTGCATCTCTGTGCCTCTTAACTGTAAGGATTTGCTTATTTTCTTTGTTATTTCTGATAGTAAATGAAGAGTCTTTGTGTTTTGACTGCTGGTTGGACTGAAGAAGACATTTGTACACATCACTTTGGGCTCAGGAAAATTGAGATGTTTTTCACTGCTTTTTGGCAGAATAATCCATAATGAGAATCAACATTAGTTGCAGCCCGGGATAAAATTATTTTCTGGCATGAAAGAAATGAGTATGTGATTGCGATAAGGCAATAAATCTCTCCTGTTCAACCACCGGCTTTAATCAAAATATGAAACGTATACATCATCTGAATAAACCCAGATGTCTCCACATCTTAAAACAGCAGGATTAACACCATGGATAATTCACAAACTGACACCATATGGTCTTTCGCATGAAGGCAGCAATTAAGATGCGAGTAAACAACAAAGACGGCCCTGAGCTAAGCCCAGTCGGTCTCAGTCTGTCCCTCATCACAAGGTGGCATGCCAGTGAACCCCGCAGATCCCACATCCTACTGTAATAACCATCAGAGGATTAACGTGGATCCTGTGTTTGTTTTGGTTTGGCGTGGGATTTATCCGCGCTTATATCAGAGTGAAGCCTGTGAGCCACTTCAGACAGATATTTGAGTTGCCTTTCCATAGTCACTCATCATATACAGTACATTACTCGAGGTAAAGGTTCATTTATTTGTCATTTTGCGACGCCAGGGTTATAAAATGAAACTGAATTTAGTCCTTTCATGCTACATAACAGAAAAAACACATACAAGAAGAAAGAAGCTGCTCTGTAGTCTGGTGGTATGGCAAAGGACACTTCTGTATCTTTTGGCAGATGGCAGCAAGGTAAAGGGACTGTGGCCGGGGTGGGTGTTGTCTCTTAATATCCTTTGGGCTCTGTGCAGACATCTCACTTCACCGATGTCACTGTTGCTCTGTAGATGATACCAGTGATGTTCTGGCCGGTTTTACTCACCTGCTGTAGAGCCTTCCTGTCATGGGCCGCTAATGAAACCATGCCAGTTTGTGATGTTTTCAGTCGGCATGCTTACTATTGCTCTTTTGTAACAGATCTAGAATAAAATTAGCCTTCTTAAGTTTCCATAAGAAGTAGATTCTTTTCTGTGCTTTTTTCACCAGGGTGTTGATGAGGGATGGTCATGATACTAGGGTATCATCAGCTCCTTTTTTTGTAAAATCAGCAATCAGCTCCATCTGCTTTTTTTTTGCCAATGTTGAGCAGTCGATCGTTCTCTGTGAACCACTATGCAAGATTGTTTTGCATAGATTTCCTCCTGCCTGGTGTGAATATTCTTGGTTGTGTGTTATGTGGCATATGATCGTGGTGTTGACTGCATACTGAACAATAGTGTCAACACAGTCTCACAGAGTGCAGTCATGGGTGTACAATGTGAACTGGAGGGGGCTGAGCACACAGCCCTGGGGAGCTCCGGTGCTGAGCACTGTGTTTGTGAGGATGTCTAATATCCAACTGCGGAGGGTTGGGCTCAAGCCCAGCGGGAAGTTTTCCTATCAGCTTCATGGGAGGGATTGTATTAAATGCTGAGCTGAAGTCGACAAACAATGAAGCTGTTATTCTCAAGGTGTGTGAAGAATGAGTGGAGGGCAGTAGATATGATGTTCTGAAGGTTCTGAATGGATACTGGTTAGGGCCAAGGCTGGCTGCGATGTTGTCTTGAATCTGCTGTTTGTGTGTATGATCCTGTTTCATCCTGGTGTTTACAAGATACATGAGTGCTACAGCACAGACTGACAGTCAACTTGTCTACACTTGTGCATGAACGGTGTTGTATATTCCTGGTTGTGCAGATGGGGATGAAGGAGGAGGAGTACAGAAGGAACAGAGAAGAGCCTCTCCTCGGCAAAATACCATCAAGGGGTGAGTGGTTACTGCGAGCCATTCCAAAACTCTGTGTTTATTTTGAGAAAAGATATCACTTTACTGACACCAGGAAACGTAACACAGACGATAGATCAAACATGTCAACAAATATATCATGAAAAGATATCGGTGCCACATATTTCATGTTATGTTTAGAATCAAAGCATGTCTGTAACGTTCACAGCCCATAATGCATATCAGAGCTCATTTTGCCTTCACCACCCGCTTTATCACCCTTTAAGCCTTTTATCTGCGTTTCTGTCCCAGCTCATAAATTTTCACATCTGCACTTTCTTACTTCCTCATTTATACTTGCCTCTGCAGAAAGTCTGTGTAATTATTTGCCCTGCTTATCTAAAGTTAAAAGAGATACGGTACCATAAAACAGTCTCTAGAATATTGAGTGGAAGTTCCACCAATGTTCCACTTTTGCTCCTCTGAAACATTTCATGCTCGTTGTCTGCAGCACTTCAATGATCTTACCAAGCTCAGTAAATAACAATGCTCCCCCATTTTTTGTGTAATTCAGTGTATTGCAGCCCCTGCCATCCGAGCAAAAATAATTATACAGAGAGTGAGATACTTAGTAGTCTGCCAAGTCTCTGAGGTATGAATACCAGGGGGCGTAATGGGTAAAGAAATAAATCATACCCTTTTGTATTTTTTAATGAATCATTTCGCCAGAGATCTATCTTTGCCATTTAAGAGGTTTCATCAGCCAACATGTGCGGCAACAAACAGTTCAATTCATCATCTCTCCAGCTCCGTCTCCCCAGGAAAGCATTTATCGCTCCACCGGAGAGTCACAGGGAGGCGGCGGTGGAGGGAGATCCTTTAGGGCGAAGGTGGCCCACCAGCCCGGCGCCTCCAGCCCCACCCTGCTGCCCTTCTCCAGGGGAGAGATGATCACTGTGAAGGTCCAACAGCCAAAGAACGGCTGGCTGTATGGACGTGCTGAGAGCAGTTTGCGGTGAGCTAACCCTAAGCCTGTGTGACTGCTTGTGCATCCACCGTAAATATGTCTGATGCTCAAGCGAAATACAGTATATATAGTGCACTCTCTGTTGCACCCTGATACCATTCAGGAGGTTGATATATTCAGGTGGTTTACAAACATTTTCATATGTAATGCTCCAGGTCCCTTTTCCTCAGGGAAAATAAAGCTGGTGAGAAAAAGTCACATTTTAATTAGAGATGCAAACATTTGTAAGGTATTAATTAAATATAAAAGGATGTAAGAAACAATCGGTATCGTCAGCAAATGAATTGAGAGAAAATAGAAGAATAGTACGTTAAAAGGAAATAAACAAACAGAAAAAAAAAAAACTTTAATTGAAACAAGAATAACAAGATAAGAGTCTGGCCTCAGGATAAGCACATTAGTTCATAGAAAATCAGTGCTATCATGCGCACAGTGGCAACAAAGGTCACATGCTGGCAGTCAGCATGTGCTCTATACTCACCATATGTTACAATGTTAATATTTACTACTTGGGGCTAACCACAAAGTACCGCTGAGGCTGATGGGAATGTCATTATTACCTCTGCCAAGGAGGTTTTTTTTCACCCCTGTAGTTTGTTGGCTTGTTGTTTCCATGAAACTCGGATAAAGGATGAGTCTCAGCCCAGAATAGACCTCATAACCCTTAATGCAGATCTGGATAAACAGGACAGATCAAAGATTTTTTTTCCTCACTGTTTTTATCATTGTGTTTTTCAGCATTGTTGTAATGCATGGATATTAATGTGAATGATCAGCCATTTTTAGTTCTATGAGTGAGTACAAAAAGGAAAAGTTAGAGCACCCCCAAAGTCAGCTGAGGTTCATCCTCATGGCGTCCATCAATGTCTGTGCAAAATGCAATGTTTCAGCGGTACTGAAACTGTATTTGTCTTTTCTCATTCTTTTGTGACTATTGAAATTACTCATGACATTAATACCAAATCCACCAACTCTCATATTCACTGTCTGCTTCTTTGTTTTCAGCCAGGGATGGTTTCCATCCACCTACGTGGAAGCAGTGGACGATCCTCCGATGACAACCAGCTCTCAGTAAACATCTAATAAAAAACATTTGGTCATGCTAAGTAAAGAGAAAGGCTGATAAAGAAATGTGTTGTCTTATCTTACTGATTCCTACTATGCCAGACATACAAGGGTAAAACGTTACTGACATTAGAATGCAATAATACAGTCACAATGCTAATTAGATTCACCATAAATATGGCACCACAGCCAATAGCCAAATATCTTATCTTGAGCCCTGTCTGAAGGCAATAACAGAGGTAGGTTTGACTCTGGTGGTTCCACAGGTTTTGTGTTCGGCCTCAAATGAATTTGTCATGGCTGCCATTATAGAATAGACGGAGAGAGTATAAACCTTCTGCATAATCTTTGCTTTTCATCCATGATACACAATACACTTTGCCGTTGCCCCAGGCCGTCCTTTTTTGTTTTATGGGTCCAACATTTTTTAAAAGGGGGTCAGCATGAAACTCAGGCCTGGAATAATAACACAAACTATTTAAGAAAAATGGGTGACCCATAGCTGTGAGGAGAACCAGTAGGAGGTTTAAAACTAAATGTCAGTCACTGTGAGCACACGGCACAGCTAAATGCCCAAAATGTGAATCTCAGTGTTGATCATCTGTGTAACATATGTATTTAACCTAAAATCTCAAATACTTTAAAAAAGCAAAATATATGTACAGGTCTAATAATTTCACTATGAAAGACAAATAGAATTCCCATTAGACTTACAATAAGGACAATCAACTTTACTCTGCTTCATTTACATAAAACTGTTGAATTGTGTGGTCGCTTCACCAGCTCCGCGTTCCGAAGCAGCAGCAGCACCGGCAGCATGAGCGACCTGTTCGACCAGCCGCGAAGCAGGAACCAGAGCGGAGCCCCGCCCCCTCCACCTCCGCCTCCGGCTACATATTCAAGTGAGCCGGCTCCTGACAGAAGGGCTGAGTCCTTTTCAGAAAGTAAGGTATGGCTATCAGTCGCTCTGTATGTATGATTGATTGATCGATCGATCAGTGTGCTCATATCAATCAATAATCTATAATGTCCTTTTAAACATGATCACAAATAGACACTGAAAAGCAGTTTTGCAGGAATTTCTTTTTGGGGGGATGTATGTCTTTCTAAAGTCAGTATAAGTTGGACTTTTTGTTGTTGTTGTTTTCTTATCAATGGTTAGTTAATCATTTCTTTTAGATTTTTGGATATACATCTTTAGAATGATAGACAACTTTTGGGTTGAACATCCTACCCTTTCTATTTCTGTGTTTATAAGTCATTAATAAAGGGTTTTATTCCATCACATCTACAGTTGTTCTTCTGTAGCTCTGTACTCGAAATAAGTGGCTTCAGTTTTAACCACCTGACCACCCAAAAGTTGTTTACATTATTGGCTTTTACTGATCTATAGAGCTTTAGTAAATTAGTCGTTACCCATGGATAAGGCCATCAGTTACAACTTTAAAAATCTTATATTATATTTTTTGTCGTCTATGCCTATGTTTGCACATACCTTTTTGTCAGTGCTGGTTTAATCTTGCTTTGCGGTGCACTTAAGGCTTTAAGGTGCTATATAAATAAAATCGAGTCGAGTCAATTTGAGCTTCCCTACCCTTTGGTTTACTTTCATTTTTTAAGGAGTTGTTATATTTTAATCCCCTGATATATGTCTATATTTACTTATCCTCAATAAGTTCTGTGGAATCAAGTCACACCGACCACAGCAGAGACAGAGGCTGATAGTGATTGTTGTCTGATGCTTGAACTGACAAACTCAGAGAGAGTAGGAGAGACTGCTAACACACATAGCTGTGTATAAATGCCTGCCACGTCTGAACACGTTTGTATTTTTCCCCCACTTGAGATGGAGAAAGAACGATGTAACTCCTTCATGGTCTTCCCCCGGTCTGTCCAGCAGGGGCACTGTGGCAAGGTGCTGTTCTCAATGGCACCGCAGCCGTCTTTCTGGTGGATGCAGGGAGGGAGCTCCAGCTGCTGACGGTGTATGAACGAGGAGGTTGTGTGCACGTGTCTGTGTGTGTGTGTGTGTGTGTGTGTGTGCTCCTGGTTTTAGCATGCTGTTCAAGTGAAGAGCTATTTGAAGTCCTTGTGACTAAATAGGTCCTTCAGAGTGCTGTGGAGAGAAAACGCTATCTTCTGCGGTCGTTTCAGTAGCATTTCTGTTTCTGCATGCAGAGGTTTTGACATTTGAAAAGGTGCGATTTAACAGTTTGTGTGTGTGGCAGCTTGAAACAACACATCAATGAGCAGCTTGTTGGAAGACCAACTGAAAGCAAAAGGGGTCGAGGGCCGTAGGCCGCTGAGCCTCCATCAGAGCACGTGTCTACATTTTGTGGTCTGGATCAGCCTTCACTCACATTTCTTCTTTTTTTTCCCCTCTACAGACGTCAAATCCACATGGATCAAGACCAGAACTCTTCCCGAGGTGAGATTAACTTGCCCTTGGAAGTGCAGACAGGTCGTGAAACGCTCAAACAGTTCTCTTTCACAGAAGCTAATGACATTTTTTGAAGTATATCATGAAGCCATTAAATCAGAGAACAACAGGCGATGAGGGCTGCGATCTAAATGGCACGGAATCGCGTTCCCCCCATTAGAGTTTGAAGTGCAGTTTAGTACTGAAACCATTTCAGTAACGGCCATACAAGACCCATGACTATCACTCTCGCTCTCACTTCAGGTGAGCAGTTTGCTAGATGACGCTAGTGCAATTTGAAACGCAGCGCTCGTTTCTCACGCAATAACCGTCATTGTCGGGCTCGACGATGTTATTTAGGCCGCGGCATTTTCCGATGTTAGTTTTCACCCCTCTGTTGCTGTCTTTTTCTCTTCATCCAACATCTGTTCTTCTTTTATTTTGAAGGGGCACCAACCCGTTTGCCACAGTCAAGCTGAAGCCGACGCACACCGACGACCGATCGGCCCCGCGCTTTAACCGATGATGACATCGCAGCCCCGGAAAGGATGCTTTCATCGAGCTCGACTGTTCATTCTTGACTTAGACTAGAGCAGCTCAGCCTTGAGTGGCTGTGGTTGTTTTGTCGAGTGTTGTCATCCCTGTCACAGTAGTCTGTTTGACATGGTGTCTTTCTGCGAAGTTGGAGAAAGAGGACAAAACTTCTGATGAATATTGTAGAATTCCTGATTTCACACAAGGACCTCAGTTAATATTATTCTGATTTTCCTAAACCAGCGTCCACTCATGTGTTTTAGTAGGCTTTTTCATAATCGTCTCTGGCTTAGTGATTTGTAGAATAGTAAAAAGGAATCACTGTGATACATAAACTGATAAGTTCACTGATCTTACCGTCTTAAATCATCAGTTTTCTATTAAATGCTTGACGTGTGAATGATGTAAATGTTAGAACTAAATGATTACTGTGTGATAATGATGTGTAAATAGTGTACAGCTGATGTTATAAATTGATGTTGGATCGGTCATTCACAGCCCAGGGATGAATGCACCATGCCACGTTCTGTATGTAGCTGCTCAAATAATCTTTACATTTTCAGTTTTTATTGACATTTTATTGTATCTCTGCCATTTTTTCTCTCTGTTGAATTAACTCCGTTAATAAATATTAATTGCATTACTAATTTACTCTGGAAAATGGCTTGTAGAAAATGAAAATGTAACCTCTGGCGTAAAAAATGTAATAACTCGTAAAAAAAGAAAATATGAGAAAGTGTCAGAGCCAGAAATGTAATGAAAAATGCAGTGCATTCATGGATAATGTAGCACCATCTTTATAGCATCATGTAATTACTTTAACTAACGGGCTTCACTGTGTTAGCAGGTGGTGTTTTTAGCCGCTGGCGTACTGATAAAGCAGCTCACAATATGTGAAGTTTTACATCATAAAAATGCTGCTGCTGTGTCACCACTTAAAGCCCCTGACAACTTGTCTTTAGTATCTGTCTATAACATGAAATATTTACTCATAAAGGGGCACTGCGTTGTTTAGGAGAAGAAATTCATACAAATATCTATTTTTTCTATAACTGAATAAACAAGCTGTTCCTAATAAAATAATTTCTACAGAACAATGTTAGAAGCTAAAAAGGTGGCAGGGTCCGCCAGTATGATGCTGTGTTGTTTGTTTGTTCGGTCATGAAAACAAAGACAGTTTATTCAGTGTGTGTATGCAAAGAATAGTCAATGAAGAAACCTTTAAAACCTTTAAAATACCTTTCAAATAAACAAGATATTTATTGATCCGGTTAGTTATCCATCAAACCGGCAGCCATCATCAGACTCAGATGCCGCTAAATCCTGATTGGCGCACAGAAGGAAGTGACCCCCACTTTTCCCGACGGAGCCCCGCCCACATCAGATTGGTGAGAGGAGAAACTTTGGAATGAAACAGTGTTGTACATGTTGAACTCCGTCACGTGTAACAAGAAGCTGGATTAGATTATGTTATCATCACACTGTGTTTATTAAAGGAACAGTTTATACGTACGGACAGTTTGTTTCACTGCTTTTGAATGATCACATGTTAGACCTGCTGTGTGCAACTTTTGTCTCCCTCTTCTGGCGGTGAGAGTTATCACACAAACACTGTCAACATGCTTGCAAGATCTGGCTTGCAGGCGATATACATTTCTTATTTTCTGCGACTTCTGACATCACACCATGTCAAAGAGTCACACATTTGCATAATTAAGCAACTAGTTTGACGCGTTAGAATTGATTTAGCACATCCGCTCTGTTGTGGTTAGGGATGCTGGCTCAAGTGTGTCCGAGCTGACCAATCAGAGCAGACTTTGTACTAATTGGGGGGGACCTTAAAGCAACAGGAGTCAAAAAAAGAAACACTGAAGCACTGAAACCTATTCCAGTGGTAACCAAAAATAAAATAATGACCCTTAAAAAAGTCATCTGAGGTGGCTGCAAATCTGCCCCAGACTCCTTTAAGAATTCACTGAATTTTGTGAGTTGCTGAGTTTGAAGGAACTCCGCGAGCTCTATGAAACACTGTTTTTTTATTTTTCTGAATTATTTCTTCCCTCTTGTAAATTCGGCACATGTAATGCATCAGGTTATTCCTTTCTTTGTATTAGAAATATTACCGCCTTGGTTTGGCGCCGGCTCCTCTGTGACTAGATGAAATAGAGGCCTTGTTGCCAGCAGACCCGCTGCACAGTTGAGCACAACACACACTCCCTGCACACACACACACACCCACAGTTATTTCTTTCTGAACATAGTTCATTTTCCATCTGAGTTGCTTACACTTTTCACACCGCTCTGTTGAATAATGCAAATGTTGGCACTGGAATTGGCACACAATCAGTAGCCAGACTTAAACCAGGCTATTACTAAATATCCATGCCAAGCACAATGCGAGCCAGACTACATCCAGATGTGTTTAAGCATATCTGGTCACTTTCCTTTCACAGCAAATCCAGATTAGGATACAGCTCATATTTAAATACCTGGTGTAAACAGGCTGACGGAGAGATTTATCTGGCGGTGATGATGCCTCTTCCACAAGCCTCTTCCCATTAAACCCTTCTGACACTGTCCTTAGCTACGCTGAACCCAACAGCTCTGATCTCCCGTCTCTTTAAGTGATCGCCTCGAAGCTTCAGATCTGTGTTTATTTTCGCAGGCGGTGAGATGGCCTACTAAAGCAGATCAGGATCCCCGCGTTGCCTGTTCGGATCATCCGCCGGGGATACTTAACCCAAATTGAACCCCAGTGTGAATCCAATTCTGCTAATGGCTTGACAGCATGGTTCTGTTAAACTAGCACAGCAGTACAGAGTAAAGACTCCTGGGCAGGTGGAATAAAACATCCTCCGCCTCGTTTTTTTTCCTCTTTCAGTGACGGTGCGTTCTTAATGTAGCGTGGACTGCACGGAAAAGCAGAAAGAGACGACACAGTCGGCGCCAACGGGCACTTGCAAATGACACTGAGTGCTAACTTTAACCTCTTCACTTTTGAAAGTACACCCCTTTATTCATGATTAGGGGAATGTGACAGCGAAACAGAGAAAGTAAATCAGCCAGAGGAGACAAAGGAAGGAATTAACAGACGAGTCTTTGTGAGTTTTTTGGGGTTTTTTTTAAAAGTTTTTATTGGATTCTTTCACAGCTTGACCTCTTTCTTCTTTTGGTGTGTTTTACAACAGCTCATTACCAGAGGAGAAAGGGATGGATGGATGGATGGATAGATGGATGGATGGACGGTGTGTGACAAGGACAAAAGGGGAGCGAATGCAGGAAAGGGAACCGTGCCAGAAGTGAAAATCGACAGAGGGAGGGGGAAAAAAAGGGGGTGGGGGGAAAAGAGGGACGGTGAGCGGAAGTGTCGGCTAAGAAAATGAAGAGACATGAGAGAGAGTACAGTCAGGGAGTACAGAAGGAAACGAGGCTCTTTCTCTTATATTCTCTGTTTACTTTAAGTATCTACTTTATGCTTTAAAGTGTGAGGTTTATTCCTGCAGGCATGTGTTTTATCTTTATCTATACATAAACAGAAACAAGAACAGTTTGTATAAAAAGGATAAAATAAATAGGGTGAATATAGCTGTGGGGGCGTGTGTGTGTGTGTGTGTGTGTGTGTGTGTTTGTGCACGTGTGTGTGTGTGTGTGAGGAAAGGGGGGTTGCCACGCCGCAGCTTACTTCCCATAGTGCAGTGTTGCGCTTAGTGAAGACAGCAGCGTGGGGGGGGGAGAGGATGAGGACGAGGGGTTGTGTGTAGCAGGAATCAGCTGCAATCTGGTTGGCTGTGGGTGTCAGGGTGGGGCGGTGAGGTGTAGGTACTGGGGAGGAAGAGGCTGGCGGGGCGGTGGGCGGGCAGGCGGGTGTCAGGATGTAGCGGTGGCTCGGAGGTGACCTTGGGAGTGCTAGTCAGTCGCACGAGGTGACTGTTTATTCTGTCACCAGTTGGACGAACTCTGCAAGAGAGGAAGAAAGAAAAGCTGTCAGGATGTCGGTTACTTCGCAACAATCGCATCTCTTTTTCTAGCAGCTGTAGATACACATCTGCCGTTTCTGGACCTTTCTACTTTGGTAGGGAGTCAACATCCGTCAGAGGCTCGATCCCAGCGTCCACACCAGTAGACTTAGACTTTGAGGCACCTTTCCTGGGGAGTCCGGGAGGGGTTTCGGGCTATCCCACTCATCTTTACCATCTTTACACTGACACAACAAGTTCACGAGGGCTCTTTTGCAGACATCTTGAGCACTTTATGGGCACTTTCTGTGAGTCCGCATAAGGAAAAACAATACCCAAACAGTGTCCAAACGTGTCTTTTCATTTGAACGATGCGCTCACTATAAAGTCCTCAATGTGGACCCCCCCAGGCATCGAGTAGTGAATGAGTGACACAACTGGTGATAATCCAAATTCTGATTCATTTCATAACTCTATATGCAACCAAACCTTTTTCTCAGATCTGACATTTACTCCTCAGAAAAGGGACGATAAGCCTCTGACTGAAGACGTTCCTACATGTGTCTCACTCAAACACTAACCAGGCGACGTCAGATAAGCCCGTGAGGGTTCAGAGGCCTAAATCTGTCTGAAACCTTTTATTCCCCTTTATTCTGAAGCCATCAGTCGTGCGTTCACTTACTTTGGAAGGACGAGGAAAAGACAGTGATTTAGGTTTTGGCTTCTGTGGCGTAGAAAATGAAAGACTACAGAAAACGACAAGTATAAGTTCTCGTAGCTATGATGACACTGAAGTTGCAGTCTGAAAACTGTGAACCCACAGTGAGGCTGCAGTCTTACAGCCTGTGAATAAATGTGTGGTGAACCGCGGTCGGCAGCACATGAAGACGGTCTGCCTGTGTTTGTCCGACTCTCTCTCTCCACATTCATGTTGTCTGTTTGCGTGACCTCGCGATGCCCCCACCAATAGAATTTGATGTTTACCATCGACTCCAATCTTGCCGTCTCCATCCTTGTCGGCTGCGTTTAAAAATGCTTTGGTTTCTTTGTCCGTCAGGTCCCGGCCATCTTTGGCGAAACCCTTCAGGACGAATCTAGCCAGGGGACGGGAAAAAAGCAGAAAAGGGTCGTCGTCACAGGACAATGGTGTTTTATGTGCAGCAAAAAAAACATTTGTGTGTATTTCTCTGTGTGTGAGTGTGTGTGTGTGTGTGTGTGTGTGTGTGTGTGTGTGTGTGTGTGTGTGTGTGTGTGTGTGTGTGTGTCTCACTTGAGCTCCTCCTCCTCTATGAAGCCGCTGTTGTCGGCGTCCAGCACCTTGAAAACCTTCTTCACGTCGTCAGAAGACTTGGCCTTCAGACCCACCATGTCGAAAAACTTCCTATAATCAAAGGAGTCTGCAGCTGCACGCACACACACACACACACACGCAGGCAAGCAAACACAAAGACGTCACTACAGTACTTTACAAGCCTTTTAAACTCCAATATCTGAACATCTTATAAGCTTTCTGACACATTCTGCAGCAGTCAGTCAGTCAGCGGAGGCATTTGATGAGACTTCTCAAAAAGTTCCTTTAACTTTTTTTGTCCCGTGTTGATCTGGGAGATGAGGCCCAAAGGCAAAGAAATTAATTATAATAAGGCAGCCTTCTCACAGTGTGACACTTACAGATTGAGAACAACCAGAGGACCCGTCTGTTCTGGGTCACTGAGCTCTATCTGCATGCACCATACTACAGGTATGCACAGAACCTGTAATAGAAGGTCCGTTCATTGTTCCCACAAATGTTGCATGACTCACTCAGCTGGAGCACGCAGCAGAAGAGCTAACAGCTTTGTTGGAAAACATGTGGTTATTTGATAAAGTGTCGAAACTTGGAGCCAGTGTACAGAAAAACTTCAAGTTAGGAGTTAACGTTCATATACCAGCACTCCTTTCGGCAAGAGGCATCCAATCACAGAGCTTAGAACTGGGAAAGTTAAAGATTTGCAGCGTTGAGAAAATTCAAAAAACAATTTACAGCGTAAAGGAACAGTTCACCCAAAGATGAAAATTCAGCTGTTTTCTGCTCACCCCCATTAGAGAAGAAAAGTCGTGTGAAGTTCACAGCAAAACAGCGTCGCAGCATTCTCCGAAATAACTGAAGTGGATTGGGACTTGATGAAGAAGAAAACCCCCCAAAATGGCTCCACACAGCTCATCTGATGCAATCCGAGTGCCCGGAAACTCCAAGATCCCAAATTGATGAGAAGATGTTATTTTCATCCTTTGTAGCTGCTACAGACAGTCGATAGAAGTGTGTGCGGCAGCTCGACCGTGCATAAAGGGTGTAAATAACTTATTTTAAAATCGATTTGGGATCTTGGGGCTTCCATAGACTTGGAGTATGCGATTTGTTACAATATGCTGTAACACTGTTTTGAAATGGTTTGTGGACCACGAAAAACATCACCGACTTTCCATCGGCGCTGGGGTTTTTCAGGAGATTTCATTTTCGTCATCATTTCTGGGGTGAACTGTTCCTTTAAATTAATTTACGTTTGCATTCTGAGACTTTTGGATCAATTCGGGGATGCTGGCTCCTTTTGTTCTCAACTGTGTCAACGGAGAATTTTACATTTCCTGCCACTCTGACTAGCTGAGGCTCATGGTTATCGTAGTATTTTGAGCCCCCCACTGACACACTGGTCGACATGACGTAAGCCTGTATGATAGTTGTATCACACACATGTTAAGTGTTGTGTTTAAATGGCAACAAACACTGGAGCCTAACTCATCCTTAGCCCGCGCCTCCCCCCAAATCTAACCAAACCTGGGAGATCATATACGGGCCGGATCCAGTTTTAGTCAAAACGCAGCGGACATCAGCTCGTCACGCCCGGCTCCCTCCGAACCCCGGCATTCATCCGTGACAAGTGCTTTACCTGCAAATGCATCTAGAGCTTTCTTGATGTCATCAGCGTTGAGGATGCTGCTCATTGCCATCTTGGCTGTTAGAGAAAAAGAAAAGAGAGAGAACAGAGAGGGGACAAGGTCAGAAACAAGGTCGCCAGAGAGCAGAGAAGAGAACGCGGAGACATTCTCGTATTACACTGGTGATGCTCTAGAAATGGAGCAGGAAACCGGGACATGCGAGAAAGGAGGTGACGAGTGACAGGGGGAATTAGTGACAGTCGGGGAGGAGTGACAAAAGGAGGGAGAGGAAGGAGATGAGACGGAGGAGGAGAAAGAGGAGGAGGAGGAGGAGGGAGAGGAGGTTCAGCTGCAGGGACGCAGCAGCAGAGGGGAAGATTAAAGGAGAGCAGGAGGGAGGGAGGGGGGGACACAGATGGACGGAGTAGTGTCCATATCAGCGTCTCCCATTTCATCTGTGTGATATCATTGAGTTGTTACAGGCGAGGGAAGGGCGCGGAGCCAGGGGCCCAGTCAACAGGGGGTTTAACGGGCCATCTGAGTCTTCTGCTGTGCCTGAAATACCGCAGGAGAATTCAGTTCGTCAGCCCAGTCCTCATGGAGGAGCCTCCTGCGCCTCACGCTATGAAAGGTGAGCCCGCCACTTCACGTCACTGTGGCTTTTTAGATCTGTGTGTGACCGAACCCGATCGCCGCCTGTCACCTTGCCGAACACAGAGGGAGAGGCCAACGCGGAGAATCTCAACACAAGCAGTGGAAAAAGACCAGGGAGTCCAGGGAGCTGTTGTGTTGAGACAGAGTTGTCATGGTCTGACAAAACCTTATTAGGGATTTGGCCGGGACACGCATCATCTCAAGTGGGCGAAAGTAAGACGCTTGTTGAGCCGTCAGTTGTCTTTGCTTACACAGACGTCAGTTTATGAATGCATGCGGGATGAGCACAGGCCACTTAGCACGCACAGTATGTTTAATGGTTGCTCAGTGGGTTCAAGAGCTTCACATGTGGCCAGTCACATCTTTAAACAGCCCTCGAGCTGCCAGGCTCGGCAGGGTCTCAGCGGATGTTGTCCAGACTGAGACTAACCGGGAATCCATATCAAAAGTGTGACATCAATAAGCACATCAGCATCAAGCCCCTGTCAGCTAACTGCGACTCAAGTTCGGCCATCGGTGTCCTCATGAACAGCCCGAAGCCAAGCTGTCGTCACCAGGCCGACCGAAATCAGAAAAGTGCTGTACAAACACATTTTTCAAGTCGGCTTCATGAGGAGGACGAAAGAAGAAAACGGCAGTGATTCATTGATTTCATTAGAACTGTCCACCACAGGAGGCAGGAGTAATGCCTATAGTCAATTCAAAAAGCTCTCTCACACACACACACACACACACACACAGGCCAATTTTTGGCTTTGGAGATAAAAGAAAAAGAAAAAAGTATTAAAGATGTTGTGATGATCATCTCCCATGAATCAAGGTATGTCTGTTTTGTATGAGTCAGACAAGTGATAGAATGCTTTCTATGTGATTGCCCCTCTAGGCTCAAGAGGGTTTATATTACCATGCTGATTTAGCTATTAGCATGCTAATATTTGCTGATGATCTTTAAAATGTATGTTTATGAAATATTTTGTATTTAAAGTTTTTGAAATAAAAACCAACTGACTTATATATTAAAAGACACATAGGACGTTTTGATCATTTGTCAAAATGTCTGCGGTGGGTTTTATACCCCCAAAACAATGCATGCTGGGAAGTCTCCAGATGCTCTCGTCTTGGTTCTTTAAAAAAAAAAAAAAAACTTGCTTGAAATTACAGCAGTACATTCCCTTTAAAAAAGTAAGTTGAATGATCTTGAAATGATTAAAAATGTGTATATTTATGCTCAATTAATGATAGAAGATTATTAATTCTACTTAATTTGTGTAACGTGTTACAGTGTACGAAGAACAGCTGGTTGGTTAATGCTGACATCATTCGTTTAGCCGATTTTAAACAAACCATATTTTTGATGGGGCTGAAGGAAAGCACTGTTAGAATTTATCCTGAGTGGAGCCTGAATGTCTGCACTAAATTTCAGGGCAATCCATCCAGTAGCTGTTGAGATATTGAGATATTATGGAACAAAGTCGCAGACTGACAGATTGACACTGCTGTCCCTAAAAAAAAAAAAAGAAGAAAAAATAAACTTGTGAGCTGTTGTGCCGGAGCTCTCGGATACACACCGATACTGTAGACAGATTCACCTGTCTGTGTGTGAGGGCGGCTCACTGTCCACTGCTGCATAATACATGAGACATCCCTCAGTCCTTTGTGATGACTGTGATGATGATGATGATGATGCAAAGCATGGCGGGGTGAGATGCCTGGAGAAAGGTCACAGCGATGACACCGTATCGCCATCATCCTTGTACCTTCATCATCCCCTCGTTCCCTCCGTGCAGCACAAAATGCTGAGCTGGCAGATATCATCGCCCTGTCCTTCTCGGTGGAGACACTGTCTGAGTCATCCGTACGTTCGCGCCAGTCACAAATCACTCGCGCTACAGTGTTTTTGCTGCATCATACCTGAGGCAGAGCAACCTCCTCCGATACCCTCGACTTCATTCTCTGACACATTGTGGTTTAACTTGGATACTCATTTTAATATTCGCAAAAACACTAATGTGATTCATGTGGGTTCAATTTTAATCAGAGTTGAGTCCCAGTGTAGCTCAGAGTAAATTCAAAGCTGTTGTTGAACCACTACAGGCATGGTTTCAGGCTCTTTTCAAAGGTTACAGTCTAAATGTTTTTCCCAAACAGCCAGAAGCTCTTTAAGCTCCTGGCGTCAATCTATAGGAGTTTAAACACACTGAATTATTTATTTACTATCCTCGCCTACATTTTTGAGGAACTGTAACTGCCCCAAACATTTCCATGTGGGCCCCATATAGGCTGGCAAACACAATGGTTTCTCATATATAGTCTAACATGGTCAAAGTTCAAATTTAATAAGAATATCACCAAAAATGGACATGAAAGGCATGGTTTTCTGAGGAAAAATCCAGATGCTAGGCAAAGAAAAAACATTCCACTTTGTGACCTGAAAGTAACCCTGTCTGACACTAACTGTGCATTCAAAATGGTCGGAAATAAGTGCTTAGGTGGCCGATACAGAGAGAAAACTGCATGAACTGTCATAAACGAGAGCTTTATAACACAATCAAATGATATATTTATGGATGACAAAGTGGGTCTCCTGTCTTCCTGATCACTCATTGGCTGTTCCAGGCCTCAGGGCAGGAATAGAAGCTCCTAACTGGTCAAATTAAATGTCAATCACTAGTTCAGTTTAATGTTGTTTTGCTTTGAAATAGTGTACAGGCACAAGCAGCAGTTTGTCATTATTCTGACGTCATCTACGAATTAGTTCTGACATGAAACTACTCACAACGGGTCTGTGGATTATCGTGAGTAACCAGGTCATGATTTCTGGAGAGAGACTCCAGTTTTTAAATGTTTTATTTTGCTCTTTGAGCGCTGCGAGACGAGCGCAGTTTACTTCCATTATATTCAAGAGGGGGGCCGAAATCTCTACGGCCCATATCTCACAAACTCATCCCGATCTCACACAGAAACAATCCAGATGGATACAGAGTAAATATGTCCCCAGTTATACAACCACAATGTATCCTGGAGAGATCTGTGATACACACTCTCAGATAAATGTGGTGTTCGAGGCAGTTCATAGACTTCTTTCACCGGTGTCACACTCAGCTTCAGTGATGTACGAGCTTCTTATTAAGGTCCGCTGTTATCTTCTACTGTAACATACTGCTGCACGCGCGGATCGATACTGAACACCGCGGAACTTGGGTGGCCACACATTCAATCTTCTGTCATTATAAAAGCCTAACCTCCCTCTCTGACCTTTACCACAAAAAGGTGTCCGCAGGGAAAAGAAACAATCGGCTGTGAAATGAGGAGGATAAGTTTGATTTACAGAGATACCTCAGCCAGTGCGCTGCCAGCGGAACTGTGTAACATACGCCAAGATGATTTATCTAAAGGGAAGTATAAAGACCGATTGTGGTCGGGCTGATCTGTGGTCTGCCTCTGCAGGTTCTTAATCTCGGTCAGTTATCTGAAAAGCTTTTCGCTTTTCTCTCTGTTAGCGAGGTTAACCTGTACCAACTTTGCATCACTAACCTGCAGCCTTTTCATACATCCAGCAGTTATGGAGCCAAATGATCATTCATACGAATCATGTTTCTCTCCACCTGATGAATGCAAGTTTAATATCTTCTCTCTTTTAACTAAAAGAAATCTGCCTTTTTAGCTCCTAAATGCTCCACTATGTTGGATGCTAATTACTACATAATGTAGCTTTAAATGCATCTTTTCTTGTACAATACTGAGTATGAGTTGTGGAATATTATAATGTCCATTTGCTTTTGCCCCAACACACATTAGGAGCAATTTGGAGATCAGTATCTGGGGCCGCTGGGAATTGATTCAACGACCCCTCAAATGATGGCCCCCTACTCCCTGAGCTACAATATATTTATAAGACAATTATAGGACAGTATGGTTTGATTGTATTGGATGTAGATGGATGATATAGCAAACCTGAATTGACCGCGAAAGAATAAAAACATATCACAAATCTCCAAAATCAATATTTTTTTGATTGGTAATATGTTGGTAGCAGTAATGCGTAAAGGCTTGTTCTGGTCTCTTATTCTGATATATGTGAGGGTTCAATACTTCACTTCACACTTCAGATAAACAATGTGCTCAGAAAAACAATCAATATTTCACAGACGCTGCCGATTCAATCTTCAAACACTGTTTTGTGCTGTTCTTTATTTTACCAATGATTTCGTTAAACATCTTCCCCTTTCAAACTCCCATCTGAGTGTGAGCAGGTGTGATATGCGCATCAGTCAGATGCCACCAAGGTTATCTGCTGCACTGCACTGCTGATATGAAACATTCATTGCTAAGCTGTTGCCATCGTCTATAACCTCTATCTCTGCTAGATAAAGTGTGCCGACGCCCTCTTTACTACACTGACTTCTGCAGACTTGAAACCCTGTCCTTGAGGTGGGAAGTTTACCTCAAATCAACATTTTTACGACTCGAGCGGAATGCTGAGGCAAGACGAGGCAAAGATATGATGTACGGCGAGCCTGCTCGGGAGACGCTCCCCACCTCTCTTTAAGTCTTCAAAAAAGCACGTCATTGCACCGTGATTGGCTGGGAGGGAAATGCCCCAAGCTGCTTCCACTCCCGAATCAGGAGTCAGTCTCTCCACCCTGCGCACAGGTGATCTGATGATCATGAGGGATTTTGGAAAAATATACTGAAATATCTGTGGTAGTCCAATATTGGTCAATAATATTTGTCAGCAGATACGTCAGGCTCTAATAAACACCAGTGACCACTGCAGGGTCACTTGACGAAGGAATGAGCGCAGAAACGTTGGACGAGTCAATTTCTTAAAGTTGTGTTCACGTTACATTTTGTCGATTTTCGCCAGATTTCTTTCTCATTCTGACATTTAATTGGATGTTTTTGATGACTGGTGAAAAAAACAAAATGCACCGTACGTACATGATTCAACAACAATATATAACAAAGGACTTGTCGGGTTTATGACCTTTTAATGTAGAAATGTTACATATTATATCTTTAAGGTTGGCATGTGCCTTTCAATGGTGAATAGTTAAAGCCTGTTTAGAAAATATGATTAACTGAATTGTCGCATCTGTGAAAAAGCTGACCACTTGTGACATAAAAAATGTTTCTTTAAGATTTCTGCGTGATACTGATGGCATCTCCGCCTCATATGGTCAACCTGTGAGCCTTTGTGAACTGGGGTTTCCTTCGTGGGAAGCCCCTCCAGCCTGACGGTCTCTAAGCTGTGGGAAACCTAACCACGGTGCAGGGCTGCCAACTCCCCAGTCTAACAGTAACAGCTGCACGAAGGTGTGAATATGTGTGTGTGTGTGTGTGTGTTAGTGAGTGTTTACAGAGGGTGCCAAACAGGCCAGGGTGAAGAGGTGCAAGGCTTAAAGAAGAATGAGCACGAATCTCAAGAAAGCCGATCACCATTATGTGCTTTTGTGTGTGTGTGTGTGTGTGTTTGCGGGGGAGCGCGTAAAAAGCAGAGGTGTTTGTTTGTGTGAGGCAGAGCGAGACGCAGTTAAAGGGAATATGGAAAAAAAGGGAAACATACCGCAGAGAAATATTCCTCTTCGGTGTCAGCGCATGCCATTTGTGAACTGGAGGTGAACTCTTGTCCTCCACAGAAATAATCTTTTGAAGGTATTGTGTGTTGAGTTTGTTTTCCTCTGTGTCAGTGCACCGAAACGAGGCCTTTAACAATGAGCATTGTTTTTATGCGACTCATGAGCCCCTTGAGCTTAACGCTGTTTTAAACGGAGTTCGTCAATATTGGGATTTGTTTTGTAATGAATGACCAAGTAAGAAAGGTTTCCTCTGTGTGCGTCTTTGCATACTTATAACAGGAAGTGTGGCTGCCATAGAAAAAAAACAACACTAATGTAGTAGAATTGAGGTCATTATCTTCATTCAACTCTGGTTCCCTTTAAAAATAGAAAGTAGTGTAGTGCTATCGCTGAGGGATTTCTTAAATGATTCATTTGAATTGCACTGGAGGAGAAACGGAAAATACTTAACTGTGCCGTCAATTTTAAAGGTCCCATGTTGTAGAAAGTGGGATGTTCCTGTCTCTGTAGATTATAAAGCAGGTCTTATGAAGAATAAATGCCGTGAAAATATAAAAACGTTAAATCCACAGCCCGCATTTGGAAATTCAAGCGAACTGTTGGGACTTCAGTAAGGTTGTTATGTCATAGCTACACCTAAAATAAAACGAAAAACAGGAATGCCGATGTGAAGCATGGTCGGCCTGGCCCGCACAGGCCTGAAAGAGCTGACCAATCAGGGCGGACTGGGCTTTTCGGAGGTGAGCAAGACACACCCAGACTCAAAGTATGGCTTTGAAAATGAGTACAATACCTTTAGGTGTAATATTATTTTCCATGGACACTCAATGTCCGTGTCCAACAAGTGATTTACATGAAAACATTTGTATGGAGAACCACAGAAGCACCATTTAATGGACTGTATTCCAAAGCACTTCAAAATATATGAGTGCAAACCATCTTAATATTGGCGGTCTCTATTGGAAGTGGTAGAGGTAGTTAAGAACATTAGAGTGGTTAAAAACGGAAAATAATTTACAGAGCTACAGGTCAGGACAGATCTCTGAAGCCTCTTAAACAATAGTCACATGATAAAAAGCAACTCTGTTCCCATTCAATCCAAAATCTGAACTGACATTCCGACATACTGCATATTCATCCTAAGTATATTCACACAGGACGTCCAGTTCTAACGTCGTTGTTCTCCAGTTTCACTAGAGAGACGCAGCTACCATAGTTGCACCATTAATCTGAAGAATAGGGTCTGAATCGAAGGGGCCCCAGCTATTTTCTTCCACCATAATGGGTTTTTATCTGAATTGCTAGTGATCTGCACAGCCGATCTTCAAATAGGCTCGCCGGCTGAATGCAGTCCGAGCCGTCTTTTCAGTGTGCAAGGCATTGTCTATTGATTTTATAGAGCGGCTGATAGAGAGAGAATGTACAAGTCGTGCAAAGGCCTGGGGATCGTCTGGCTCTTATCACTACTGTCCACTGTCTAATCCTCTGGCAGGTACAGGACAGGGTGGCTTAACCACACTGTTACAGCCTGGCACCAACAATGGTCCTGTGTGTGTGTGTGTGTGTGTGTGTGTGTGTGTGTGTGCGTGTGTTTATAACTTTTTATTATTCAATGGTCTGAAGGAGTCTACAGCAATACGAGCCCCTCAGTGAGCCTGTGCTTAAAGGCAGATGTTAAGCAGGTACCATTTTCAACAATTAAGATTAGCATTGTAGCATGCTAACATTTTTTTAAATTGGCATTAAAGGGTAAATCGACCATTTTACATTCTAAAGTGTGTTTACAGGTCTTGGAGAGTATTGTTGCATATGTGAAAAGTGATGTTCCTCAGTGGCATTGTGCGTTACTTTGTTACTTGTTACTTTGTGCGTTGCATTGTGGGTAATGCCAACTGATCAGAACAAAACAGGAGAACCAGAGATAACACCCTTTTCATTACACACATTCTTCTTAATTCAGTGGAGCATTAAAGGTGCAATATGTAAGAATTGGCCACCATTCGAATTACACAAACAGGGGCAGCACATCACCTAGCTAACTGCTGCTAACTATAGCAGAAGTCAGCTAGTAAGGTCAGCTAGCCATGCAGCTAGCAGCCATATCTGCAGACTCTTTGAGGGCTTGGAGCCCAGAGCACCGGGAAATTATTTGTGTTGTTTACGTTTGGACCATCACCTCTTTAGGTACAATGAGGCTAGGGGCTAGCTAGTTAACATGCTAACTTCATCAGATACCCCTGTTGAACAGTACAAAGATGTCTTTGAAATAAAGTCAAAATTTATATTTCTTCATGTTGTGTTGATAATGTTGGTTTATTTTTGAATGTTTAAATCCAAAATTCTCACATGTTGCACCTTTAAAGTTGTAACTGTGTCTGAATTGTGAATGTGTCAAATTTATTAACAATTCATTCAGTAGTTGTCAAGATAATTTCCCAAAATGTAGAAAAATGTAAAACTCATGGTGGCACTAGAGGAAAAGCGGGGGGATTAACTATTACTTATATAGTTAAAAAATGTGTGTATATTCATGAAGCATCACCATGGTTACACTTTGCCACTTAACATACTGTACGCACCGCTAAGATTCATAATCTAATAAGTAACTCTAATGAGATGACTTTGCAAAACACACATGTGATGACAGCAATCTTAAGCATGCACACTCAACACCTATTTGCATAATATATTAAAAAACAAATTAAAGATGTAAATTCCTTTTAATCTGCTGTTGAAAGCAACAGCGTTGAGAGCGTTAAAAGGCATTACATACTTCATTGTGACACACAAACAAAATATTGTGCGTCCCCCCCTTCATTAATTACTTGAGACTGCATCCACTTAAGTGTCGTTCTAACGATGAATATTCATGGCGTATAAAGCCCAAGAATCAGAAGCACATTGAAATTAATTCTCAAGAGGAGCTGCATTTTTCAGCATCTTGACAAAGTTGCGTCGCCCCGGAGCACGGACGGAATGGTGACTGCATTCAATCTCATTACGTACAATTAAAATTTGACCTTGACAGATATCACAAAGAAGGCGCTGCAACAAAACCACGCCTGTGCCTCTTTATTTTGGAGGCAAAGTGTTGCTATCAGAACGTAATTACCTTACTGATATGCTCTCTGTATCCAAATCTAATCTCAGCGAGGCCTGTAAGCGGAAAGTGAATTGCATTTCTCCGCACGTTCCTCCATCACCTCTGCTATTAGTTTCATTTATCACTGCATTTGACAACAAAGTAATATCAAGAACTGTACTACTTTGTCATTATCAACCACTCGCTATCAAAATTTGTGTTCCCGTGTCTGAAAACGTATCTTAAGGAGGCAGAAAACACAATAAAACTGAGGTTCACTGCCTTATCTTTCATCCGTCTGTCTCCTCACACCTCTATATAATATCTATGTAGCATTTCTCATCTTACCTGGTTACTGGCTGACAGGTGTCGAGGTGGGAGAAGGGCCAGACAGGTTCAGGGGAGACGTCCAGTAAAAGATCAGAGTGTCTGCTCTTTCTGTTTTATACATGTCCTCTCTAACTATTTTGGGATGAAAAATGGGCGCCCGATCCAGCATGGGGTCAGTGATGTTAGGCTGCTAGCCCGGCCCGTATCGCTTTCCCGACTGTACTCATGCTAATCAAACATTACTATTAATACCCATCAATCTCCACCTCTCATACCAGCCGGGCTTCTTTTCTTATGCTCGCCCTTTCTCGCCCCTCCCTTCCTCGAAACGCTCCCTCCTTCCTCCTCCCAGCCATTTGATTTCCCCACCTCATTTCCTCCCACCTCCCACCCGAGGGACCTTGCTCTGTCCTCTAATCCCCCTCTGATCCGATCTCAGCCCCTTCGCTGTTTTTCCCTCTCTCCGTCTCTCTTCTCTTAAACTTTTAATTTTCACTTTTAATCCTCATCCATCATTTCCTCCTTTAAGGCATTCTGACAAATTAAAGACCAAACCTCCTCTACCTTTGTCACTGTTTTGTTCTCACGCCCTAATCTAAAATATAGATGGCAGCAATCTATACAAAGCATGTTTTGACTAATTATTACAATCAAATATGTTAGGCTAATGTTAGTTTTGCTTTAATAGACTAACATTAGCAAACCAGTGCTCCTAACACTGCCAGTACTGTTATTAGAGGAACCAACTGCAGCAACCTCGCTGTTGGACTTCCATGTGACTTCTGCCATTAAAGAGGGAGAAGCAGCATTGATATATGCGAAAATGTGGACTGTCGTGCACAAATCAGCAAGAACAATGTAATGTTAGTGAGCTAGCCAGCAAGCTACGCTAACGCCAGAAATCAGCAAACTGGTGGCTATGGGTTTATGTTTGTTACAAAAACAAAAAAGGGGCGTGATATGTTGAAACATCAGAGAGTTCTCATAACCCTCGGTCGGGTGTCCATAGGGGCAGGACAGAGGTGCTAACATTAGCCTAAAGTTTGAGAGCGCAACCTGTAGCTGACCTTGCGAATGAATGAAACCAGTACTCCTTTGCAATAGCTGGGTTACTAGCTGGGTCAGCAACATAATGCAGACATACTGTGAACCCATATGATGGATGCTAGTTCACTCATTTGCATTTTTGCTGTTGTAGTTTTGGTTATGTATAGGCTTAAAAACTATTATCACTCTCAGTACAGATGTGCGGCGATCAGTTCCTCCTGCTGGGAAATTCAAAGCTGGACAGACCTGAGATGCCTTGTTAAGGCTGCTGAGCTATGAGTGGATAATTGTTCAGGGGGGGTGGTTCCGTGAATGGTTTAGTGCTTTCATTTGGATCATTTTGCCTCCGGGGTTGGATTGGATTAAACAAAAGGTTTTTATATATGTGCCAGCAGCATATAGAGTAAGATGTGCAGAGATCCAGAAAACCTCCATGGTCCACTGTGCAGGCAATAATGACTTTGCAGAGAAAGACTCTGCCAAGATTCATCACTAACCCCAATAATAAAACACTCATTGCCATTCTGTACATCCCTCTGGGACAGCGCAGCACTCCCTGCCCAGGATTTGTCCCTGAGGCTCACTTATAGATGTAAAGTGGTTATAGATCATAGCAAATATCAGCTGTTTCCACCAGTGGGCTCGCAGAAGAACCTCTCAGGGTGACCTTTAGGAAGCGCTGGTCGGGAGAGGCCGATACCAGACTTAAGGGCTACCGTCGGTACGTGAAAGCCATAAACAAGTTTTCTTGGGAGGGATGGATTTATGTGTTCCGGAGTCTCCGAGCACATGCTTTGAATGTTGACGTGCGGGGAATGGTATGGGGTGGGTAGGAGGTGGAGCTACTTTTAAACAACAGGTGTTATTATCTGAGTAACTGTCAAGGTGTTGTATTTATGGGACTGCTTTCAGTTTCATTAAAATGAAGTTTTATAGATGTTGGGTGGGTGTTTTCTTTTTCTTTTTTTGCCAGAATCATTTTCAAAGTGGCAGAGATTTATTATCTGTGCAACTTAATCATGAAATGTTTTATAGACGCTCGTAGATGGTTGGGACAGTGAGAACAGCAACAAGATGAGTAATGTGGAGAAATTGCTTAAAAATTATAGATGTTCACTGACAAACCCTCCTGATGAGTGAATAGAGTCTCTCTCGGGAGTGTGAGGTCTTTAAACCACCACAAAACCTCTAATAGAGTGTTCAGACTATAAAAAAGAAACGCACATCGGGGACATTTTAATTTTGAGAAACAAATTAATTAGTTTTAAGACTTATCAGAGGCCAGATCAGTTTTTTTTTTCCAGGTCTATAATATTTTGCAAGAGGATATTACATCTCATGAACATCATCACATTTCAATCATAACAGCAGTCTGCTCGCAGGGGCTTGGACTGGTAGAAGTTGTGGCTAAAATAAACTGTTAACTTTAGTTCACAATTGATGGGTTGATCAGAAGTTGCTATATTTATCATGTATTAGAAAACTATTTAGTAGAGACAACAAGTTTTTCTTTAACTTCAATAAAAAAAAGTTCAGTCAGCGGCCCAGTGAGGATTCTCCTTCATCAAGAGTGCAGATAAACATAAATGTATCCACCAGATACATTATCAGTACTTTCAGTTGAGAACTCGCCCCATCTACTTTTCTACTCGCACTACATATTGGCACCCTTGTCGAGAGAGACGCTGCTTCGTAATAGTCTGTCCAAACATGACCTGAGAGAGGAGGTGGTTGAGGGTGGAAAGTTGGGCAAGTTTCAGTCAGCATCCTTTGTCTTCACAAAAGTCAAGCCCAGCCTTTTACGTCATCCAAACCACGATCGTTCCTTCAGTATTTTTAGTTGCAGATTGGAAAATGAGTCATTTTGGGAACAATCACAGGGGTAACAATGACGAAGGGCCTCTTGGTATGAGGACAAATTGATCTGTCTAGCTCTATCAAACTTGTCTTTTTCTCCGTCTCTTTGTCTCTTTCTGCTCTGTTTTCCCCCCTCGACATGACTGCACAGGGACATCACTCCCAGTCCAATTCACAAACCTTCCCCTGAAAGTCCTCAATCTTTTTAACCGTTCCGAGCCACTTCGTTCCCTTTCATCTCTCCCCACAACCATATTTTGATGCAATCTCATGACGAGTGTTTCTCTCCCTTCTTCTATCCGTTTCGCTAGTGCACTCCTCTAAACCTGTCACCTTCTCCGATCCCCTCAGAGCAGCCAAAGGGACGCAGAGGGGATTGCCTTGATCCCATGATGTGCCGGGGTGCTTCTCGCAGTCGTCTTCGCGCCGACAAGGCCCTTCAGCGGCCGTGGGGGTGGGGGGTAGGAGGAAGAGGGTGATGGAGAAGAGGGTGATGGAGTGATGACAACGGAAGCTGGGAGGGGGGAAATGTTAAATGATGAAAGAGGAGAAATTAAAGAGGAATGGTGAATGAGAGATTAAGCGAGGAATGCCAACAAAGCAGTAAAAAAGGAGGGATGAGGGCAGTGGAGTGGTTCGAGGCTCGAGGTCGACAATGGAGCTCACCAGGGAATGTCAATGTTAGACGGGGTGTGGACGGGGGCCGAGGGTAGGCATGAGAAAGCAATATGAGTGAATATAAGGAAGAGAAAATTCAAATCATTGGTGAGCTTTTATCTCGCCCAGAACCAGCACAGCTATGGCCTGACAAGAAAAACCATCAGCAGTTGCTGCCAGAGAAGGAACGGAAGCCTTTCACCGACTATTTTTGTCTTCTATTCCCTTATCGGCGGAGACATGGCACACTTAATAATCAACACAAACGTATCTAAACCAAACAGCATCAGACTTTTCAGTCCCACGGCTTCAAATTATTTGATTATGTCTTAATCGCTGTCATTAAAAAGACTTTCAGCCTTGCTTTGTTTGAGATCATTTCAAATGGATATGGGAGTTAGTTGCGCGCCGCTCGACTTACTCGCACGCCGGTTCATTTACAGCGCGTGTTATTTGCCGTCGGGGAGTTCTTAGCAGTCATGCAAACCATCACCAGATCCTAATCACACAAACAAGGGCGGCTCATTGTGAAGCTCTCCCGAGGCCGTCTCACTTCAGCTCGTTAGTCAATGACAATCAGGCGTCTGTGTTGCAGAACAAAAACGAAGCGCAAAATATTCAAATGATATGCTAATTGTTTCTGAAATTTGGCCTTGCGTTTATTTGACTCGCCATCTTCAATACTACTGATTAGGCTTTTCATTGTCTTCTTTTTACGTAGCACACAAACCTCTGATCTCACCGTCTCGAGCAAGTTGAAAGAGTCAAACATGAGATTACATTCATATGACATCCTATAACTTGGAACAAAGGGAAGTTAGTCTGGGATCAACTCGGGGACTGAGAAGAAGGAACAAAGAAGGAGTTATGGTAATAAGAGAGGGCAGGAGACAGGAGGGAGAGGGCTGCTTTTGAACCTGAGTCCAGGTAAGCCAACGTAATGCGGACACATTGTGAACCTATTTGAAGGCAGCCTGGAGCGACGGAGTGACGCAGAGAGTTCGCTCCCAGCCATCTGCTTTCTGCAAATTTGGACTCTGCGCAGACACGCCAGACTTTTGATAAAACACCAATCACAAAGCGTTACATTAGGCTGAAATGTACCCATCCTCCCCGATCGACCCTTTCTCTCTTCTCTTCTCATCTCTAAACCACTCAGACTTTCATCTATTCTTGTCTTGGCTCAAAATATCTCCGCTCTCACCTTAACATTGTGTTTTTCTATAATCTCAGCAAGTTTGATGGAGAAGATGTCTCTACTACACGCTGTGTACCCATGTTGTATTCCGTCTCCCCAGCAAGCATTTCCTCTGACTGGATAAAATAGTCAACGCAGCTGCCATGACGTCACCCATAGGTTTCTGAAGAGCCAGAATGAAGCTGAAAGTGGTTGGTACTGTCTACAACTTGGTGGTGCCAGACTCAATCTAACTCCTGAGTAATCCAAAATGGGCAAAGAGGTGGAGCGTGGTTGGAGCTGAAGCGAGCCGAGTTAGTTAAACAAGCTAAATGGATCCCCAACAGTAATCGGTCAACAAGCTCGATGCCATGCTTTGTCCAAAAACTAATCCATTCATTGCAGTAGTATGTATTGATAACTAATCAGACTGCTGTCAACGATCGTCATGGTTCTGCTCTTTAGATAACTCAACTGTTAAAAGATGTTTTTTCAACATAAAGAATTTGAACATTTTCTAGTACACACCCATAATCAAGGTATGAACGCGAAAATGAGACTTTTATACTCATCATTAGGTGCTTGAATCTCATCCAAAACAGATATTAGTTGCCTCTCGTACTGCTGCACTGATCCAACTCACCTTGTGCTTGGCTACTATTCACACGGAGACAGTTGTTATTCATCAGACTGCTGATGTCGACTTCTCTTATTAATGTCGCAGCACTTATGGTTTATACAGCACCTTAAATTACCGGACTGCTTGTGAAGTGCAGTAGATCCACACGTAAGGGCGTCTGCTAAATGCCTGGACAGTTATGTGATGGTGGACTGAGCTTCCAGGTCTTTGACTTCACTTGTCCTCGGCGCTGTGCAGGTTGTCTCCATACAGCAGGAAGACTTGAAGAATGATGCATTCCGAGACAAAGTCCTAGCGTCAGCATCTTTTCTGACAAGGTTTTGCATTCAGATAAAGTCAGTGCGCCTGATTTATGTAGCTCGGAGAAGGCTGGGGCTTGATTGACGCGGACATGATAGAGGGAGGAGAGAGACGGTGAAGAAAAAGATTGCAAGGACAATAACGCTGCGGCGGAGAATAACTGCAGTATAAGTGCATCTAACTGGAACAATACCTGAGTACTTTTTCGAAGCAAAAAGCATTTAGATTACGATGTTGTGCTCAGGCCTATATAATGTCACGGGCCATTTGGTGATCAATACACCAATACCGATGTGAGGAAATAAAACATTTCACATTGTACCATCAACAAATCAACTCAATGCGTTGTGACAGCCACTGCGACAAACGTCATCTCCATAAAAACGGCCGGAGGTAGGCAACATGAAAATATGTGCAATTGCCTCGGCGAAGACACACTTTTTTTCTAAAGGGCATCGCGACAGACACTCTGCTGCTGTGATTGAGAGACGTGCACCATGAACAGCTGTTATATGGCATCATCTTCGTCCGCCACGTACACTGTTGTATTACCCTATCTCAGCGTTTTTATTTCCCGTCCATCTAGCACTGAAAAGGCGCAGAGTGGAAGAAAAACATGAAAGGCAGAGATGGATGAAAAAAATCCAGAAGAGGAAATGGAAAAGAAGATAGATAGATAGATAGATAGATAGATAGATAGATAGATAGATAGATAGATAGATAGATAGATAGATAGATAGATAGCCCTGCTCCATCATTATTCTCTCTGCTAAGTACGATGGTGTCAAGACAAATCCCCCCTCTTATATACTCCATATAATCAGACACTTTTGGTGCAAAGGAAGGCTCCTCGCTGCGGGGCCTGCAGATATTGGAGCGTACTCAGCCTCTATCAGAAGTACAAAGGTGCCAGGAGACCTGGAAGAGAAGGAATGATTGACCTGTCTGTATATACACAGAGGAAGCCTTGACAGAGAGAAGATAGGATGATGGAGGGCAAAAGAGGAGGCAAAAGGCTGCACGGAGGAAAAATTGATTTGCTGGATGGGATTTAGGTGGGAAGACGTACGAGCGCAGTGACGGGAGGCTGTTCGTATGTGTCCGTCTGTTGCTCCGGACAGAGTGGAAAATGAGATCTCTCGGGTCAGTGATGGAACCGTCCAAGCCATGAAGTGTCAAGGTTGTTCCTATCAACGGCGCCTTTATCACTTTCACCGCTATAGTTCCACTGTCATCACCGCTGACTCGATAAGGTTGTCTTGCTGCAGGCTGGAGGTTTCTCCACTGATTTTAAACAACTAGCATGCAAACGTGCAAGGAAACAGATTTTATGGACACTAAAACAAAGGTTTCTCATTAAAAATACTTGTCTGAAACCTTTACTGTGAAGTATTTGATGTATGAAGGTGATTACCTGATATTGGCATGACATGAAAAGTTCAAGGATCACTTGATATATTACAGTTCATCCACTGGGCAACATGATTTTGTCTACCATATTTCATGGCAATCCATCTAATCGTTGTCCGAATTTTTCCCTCAAAACCATAAATGTGAAGCCTTGATACGGGCGCTACAGCAACATTCTGAGGGTCATTAAAGTCATAAGGATTCATCATCTGCGGACAATGAATGTCTTCTTTCCGCAAAAGTCGATATATTTCACAGGTGAAGTGAAAACTAGGAGTCGTTCTCTGGGAATGAGAGGAAGGTCAGAATTTTATGGTAATCGATCCGATATTTGCTTATATATTTATCAACGTGGCGGACCAACTGACTGACATTACCAACCCAAGGGCCCTTCTGCCAACATGGCTAAAAACAGAGGAGAATTTGGACTGAACAAGTGTAAACCTAAAGCGACATCACCCATTGGTTTGTTGACTAACTCAAGTTTAGCAATTTGGTAGCGCCAACTTATTTTCTCTTTTTTTTTTTTTTCTGGGCCAGAAGTGAGCATATTTGGACGATAGGGTGGAGCCTGGGAGGATACGCATAAATCAAGTCTTAATCCCAACTGGGAACCCCAGGACATGGCATGGTTTTGACTTGTCATCCTAAAGAATACCATTTATTGTCTATCTTACTCTAAATGGGACCAGAAGTTACAAATTGAACATCAGGCTGTATTGAAGGAGTTAAGATTGGGTTAGTTAAGTACCCTAAAATAACCAAATAATTGCCAAGGTGGGCAAGTGTGATGGGCATCGACCTTGTAGCTCTTCAGCACATCACATGTAAGCAAACATCTTCTGAAAAAGAATCAAAACAGCACCAACATCAAAAACAGATCATCAGCATTGTCCTGGGGGCATGAATACACACAGACATATAGTAACACAACAACTATAGAACACAAGTGAGGGGATAGATATACTTAGACAAACACACACACAGCAGGAATGCAGAGGAGAGCTGCAGTGTGTGAGGGGCGTCTATATGAGAGATGGGGGGCGATTGTGTGATTCACACAGTATCTGGTGCCGGCCTTGGTTGGCAGAATAGTGTGAACTCTGCAACAGGTGTCTGGGAACAGTTGACACCGACTTCAGAAGCAGTACGAGTTCAAGCACTGTGATATGTGAGTCGACGAGTGTTCAAAGACAAGAGAGAGTGGAGAGGAAGAGAAAGAGAGACTCAACTTTTCAACCAAGTCTGAGAAAAGTTAATTTTTCACCCTCAATAAAAGACAAAGACAAGTCGGGGTTAGGGTGTAATCGATAAAAGGGATGATGAGAGAGGAAGAGAGAGTATTTGTGAGACAGCATGCTGGGAGGCAAATCTATTTGAAAAGACATGAGTTCAGGAGGTGTGACAGAGAGAGAGAGAGATGAATGCAGATACGGTGGTGGTGCAGGGAGGGTTATCGCCGAGTAAATGAGGGTCTAAACGCGTCGTTTGTGGTCACCGGCGTCCCCAGAGGAGGTTTACAATATCGGCAGCCTTATCGCCGGCAAAATCTCAGTTTGCTACTTTTATGTTCAGCAGTTAATTTAAACTGGGGGAAGCTATTTAAATTAGATGTTTTATTTCCTCTAATAGGAGGAAATGGAAAATGCTTTCTGAAAGATAAGCTGCTCAAAGTGAGGGGACTTCATAAGCGGGTCATATAGGAACATTTTCCAGCTTTACATCGTATTAATTAGGATATAAAATGTAGTTATGAGATGATATTTGAGTTATGTGGTGTGATAAAAGCTGGCACACTGTAAAAAAATGGTATTGGAAAGTAATTGAAAGGAAATTTAAAGCAACATCAGGTCACTTTTAACCTTTAAGTAACAGCTTCAACATCATGTTGATGGTACAGTGTCTCGTAATAAGGTGAATGGTGTCTCTGTCTCAGCCCCATCACTTGTTTCTGCACTATGCAGCTTCAGCGAAAGGGTAGAATCACAGTGTTACATACATGTTTTCTTCAACGCACACGTTTTCAACGCACAACAATGTTATGATGTTGTGAGTTTTGCATGAGGATGTCTGACAAACTGTTACAGTCCTGAGATTTGTGTTCATGCCGCGCTGTTCCATTCAGGATCTGTGGGGGGCGCCAACATTTCTACATAATGTTACTTAAAGTTTTGTTTGTTTGTACAACTCAATCTTTAACATTCACATATAAGCATGTATATACAGTATGAGTACGGTGTTCATATTATTTGCAACTGTGACTAGATGGATTATTTAATATTCCTGTTTTTATGTCATAATTATAATCATAAATACTAAATATTAACCAAATATGTAATAATATATTGTGGAGCATTAAATCGAACGAGTGGCCGATGTCGGGCGCTGTATATAATTTGGTGTCACACTGGAGCGGAGGAAATGGACTCATATGCCTGTTTCAAGTGTCAATCAGGATCGTGGCAACACAAGGAACATCAGGAAAACAGAACAGATGACTCGACAAAGACCAAACTAACGACTGGACTTGAACACAAACTTAACCTATGAGAAGATGAGTTGCAGATAGAGCAAGGCAGCGAAAAACGGATTCAGGGAAAAAGTGGAAAAAACACGCGGAACGTGGCTGGGCTGATGGAGGAGTTGCAGTGCAGGTGTGGAGGGAGAGCAGACCAGGGAGGAAAAGAAATGACCACGACAATGTGTGTTCAAACAGAGACGGCTGCAAACATGATGTGAATCATGTAGAGTCAACGCGACGAGTGGGCTGAAAACAAGCTGTAAACAAATGACAGAAACTGGCTTAAATGTTTGAGTTACGGTTCACGCAGCCTGTTAAACAATTTGTCAAAGGAGGATGACATTGATCTGAATTCAGACGCTCGTGTGCATTAATCTGAATGGCACCGTGTTTTTCCTTAATATACAAGCAACTGTCGGGCATGGAGATTTACAGAATGGAAAAAAAAAACGGCAGATGGCACACGCACACATGGATAAACACACAAACGTACACTTCGGCATACATACATGTAACCATCCTCCCACTTTCAGATGCAAACACCTACACAGATTGGCCAACATATATGTACACACGACCAGCACACACACGTGTATTCTAACACGGAGAAAAGAAGCGCTCGACCTTGAAGTTTTCTGCGTTCTGCGTGGGGTGTGAGCAGTAAAGTGTATCGAATTCCAACAAATCACTAGTGTCAGGCAATAAAAAAGAGAAAATCTCTGTAGATTATTCCCCCCCGTAAATCCTCCCAAGCTTGAATCACATCAGCGGCACATGGCCACATCTGCACATTACGATAATAACCAGCAACGACTGTCTGTCACAGGCGGCCTGACGTTCATGTGTTGCCTTTGGTTTAATCCAAGGGCAACTTGGTGTCACCATGCTGCTAAATGCTGCACATTATAAAAACATTAGAGCGATAATAAGGCCAAAAACAGCACCTGCTGTGCACTCTCATCCTGCAGATGTGGCACTTTATTTGCTCTTTATGGACAGTGTACGTTTAAGAGTCATTCATAAGTGGATGGTCCTTAACACACATTATCCTAACTGGTGTGCACAGCCAGCCGCATTGCAGTTAAGATCTAATTTAAGTCAAGGACTCGCTCGGGTGAAGGATTCTTGTGGACAACACTGCAAGTCTGCAAAGCGCAAAGGAGGAACCTTAATCATTATACCCATCAATCAATTAGACAACAAATTGAAGCCATTAGTGTACATTAGATAAGGCTAGTGTATGTGTCGGTATGGATCCCAATGCTTTTCTTGGCCTCTCCTCTGATTGGCTTACCCTGATATTCTTACCCTAACCCCAAACCAATCTATGTCCTCAAGCCTAAATCTCACCAACCCAACTAACCAAGGCAGCCAATCAGAGGCAGAGTAGGCGGGTCCTAACATGAGAAGCAGTGGGATCTGTAATCACGCTTTGTGAGTGTGTGTATGTGTGCACTTGTGTCTCTAGTTTAACCTTGTGCTCATCTATTTACGTTGGTGATGAATGCACATGATGAATGGTCATGTCTTCAGCGTATGTTAATTGGTGTTGCTGTGAATGTTTGTTGATTAATTTTCACTTTTTACAGATTTGTATTGTGGCAATCCCCACTTAAGGGTAATTGTCTGTAATTTATACATGTTTAACAATCTACATGTACACTTTTTGTACGTGGAGGCTACATGAGAGTGTGCATTTATTATACTGAACGTGACTTAGATCAGAGAAAGTATGAAGAGCTTTTAAGTCGCCCTTTGAAACACTATTTTCCATTGTAAAAGTGCATATACTTTAGATAATTTGGATTATATCACTGTGAAGGACGGCAGTAATGGTGGTTTGGTCGGACAACATACAGCCAGATACCCAATAAGGGTGTCAGGATAAGCCTCGTTCACGGCTAAACCACTGGTGAAAGCAACTCAACAGCAACGGTGATAACAAAAGTTAGAGTACAAGAGTACAATCAGTTATAAAGGTAAGTAGTGAGCCTTTACAACAATAAATTCACTGAAAACATAGCACATCATTTAGTTGATGTCCTAAGCTAGTTAGGCTACTAGCCTTCTGTGCCTACGTTTAGGCTAAGGCCACGTAACTTCCATTTGCTGTACCAAAAAAACGCCAAATTCTGAATCAACCAACTGGAGGCTGCTGACGTCGATAAACACAGCTACAGCTTTATTTAGCTTAGCAAGATGTTAGCTAATTCAGAGTGGTTAAATCAGAACTTTACAGTGTTTTTCAGATGTTTTTCAGAGTCGTTCTACAAACTGGAGCTTTCTCTTATTTGAGAAAATAAGCCCTCACTGATTTACAGCAAATGGCGTGGCAAAAAAAATGGAAACACGTATCTGCGGCATCACAATACAACTGCTGACACCAAAGTGGCGGTACATTTGAATCAACACTATTTCACAAAAAAATACGCATTATAACCTTCACCAAAATATAACTGATTGCAGGAAAGTTGTATTAGATGGAAATATTTTAGCCTTGGCGAGTTCACCTAATAAACTGAGTGTGTCCATGTGCGCTGGGTGAGGACACGAGAGAGACACCATAATTAAGTCAAGTTAATGCACTGGCATCTTGTGTGCATCGATCCACTCCCTGCTAGTGTCCCACAGCGGCACGACTTGTTAGGCTTATTAAGTGCAAACCTACAACCACATGATCCGATTAGATAAAAAAGCATTCACTCAACCTGCACACTGAGCCATCGGTGCTGTCCTCGCATGCAGCAGTGGCCAAATGAAGTCAAATGATGGGGGGAAAAAAATTATGTTCTGAGGAGCGCACAAATGGAAAGCTTTCTTATCTTTTTGTAACGAGAAAATGTCACACCGTGTTTCATTTTATGCCCGGGAAAAAACAGAAATTGGTTTCATTTTAATTCCTGGATTGAAATGAGTTCATCCACAACAAGCTGCATTGCTGCTCTATGGAGGAGATAGTAGTTATAATTTAGCAGTCTGGGTGGGGTGTCGCCAAGCTCTAGAGAAAACTCTGCATCATTCATGACCTCTTGGGAAACAGATGTGATTAATCATTCGAAGAATGGCTTGCTCTCCCTATTCCCTCAGCAGAGATACATGAAAGTCTCCATTCACCAAGACTGCAGCGAGGAGTCTCACCTGTATTATCTTGGATGTAATCATGTAAGCTGACAAATATGATGTCAAATATTAACTAAATGCTAAATTACAATGAAATAGTGATTCCAGAGTGTATGGAGCTACATGGTCTGATGTTGCTGTGTATTGGTTTTGTCCATGAAAGAAAATCAAAATGAATGTCACCACATGGCCATCATTGAAACTGGCCAATCAGGCTTTTTATAATTTCATAGCTTCGCAACTCGGAAGAAAAGGCCGGAAACATACACATTTTGGGAGAAGTTACCCTTTCAAACATATTTAACCCTAACCCAAGTTTGTGAAAGGGTTTATTTTAACCCAAAACCTGTTTTCCTAAACCTAACAAAATATTTTTGTAGCCGAAACCTAACCAAATTTATGACTGAAAGTAGCATAATAATAAGCATATATAATAGGTTTGAGTCAGGATACTAACCACAGTTAGAAAATTGTGGTTCAGGTTAAAATCACTACATTACTTCTCTTTCTTCCCTCACAGATTCACCTATGCTATCTGATTAACACGGTTACATAATGTATGTGATGTAACTTCAGTATATCAGAACGTGTAAAAGAACTCACTGTTGACTTCTGGTTTCACACGGGACGCGGTCTCCTGAATTAAAGTCCTTTCCTTGTTTAACCGAAACACCTGTCCCCAACCTCCTCTGTATAGGAACTTTCCCATCTTTATACTACTTCTCAAACGTAAATATGGGTTGTGATAGGCCGCCTTCAGTTTCAACCCATATGATGTGTTTTCAGATTAGGACAAGCTCAAAAGTCCCTGCACAACAGGTCGGCCAATGGGCACTTTAAATATGAATACAGTGAGATGTTGGATTGAAATATAATTACACACTGATTAAAAATTAATTGGATGAGAGGAAGATGAGAGGAGAGCAAGAAGAAAGAAAGGGAAGAGAAGGGTTGTTTAAGACAACTGTTTTGTCAGAGCTCCTCTGTGGAAAGGAGAAAGAGCATCCAGCAGCCTCAGGATTCAATTTCACCTTCTTTCTTGTTTTTTTTCTCTTCCATGCTTTCATGCGTAGCTTGCTTTGGATCAAACAGACTCCTCCAACTGTGACTTTGTTTGCCCCTGGCTTACCCTTTGGCCTGTTCATCCCTCTACACACACAAACACGCACACATATATACACACGCGCTCCCATCCTCTGGTACTTGTCACATTAGGTTGGCGACTCAGTTATTGTACATTGACATTAACCTCTCCGACCTGCTACCTGCATCACTACAATAATACGTATGGAGCGCACACAAGTAGAACAAACAGGGAGTGAGATCACGGCGCTGATGTGCATTCAATCTGGCTTCCATCAGCCTCGGGGAAATGTTGCATAATGTACTGTATATTATATATGTTTCCAGCAGGATGGTGGTCCAATTAAGTGTTCATGTGGGCATGAACGCATGTATACAGTAGGTCGACACGTGACTCCAGCTATGTGAGTGGGATTTGTTAGTGCTCTGGTTCAACCACAGTGTCATGCCCGTGTGTGTGTGTGTGTGTGTGTGTGAGTGTGTGAGTGTGATGCATCTTTCATGTGTAGGCTGAACAGTGATCACAGTCCATGTATTGGAATCCATTACTCTATAACCTCAAGTGCAACGATAATGCAGGAGTGAGTAAGTCGGCAGGGTAACAAACATCCCGCTGCAGCCCTTCCCCATGGCCATCGGGCAGTGAGTGTTTGTGTGTTTGTGTGTGTGTGAAGAAAAGAAGTGTAAGGGTGTGTTCACAAACTCACAGAGCTCCTGAGAATGAATCATGATCAATACCTTGACCTTTGCTGTTTCCACCTGAAGGGTATCTGCTGCACCCAAAGTAGTCAGCGCTCGGTGGGCCGCCTCAAAACTCAAACGCCTCGCCACTACTGCACACACGTTCACACACTCTATGTGTTTGCGTATGTATGTGTGTGTGTGTGTGTGTGTGTGTGTGTGTGTGTGTGTGCACAAGCATAAGGCTGCAGGCAATACTGTACTTCCTACATATTGAGCAGCACACCAAAGACTCTTAACCCTGGAAGAGATGAAGGGAGTGCAGATCCGATAAGACGATAAGTGAAAGGGAAGGAGGGCGGGAAACAAAGGGAGCGAACGGCAGAAAGAGGAGGAGAAGAAGTGTTGGAGTCGGAGTGATTCCCTCTGATCACCAGGCTTCGGTTTATCATTCATTCAGCGGCGGTTTCCCCCTCTTCCCTGCATGCTTAGCAGCATTATCAGCAGCTGCCAGGAGTTAGGTCACACACACTCTCTTAAATCACATCACCCGCACACACACACACACACACACACACACCCAGAGACGGACTCACACAAGAGGATTTGGTTTATAGTAGTTGTTGAAACCGGGGTCTGCCAATAAGAGCTCCTGACATGGAATCAGAGGTGACAGATGAGGCAGGTGAGGAGGGGAGCAGGGAGGCGGGGGGAGGGAGAGACAAGGAGACAGACATCGGGAGTAATCAGGAGAGGCAGGTGATGCCGGAGAGGGAGGAAGCGGGGCACAGGCGATGGGAGATGAGACATGAGAGTCGAGAGTGGGAAGGTGGAGGTGAGAGAGAAAATGTAAGAGGACTGATGTCCCCTCGCTCAGCGGGGAGAGGGATTACAGTGCAGCGAGGAGACACATGGCGGCCCTCTCACATTCCATCACTCGCTCTTCTTTTTAGCCACATCGCTCCAGGGATGGATATGCTGGCCGATCGGCGGACAACTTTCAGACTGACACATCTCAACGACTATTGGGACTGTCATGAAATACGCGACAGACGTTCGTGCTTCTCTCAGGACGAAGTGCAGTAACCGGATGATCCCATGTCTTTTTAAGTAGCGCCAACGCCAGGTCACAACTTTTAACTGGATTGAAGGTTGTGTTTATGACTGAACACGTGCAACAGTCCCATCAGCCTCCGCTGCACTTTTTGATGATTGCTAAGTAGATAATTGCTAATGTTGGCATGTTAGTGTGCATTTTTTGGTGCGTTGCATTTATCCCGCTCCTGATCTGAGCCAGTGCCTCGGTCAAGACTGACTGACCCGAGAATTAACCTATTGTGTATGTGCGTTTGATGCCGATGGAGTACACGGACTCAAACGTGAAGAAAATGCGTTAACTCTGCACGGAAATAAAGCGGGATCCCCAGCAGGATTTGACCCCAGGACTTTGAGGACCTTGCTCTAAGGCAAGAGTGTTAACCACTGCTCGCTCGCGCCGCCAGGAATGTTAATGTTTCAGATGGAAAAACATAAACATTCCTGTCTAACATGCATGTTACCATTGTCATTGTGAGCGTTTTTAACCTGAACCATGTTTCCAATGTTTCCGTGTCTAAATGACCGATGGTGACAAAACATTGATTTACTGTCGAGTTTATTGACCATAAAATGACTGTTTCTGCAAATGGACTCTGGTAGGATCTTATTGTTTTAAAAGATTTATTTCTGTAGCGACCCCTTCCATGATGTTGTCAGTTTAACGATCTGAGCCAAAAATATGCACTGTCTTTTCAGACACTTTAAAACTGTACAATTTAGTTTTTGTTTTCCTGTCACTTGTCTCCTTTAAATGGATTTTTCTTTGAAACTTATCCTCGGTCTTTCTTCTTCTTCCATGTCATCCCATACCCCCCCAACATCTGGTGGTAGAAGGCCTCAGGAATGTGTTCTTTCTTTCTTTCTTTCTTTCTTTCTTTCTGACTTTCTTTCTTTCTGTCTTTCTTTCTTTCTTTCTTTCTTCCCTCCTTGGAACAACATCTGTCTCTCTCTCTCACAGGTGGGCACAGCCAGCTGTCAGTTTCATCAGCGTACTTGACGGGTTTCTCATTTCTCTCATTTCATCATCAGGCCGCTCTCTATTCAGGTGAGACGAGACGAGATCAGATGCTGTGCCTCGACGGGCAGGTGGTTCTGTGCATCTCAAGTAGCTCCCGGATGCTTTCGAAGTCGAGCAAATACCGCCGAACGGTCAAGTCTCTGATGTCGGCGGCGGTCGCGTTAGCCCCTTCTAGCTAATTGTTTCAAGTCATCTAATACACAAAATGTGTTTTACGCTAAAAAATCAAAGTCGAAGAGAGCGCACTTCCTCTGGATTTACATGAATTTTGAGGCTCTCTTTGTTTTCATGACTGAATAAACCGAACAAACAAACTGCTCTTAAAGGACAACACGGTTTCGTACTGTTTTACCTTGTTTATATGTGGCGGACCCTGCCACCTTTCTAGCTTCAAACAACGTTCTGGGGACTTAATTTTCCTCTGAGAACAGCTTGTTGAACAATTATGGTAAAAATGAATATTTGTATTATTGCCTCATTGATATTGTTGTTTGAATTTCAAAAACTACATAGCACCCCTTTAACGTTGACCTCATCTTCAACACAGTAGTTGTTTCCTTTCACACCAAAGTAAAAGAATCTACCTGAAGAGAAAACCTTTTTACGGACGACTCTTCACGGGCTCCGGATTAGACAGTAATTACACATTGCGTCAGCCCGTCTCTGCCAACTACACAATTTAAAAGATGCTTTCTGGGGTGAGTGAGTTTGTGAGGGAGGGAGGGAGGGAGGGAGGAAGGAGGGGGAGTGTCCTTGGAAAACTTTTATCCATTTAATGCCAGAATGACGTTCAGGTACCTCCAAAGCACTGCTCTGATATCACACATCGGGCGCTGCAGCCAGACCGTCCAGCGGAGCGAGAGCGCTGGACGCAGTGAGGCTTTCCGACGCGCTCTTTGTCTCGTGTCTTAATTCAATCCTCCATTCTCGTTTTTTATTCCATTTGTTTCCCCCTTTTCTTATAATTTCACCAGCCCTCATTCATCTCCTTGGTGGCTCCCCTCCGTCCACTCGAAGCCGCAGAGACAATATGTCCCCACAACCCAAATTAACACCCTCATCTGTCTCGCTGCCTCTCCATCCATCTCTCCCCCCCCCACCCTCTCATTTGGCTGTCCTCCTCTCAGCCTCACTCTCTCTCTCTCTCTTCTTCCCTCTCCTTGTATTAATTTCATCCACATCTACGAGTTTGCCCCCATCACCACCACCACCTCTCTTCTCCTGGCACTCTCCTTTGCATCCCCCATTCTCTCACCCCTAAATCCGCCATCCAATCCCCCTCCTTCCCCCCCGCCGTCCTCCCTTTTATCTCACTTCCTCAATTCCTGCATCCGTCCACCCCTCTGGCAGGATCATTTGGCCGCGGCAGAAGGGCTCTCGTACTCCAGGTGTGGTGCTTTGAATGATGACCACAGGAGGACCGGGAAATGGCTTGAGCGCACACACACACACACACAAATGAACACACAAAAAGCAGCCATCATTGCACCAACCTCTCTGTGCTCAGCATTTCCCCCTCTTTATCTCTTTCTTTCCTCTCTTTCCAGGAAAGCTATGTCATGTTTTGCCAGTCGGCCTCGGCTAAAACGCCTGATTTAGACTAAAGTGTTTGCCGCACTGGGCCTAATAGATGGGATTATGTAATATTAACGACATAAAGTTAGCAAGGTAATGTTTTACATGAATACACACACAAACACACAACCAGAGACACACGAACGAGCGCGGTCCAACCACGTGACTAATGTGTTTTCCATGCCATCTCTCCGTCCACCGGGTCCTCTGCCAAGCCATTACCGTCCCCTTCCTCCCCCTCCTCTCCCTCCCCCCTCTTCCCTCTCCTTCCAAATGGATTAATTCATCTAGCCGATTAAACAGACAGCAGCATCAATAGTTTCCAAGGCTGCACTATCATAATTTTGCCTCCGGGCTCAATGAGGTGTAAAAATGGCTATTAGAACTTGTTGGGTGTTACAGAAGAATCACTGTGTCTGAATGGGAGTTTTCTGAATGGCGGTAATCTTTCACGGTGGAAATCAGTGGGTCGCTCACAAACTGCCGAGAAGAGTTTCCGAATTAATTAATTTTCCTTATTGGTTTTTGTGTGACGCTGACTTGAGGGGCAGATTTATGCGGTTTCGGCATTTATCACAAAATGGAAATGGCTTCATCGTTAATAATTACAAAAGGTTTTGAAACAATGCAGTTGCAATGAATCAAATATCTCATTCATGCAGCAGAGCCTTTACTCCAAACAGCCTCTCTTTGCCAAGTTTATAAGGTGGCCTAACATGATATTATTTGGTATACATGAGGAAACCACACTTAACCAGATGCGTGAGACGGCTCTCTTTCCGTCGTTTCATGTGTCTGCAGTGGCATTTTTCTTCTATGTGCAGACACCAGTGTAATGAAACCATGCCTGAATGAAAAGAAACATTAAGTCGAGCCTCTCCGGTTGCTCCACCAAGCAGAGAGGAGAGTGGGTTTAGAATTTACTGCAGAGACAGTGGAGAGGGCCATCTTCGAGGGAACAATGCTGGAAAATGAGACACTTCAAAAGTAACTCTCATCATGGGAACCAATGACGCTACGAATGCCACTGACATTACACCAGCAGAAATAAATAGAACCTCTATGTTAGCTTTATAATATGGCTCCCTGCTGCACTGGATTAATGTGGACAATCTCGCGACCCATCTACTGTTGTGTGACGAAGATTTAGCCTCCGGGGACAACAGGCGAGAGATATCCAGATAACAGGCATCCGGGCAATGACTTCTTCTTCAGGTGTGGCAGTCCGATTAGCAAGTAGCCACGAGAGAAAAAGCTGTTTTGATTATTTATATTCATTATTTATATGTAGCAGAGATATCTACTGAAGCTAGCATGCTAACCTGGCCTGTCCTGGTCCAAAACTATGGTGCTAGTTGTGTAAACACTTACACACAGTGTAAACACTTACACAACCCTGGTCCCGGAGTTCCCATTCAGAACTGCTAACTGCACAGCTAACTGAGCTAACTGGTTAAGGGCAGCTACAGCTGTAGCTGTAGACAATTGTAGTTGAGAATCTTCAAAACATTTACTAAAATTAATCACAGAAGAAAAAGTGAAGGAATAATGATTTTGACCTTATGATGTCTATGTGCTACGTTGCAATGATTTCTCCTTAAGTTAGCATGCTAACCATGCTGGTCCAAAACGCTCATGCTAGCAGTAGCTTTAACCACTTCCTTGGGGCCCGAGCTGACTAGCTAGCTAGGTCAGGGCAGCTACAGTTAGCAGGAGTAAGCAGTCACTATAGTGATATGCTGCCCAATAATGGTTCTGAGTAAGAATTTGACTGGTGGCTAAGTCTTACGTATAGCACCTTTAATACCTGGATAATTTGTGGGACTTTCCAACTTGTTGTTCCCTTCTCATATCCAACACTCAGTCAGTCTCGACTGGCCTGCCCACACACATTTTAAGCCCTCGGTTTATATTCTAATTTACTTGGTGGAGCGGTCGAGAAGGCTGTGAATGATGTGCTGCACTGTTGATGGTAAAGTCTCAGCAACTCCTCAAAGTAGATCGTAAAAATGTTTTCACAGAGTTGGTTTTAATTCATCTTTTGTACTCACTTTACCCTTCTCAGGGTCGCAAGGCGGGGCTGGAGCCGAGCCCGGCATGGGCTGGGCGAGAGGCAGATGATTCTGGACAGGTCGCCAGTCCATCACCCGGCTGACACATACAGTGAATGACTGACAAAACACCTACCAGCCATTTAGAGTGATTCATCCAACCTGCCTGTTAAAGCCTCTCTGACACAGCCAAGCCAAGGTACAACATGTTCATACCACTTAGAGATCTCACTACACAAACGAATGCTTCTGAGTTGAATTTGAGCATGTTGAGAACAGGACGTGGTAGAACTCATCTGATTCAGATGACACACGTGATCTTGTCTTTTGACTGCTAAATATCTCTTTTTAAAGTGTTGCATGTGATCGGCGTCGCCGTCCTGCAGGCTGCACGTCAGTCGAGGCGTTCTCCCCTCCTCTTTCTCTTCACTGCGCCGCCTCATCCATTTTTACTGCCTCCTTCTCCTGTTTTATTCTTCAGCATTGCAGGACATAGAGCCCGGAGGCCGGGGTGCTGCCATCACACACACACACACACACTTGCAAACATCCACCCACCCACGCACTCACGCATCCATGCATCCTTAAAGAGCAGGTACAGCACACACACAAATGCAAAAACTCTACACAACACACTTGTGAGTGATACGACTGCTGGACATGGCAGCGACAGGAAGAGGCAAAACGCCCTCATGGAATTCATTTGAACGGGAAACAAGTCCTTAAAGCCAATGTCACGCACACCGGGGCATTACTTCTAGAAATTGCGTCACAAATAGAGTTTTTCTTTGATGAATTCATTCAGGAGAAAGACTTAAAGGGGCACTGCGTAGTTTTGGTGAAAAAATTCAAACTCAGAACTGCTTTTTTTTCTTTTTACCATACACGTAAATGAATAAACAAACCTTTCCCTGAGGACAATAATGTCCCCAGAAACACTGTATGAAGCTAGAAAGGTGGCAGGGTCCGCCACATATAAACAGAGTTAAGCAGTACGAAACTGTGTTGTCCTTTTAAGGGTTAGTTTGTTTATTCATGTTGTTCAGTCGTGAAAATGAAGAGTTTGTTCATTTACGTTGTTGTTTGAGTTTATTTATTGAGTGAAACTACATAGTGCACCTTTACATGGTGAAACCAGGCAGAAAAGCATCGAAGTGTAACTTTAACCTGCGACTGCACCGAGATCCACACTTTACCGCTCAGAGTTACACGGCGCTATAGGAACCTCTAACTACTGTTATTTGTCACTGGAGGTGCAGCGTTTTAGTTTACTGTGGTGTCTTGTGTGAAGGCTATTGTGCGTGTGTGTGTGTCTCCCCTCTTGAAAAATACTGCAGTCTTCGTCATGCCTGGCTGGCTCGAAGCACCGTGATGTAAGGGCCTATTTTTTTCCCCGGCTGCTTTAAAGTGATGGAGTGCAGTTGGGCTGAGCTTTGTTTAGTGAAAAACACTGAATCAAACGAGACAGATGTCGATCTGTGTGTGTGTGTGTGTGTGTGTGTGTGTGTGTGTGTGTGTGTGTGCGTGCATGTGCGTGTGGGAGTGAGTTTGTGTGTGGGAGCACCGGGGGCAACGCAACACAAAAACGGTTTGAGTCCTCTGTAAACGGGGGCAGAGGGAGTCATCACCGTCACACGTCTTTGTTTTTGACTCACACGCCTCTTGGAGAAAGTGGACCACACGTGCATAAAACATGAAGCGTCTGCGATCACCGCTCCCCCGGCACCGGCGCTCTCCTCCCTCTCGTTCGTTCCTCCCGGTTCCGCTTTGTTCCCTCTAATGTGGTTGCTCCGTCTTGCTTCTCCGCCAGCCGCCCCACGCAGCGGCCCATCCTGAGTGAAGCACTGACAGTGTTTACTCTTCCATCCAGCGGACAGAGCGAGGGATCCTATGGGCTGAGTGGCAGACAGGCCCGTTTGTGCTGATTTTAATGAGGGTTGATGGACTCCGAGGTCTGAGTCACTGCATAATGTCCGCGAGGGGAAGCAGGACAACCTTGCCTAGTAAAGAGTAACGGCTCACTTGCCACGGTCGGTACATCACAGGTGTCGTCCTTGTCAGGAGGGAACGGCCTCTTTTTAGTGTCCTGCTCAAAGGCACTCGAGGCAGATGCTTGTTCACTCAGATAAAACAGTCTTTCCACCCTCTGTGTCATACTGACGCCCTTAGCGCCTGACGAGGGGTAGACTGGTCACAAACAAGCTTCTTCAGGTTCAGTCTGTGGTCACTGAAAGGCTAATTTGGATCATGAAAGTTAATTTGTCCAATTAATTTTCCGCCTCAGGATGTTGTGGAGATCACCGATGAATCGAACCAGTTATCTTTCATTCACAAGAGCGCTCCAGACTTGACACGGATGATGTCATCAGGCAGACAGACGCTGCTGAGTTGCGTCATAGGAAACACGGGATCCAATTTGTTTTGCCGCTCGATCCGTACCAGGGGGTCACTGGTGGACCACCCCACGTCCCAAATTCCGACTTGGCTCTCCGAAAATGGAAGAACGACTTCCCAGTTCAGGAAGTGGCGCATGAATGTAGAATGAAGATTGGATCACATACCATACTTCCAAGACCATAAATCAAATGTATGTCTTAGGTGTCTGTGGCGGAGATCCCCATCAAATATAAATCAGGCTCCCGCTACATTTGGCCAGAGGCAATGTTTCCTGAATATAAAGCGTTGGCCAAGGAAAAATATCTGCATTGACATCACAAGATGAAGTCAGGCAAACGATAAGAAGTTTGGGAAGGTGCGACCCAAACTCAGAGAGCAGGGAAGGACTCAAAAGTTTTGAACTGCATGCCAAAGATGCTTCCTACCTTGTCTAGAATTCAAATAAAAGTTTTTATTACAATTTCTTGAAGTGTTGCTGCATATTGATGCCACAAATGGCACCAATAGACATCTCATGTCCACCAAGAGGTAAAAAGAAAAGTTTGGTTCCCATTCTGAAGTGTGAACCTCTCACAGCACACTTCTCGTTGCCCTTCGTTTCAGAGCCAGAGCCTGTCTGATGTACCCTGTGAGAGCGGACTGTACCGATGTGTCGTATCATCTTACGGGGAACTGTCAAAGCTCCACTGATCAATATTTCTGATCTGAACATGGAATCTAACGTCTCGCTGTAATGTGAAAGGGTCACTCGTGCTGCCAATCCCGCGGTGAGTCGACACCCCACACTGCAGCACTGAGCCGCTCTTACAGGAGAGAGAGCGCGTCGTATCATCGAGCAGCTAAATGAACCGCGTCTTTGAAGACTACTCCGCGGCGCGTTCTGTATCGAACACACACACACACACACACACACACACACACACACACATCTCAAGTGAACTCTTTGTAAGTCTTCTCCCTCTTACTGTATCTTCCATTCATCTCTGCATATTCTCTCCTACTCTGTGTGTCTATCCATCCCCACCACTCTTTGTTTTCCCATCTATTTGTCTGTAGAGCGGCTTTACCCCCTCTATTGTTGCCTCTGTTTTCTCTTCGGCGGGACACATTCACTCCCCGTCTCCCATTCTGCTCTGGCCTACAGCATTATAGGCTACCCAAAAGAAGAAAGGGGAAAGCACAATTTGTATTCTGGACCACGTCTGTGATGCGGGAGGAAAAAGGAAAGGGGGGAAAAAAGGGTGGGGAAGGCAGCGAGGGGAGGAGGGGTTGTTAAAGTCGCAGTTTAAGGACTGGTTAAATACATTGGAACGTAAAGTCAGGTGTCTCTGGGATTTTCTCTTACATCGTCAGCCGATTTGTTTCTCCTTAAGGAGGGAAGTTTGACCTTGAGTCAACATACAAAATACACTCGTGCGATGGGAGGTTTCTTCACCACACTGTATATCTACACTCTATATCATAATAATGACTCTCATTTGTGCTGCTGCCTGCAATTAGGCATTCATCTCGTAGAGTACTATCAATCCATCTCATTTTATGCATCATTACTCAAGCGGTCTGTATATTGAGACATGACTTTTCTGCACTGCGCCTCAGTTTGCTGGTGGTTCTTCAGGATTCTCCAAATATAGACTCACAGTGTTTCCTCGCAGTTGGATAATGATGCCCGGAGCGGGGACGGCAATTCGCACAACTCAAGTGCCTCGTTGATACACTTTTTTTTTTTCGAGCGCCGGTGGCGTGGTTTGTGTACACGCATTTCGGATCTGTGTCCGCGCGAGCGAACAACACCGGCCCCGCACGCATGAGTGTGCACACGAATGCCAATCTGTGCCAGTATGTGCGTGTTGCCCTGTATCCCTAACCCCGGCAGTGGTGCCTGGTCAGCAGCAGCAGCAGCAGCAGCTGACACCCTCTTGTCACTGACAGCAACTCCTGCAGTGCTTAGAGAAAGCGAGAGACGGAGGGTGGAGAGGGGGGTGTAGCTCTACATTGACCTTGCAGCAGAAAAGCCTAACAGTTACAGCAGTAGTAGCACACTCTCGACTGCTCATACACAAAGACACCGGAGGAGCATTCACCACACACAAACACACACACATACACGCACACATTCTCCAGCTCTCATGTTCATCCTGACACTCGGCCCACACTTTAGTGCTCAGGACTCGCCTCAGGCCTGTTTGCCTCGGCCGGGTCTTCTCACAAAGCAGGAGAAAGCGAGCAGGATGGAAAATGGGTGGAGGGCAGGGGGCTCGGGGATGGAATATGCACATTCATATAAGTGAAGAAATGTGCAGTCATTCATAAAGCCACAAAAGACAGAGACAGTGTTAGTGAGTTATAGCTTCAGGGGGGAGACGTGAATAGAGATGCACACAGAGAGAGAGAGAGTCCTGCACCTTTTCATGGTGTATACACTTACACGCATGTGTAGAGACACATATAAGGACATGAGAACAAAACCTTGACCTCCGTATGAAAACAGCCTCTTGTAATGTAAGGTACAGCACACATACATGCAGCCCCTCGACAAAAGTCGCTGTAAAAGTCTTGTCTCATAGACGTGCGATATGAAAGCAAAAATAGCCTCATCATAGCGTCATCTGTCTCCAATCTATTCCCTCTCACCGATGATAACACAGGCCTCAGCCCGGCGTCACCAGATTAAATGTGACACTGGAGTGAATGGGTCTGGTGCAAGAGTGCAATATGGGATAAACACTGTCGCTGAGTGTTGCTTCTGCCGCCGCCTTTTGTTTATCGCGCTCGATCAGATCGCTGAGAGGAATTCTGAATGAAAACCTCACACTATTTAAAACCCGTGAGATGGAGTTTTTTATTGCTCACAAGCCTCAGAGAAATACTATGCAAGTTCGATCACGCCTTGTCTTCGCTGTGTTCCACAGAGATGTGCAGCCTTAGTCCTCCGTATTGATCTGTGACATTGAGACAAAATGTTTACTCTGCAACCCCACAGGTCTGGTCTGTAATCACAAATGCACACCGCCAACCGACATTTAGATTTTGGTCAGGTATCCGAGGGCATCCAGGGACATCAAATTAAATCCAGTCCGGGGGCGGTAGATTCCTCTTCAAACAACAAAAACTACCATGTTGAGAGATAATTACAGTATGCAAATGACTATCGCCAAAAAAATGTTGACAATGCGTGATATCAAAAATGGGTTTAACTTTAATGCTGCAGGATTAAAAATGACGATGGCACTCGATAGAGGGTAAACCTCCACCAAAACCCAGCAGTCCCATTTAATTCCATCAAGCCTGATCCAATGGCAAACTCGAGAGCCAGGAATCACTCTAAACTTTGAACCACCCATAACTGCCCAAACACTGACATATACTTGATTTTTTTTATTATTATTATTTCATCAAGATCCATCAATTATTTCCTGAGAGATTCAAGAAAATGTCAAAAAAGAAAAAAACACTCTGCCTCGAAAGTGACAAAGAATTATCGGATCTTTATCTGGATCAGCACCAAAGTTAATGGGGTCAGTTTTGGGCTGGGACCCATCCACCGTCCAAGTTTTGTGGGAATCCATTCAGCAGTTTTTGTGTAATCCTGCCAACAAACCAACAAACCAACAAACGGACACGGATGAAAACGTAACCTCTTTAAAGGAGGTAACAATCAATCAAAACTTTATTGCAGACTTTATTGCAGACAGTATTGTGTGATGAAATACAAAACAAACAAACAAATTACATCCCTTGGTTTGTGTCAGTTCACTCCAATGGGTCTGAAGACTACAAGATTAAAAGAGGAAAACATCTGGAGGGGTGGAGTTCGAAAGAAGTGAGCTCACCAGCTCCCTGTTGAGCTGCTAGCCTTAAGTAGAGATGAGTGGCAGGCTTACTCATCTCTACTTTAGGCGGGGGGCTCAAGACTACGTTAGCCGCTACTAGCATAATGCGCCCGAATCTCCGACCAAACTGTTTGTGGCTCGCTTGCATTGTGGGTAATTTAGGCACCAAGTTTTGACAAGGAAGACAAATCTGTAGAATTAAAAGAATATGATAATGTCTGGTGATCTTCTCTTATCCGGCTGTATCAATCCCGTCTTTATCGTTGTGTCATGATTTGGTAACCTGTCTGTGAAAAACCCCCAAAAAACTCCAATGGTTTGTAAACCTCTCGGTGAAGAGCCAAATTATACAGAAATGTCTTGCAGTCCTCAACAAAGTTAGCACGGAATGATGCACTTAACCCGTGCATGATACTTTAAGCTTTAGAGTGAGTATGGGAGGGAGTGTGAGGTGTAAAACCACGGAGTCGTGACCTTCTTAGAGCTCTAATACTCCCATACTATTTTTGATCCGCTGATTTTTGTATGTCCTTCGAGTCTCTATCGCGGTGATGTGTCGTTTTAGTGCTGAATTGTCAAACTGCCCTCATACTAATGCTAACCTTGATCTTTTATACGAGTGCAATGCTGAAATGGTTGAGTATAATTTATTTTCCTCCAGACTCCTTTCTTTCATACAGCGCGTTATATGCGCAAATATTTTGCCTCATTTATAAAATATACCTCACATGAGCAGACTTTGCCTGGTCGCTCATTTAAATCCGTCCGCCCCTCAGCAGTGATAGAGTCGAGGGACGGAATGAGCGAGGCAGGCGGAGAGACGGGAAAGTTTTGAAGCTTTTCTGTTGGGAATGTTTCTGCTTAAAGCTGAGCAGCAAAGCAGGCGATAATGCAGCGATTGAGGCAGGGGAAGAGAGAGTATGGGTGTTGGGATAAGGATTGCGGATTAAATTAAACGTAGAGTCAGGGAAATGAAGGTCAGACGAAAAGGGGAGCGCTGTAACAGGAAGCGATAAATGGAAGGAGAAGTTCCCCGCAGCTGTCCTGGCTTTTGTTCCTGAGGGCCGGGATGTGGCCCGGGACGTGACATTCAAAGGGGATTGATGGATATTGTTCACAACGAATGCCGCCGCGCGAGGCCGAAGCTACGGCTCATCTCGCCTAATCTCTGCAACCGAGATGAGCTGTCGTTCACTTCAGGGGGCTGATAATGCAATTCCAGCTGACCATTGACAGTTCGTTGCTCCACATTAGCCCTGAGCTGTAGAGGAGGGATAACTGTACTTTGCATTTAGGGCAGCAGGCCTTCAACGCAGATTTCCCTTTCCCCACTTGTTCTCTTGTGTTGCGCTGGGAGCCAAGAAGTTTTCACTCACTTTGTATAATCCTTTTTGAAAATTTTAGATGCGGAACAGGAACGGGGGGAGCAGGTAAAGAATTTAAAGTGGGAAATTTCTTTTGCGGATTTGAACTTTTAAGGACACAACTCAGGTCCTATGATTAGAAGCGGGGAAGGGATGCAGCCGTATTGAGTCTCCTTTCATGGACATTTCTCTGACGGTCACACAGGCAACTTGTTTATTTCTAACAAGAGGTATGCCATGATGATTTCTAACGTGTGTTATCACTTAGTGCCAAATAAAGTAACTGATTTCCTGTGCGCTCAGTCTGGACTTGAGCGAGTGTGTTTGCTCTGTGCTGCTCAGTAGTGTCACTTCACACTGCCCCTTTTAATAATCGCCACGGTCTCAGATGTGAGTCACGCCGATTCTGAACCGCCCGTGGGAAGAATAAACATTGAGTGCTGTTGTCACTGCCTTTTTCTCTCCGACAGTTGTCTCTCAATTCGTCTGCCTGGACCCCTTTGACTCGAGTCACACTGCCTGACACAAAATGCACAGATTTGATTGGCTGATGGCGTCACACGTCAGTGGTTAACGATGCACGCGATTGGCCTGTGAGTTCCCTTTGCCGCCTGTGCCGCAAAGAATAGAAAAGCTGATAATTAACAATTTGATATTGTTACACTGTTGGGTAATTTATGTTTTGAATGACGAGTGTCTGTATCAACTCTGTTGTTATCTAAGAGTTATTTTGTGAAGTGCTATTTCATTTTAGTTTAACCTGAACATTATAAAACCAGCTGAAAGTTTGTTGCTTAAATCAAGAAAAAATGAAAGAAGAATTTGTATCTCTTGTGTCATCGTGTTACCTTCTCATCGTATGTGATTTAGTCGACATTTTTTATGTCATGTGTTTTTGTTGTATTTTATTGTATTCTATACACTTTTGTCATTTGTTTACTTAAGTTTTTATTGAAATTTTTAGTTTGTTAAATATATTAAAACAACTTGACTTGACTGACACTAGCATGATGTTGCACAACATGACGTGGAACAAAATCATATTCGTCGACCACGTAAACGTTTAACCTCAAGATTGGTGCAATTCACTGCTTAAGAGCCGATGTAAGTCTATATATACACTTTGACTTTGGTCCCTGAAGACGGAGGCTTTAAGTGGCTTTGTCAAATTAGGTCACATCATCAGCCTGTTTAATTTTCCATTTCTAAAAAAAAAAGCGGACCGAGCTCTAAAATAAGAAAAGTCTCAATCCAGTTTCGCTCGCTCTCTATCCCACCTGACCACGGGTTCGTTAATGATCTCATTTAGGAGGTGTTTTTTTTTTTTTTAATTGGAAGCGGGCTGACTGCCATTGCACCGGGCTGACCTCTGCGGCAGTCTAAAGTTAGTCTCGACTTTTTTAACCTCGCTAAAAATACCCGCGCTTGTGTCACCGCTGTCCACAGAGACACACCCGACCCTTCAAACAGCGAGAACAACCTTTGGACCCGAGTTCTCCCATAAGGAAAAAAAGTACTTTGCTTGAAGAACACTTGAAAAAAAAGTCAGTTTCCATGTGTGTTTTATGGCATAACTTCAATGTATGATGCATGAGAACGATGGACGCAGAGGAGGTGAGGTGAGAAAGCTTTGACCAAGAGGAAGCACACATGAGCTGCACAGTTAAACCCAGGTAATGCAGTTTATCCGCCATGAGGCAGCATAACACCGGAGACCCTTCCATTCATTGTGATTATGTGCAACACCTTCACATGACCTCACAGAGTCCAGCTGAGCACCGTCTGGCAGAACACACCGTGCACCGCCGCAATCCCATCGCTTATCCAAATATTAGCTAAACCTCAACATCTGATGTTTCGATAGATGCTGTTCACTTCACGCTCATAATTCCTTATTAGCGGCCGGTGGCTCGCTTCCAGCATGGGGCCACCCACACAAACGATGACCCGCGTGCACGTACACGCGCAAACCTTGCACAATTGTCCGCAGTCACACACGCATTATAATAAGCCCCAAACCGGCAGCGCTGGGCACGCTTTTTCAATGACCGTCCTGCGTATCAGCGAGACCGCCGAGCTCTCGTCCAGATGCCAGCCACCTCACACAACATCTGTCCTTGACCTTGGGGACGAGGACTCAAAAAAGCCCACGTGCCTATTGTGGCCTTCTGTCTGGACCCATTAAGATATCATTATTTTATCGTGTGTGTGTGTGTAGATGTTATTGTGTGGTCGGTGGAAGGAATTCATGTCATCCGTGACCTGCCCCGCATCGGGTACACAGTTTGTCTTCCTTGTGCACCGGTATAAGTATCAGCTTGCATCTGCCGGACAAGGTTGGCTGACCCGCGGCATTACAGCATGTCATGGTGTTTTGTGTTCGCCGCCGAGCCCGTTGAGCAAATGCAGTACAAACTTCACCAGTCGAGCTGCACAAGATGAACGCTGTTTCTTCTCGCCCACCAAGTTCCCACTCTCCTCCCCCTCTTTTCTTGAAACTCAGCAAAAAGAAAAGTTAGACATCTTCCTCTTCCTCATTCTCTTTTATCAGTATCTGCGTTTTAATTAACGCCTCCTAACAAGGGCCCCGAACACTGGGTTAATTGTGCTTTTCATGACAAAATCAGCGCAAATGCAAATTGTCTCTGAGCGACCTCTGCGCCGTGGCTGGGAACGGTGTTTTAATTACCCAGACAACCTCTTAAGTGGTGGAGGAACAGTGGTGGCGAGGTGACCATATGCTCAGCAGTCGCAACTTATCTTGCGGTTATACATCAGCCCGCAGGTGGAGGAGGACGTGAGGAGGAACGAAGGGGGGATTAATGCTGACGACAGACTTATACAAAAAAGAGGAAAAGGAGGGGAATGGACAGACGGGAGAGAAGAGGAAAAAGATGATGATGATGATAATGTTAAAAGAATTCAAGGTCAAGAGGATGTAAAGTAATGCACCATAGAAGAGGTGTTTCCACTTCCCAGGGTGCATCTTTCCGCACCGTGCTTCCCTCTGATTACACGCAATTAACTGACGCTCTCTCACCAACAATAAGAGGCCCGCACAAACAGCCGCCCCTCCAGCCTTCCCAATAAAATGGCATTTCCGTCACCAGTCCACCTACTGACTTCCATCGTACTCACTCACATTCACATTCTCCATACAACAGTGAGCAGCAGAGGAGAGGAAATATACAACCAGAGGGCAGTTGTCAATGCAAGACAAAGGATGGGCTACCCAAGAATACACAGAAATACACACATGGATGCCTACACACAACCACTAGTAGGGATTTTATTCATTGCGTGTGGCCTGAATGCAGTTTTGCACGATGACATAAAGGCTTTTAACAGATGGTCATTTCTTTAGCACATTTCCGGAAATCTTCCAGCTCGATCCAGCTTAACTTCTACTGATCTTGCCATTTTCCCCAACTTGATTCATGATTATAAAATCGTATTTGTTGGTATAAAGTAAATCAAAAAAGGTAATTTTGGGGAGAATCCAAAATTGGACTGATCCACTGAAGTGACAGAAATGGGCGAGAATACAAATGATTTAAAAATGTACTTGAGTTTACCGACCTGCAGAAGACAGACACTAGTTGGAAATTAAAATAGAAATGTATTAAAGATAAAAACAGCTATTTACTGTCTCCTTATTGGTAAAAATTATAATTTAAAATTACGTATCGGGCTAATTTTACATACATTTTCATAATTTCCTTAACTGTATTAATTATGTGCGTATTTTCAAAAACATTTCAAATACGTTACTTGCGAATAACCACCTGCTTATCATGAAATAAGTGTAACCTGGTTTTCCGTTTACACCTGCTCAAAACACTTTAACACTAGCACTAGCTAACATGCTAAAGTCAAATCCTGAACATGGGAAATGTTAAATAAATAACAACACGCTCATCTCGCCGGCCAGTTTGAGCATCGCGAACATGTTCGCATGCCAAGGTTGAAGTATAACGATACAGCCTCACTGAGGAGCTAGCATGACTCGGCGATCTGTCTTGTCTTATATTAAGAGTACTTATACAACAGTCGGGAAAGTACAGTGAAAAAATGAATAATATTGGTAACAGCTAATTAACTATCATGCTTATTCTGGCCTGTAAATGTTTGTGCCCATCAAGGTATTTGCAGAAAAACCAGCTCCGAGTCAACTTGGAGCGCTTTAGCAGCTTGTAGTATGCAAGTCATGAGCCCTAACAAGCAAACCCTTAAAGGAAGTGAGATTATTCTCTGTTCAGGATGGCATTAGTTCACTACATCTTTATACATCAAATAGTTTGCTGTAATATTATTTTATTATTATGTTCAAAAATCTCATAAAGCTGAAATCGGTGATTCTGGGAAAACATTGGGTTGGTTTGCTGACCTCCAAATGAGCCTCAAAAATCGACTGTCTTCCTCCAGAAACACATTCTTCACCTTTAATGCCATTAGAAAGAACAAGAAATTGAATCAGTTGGGATTTAAATTTTTTTTTTTTTATCACACCACATTATAGCTAATTATATTTTAAATGATTTCACGATTTTAGAGTGGTTTTTCATTTGTAGTCACATTAAAGGAGATATCTGCATGCCTCATTAATGGTAATCATTAAGTGGAAGGACTCTGTCACACATTAAAACACTCTCATTGAAGCACGCCTTCTTTGGATGATTCATCTCACTATTGATGAAATCAGGAGCCGTTAAATGGCGGTATACACAATAGAACAGTGTATCACCTCCTATATGTAATGTTGAGGGAGAAGGCACTGCTGTATCTAGTACTTTAGTAGAAAAAACCCAAAGAGTCCAGAGTTATTTCTTCTTTCACTCCCAGCCCCCAGTTTGTTATTTTCCCTTAGAACTGACAGGTCACAGGAACCTCGAACCAGTATTTAGAGACACTTAGCACCAACTGGACCACATATTGCCAACACACACACTGGCAGGCTCAGTGAACCAACTATTCTGACTGTAATAGTATTTGAACACCTTTCCCAGTCCACCTGCCCCAATTCCACTGACACCGGTCTGAAGTTTCTCCTACACTGATTCTCTGTGCTTCCCTTAACACCGTCAGCACTGCACAGCTCTACACACACGCATCACTTTTTTTATTTCCCTCCCTCACTTCTACTTTTCCTTCCACCTGTCTGTCCCTCTTCTTGTCTTATTTTCCCAGTGCATAACCATTTTTCTATCTTTCTCCCCCACACAGATGTCCTGAAGCCACTTTGTGAGGTCTTCTCCCCCAGGAGCGTTATATCACACCTGGGTATTTCACACCTCACAGAGCTCCATGCTCATTAAATTACTGAATTCCCAAGGAATAAGGAGGCAATATACCATGCATCACGCCTGACTTTTATATCTAATGGAGAAGTGGTGATAAAGTTTATGGGAATATATAATGTGTAGGTCTAAGAGTGGAAAGCGTAGGGGGCTGGGGTGAATGCCCAGAAGAGTGTGCAGATGGTTAAAGTACAGCATCCTGCTTGTTGGCAAGAAGATGAGCTTTTTTTGTGCAGTAATGGCTATTTATGTACGTACGTTATTCTTGTCCCACCCTTGCCCTCTCAGTCTTCCTCTTTGTCTTCTGTCTCTGACACTTGATTTCTCCATTTAGTTATCTACAAAACATGCTTGGGGTGTACCTCATGGATCTATTCTGGGTCCTTTTGTATTCCCTTTTCATGTGCTTTTCAACGCTTTGTCAATATATTCTTTTCTGTTTATGCAGATGATTCACCATTATATCTTTACGTCAATCCGATTGATACTTACAGTTTGGCTGCCATAATGGCAAGATTCAGAAAATTATATTTTAAGTTAGCCTGAAAAATAGATTTTAACATGCTTACCCTTTGTCATTATATTGTTTTGTGTATATGCAGATGATACCCAGTTAGTCTTGATTCAAACCAGAATGTTGAAAACCAAGTGCCAGGGAGTAGTCAGTCTTGATTTTATCAGCTGAGAAATATCTCTAAAGTAAAACCCATTTCTCTCTGCTGTTATTCAGTTATTGAAGATCACTCAGTAAAAACAAACTAAATCATGTCATCATTCTGTTTGACCCAATGCAGATGCTTACATTTTAGCTGGAAGAAAAAAACACAGAACCCAACTTTTAGCCAACCAATCACTTCAAGAATGCAGTTTGAAATTCTATAATTCACTTGTGAGGTATTAAATGGAGCTACATCTCCATTTGATTGCTCATACAAGGGTACGATGTAGGTCAGTACTAAAAAAGCTCTACTTGCCATTCCTTTAGTCTAAATTTGAAAAGAAGGGCTACCATGCATTGGATTGATGGATTGATGGATGGATGATCCTGCCTTTGTAATATATTCAAACTTGTTAATAAATGGCCTTGCATTTCATTTATTTTATTGATTATTTAATTTCATCTATCAGGTTTACTTTTTAGCCATGCTATTGGCACTGTCCATTAGTCAGCCTGCCATTTTGGTCAAGACTAGAATATCTCATCAGCTAGTAGGTGGGTTGCCCACTGTGGTACCTTTCCAGGTCATAATGAATGGATCATACAGCTGGTGCCCTTTTTTATTGTCCTCACCCCTTCAACACCCTGAGTCCACTACTGCAGACAATAACGGTCTGTGGATTCCTTCTGATTTTGGGTGTCCCGCCACTTTTATACTATTGCCACATTGACATTGACATTTCCTGTTCAGAAAAAAATATCTTGATCACTTTTAGATCGACTGTCTTGAACTTTGCCACAGATATTTAAGGTACCTGGAGTACCAAGAGGTCAAAGTTTTCACTTATTTGGGAAATATTTCGTCATCTACTTCCAGCTACACTCTATCAAATTACAGCCTTCTTCTCTACCTTTTCTCTTTTTCTCTCTACATTGCGACCTGGGAAGGTGTCCAAAGTTACCCATCCTCCTCTTCCTCCTCCCCACTTCATCACCTCCCCTGTCCTCCAAGCTTAACACACCAACAGCCCCCCACCCACCCCGCTACCGCACAAATGTCACTTTCTAATTGGCCGGCGTTGACGAGTCAGGATACCATTGCTGTTTGGACAGCTGTTAATCTCGGCGGGTTGGCAGCAAGATAGTGGCGGTGGCAGGGCAAGGGATGACAATCTGGACCAGCGCTGAGAATGACGCAATAAGGGAGAAAGAGTTCGGGGGGGGGGGGAATAAAGAAGTTTGTGTGTGGTGCAGAACCACCAGTCCGTACAAACATCTGTCTGTCACTGTGACATTATGTCGAGCCAATGATAAAAAATGAATCCCCAGTTTAAAATGCAGTGGACATGTCTCACCGGCTCTACATTCCTGCACAGTATGGGCTGTTTAACACAGGTAATGTTCATGTACAAGACGAACACCCTGCAGCTTCATTCAAGCATCTGCTCCGAAAGCCTCAGCATCACCCGCACAGGGATGTAATGGGTTTTCTCCCCCTCTACCACCTCCCTCCCTCCTGCTCCATCTTTCCCTCTTTTTATTTCACACACATACACACACACAATGAAGTACACACAGACACACAGTGCTCAGGGAACCAATCACCATCGCCTGTTTTCAGGTCCTGTTTGTGAATGGGATTTCTACGGGAGAGGAGGAGGTAGAGGAGGAGGAGGGGGGAGGCAGGCACCGCTGCATTTGTAGGCATGAAGAGAAACACCACCATCCCCATCGTCATCCCATCACTCTGCTAAAATATTTCGCTCACTTTCTGCCGGCTGCTCCCTCCACTTAATTTTTCATGTTTCCCGTTTGTTTTTTCTCACGTCCTCGTTTCCATTTTTGCCGCTCTTTCCATCTCCTTGAACTCTGTCTGACTCTTTTTTTTTTTTTGTCTTTTTTTTGATGCAGCAGTCACAATCGACTGACTGCATCAGAATTGCCCCTCTTTTTCCGTGCTTTTCTTTCACTTTTCCCCCTCTGACACGCTGTCATCGTCCTCACCCGGTGCTTTTTGCCTCTTTTGTGTCTTTTCACTCTCTTGTCATGCCACTGCAGAACAGCTGTCTTCCACCACTACATCTTTTTGTCCCCTTGTTTCCCTTCTTTTCACCGGTCATCCCGTCTGCCTCCCAAAGCAGTGCTTGATGCAGGTGAATGACCATGACACACACACACACACACTGTAGACACTTACCTCCAGTGACAGAGTCTTCGTCCCGAGTGCTTCTGAATCCTCAGTGGATGAAGGAAGAGCGGGCGAGCCTGCAAGCTTCTGGCGGCCGAAGAGAAGTCGAGGACAGAAAGAGACAGAAAGAGGGAGGAAGACAGATAAAAGACAAGAGTGAGAGGTATAAAGAGAGAGAGAGAGAGAGAGAGAAAGTGGACGAGAGCAGGCAGGCTGCGCGAAGAGGAGGAGGGTGCTCCGGCTGGCTGGAGGTGAGATGAAGGAGAGAAAGAGAGAGGGAGGGAGAGATAAAGGATGAGGGAGGGAGAGAGCGAGGGTGCGCTGGATTGGGATAGGAGGGGATTGTGTGATGTTTGAGAGGAGGAGGAGGGATTGCAGGGAATAGAGAAAGAGGAAAGTTGGACAGAGGAGGAAGGGAGGAAGAGTCAGGATGCAGAGGCGGAGAAGGGAGAGAGGGAGAAGGGTGATAGTTGAAAAAGGACATAGAAGCAGGTGTGTTCATGTTGTAAGAGAAGACCATGAGATTTCACAGCACAGCTCTGTCTCGGCTCCACTACAACTGTAACCTTTCGCAGCCACCCCAAAAAATACAAGTGCAACTCATGTCAGGCCGTCACACACTGCCAGTCCCCGGAGACAATCAATTTCAGAGTGGAGAAAATGTCCTTCCATCCATTAAATCACACTGTAATCCAATCCTGTGTTAGTGTGTTGCAGGACGGAGACTGCAATTAACTTTGGAGCAATAACTTACAGGGGGGGTGGCGAGAGGAGACGAGGGAATAAGAGCTCTGTGGGAGCCAGTGACCAAAATGGAATCGGAGGGTAACGCGGCATGAAGGGATCGTGTGATAATGATGGAGGGCATTAGACGTGACATGTGAAGAGTCAAGGAAGAAGAGCAGCATATCGGTCTCTGGCAAAATGCATTCAAGGGTGAAAGGGTGGCGAAGAAGAGAAATGGAAAGAAAGAAAGGAAGAAGAGAAGAAGGCTGAATAGAGGAAGATGATATTGTGAAAATCCACTGATCTGTCATATGCCTTTCAGTAAGTTCAGGGCAGTTAATGGGTCACATGGTAACATACAGTGCAGCATCACTGAAAGCACGCAGCCTCGAAACACTTAACAGTCATGGGCGGATTATAAACAGCAGGGCCCCCGGGCACACACCAGCAAAAGGCCCCCCACCCCTCTTACCCAGGAAATAGGCACTCAGATTGAAGAAGATGCAGAACAGTGGCTGCATTTTCTATAGTCATTTTGCATCTTGTGATGGGAATTCGGACCCTTTTTGGGCCATTTGGCATCCCTTTGTTGTTATTTTGTGTGCCTTTGTAGTTGTTTTGTCTTTTGTTGAGATTGTTTTGTTTGTGTGTTTGTTTTGTAAATGTCTGTGGTTGTTCGTGTTTCTTCTCTCTGTAGTTGTTTCGCATCTCATTATCTTTGATGCGTTTATTTGAGGTCGTGTGTCGCTGTGTCGTTTTGCATCTTCACATTGTAGTCATCTTGTTTCTCTTCTTTCATCTCTGTGTGGTCGTTTTGCATCTTTTGGTGGTAGTTTTACTTCTCTTTGTAGACATTTTTGTTGTTGTTTTGTTATCATCTTCCTTCTCCTTTTAGTCGTTTTGCATCTTTTTGCCTCGCTTTGTCGCTGCTAGCAACTCTTTATATGTCTGTGGTTGTTTTGTCTCTTTGTGGTCATTTTGCCTATCTCTGTGGTTGTCTTGAGATTCTTTGCAGTCGTTTTGTTTTTGGTCATCTTGTTTCTTGTCTTTGTGGTAGTTTTGTGTCCCTTTGTATTGTTCTCCTGCCTCTCCTGTGGGCAGCTGTGGCTCCAGAGGTCGAGCGAGTCATCCAGTAATCAGAGGGTCGGTGGTTCGATCCGTGGCACCTCCAGCCTGCATTTAAAAGAGTCCATGAGCTAGATTTGTATCCCCAAATTGCTCCCGGTGGCTGTGTCTCGGTTTGTCTGTGTGAATGGCTGAGTATATAAATATCATGAGGCCCTTCGGATAGAAAGCACTGTACTGCTCCTGATTAGCTGATGGGCATCTTGCATGCCAACCATGTACAAATGTGCATGTGTATAGGGCATGGACTTAGACGTGCATTAACGTGCTTTACAATGCTTGTTGATCCGTATTCATTTACACATTCCTACACTGATGGGCTGCCATACGAGGTGCTGGCCTACTCATCAGGAAACAGCACTTTCAATCCAAAGCACCCCACAACATTTCTATGCTCAGCCACTCACACACACACCGATGACCAGGAGCAATTTGGGACTCAATATCTTCCCTAATTAAGTTTTGCTTTGCTGAGCGATTTTATTGCGGTCATTTTTTGTTTTTTTGCTGCTATTTGCATCTATAGATGTATAGACTTTGGTTGTTGGGCATTTCTCTGGAGCTGTTTTGTGTTTTGTTGTGGTGATATTGCTTTTCTTCTTGTGTTTCTTCTTCTTTGATGCCACGTTGGATCTCCGGGTAATAGTTTTTCCATGGACGTTTTTGTTATGTTTGTAGTCATTTTGTGTCTCTCTTTGGTTGTTGAGGATCTTTGTGTAGTTGCTTTGCGTTTCCTTGTAGTAATGTTCCTTTCTTTGAGTTAGTGTGTCTCTGTGAACGTCTTCCATCTCTTCCAGTGTCTTTGCGATGGTTTTGTATTTGTCGCCGTTTGCATCTTTGTAGATTTTTTGTGTCTTTGTAGTACTGTTACGTTTCTTTGAAGTTTCCGCGTGCGTCTTTGTGGTAGTCACCTCTCCTTGTATCTCTCTATTGAAACGTAGCATCTAGCTGCAGGGTTTGTTTGGTTTCTTTGTTCTTATTTGAAGCTCTGCATCTCTCTCTGGGTTTTTCTTTTTCATCTCTGTGGTCGCCGTCTCTTCTCGCGTCCCTGTGGTCACTTTGCATCTCTTTGTGGACGTCTTTTGCAGCTGTTTTGTTTTTCGCTGTCCCTCTCTTTGTAGTCATCTTGCACCTCCTTGTGTGATTTTGTGCAGCGCCCTAGTCATTTGCACCACTTTGTATTTGTTTCTCGTCTCATCGCAGCTGCTTTGCATGTTTGTGGTCATTTGTAATCTGAAAGAATGGTAACAGTCATTACGAACAGAAGCTCAGTCTGCCTATGCCCAGTGGGACCATTCAGTAATTAAGCCATGATTGCAATGTGGTAAAATTAGCCCTAATTCATTCCAATTAGCTTGTTTTTTGGCTTTTTTGTTTTTTGTTTTTCTTGCCGTGTGGCCATGTCTGGCTGTTTCGCCGTTACACCCGAATGAATCCCTGCACTGAAAAAGTGCAACATGGTAAAATATTTTCCGGACAAAAAGTAATGATTTCAAATCACTGGTCAGGTCTCATTCATCATAGCAGGACCTGGCGGCCATAAAAAAGATGAGCATAATAATAATAGAGATGTGATGCATTTGAAAATCTTTTGTATTCAGTGTCAGAGGTGTGGGTCAGCTACCGTACTCTGGAGCTGGCAAGCAGAGATTCATTCATTTTCTCAAGGACACTTCAGCAGAGTGGACGCTGGCCAACAAAGCTTAATCCTCCCTGTCCCCCCCTTTGAACAAAAACGCCTTACTCAGCTGTTTGAATGCATAACCGACAGTGGCAGTCCATTTTCATAAAAGCCTGCTAAAAAAAATCAACTGTACAGATCCTCCAAACAATCTGAAATACCCAGAGGCTCGCCTGTAATGTGTTGTTTTCCTGCACTCTAATGTGCTACACCGTGGGATTCTCCCCTCTGAGACTCTCAGGCAAATTACCCTCCAGAATGCATGCTGTACACTTGAGTGTGCATGGATTTTTGCACCGCAAGCAAACCCCCACAAACATATTCTGTGATTTTAAAACAGATGGACAACAAGAGAGAGAGAGAGAGAGACAGACAGAGAGAAAGAGAGAGAGAGAGAGAGAGAGAAATGCGGGCACCGCTCCAGCTTTGAGGGATTTCGTCTTACAAGCTGCTACGTTTTTCTGTCGACTCTAGAGCCGCAGCTTCAAGCTGCCCGGATCATCTCCGGCTGCCAGTCCTGCACCGCTGGCCATGAAAGAGGAAGTAAAGGCCCTGCACATGGAATTGATTTATTCAGATAAAGGAAAATCACAGTTTGATTTGATTTGGAGAAAGCTGAGAAACACAACGGAAGTGGTTGTAATGTATCACTGCTGTGGATGCTTCTCAGGGCTCATGTCATTGTAGCAGCTGCGTGCACCACCACCGCCATCGCCGCTGACACAAATTTCAGTGTGATTTCTGGTCTTGCCTTTTGATTTCATTGTCCTCAAGTGGTTTGGGGAAACAGGCAGTAACGGAATGCAACTGTGCTGTGACGGTAATAACAGCTAGAGTGTGTATGTGTGTGTCCTGTGATAGAACGTGTGTGTGTGTGTGTGTGTGTGTGTGCCCTGTGATAGAACGAGACGGCACAAAATTAATGAGACAGGAGAGAGAGAGAGAGCACGGCGCGTCTCCTCCAGCTGTTTATCAGCCCTGAGCACTCTGTGCAGATTAAACTGCAAACTACTTTATAATTATTATAATGTATTCTTATTGGACAAGTGTGCCTTTCTTAATAAAGGGGTCCAATAATTGACTCTGTGCCTTATTTCTCCTCCTCCAGCCCCTTTTCTCTCTCTCTCTACACACACTCACTATTGATCTCATTAATTTACGTTACATTCTCATTACCCTCAAAGAGTATTTAATTTTACACCAGCAGCAGGATCGGCTGAGCAGACTTGAAGGATTGGTCCAGTCGTTCAGATCACGCCGTGTGTAAACGCCATTAGCACTGATTTGGCGGTTCTGACGTTCTTTTTCTTGTTTTTTCTCTATTAATTAAAAACGTTCCTCTTATTGAAAATTGGATTATTCTTTTGGCTTCTTTAGATAACATGATGAAGGTCTAAGAACCGAAACTCTGTGGTCATTAAAGTTAATTGCAAGTGCAGTGGACAGTGTGCAGGAGACTTTTAGTCTTTTTTTTTAAAAAATCGTATTATTTCACTCACAGTACAATACAATCAAAAGCGGAATTCTGCCTTAAAACAGCATTTTGCAGATTATGCTATCATCCTCGACTGAATGATTCTTTGTTTACTGTTGCATGCATGCAAAATTGCCCAAAAGATGAATATGTCTCTGAGAAATTCAACCTCGGGCCTTTAAACGAGAACACAAATTCAAGTTGTCGGAGCAACAGGAGGCAGGATTTATAATGGCACGTTTCTGATCAGTGGCAATCACAACATGGGACAGCATTTGAAATTGAAATTTGACAGCAATGCACAAACTATCTGACTGCATCTTTAATGAAATTTAAAAACTAACAAAAGAACAGCCGTGCCGTATAGCCGTAAACAGTCATGCTCCTCTTTTGTACGTCTGCCAGCAGGGCTGAACAGGATGCATGGCGGTGGAGCTGTTGGCGGTGCAGAGGAAATAAAAGCTTCCTGTTGTTTCCCAGTCAGGCATGTAAAAGCGTGTGAGCGTATCCTGTAGCACTGGAGACAACAGGTTAGCACTGTACCCTCAACACTTTTATTGTTCCGTAAACTGTTCGTTTAAGTGCTTTGAGTGATTTCTGATGCATCTCCCTGTTGTTTCGAGACACAAATGCACACTTTCATCCAGAAAGTTTTAAGGAAGTAACGTAGTTTGTTTTGCTCTGCGTTGATTCAAATAGGCTGGCATGACGATCCAGTATAGCGTCCCTCATAATAGGTGTATTAAAGGCACAGTATGTAATTTCTGTCACCTGGGGTCTGTTAACCACACGGAATGAAAAGACAAAAGTAGCGTGAGATCACAAGGAGTTGTTATTTTTTATCGTTAAACAAAAAAACAAACTCTATCTTAATGACTCAGGCAGGAACGTTCACAAAGTAGTTTTAATTCATTTTTGTAATTACATTTTTTATTGGGATTTATAGTTTTTATTTCTAATTTGACGGATGATACAACGGCGTATTAAAAGTGTTGACAAAATACACTGCAAAGAAAAAGAACAACGCACTGACAGTTTATAACCTTTAGGAGGATAATGCTCTGACAAAATAAACTTCTATCTGATGAGAAAAAGGGGAGACATGAGTGAATAGACAGCGCTGACAAAACTTAAATAGTCACAAACAACAAACCTTCCTCACTCTCGGAAACATTAGGGAGAATGTTTCCAAGAGTACACAACTCAACAAGATACATAGAACAAGATCTGGTCGCTCGTAAACATTTTGAAGCAGAAATGTTGCATATTTGATCTTTAACAATTTAATTTATTGTATTTCTTGAAATGTGTTGTGTGTGTCGGGGCTGTGGTGTGTGTATGTGTGCGCGTGTTATTGGATTGCGTCTTCACTGAATTTAAATGGTAACACACTGTGGCCGCTGACATTTGGAGACGACGGTCTTTGGGACTGATGTTATTTTACCCTTCACTAAATCAGAGAGACTAAATCTTTCAAAGAGAAAAAAAACTTTTGATCCCCCGGAGGTTGCTGCATTATCAGATGACTTAAAGCTAAAAAAAAAAGGAAGAAGAAGAAGAAGAAGAAGAAAGCTCCTTTTGAACAATTGTCCGTACTTTTTAAAGACTTTTAGAAGCATGTTGTTTTTCACCTGTGATTGTAATCCATCCACCTTCAACAGAGCTGTGAGAGCACATAGCCTACAGCAGTTGCAGCTTGTGGTCACTAGGGGGCGAAGTTGAGGTTGAAATAACAAATGTAATCTATCAGCGTGGCATTAATGCAATGTATGGTCATTTTACTGTTGTGTTGTTGAACGATTATTGTATTTTACGCATTTATTTATCTACTCTGCTGAAGCTTTTTCTAATTTGATTAAGTATGTCAATTTAATGGTACTTCATCCTACTCATCTGGTATATTAGGTCATTATTGTACATATACATTTTATTTTTAAAGACACTTTACTAACTTTACTTTCATTGACACATTAAAAACAAAAAACATGACACTGTGCATATAGAGTTTACTATCTAACATTATATAAAGTGGTTAAAATGAGCCCCACCCTCACCAGCTGTGACATTAAAATGCTGCTTGTGTGCTAAAGCATCATATATATATATAACATCTGTTAGTGGTATAAGATCCATCATTTATAAAGGCACATTTTGAAGTGAGTTAAATGTTAGTTAATAGTCAACAAACAATTAAGTACTCTACAAACCATTTACTAAACAATTGTGTGACATAAAATTGCACCTGATGTTAAAAACATTTAAAGCTGCTTAATAAATGGTTTAACATACATTTCTTTGTTTGTTGACTGTAGTGTAAGTCATCACTAAAGTTTACTTAACCGTGAAAAATTCGGCATTTCTCAGTGATGGCTGTTGTTAAGTGTTGCCCTTTTTAGCAGCAGGGGGTTTTTACAGCGGGGTATCTCGCCTTCACTGAAGCAAAAGATATGAGTACTTCTGCCACCACTGCTGCAAAACAACTTCATAGAAGAGGGAACCGGTCAGAGTTACAACACGACAGTTGGCACTAGTCAGGTAGATGATCCTTCGCAAAACCTTCTCATGAATTTCGGGAGAAAACCCAACCTCATGAGCTCATGCCCAGTCACTCGATCACACCGAGCTCTGACCACATGTGATTGTTTACACCTAACAAACCGCAAGTAGCTGACATGTCGAGATCAGCAAGCTGATTAGCGAGTTCCTCATCGCTTCTGAGAACCTGAGGGACATTTCTTATAAGAATAAAGCTATTCTTGTCTTCCAGTCTTGACTGAACCAGTGCTAAAAAACCCACTGTGAAGCGCTGGTGCTGACAACTCTATTGCAATGGCTTTATTGCCAGTGGCTGAATGTGTTGGAGTTTGTAGTGTAATGAAAAAACAACCCGACCGTTTAGAGCCCCTTGTACGTGTGGCACCTAAAATATGTTCTACATCTATTTTGAGTCAACAAATGGTTTGTCTGCATCTGTAATTACAGACTTCACAGACATCTGTTCATACGTTTTACAGTCAACTGTGAGGCAACATTTATCCACTTTAAAATCTAAATATGAAGTGTTGCAAATGTTAACCGCCTGAGTCGTAGCAGAGCGGCAGCAGTTGAAATGAGGAATTGGTCATGCTTTATCTTCACTATTCATCAACTTTGCACAGACTGAGGCTCTGAAGATGTTTGTTAGCAGGAAGTCAGCGGGCACAGAGAGAGAGAGAAGGAAACAGGGAGGGTCAGCTGAGCCTTTTGAATAACAAATAGTGCAAATAATGCAGTTGACTTGACACAAGCCCGACCTTTTCGATCAGAAACAATGAACACTAAACTCAGCAGATAAAATCACTAATGTTTACTTTTCAGTGTTTCATCTTTAACCTCAGATTCTTATTTCACCACAAACATCTGGTGTTGCGCATGCATGTTTTCTGGCTTCTCCTCTGCGGCCCTTAAAACGTCTTTCGCCTTTCTCGCTCTGTCACATTGATTTTGATGTGTTTTCTGTCCCTGTTCCGTGACTCAAAGGCATCAGGCTGCCATCAGACTGTGACGCGACCCATGACAAGTGAACTGTGAGATGTGCCAGACAGCATCAAGACCTTAAAGTTATATTGAAATGTTACAAGTGTAACTGTATAATAATGCAAAGTGTGCTGCCATGTAAAAATCTGTGTGGCAGGGGAGTGTGAGGACTGGGGAACGGCAAATGTCCTCCGCATGGGAGCTCGTGAACCCACTTCAGACGGGCAGAGCGCTAGCAGTTTTAGCTTAGCAGCTAAGTTAAGTTGTTTAGGAGAACGCCAAAATGCTGATTTGCTGTGAAAATCCAGAAATGTCAACCACAAAACTTCCGTTCAGCTTGAAGATAGGTAGACGGTGACGGAACTTTAAGTTTTAGATTAACTTTTCCTTTAAACAGTCTACAAGGTTTAGCAGATTAACGGGTAACATGTCAGAGAAAAAAGATCTGAACTACACATTTAAGTCAGAGCTGAGTCAAAGTTCAGTTTCTAATTTGTTTTCGAGGAATTAATATCGATGAGAAAGTGAAAGCGGCTGCAGGTGCCCATGCTAAGTCAGTAACTGACCACCTGTACTCGTGAAATGCAGTTTATTAGCCTATTAAATGCACTCGCTCAGGTTAAAATATCCACTTTGTGACCTCTGTGGGCACATAAAACTTTATATTTATTCACCCTCTCCGTCTAAATATAATGCAGTCTGATCTGAGGTGAGTGTAACTGCAAGTGAAAGTCTGATTTAGTTATAGTGTTACCAAGATGAGCTGCTGGTTGAGTTGTTCTGACTCAGTGTGAGTTCTGTCTCATAACTTTAGTGGAGCAGAAACAGTCCAAGCAGAACAACTGTCAGTGTCATTACAGGAAAGAGAGCAGTTCACAATGGAACACTTCACAACGCTTTCATAAAATGTCTTACTGGCACTTATTACCATTTAATTGTTACTATTATAAAAACATTCTCAACATTTATCTACAGATAAACAATATTATATAATTGATCTTTTAATTATGAAAATATAAATAACAATGACAAGTAGTGGTAATGACACTATTAAAAGAAGATTTATACAACAGCATGGCAACACATAATGAAAATACAAAAATATGTAATAATAATAATCATAACATAATAATATAAATATAAATAGATGCATTATAAATAAATAAGTGCATTCAGAAATGTGTCCTGTGTAGGTATAGAAATAATACGAAACACGGCCATGTTACGTAAAACAGTCACATCTAAAATCAATTTAAAAAAAATCTACACAAGTTTTGAACTGCCCCATCAATAAAAGTACATCAGGTTCCAGGCTGTGAATTATTCCAGAAAAATTTGGCAAAATATTTGAAGGCTCCAAAATAACTGTTTACTTTGTAGATGAATGAATAAAAGTGTTTTTTCACCTGTCAGAGAGGGAAGGCAATCCTATCTTTTGATACAAGACACTCAGATGGGTGACCTGTGGATCATCAGTAATAAATCTAAGAGCACTGAGCAAGCCTTTAAATAACACAATACAGAGAGAATGGTCGCGTCTGCAATCCGTTTGCCCCCCAAAAATTGGAAACAATACCTATTTCTATAAGTTGCATCCTTACTTGGGGTCTTAAGTTGTCTATATGAATTTAAAGGTAAGGGTCATTGATCCAGATGCCTAGATACAGTGGCAGCCTCAGGATGTTTAAGAAGTAGGGGCATCAGCGAGAGGAAAGGGCCCTGGGGGGGGACATCCTAGAGGGCACTTTGTTCTTGATGAGTAGGCCAGAATTTCCTTCGTTCTCGAGAAAAGGATGAAGTTAGCCTTGACTGTACAAGTGCATAAAGTAGGGCAGTTTTTTTGGATCAGGGTCCTGGGGGGCCCCCCTCCCCTCCCCAATGTTAAACTGCCCCAACACAACTGATTCAAATGACTGAGTCATTTTTTGGCCGAACTGTATTAAACAGTAACATCTGCGTAAGAATGCAAATTACATGCGTTGATGGACATGCTGATGTTATCAATGTAAATGGTAAATAAAACTGGACCTAATATACCACCCTGAGGAACGCCCTTTGTCACTGTTATAGATTAAAATTTTGTCTCCATCACTCATAACTCATCTGATATATGAAATTCTTATACTCTCTTGAGAATTTACTCTAATCTAATCTAATCTAATCTAATCTAATCTAAACGTATCTAATCTAGTCTGATGGTATCTAGCCTAATCTTGCAAAATTGTTCATTATACCAACGTGGAGATGTGAAACTACAGCAGTGGGTGCACCACATGAAGCGACGCTGACTGATCCCACCCACGGTTTGATTGACTTCCACGGTTCTGTGAGGCCTTTTAAGTCACCTGGAAAATGTCAAGTGAGTGAAGTAGCAGTTTACTGTAAGTATGACAGTTGAATGGGAAGTAGCTGTGTACAATAATATAAATGAATCAAACAGAACGTTGTAATATATAGTTATGAATAAATGGAACATCCTGATACCTGAGAGAGATTTCAGCTGCACGTGGCCGGAATCACTGAGTGACTGTGCTGTTATCTCAAAGCGTGTGGTTCATTATCAACCACTGATACTTGTGTTTAGATGGCAAATGTTGAGTAGGCTGTACCATGAAACCAAAATATGTATCCTCTGTGAGAGCAGAGAACAAAACTGGTTTGATTTACTGCGTTCAAACAGGAAATGTAAGAGTATTGTTAAGAAAATGTGGCATGATACTGTTACGACTTATTGTCAAATAGACATGATTAGTCTATTTGACAATAAGTCGTAAAAGCATCATGCCACATTTTCCATACATCTATTTGCACATTTTGGTCTCTGGGTCGATCCCAAAGAGTTGTTGCACCTGTCTGTCACCACAGTAGCTGTACATCCAAATGAATGTGAGTTTTCAAATGAAAAAAAAAAAAAACAGAAACAGCAGCCAGCATAAGACTGCAAATTAAAAACAGCTGATGGTGTCTCAAAGTGAGAATGACATAAAATGTCGCTGTGGACAGAAAGAGGGAACTAAAGTCGTCACAGAGGAAACTCCCACAGAGTTCTCGACAGTGTTCACAAGGAGACGAGCTGACAAGAAGGAGGCAACGGTAACAGACGGACAAGGGAAATCATGTTAAGGTGGGTAACTGGGAGAATTACTGCATGGGACTGTGTGAAAGGATGATCAGATCTAAAGTTGTATTATATTTTTCAAGACTACAGTTAATGTCATTTCACTGCTTGAAACTGTCTGTACAAAAACATTGTACATGTATAGTGTTATCAATGTATGTTCAGTTCACATTTGCCTTAATAAAATCGGGGCACATCTGGAGGAAGTCAAAGCCAGCCGGGCTACTTTAGAGCTGATGTCAAAATATGTTGAGTTGCTCAATTACGTCCTGTGACTAAGGATTTAGCTGTGTTACAGTAAATTTCTTCAATGAGACAAGAATTGTGGAATATTGTGACACACAGGACACATGATTACTGTGCCAATGTAGGTATTTGATCCCATCATCCAATGATCAACAAGAAACGTAATTTACAGTGATACAGTTTTGTAATATTGAGACTCGGTTAAGGTCTTCTTTCTGCGGAAGTCCTGAGAGGCAAGTGGGAAAAAGAAATTGTGGCTGACACCGCTAATGCTAGCAAACGTTTATGTCGCTAACACCAGCTCGCTAACATTGAACGGTACAGTATGCTGGGCACATACTGTAGAGATCAGCATTTTGTGCCCACAAACTGGCAAACACCAAGACTCTTCATACCAACGGGCGTTAAACCACTGGCTGAAAACGTTGTTAGAAGCTGGAACCAGCGGTCAGAATTCGTACACAGACGTAAACAAAACGTTTTTATTTTTTCATCTTTTATCATTTTGGACCTAAAAATTGGATCTTCAACCTAAACCTGGATCTTAAAATTATCAATTCACAATCATAATAATGATTTTAAAGAAAAGAGATTCTAAAAGCCATGTAGATACACATCATTTAAAACGATTTGTCGACATTAAAATGTTATCAACACAACTTTTTAAAAAGTTAGATTCGCCAGTTGAGAATAAAGTGACTTTAAGTCATAAACACAGGAGAGAAAAAAGTTCAGATCAGACTTAGTAAAATGGATCACTACATTTTTTTTGTTCTCACTTCCCTCTCAGGCCTTCTGTAGAAAATGTTTTCTTGTCATTTTGTCATTTACTCCATATGCAGGTTTAAGTCAGGGTTCAACTCTGTTTGCCTTTGATTCTGAGGCTTTCGTGACCTGTTTGCGCCCTGCCGCGCGGCGCACTGCACCGCAGACAACAAAAGAAGGTTATTTGGTTTCAGAGTCTCTTTTGGCTTCCCACATTCTCCTGGTGGGTTTTCCCCCCAAACCAGCTTCAGTTAACAGCAGCTACAAAGGCGTGAAGGGCAGTCTGCTGTGCCTGAGTGATCCCTGAAGTTCCCCCTTTGGTTTATAGTTAATTCTCTATGCTGAGATTATTTCAACTGTCCCTTGTTTAGTCGTCTTTCTCTTTCCACATTAGTTCTCCTTTTTTTATATGAAGACATTCTCGCTTAGAAAAGGGGTTCTTCACACACAAATCAGGCAACAAAAAAACTTTTAAAATGATATATTATTTGTCATTATTTGTGTGCCTGGGCTCTACAGCTATGATTCATTAAACCTGTAGCCCTTTTTAAACATAATTATCAGAAGCTGATAAAGGATTTTAAGGGACTTTTGGGAAGTTTTAGCAAGACGCACAGTCAAATTAAAAACTTAAAGGGGCACTATGTAATTTTGGAGAAGCTCAGAATTTTAACTTTGTAATATTAATGATGTAACTCAGAAACATTCATCTCTTTCCATAACTGAATAAAGCTGTTCTCAGAGGAAAATAAGGTCCCCAGAACACTGTTTGAAGCTAGAAAGGTGGCAGGGTCCGCCACATATAAACAAAGTAAAACAGTATGAAACTGTGTTGTCCTTTAAGGTCAGTTTGTTTATTCAGTTTATTCAGTCATGAAAACAAAGAGAGTTTGTTTATATAGTTTCTTTAGGAATGTTCATATAATCAAATCGACAGGGAACATGAAAATATAAACCAAATAAGAATAAACTGGAAATTTACAACTTAAAGGAATCAGAATATACATTTTGTTTAGTGAATAATTACATACTGGACTCTTCTAAGTGTTTCATTGTAAAATCATGTTTAAACCTAAATGAACGGAAGGAGGAACGTGGAGTTGTAAAGCTGCTCGTCTGTGTCATATTAGGTGTTTTTTACTCGGATGTGTGTCTCCAGAGACAGCATGTGCATCTTTTTAATATCACATGTGAGAGAGGGAGATAAGAGGTAGGCGGATGTGTGGTATTATCCCACAACAAGCAGAAACTCAAAGCGGAAGTGAGCGCTGCCACTGTGTGACTCATTTCTTCATTATTTCTAGTAAATGAACTAATTCTCTCTCTCCCTCTCTCTCTCTCAAACTCTACCTCGGATTATAAACCCGACTTTCCCTTCTCATCAGCAGACTGCTTGAGGATGTGAAAATGCACAATATAGTTTCCTGAGATCACCAAGAAGAAAAAAAGCCTGTGTCTGTTCCCAGAAGTGATGCCTCTCTTCTGGGTTCTGCTTTGGTCAGCGCTCCCTCCTCTGGCTCTGTTCTCTGGTCCAGAGCGTTGTTCTGTTCAGGAGAGCAGCAGCTTACACAATGGTAAGCTTCTGCAGTATTCATTTCACTTGCAATAATATAAACTCAGAAATATTTACATTTTCCATCACTGAATAAACAAGCTGCTCTCAGAGGAAAGTGAGGTCCTCAGAACACTGTTCGAAGCAAGAAAAGATGGCAGGGTCTGCCACATGTAAACAAATTACAACAGTGTAAAACTGCGTTGTCCTTTAAGGTCACTTTGTTAATTCAGTCATGAAAACAAAGAGAGTTTATTTACTTAGATTATTCAGGGGTCTGATTACATTTTCTTCCACAAAACTAATAAGTGCACCTTTAAGTTGATTTAAATAAAAAACAGGGTTAAGAATCATTACTTTTCAGGACAGAAATATTCCTGCATGGTTACATTTTTGCAAAACTGAAGTAGTTCAATACAACAACGATGCTGCTCACACCGTTGTTGTTAAGCCTTTAACATGCCGAGGGCTGCAATGATGATGGCCTTTGTTGTTGTTAATCGGACAATCAGATAATCATTAAGTCAATAAAACCTTAGTAATAAAAAGCGCAAAATGCTCATCAGGCCCGATGAGATGTCCCTGAAATTATTTTATTTTACTATTATTATTATTTTTTTTTTTTATGTTTTTTTTGTTTTCTTCCAACCAGCAGTCTAAGACCTACTGACTCCTTATTGACCATCATAAATCACAAAAAGGAGTAAATGCTGCTCACCATTGTCACTTAACGTGTTAGCATGCCAACGTTTTCACATGTTTACCACCTTTGTCACTGTAGCTTAATGTGCAAACATGCTAATTTTTTCTAAATAATTGTGCTTACCCTGCCCAACATTTTTGGCATGTGACATGTTAGCTAAATAATAATTTAGTAATAATTTGTAATAGTAATAGGTAATAATAATAATAATAATAATAATAATAGTAATATTAAAAATAATATATTTTTTTATCCAAGCAACAGCCCAAAACCCAAAGACTCTTCATTTTCCATCATAAGAGACAAAAAGAAGTAAATCTTTACATTTAAGATGCTGGACCCAGCAAACGTTTAACATTTTTGCTTTGTTTGCATTGAAGCCGGTAATTGATTCCCAATATAGTTTTTTATTATTATTTTTATTAATTAATCAATCAATCAATCAATCACTGCAGCTCCAAATATGCATAAATGACACTGGGAAAGCTGTGCACCACAAGTACTTCTCCTTACTTTATGCATATTTTGCTTTTAATAATTGAGCATCTTTAAATTGCTGTATTTCTACGTTTTAATTAAAAGTGCAGTGAATTCAAACAATAGGGGGCAGCATATCGCAAGAGAAACCGCTAACTGCTGCTAACTGTAGCTGCTGCTAGCTACTAGGCTCAGTTAACCCTGCAGCTTGCAGTCGTAACAGCTGACTCTGTCCGGACTGGGAGCAAAGAGCACCAGGCAATTGTGGGTGTTACTATTGGTCACCACTTATTGAGGTAGAACACCTTAGCTGTCTGGCACGCAACTTCAGTCGATATCCCTGTAACACAATACATTGTACAAGACGTCTTTCAAATAACGTCAAAATGGTTGTTTCTTCACATCCTATTACTAATTTTATTATACATGTTGCACCTTAAAGTAAACATATGAAAGTTTTTTCCACGACTGCTTACAGAATATATATTGTGCACAGTCATTGACCAAAAGCCTGAAACAACACTTCTCCCTGCCTTCCCAGAGTTGCTGAAATCCTTACGGTGCTACAACGACTACCTGTCCCATGTGGAGTGTGAGTGGAGGGAACACAGAGACACAGAGCTGCAGCTCTGGTTCAAGACGGACACTGGCAGGTAACACCAGCAGAGACTGAAATCAAAGAAAGTGTTTTGTGTGTCACCGTCTTGAAATATCAGAACTGATCAAAAAATAATGAAGGATTGTGGGTCATTTGTTCCACCATTCTGTGTCCATGTGTCTGCAGGAAGCAGTGTGTACCTCGCAGTGCCTCAGTGCACGACGAGCACAGGACTGTCAAATGTAGATATGAAACAATGACTTTCGTCATCGCCCTCAGTCACACGGTGTTCTTCCTGGAGAATAAGACAGAGACGCTCTGCACATCTGGCTCCGACCAGCCTCTGGATCTCTCTCAGCACTGTGAGTTTACGCGTCATCTGTCCGTCACCATCACTGTGATGATAATATTAGAAACGTTTTAGCTGAGTAGTGACATGACTTTAACGCTTGGCTGTGTGTGTGTGGGTTGCACAGTGAGAGCACGCCCACCAGTCGATCTGTCCACGCGTGATGCAGGTGACGGAGGCCGACGGCTCAGCTGGTCCAGCCCCTACCCCACCTCCTCCTCCCTGAACAAGAACATCACATATCAGCTCAGCTACAGGACAGACGGAGAGGACAAATGGACGGTTAGCATCAAACATACAATACAGACTCTGCCACCAGTGTTGAGACCCCATGACACACTACTGTATGGACAAATACTGTATATCAGATCATTGAGTAGACCTTGAAAGGTTAGCATAGCATGTCTGAAACACTTTAATTCAACTGAAGTTAGATTAGTCTATTTTTAAATGCACAGGTGTAGCATTTAATGGACAATAGTAGCTACAATAGAAGTTCTCGAACACAATTAACTGATTTAAACACTACCTACCTTGTATTGAGTAATGTTAGCACAAGCAGCTAGTGGTTTTCTGTTAATCATTTTTTGAAAATGTCCACTTGTCTCACAACAGCGTTTCAACCAAATGCTAAAGTCACCATGCTAACAATGACATTTATTCTGTGTAAAGCTTAACTGTTGGCATGCTAACATTTTACTAAATAATAGTTTCATGTTTACTGTTTTTACCATCATAACTTAATATGTTAGCATGCTAACAATGTCTAAATAATATTGATAACTATGATCATATTCCTAAATGTATGTGTTTGCGCCAACATTTACTATATAATGGTTACCCTGTTCACATTGTAGCTTAACATGTTAGCATGTGAAGATTTACCAAATAATAGCCTAATGTTCACCGTTGTCACCATCGTAGCCTTATATGGTAGCATGCCAACATTTTCTTACTATTAATGTTCACCATGCTCACCATCATAGCTTAACATGTCAGCATGCTAACAATGTCTAAATAATGTTTACCCTATCCCCCATTGTAGCTTCTTGTGTTGGCATGCTAACATTTCCTCAATGACAATGTTAACAGTGCACTGTAGAAATGCTCACAGATGAAGTAATGTTAAGGTTTTGTAGTAGTTCCGATAGTTGTATGCGCTGGTGTCCTTCTTCGACCTCTTATCGTATCATCTGACGTTTCCTCAGAAGTCATAGCGACAAGTGACACCGTGACACACATCTCTTTTGCTTCTCCCTGCAGGTTGAGAATGTAACAAACACCAATATGAAACTAGAGAAACAGCTGCTGCTCCCGGGTCGCAGGTATGAAGCCAGGGTGAGGGCCCGGGCCAGCGTGGCTCAGTGGAGCCTCTGGAGCCCTGTGGTGACGTGGCAGACTGAAGAGGGTGAGTCAAAGAAAGCATCTGAAGCATAAATGCGACACACTGACAAAGTCGTGTCTCCTCACAATCATGTGTGCACAAATTACAATTACAATTTTACTCCATAAGGGCCTTTTCTTCTCAACCGGACCCCGCTCCTTATCTCCTTCCCTCACATTTCTAATCTTCTCCCTCGTTTCATTTTTACTGGAGCCCAGGAAAAAGTCCAGAGCTTTGCAGCTGTTGCCATTAGCTCTGTCTCTCTCCCTCTCTGGCTCTAGATGCTGGGCAGATTCCCAGTGTGCATTGTGTGCTGGATGGAGAGAAGACGGTGATGTGTAGCTGGGAGGTGAGCAGAGAGCTGGCTCGCCTCATCACCTACCAGCTGTGCTGTCGACACAAGCAGTCTGCATCGTAAGTTGAGCGCTACACCGACAATACCACCCTCATGTACAATTTATTCATTCGTTGATGCCAATGCCCCCCCCCCCCCTCTTTCCAATCCCTGCCTTCAGGTCTGAGAGATGCTGTGTGAACCCAACGGTCACCCCTGACCTCAGCGGGACGGTGCTGAAGTACAGCTGCTCACTGAATGTCACAGACCCCACACATCAGCAGCTGGAGCTCCGACCGACACGCAACAGCAAGATTTTCGAGGCCCCTAAACACAGTGAGTAGGCACGAGGCAGAGGGGCCGAGCATCATGGGAGAGATAGAGCGGAGGCACTTTTGGGGGGGGGGGGGGGGTGCAAGATAACGTGTCCTGCCAAATTAAGAACACACAATGGGGCGATAAAAGTGCAGGAAGCTGTGCAGACACGCAGGGCAGAGCAGCCGTGGTGTGATTGAGGGCCCCCACCTAGTGTTCGAACGGCGCCACTGCTCGTCTGTCACTTTATCATGAGGCAATGAGAAGGCTCGGTTTTATTCTGTCCAGCTTACACTTGACACAACAAAAACATGAGCAGCATTTAACAGTCAGTAATTCTTATGCTTAAATCTGAAGCAGATCAGAATTAAAGTTAAAGGTGCACTACCTAGTTTTGAGGGAGAAGGTTCAATCAGAAGAGAAAGATCTTCATGGACTAAATAAACAAACGCTCGACATTTATAAGACTGAATAAACAAACTGACCTTAAAGGACAATTTTGAATTTAAAAAAAAAACAAAAAACATATCAATGCATGTTGGGAAGTCCCTTAGAAACTTATTTTAAGTAGCACATCTGACCAAACAAAACATTTTGAGACTCAACATTTGAAGAACTGGTTTTAGTCTAATAGTGTTCAAATTCTTAAGTTATATAATTTTTTTTTTTTTTCAGTGTAATATGCAGAAAATCCAACTTATTACACAGACAGCTACTAGGGTCACTCATTTCCTAGGTAAAATAAGATGTTATTGAGTAAATGATATTGTCCCCACATAGGAAACATTTTTGAAAACTATTTAAAAAGATTAACGTATCCATTATGACTCCCAAACTTTTGTTTTCACAGTTCGTCCCAACCTACCGCGGGATGTAAAGGTGAGGAACAAAGGCAGCAACTGGATCGTGGATTGGTCCAATCCAGTAAACACACCTAAAAGTATCACCTTGTATTATCAGCTCTGCTATTACACGACAAAGGAGCAGGTGAGAAACATCTCATAACTCTCTCATGCGCACTCATATTATAGTATCATAGTAAAGCAGCTCCTGAAATCTAATAAGTCATCTTTTTCAGAACTGTTCTACCAACGATTCTATCAGGACCATTCCACAGGGGTCCATGTCCCTGACCATCCTGCAAGACGATCTGGTCCCGTCCCAGGACTACCAGGTCAGGGTCAGGTCCCTGGTCGCCCCTGGACACAAGTTAAGCTACAGGGGAATCCCGTCTGACTGGACCGATCCTGTGGACTGGACATCAAATGAGGGTACGCTAACAGACAGTGGAGAAAGTGCCCAGTTTATTCAGATGTCAACAACCTGGGTCTTAAACCCATCACACACACATCATGAATGTTGACAATCATAATCACATTCATCATTTGTTCTGTTTTCTCTCCCCCGGCAGCCTCCTGGTCCATCAACACCCTGATCTATTTCTCCATTGGTGCGCTGGTGGTCACAGTCTTCCTCATGCTCTACTGCACCATTCCTGCCTGCCAGAGGTCCGTGACTCATGTTCCTTCATTTCTCTTTACGCTTCAGAAAAGGGAACGTGATACGGAAATACATACATTTAAAAAAACATTAAAGAAATTTAATTAGATTTGATGGAAAAGTAAATAAATAGAAGGATTATAACAAAGAAAATAATACAGAAGCAAGTTAAAGCAGAAATGTCAATTTATGTGACATTTTATTGACAACATTAAAGGAGCAATATCTAGTTTTGGGCAAGAACTTTTAACCAAAAGTGAAAGATCCTCATTAATAACTATAAAAATAATAATGTAACGACACAATTTAGTGCACCTTTAAGGCCTTCAATTATTTTTTAAGATATCTCTGTGTACATTTAATGGCATATTTATTCATTTATTGAGCCATTCATTTATTTCTTTATTTGGTTCTGATTTGTGTTCCTCCACATGTGACTGCCTGAACACTTCCTTAAAAGTTGAAGTCCTGTGAAATAAAGTGTAACTACAGCCATCAGATGAACAAAACAAAGTGCATGTATATGGCAAAATATCTAAAATGCAATCAAATGAAGCTGCTAAGCCTAAAAAAGTTTAAGTACCTTACCTTGCATTGCTTTGGGGCTACAGGGTTAAGCCTGAAAGTAGCACTGACACGCTTCACCCACCTGCTGAATAAAGTTTTATCAAAGACGAGTGCGTTCTCAAATTTAGATTTTTCCTTTTGTTTAAATCTCTCTCTCTCCATGCTGTGTTTTGAACAAACAGGAGGGTCGTCCTGTGGGTGGACTCAGTTCCTTCTCCGGGCAAAAGCAAAATCCTTGCTGAGATCAAGGTGAGAAGAGATTATTTTACAGTGTGATTACATTTTTTTTCAACTTCTGGTGTATCAATAAGTGTTTCTGCATGTTTGTGTTGGCGTGACTCTTATTTTGTGCGACATGTAAATCACACTGTCTTTCTGTGATCCAGTCTGCCGACAGACGCACCTTCATGCAGAGCGAGAGCACGTCCGTGTGCAAAGTGCAGCGCTTTGACAGCGTGTCGACATGGTAATGCTCTTCACGCTTTACATTTCCGGGCAGATAAAGATAATGAAAACAAATTCTTCTGCTGCACGAGTGGACAAACTCACAGGCTGATTCTGTGTTATCTGGCAAAAACACTTTCCGCCCTGTGTCCCCCCCGCAGCTCCTCAGACGCCTCGCTGTGGCCGGCCGAGGACAGCGGGAAACAATCTCTGAAGCAGGACGAGGGCTGCTGGAGGTGCGATAACCAGCCGTCTCTTGCTGTGGAGGGGAACATCTCTGACGGGTCGTCCTTTAGCTTCAGCGGGCCGTACATCTTCTGCCAGGTCAGTTATTCACAGCCACAGCCAGGGTCATCCATCAGGTATCCAGGTGCTGGGAACACCTCACACACTTGACTCCACATTCTTCAGACCAATCAGTGTCCCATAAGGAAGTACTGGCTGCTCAGGGCGTGGCTTAGTTGTGACAACCCACAAACTGCTTGTTTAAAAACAACAATGGCGGCTAACTGCAGCTACGGTCAAGTAACAGAATACGGTTAGCGGCAGTTAGCAGTTACTCTGGTGACATTTCGCCTCTATTTGTTGGCAGGAAGAATTCAACAGGTGGCAAATTCTGACATAATGCACCTTTAAACTCAGTGTTCAAAACCTTTTCAAGGCTTCTGCATTCCTAGGAGTGCATCAGATATTTGATTTTAATTCATGATTTGGACAACTAGAAAAATGTTTTGAAAATAGAGAATATTTAACAGTGGGTGAGGTACGAGACTATTTCATTGCCAGACACATTAGTCCCTGTTCCAGGACATGAATAAGTCCGGCACACAAAGTATGATTAAAACAAAAAGTTACAACATGTTCATTAGTCATGTGTAGAGGAGCTGGGAGGACACATTTGCAAATTCCCCATTTCAGTTCAGTCCTTACGGTAAGCAAACTTGACCAACTACTGACTGTAGCTTAATTTTTTAATATCCAAACATGAGAGTGGTATCAGTCTTCTCATCGAACTCTCAACAAGAAAACAATTAAGTCTATTTCCCAAAATGTTGAACTATACATTTAATCAAAATGATATCAAGTGAAATGCTATATGAGTGCTATGGAAACACACTGTGAACAAAAAACAATTCACAAGAGCCAAATTGATGTGCGTAATTAACAAAGAAAAAACATGAATTAGTTTGCAGCCATTAAAGGTCTCTTTGTGTTCATGACTGAATAAACTGAATAAACAAAGTGACCTTAAAGGACAACACAGTCTCATACCGCTTCACTTTGTTTATATGTGGCGGACCCTGCCACCTTTCTCGCTTCAAACAGTGTTCTGGGGACCTTATTAGCTCATTATTATTGTAAATATCAAAATTCAGAGTTTGAATATCTTCTCCAAAACCACACAGTGCCTCTTTAAGTTATGGTCTTAACAGCATTGTTTCTGTCTGACAGACAAACCACAACCCAGTGGATGTCCAATGTGAAGAGACAGAAACCCTGTCAGATGGCCCTGCATCTCCCTCCCCTGTGAATTTCACCCTCTACGGGAAAGGTTACGTATGTCTGCCGAGCCGCAACATCTCCAGGTCCACACAGGATCTCGTGTCTCACAGTGATGCCAACGCGGACACGCTAAAGCACGGCAGTCCTGAAGAGGACCAGCAGCATCCAGATACCACGCTCTGCCCTCCTGATGAGACGGACGTTCAGCCAGCCGTCGATGAGCCCAGCATTAGCCCCCGACCTCCAGATTACACCTCAGGACCTTTCACTGCCTGGCCTCAGGGGGGCAACACACAGGCCTCGGGGTACTGCTTCCTTCCACAGCCCACATGAGAGCAGAAACGAACCTGGAAGGGAAGCGTATGAGCAAGGAGGAGCTATCAGACTTCCTCAGGACAATCAATATATTTCTTGTTTTTCTTTATAGACCTCCCATGTTCCTTTTATGTGAAAAGTGCAATCTGAGGTTTTTGAAACATTAGAAAGGATTGTTTAAGAGCCATTTAGCTCATCTGACCTGTTATCAGGTTAACTGGCTGACCCATGGAGGGCAGTAGCGAGCTGAGCATTGTAATGCAGTGCGTGTGAATCTATGGGATGGACTTCAAGCATGGCAGATGAATGAAGATCATTTACCTCCTTTGTGTAGGTTCCCACGCCTCTGAATGGACCCACAGATTTCTTAAGAACTGTGTTGACGCATCATCCTCGTTGCCACTTCCTCAAATGTGCCGCCTCTCTCTTATGACTGACGCACGTCGATGCAAACTGCAATTCACAGGGGGAAAAAGTGTGCAACTTCGCTGACTGCCATGTTCGCTGTGGCCACGTATGCATGTTTGCATAGAGGTGTGTGAGTTAGGACCTTGTTGTCAATGTTGTAGCCTATGTGTTGCTGAACAAATAGATAACATACTATATATATATATATATATATATATATATATATATATATATATATATATATATACACACAGTATGCTATCTACAATCTATGGGCTGATACTGTGTGGCACCTGCACTGCCTGCAGAGACATTTGAATATTAAATAACAGTTGTTTTAGCTATCTTAAATGTATGAGACATGTATGTATTTTCTTCAGGCGTGTCGTTAATAGGACAGGTCTACTTATCTGTAACTGACTGCTGCACTTTTGTATAGTCACCTTGTAAAATATGTGTGGTTTTGTGAATGGCATACACACAAGCATAAAGTCAGGCTCAGTGTCTGCACGCTGGCCAGCAAGCTGCGTAACATACGCTCACTTTCCAGTTTATTAGCTACACCTGTAACTGATGCTGTCCATCAGAACTGTCCTGCAATAAATCCTGCATTCATGAAGGTTATGATCAGTTGTAGTTGGAACATTTTTTGAGAGGTGTTGATTTAAATGTAATTTTGGATGATGTAGCCTAATTTGTGGCGATGGATTTTTTTTGTTTGTTTGTTTTTGCTTTATACCAAGAGCCAGACCAGTTGGACAGATTACTTTATTATTTTTCTGGGGCCCCAATAACACACATTTTTATATTGGTAAACAAACGAAATTACTTGAATGCCACATGATTATCATAATACTCATTCATCTAGTTTATTTTTTTTATATATATATATATATATATATATTTCTTAGCTTATCTATTTATGTTTCGGTATTCATACACCATTGGTAAGTTGTGTTCTTACAAGAAACAGTATCTCTAACATTGTCCTCTGTCCGGGCCCCCTGGTGGCAACAAGGCCCTAAGCATGTGCCTAGAATTACCAGATGCTGCCCCATTCATACCAACAGGTGTTTCTCTTATTTTGTCCACCCTGTTTATATCAACGAGGGCAGTCCATCTAATCATCATAGTGAATTAATCCACAAATGAATCGATTTGAATATGTAATTTTAAATCACATGAATTCCACCGGAGGTTTAGCTTTAGCAGGGTTAGCTCGGGTTTCTTTCCTACATTCTGATTATATTTACTCACTACCTCCCTAGTTATGAGTAAGTAAATTCATTGTTACCAAGCTCTCAGTGAATCAACCTGTTTTTTAATTACAGTTTATACAAGAAGTCTTTTTTTTTCTTTTTTACGAGTCAATTCAGCTTTAATTTTAGGTAAGACTGGCAATATGTGAAGCTAGCTTTCACTTGATATACACGAGTATATGATGAAGGTTTGTGATGAAGCTGTATTTATTTTTTGTGCCCTACACAAGCTTGTAGAGCAGTGGATACTGCAAATTAAAAGCAACATTTATATGGTGTGATGACTGCCATGCTCTGTTTTGACTTCGAAGGGCAGCCCTGTCCCTCCTGTCTGTTCACATCACACTTAGCATTAGCACCGACTGTGTGTTAGCTGTCAGAGGTTATACTGAACCCTGTCCGTCTCCTCTCATCCCATTCTTTCTCTCCTTTACAGTGGTAAAGGGGAGAGTCTCAGTACATCATAGTCACTCATTTCCCATATTACGTTGATTGAAACACTCGTGTGTAATCTAAACTTTTTCTATTTCTCACTTCTATGTTCGAGTTATAAATGGTTAAGAGCAGCACGTGTTGCCCCATCACTGGGTGAGCTGTCAAACTATGCTGGGGAAATTGTCACATTCTATTTTTCAACGTAATAAGAATGATGTTTAGGGTGTTTAAAGTAGGGCCTTTACACACTTGTTTTTGCAGTTGAAAATCATGTTTATTTATACATACATTTATTTTGAATGCCAAGGCTTTATCAGGGTCAAAACAGGAGCCCATCTAAACTAATACATTAATAAATAATAATTATATGAATAGCCTGCTTTGGGAAACAAAGATTCTTAAGTATGTGCAGATCAAATGAATTCTTAAAAATGAGGGAAAAAAACTAAATTGACTTTCTCAATTTGGGTTTCAAAACAAACTCGTTCTCTCCTTTATTCTGTTGAAAACAATATCATTATTTTGTTTTTCATCAGTTTTATGGTTCAGAAATTAACGAAACTGCCCTCCCCTTACATCATGGTCATGTATAGTAAATGTCAAGAGCAAAATGACAAGAGAAAAAGCAAATAGCACATCTGCTCACTGTTTGAATGTTTAAAAAGCGCCCTCTGGTGTTGGAGTTACAGCCGGTGTGACGACTAACCCGTGGGACAAGATGCCCAGATCTCCCCTTCACACAGAAACACAGTAACACACACAGTAACACACACAGTAACACATGGACATTAACGGTCACAAAAAATATCAACTTACACACATACAAATAAATGTGGTAGCCCAATCAGTTTCTGTTCCTGTTGCATTTTTTATCCATGGGGACAGATTTTTGCATTTTGTTTTGTTTTTCTAAATCTCATGCACCGCTGTTGAATGAAATATCAATTAAACATGTAAAAATAAAAATAGACGTGAATCTGCATAAAGTGTCAATGTTTATGCAGAAAGTTTAGTTTTTTTCTCCAAGAAAAAAATGAATCCTATTTTCACGAGTATTTATTGTTAATTTACAGATGAAACTGGTACATTCCAGTTTGATTCCTGTCAAATGTTTACAGTATTTGATAAAAAAAAAAAAAGAAAAAAAAAAAATTTAAAATTGTAACAACAGCAAAAGAAGCGTTGGTTCTGTAGTCTGCATAGATTTGTTGGTTAATTGACCGTTTTTTTTTTCTTGATCAGATTTTAATGTATTTTATGAACGAGTCAGCAACTTGAGATCTGAGGTATTTTGGCAGCTGGGAGCTTTGTGTACTCTCTTTCTCTCATCCCCATGTGTGCACACACACACACATTCACATTGTTATCTAATTTATTGCTCTGTTTATCTGCACATCTGTCTCGCCTAACAGGGCTGTGCAGAGTATTTTGTATTCAGCCCTGCCAGTTTCTGTGAGTGAGTGTGTAATACACATGTGTTGTATGTGCCTGTGTGAGGTTTCGACGCAGTAACACCGGAGCACGTTTATATCATGAACATATTGTGCGATCGAGCGATGCACAAGCCTTTCTAGTTTCTGCAGAGTGAACACAATGCTGGAATTCCAGGCACGCTGATATCGACTTCCTGTGTTTCCAGCCCATCGCTAGGTACGACTTCCTGTCTGATGAGGCCGAGGAGCCGTTTGACACACACCGACTGAGTCACGGTGCCCGCAAAGACGCTAACGCACCCATCTATTTGGCCTTGACTGTATTGTGGAAGGCCAGGGGGAAGGTGATTTGATGTGTTTTCCCAGCATTCCTGGCTTTTTTGGATGCTCAACGTCAAAAAACAGCCACATTCCTCTCAGTCACCGGCGGAGGACTATTGTTCCCTGGAGACAGGGAAGTTTTGAGTGACCGACTGAGTGAACGTGTACCAGATTCATATCGCTTTTCATCAGTGAAATGAAAAAAGAATAGATCCAGGACAAAGGTGGGGGGTTGATGGGAAGACCAGGGCTAGTGTGCGTGTGCTTGATGACAGAGTAGGTATGTGGTGATCTGTGTACAGCGTGTCCCTGTCCTTTGTCGTACATAAAAACAGGAAAATAAAAGCGCTGGAAGGTGTAGGGAGTGCGCGGCGCCACACGGATGCTTGTGTAACCTCCTGTTCAAAGGCCTCCTGTTTCCTCACCACGGTACATCAGGGAATGTAGGCCGGAGCGAATCAGACACAGACAGTTATGTCGAAGAATTATCTTGTAAAGCAGTTTTGGACAAATAATTAGATGCATTCTGTCGTCTGGTTTCTTATCTTTGCTCCTGACTGACCTCAGACAGGATGACAGATGAGGATCTAAATCTGCCCTCATAAACAAAACATGCCTTCAATACCAGAAAAAAGTAATAATCAGCTCTTCTATGAATGGACAAGATCCCGAAAAGTCTTTTGTAAAAAAAAGTAAAAAACATTAATGCTTTTATCTGATGTTTTATAAATGAACATTTTGGCCTGAGTTTAAGGAATGGTGGCCCTGCAATCACTAAGACATTTATTTGTAACAGATTTTTTGTCAATGACATTTGTAAACTGTTTTTTTTTTCTTTCTTGTTTTTTGTTCTTTTCTGTGCGACATCTATTGCATGTCTGCCCGTCCTGGAAGAGGGATCCCTCCTCTGTGGCTCTTCCGAGGTTTTCTTCCATCTCTTTCTTTCCACCCTGTTAAAAGTTTTATTTTTCTTGATATGGCAAGTTTTTCCTCACTCAAATCGAGGATGTCACTCGCTGTACAGACTGCAAAGCCCACTGAGGCAATGTGACTGTGACTTTGGAAAATATAAATAAAATTGTTTTGAAGACAGAATAAAAGTAATAGTGCTGAAACAGACTTTTGGTTGAGTAATATGGAAGCTGCTCCCGCTCTGCGTGGACACACGTTCCCAGAGGTCCTCCACATGTTTCAGTGCATGATTTCACACACAAGAACTCGTCTACATCACTTATAAGGACAATGCTTTTGTTAATTCTGTTGGACCTACCCTGACCTTAACCATACCTGCTTTACGCTTCAAACAAACCTTAACCAAACTTCAGACCGAGTTTTAAACCTCTCTGGAGAGTCTTGACTTCAGCTGCTGCGACTGACAACTTCTGTCACCTTCCAAAACCATCCATCACCTCATACAATAAGCAACTGTTTCATTTATTTATTTTTTTTCATTCTTTACATAACTTTTTCTGGCACTCTTCTTGCGTGTGTGGAACGCTGTGAATGTCTTCCAGGAAAGACTGCCTGAAAGTGTGCACCTCATTCCCACATTTATATAATTATCGCGTCTCGCTCGTAGACTTTATAAATAGTAGTCAGAGCTCCCGAGACTGATGAGTGATGCCAATGTGGAGACCTGCAAGTTTTCTGCTGACCAGCAGAGGGAAAACTCCACTGGTTGCAAAAAGAAGTCCGATAGTATGGAAGCTTATGAGAAAATCACCCCACTTCTTGTTTGATTTAATTTCAACCACTTTTGACCATGGCCATTCTGAACAGGATGTGGAAAGATATCACTTGTTTTTCAGCATATATAAAGAAAGAACTTGGTAATAAAATAAGGTTGTTGTTGTTTTTCTTTTAAAAAAAGATGAGAAGAACAAAAATCCTTTTCACTGGGGATTAAACTTGTACAAGAGCCCGGAGTAAACCCTGCACATCAGGGTCTGTCTGTCACAGTATGATTTGAAGGCGCTTGTCCCTAGTTCTTGGGCTTTTAAAATGTCAAAATTGTAAAATTACAAATTCACCAGTAGCCAAAGGCTCTAATCAGTCAGCTACACATTTGAATCCCAACACAGTTATTATTATGTTACAGGACTTGATTGGACCTAACTAACGATAATTGTCAGGTTATGGTTTTTGATCAAGTTGGTCTCTGTTAAATTGTTCAACAGGTTCTAGTCGTCGATGGATCATTAGATTGTTCCAGTGGTTGTTTGCTGGTTAGGTAACAGTGTTGTTGAGACCCAACAAGCCGTATCATCCTTTAAGGTCAGCCACTCAGCTATGAACCGTCTTTAATCATAGTCTCTGGTCCCTGGGAGACCCCGCCACACTGTCATGGTGGTTGACCCCTGTGTGTGTGTGTTTGTCACAGTCAACAAGCCTCCACGCACTTCTCCATTCCGCCCTTGTTTGAAGTCCGTGGGGGGTTGGGAGCTGCTCGGACACCCGTGGAAAAGCAGGCATCCCACCTCGATGCTGAATTTAGAGATGGTCTGCTGTTTAGAAGTAGTACGTCTGTGTGAGATTGACAGTAGGGCAACTGGAAGTAATGGAGTCACGTACAGGGGGATTAAGGTTTGGATGCGGATGCTAGACAGCTCTCTGAAAAATTCCCCACATTAAAGCTCGTGATTCTTTTTACAAATTGTGTCAAGCCAAGAGGAAGAGCCTGGCTTTTTAAGCTCAAAATGTGTTAAGGCCATAATTACAACTGCAGACATAAGTAAGCCCTCTTTACTCTAAAGATGGTTAAATTCTGAGGGTATTAGCATTCATTATTCTTCAAAGCCATCCCTCGTATGATTTCATTTAGACAGGAGAGCAGATGACTTCTTGACTTGATAATTAGCAGACATAACTTTGCAGCTGGCTGCTGAGTTAGGGCTTTTTCGCGGCCAAGAGTCAAGTGGGTAAATGTGAAAAACAAACCACAAAGAGGGTGCGTGCCAGAGTTCACCTACAGTACACCAACCCCCACTTTTTTTTTTCTCTCTATCTCTCTCTCTTTTGTCAGACTGAACAGAGCTCACTGTGAGTCAATACGATGTCTCTGGAAAGCCAAACAGGCTTAATAAATAAATCCACCTGGTAGGAAAGTCGGAGGGTTCATTGGTGTCACAAACGGGTCAACATTTATCCTACTGACTTCTAGTGTGTCCTCCAAGAGTTTACTGTCCAAAAAAACACCTGCTTCCTGAAATAAGCTGAAACTTTTATCTCCAGCCTCGGAATCTCACATGAATCGTCACGTAAATTGTGCGACCCTGACGTTGTACGCTGTAAGCCAATTAGACATGTGAAATTTGGTACATAAATGGTACGAATAACTTTAACTATCGGCTTACTTTTCCTCTATAAGATTGAAATTGTTTTACATTCAGTAAAATGCTTGGACAACTATTGAATTGATAAAATTGGTTACACACACTTTGTTGATCCCTCGACTTTTCATCAAACACCATCATCAGAATAACTCCCAAAGTGGGCCCTTATACCAGAAAAATGATATATGGTTGTTGATGGCAAGAATCAAATAATGTTTGTCATAAAATTGCTAAAGTATATCACGTATAAAAAAATATGTCATTACAAAGAATACACACCCAACACACAAGTGGAAATTGTTGGGTTGTACTTCATTCTCGTCAACCTCGGGCGTACATTGTGTCTGTTACTAATTAGCTAATTATAGCATGCTAACACACTAAACTAAGCTTATAAGATGCATAAAAACTGTAACTGATTAGCACTAGCATTTTAGCATTGTACTACATTGTACTATGTTAGCTTTGAACTAAAAGTACCACTGAGCCAAAGTACAACTTCACGGAGCTGCTAGCATGACTGTAGACTTACATGCTGACATCCCAGGCCAGACACTTTTTCTGAAGGGCATATGACCAAACCTTGGCCTTTTTTATACAAGGAAAAACTAGATAAAAAGGAATGAAAACACAAAACAAAAAGTAGATTTAAGCACATTAGCTTCTTATACCCATATGAAAATAGCATTAGATGGCAAAGTTATCACAAACATTCTTTTTTTTTCAACACTTCTTATAATAAAACAGACAAAATCAATAACAGTTGTAAGTTGGCATGAATAACGTACAAGCCGGTTTTTCAATAATTTAAGATGTTTGGATGATAACGGATTATTGGAGACTAGTAGCATCGCCAGTGTGTTACTATGGTTGGTAACTAATGGAAATAGAAAGGACATGAAAACAACATATACATATGGAAAATATGTCTTTTTGCTGTCCTTTTAAGTAGTGATTGACTTGTTTTGACTCTTTTTGTTTCCTGAAAATGGAATGTCAAAACAATGTGTTAGAGATTTATAAATCAAATAAAGTGGGGGCACTTGAAAAAGTGTGTCGCAGGGAAATGTGTCTTTCCACGCCTCCCAGAGTTTAAAAGGAATGTTGTTCATTGTTTCTATCAAAAATGAATCTGTGGAAAAAAGACATGTCTTTATGAAAGAATGAAACAGATAAATGCCTCTACATGAGTACTGAGATGCATGACAGACGTGTAGGTGTGGGCACAAGTCCATACACACACTAAACCACACACCTACACATACAAAACAAACACATGCACACGTTTTTTTAAATAGAAGATCAACAATGCATGATCCTGGGAGGTCACACGAGGTTTTCATCTTCTCTTAAAACTTATCGTCTTTTACTGTTTACACCTACCCGCCATTGTGATGGAGTATATCTCAACCACATGTGACACCTTGTTTGCAGTATTTGTATAGAAAGTTAATCCACAGTAATGGTAGAGATAAATAAATAAAAACAAAGCCTGATGTCAGGTCACAAGTGTAACACTATCACTATAAGTATTCAGACAGCACCCTTTTCTTCACACTTGTGATGAGATTTTGAAAGAAAATAAAAAACCACTGATGCAACATTTGATGTTTTTGTTCTCTAATCACATCCGTGTGATTCCAGTGTTTGCAGTTAGTTAAATATAATTAAATATGGTTAAAATAAAACCATGGCTGTCTTTCAGAGCTAACAAATGATATCAGGCCTTTGAATCTACACAGCTTTATCTTCCCAACACTGAACATGTCTGGTGTGTCTATCACACATCACAAATACTGCTCACTTTAGTCAACATTACCTACTGTTGGAGTCAATCGATGATTGTCTCTAAGATTATCAGAACACAACAGATTCTTCAATAACACAAAAGAGTTCTGTCCATTGTCATGTCCATTTTTCCACCGATCGCACTTTGTAGTCCAGTATGTTTGTGGTTATCACAAAGTTTTTCAGCAACAAGCTTTGTCATTCAAACCTCATATAGATGCAGTTCTGTCAAAGTCTAAGTGCAGTTTCTCTCTGTTGATATCAAAAGATGGTTTCCAGAAGAATTCTGAAATTGCACTGTTTTCCACAGCTCTACAGCGATGCAATTTCAGTCCCCCACAGCTTCTGTGCTTGCACACAATTCATCAGTCTTAGGCTGCCACTCTTTACTTCATACCCACAACTGTCGCTGTAGAGGCAAGTGTTCTCTCGACAAGGTCCACCTTTCATTTATATTCCATCTTCTCCTTCCCCTTGCCGTACTCCATACAGATGTGGTTACAGGTTCAGCAGACAGACATTAGTAGTGTTACGGAGGAGATCTCACAGGACGAGCAGGTTACTGACAAGTGAATAAATACTTATATGAAGGGAGTCACTCTTCTTCACCTCTGAATCCATGAAATACACCAAGTTCACTTTGTGTGCCTGAGGGAGAAACAGGAAGATAAACTTTAAACTTTGTACATATTGGCACAGTGAATATTTAGTGCATTAAAGTTCCCATGGAATGCTTGCAGAGTGTTGTGTGCATGTTTATATTAACAGTTCTGGCCCCCAGAAACACTGAAGAAACTGGAGAACGTGTTTAATTGGATGCCCCCTTGTGAAGACTTGTCATCAACATTTTTTCATTGTTTTACAGGAAACGACAAAACCTAAATTACCATTAAGAATGCTTGTAAAAAATTACATTTTTGTTATGGTTGGGCCAGATTCCTGGATTTTTGTGAGGACATACTGTACTTTTATTTTATTTTTTAAACATTATGTGAACTCACCTGGGTTTGTTTGAGTTCTACATTAGCATCGCTCTCATAGCTGCCTTGCTGATCCGTTTGCGATTCTTTTTCATCCTCCTCCTTGGACGGGCCGGGGGTCTGGGTCCTGCTGGAGCTGATGGCTGCCGCGTGGTCGTGGTTGTTGTCGCTGTCAGATTAGGATTTAAATGTTAATAAAAAAATACCAAAAATCTATGACTTCATGAAAATGCAGGTGAGAGCAACAACACATTAACAGTAGATCATTTAATTTGAGTTATTTCCCCCCTTAAAATTCTTATTTGTCATTTTACTAACCCAAAGAAATAGAAAATGGCTATTACCTGGTTTCTGTGTAGTTATTGTTTGCAGATGATGATGATGTTTACCATGCAGGTGATGCTGACCATCAGCTTCCTTTGCTCGCTGCCTCTCCTCTTCTTCTCTTTTCATCTGCTGCTGTCTCAGTATCTCCTTCTCTTGGTCGAGCCTCTTGTGAAGGAGTAGGAGCTCTTTTCTCTCCTGCTCCAGTTTTTCCTCCTCAATCTGTAATATCCTCACCTCGTCAGGAGTCTCATTGTCTCTGCGTCTCGCCTGTTCTCGAGGCTCTGGATTTGGCTCTTTGGTCGGTTTGAACCTGATCCCCCCTCCCTCACTGGTTGCCTCAGTAGGCCTGAACTTGTTGGATTTGTCTTCTTGCCATAATGGACTCTGTGTTTGTGTGCCTTCGTCCCTGCTCCTTTCTCCCTTGTTAACTGTCCCTTCAGTCCTGTTGTGCAGCAACCCATCCCCACCTTCCACCAACTTGTCTTTTTCCTCAGTGCCATCATTATCCAGTGAGGAAACAGTCTTGTTACCATCAGAGATCCTCTCAATATTCTCCAGATTCACAGTTTGGTCTTTATTCCCCAGGAGCCTGGTGGAGTTATGTGCCCAGTGTGGACCAAAAATGATGCCCTCTCCAGAGCGAGATGCATCCTCCCCTGTCAGGCTGTAGCCTTCCTCAGGCTGAGTGAATGTGTCTCCTCTGGGGCTCCACTGCTGCTCCAGGAGATCCTCCAAGTGGGCCCTCTGGTTTTGCTTCAGCTCATCCCACTGGTGGAGTTCATCTTTAGAGTGCACCTTCACCTTTGACAATAAAATTCCACAAATTCAGTTCAGCTAAATCTCACTACACTTCTTTGAAAATCAACCTGATAGCATGCTAAATAGCATTTATACTGTACCTGCTCGTGTCCAAGTGTCTGGTTTCGATGCTGGTGGCCGTGTTGTCTGCGTGATGATTTCTTCTTGGGCACAGGAGGACGTGGAGCGGGCTGACATCGGCATTCCACATGATCAATCACTGACACCACTGCTTTAGCATAAGTGGGTCTTTTGTTGATATACTCAATCTTCATGACCTGCAGAGGTTGAGAGGAAGATGAGAGTCAGAGGATAAACATGGCGCCTGTTTGGGATGTTGTAGATGTAAATGTTTTTACATCTGTGACATTTGTGTATGTTTCTGTGTTTCTGGTTGTTTACCTGTAAGTATCTAGTGTGCGTGACAACAGGGACACACTGTAGACTCTTGGTGTTACAGCAGCCAGAGCAGCGCTGCACCTCGACACAGGGCGGCCATAACAGGAAGTTAGCGTTGCTACGGTCCAACATCGCCCTGGTGACCTCAACCACCTCTGTACGAACTTTACACAGAGCCTGCTGAGCCGGCTGGGCATCTGAGGAATGAGATGTGACTGATTGTAAGCATGGATGGGTTACAAAACAATGTCACTCACAACTGTAAGAGTAATATAATCAGTTTTGTGTCCTTTTGCATTTGTGTTTGCCCCTCTACCATGAATCACTTCATAGTAACTTTGCGTCAGTTTGTAGTCATTTTGTGTCTCTGTTTAGTTACACTGTAGTCTCTTTGCTGCCATTTTGCATCCCTTTTTTAATTTTGTGTCTCTTTGTAGTTCCTTTAAGTGTATTTGAAGTCACTTTGTGTCTCTTTTTCTTCATTCTGCATCTTTTCGGAGTTGCTTTGTGTCTCTTTGTATCTATTTTTGGTCATTTTGCATCTCTCTGTAGTTGCCTTGTGTCTTTTTGTGTCTCTTTGTGTCTCTGTGGTTATTTTGCATTTCTTTGTAGTTGTTATTTGCCACAGGAATCCCACCCCTCCCAAGCTACTTGGAGCGGAGTGTCAAATATGAGACCTCTAATTACCTTCAACTCCACTGAGCTTCGTCACTCATCCACAGTGGCTCACCTGGCGTGTTTGCATGGGTATTTATGGACTAATGTGATAAGAAGCTCTCGTCACTGAATCGCAATTCACCATTTTATAAAAGAGTGGCTACAACGTATGCAGCTCACCTACAACTGTTCCGTATAAACACAGAGGGCTGTTTCTAGCTGTTGCAGAGCAGAAACATCCAGGCGGATTATAGTGTGAAATTCATGCATTTTAAATGAGTACATATGATTAAACCTCTTCTAATCAGACTTCCTACTGCTTTGTACTAGTCTGGCAGAAATATGAGGTGACAAAAGGTGAAATAGATGGCTCTATTTGAACATACAAGGACACAGATAGGAGATGGGGCTTGGCTTACATGTAGATTAATGAAGGGTCATTAGTGTCTCCTCATGCCTGAGGGAATCCAGCAAAATCACCCACACTGTTGTAGATTGGTGTCTAGTAATTCAGACATCTGCTTTATCATGATCGCCAAAAAAGGTTAATGAGAAGAACTTTACCGTGTCACTTAAGCCATACTTGTCACATCAATCAACTCTCATGAGGCAGACTGAACACACACAGACAGTCCTACACTAATGAGGATGGAGCACTTTTGCATTCATGGTGAAATCAGGAATCCTCCATGCAAGCACTACAACCTTCGATTAACCAATGTACCAGCATGAATACACTTTTTTTAAGAACTTAAGAAGCCACTGGAGAGTAAAAGCAGTCCATCACTTTAACGGTATGAAATAAAGTCACATCTTGTATGCACTCTTACTAAAAAATTAGGAGGTGGGGGTTAAGCTCACCAAGGCTCCTTGGTAGTCTGTGACCTCCATTGGCTGCAGAAGTCCCATCCTCCTCATCTGAGACAAAAACAAATACAGCATTTGATTTATGACGAAATGACAAGTGATTTATGAATGGCTCGTGGTGTGTATTTTATTCTAAGCCTTCTAGCGCCCTCTGCATGTGGGTGAGTAAACATGAGCAAGCACAAGAAGATAGAGAAACAAAGAGGATGTGGGGGTAGTTTATGTCACATCCAGACAAATGGAGACCCAGACCTAACTGTTGCACTGTTTTAATTCTTGCCTTCTATTGTGTGTGTGTGTGTGTGTGTGTGTGTGTGTGTGTGTGTGTGTGTGTGTTTCCTGCTTCTTGTTTCTGCAGGTGTTTGCCTGAGTCAGTTTTATTATCCTGTTGATGTACACTTGTCACAACTAGGGTAGAAAAGTAACCTCTTACTGTTATTACAAACACTAAGTATTATGTAGTGAGCTCTTGTTTACGTAATTTTGCTATTACAACTGTACCTCAGACTATACTGTAATGACAAAGCTGACAATTGTGAATGAATATTTCACATAAGACAGCATATTGAGTGCATCAACGTTGCTGTCTCTGCATCACTTTATTTATTGATCTGTTGTTGAGTGAAAACAATGTGTCTAAATTCCAAAGAAGCGTTATTGCTTGATTATAAAGCATTTTATATTGAAAGAAACTCAAAAGCCAAATAAATGAGCTCCCCATACACACAATTAGTGATATGCGTAGAAACAATATTATGGTAACTACATAGTTAGGTTTAGGTATAAGATAAAAAATGGATTTTGGCTGTTGTTATTTTTTGCTAGTTTTGTTTAGGTGAATATTTAAGAAGTGTTAAGGTGAGAATGAGAATATGGACAGAACATGTTAGGGTCTTGAATAAGTCCCCCAATACTGAGTCTGGTTTCAGCGTATGTATGAGCAGTAATATCGGAGTGTGCAGGTCTTTACCTACGGAGTCAGTGAGCAGCAGCAGCTGAAGGTCCTCTATAGAGGAGATGGGGCTGTTTCTAACCAGCTCCACCAGGGCTGCAGGCAGAGGGTCCCCCTGAAACACATGAGGATATATGATTCAATACGTGAGACCAAAGAAATAAGATCACTCCAGACATCAGAGAACATGATTATCAGAAAGAACGCAAGAGGAACAGATATTTGAGAACTTCCCGCCCTTTCTGAGGCATTACGGAGTTTAACAAACTATTCTTCTCAGGAAGTGGAGTAAAACTGCAGAACGGCATGTCACAAAAACCAAAACCCAACATTGGAAACTCTATCCTGCTGTTAAACACGTCTTTTTATATTGCAACTAAACAAGTTTGTAATGCTCAGCGTGAGCACTTTGAGAGGCTTTTTTACATCAGTGATGGCAGGAAAACAGATCAGGCCTTTAAACTTTGTGCGCACTAACTCAAAATGAAAGAATATATCACTGAGTGTGACAGCATAGCTCTTTTATATGTCTTTAATAGCTTTTGGAAGACAATGGGATTTCTTGGCATGGGGGCATAAACAATATCAGGTTGTGTCTCCACAGGAAATTCTTCTACTTTTGGTTACAAAGGGACAACGTGACACCTTAAAACATGCATTTGACTAAATATGTCCATACCACAACACTAAAAACCAAGTAGCGCCTCTAAATTGTGATTCTATGGACCGACTGTGGGTTTAACCCCCCAGTCATTAATGGGTAAGACAGCTAGAGGGAGGGGGGGTATTAACCAAAGCAGACACACAATGGTCACTAAGAGCAGAGTGAATGACTATTGGCGTTGTGTCTTCTCATCTGCTAACATTTAGGGGTCAAAGGAGTCAGGAAGGAGTCAGGAAGTGGGGGATGGAGTGATACAGACAGGAGGAGAGAAAAAGAGGTATAATAGATGAATAAAAGACGGGTTAAAATGGACAAGGATCAGACGTGGGTCGAGACACTTCCTCACATTGCTTTTAAACGCTGTGGATGTGCTTCATTTGGTTTGTCAGCTCACGGCGAGATGGAACCAATGAAGATGATCTCAAAGGAGCTGGTCTGGCTAGCGCACCAGGAAAGACAACGTTCACTCTCTTATTATTACCATTCATCAGTTTTTGAAAATAGAATATGTGAAAGGCTGAATGTGTTTACTTTTTTGTGTGTTTGTAAGATTCCCTTCAGGTTCTGGAGAATATAATGAATCCCTACGGGAAGCAGGTTTTAGCCAAAGGAAGCAGCCATCCATGCTTGAGCATGAATTCTCATCCTGCCTGTACTATACGCCATTGACTTTCCCCCATTGTTGCCTGGACTTTTCAGAGAGTCAAACTGTCCAGCAGGGAAATGCCTGCTGTATTACACTCACATCTCTGCTGCGGAGCTGCCCATGCCCCAGAGGAGTCATCATGCCGATTTCTTCCCTTCGCCAACCAAGCAAATCTGCCTGCTCGGCTAATTGTGTCTGATGTTAATTATAGGATGTGTGCCTTTGTCCACAGTGGTGCCTGCTGTCATGACGATTTGTGTAGCAGGAAATACTAAATAAACACTTTGGTTCTGATAAACAAAACAGATGTAAACAGATTCAAAATCCGCAGACAGATTGTGTAAACACACATTGATGATGCTGAACTGCAACCATGGCACAGAGATATGATACATTAAATATATCAGATGGCCTCTACAAAGTTATACAGGAGTATCAATACTAAAAAAAAAAAGATTCTCCGGTAAATTGTGTTTCGATTCAATTCGATTCAATTTGGAAAAGTAAATAACATTAATTGGATGTCATATGGGCATAAAACTGGTCACACTGGTTCAACAATTGAGGTTATGTTGCACAGTCTCAGAATTAGATGAATAATTACATGTATTTGCATTTACATGTCTTCCTATTTACAATAATAAACATAATGTGTTATGAAACTGAATTAAAATGTATCAATAGGTGCGCCAAATAATGTGCTGGTGCACCAAAATGAAATATTCAAAGCGTGCAGCCATGACGAAAAGTTAGTCTGGAGCCCTGACGTGTGTGCCGTTTTTGCATACTTAGCTAGGCTAACTTGTTAGACTTGGTGTGAACGTGTTTCTTAACAAGTTAGCCCTGTCAGAGGTTGTGCCACTTTGAAATGCATAAAGTGGTCATTCAAGTTCGTAGCCATCTTTTAGAGCTGAATTTCTTGGAGATTGACATGTCGCCATCTTAGCTCCCTTTCCCAGTGTTGGTGACAATGGATGGGCACGGAAGTAAATTGGCTTTATAATCGCATTGTAGCCATTTGTTTTAAAATTAATCAAGGAGTGCTTAAAGACTACTACCCCTAAGAAGCACCTGATTCATTCAGACTGTAAATCTACATCAACAAAGGAGAGTTTCTGCAGATCCACGTCTTAGAAAATGTATTGTATAACCAAACTGTTCCCTATATTGTTCACCCTAACGTTCCTCTTTCCACATCACAAGGGTTTAGGCTGTCCCGTATTCTTTCTGCCATTTTAAAAGGTCCACAAAAAAATAAAAATGTTGTCATGATCCAGCACAAATCATCTGAAGCGAGCTCCTATCCCCTGAAGGCTGTTGGACATACTGAGGAATGCCAGGTACAGGCAGCGGCTGCAGCGGGCAGGGGAGGAGAAGAAACATCTAATCGCACATAATTAGAGGGTCGAGTTTGCTGCCGGCGCAGCAGCAGCAGCAGCAGCAGCAGCACACGTGTGAGGTTTCACATGGCATCAATGAAACTCTGCTTACACGTGCGCGATAATACATGAATGGATGTGAATTTAATTAATTCCTTTGTCATAATTTACCTTTTGAGGTGGAAAGGCGCCCGATGCAATTAAGGATAATGATCAGCTTTTGTTATCTAAAAGTAATGTCTGGATTCCTCTGTTTGAAATTCTCAGTATAAGTAGCACTTCATATATTAGCACGTTTTAAAATTATCACCCACTCGACACATTCTCCTACAATAATGTTCTTTCTATACAGACTCCATCATTTCACAGCTGCCATACTATCACTTTAGAATCCGACGAGGGGAATTCCTGGTTGTATACCTCAAAGCCTTTGGAAGCTTTCTTGCTCTATAACACTTGGCCTGTCAGATTTGAGCTTTCTCTCACATGTGGTGCCTACAGAAGCCATAAAATAAAAACGATGGGTTGATGAAAGGGATTCTAAGTCATCCATCATAACTGTGTTTTACTCCAAGTCTGCCTTCATGTGGAGTAATCCTAGTGATGGAAGACTGTGTGTTTCAGTTGTATGGGTTTAGTGAATTAAAGGAGGAATGAAACCACTTGTGACACCATAATTTGATAAGAAGCTACAGGAATTATATATTGGTTTTGTTTGCATTCTTCTAATCCATTTGTATTGTTTTTACTTTAATTGGCAGCTAATAGTTTCCAGCATGTGCAGGAGATGCTCAATCCTGCGAGCAAACTCACAGATGGGCTGCGCCCTCATTGTTGACTTGTATAAATCTCCACTTCCCATGAGTGGCTTGTTAACTGTGTGTGTGTGTTTTGACCCCATTTAGTTTTACAACTGGCCGACACTGGCGGTTCATTGTGAGGTTGAATTGTTTGCGTCAGAAACAGAGATGAAATCTGAGGGGAGGCAGAAATAAAGATAAAATCACGCCCAAAGTGCATCTGGACCTTCTTCTATACACTTTATTTTAGCTAAAGAGGTCAAGGTTTTTCTCTAAAATGAACATTATGTCAGTTATCCTCAAGCCTCACTTGACCTAGACAGGACCCTCGGCTAAGTTTTGTCTTCCTGTTTGACCTCAGCAGGCGGTCAGACTCGCCCATCAATCCTGCGCCCATATTTCACCACTGCCTGCTTGTTTTTAAGAAACTTTTATTCAGGCAAACATGTGGTATTCAAGGGTCCTATTTTGAAGAACAGTTGATTTTTGAGTCTTAATCCCAATTTGTTAAATACTGATGCTGTGAAATACTGAGGACTGTAGGTCGGGTTGACAAGTTGGGAATCAACACATCTTACAAATAGGACCTTTAAAAATGAAATATTGATATTGTGTTGATAAAACACAAGTGATAATATCATGAAAATGATCCAGGACCTCTTAAATCATGTCTTTCTGTTCTCGCCTTGGTTGCCACGTGCCATGAAACGGAAAAAGGAGGAAGAAGAAGCAGCAACTAGCCAGCTACTACCACAGTGGGTGGCTGCTACTTCCGTGCAAAATCATGGTCACAATAATTGTGTAGTCATAAGAAGCACTGAAGTGGTTCTTTGAGGCTGGAAACAGCAATTATACAGTGACTCATCTGTGTCACAAACTAGCTGAAATTGGAATGTCTCCTTTTAAGTTGTTCGATGTCCAACATTCAGCGGGACAAGTGATTTTACATTGTGTTGATGAATGACAAATTCATGACAAAATTCACACCCCTACCAGAAACATCTGTGTGCCGATTTAGAGAAAAAAAAGGTGTCACTGCAACTGTGGCCATCTACTGTTACTAACATGTGGCCTCTACATGTTCCAGTTATGATGATGATGCTGCTCACTGGCTGATTTATGGCCTCGCTCAACATCTGGAGCCACATCCACGAACACATCACTTGACCCACGTGGAGCATCCAGCTGTGAAAAGAGCCTATCATGGTACAGGCCTCTTGTTTCCTGGCTCATCACACACAGAGGACGACCTCTGCATGTGTCCGCCCCTGGGCATCCATTCATAACGCCAGTTAATGGGAGGAATAACAGTTGTTTTCTGTGAGGATTCCCAGCCCCATTCAGAAGCGCATAAGGAAAAGACTGGATTTTGTGATGAGGCGGGAATGAAGCAGGTGCACGTGTCCAAAGTCATAAAATATCACCTGTATTTGATTATAAGGCTGGTTTTGGAGCATTCTGTTTGACTTTTGTTAATATGACTTATAATTTAATAAAATGCTGTAGAATTATGAGCAAAACAAACAGTAATTCACCATATTTGAACGATGGTGAGGTGAGTCTTGGCTATAAAAGGATTTCAACATGAGTCTGGAAAAGCTAGCATGATATTATGGTACTTTACAGCCTTCTGTGTCAGCGCTCGTGTACAATTTTCAACAAAGCTCACTCGTTTCTCCTGACATTGGCGCAGCGTGACTCAAAACTCCTCACAGGTGCTCCAGTAAAGCTACAGCATCTCTTAATAGTTCCGTCAAACTCACCTCGGCGACGCCAAACCGCAGACACGCCACCAGCAAGGCGAGCAGCAGCTGCACCCACGAGCTCATGTTGCTGCCCAGCCTCGAGCCTCTTCGACGGACCGGGCATTTATGGAGGCGCGAGAGTCCCTCTCTCCTCAGCACTGCGCGCGGGGGGACAGCGGCTCGCCCTGCGGGACTGCGCGCGCGTGGACCGCCCGTCCCCACTGTGGTCTCTCCACCAAAGATATCCGAAGAAGAAGAAGGAGGAGGAGGACGTAGAAGAAGAAGGCAGTCCCCCTTAAAATAAATTGAAATTTAAAAAGTTCCTCCGTGCTGGATTTAAAAAAAAATAAAGATAAAAAAAAAAAAAAAGCTCCAAATTCTTATTACTTTTCCTCAGTCTTCTCTATTTAAGCGCTTTCTGCTGCTAAAAGCCGAATAAATGTAATACATTATTCTCCACACAACAACGATCAGAACTTCTCAGGAAGGAACAAAAAAAAAAACTCTCCAGGACGCTCAGAAAGTAAGTAAAGTTTAAATTATTCCAAAGACGACCAATTAAAAAAAAATCCAGTTCTCTTCTGGGGGGGGCGGGGGGGTCTCTTTAACCGTGAAGCGTACAGGCTTGAACGTCTCGAGTAACGTCGCACGCTCGTCTGCGGTCCTCTCCTTCCAAGGAGTCTTATCAATAAGCAGAGCTCGGTGCGCCTCAGCCCTGGACCTGCCTGATTACGCAGCGGGGGTGTTTGGTGGCGCTGCTGAGGGGACACAGCGAGTTTCCAGGAGTCTGCTGCTGGTCCGCTCCACAGTATCTCTCTCCCGCCCCCTGCCTGAAGAATGGGTGATAATATGCGCGCACGAGTCCACACGGCAGCCTCTCTGAGCAGTGTTTCCTCTGTCGTGAATCATTTTATGCAGATATTCCCGAGGCTGGGCCAGGTCCTGTGGGCTTGTCTGCTCCTCTGAAGAACTGCTTTGGCCACATGAGCAGAATTTTTTGAAGGCACAGGCAGCAAAATGATTAGTATTATTAACTCAACCTGGATTCAGTGTTCATGCGCAGTGGGATTAGACTGGGTGCTTTACTCAAGTGTTTCATGTGACTTTACCCCACTACAGTTACTGAACAGCATTAGTTAAAATCAAGATTTAATGCAATACATAGAAATACATATGAAATATGATTATTATTGCAGATTAATACCCAAGAGTAGCCTTATATGAGGTAAAATGACAACTAACAACAGTAAACGCTTCACTCCATCTGTGTTTATGGTATCTTCTGCACACTGGCTGCTTTTCACGTTTCATAATTTGAATGAGCTGTTCAATAATTAGCCCCATGTTGATGAAAGTCGAGTAAAGTTTCGTAATCCACAAAAGATTTCTGGAGCTTCATAGCAAAACAGCTTTCTCCAAAACAACTGAAGGAGATGGGGACTTGTTTTAAAACGTAAAAAACAGCTTTTTTTAACATTTGAGGACAAGTCCCCATCTACTCCAGCTGTTCAGGAGAATGCTGCAACATTTCAGAAATGTTCTGTGGACTACGCAACTTCACTTGATTTTCCAACAGCATCGGAGTGAGAAGATAGGAACTGAATTTTCATTTCAGGGTGAATTGTTCCTTTAATCACATTCATGTACTTGTTTCTTTTTACTTGTACTTTAACTTGTAATGGAGCACTCTCTCTTATTGTCATATTGCTACTACTATTGCTAAAATAAGCAATCTGATGATGTGTTCTGTACACTCACTGCTCTTACTTTTAATCATTTAAAGGAGGAGTTCACCCAAAAATGAAAGTTGAGCTATTATCTACTCACCCCAATACCACTCTCTCATTGTCGTATTGCTATTGCTATAGCTAGAGTTTGAGGGCACAATGTGGCCCTCAAACTTTTGTTTTAGAGTTCTTAACAAGGGCCCCCATATGGACTAAGTCTGGTTATGATGGAAAAATGATAGCAACAACCCTGTAATCAACTGTTCATTACTTCAAATAACTGTCTCCAAATAATGATGATAATAATAGTTATGAACAGGTCTCTTAATACGTTAACATGAAACATGAACTAAACAAACTCACAAAATGTCAAATATTAAATGAAACACACTTACCAGTATTTTACTAACTAGGCAAAAAAAAACCACACACAGTACACATTTTGAATTTGAGTTTCTGTCTTTTACTGAACGCAGACAAGTTGAATTGCCTGATAAACCCGTCGTAGAAAATACTTAATTCAAACTTGAAATAAACTAAAACTCCCCACCACAGTCTTGGTTTGTCTTCCTTCAATCACCTCTGGTTTGGTCGTCACCGAAGTCAATGGCTGTGTCCGAAAACACCCACTCATTCCCTACTCCCTACTCACTACATAGGGAGTCCAACATAGTGGACTATATAGTGAGCTCAACGGCAGAAAGAAAAACTCACTTTCGGACACTACTCCAGCACCATTAATGACGTCACTACTGTCGCGCAGTTGAAACTTGAACTGAACCCTCCATGCATTCGTCCGCAGCGCAATGCATGATGGTAAATATTGCTTGGTAAGTGACCATCGGTTGTACACTACTTTTCCTGATGCATTGTGGGATGCTTTGAGTGCACTATTTAGGGTATAATATTTCCCACTAGACATTCGGACAGCACTACAAAATGGCGTAGTCACTATGTAGTGTACTATATATGGAGTAGTGAGTGATTTCGGACACAGCCAATGTCTTCGTCAGAGTTGCTGTAAATCACTTCCATACTGTTTGAGCTGAGGTACTGGTCCGCATAAACTCCTGGTTCATTGGCTCTACAGCTAACTGAGCCATGAGCTGATAGTCTAACGGCAGCTAGCTGCAGCTACACTTAGCTAGCAAAAAGAAGTTAAATTAAATGTTTAAGTATCATTCTACTAATTATTTCACTTTTAATGCAAAGTTTACATTGCATAACAAAAAGATGGGTTTGTTATGACAACTTGACATTAAGCAAGACAATATAAGCTGTCATGCGCGTCATTACAGGCATATTCGTCAAACTTAAAGAAAGAAACTTTATGTGTAGCTTTATGGGCTAACACTACATTAAATGGTCATGTGTGGTTGGTTTTGACATTAGCTGTCATGAGACCAATTTTAACCGTGTCATGAATATTTGACCTCAGCTACAGTGGTACAATTTGGACTTGACATTAAAATGTCATGAATTGTTATTATACTCTTGAATGTTTTTTTCATTCACTGTACTAATTCATGGAGTTTATGTAAAACAAAAGATGCTTTAAGCAAAGTCAACACTCATGAATAACCAGGAGAGTAACCATGACCCTAAACTCAGCCTGTTGCATAACGGACCTTTATGTCGGTACTATTGCCGGAGAGGTCACAGGGATAGTTGCCATGCCAACTGACTCCTCTTGTTACCTCAGCATCACCGCTAGCTGGGCTATCAGGAAACAAAAGGTGTTTCTAAATATCACAGGAGTTATTCTCAGAGTCCTGACCTTTTGACGGCCGCTCATGTTTAGGGAACATTTTTGAACAATGCCTGACGGTGACTCTGAATGTTCAAAGTCAGCCCCAAAAATAGTTTTCAGCCAGCCAACCTCGAGGAGACGTGACGGGGGAAAAGAGCAAGAAAGTTTTTATCATGGACAAAAAAACATTTGAAAGGTGAAGCTCAAAAAGAATAAAACTGCTCAATAAATCCATGAATTATTTCTGACTGAAGGCATTTCAGACAGTCTGCTCAAACTCCACTGTAGTGTAGTTATGAACAATGTCCCCACAGTCAGTCTTTTCTTCCAGTTCAATCATGGCCTGGTGAATAATAGGATGCCATTGTTTTTCTAACAAGAGTCAATGGAGGAAACAGCATGAGCTATGGAGCTATATTTACACTCTGTTTCATATTCGCACGTTTGGCCAAGGCCACTGGCTGTATTGTGACTTGGGATCCCAGCGCAGTGCAGCACTAAGGACACGGTGGTGATGCAAAGTGTAACACAGTCAAACGTCATATCTTCCTGGAACCTATATTATATTGATGTAAAAATTAAAGGTTCAATACAGTATATATGACTTGAAACATTAATGTAGCAGCAAACAATTATTTTCTATGTAAAGTTCGGAGAAATGGCGTCCTGAACAGATGATGATGTCACACTCCCTCTGTGAATGTTGTAATTTGAGCTTCTTTGTTCCCTGTTGTGGTAGCCGGGCTGGCCAGGTGAGCGTGTGATTGCCTGCAATCCCCGTCTGTCCTCCCTGTATCTGTTTTCAAAATGTCCCACTAGTTTTTCTCAACTATATTGAGTAAGCAAAGGGCACATTTGTTTCGGTCCGAGATGCCGGTGATCTAATACTATATCTTGTGGCAGTGAGTGTCACCTTTAACTTTTAACTGTTATCATTCGGGTAGTTTACCAAACAATACAAACACAGCTAGTCGTGCCATACATCGTTAAAAAAGCTTAGATTCTTGTGAATTGGTTCATGCAAATCATTTCAAGATAAAACCGAATCAGGCTGGTACAACCAACAAATAAACCAACTAGCCTATAAACAAAGTGTGCGGGTGATTTAGTAGTGTGTATAACTACTCTGACGAAAAATCCATGAAGTGCAATCGCAAATGCTTTTTCACGTTTTAAACTGTCAAGAAAAAGTCCACTGTTTGAAAGCAAGACATCTCATCTGAGCAGGTGGGGGCTTGTATGCCCACCACTTGGCCTGCAACAGCCAACAAGTGATTTCATCAACAGCCAGTTACAAGTGTTCGGCTGATTAAAGCATCATGTAGCCATCATGTGGAGTTTTCAGATCTGTGAATATATAATTAAAATGGATGTTGAAGCCATAGGCATAGAAATCATGCAAGTTTGTGTAATTTTATTCAGATTTCTCATTGAAAGTGCTGTTTTTCCACCCAAGCGTTTTTTTAAGAATTGGTAACAGGTTCTGAAGTTCAAACAGATATTTTCACATGTAGGAACAAAAACTATTTACTAAAACATTTTTTAACAAAGGGGAGAAAAAAGGGATACAATTAAAGCGAAACTCTCGCCAAAATGCAACTTAGGCTTTTTTATTAATGTACCCTTGTTAAACTTTCATATAAAAGCATAATAATGACGAAAGAGGCACTTCTAAGATTTAGTGTATTTTTGTTTTTTGGTCAAACTCATTTTCAGTGGGAGTGCTACGGGCATTTTTACAATAGCATCAAAATCACTATCGCTAAGAAGTTTTTGAACAACTCACATTAGCAGTAGCTTGTTCCACTCCCAGTCGTCATGGCAGACCTCTGAATGCGACGGAACATAGAGGAGAGTTAAGGTGGAACGCTACCGTCTTCTGGCAACAACGCGATATCTCACGTGACTTTTCCGGCTTTTAATTTTAGTATTGTTTCTTATATGAGGCTCCTTTTTTCAACTTCAGGGTCAAAATTGTTTTTCGCTAACAACAAAACAACTAATTATCCGTGCATTTATATTGAACTAAGCTTCAGGAGCGTTCCACCTTAACTGTCCTCCATGTTAAGTTGCATTCGGAAATCGACACTTCTCAGCTGGCAGGACGGCGGCGAGCGGAACAAGCATCTACTAATGTGAGTTGTTCAAAAACTTTATTTTTAGTAAACTCCGTGTACACAAACAATGTTCTCAATACTCGTGTTCATGTGTAGAGACTCTGGTGATTCTACGAGCAAAGTTTCATGTTGTGTCGAGCCTTCTTAGTGTTTTAAAAAAAAAGATTTGATGCTATCGCTAATTTACCCGTAGCACTCCCATTTAAAATGAGTTTGATCCGAAAACGAAAATACGGTATATCTTAAAAGTGCCTCTTTCATTGTAATTATGCTTTTACACGAATGTTTGACTCATATACATTCACAAAAAAGCCTAGGTTGCTTTGGCGGGACTTTTGCTTTAAGGGTTTAAATAGGTTCCTTTATTATGTTGTGATCCTTCATCTTATCTGTTCGATCAGTGTTACCATTTTGCACATGGCCAAAAAAACGTATTTTACGCTCAAGTTGTGGCTCCCAAAACATGAGCGTGTGGTGTGTTTGGTTTCCAAGGGAAAGGGGAAAAGGAGGGGGAGAAGGAAGAGGTGGATGAGGAGCGGGGGGCGTTGCAGGTTCTTGACTGGAGGTAGGGATTTTCCCACCGGGACCTGCATTCATATCACACTATAGCAGACTCTCCCTCTCTCTCTCTCTCTCTCTCTTACACACACACACACACACAGACTCACACCTGTGCCTGTAACATCTCACCACAATCCCTCTGAGAGAAGGCCATCCATCATTTTCTGCAGAGGCGACAACTTAATATGAAGCATCCATAAAAATACTGTACATGCATGCCTAAAGCTTGGCAGTGTGTGAGCGTGTGTGTGTGTGGGGGGGGGGGTGAATGTGTGTGTGTGTGTGTGTGTGTGTGTGCAATAAACGTACACATACAGACACGTGTATCTTAGGAAAGCTCAATGCATGCAAATACACACTCTTGCATGTGCACGTGCGTCTGAAATGTGCACACAAACACACACAGGCTCAGTGAAGTTGCACATTAAGAGCATTCACACATGTTAAAGCACCGCTGTGTGGAACACATCACACCCCCTCAAACATTGGCTCACACACACACACACATGCTCACTGTCCCGAGCTGACGACCAATTTGGCCAAGAACGGAGCACAGAGGGCCCTCTATGCTCCACAATTGAGTGAGAAATGACAGCACTCGCTCAAATATTTAAGAGCTTTTCAGAAGATCCGGAGAAGGTCAGAGCACCCTGAACCGATCTCCGATTGAACAATGATGACATTTGATTTCATGCGTTCTTCCGTCGTCGGCTGAAAAGCTTCAGTGGTTAATTTGACGCAGCAATCGCATTTTTGACCCCCCACACACGGTCCGCTTTTCTAGATGAAAAACATGAATCTACGGTATTTGTGTTGTGCAAGAAATATGCGCATGTGTGTGTGTGTGTGTGTGTGTGTGTGTGTGTGTGTGTGTGTGTGTGTGTGCAGAGGTGCACGTTCGGCTGCCGTCACATGCATCACAGTACAGAGAGGGGGACAATTGACCCTCGATTAGTTGTGGGGATAGACTCTCTCCCGCGCGTGTCTCTGAGATAATAGAGGAGCGTGTAGACCAAATGGACTAATGGGAAGTCATTAGTTGGCCCCTCAAGCCTCGAGTATGACCGCTCACCCCGGCTCTCAGGTTTCCAAATCCCAGGAGGTGGAATGTGGCTGAATCAGATCAAAAGACGAAACAGGGTTAGATTCAGGCAAACAGGCAAGCGGCTGATTTATTCATATTCAGCAAAAAAAAAATCTCTCTAACTACTCTCTCTCTCTGTACAGTTAGATCAACCACAACAACAGGAATCACGTGGGACTTTTACAATAGTCTCCAAAGGATTCTGAATATATCCTAATATGCTCTCAGATGCATTTCAGTTCCTCTTTTGCATCCAGAACCCGGCAGGAATGAGGAATGAGTGTGGCTGTGACCAGTTAAAGCAGCTCCAAGGCTTCATGTCTCAGCAAGGATCTGTCAACAGCAGCTAACGAATGGGTCCGACTGAGAGAAAGAGCGAGAGAGACTGACAGTGAAGAATTGTTGGAATGCACTCTGTTGAAACGGGGCTGGAGGGAGAGGAAGGTATAGAAAATGAGAGACAGACAGGAAAAGGACCACAGAAATGCCTGATTTAAAAAAAAAACGCCACGATTAGAAATACAGTATACCGGGGTACATGTCTGTCTGTCTGTCCGCCTGCCTGCCTGCCTGGAGGAAACACCCAGTCAGTTTCTGTCCGAGTGCCTCTGGACCACAGCCAGCAGCAGCGCCTCTGATGTTTGTAGCTCCGATGATGTTGCAAGAGAGGCTAATTCACAGCGCTGCAACTCAAACAGCTGACATGGACTCTTTAAGGCTGCATCCTGTGCGTTCATGCCAGCCTGCGCTCGTGGTGCACTTCAGGTCACCGTTGGCTCAACCTGTCTGTACTGTCGCGTTCGTAGTTTTCACAGTAAACACAGATTTTGTAAAAAAAAAGTGTAGAGGGGATGTGTGAACTTCTCTGGCCTAGCCTTCTATACCCATGTCAACATATGGACATGGATCATCACTTAGACCGCTGAGCCGATGCGACAACTGCCTCAGACAGTATGAATGTGTAGTCTGTTGCAGATAACGCTGACTTTTTATTGGGTGTCAAAACTGAGCCAGGATGTCAGTGGTCGGCGGTCCGGACATGTTTTCAGGCAGTGACTGAACAAAGAAAATAACCAAAGCGTGCCATGTAATGTAATATTGAAGTCCTCGTAATAAGCATTAGTTAATATGTAATAATGACCTTATAATAATGGCTACTTATTAACATTATTAAGTGTTAATACGACTCTGTAAATGTTTATAATAGCATCATAAACATGTCTATGGAACTGATATTAGTCCTTGGGCCTTGTAAGTCCATATTGATGTTTATTAACATTAACATGTGTAAATGAAACAATATGGTGTTGATAATGGCTTATAGTAAGATTAAAATTAAAGTCCTTGTTATTACTTATAAGGATTTTATAAGTTGTTTGTATACAGTTACAACATTTCTTATAAGTGCCTATTGATAGCTTATAGTTCAACAATAAGCACATTTATGAAGCTTTTATTAAAACTTGTCTTGCTCACACACACAATAATGTTAATAAGCATCTTACAAGGACTTGTAGAGGTCGTAGGGGACTAAAATGCTTATTACAAGGATCTTAATATAAAGCGCTAACCGCCGTTGTTTTGATTTTTGACATACACTGCAGACGTGGCAAAGGTGCAAGTAGAAGCAAAGATTCTTGTGTAAAAAGAAAAAATTCCGATTCAGCTGAAGTGAAAATGTAAAAAGTAGCGGCCCTGCAATGTACTCAGAAAGTACAAAAAGTCTCCCTCGCTGTCTGTTATGTCATTTTGTCTTGCTGCTGGGAAGACGGCGTACATTCACGCAAAATAGAAATAATCGACAGTTCCCCTCAAGTGCATTAAAACTTAAGTAACGAGGTTGTTTTGAGAATGTAAGGAGTAGCAATTAAAGATATTTGGGTCAAAATGCAGGAAGTCAAAGTAGTCGTAACAAGTAATGTAAAGTACAGATACCTGAAAAATGTAATCAAACGCAGTAACAAAGTATCCCACCTCTGATGAAGCGCCATCTGAGGGATCAACACTGCAAAAAACGGATTTAAATCATTGGAATTTTTTCAAATATCTGGTGGCCGCAGATTCTGAACGTAACTTCCTCAGTGTAATCAACAAATTATTTCTCCTTTCTTTGTCTTTGCTTAAATGGCGTGTACGTTGTCTTTTTTTCAAAGCCGTTCACAATTCGCAGTTTCCTGAGCATGTTTTTGATTTCTGTCGGATGAGCGCGCTGCTGACGGTGTACACTAACAGATGGAGTGAGGATGGACCACACCACGCTGCAGAGTATAAACACCTCCATGAGGAATGCCTGGTTTTTGTTTCAGCTCCAGGAGGCTGTGTACTGCAGCATTCTTCTGCCAGCTTCCCCTTCCCTGTCCTGGTTCACAGGGGACGTCCCCGCTCTCTACTGTACTCAGACTGCTCTGAAGAATGCCACACAGGCCTACTGTACTGTAAATAGCCGTATAATTAATATCGCCATGCTCGGCTTGCTAATGAATCACCTCTGTTCTTTGGAGGCTGGACTCGCCCTTTAATTTATTCTCACTCTCCCAACCACAAACAAACACTGTCAACTATTCATTAATACTGGAATGAATCTAACACCGCCATGAGTCTTTATTCTCAAGCATACATGTGCCGTCTTGTCAGTCACTGGCCACATCTATCAGCCTTGAGCCCATTGTTTTAAAGTGCAAGCATCAGCACAAACTTTGAATGATAAATGGCACACATTATACGAATGCACTAATGTATCTCTTAAATCAAGTTGGACGTTGCGATGAGTTTTAGCTATTTATAATTACATATTAACGATCACTGGTTTTAGCCATGCTAGCGGTATGACATTGGGCTGGGAATATCCATCTGTTCATGAGTTCACCCGACTAAATGTCTCAACAAATGCCAGATGGTTTGCCTTTACATTTGCCACAAACACTCACGTCCCCTCTCAGGATTAATTGTAATAACTTTGGTGATCCATTCACCTAGTTTACCCTAGCTCGATCCTTAGGTCACGAGTCCCATCAGCCCCCAGCAACTACCACATTTGTGCAACGGCGTTAAAATGGGAAGAACAAGAAAAACTTCTGCTTACCGTCAATATGTCAAAACTGCTTTAATCTCCCTGTAGCTCCTCTGAATAAGCTGAATTTAACACACAGGGGTTTAAACTGGAATTTATTTAGATGTTAGCAGTCTATGGTTGTCGCTGTCGCAAGTTAGTGTACACTTCTGTGGTCGTTTTCACCAATTCAGAGATATATAGATATCATATTTTATATCATATGTTAGATATGTCAAAAGTTCCCCATATTTCTGACTAGATATTAAAACAATGAAACTGACATAAACTCGGCTGCAAGTTGGCTAATTTGTGCATGCTACAGCATGTTAGCATGCTTTATCTTTTGCATGCTAACATGCTAGAAATAAGATAGACCTTTAAACCCTGGTGGTGACCACGTCAAACAGTCTACCAGTAAAATATCAGCCTGTCATTGTTGGAATGCTGAAGCTAGCATTTAGCTCAAAGCACTGCTTTGTTAGGTGCAGCCTCATAGAGATGCTAGCATGACTGTTGACTCTTTACGTAAAAGACCAAAGTTATGCCTTCATCAAATCTGGTTTTAATGATTTCATCTGTTATTTGCATCTCACAGATAGTTTATAACTGCCAACCAGGCTGCCAAACACCCAATCACAGTCCTCGCCCTGCCATGGACACCTGCACCATTTGGATACATTTTTATGGCAAACAAAACGGTTTATTTTCCATGTGAAGTCTGATCTTCACCAAAACAGGAACTTTAAGCCAAACCATGATGTTTTTAACTCTTTTTTCTGTGTGTGTGCATAAACCTAAGCAGGGCGAATAGAGAATTAACCCAAACAAACATTAGGTTTTAATATAAAAAAAACAATCAATTTGAATTATCTGTAGTTTTGCAGGATTAAACTATTAGCTAACATTTATTCTGGTGATTGAGTTGAAACATGATGGCAGCCCGGAGACTGAAAAGGAGACGATCGGAGAGTCAAGTGTGTGGGCGCATAACGGGGGACGTTCTGTCAGAATGACAAGGAGGCAGTTGACAGATTCATCAACATGACAATAATAGAAAAGGGAAGTAGGAACAGGATTACAGGTGTATTTGTGATAGCCAATCTAAAATTGCCTCCATGAGCTTTGTCTTTTCTCTGTTTTAACTGCAAAGTGTCGGAGCCTCCTCCCAGCCATTCCTGTTTACAAGGTTGTTTCCTGATGACGCTGTGCTGAGTGTGTCATGGTCCGTCATCTGGTATTCCTCTCAGAAATCTGGGCCCCTGTATGTACGTTCTCTGTGTGTGTGTGTGTGTGTGTGTGTGTGTAGGTGTGTGTAGGTGTGTGTGTGTGTGTGTGTCTTTATTAATTGCTCCTCAGAACCTTTTTACACAGATTTAAGATAAGGCTCGCTGTGATCCTTCCGATACCCGTCTTCTTATCGTCAACACCTTGTTGACGAGTTCACCTCTCTGTGCTGTGTTGTCTGTAGGTTACACATGTCCGCATCACATCCTGGAACACAGGACGTCACATTGTTCTCTGACTTAATGAAATGACAAATTTGAAATTGTTGATCCAGTTGTCATTACCTGACCGGCGGGGCCATTACAAAACTGAGACTTTGACCTACAAAGACCTGCAAATTCATCCTTTTTTTTTTGACAAGGAAGAGGAAGAGGAAAAAAAAGTTATATAAGATTGCAAAAGGAAGATTTACGTATTTGATTTCTAATGTTGGAGAGAGGAGTCGGGTCAGCTTGATGGTTTCACTGGCCATGTCCTTAGCTGGAGCAGCTGTGGTTCAGGAGGCAGAAAGTTGCCATGACGATCACCAGCTTCTTCGGTCCTCGTGTCAAAGTGTCCTCTGGAATGCTAGTTCTTGGTGCGTAAGAGCGTGTGTAAATGGATAGTTGAGAGGCAAATTGTGAAGCCTTATAAAGCGCTGTAAAATGACATTACATTTTTTTTTTTATTAACCTTAATGTTATCAACAGATACTGTTCTTATCTAATTATTTATAAAACATAAAAACTCTGCAGTCAGGTCAGGGAGTAACGCTGTTTTAACATCGCACCGTCTGCTTTAAAAGTCAGCACACAGGCCTAATCATTATTAAGTATCACCTATAGGCACCCCAGTGTGCCATATGAATCTGTGTCGGGGCCATTAAGTGTATAATAAAGACTGTAAAGATCCACTGAAAGAGACATAAAATACAAGGTCAGGAGGCGGCAGGTAATTAATGTGACACACCCAGACTTGACACCTTTGTAATTTGGTAGCGCGTCTCTTTGTTGCGTTGCCATGCAGCTGCTCGCCGAAAGTTGAAAATCCTTAGAGAGCCATAAATTACACAGACGTCGAGTCCGCCGCGCAGATTCTTGGAAGGGTTTTAATTCAGAAGGAGCTCGCACACCTGCATCCACGGTAATGTACCGCACAAACAAGCCCATATGCTGCACACGCACGCACACAAACGTCGACGCATTTGCTCCACACACACAACACACACACACGACCCGTCCCCTCTTGTACAGTATCTCACACGTGCTGACTGTAGGAAGTTTTAATACTTCGGTTGAGCCGAGGACCCTGTAATCAAAGCGAACAATCAGACAGGTCCAGACAGCACAGAAAGAGGAGCAGAGGGAACACTCTGAATACCAAACTGCATCCGAAAATGCTTTAAATATCTCTGCCGTACCTGGTAATTACAATATGGAGGTAATTACTTATCCGATGGATTTGGGGACGGCGAGGGTAGGACAGTTTCTACCTCTAAAAGCGGGTTGCTCTGGGTAAGCAAAGAAACCGAGAGAAGTACAACTTCGAAACTCGAAGGCTGGGGAATTTGTACACAGGATAGGCTGAGTGATGAGGTTTTGATTACGATGAGATTGGCACAATGAAAATCAAGGGGAAATATGGTGTAAGCATCCGATGCACAACGCAGAGGAGACGGGTTCGGTGATCAGAGCAGGTAGTCGCAGAGGAAAACGGGAGGAGGAAGCCCCGTGAATAAAAGGACATAATGGTTTAACAGGGGAGGAGAGGAAATGAGAGGAGTGGCGCTAAATGAGAGGGTGAGAGCGAGGCGTTAGTTGTTAAAGAGCAAGGGAGAGTGGAAACGGGGAAATCCAGGCTTTACCTCCCAGAAGACAGGGGTGGAGGGGACGGTTGGAGAAGGCGAGCGTGACGTGGGGGGTAGCAGGGAGAAAAAAAAAAAGACTTGCGACTAACTCTCGACTGCCGTTGAGGGTCGTTGAGTACAAACCCGCTTGGCGTCTGCTGCGGCAGTGATTTCCATCCCCTCCTACTCCAGATACAATGAAAATTGTGTCTGAAAACAATGCCATCTGCAGAGACAGAGTGGGAAGAAACTTTGGAGTGGCCCAGTTCAGCTGCACGGCAGCCAGGGAACTGTGTCGAGGATGTGATGTCTGCGACGACAACAAGGCAGGCCCTCTGTCTGCCCCGCTTGGGCCAGTCTACATTGTGCGTCTGTGTTATGATGTGTTATTCCGTCTGATTGCTTTTAAAAAGCCAAGAAAAATTCTTTGAGGTGTCTAAACAAGTGTTAGAACTGTTAAATCTCATAAACAATCTGCAGCAACTAGTGTCACCAACGACCTAAATGCAACTCGCAGACAACTAAATAGCCTCTTATCAGACAAGATTGAGGGATGCTTAAGATTTACAAATCAAAAATATTATGAATATGGAAACAGGGCAAGCAAATTATTAGCTTTTAGATTAAGAAAGCAGCAATCTTCAAATGTCGTACATAGAATAAAATCACAAGCAAATATGGCCACAAAACCGAACGAAATAGCAGGGGCATTTGCAGAATTCTACAAATCATTATATAAGAATACAGATACATGCGATGACGATGCAAAACTATCGGAGTACCTAAAACATATAAAATTAACTGAATTAACAAACTCAACAGCTGAGGAACTAGATCAGCCAATACAGGAATTGGAGATAAAACAGGTGATTTCGACACTTAAGAATAGCAAAAGTCCAGGTCCGGACGGATTTGTCAATGAATTTTATAAAACCTTTAAAGACCTGCTGGCACCCCTGTTATTAAAAGCATATAGTCATGCCCTAGAGTCCAAAACTATGGCACCATCTTGGAATGAGGCAACCATAGTCGTAATTCATAAAGAGGGTAAAGACCCCACCGATTGTCAGTCTTATAGGCCAATATCTCTGCTGAATGCAGATGTGCGTATATTAACAGCAATCTTAGCCAGACGGGTTAACAAGATAATTACTCAAATCATACACCCTGATCAAACGGGGTTCATCTCCGGAAGATATTATGGCGATAACATAAGACGTTTACTAAACATCATTTCCCATCAGAAAAATAAGAGATTAGAGTCAGTGATCATATCCTTAGATGCACAAAAGGCATTTGATCGTGTGTCTTGGCGATATCTACTTCAAACATTAAAACGATTCAAATTCGGCCCCAATTTTATAGATTGGATACAAACACTTTATTCTTCCCCACAAGCGGCTGTTAGGGTTAATGGATACAGATCAGAGAGATTCACACTACAACAAGGATGCAGACAAGGCTGCCCTTTATCGCCCTTGCTATTTGCTATTAGCATTGAGCCACTAGCCCAGCTCATTAGAGATGATAATAACATAAAAGGAATTATAATAAATAGAGAAGAACACAAAATATCACTCTATGCAGATGATGTCTTGCTGTATTTAAGAGAACCCATATCCACTATACCATATCTTAAGGAGCTCATCTCTAGGTATGGGTATTACTCTGGATATAAAGTTAATGTAGACAAAACAGAGGCTATGGATGTGAACAGTTTGGTTTCAGAAAATGTTAAGTTACAAAGTGGATTTAAGTGGCCTAGAGAAGGCATTAAATACCTTGGTATTCATTTACCCCAGTCCCTACACAATTTGTATGATGTAAACTACAATAAAATAATTCGGCACATTAGCAACGACTTAGAACGATGGTCCTCACTTCCGCTCTCCCTACTGGGGCGTGTGGAAAGTATCCGTATGAACGTCTTGCCTAGACTATTGTATTTATTTCAGATGCTACCAGTGGAAATTCCTAAAAGAACCCTTGATGACCTTGACAAAATGATATCAAAATTTATATGGCAAAAAAAACGCCCCAGAATTAGACTTAAAACTCTACAGTCACCAAAATCAGATGGAGGTCTCAAACTTCCAAACTTAAGATATTATTTTTGGGCTGCACAGATGAAGCCACTTATAGTATGGATTCAGAATGATACCTTTACACGATGGCTTAATATCGAGAAAAGTATGTGCCCAGAGTCTCTGGAAAACTTGGCTTTTTTAGACACTCCTACAAAAGAAATGGCGGACTGGACCAAAACCACTTTAAAAATCTGGAATAAAATACGGTCAGCTTTCGGGTTGCCAAAGGTACTCTCATCATTAACAAATATTGGACTTATGAAGACCTTCACTCCTAATAATTTAGATTCTGGTTTTAGGAAGTGGTCAGACCATGGCCTAAACTATCTGCACCAGCTAGTCAAGGATGACAATTTGAAAACCTTCGCACAGTTGAAAAGTGAATTTGATCTCCCTAGGACAGACTTCTTCAGATATCTGCAGTTGAGATCTTTTCTGATGACACACAAAGATTGGGGAAAACTTAAAAGATCTACCCCTATAGAAAAGTTTCTCATTTCACAAACAAGTCATGGAGATAAGAAAATAATTAGTAAATTATATAATATATTCTTATCAACAAATGTGCATAACTCTGAACACATAAGATTGAGGTGGGAGGCGGAGATGAACAAAAACATATCACTCGACACTTGGAAGGAGATATGTACTGAAGCACACCTTGCCACAAACTCGAACACATGGAAGGAATTTAAGTGGAAAGTAGTTACCAGGTTCTTCAGAACACCAGCAATAACATCTAAGATGGGACCAGCACTTGGTAGCTCATGTTGGAGGAACTGCGGCACTGAGAATGCTAATCACACCCATATATTCTTGTTGTGTCCCAAATTGAGCCTATTCTGGAAGGATGTTTTTGATGCTCTCAGAGAGGTTTTCAAACGGGATATTCCACACACCCCTATAATAACATTATTGGGAGCAATTCCTGAGGGTATAGAAGGTAGGGATGTGAAATATCTCTTAAACATTTTGCTCACAGCAGCATTAAAATGTATAACCATCAGGTGGCTAAAGCCAGATCCTCCTACTTACAATGTATGGATCCAGAAAATATGGGACATTTACCAGATGGAGCAAATTACATATTCATTAAGACTTCAAAAACCTATTTTTATTAAACGATGGAAACCTGTCATAGCTCTGCTAATACAATAAGTTTGTAGCATTAGACTCTTGATCAAGTACACACATCACACATCACCATCGCATCATGTAATTTGATACCTAGAGTGGATTCCTTTCCCTCTCATTTATTTATTTCTTTCTTTATTTTATTAATGAATTCCTTTAACTATATTGCCATTCTTTGTATTATATTCCATAATTTATCTTCCTTTACCTTTTTTTTTTTTTGCCTCTTTCTCTTACTTTGGATCTGTGTAATTGATTTTATGTTTTATATGATGTTTTGTTGCGCTGCTTTAAAAATGTACATAACAGGGGAATGAATATGTCGTGTTGTCAAAATAAATAAAAATTAAGTTCTAAAAAAAAAAAAAAAAAAGAACTGTTAAATCTTAAATGTCTCTCAACTAAAGGCACTTTTTCCTAAGACTTTATCAATTAACATGCCACAGGGACCACGTCTTGTTGAGGAGACCCCAATCTTAAAGGGACAGTTCACCCTAAAATCGAAAATACATACTTTTCATATATACTTTTACCTGTGTTGCTATTTATCCATTTATGCTGTAAAGTTTTACTGAAATACACCTGTCAGCCGTATCACCGTGCATAATAAAGCATGTATCTACTCACTAATGAGAGGCCAGCTAACTAAGCTAGTTACAGCTCAGCTGAGGAGGATGTCTTTAATGTTTCAATCCCATGCTGTCACGAGCACAAGCCCTTTTGTCCATGAGTAGATGTGTGTTTCTTTCTGCGCGCCGATACATTTGTTGGGTGTCGCACTTCGAAAGAAAATAGGTCCAACATTTACGCTGTCCGCCGAGCTGCAACGTTAGCTAGCTGTGTGGTGACGCTTGCTCCTTCTGCATGGTGGTACGGTCAAAGGCGACGTGGTGCCAGGATACATGCATGGTAACATGCAAGAAAACGTTCCACCTTAAAAGATGTCGGTAAGCTGCAAAACATCCTTTCACTTTATTTTTTACATTAACCTTTATTTTGCAAGGAATATTCCCATCAAGATTCAAAATCTCTTTTACAAAGAAGCTGTGGCCAAGATTTTTAATGTGACAGAAAAAAACAACAACTTGAAATAAAAAATGTCCACATAAAAGAAACAAGCACACTTAAAACAATCGGCACATTACACAAGACAATGAATTCACTAGTGTTCAGTGACAGGGCGTGTAGGTGTCTCTCTAACTCACATAAGGATGAATGTGCAAAAACTTTAAAAGAACTTAAAGTAAATTAAAAGAACAACAAATGACATGCATAATTTGTCCAAATGACCAAAGGCTGCAGCCGCTGATAGCTTTAGAGGTACTTGACTTTTCAAAAGATCCATAACATAATGCACATGCTGCATGTGCAAGCTCGCAGGGTTCGCTCCCGTACTTAAACAATTAGCACTACACACCTTGACACGGTACCAAAAAACAGTTCCTACATGAAACCGCTCCCACAACAAGGTCTGTGGATTATCTCGAGTAGTATGGTCATGATTTCTGCATAGATTCATTGCAGTCGAGGTTTTTCAAATGGATTTTTCCTTGTGGTTTGGGCCCCTCGAGTCGAGTGCCATTTAGTCCCATCATATTCAAGAGGAGAGAGATGGATAAGTAGCACCACAGGTAAGAGGAACATTCTGAATTTTTCATGTTGCCTTGAAATGCCCCTTTAAGACCCTCACACAGCTGAGGACCTCCAGCTGGTTGTGTAATGGATTTATTCATTATTATTATGTCCAGATCATGTTTGCTGGTTAGCAGCCTGTCACTGATAACAACAGCAGGTGTGACGGAGCTAATGTAAAAAACACACCTAACCATGGCAGTGTATTGGATACATAACTGACTACGGTGTCAGGCCGAGATGTGGAATTAATATTAACACGGAACTAAGGACATATGGAGGAGAAGTGATCTCGAACTGGAAGAGGGTGGAGGAAATTAAAAGGGGGGGGGGGTCTGCTAACAGCCATTTAGCTTAGTTTTAGTCAGGTAATAAAGTCTACCTACCAGTACATCTAAAGTTCACAAATACCTTCTATCTTTTGTTTTATTTATCACAAAAAGGATCTTAAAAACCATAATAAGGATAGAACAAAATAAGATAGCTGAGTGGCTGCTGATGCTAGCTTTATTTAGCCTCCTGTAAAAACAAGAAAGCAAGACAGCAAACACAAGTCAAACTTTTCCTTTAAAAACAAACTTAGCCACAACTTTCTGATCACTGACACAACTGGAACATTTGCACAACGGCCAGTCAGCTCTCCCGAGACTCTTCATGAATGCCTCAGTTTAGTTTCGACAGTTACAAACCAACTTATCCAGAGGCAGCTCAGCCTCAATGATGCAACGCCGACGGATCAACCGGAATTCTCTCTTCATCCTTGTCTTCCTCTTCCTGGACTCCACATGGCTTCAGCAGCAGCTGCTGCTCTGCCTCTCTCTCTCTCTCTCTCTCTCTCTCTCTCTCTCTCTCTCTCTCTCTCTCTCTCTGTTTAATTCCCCTCCTCATCCTGCCTCTCCTCTCCTTCGTCTTCCTCTTCCCTCCTCGGGGTTTGTTTGTTCTCCCTCGGCTCCCAGGTGTTTTCCTGCGCAGCCCCGTGTTCCGCTGGGCAGAGGGGCCGTTAAGCTCCTCTTCCGTTCTGACTCAGGTACGTTAGATACAGGCGGCCTCCCCACCCCTGTTGCGCCGCCACTCACACCACAAGGATCAATATGACACATGTGACACGCTGCTCACATATTGCCACACACACAGAACGTGACAATCAAGTTCAAACACGCACACGCACACACACACACACACACACACACACCATGCCTTATCCCAGCTCCCTCGCTCTTTCTCCCTCATCCAACAATAACACAACAAACCTTGCTTCCTGTGCGTGGGGGAACAATGGTAGGATAGCTTTGATGGCCAGAGGTGGTTTGTTGTAGATACTCCCTTATCGGGCCCGACATCAGCAGATCAGCTATAGATCCCGGCAGCATCCGACTGTATGGAACAGCTTTACGCGCAACCAATGTCAGGAAGTCGGGATGTGTGGACGACGACAGCCAACTGCATTAACAGACAGCACTTAGAAAAGATGGCTTGTTGTTGTAAGAATTATCCTGACGTGAACTAGTCACATGTGAAGTGATTTTGTGGAGAGCTGACAGTTCTTTTTGCAGTTAATGTTGCACCAATTATGCACCTTTTATTTATCTAAATGAAGTGTTTGTCATTTGTAATAGATTAAAGCTGCACTGATTCATGTTTCTACATCAACTACATTACTGTGTGTAATGTAAGGGCTTGTGCGAAATGACAAATCAAAAGATAATTAGCACGCAACTTCTCCTAGCTTAATGAGTACTTCAGTGTCTTTCAGCTCATTGTTTTGTTTTTTTTAATATCTCACTATTTGACAGTTTTTTTTACAAAGCCTCCAAGTGAACACAGCTGGACACCAGAATCCTTTCTCGACCCTTTGTAAGTTTATTTTGTTTACTTGTTGGACTAAGTAGCAAACTCAATTTCACATATCCCAGCTGAAACTTAAGGGGGCTATGGGGCTACTTACATTGTTTTAGGATACAGGACGGTCTGGGGCTAGCTGGTTAGCATGCTAACTTAAGTAGATGTCTCTGCAACACAATAGATAGGTGCCTGTAACATTATGCCACACTGATGTTTAAAAAAAAAGTACTTGACATAACTCTGTTGTATAGTCCTGTATAAAGCACATTTGATCCTGGTAGGAGCGACTTACACTGCCACACACACACGGGCGCAAGGTCAGAGGAAACATACAGGGGTATGTGGGGCAGAGAGAAAAAAATCACACGTACACACACACACTTTCCACTTTTTTCACCTCATCAACACACACACACCTGAATACAGACAGCTGCCTGAGTTTTGGCTCTTTTGTAAAAACAGAAGTACACAAACATTTATAAACAGCAATACACAAAAAGCACAAACTCAGTGGTACATCACTCTCTCTCTCACAAACACACAAACACAAACACACGCACACTCCTTCTCTCATTTCTCTCTGTTGTCTCACTCTCTCCATGAGTATCAATTCTACCATTGATTCGATAAGCCACGGGCGTTAGCGGGGTCAGAGCTGTGTTGGGATATAAGTTGCCCCTGGCAACATCTCCATCAGCCTGCCCCCGCATCCCAAATGAAGCCCCTTTCGTTTCTGTCCATACACTGCACTGTGTACCCACTGATGCACCGTTGTGTTTGTGTATGTGTGTGTCTGTGTATCACTATGGAGCTGACAGCAGCTGTGTAAGGCTGTTTAAAGTGCTTATGTGTGTGTGAGCCGCTGCGTGTGTGTCCTGCGTGGGAGAAAGGAGGCGATGACTCATAGCGCACATACCACCAGCACACAACAGCTCCCCCTGTTGCCGGGGCAGGGGAAACCCCGGAGGTGTGGGTGTATTGTGCGGAAGAACAGAGCTGGCCGTGACATCATAGGATGTCTCGCTCCTACACCAGTCAGAGGAGGAGGGTGGAGGGGGGGTGACAGGTGGAGGCAGTGGCTCTTTCTCTTGATTCCTTCTTGCTTTCTGTCTCTCTGTTATGTGTGGGACGGATTGGTGAGAGCAGACTCCATCACTCATTCCTGAGTTGTAGTAATACTCTGATAACTGCAGCTCTCATCAGCTATTAACTTTTATGAATGAGTCTCACTGTTTTTCAGGAGAATTTAGCTGCAGCACTGACTGAGATGTGATGCAGAGGGAAGAAAAAGTTGCACCAGTTCTTTCAATGACATCTACTAGCTTTGTGTGTGTGTGTGTGTGTGTGTGTGTGTGTGTGTGTGTGTGTGTGCACGCGCTTGCCTGTGTGTGCGCTTGCACTCGTGTTACTGTGACACATCCATGAGATCATATTCACTCTCGAATGAAATAATGTCTTGCCAACCATCTGTTCACTTCAGTAGTGTGGTTGCATCATCCACTGATGATATCACTCTATGCATTAATTAAATAGAGTGTTTGAAATGTGGTAGATTATATCATGGTGTTGCTCTCCCTGACTAAATATCTTAATTTTTGGTCTTTTTCCTTGATAAAAGGTGCATCTGTTAAAGGGTAACTCCACCAATCTTATACATTGAAGTGTGTTTACAGGTCTTGGGGAGCACTAATGTAAATGTGAAAAAAATAGTATAAAGGCTTTAATTGTTCCAGAGAAAGCTGCATGTAATCTGATAGGTTGCCTCCAGTGATGTCACGTTGCATTGTGGGTAATATAGGCTATGACACTGTTTGACTCATTATGGACAGTTTAAAGGGGCACTATGTAGTTTTGGGGAAGAAATTCAAACTGTTCATACTAAGTGCTGTATCGTAGGCAACTGGACTTGTTTCATGTTATTTGAAGACATTTCACCTCTCATACATAACTTTCATAACAGAATAAACAAGCCAATAATGTTCCCAGAATACTGGTTGAAGGTAGAAAGGTGGCAGGATGCGCCACATATAAACAAATTAAAATAGTATAAAATTGTGTTGTCTTTTAAGATCAGTTTGTTTATTCAGTTTATTGAACCTGGCACCTACATTACCCACAATGCACCTTAGTCACTGAGTGACATCACTGGAGGCAGTTTATCAGATTAAATTCAGCTTCCTCTGGAGCCACAAAAGGCTTTAGACTACCATTTCACATAGGCAGTCGTATTCCCCAAGCCCTGTAAACACACTTTATGTGTAAAATTGGTGGCGTTACCCTTTAAAGAGCCACATGTCACACTGCTACACCTCATATTGTTGCATCTGTTTTAGATGTTAAATGACGTCCCCTCATGGTGTCATCGTGTGTGTTCTAATACAAGTGACAGCCACTCTGCTAAGCATCGAGCACCCTGAAATGTCTCATCAAGATGTGAACCTTCGATCAAAATGTGTGAAATCATGTGCGTGAGTGTGTGTGTGTGTGTGTGAGAGAGTGAGAGGTCCAGTAAGTGTGAAACAGCGTGTATCACTTTTCTAGCCTCTGTACCTTTGTTGTACGCCGGTCCAGTTCATTTTTAACACAAACACATACACAGACACACACACATATACACACACAACGACAGGATTCCCGCGCACACGCATCAACTCATACGCTCACTCTCACACATGCACATGTGTGCACACGCAGCAGGGAGAGGAAACTGCAACACAATGATAAGGTCTGGGAACACAATGGGCTCAGCAGTGCACAGACAGAAGCCAGGACCAGTTTAGCTCTGAAAGGTCAACAAGCCTCTCCAAGCTTTCATTCAGTTCCCCCAGTTATTATTGTTCAACATTATAATGATTACTCTGATGGCCTTTATTTTGCAAATGTGGGAGCCATCCGGAAATACCAGTGAAATATGAATATGCAGGCCAGACCAGAGAGGAGAAGGAAAAAAGGTTACTTATTTTGGAGGGGGAACTTCTTTGACGTCAAGTTTCCCATGGCCTGGCCCAGCTTTGGATCAGACTTCAGGTTCATCAGAGAGCCCTGGTCAGGTGCCAAAGTCACGGACATCTGCTTGTTTCCACACAACGGACTAATCGTTCCTATCATGATCGTGAATGTGCTACCAGACAAAAGATTTTGAGATCAGACATATTTTTTTGTTTTGTTTTTTGCTGGAGGTACCAGAGTTAAAACAATATGCAGGGACGAGCTGATAAATTGTTAACACATGTCAGATTAAAATACACTTTAAAGCTGCACCTTCAACTCAACAGAGACTCCTGTGTCACTCTGTAAAACTGTATTAACACAATGCGGCTTCACCTGTATTGTAACAACAGCCAATCGCAGGCAATCACATGACCCAGATACAAGTGTTGCAGATGAAACAAATAGAAAGTATGGAACCAATTAAACAACATGAGATGAGGTGACACATGTCAGTTACAGACACACTGAATCTATGAATCCCAAAACCTTTGCTCTGGTTTGAGATATAACCTGTAGGAATCTGCATTTAAATGTCGAAAATTGAATGTACCTGTGTACATACATGTATCATATCCAAAAGTTTGGTCAAGTTAACGATGTGTTTCAATAAGTCGGGATAGGGAAGTCTACCAACGAAACTAACACGTACAAAACTTCAGACAAATAAAATGCCTGTGAACATTTGTGCCTGAGCCACGTCAGATGATCACAAGTGAGCGGTGAAACCACAGCGAAGCAAGGATCATTCATGTTTATCTGAGTCACTCATGCAGTCCACACAGCCACATGACTTTGCTGTAGCCCTAAACTCACATTAGCAAGCAATGGCACAAAACAAGTGTACATGTAAAATAAAGTCAACTCTCAGTGAATTCAGCACTCACCTGAGAGTCTGGTTCTGTCCTTTCTTTATTCCGTCTCCCCTCTGTAACGTCTTCATGAAGCAAAACGCATTTCCCCAACAGCTCCAATCTGGCAGTACATGAACAACTGACCACTGCTGCGGTCAGGTTGATATATAGGAGTGACGATAAATCCACTTTTTAATCCCGGTCTTTTTGTAAATCCTCCACACATGGACAAGACAAATTGTATATGACAAAATAAGTGTTGCGATTATTAAATCACATTGTGTGCTTTTTTTCAGTGTTTTCTATGCAATGCAGTTAAGATATAGACATACTGATCAACAGCCATCCCTCATTTTGCCATCACCTTTTATTACTTATATAATAAGGTACGCAAGAGTAAATAATGATTGAGTAATTGGTAAATCTACGGTGGGTAACTACTCTGTGATGTTTGTCATTATTTGAGGGTACACAAAAATGATGATTCAGTTATTAGGAATTGATGAGTCATCACTAGTTTATGCCACTTAGGTGGCTGATAGTTATTCAAGAACAACTCATGAACTAATCATTAGCTAATGATTAATTAACACATTATCTCCTAGTCTGATCTCCAGTAACTCATCGTTATTTACAATAAAGTCCTCAAATCACAGTTATTGAGTAAATAATGATCAACAATTAATTAACTATCAAGGTGTTCCTGATTCATTTCTTACTCGCTCCTCAGTAACTACTATACCTTATTGTAAAGTTTTTCCAGCACAGCATTGTTGATTGGAGGAGAACTTGAACCTTCACCAGGCCATATAAGGTACTGTGTGGTGCTGATAATGATGTCTTTGTTGTCCTGCATCGCATAGAGTGAGCCCATAGTAAGCCTTTTTACTGTTACTCTACTGATGCCGCATCAAGACATCAATTCAGCCCACAAGTGGCGCCAACCTCGGGGGTCTGTCTGAGCGAACGTCTGACTGATCCTCAAAGCAGTGAAGGAGCAGCGCAGGTCACAGCCCACTCCAAAATGTCACGGCCCCTTACATAATCCCTGCATGTATTTTCCATCGTGGCACAGCGGCTATACCCCTCTCCCCGCTGTCAAGTCCTCCAACAAGACAAAAAGGTCAAGACATTAGAGAGGAGAGAATGGCTCTGGCAAGCCCGACTAGCATCACGCGAAAGGTTAGCATGGAGAGTGGGAATTTGGATAAATAGAGAATGAGCTTTCTTGACCTCTCCCTCTGACCTGGATGCTGATGTATTGATTTTCTGCACAGTTTGTCTGTAAGTGACCTATGAAGTGTGTGTTCAAGTCTGAGAACGGCTTTGTTACACTGGCATGGTGAGTGGGCAACTGGACCTCAGAGGGTGGCTCAGATCACTGTCACACAAAGTGAGTAATTTGTCAGTTTAGTCATTTTACAGCGCATCGGTCATTGTTAATGGTGACACAAATCATGGATTCCGTCATTCACTTGTAAGTGGCACCAGTCAATTAACATGACATGATATGAAAAAGCTTTTATTTTTAATTCATGCTCCATGCCAATAAAGCTGACCTCTGCCCAATCACTTCTTGTTCCCTCCGAAAAATGTTCAACAAGCTCCAAAGCAATGCAACCCTCTGGGGACAAACAAAGCTTAAGAGATTGTTGCCAGCGTCTTAAAACAGCATGATTGAGAACAGAAACGTTTGGTGATGTCAGCCACTTTCTACTTAGATAGTAGTTTCTCACCATCTCCGAAAACTTCTGAAGCCCAAATATAGTTCTGTGGCTCAAGCTTACATGTGAACATCTTCTCCGAACGGGATGAGAATCTGTAATTGAAGAGGGTTGTTTTGCGTTGCCATGAGAGTGATGCTCTCTGCCGCACGAAGATCTGTTTTTTCCACGTGTTCAAAAGCAGTAATCTCACCAAAGAGACAGACGATTGGAGCCTCGTAAGTGCTAATGACTATTTGCTGATGTTTGAGGCAAACAGTCGCCTGTGGTTATGTGAGATAAAGAAATTCCTTACAGTTTCTCATCTACTGTCCCACAGAAGCATATGTTTCATTTAAATGTGTGTGCATGTGTGCTATGATCATCCCCTATAAAGGACAAAATACCATACGTGCTGAGTAGTAAATGGAATGTAAAGGACTGCACACACGTACCGCATGTTTTAGCTCATTAACTACAATGGTTCACATTACTCTTCTGAAGCACACCATGAATTCAAAATTGATTTTCTATCATCCAGAAACTGGAAAGTTGCCCTGAAGCTACAATCGATCTGAAAAACGATGCTGCACTTTAAAAAATGGTCAGAGCTAATGTAAACTGTGTGAGGAAATATAAATTTAATGGGTTAAAATATGCTACGCCACAAACGCACAGGAGATAAGACACCTCACAGTTTTCCCTTTAAACGTGAAACATGTAAGAACTTCAGTATAAATGCGCACGATGTAATACATTATTAGGTGAAAATACAAGCAAATATATCTAAAATCATCATCAGATTTTATAGAAATAACAGTTTTGATGTCATGAGGCATTGTACAACACTCCTCTGGTGCACTGTGTTCTCAGTCTGGACCACTAGATGCACAGCTAACTGAGCTAACTGAGCTAACTAGCTAACGGTCACTACAGTTGCGATACAATGCCCTATGATTTTTTTGTATGCTTCCCGCAGGTGGCTAATTCTTACATATTGCACCTTCAAAACATTAAAAGCTTAACTAACATGTTCAACAGAATGTGAAGAAATAACACTTTTGACATCTATGTGTTGTGTTGCACAGATATCATCTGAAGTTAGCATGCTAATCACTAGCAAGGCCTGCCCTTTCTACTTAAACCACTTTGTACTGCAAGAGGTGATAGTCTGATATTATGGCTCTGGCCTCTGTAGGTGGGTGCTAATTGCTAACTGATGACGTGAAGACAAGCACTCACCCAGTGATCCGAGATCCCAGTCCTGACAGATTTTGGGAAGCTAATAAAACCGCTAGCTGTACATTTTAACTGAGCTAACTAGCTTGCAGCAGTTATAGTAACCAGCAGTTAATGGTTACTCTGTTGATATGTTTCTTCCCCTCATTGTTTTAAATAAGAGTTTGACATTTAGCCAATTCTTACATATTGCACCTCAGTTGTTTCTGTGAAGCACCAGATGCCTGGTGTTTGCCGTGATCGCCTGGTGCTCCATGCCTCTAGAATTCCCGGAGAAAGATGTGTGGTGTGTGTGGGAGAATAAATGTCCACTGGATTTGAATCAGCGCACATATAAATGAGGGGAGCCATACTTCATTGTCCATGTGCTTTTCGCTCGCTCGTTAAAAGCTAATTTCTCCCCCCCCCCCCACCACCTCCATCTCCATCCCCCTCCACCTCCAACCCCCTCCACCACCCCTCCTTCTTCCCTTAGCTCTCTGTCTTGTGCGATCAACAATAGTCTATTCTGTGCTGTCCCGTGCGAGTGGAGACACACCCAAAGCCAAGGCCACGGTGCGAGGGGAGATTGTTGGGTGGGGGCCAGCTGAGCAGGACACAGGCTCGATTCTCGTCTGGGAGCGTGGATCCTGCCTCGACAAGAGGGAAGAGGTGGTCTCATCTGTTTGGCTGTAAGTTCTGGCGGCCATTTACTGCGGTGACTCCCCAACCAGGGGTACTTCTGCAGCTAAGTCAACAGGGCTACACGGAAAGATTTGGGGGAGTTCATAAAATGGAAATTACAACTTTATTGTTTTGTTGTTTTGTCATGTATTGAGACAGCTGTAACACCTGGATTAAGTCTGAGCCATTAATACTAATATGAATGGATAAAAAGCAAGAAGCTAGAAAAGGGGGAAGGTTGAACATTTCAATGGTGACTTTTTCCAGACAGGCCAAATGGTTGAAATGGTTACTTAAGGAAATAGATGAATGGTTGAAGAAGTTAGCTAATAATGTATAAAGAGTTGAGATAGTCGAAACAAATAGTTGAAATAGTTATATAGCTATAAGTAGGACAGGGCCTATTGGATAAATGGTTAGCAGTAGCCTGATCAATAAATGGCTGGGGTCATTAGCAAAAAGTATTGGATAAATAATTGAAATAGTTAGCTAAAGGTAATCAAAAAATGGTTGAAATAGGCTAGTGAGCTTACAGTAATCAATAAATGGTTGGAAAAGCTAGCTACAATTATAGGATAAATGGTTGAAATAGGCTAGTTAGACAACAGTAGTCAATAATTGGTTGAAATAGGCTAGTTAGCCAAAAGTAATCAATAAAGTGTTGAAATAGGCTAGTTAGCCAACAGTAATTAATAATTGGTTGAAATAGGCTAGTTAGCCAACAGTAATCAATAATTGGTTGAAATAGGCTGGTTAGCCAACAGTAATCAATAATTGGTTGAAATAGGATGGTTAGCCAACAGTAATCAATAAATGGTTGGAAAAGCTAGCTACAATTATTGGATAAATGGTTGAAATAGGCTAGTTAGCCAACAGTAGTCAATAATTGGTTGAAATAGGCTAGTTAGCCAACAGTAATCAATAAAGTGTTGAAATAGGCTAGTTAGCCAACAGTAATTAATAATTGGTTGAAATAGGCTAGTTAGCCAACAGTAATCAATAATTGGTTGAAATAGGCTGGTTAGCCAACAGTAATCAATAATTGGTTGAAATAGGATGGTTAGCCAACAGTAATCAATAAATGGTTGGAAAAGCTAGCAACAAGTATTGGATAAATGGTTTATAAAGGCTAGTTAACTAACAGTAATCAATAAATGGATTCTTAAACACACAAACAGATATTGAGGGCAGTGACTAATCCTAATCATTGGTGAATGAATGCTAACGAACAACTCATCATCGTTCATTCAGGTTATTATTCTAAAATACTGAGGTTTTTGTCGGTGCGGTGCAAAACCATGAGGACAGGCCCTCTGAGCATCACAACCGATTAATTCAATTGAGTTTTTTTTTTTTTTTGTAAACAGGCCTCCTGTCTGTTTACATCATCTGGTTGTTGGACCCCTAGAAGTCCCCACCTCTGCACATATCACAGGACTCCATCACACACACACCGAGGCTCGACCACAATACAGGCCCTGATCCCGGCCGGGCCACAGGCTGAAGGTCACTCCATCGACCCGTTCTTCTCTATCGTGACATCTGTTCCTAAGTGCCACAGCTGGAGCCCCCCACACACTTTGTTGCTGCCTCCTCTGATAAGGCCAGACTCTCTTCATTGTCCGATAACATAAATATGACACACCAACACACAATCTGAGGGTCCCTGTCTGCAGCGGCCGGCCTAATTATATAATTATCCCTTGTCTGATTGTGCCTGTGCAGCTGAGACGAGGGAGGGCCTTTGTGTGGCCGGTGGAATGCGGTGCGCTTGGCATTTTTCAGCGAAAGGGCAGCTTTCTGGAAGCTGCTGCCAAAGGAGAGGAGAGGAGGGTGAGATCACGGCTGCTGGTGCCCACTCTTCTCCTTTTCTCTTTCTCCTCTGTCTCTATCACTTGGTCTATCTTTCTGAGACTCTCTCGCCTGTCTCTTTATCTTCTCTTTGGATCTCTCACTTCTGGACAATCCCATCTCTCTTTCTCCCCGTCCTCTCCAAAAAACTTAAAGTTTGCCCGCTGTCTTGCAGATGAAGTGGCCTTTTGGAGATGGAATGCGCAGGATTTGGCGCTCCGATGATAAGAGCTGACAGGCTGCACATAAGGGGGCTACCACTCCGATGTCTGATAGCGGACTCGGAGGCGACCGCTCGGCCGCATGATAAGAAAGCATTGCTATTGTTTCTGGTGGGGAGCTGTTGAAGGGATAAGAGAGACTAGAGCACAAGCAGGTGTTAGGAGAGATTACAGCGCAGGCCTAGAAAGCATGTGTGCTATTACCTCCTTCTTGAATCAAAGTCAAAAGCAACAAGACGGGCGTCACATAAACCATGTTCTCCTACGCTCCAATGGAGGATCCAAACCTTTTTTTCTGACATTTACATCAAGGGCCTCCCAGTCTTTGCATGTCGCTACAGGTGATTTTTATGAGTTCTATGACTTTATCAGAAGCCTTTTATACTCACTAATGAAAACAGCAGGGTTAAGGGTTGTGGCGCCGATGCTTTGCCCCTTAATTCCTCTGTAGGAGCTGGTGTATAATTCAAGAACAGTATGTCATTTTAACAGGCCTTGCCAAGATGGGCCGGGCTTTAAATACAAATATTCACGCCAGCAGAATTTAAAGGGGCACTATGTAGATTTGGTGAAGAAACTCAGAATGATTTCTTTTATTAGGTAATGATACAAACATATCCATTTTTTCCATAACTGAATAAGCAAGCTGTTCCCGGGACACTCTTTGAAGTTGGAAATGTGGCAGGGTCCGCCACATATAAACAAAGTAAAACAGTATGAAACTGTGTTGTCCTTTAAGGTCAGTTTGTTTATTTGTGTTGAAAACAAAGATAGTTTGTTTATTTTGTTTGTTTAGGCTTAAAGTGCTCCTTTAAAAGGTGCAATTTGTGGCAATATTAGATGTTGTTTTTTAAATAAACTAAAATCACCATCAGAATGTGAAGAAACAAGAGTTTTGACATCATGTCAAAGACATCCATGTATTGCATCAGAGATATCTACTCAAGTTAGCATGCTAACCACCTAGCCCCGGCATGTCCTGTCTTCTAATACCACTCTACGCTCCCAGACCAGACTGCTAACTGTAGCTGCCATTAGCTCAGTTAGCCATGCAGCCAGTGGTTTCTCTGGTCACATGCTGCCCTTTATGCTTTGGGGAGTATGAATTCAAGAGGTGGCAAAATTCTTACAAATTGAACCTTTAAATTTGTGCCAGATCCTTTAATTGGTTCAAGCATTTGCTGGGTCTCTGCATCTGACATATTCAAAATGAGTGCACGTCCGCATTTCGGAGTAAGTGCATGTATCACAAGAGTGACCTGAAGTTCATGTTGCAGCAAACAAGTTCATTAGAGACCCAAAGACAGCATTGTTTAACCACAAGTGTAAAATCTGCACGCCGCCTGCAGCACAAACACTGTTAACAAACAGCACTTGAGAAATTCCCATAGAATTCCGAGCTGTCCGTCTGATCCCTGTGCCCGCTCGTCAAAGCCCCCCTCTGGTGATCACACAGCATGGAGTATGTGAAAGAATGCTGTCGGGACATAGCAGGACACTGGGGGCCCAGTATTCCCATCTCAAGCCTCCCTACATGCCCCCAGTGATTTTTTCTTTTATTGACATCAACAAAATATGCAAACACAAGTGAAAATGTGATCGCAAAGTGCGACCAGAGCCCGTGCCAACAGACCCCATGACAATATGTTTAAATAAACAGGGATCTGGGATGAGAGAAATAGTTTGAGCGCCGTGGCCAAGAGTAGGACCTCTCCCACTATCGCCACGGCTGTGAGAGCTCCATTGTTTTGGCCGTCTCAAATAGCCCTGACAAATTGTGCTGAATGTAGAACCTCTGTTTAAACTGGAGGCATCTTCCAAAAAAACATGCTGGCACGACACCAGAGCTGCATTTTCCCATCAGTGAAACGCTTGTCAGCCCAGAGGCGCTCCACGGCGCCCCTGCTGGACGGTGCTATTACTGAGGATGGTAGAAGGGCAACTTCTGATAATAAAGAGAGAATCTGTAGTGTTGAAGAAAGATGATCTAAAGACTTAAACCTGATGTGTATTTGATGAGTAGCCTTCCATGGTGATTTTCTGCAAAGCTCTTCAAAATAAAAGCACCACAAACGTATCAAACAGCACAGGACAGTTCTCATCTCGCATTATGTCATAGGGGAAATAACTCTCTTTGCTAACAAAACCTTTCCTTCATACCTCCATCCTCCTTTTCTGTTCCCCTTCCTCTGCTGTAGCGCACAGCTGACAGGTGGAGGGTGAGGGAGAAAATGACCAGACTTTTCCTGGTATTCACTGTCTATGCACTAATCATGAGCTTTGGCCACATTGTACAGATGGAGACAATGTTATAGAGTGTGACGTAGCGCGCTGCGAGAGGGGTGACCGGGGGTTTACCAGACAAAAAAATGAGAGGATGTAATGTATATGTGTGAATGGTTGAACTGTGAATAAATCAGTTGTGTATTGTTCCATTTAAACAGTGATTACTGAATAGAAGTTGGGACACTGTGAGGAGTGAAAGGTGGCTGAACGGTGCCACCTTGTGTTAGTTGTGTTTATTGCAGTATTTGGAGAGGACTGGTTTTACAAACAAGATCACATGCAGCTTCGAGAAAAGACAAGACAAATCATACTATGTCTTATTATGTTTTGCTTCACTGGCTAAAGAGCAATTTTTTTAAAAGAACAATTTAATTTAATACACTGATGAATGTATTGTGTGTTCTTTAATGTGTGAATCATGTAATGGCAAGATAACAAAAAAAATGGGGAATGGCGGTTAATCTTATAAACATTAGAGACATGAGAAAATAAAGTGCACAACAAGGTTATAATACAGTTAAATACCAAATACAATAATTAGTAATTAGAGTAAAAAAAACTCTCCATTGAGTGACTGAAAAGCACTAAAGCAGCAATACTCTGTACAGCAACTGAATGTGTACATTATGAATCTAGTGCACAGGCATCAAGCCTACGTTAAAGGCAACGTGGCAACAAGTCTGTGGGTTTTGAACTACATACACTTGTAGTTGCACGTGTGTGCCTGTTCAGGAAAGTGCATTCGTAACATAACCGTTGACTTCTATTGTCGAAGGCCTGTGGTCACGTTCAAGAGCTCCTTTCTGTACAGTTAGCTGGTGGCAGTCGACGTGTCTGAACTCAGCTGCGAAAAGGCCAAACAGGCAGAAGAACAGCATGACCAGGATCCATTCACAGATGGCAGCTGCAGAGTAACGGCCTGTAAAGTGGAGAACGACCACTGAGGGAGGAGAGAGCGGTCAAGGAACATGATACTGAGTAAATGCACATGACAGTAAATACAACAGCAAAGGGTTCATGGGCACTTTCAAAATCTACTCTGTGGTGCATGTTGTCACTTTTGCATGAATCAGTGTGGTCCGAGTTTTTATTGTATGGTACTGTACTCTGTCTGTAGTTTCCCATTCTGGTTTATCCTTGAGTGGTGGCAAACAACGTGAGGGACCATTCAAAATAAAATACTTTCCAGCTCAGGCTTTATGGGCTACATATACAGTACTATACAAAATGAGCTAAATCTGAAGTAAAAATGAATATCAATATGGTGTTGCAATGTGAAAACAGCAACAACAACAAAAATAATAATAATGGACACAGTTAGTTAAAGTTAATGGATAAATAATCCAAATAATTATCTAAGTATAACTTAACTTATTAACAGCTGATATAGTTAGTTGGACAGTCCAAATGTTAGAATAGCCTCTGTAGCTAACAGTGATGGATACATGGTTAAATAGCCGTAAAGGTAGCAGATAAAGTGTTAAATAGTTAGCGAACAGCTACATATAAATAGTTGAAATAGTTAGCTCAAAGTAATAGATAAGTGATTAAAAAAGATAGCCAAGCTAACGCTACTGGAAATATTTAGCTAAAAGTAATGGAAAGGCTAACTGATAAAATAGCCAACGTAGCTCAGAGTAAGGGATAAATAGTCAGGTAACTAACTATAAATTAATAAATGCTAAGCTAAGTAAGTATTTAGTATTTAAACAGTAGAAAGTAGTAAGCTGATAGTAATCGATAGAGTAAATGGTTAAATTGGCTTAAAGTACTTTATAAACAGTTGAAAAGAAATTGTAGGCTAGCAGAAGTAGATAGGCCACATTGTTTGGCTAAAGGTGCATAATGGCTGAAATAGTTACACATACACATAGCTGTGTATTACACTTATAGATGCAACAATATGCACAGGCTCCTTTATAAATACTACCTTTTTTCTATTGAATCTGATATTGACAAGTATCACCTTATCTTGGATTCTATATTTACCGAATACTTTTTTTTAAGTCATTCAGATAAGAAGGATACTGAGGATAATCATGACGGTGCAGAGGACGCAGCAGATCGCCCTGGCAGGCCCAGCATAGCATCGGTCCTTTGCCGGCTGAGCCCGATAAGTTAGATAAAGCTGTACCCAGAAGTAGGCCAGGCCGAGGAAGAAAGCCAGGAACGCCCCCAACAGGTGAAGACTCCTCACCACTGACGGCTAGGTGGGCATGGGCAGAGGAAGAAGTGATTGATAATTACAGCTTAGAAAAAAACAAATATTTCATTATTTCATTATTATCAATATATTCTAGAATATATTCTGGTTACCTGGAAGTTTCCAAGGACAGAGATTCCTACTGAGGAGATGAATCCCAAAACAATGCTGGCAACGTTGGCCTTTCCATGGTCACCGAAATCTTTAACCTGCTGGAAACGGATCACCACAATCCACAGAGCTGGGGGACGCAGACGGAGAGGACACCGAGACATCTGAAAACTATTTGTGTACCCAATTGAAGCATGTGATGGACAGAGCTTAAGTGATAAAGGACTGCCACTACCAGTAATGTCTAAATATATCTGTCATTACCTAAAACCGAGCAGATGTTGCAGACCTGGGAGAAGAGACAGCTCTGAGGGGTGTAGGTGCCACATTCGCTTCAGGGAAGATGGAGCAAATCGAATCACTCTCATTTGTACATTACCTTTGAACATAATGATCTGGCTTGTTTGGTTCATTACCACCTGTTTACTCAGTATCAGCTCACTGTAACCACTTTATCTGTTTTTCATCACCAACCTGATGTAAGGGACTCCCTCTGTCAGGTTGACCGATCCGTTTGTTACAGATACAGCAAACCTGATGGGAAGAAACGTTAAAGCTCAGCTCGCTCCCTGGAGACATGGCACCACACACAGCCCTCTTTATTACACATGTCATACATCTGTGGGGAAACATTTAAGACTATGCTTAAATACCAGAGGTGACTTTTGAGCCTTTGATATTTACCTGTTTGATTCTTCTTTCAGGAGTATGAGGTTTTTCTATATATCTGTGTATTGTGTTTCACTTTAAATATACCATTATGTCTGTTGTATATTATTATTATTATTATCTACTTGTCATTTTGTATTTATTTCCTGTTACTGGATAGGCCTATGGATCCAATTCATCTTCATACTAGTGAATTTAAAGAAATATAAATGGTAATGCTTTACATTATAGTCCCCAAACTACAGGATAACTGTCAAGTATGTACAAGGTACCAATAAAAAATAAAAAATAATGAGCACTCATGCCGAGACAAAAAATGGAGGATTCTAGAGGTTAGAAATAAATTACACCATTTCAAATATGGAGTACCAACTTACAAGCAAACAAATATTTCATAATCTGAGCGTGATGGGCAGAGTGACACTGCACAGGAAGTCAGTGAATTAAGGGAACTTCTGATCAAAGTTCCATATTTGTCTCATTACAGCGCAATAATGAAGGTTTTTGCTTTTGGTTCCACCACTGAGTTCAAGTTTTGGTCGTCCAGGTGGTGAAGTTTGGGCACCCTTGTGCTACGGCCTTCACAGTTCTCTTGTCCAAAGTGGGAACCAATGCTCTCCACCATCATGAGAGATGAGAGAGCTGATGAGAGAGGAATGATGTCCAACCTTCCAAGTTGAGTTCAAGAGGCTTGTACAATAAATGCCAAGGTGCACTGAAGCTGTTCTGGTGGGCCAACTCCTTATTAAGACGCAGATGCCTTTGTCATTACATTGTCATTTTGGCTTACAGTAATTCATACATACATACATTCATTCATAGACCCCGCATGGTGGCTGCAGACCCGCACATCAGGAGCAGTTTGGGGTTCAGTGTCTTGCCCAAGGACACTTCGACATGCAGACCAGGGGACTCACACCAGCGACCTTCAATTAACAGGACACTGGCTCGACCCCTGAGCCACAGCCGCTCCTTTACTTTATCAAGACTCCCTAACTTTAAATCCCTCTGACATACTGTAATTTGTTACTCTGAAAGGATTACCATATAAATGAATGGATCAAATAAATATTACAAATTATTTGTAAATATATATGACTATGAAAACGCTAAACTCAGTGGAAAGAGTCAGAAATACTCACACAGTCCAGATGCCTACAGTACCAAAGACAGCCAGGCAGACGGGGAGTAAAGCCCACAGCCACATGTTGCACTACAGCTGCTGCTTAGTTCATATGGAGGAGAAACATGTACAACTGTCACCTCTCACATATAAAACAAGCTGCTCACATGGAAAATAAAAACACAAGGAGAGAAGACACCAAAGACAGTGCTTAAACATTTGTAATTTAAGAGTGTGTGTGTGTGTGTGTGTGTGTGTGTGTGTGTGTGTGTGTGTGTGTGTGTGTAAGAGAGAGAGAGAGAAAACATTTGTACTCACTGTGCTGAGGAACGACTGGTTAAAGATTCAAAGGCAGCTCTATCAGAACTTCATTGAAAGTAGCTCATTATCGTCACCATTACCATAATAACACACATAGATGAGGTCAGCTCGGACATGGCCGCACTTTGTCCCAGTGTTACACACAAAGTAAACACAGTGAGGGAGGAGGGTGTAGACTGAGGGGGGCTCAATATTAAAGAAAGTTGCCATTCTTTACAACAAACCAAATAGAGCACCTGGAATTCTTTACATGGTGCACTACACCACAAAATACGGTAACACAACTGGTTATATTCGAGGGCTGGGCTGGACTTTGAGCTGCTGTTTTTTTTTTTTTTTTTCAGACTTACAACCTCTTGAGTTCTGACAGTGTGTTTCCTCCCCTCTACAGTTTACCTTTTCCTTTCTCATAACTCAAAACAAACCTCAATGTGTAAGTGCTCCGAACAGGAACCTGAATTACCCAACGGTATAAGTTAGAATGAGCAGAGGAAAAAAAAGGTCTTTGCAACCATCTTCAGGCCGCGGGATTATGTTACAATTAACCATAAATGTTAAGTCACTTCAGTATTCAATTGGCATGTTAATAATTAAAATGCAGGCTTGCACACGTGACCTTTGGTTCCAGTTAATAAGGCTGATGGAATCCAGACATCATCTACTTCCATTTGTTTTTATGTTCCAAGAAAAAGAATTTAACACTGTGAATGAATTTGAAGAAAAAACACTCCGACAGAGATAAATTAATGCAAAGATTTTTTCTTTATTGAGGCCACACACCATGATGAAGTCTTGTTTTCTTGTGTACATTATCGGATGCGTTTGTGTGCGTTAGAGCTCAAGCTCAATCTTGACATCCATCTTCGCCCTGTAAGGCTCCAGCAGGGGGTGGACTTCTTCAGACAGGAACCTGGTCACCTGGACACGGGAGAGAGAAAGAATATATTACGCACCATTATGTTTGACATTCTAGATGTCCTTTTGGGAAAAATTTTAAGAAGGGGTTATTGAAAACATTGCGCCACTGAATGTGGTACTCCATCTCGTCACCTTCCATTGCATTCACGACACAAAACCACTGTTGTCCCAATCATCTGCCCCCTCAAGTGGTTGCCAGTTTGTTGTAGCTAAACTTACTAGCGAACGATAACCTCGCTAATGCTAGCTAAAGCCAAGGTCAAGGTCACTAACACTAGCACACATTGATATTGCTAATATATATACATATAATAGCTAGCATTGACATCACGAATGATGGCTAGCTAACATAAGGCAGTACAGTTGCTGGGCGCATACTGAAGGAAATCAGCCATTTTTAGGCTATTTTTTTTCTTCCACAAACTGGCAACCACCAAGATACTTGACGCTAACAAAACACAGATACCGTGGGATTACAGCGGCGTTATACTATTGGCTTACAAACCTTGTTAGAAGCTGGGGCAAGTTGTGAGAATTCTTATACCGAGATAAACAAAACTATCAATTTGGACCTGACAAATATTTTAAAATCACACAATAATAAAAAAGAGGAAAAGAGATATTTTTACTCTGCACCCTTCTGCAAGCTCTGTAGATGTATTATTCCTTTTCAAATATTTGTATACATTAATGTTATATGTAGACTAAGCTTAGGTGCTAGCATGTTGCTACTCTATGTATGTAAACAGACACCTAAAATTAAAAATAACACTGAATGGCAGAGGAGATGGAATAAAAAAAACTGCGCTGTTCATGTTGTACCTGCTGGGGAGCACGGCCGATAAAGGTCTTGGGGTCCAGTATGGCGTCCAGCTGGCCCAGAATGGGGGCGAAGTAGGGGTCTCGCTGGACTCTGGCCAGCAGGTCGTTATCACCGCCCTCCTGTTTGACAACAGCTGCTGCCTCCTGGGACAGAACACGGATCTTCTCATGGCAGTCCTGAAGTAGAAATATACTGTGTGAAGCACAAAAGCTGATTCCAAAAGGTCAGGTGTTTTTTTTTTTACACTACAAACGTATAACTGCACACGAATACCTGTCTGTTCCCTCCAGCCTTCACCATGGCCATGATGATGTTCTCCGTGGCCATGAAGGGTAGCTCGTGGCGGATGTGTCTCTCGATGACTTTGGGGTAGACCACCAGACCCTCTGTGATGTTCTGCAGGGTGCTGAGGATGATGTCTGCCGTCAGGAAGGACTCAGGAAGGGAGATCCTTCTGCACAGGCATGAGGGGGGAAAATGAGTAAACATGAACAAGCATTCACTTGGTCAAGTACCAACTGAGAGCCCAGATACCTTTAAAGAGACAGTTCACAGCAAAATTTAAACTCAACAACTTGACAACTGACTACAAAACAGTCTAGCTGCTAAGGAACACCAGACAATAAAGGTGAGAGGAGAAATATGTCTTTTCATTTGACCGTCAACTGTACCTTTAACTGATCAAGTGACAAATAAGTCTTAGGACATCAAACTATCTCATCAAAGTCAAGCAAACTATCGTGTCTGGTGACCTGTTGGCGCTGTCGTCCAGCGTCCTCTCCAGCCACTGCACCGCGGCTGTTTGCAGCGGGTCGGACATCAGCGCCAACAGATGTCGGGCCAAGCTGCAGCAGCGCTCCGCACGCATGGGGTTCCTCTTGTAGGGCATGGCACTGGAACCTGCCGGAGCAAAGACACCATCATGCTGGCATTCTGCTTGTGCTAAAGGGTAGCGCGTCTTTAGATTTCTGAGTGCGATGCGGCTGTATGAGGCGAGTGAATGTACCAATCTGCTCTTTCTCGAAAGGCTCCTCAATCTCCTTCAGGTTGGCGAGCAGGCGGATGTCCGTGCAGATCTACAGACAGACGGATAAGAGATGAGAAAGAAGTCAGATAAAGGGCTGCTTCATCACAACACGTTACAGATTTCTATTACACACCACTAGGTGGCAGCATTACTGTATGTTTCTCCAGCTGCTGCAGTTTACCTTGTGAACAGTAGCTCCCAAACTGGCCAATGTGGACAGGCAGTCTATGTCCACCTTACGGCTGTAGGTCTGTCCAGTCACCAGGTAGGATCTGTGAAGCAATGGGACAACATCATCTGGGATAATAACAGAGCAAGTCTCTGTAGCTCTTTAAATGACACAAGCCTCATTTTAGCTGTGGCGGCTAATAATCACCTTTCTTCTAGTAAATGAACTGGTGAATTACAGAATATTGTTAATCTCCCCCACTTCAGTAGAGAACTCACTTTTTGAAGGCAGCCATCTCTGTCACAAGTCTGTCGAGCTCTTCCACCTGGAGAAATAAAATGATTAAATGTGTGAATTGTTACATTTCAATCCATCATGACTTAAAGGGGCAATATGTAAACATGTAAGCTGAAAACAAAAACAAGCTCCCGGACTGAACTGCTAGCTGCACGGTTAGCCAACTAGCTAACGGCAGCTACAGTAAGCCGCAATTAGTGGTTACCCTGGTGATATGCTGCCCCCTATTTCGTTTTGAGTATGACAGGTGTTTACAGGTGGCAAAATCTTATATAGTGCACCTTAAAAATAATAATCCTACTCAACATGCCTGGCTATAGATGATTTTACCTTCTCGTGGTCCCCCTGAAAGAGCTGCAGGAAGCTGGCCTGAGTGCCGGTGGTCCCCTTGACTCCCCGGAAACGCAGGTCGTCGCGGGCTCGCTGCAGGTTGCGCATGTCCATGGTCAAGTCCTGCAGCCATAGACAGGCGCGCTTCCCCACCGTGGTCAACTGTGCGGGCCTGTAGGGAGAGAGGGATCACACAGGCTGCGTCCATCAACCAAATGTACCAGATTTCGAAAGCGGCTACGTCAACACTATGCGTTCTTTATCAGACAAATCAGACAAAGATGTCCGATAAACACATGACAACATTGCAAACAGGATGCGTTTGATGAGAGGACATGCAGCCGTGTTCAGACTCACTGGTAGTGTGTGAAGCCGAGCGTGGGTAGGTTAGCGTTCTTCTCTGCAAACTTTGCCAGTCTGTCGATGACTCTGGCCAGCTGTAGAAAGAAAAACAAAGGGCTTTAGTGCCGATTTATTACATAATACATATAATCACTCATCCTCATATGTTCATAAGCTTAATTCTGGTTTGTGTGACAAAACACTGCATATAAATTAGTTCTACATTGTTGACTTGTTACTAAGCAGCTGGGGCTTACAAAGAAGAGAAAAAACATGCCTCCATTTCTAACAATTCCATAGATGGGAGTGTGTGCGTTTTCAGTCGAACAGCTGGGGCTCACCTTAGGCAAGAGAATGTCAAATCCATCACGCAGCATAATCAAATCCTGAGCAGGAAAAGCAGAACAACTTAGAGAGCATGAAACCCTTTCAAGAAACAATAAATGTAATCCCAACACAGGATTAGATTTTGTAGATGGGACTTGTTTTTTCAAGGGCGAGCTGGAGAGAAAATATGAGATTATGGATCATGTAACCAAGGCTGTAGCAGCTTGTGCGACGTCAATCGTAATTACAGTATTGTCTCCAACATAGCAGGAGGTGGCGCCGAGGTGGATGATGGGAGCAGCGGTGGGGCAGCAGTGTGCGAACGTGTGGACGTGGGCCATGACATCGTGCCTGAGCTTGCGCTCCTCTTCGGCCGCCATGGCGAAGTCGATGTCCTTTTCGTGGCTCTCCATCTCCTGAATCTGTTCGTCGGTGATGGGCAGACCCAAAGCCTGAGGAGGACACAAATAATATTGAAGGCAATTTGAAACATGTATTTTCAATTCAGTGTAATATCTGAAATTATGACTGACTTCTTTCACAATTTTCTGACATTTTATAGATTCAACAGAGGATCAACTGATAATGAAAATAATCGGTAGTGGTTGCCCGAGTTTCAGTTCAAATGTGAGAGTTTAAGATGCAGGTAATCTGGGCAAAGGTGAGACGACTGCTTCCAGTATCATATGTACAGTAAAAAAAGACAATCACATGTCACTTCAGGATGTCCAAACAAGAGACAGAGAGTCTGCTGATAATGTCAGTCAACCTTCTGTCTTGTCGTGACGGGCATGTGCTCGCCTCGTGAGAAGGCTCTCGATATCCTGATTAGATTAGAGTCTTTATCCATTTGGACAGGGTCATGAGATGGAACCACAGAATGGATTCATTAAGAAATCAAGCCCAACTCCTGAGAGTACCTCACTCCCCCCATGATACCACAGAGTCCAAGCCCTAACGACGTCAAACTCTGCGGTGTCAAAGGTCAGACTGTGTGCAGTTTGATTCCAAGCAAACAGTGACTCAGCCCAAGAAATGTCACTGAAGAAGACAAACATTACTTGGAGGGAAAAGGCTACAGAAGAACGGCTGGGCTGGTTTTAGGCCAGTAAACGCAGCCTCTCCGGGGGCGGTCTCCTGTTACTGTGACATTCGCTGCATGCTATTTTCACACACTAACCACACAGAGGGGGCCACAGGCCTCACCAACTGTGAACGGGCAAACTGTAGCAAAGCTACCTCACCGAGGAAGAACTCAATATACAGATCAATAACAAAAGATGGACTGAGATAATCTGTTCTGATTAGTGATGTGAGGTGATGCATGTGAGACAGGGTCCGTCACCAGTCAACCCCACCTGACCTCTTTAATACGACAAGTGCAGGAATCCCTCAGCCGAATTAAGAGAATTACAGAATTAGATTTTGCTACAGAGAAATATGTTAATAGATGTTTCTAAATCATCAGCAACTACAAAGTTCAGTGGTTGTCGATCAACTTTGAGAGTTAAAATGTGGGCCTGGTATCACACAGCTGTTTGGGAGCTAAATGTCAAGATGATTCAGAGGGGATGACCCCTGAAGTGTGCATAACAACTTCTCATTCTGTGGAGCAAAACCTTGTTCGCATACACAGGAACTGAGTCAAAGTTCTGGTGAAAAACCACGAGTTTCCAAATGAAAGAAATCCGTGAAACTGAGATTCGGGGGAAATCATTAAGAATATTTCCATTTGATGCAGTGGTGCAGCAATAAAAAAAACAACAAATTGAGGCATGTTAGGTTTGAAGATCTCCCGTATAGCTTCTATATATTCTACAAGTGTCTACACATTATGTAAGCTGACAGTTATCAGACGGTAAGGGCTGAGATGACTTAACAACCTTGTTTCTCTGTTTATGTCCATCTGCCTGAAACATGTTGAAGTTTGTTGTTCTGATGCTGATTCTAAACCTTTTCTATCTGTTTATCTCCGTAAAGAATGTGGATGGTGCTGCTGTATGACAGGGCACTGAGGGGAGGACAAGTGTCTAAATGCTGAAAAATAACTAACGTTTGATAGAACGTCTGATTAGAGATGTTCTAAGATGTTAATGTAGACATGTACTACTTGGTATCCTAGAATATAAATATGAGTGTGCGGCTGTATGAAACTAATCTGATCTCCATTTGTGGTGTTAAATAACATACAACGCATTCATACGACTGTTTACTGCGCATGTGACTTGAACGGTGTTAAAGGTGCACTGTGTCGTTTTTGAACAAACTCTTTGTTTTCATGATGGAATAAATTAATGAACGGGGCGACCTTAAAGGACAACACAAATTCATGCTGTTTTACTTTGTTTACATTTGGCGGACCCTGCCACCTTTCTAGCTTCAAACAGTGTTCTGTGGACCTTGTTTTCCTACGAGAACAACGTGTTTATTCAGTTGTGGAAAAAAACAAATATTTCTGAGTTTGTACTATTGCCTCATTGTAAATATTAGAAATCTGAGTTTGAATGTCTTCTCCAAAATTGCATAGCGCCCCTTTAAAATATTGTTATGAATGCAAGTCCCTCCTAGCTGAGACATGTTCATTTCTATACTTTATGCTTAATGTTTACTGTTTTCTGCTTATTGCTTGGCACAAGAAGCAGAGGACCGTGCACAGTTCACAAATAGGGGTCCTCCTTAAAACTATATTTAGAGCAGGGAACTTGATAGGGCTCTCTGAAGGTCGCACACTATAGTTCATAGGACTTATAAAGCATGGAACAAGTGCATATACAGTAAACACGACAATGTTGGCCAGGACACATGCCATGGTTGCTATAACTGAGCCACAATGTGTCAAACCTTCTCAGCCTTGGCCAGGTAGATCCACAGCTTCCTCCAGGTCGTGAATTTCTTCCTGTCACTGAAGTTGTACGCCATTTCCTTGCTGGCATACCTGGACACCAGCGGGGAGCGGTACTTCATGAACTCGTCGGCTCCCTCCATGCTCGCAAGACGAGGTGTTGTCCGCTAAAGAACGAGAGAAGTCCGCCTACACACACCTACACACACCGACACACACACACTAGCTTGCTGGGTAGCTGTGCCGACTGCAGCTCCCAGCATCACATGGAGGAGGAGGACGCGCTTTTTTTACGACAGTACAAGCCGGCGTACGGCGTGAGGTCAGAGGGACGTCCCGTAAACGGTGTACGGCAGAGTGGCGCTGCTACGTCACCGCTTAATTGCTTAAACTGTTTGTGGAGAACTGCAGCGACGGAGAGGAGTTACAGCAACAAAAGTGCGCCAACAAACGTCAAATATTTATCAACACGGCTGCTCTTATATTTAAAGTCCATACAGCGAATGTTTGGTAACGTTAATTCTATCCTACGTGACTTCCCTCGAGTCCGTGAACGCCTCTCGCCATCCAGCGTGCATAATTAACCTGATGAGGAGCCAAGGATGAGCTCAGCCTCTCAGGGTGATTCACATCATGTCTCTGCCCCAAACATCATGTGTTTGTGATGCAGCCCTGAGACGCTAAAGGTGACAGCGCTTTGAATTCAGTGCAGTTACATGCGGTCCCACACGCATGTGCTATTTATGGGTGTTTTTATGTATTATGTAAGCTGTGCCTGCACGTCTTATATCAACATGTAAATGTATTCATGCAGCATACGTGCCCTCCCTGCCTCATGGTGGTTCCATGTCTGCAGGCATCATATAAAGTGTTGTGTTTGTTCGTGATGCATCAGCTGGGGAATACATCCAGCTGTAAATAGAGAACATAGTGCCCCCTCTCTCCCTCCTCACGCTCCCTCTCTCTCTCTCTCTCTCTCTCTCTCTCTCTCTGTCTATCCATCTTTCTATCTGTCCTCCTGACTGCAGTCTGCATACAGTGCCACACTGCCGCTGCTGCTACTGCTGTGTGATACGAGCAAGTGGGAGGACCAGCTTCCTCTGTTTTGCCTTTAAAAAAAAAAAATGACGAGACATCTTCCTGGAGCTGCTGCAGCAGGGGTGGATTTGGCTTCCAGTCTCCTGCATTGCACAATCTTTCCCCTGTGCTCGGACTGATAACTAAGACAAAAGAAGGAAGACGCTGGAAGACGAGCAGAAGAGGAGAAGAGGAGAGAGGGACGCTTTACAGAGGAAAGGACGCGAAAGAGCCATACTGGGGTGAAGGGGGTGTGGAAGATTATAGATTTAAACACACACAAAAAAAAAGAGGGGGAGAAGTTGAATGGCAGAGGAGGTATGAGAAGAGAAGGGGAAGCAGGGGGTAGACACAGGAAGCAGAAGATAGAGCTGGTTACGCTGCAGTAGAATGAGGGTGAGAGTGAAAGAGAGAGCCAAGAAGCATTCGAGCTGCCAGCCTTTCGCACACCACTCAGGTCCCGACGCTTTCTGAAGAGGCAACAAGAGGAATCCACCGTGGAGGCGAGAAGGAGAAGGAGGAGGGGGGCGGAGGAGGAGGAAGCCAGAGGTTCTACACACAAGATGGCTGCTGTGTCCTCTGCCTCTGACACTGGTAAGTGGGCTTTCATCCTTTGCTGCACACCTCGCCGCAGGTTCCCCCCTTCATCACTGCTCTTTCACTGGCAGCATCCGGGGTACACTCTCCGAGCCATTTCATGTTTGGTCTCAAACATCCTCAATTCTTGGAAACTGTTGCTGGCAACTTCCCGTGTGTAGCAGCTCACATGGAAAGTACCAGCAGCAGTGAGTAACAGGGGTAAATCAATAAACTTCCTTCTCCTCCCTCTGTGTTCTCCCCTCTTGTCATCAGCGCAGAGCAGGCATCTGTACTTCCTCCTGCCGCCACCTGAATCTTCTTATTTTTTGGGATGCCGTTTATCGAAACATGTATCCAGTTTGTGTAACTTTCAATCCAAGTAAATCGTACAGTATTCTGTCCACATGCCGTTCTTTCTGGAAGGACTCCAAGGGTCCCTCCTCTCTGACCCAATTTTTCCAAAGGCTAAGGACAGAGGAAAACAAAGAGAAGGCATGCTGCGAGGGGGTTAGAGGGAGAGAAGGACAAGTATGAAAGAGGAGGTATAAGGTAGCAATGTGCTCAGATAAGGAAGGGGGAATCTGAGGAGGGAGGACAGACATGTTTGAGGGAGAGTGTCTGAGAAGGACCTGAGAGGTCAGGTTTTGTATTGCAATAGAAGGAATGCAGAAGGCACTCTGGGGATGAGACCCAACAGGAGATTAAAACAGAGTAAAGGATGAAGATAATTTCCTCTGAGATCACAGAGAGAAATAGAAACCAGCAAACCAATCCATGTGGGGAACCTCCAGTCTAATCTTTCTGTCTTTCAACAGGGGACCCCAGGGGCCGACACCCCCCTGAGCGCAGACTGCTGATCCTCGGGGGGCCACGGTCTGGTAAGACCTCCACCGCCAACACCATCCTGGGGGAGGAGGTCTTTGACTCTGGGGCAGAGACTACCCACAGCAACGTGGGCCAGACAGAGATTTTCGGCCGACGGGTCACTGTGGTCGACACACCACCATGGGCCATCCCCAGTGACCCGGAGGACCAACCCGAAGCTGACAACAACAACGACAATGCCGGCGCAGAGTCCGACACCCCACCGCAGCCCCCTCCAAGCCTGGACAGCGAGGGACCGTGTATGGGTGCCATTCTCTGCCCTCCTGGACCCCACGCCATCCTGCTGGTCGTGTCCATCACACAGCCCTTCACTGAGATCCAGAGGAGAGCAGCAGAGGAGCAGCTGGGGGCCCTGGGTGGAGGGACCTGGAGGTACTCAATGGTGGTGTTTACCGGAGTGGACAAGCTGACCAAAGGCGTGTTCATTGAGGAGCACATAGCGAACACTGGAGACGCCCTGCAGTGGCTGGTGGAGAGATGTGGAAGCAGGTACGAAAGTCTGTTTTCTCTGCTTTCTTTTTTTCTTTGTCTCTCTCTGTTGTCTCTATCTGTGATTTCACAAAAAGTCTGCTCCAATCGAAGGAAGATGTTTGTGTGTGAAGTCTTTGTTGGTCACAATCATTTGGTCATAACAACAGGGCAGCAGCAGGATAGTACACAGCTTAAAAAGGGATTTTACACATGAAAGTCTCCGTCCATGTCTTTGGGAGAACTACTGCATAAGTAGAAAAGTGGTATAACACCTTTTGTGGCTCCAGAGGGAGCTGCGTGAAGCAAATCAAATGCCTTCAGTCATGTCTCTTGAGTCAGGGTCGGCTGAGTGTCCTGACGAGCCAGATGGTTTGTTCCACACAACCATCTGGGAAATTATCCTTTGCAATGGTTTGGAATAGGGCAGGCACAAAAAACTTGGCAGGTGATTGGGCAAACCATCTGTTTATCACACTCTGTCAGAGGCTTACTTCAACCAATCACATCAACAGAAGGAGAACATCACAAGTGGCGGCAGTTGGTAGATCAAATTCTTACCCGAGCCATTCAAAAGAAGAACAAAAACATACGCTGGAAAGGATGCAGCTATGCTAATACAGCTATGCTAATCTCTTGAGGAACTGCCATTATTGTTTTCAAATAACCATTTGATTCTCTTGTTAGTTGTAAGCCCTAAACAACAAAAATAGAAGCCAGGAGTTCTTCTAAGGACGATGGTTGGTTCAACCCCTGTGTTTGTCCTAAAGCTTACAGCTTGAAGCCTGGCATGATTGATTTTGTCACATGCAAGAAAATCTCCTTGAAAAAATGTTGGGGTTGTGGCCACCCCAGGCTTTGTTAGCTGAGCAGAACACAGTTGGCGGTCAAAATGCATTCTGTGCAATGTAGGGAGCTGCTGTAGACAAGTAATTGAAAAGGCAGTATCTTCATCAAATTTTGATTGCATTGAACAAAGAGTACTCGAGTATTTTCACATTGCATTTTTATAAGTCAGGGGATTCGCGAGAGATAGATTTTTTTTAACAAGAATGGTGAAAAAATTGAAGCAGCTGGCCGAGAAAAGCTCCCTTTTAGTCCCTATCATGGTTTAATCTTCCAAAATGCTTAATCCTACATTTTCATTTTCTGATAATAAAAAAAAACACGTCTCCTTCCACTGAGATAACCCACGTGGCATCATTATGACACCATCAGTTCTCTGTTCAAGTTTAGCTTCCCTCAGAGCAGCAGCAGACTTTCTATAACTGTTTTCACAGACTCAGTAGGAATCAGTAGGAATGCCCCTTTAAAATCGCTTTGTTTTTTAATCCTCCAGGTACCATGCCTTTGATAACACTCGGAAAGACACCGAAGACAACACCCAAGTACCTGAGCTGATGGAAAAGGTGGAGGAACTGATCACAGACAACCAAGGTTTGTTTTTCGAATGAAGTAATATTACTGCATTTTTGTGCTGTGATGCCCTGAAAGCAATGAATAATGTGTTGTCGCTGTTGTGCAGGCTGGTACTTCGAGGTGAATGAGTTGATTTTACTGGAGGAAGAGCAGGCCAGGAGAGCTCTGGAAGAAGAGAGGATGAGGATGGAGGAGCACGCCAGGCAGAGGGAGCAGATGATCGGAGGGCCTCCCAGAGGTATGAGGGAGCTGTGTGTTAGTGTCTGTGTGTGTTAGTGTCTGAAAGTGAGTGAGTCATGTGGTGAGGGAGAGAGATGAGTGCTCCTGTGCTGTAGTGCTGTTCCCGAGAAAACAAAGCCCCAGATCTGGTGTTCTAAAGAAATAGCTTAGTCATTGGAAGGCAATCAATACTGCTGTCTCACACTCTGTCACACTGTTTCCCGCACCATTTTTCTCTCTGTTTCACTATATCTTTGTCTGTCTTTCTGGGTTTACAGAGTTGCGACTGCTCTTGTTGGGCTGGAAGGGCGTTGGTAAGAGCTCGGTGGGGAACGCCATCCTTGGTCGTCGGTACTTTGAGTCCGGCCAGGAGACAGAGCTGTGCCTCAGGAGGCAGGCGCTTGTATCCGGTCGTCGGATCACCATCGTTGACACCCCGGGCTGGGATTGGTTCTCGGTGAGGCGAACCCCGAAGCGCATCCGCCAAGAGTCCCAGCGTGGAGCTGCCCTCCTGCGACCCGGACCCCACACCCTACTGCTGGTCCTCCCCGTCGTCTCGTCGCTCACCGCCAGGAAGAGGCGAACGCTCCTCGCTCACATAGAGACTCTGTTTGGTGACAGCGCATGCCTCCACACCATGGTACTGTTCAGCTGTGGTGACTGGCTGGGCCGCACGCCCATCGAGGAGCACATTCTTAGAGGCGGGCGGGAGCTGCAAAGACTACTCGAATACTGTGGGAACTATTATCATGTCTTGGACAGTAAGACCCCTGGCAAGGACAGGAGTGTGTCAGTCCTGCTCGATAAGATAGAGGAGATGATCAGAGAGAACGGAGACAAGGCTTTCCTCCCCATACAGACAGAGTGGCGTAAGTAACACAATTTAATTTTCTTGTTTTGTAGTCTGAACATGAACACCGATCAGCCACTCTGGCACTCCCTGATGGCAGTGACTCCTTCGGCATGACAGTGCACCCCGATACAAGACAAAACCTGCTCAGAAATGACCCAAGGAACATGGCAAAGAACACAAGGCGTTGACCTGACCCTCCAAATTACCAAGATCCCAATCCCATCAAGCATCCGTGGAAAGTGCAGGAACATTCACAACACACAAGACTTAAAGGATCTGCGGACAACACCCTGGTGCAAGATAGCCCAGAGATGCTGTGTTGATGCCTCAACAGGTTCCAGCCAAGTCCAATCCAAAGTGGGGTCTCTATGGATCCTGAACATCCCACGGATCAGAATGGGATCTTGGGAATTTGGAAACCAAGTGGACTTCTTGAGCTGTCTGTCTTGTTCCTCGGGCCATTGCTGAGCAGTTTTTGGGGAGTGGCAGGGAGCACAGTCCTGCTGGCAGGGGGCTCCACCATCAGAGCTGGTGGTTAGTGTCAAGTGGTATTCATATAAATGCCAACACCAACGTTTTCCCAGCAGAAAATAAGATTTTAATGAGATGATCAATGTTATTCACTTCACCTGTAAGTGGTTTCATTGTTGTGGCTGATCGGTGTAAATGTGTGAAGTTTCTGTGTCTAATCAAGTTTGTTGCTATCAATCTGTCTGATATAACTGTGTTGTATTTGACAGTGAGCGAGGAGAGCTCCTACTCCTCTGACAACACCGAGCCTGAGGATGACTGTCGAGGCTGCCAGCTACAGTGACACAATCGCATTAGAGGGGAAGTGTTCCAGCTCCTTAACCTCATTGTGAGACTCCAGCAGGCCCAAACATCGCCGTGTGTAACTCAAACCTCATCTAGATGTCGCGCTCCGACTCTCAAGAGTTTTAGGGAATTCAAGCTCTTTGTTAGAAAAGACCGAACTCACTGACCACTGAGCAAAGCTCGACCTGGACTTAAAGTGCGATGAGCAGGCACGAATAAATGTTCAAGAACACTCTCCTCAGACCCAGGAGGAGGAAAATATTCCGCTTCTGCTTCCAGGGACCAGAGCTCTGTCCCTGTTCATGAGCATGTACACAAATATCAACTGCTGCTAAAGAGACCCTGTTCAACACTGCAGAGTAAAGAATTACTCATCTTTGTAACTATTTTCAGATCGCACTTACACAAGTTGAAAGCGTAAAATCGAAACCAAAAGGCATTTACTTAAAATATTATCATGACCAGTCAGATTTGGTGGTAGGACTCGTGTTTGCAGTAAGTTAGTAACTCCTCGTTATTGGAAGACCAAGAGGAATGTCTCTAGTATGACTTGTAACGTGACTTTCGACTGGACTTTATAATATTGTCATTCCCATCTCTGCATCAAGTGCCGTTTCTGTCATTCAGTTCAAATTAATGGTTCAAAAGAAATGGTTTACTGAATGCCAAACTGACACATGGACAGACAGAAAGATCATCATGCGCTGGAACATGTGCTCACCAGTTTCAAATTGAGTCTTGAGGTTTTTGTGGCGTCATAAAAGTAAACCATCAGATATGGAACATCCGACAGCCGTCTTATCTTTAACATTTGGTTAGCTTCTGCTCAGGGAGTCAGGGTTGAAATGCTTCCTCCAGGGCAAAATCTGGTACATTTACAGAAGCGCTGATCAATGCCGATCGCTAAACTGCAGACGCAAGACACATATTAACTCAAATCTATGAGCATTTGCTTTAGTTCGCTGGAAGTCAAAGGGAGACAGTGCTGCACTGGGGTTGTGGTTGGATACTTTGGGTCTCTTGTGCAAAAAAAAAATTAAATTGCTTTTGTTTCCTGGGAGTAGGGGTGGGCGATCCGACGATACTAGATTGTGATCGTTCGAAGGCGTCCACAGTCTACCTTCTATCTTGTCAGACGAATCAGAGAGATTGCGGTATTTAATGTCCTCTTCCGTTTCAAAACTTTACATAACCTTTCTGACTAGTGAATCCGTGCTACTTGAACAAACCAATGCCATGGGTGACGCATTGTAAATGATGCAACATCAGGTAAAGCTAGCAACAAGAAAGATGAGGGGCTTTATCGCGGATTATGATCTCGATTAAATACATCACGATATGATTGCTTTGGCCAGATCGCCCACCCCTAGCAAGAGAGAGTCCATGTTTGTACTTTGGTTGGCATTGTTTCCTTTGCTTGAGGAAAATAGATAAGCTCCATCCAAAGCAGTGATCAGAGTCATCCGTAGCACGCCTCTGCTGTAGCATTCATGCACACCATCAGCTCTGAAAGCAGAGAGGAACGGCTGTACAGAAACTGCGTGCAGTCTCAGATCCCAGCGGAGCTACTGGGGCTGGCTCTGCTTCGCTGTTTGTGTCCATGCATCCAGTGCAATTATCGACAAGGTAGATTCAGCTATGTGCCTCAGCATCAAAGCGTGAGAGTGGGAGCACAGCCCTGCGGCAGGGCAGTATCCTATAGGCTACATCCAGCTTTTGCATGCTACAGAAACAACATAACCTCATGAACCATACGAGCTCACATAGGGCTTTTACTACCTTTTTCTACATCAGTGACACATCTGTTCCTGACCTCAATAGTGATGTTTTGAAAAAAAATAAAATATATATATATATATATATATATATATATTCAGCTCTCAGAGGCATGTTAAGACACCGCATGCAGATAAACGAGTGCCTATAGAGTTGAAGGCAACCTCACGTCTCATTCCTCTGACTCTTGCTCGAGTCTATGGGAGTTTTCTGGTATGACATCACATCCTACTTTTACAACTGCAAAAAAAAAAGCAGAGGAGAATTCACGCTCTGAAAGGTATAAATAAAAGCATTAATAATGTGACCGATACCACTGCCATGCTGTAATTTTTTATTTTATACAGAAGACGTAGCCTCTAAAAGAAAATCCCCGACACTGCTTCCCCGACGCTTTACTGACTCTGTGCTCCATCTAGTGATGTAGGCCACCGCAGCACCTTGTGTGACAAGCATGACGTTATAATTTGATATGAGGATGTTTCAGACATTCATTTGGAGTCTTAGAGCCCCACCTCACCTGTGAATATATTGTATAAGCCGTGTATATTTATTACAGTGTAAATTATGTTACATTGTACGCTTTTAGCGAAGCATTTTGCACTGTGTCAGTTCTACCACTTTACCGTAGCCAAAGTGACGTTACTTTCCTGTGTCGTCCTTACCTAAATGGTGATTGCATCATCAGTACTTTGCTCATCATCAGACAAAAATAAAAGATATGGATATATTGTTGTGTATTTTTGGCTTTCATCTTGTTATTTAAGTGTTTTTTTTGTAATCTGTTGTGTTCTTTGTTGTTGTTGATGGACTGCAGTGCTATTCTAGAGGACAAAAAACATTATGGCTGCATTCCAAATTACATACTTCTCCTTTGTCCTGTTAGTACGGACCTCCGCTGCCCTTCGAAAGTACAAACTGTTTCATGCAGTATGCATACAAGTGGAACATACTTGAACTTTGACCCCCCCATCGTGATTTTTGAAACAAAAAGTATGCAATTTGGAATGCAGCCCATGAGCTGTCATCTGTGTGCGCTCTCTCGCGGCTCAGATGATGTGACGTATCTTCCGCTGCACAGAGGATTGTGGGTCAGAAAAGCATGCTGCAAAATGCAGCCGGATGAAGTAACCCCGGCGTACACAGCATTTGACGCACTATGTGTTGGGACATACTTTTTGTTTATTCTGGCGTTCTATTAGTATGGCAGGATGGATGTTAGAGCATAGCGTCATATTCTGACATGCAAAGCAGATAACCCCGTGGCGAGAGTAGTGATTGTGCAGTTTTGTCACTAGGTGGCCCTGTAACAAGCACATTTGTCTGCACTGAGAGAAAATATGTATTACCAAAACAATGTGAAATAGTGGCCACTTTAGGGAAGAAATTTTAATCAGAAGAGAGAACAAACTGACCTCCGAGGTAACACAATTTCACGCTGTCTTAGTTTTCTTTATATTTGGCGGACCCTGCCACCTTTCTCGCTTTAAACAGTGTTCTGGGGATCTTATCTTCCTCTGAGAGCAACTTGTTTATTCATTTTAAGGAGAAAAAAAAACAAATATTAAGCAGTTGTGAAGGTATATAAGTGTAAGTTGCAACTTTATAACCGTCATCCAAATTATGTTTATAGCTAAACTACACAGTATTTATTAACCATTTGCAATGTATTATTAGCATCATTTGCAACTTTACAAACAATTGCTTAAAAAATTGTTTATAAAGCATTGAACAGTGAAATAACTACTAACTGAAGTGTAATTAACAATAAACTTACAATTTCTAAGTGATGGTTATTCTAAGGTGTTACCTGGATATTATCTGGTCTCCTCAGACAAAGGTTAGTGTTTCTTATAATCATTTTAAAAAAGTCACGTGGGTGAGAATATAAAGAAATGTCCAGGCAGTGCAAAGGACCTCCAGGGCAGTTAATTACTTTTTTTTTTTTTAATTACTATGAAATTCTACTTGCCAAAAACTATGGCTATAAAATACACTAGGCACACAGTACTGTAATTGTAGTGTTGGTGGCATTACAGTGCATGTCACTGTGTCTGAACCACCTCTGGACGAGGAAAAGATGTGACCTTTTATGAATGAATTGTTCTCACTGAATGTGGGAATTGCTGGAAGCCACTGTAACAGATTAGACACTAATAAACTTTTAAAATAGCCATGAAAAATGAGAGTATTTATATGGGCAGGAGTTGGCCAAGTCTTTGTGTCCTGGAAAGAAATGTTTTTTCCTATTTTAAGTGGCTCTGCAGCATCGTGACTTTGGCGTGCCTCCAGATATAGATCGTCCCTAAGCTATCTGGATGACAGCCTGGACCAATTACAGTGTGAACACTCGGGCTAGTTGTAGGCTGGATGCCTGCCTTTTCTTTTCTTTTTTTTCTGATATTATTCAAGCTGTGCCATCGTCAGCACTAGTCAGCACTCTTTTCTCCCTGCATGCTCTTTCATTCCCCCACGGACGATGACAAACATATGGTCTCTTGAGCACACACTTCAGCATCTGTCCTGATAATTCAATGATCCCAAAACAAGACCTTCGGTTTTTATCTGAAACTATTTTTTCTTGTTCTGGGAAAAGGCATTTTTTAAGTTCACATGACTATCCATTAATTGAACACTCATGTGTGCAGCACACTGCTGGTCAGGCGGCCTCCATTATCCTCCACCCAGTTTGTTTGTTTGAGAGAGGCTCCTCTCAGATGGACCTCCACAGGCTCATTGTGATGCATTATCAGCCCAGCAACAAAGACTGCATTCTGTTAAAGGTTACTTTCTGAACAGACTTTAAAAACAGGTCACCAACATAGCCTGTGGCACTAAACAAGCCACCTGCACTTCAGTGTAGTTATGGACTTCATTATTACCTGTGGTTTGGATTTTATACTCCGTATTAACTATAATTTATCTTACAAGCCTTTTTTTGATGCATCAACATTACAATGCTATTGTGTTATGTGTACATTTACACTCCATTATATTGAATTATCCAAAGACAAAAGAAAGTTCTCATTCTATCCACAGGTCTACAACTATCATACACAATTGATGCCTAGAGATCACACCAAACGACTGCAATCAGCTTTAGTTAAGACTCTTTATTAAGAGATTCATAATACAGATGGTCCGGGTATACTAGAATACACAAATGTTAAAATATTACAAAGACATGAAACTGGAAAGTTTACGAGGTCCAGTGGTAGAAAAAAAAAAATACACGAACATAAAGACATATCACACAAGTTTATATACTGAGTGGAAAATACTCTAAATGTGACAAAAGGATTCTATATTTCACACCAGTGTTCAATATTAAAATAGGACATGTTCTGACCAATGTCAGGTTTTCAGGACTTTGCATCTAAAAACATGCTGTGAGGCCATAACACATTTTTCTGATACTTTTTTGCATGGAATAAAATCAGCTGAGCCCACGTTCTCACTATCACTTCTGACGACACACTTTATCTGTCATCGTTGGGTCCAACCACTAGGGGACAGCACTATGCCCTTTTTTGCTCCTGGCCTGCTGAACCTCCTCCATCAGCTCTTTCAGGTACTCGATCTCCCTGGCCATGGATTCAGCCTTCTCTGTCAGCTCCATGTTCTTCCTCTCTAGCAGTGTGTGCTCTTCAAGCAGTGCCTCCTGCTCAGTTTTCTTTTTTTGCCGGTAACGTGTGGCGGCTGTCTTATTCTGCTCCATCTTCTTCAGTTTCTTGGTCTTTGTGCCCCTCTCTTCTCCAGCAGCACCTCGTAGGGGCTTTACTTTGACACTGGTGGCGCAGGGAGAGGGTGGACTGGCTTTATATGAAGGCCCAGGGTATGGTCTGCTTCTGCAGGACCTCGCGGGAGCAGGCGAGTGACTGACCTCTGGTGTGGTGGCTACAGTGGTTGTGGTGATTGCGACTTCCTCTTTGGGGGCCAGCATGAGGACAATGCGGGTTGGAGAGAGGGAGAGTACAAGCCTCTGGACCTGAGGGATGACAGGCGCTACCATCAGCTTCACCTCGCTCTCAGAGACATCCACTTCACTGCCCAGGTCCAGGGTGTAGGCTGGGGAGGAGGGAGAATCGACCAAGGGGGAGGACGGGTCAGGAGAGGCAGGCTCAGACTTGATTTCCAGCTCCTCTTGTGGCTCTGGGACGCACAGAGGAGGGGAGGGGACATCCTGCTCATCGATGTAGGAGTCAGGCTCATCCACTGTGATGACAGAAGGCTCAGCAGGAAGAGAGGAAAGAGGAAGGGGGAGGGCAGGAGTGGAGAGGGTGGGCATTGGGAGAGAGTCAAGCTCCATGGGGCAATCCAGGGAGGCGAGGAGGTCTTCTGGAGAGCTGGGGGACTCTTCAGTAGGACTGCAGGAGCCAATCAGAGAGTCCAGGTCAAACTCGCTCAGATCCACCCTCTCAGCCATCCAGTCCAGGTCACCGAACATATCCTCTGTGGAGGCAAACAAGGGATTATATTAATGAGCCATTTCAATTATGTCAGGTGTGCTTAGAGATAGCTTTTTTTTGGACATTATTTTACCTTTATTGTCAGCTGAGACTGCCTGTCTCAGCTGACCAGGGTGGTCCAACCAGGGGAGGGAGAGCAGTTCAGACTCAGTCCCGACCTTGTCCCCCTGCAGGAGGACAGCCGGTGGTGAGGGAGGAGGAGAGTAGAAGGGAGGAGGAGAGGAGGAAGAAGACAGCGATGAGGAGGCGAGGGGCGACGCGGGCGAAGTGTCCCCCTCAAGTGAGATTCCTCCTCCTTCCTGTTTTTCTTCTTGGTCAGGGCGAACAGATAGGAAGTCCACGGCGTCAGCCATGGGAGAGGAAGGACCCCAGAGCAGGGCCTCCATGTCTTCCAGGCCAAACTGTGAGCTTGTCATCATCATGGTCATAATGGCTGTTGTTGGTCACAAAGGGAGTGCGTGACGATGCTAGGAAAGCTTCGAACTCTTTTATGCTGTCGAAAGCAGCAGTGGCGAGGGTTTCCACGTAGGACCTGAGGAACAGAAGGAGACATTAGTGGTGGAAATATGAACAGCATTGTAAAAATAACTACTACAATAATAATAAAAGAAAGCCTATAGAAAAAATGTTTAGACTGTTGTATAAACAAAGGAATGATGTGGGTGAAAACTAAAGCAGTGTTTGTGTATTCTGAGCACAACACTGCCCCCATCACTGCAGTACACCTGCTGCACATCACGTGTTTCCACCCTGCTACCAGTCTTATGACTCTGACGTCAAACAGGGTCAGGCGTGAACTCCACCACCCTCTTGTCTGTCTGGCTCTCTATAAACAGCTTCTGTTCCCAATCCGCCTACACGAAGCCGCCATTTTGACACAAAGAGGAAACGCACCATTTTCTGACTGCCACGTCGACAGCCCTGACAATAACACCAAAGGTTTATCGAAATGTGACGATTCTGTCGTCGACCATCACATTGTTATAACGTTATCAGATAAGGAAAAATATAAAATGACATATTTCATTCCATTATCACGTGTTACGCCATCTCAGCTTGTCGTTTACTCCGACACACCCCCAAAGTCTCTTTCCCCAATTATTCGCCGTTTCAGATAATGACTAATAATTTCTTACAGCCAAAATTATTTCAATTAAAATATATTAACAACTCATTTCGTTCTCGCGGTAACGCCAGGCTGCCGAGGCACGAGGCCACAGTAGGCCGGACAGCTGTCATCGAATAAAATGTATAAAAAATATACTTACGACATGTTTGCTGAATTAGAAGTGACTCAGTGCACTGGCTGGATGCACTGTTTTGTTGGCGGCTGGATCGCGGCACACTTTTACACAGCCATTTCGGCAAATCGAGCGATGTTCAACAATGCTGTCACTTGTGTTATTGCTCCTCAGAAGGGAAAATGGCGCACGCTGTGGCGCGATGCTGTTATAGAGCTACAGCATGGGCTGTCCCGGACGTATCCTCCCGCAGTGCCCGTAATATCACTCCGCCTGCATTTGTTATTATGCATTCCATGGATAGTGTGCTGTCAGCCTGAAAGAAGTCCCTGCCATAAACTAAATTAATACAAGATTAATGTATTATTACAGTGATTTACATGAATTGTGACATTTTATTTATTAAAGTGAGAGTTTTTAGTCGGACCACAATCTTGAACCACCCTTAAACACTGGCTTCAGTAAAGTCACACAGTAGGTTTTACAAATATAAAATGTTTATTACAATGTTAGTGCTAAATAAGACATTTAATCACAAGTTGTACCATTGATCACAGTCAAAGGTGCAATATGTATAAATTATAAATTATCACAGTCAAAAATGAACTAAAATTATCAACAAAATGTGAAGAAAATATAGTTTAGACATTATATCAAACTCATGGATGTATCATGTTGAAGAGATATCTACTGAAGTTAGCCAGCAAGCCAAGACCTGTACTTTTTCATACTACCACTCAAAGCCTGCAGTCTGGACTGCTAATTGCAAGGCTAACTGAGCTAAGTAGCACGATGGATAGAGTTAGCAGGAGGTAGAGATTACTCCAGTGATATGCTGTGCAGTATTTGTATGAATTCAGAAAGTGGCACATTCTTACATATTGCGCTTTTGAAAAATACATATATCTCTCTCAAGCACACACTCTTTCACACACACACACACACACACACACACACAAACATCAATGAGTTCGCTGGTTCAACTAAACATCTCCCACATACGATTCATTTGATCCAGTTCATCCTGCAGATTTTCAGCCAGCAGGCGAACCCTCCCGGAAAACTTGCTCTCTCTTGATTTCTTCAGCTTCTCGCAATTCTTTTCTGAGAAATACAGATCCATTTCCTTGGCAAAAGCTTGAAGCAGTCTCTCGGACAACATCCCAGCAAAAGCCTTCCCAGCGTTGTCCAAATTCTTAATCACAAACTGTGACAGATGTGCCATCTTTAGTGCATCAGTCTGGGCCCCTGCCCTCTGTAACCTGGGAATGTCATGCCTTCGCAGCTCGTTCATCTCAGAGAGGATAAAATCCAGACAATGTCCAAGGTCAACGATTTTGTCCTTATATTCATACACCAGTTTCTCCACTGCCATCCGTCCCACAATCTTCTTGTTGGCCTTAGCAGTGTGGGCACCCATACCCCCAGCGGAAGCCACCATACCCGCACCAACAGCTGTGGCGATCAGCGAGGTACCCATGGTCACAGGAGCCAAGGCGATACCCAACACCGCAGTTACTCCACCCACGGCACCTGTGGTGCCTCCAGCAATGCCCATGGTTTTGGTCTTCTTCTGCATCTTGTCCAGATTGTGGGAGATGGATCTGAACTCTGCGATGAGGTCCCGCAGCCTTTCACTGCGTTTCATCATGAGGAGGGTGTACAGACGCAGGGCCTTTTTCAAATTCAGGGCTCTCTGATTAAATGTTCTGCATGGGGAAAGTGACAAACAATACTTAACAACAATGTGCACCTTTAACAAGCTCAGTTGGTTAAATTTGATATTAATTCTGAGGTAGTCTACCCTGTAAACTTTCATTGTCACATTTCATTTTTTCAACAAAAGGCCATGCGGTAATCAGTTTTTTAGTACTGTTTGTTCCACATTGTGTGCCAAATTTACATTCTCTGAAGCAGTATTTTCCTGTAACTATTGAAATGATGCAATACAAAAGTAAAGGTAACAAAAAAGCGCCACCAGTTCACAGAAATTTCATTTGATAGTTTCTGTGTGGTTACCTGATTTCTTCCTCCATACTGAGGCCATACAGTGATGGAGCCATGTCATCAGACTCTGTTGGAGTGACAGCACAGAAATATATTAAAAACCTGTTATAACCCAACAGCCTGCCAGCAGTTATGGGCTCATATGCCCACCCTAGAGCCTGCAACAGTCAATGAGTGATCATTTAAACACTTCTTTCTCAGTCTCCTGACAATTTAGGCAAAGAACACATACTTAGCCTTCTTCACTGAAAACAGTGACATTTTCTGTCTAACTTTGCATGGTAACTAAATTATTTTTTGGCCATTTTGTTTTGAAATTGCTAAATCAAAGAAAAACTACCATGGCAGTACAAAGCTTCAAACACAAATGTGATTCCTTGTGAGAAAACAAACATTTATACTTACTGCACACTCTCTTCAACCATCTCAGCATCGTATTGATGTCCTGAGGAAAACAGGTTACTTTCTCGTCAGAAACCGTCAGACACAACAGATTTTTTTTCATGAAACATCTTCAGACGAAATTACACTGTGTTCAATCGCAGTAGTGCAGGTGAAGCAAAGGAGCAAGTGAACTAAGCTTTACCTCTGTGTCCGGCGTGGTCTGTGGATTACAAGTGTAGCGGCCACTCTGGAAGCGTGACGACCCAACTTGTTTCTGATAGTATTTAACAGAAATAGATGGATGCATCAGAAATAAATGAAAGCATGTCATTGTCTTAAAAACTAGCTAACGTACCCAATTTAAGGGTATGCAAACAGAGACACAGAGACACAGTATCTCACTATCACTTCTTCATTGTCCTCTGGCAGAATGTCCAGGTAGGGACGACTCTCTATCTCCCAGTACACTGACTCCGATGGCGCCTTCGTTGAAGGTGGTGGTGGTGGTGGTGGACTGAATGGAGGTACTTTTGGTCTTGTCTGTGATAGACCAAAAAAAATTTTTAAAGCAATTAAAAAGAAAATATAGAACAACATTTCTCCAGAGAACATTTCTTCCTTGCTAAAAGCAGCTACAGCTAGCAGCAGTTAGCAGACATGTTTGGAGTTGTTGGGTGAATAGATCTGAAAGTTAGCCAATTCTTACGTATCACACCTATCATATTCCTATAGTTGAGGACAGGAGTAGGATGGGGGTCACATTTTTTTCGGTTAAATAACAAAAAGCTGCTTGGCCGGCCCTACGAGAATCTGTATTTCATGCAGAAAAAATGGGATGTTTCCATGACAGCATGACGAACAAATGTGTCTCTGCACCTTCTGTTAATGCTTTATGGCACCTGTCAAAGCACAGTCTATCACCTGTAGATATCTGGCTCACATACCTGTAGAGGCAAGGTCTCACACGTTGAGTAAGAGCGAGGGAGTCGAGGCGGAACTGCAGGTCTGCCTATGCCGTCTGTGACCTGAATATCGAAGACATTCACATTGTGGTTGCATAATCCAGCTGAATATAAATAAAAACAGTGAATGTATTTCAACATCCTTTCCCAGCGGCATGGTGCTGAGCTTTCACTATGTCACTGATTATGATAACAACCCATGTCATGAGGCAACTACAATAAAAATACTATTTTCATTAACCCCAACTAACAGCAGATTTAACGTTTGAATTTAAGCTTGCAATTTACCGTTGAACTGTTAGTCCCACAGAGGCCCACCAGTTCGTCAGAGAGAGCTGAGGAGTCGGGAGAGTGTTGCATAGAGCTGGAGGATGAATATCTGGATCGCTGAATCTCATCAATGCACATCTGTTCAAGAAAACATTATTATATATATCATTATTGACTGCTTTTAATCAGCAAAAATCGAAGGCGATATTTAGTTTGTTGACTATGTATACTCACAAATGACCTTCAATCAAACATCAAAGTGTAAAGTCAAGTGTTGCAGAAATGTTGGATGATGTGAGAAAGTACCTCAGGTTCTGGCCTCATTGTAGATTTTGGTCTGTCATAAAAGATGGCGGGAGGAGGCGGGCGTTTGGGCGGCAGTGAAGGAGGAGACTGCACGCTCTCAGTGCTGACAGCCACAGACTAGCAGACAAATTAGACGGGAAACAGTAGGGTTTAGTCATTATTTATAAAAGATAAACATTTACATCAAATACATCAAATGAAGCTCATTATTTTGTTGAAAAAATCACATACCTTCAAAGCTGTCACAGTGTTTACATAGCAATGCGTGTTGATTTCTGTTTTGGGTTGACCGGAGGTAACTTTTTTGCTCGGTGGTGGTGGTCTGGGAGGAGGACAAACAGAGCGAGGCGTCTTATATTCTGCACTGCACTGGGAAACCTGCTGACGGAGGGGAAATGGAAATAAATGAATACATGCTTATTGATACAAACATGAGTTAATCCGAGTTAACAATATCATCAACAACAAGTGTCAACATCACTCAACTCACAACTCAATCGAGAGAAAAAATGTTGGCAGTGTATGTTTCTGCAGTCCACGGAGACTTTGAAACTTTGAAAACTAAATTTCTTCACGTCTAATTTGACATTTTTTGTGGCGATCATGTGACGATGTCTTATCAAACACTATCTGCAATTCACTCATAACTTCACCCTACCAATCAAGCCGTCAAAGGACAAAGAACACTCCCTATTACTGGTCCCTAATGTCAGCGTGGCTTTATCAGCTAACAGCGCTATTGTCACGATTGTTTTGTGCTCGTTCTAAGGAAAAAGACTATAATACATCAGAAAGGGCAGAGAGTTCTCATAACCCTTGATTTGAAGTATGTGTCGCGGTGGGGGCCCATGTAGCTCCAACTCTTCACCCCACCCCTCTATCCCAGCAAGAATCAGGACAGGTTACCACTATGAATGCCTATGGTTTGCTGTTCAGATTGAAATTGTGCTGACATTTTGTTGAAGGAGGAGTTAAAAGTAAAGATTAATACGCACATGACGTCTCTACGGTAAATATGTAGCTGGAACCAACAGACGGTTAGCTTAGCTCAGAACAGAGACTGGAAACAAGGGGAAACAGTTAGCTTTGCTTTGTCCAAATGGGAATGCTTTGACTACCAACGTCTCTACCATTCATTAACTTAACATTTAAATGTTGTTTGCTTAGTTCATACAAAAACTGAAGTATAACAATGACAATTTGCAGTTTCCAAAGGGGGAAATGAGCATTTCTTGGCCAGAGGCAATGACTTCCTGTTACTTTAGAGATTTGGATTTCAGGAAGTCCTCTACATAGGGGCTCTCATCAACTCATCTGACTCTCAGATAGAAATGTCCAGTGGTTTCATGCTTACAGATGTTGAAACGCTATCTCAAACAGCAGTTTTTCATTCGGCAGATGTCTAAATGTGATATAACATGTATGGCGGAATTGCTGATGTGATTTTTGACTTATCTGTAGTTTGCAGGAACGTACAATGCCAATGTTTTTGGCGTCTGGACTGTTACTCACCTCTGTGTTGGTCGTATTGCTGGTTTTGTCGATAGTGTCAACTGTGTTGTTGTTGTTGCTGTTACAGTCGTCATTTGGCTTTAGTTTAGTCCTGGGATGAGGTACAGGCTTGACTACAACATCTGACTGGCTTCCATCTGTGACAGGAGGCTGTCAACAGAAACCAGAAGTGAACTCAGATGACAAAAGGAAAACCCCAGGCGACGACATGTACAAGGACTATTTTTGTCTCAGTTTCCGTGAAAAATGGAACGAGGTGATAACAAGCCAACTGATACAAGATGAAGCAGCCATTCTGATAACAGGAATCCATTTTTACCGTTGTTGCGTCCGGGTCTTCATAGGTAGGCTGGACAACTTCATAGGAGCTGGTGGTGGAGGACTTCATCAAGTAGCTTTTCCTGGGGGGTTTGGGCGGCTATGGAGATTAATGGTGACATTATTAACTCTGAATGAAGATAAGAGCAAAGGCGGCACAACAACCAAGTCCATTCTCTTCACTCTTTGTATAGGGCTACACAAAAAACATGTTACAAGAAGTGCTCTGGTTATCTGTTATCTAAGTTTCAGATTTCTTGTCAAACTGACAGCTCTGTTCCCATCATGACACTTTATCTACAAACATGACTGCACGCATGGATGGTGTTATTATATCACACACAAAAATCAGCTGTTACTGTAACTCCTCAGCACATTTGATTACCCGGACTTAATGTGAGGGTTTTGGGACTTTTCATTGTGTAAACCAGCACTTGTAACTATCGGATGGACTCATCTGTAAGGATTCCTCAACACTAAAATGAGCTGCTCTGTCCTTAGCGGTCACCTGTTGCAGTGTGTATGGTAATCCCATGCCTGATCCCAGGCTTACTTCATATGAGATTATGTGACATAGAAGCGTCATACTGACACAATGATCTTTTAAAGCCAGATTTTGACACAATGGCTCCATTTCAAGTGACCTGTCGCACCAGATGGTCGGATGAGATCACATAACATTATCAAAAAAAATCCAGCGTTGCAGGGTAACTCTTCAAGAAGACAGCTCTCAAGAGAAGCAGGGAAGAAGCTGACTGAAGCTCCTCATGACTTCAGTCGGTGATGAGGTGGCGATGATAAGGAATGAAATGACTACAGATCAGTTGGCACACATTAGTAATCCAGTTTTGGCAAGAGACCAGCTTTCAAAATTGGAAAGTGAATGGATCAGTTTGATGCTGTGAGCCAAAACATAATGACAAATGGGGACATTTTGACATTTGGACAAATACTGTACTTCAGCACAAGTTTGAGTAATTTACTTGAATCTTTTCTTTTTCACGTCCACTAAGTCAGAGGGAAACAAAGTGCCTTTTACTCCACTAGATTCATCTGGCAAATGCACACAAAACATAAACATACCATGTTAAAAATTAAACTACCCAACAGAACCAGCTCCACAAGTACTATTTGTAAGGTAGTATAAAAACATGTCATGTTCCATTTCCTCAAATGTGTGATTTGCTGCTTTTCCCATGAAATATTTAAAACATTCAACAAACATCATTCATTGAATTTTGGACTGTTTTCTGGACAAAGCAAGCCCTGTGAGGGTGGCACTTTCTGGTACTAATTTCTCACTATTTTCTGCAAACCAAACTTCCATTTCAACAAACTACAACAGAAAAATCCTGATTTTACTTGAATTCATGAGATATAATTCAAAGACGAACTCTGTAGGAGAATGACAGTCACAGCTGCCATTTCTGCACTGAGTGTTTTTTCTTTACACTCTCACTTTCCTTCACTTGAATACTTTTGCTTAAGTAACATTTTCAATGCGGGACTATTTCTTGTAAGAGAGTATTTTCACAGTCGTTTTATTCAAGTAAAGTGTCTGACCTCCATCACTGGCTGAATAGACGGCTCAGTTTCAGGGTCTTGGTGCCGTGCACGCACGCTAAAGACACCATTATTAGCAGCAACCAGGTTTTTCCCTGGAGGAAGTCCAACCAGTCAAAATTTCTGCAGTGAAAAAAGCTTATGTTGTTGTCCCAGTATATCACTTTTGTTGTGTGTAAAACAAAAGCATGAGCTTTTAATAAAAATATATTTTCATATGTCATGTTTATGAGCAGACATGCTGCACATGTGCAGGTCGGCAGTGACCAGTCCACCTGGGGTGCAATCAGGCAGAATCATATTCCTCTGAGGGTTTTTCCACATGTTTGTTTCAACGCATAGCTGCTTTTCTGAGGAGGTTTGCGTTGGACCAGTTAAGCAACTACACCGTTCTGGTTTGTTATGTTAAACTTTTGTGTCATACAGTCAGTGCTCTGGTTATATAAGGTTGTCGCTATTTTAGACTAATTTTTTACCAAATTAAAAGCCACCAATTCGGCAAAAATCTTCACAATTATTATGTTGGTTAATAATTTACAGAGTTTCAGATTAATATCCAATTCAGTACAGTCATCTACAGTCATCTAGTCAGGGATAGATGGTACCTGCACACCCCATACACATGTTGACATGTTTCTGAATCTCTGAATGAGACTGATGAAAGGTGAAGACGGTATAAATAAGGTGAACAATGCTAATAAACAAAACTAGGTCCATTCTTTGTCATGTAGCCTTGAGGCCCATCTCTCTGCAGTAACATGTATAAAATACATTTGTGTATTAAACAACAAAACAAAGAGCTGATTCTCACCATCATGGTCCAGCTTTAAAGCCGTTGACGCCACGTTTCCTTTAGATCTCTTAATTTAGACTCCAGTGACAGAAATGACTCAACGCGCCTTCGTGCACCTACATGTCTGTGCACTTCTCACGCCACAGATGCCATTCATGCCTCCTCCTCTTTCATTGTCATCCATCTAGATAGTACGGAAGGTGTGATTCTCCAGCTGCGTCACAACAAAGAAGAAAAGTGTGTGGGTGGATCTTCTTTTTACAGAATTTCAACATATGGAGAGGAGGTCAAATTCTCAGACACACACACACACACACACACATGCTTGTGTCATTTAGGAGGAAATTGCATTGGCTTACATTCATTGCCTGGAGACTGACCCTCACCTAGACTAGAATTCACGCCAATTATTAACCTTAACTCTAAACAAACCTTAACCTCAAACAACAACCCTGAAGTGTCATAGTTTACCTTGAGACGACCAGCTTTTCTTATTATCAACAGGCCTAAGTCTGATTGATGATGGAAGGTGTGTGTTTGTCTGTGTGTCTGTGTGTGTGTGTGCACATTTTTTGTGTGTACGTCAGTCTCCATGTCAGAGTGTTTTTGTTTTCTCCGTTGGGGAGTTCATCTGAAACCCGTCCAGCAGGCAGAGCGAGTGTCCTTTTGGCGTCTGCTTTCAAACTTTGTCATTTGTTCATGTCAGAAAGGGCAGCTTGACGCATGACTCATCAATTTCGTATGTACTGTGGTGTGGATCTGAAGCTCTTCTTTTATCATTCATAATTGCACGTTATTACTGGGCGCTCATAAAGTCATGTCTGGTATTGAAGGTGCGCAATGTCGTTTCGGGGAGGACATGTTTGACAGAAAGGGAGAGATCTTCATTGACCGATTTGATGACTAAACAAACTAAATAAACAAACTCTCTTTGTTTTCATGACTGAATAAACAAACTCACCTTAAAGGACAACACAGTTTCATACCATTTGACTTTGTGTGTATGTGGCGGACCCTGCCACCTTTCTAGCCTCAAACAGCGTTCTGGGGGACTTTATTTTCCTCTGAGAGCAGCTTGTTTATTTAGTTACAGAAACAATGAATATTTGTTTGTTTGTATTATTACCTCATTCTAAACGTCAATATTAAAATTCTGAGTTTGAGTTTCCTCTCCAAAAATGCATATTGCCCCTTTAAAAGATGAGTTTGACATTTTGGGCAATTACTTGCTTTCTTGCCAAGAAAATTGCCACCACTCTCATGTTTGTGAGGCAGGAGCCAGCAGAGAATTAGCTTAGCATAAAGACTGTAAACAAAGGAAACAGCTAGCCTGGCTCCATCCAGTGGCAACAGACTTTGCTGTTGCCACTAACTTGTTTCCCCCTGGCTAACTTGTTTCCCCCTGTTTCCAGCCCTGATGCTAAAGGTAAGCTAATCTGCTGCCGGCTACTTCTTTATACTTGAGTCATGTATGAGACCTCTCATTTAACTCCAAGTAGAAAAGTAAAGATGAAAGAAGAAATGGGGTACTTCTAAAAATGTTGAACTACTCCTTTAACGGAACACCTAAACTTTACACATCACATCCAAAAAAGTGGAGACAGGAAATAAAGGGAACCAGAGGTCACATGACATGCAGTAATGTTCACTCTGTCCCTCTAACTAGGGACATTGTGATTACATGGTCAGTGTCTTTAAGGAGCAGTTCACCCAAAAATGAAAATTCCGTCATTATCTACTCAGCGTCATGTCGGTGGAAAGTCGCGTGACGTTTCATACTCAGCGCTGCAGCATTCTCCTGAACAACTGAAGTAGATAGGGACTTGTTTTAAAAAGAAACAAATGAAATGGCACCACAGCTCATCTGACTTAATCCAAATGTCCAGAAATCCCAAATTGATTTGAAAAGACATTATTTTCTACATAAAAAATAACTATGCTAAAGTAGCATAGTTTCCAACTCAATGCTCATTTTCTCAGACATTTGAAAGCTGCATCCACAGCTACAGAGGACACAATACAGCTGTTTCCTCCAGCTGAGTATACTGAACTGAACTTGGTGTTGATGGAGTGCCATTCAGCAGAACACAAGTAGCATACCAGGGACATGGGGTTTGATAGACATGGGGCAAAAGTAATATGAAGATTATAAATTATGTGGGATTCAGTATTTTTGAAGTTTGACACTTAAACCTCATGTTTACTATCTATTTCTCCCAAGGCTTGAGTATGATGGAATTAGAGCACCCCTATACACATTACCCATTTCTCATTTTGGTTTGCACTAACTGGGCAATTTTCATACCCATATGTATTATTTATTAATAACAGTACACTGTGCATACTGTTTATAATTACACTGTTTATATTGTATGTTATGTATATACAAGTCTATTTCTATTTCTTACCTTCATTCTTTCATTTTTTACTATTATTGATGTTTATTGTTAAACTGAACTGTCCTTTTGCTGCTGTAACACACACTTTTTCTCGTGTGCAGGACTAATAAAAGAATTCTGATTCTGATCATACTTGAATTGCTGCAAGTCTGGGCGGGGTGGCAGTGTAGTTTATTAGGCTTGTCAAATGCAACGCACCGAGCGCCAGTCAAGGCACATCAACATTTTTTCTGGCTAATGAACTCATTTATCTGTCGGGTTCAGTCTACGTGGTTGGGTTTATAAACTCTCTGGGGAGAAGTATTCATCAAAATATTAAAAGAATGCGCCCTTTTATATGAAAGGTTTTCTCAGGTGGACTTTAAAACATTGACACAAGGTGCCAGTGCGTGCTCAATCACTCAGTTGACAGTTTCATCACAACTCGTGACAGTAAACACACCTTGTGCGCTGGTCCAGAACGCGGGGTGATGGCCATCCTCTTCCGCCAATCAGAACGCGCGACTGATTATGCTCCCTCCAATCAGCGAGCAACATAACGGGGAAAACCGAGTGAAGGCGGACATTGCCGAGGCGCTTTCATTCCGACTCTCTGCGTCAGTTGAAGAAGTAGCGTGTGTTTGTGCGCTCGTTAGTAGAGGAAACACTACAAAAAGTGTGTGTAATCTCTACGACGCGAGAAATGACACGGCTGGAGATGTTTTGTATCGTCGCGGCGCTGCTGGTGACACAATGCGCCGCCATTATCAGGTAAAGACTGTTTATTAGCTGATGTTTTGGCAGCTAATGTTACGTTTGCGCCCGCATCCCTTCATAGCAACAGGTCGTAGCATCAGGCTCCAATGGCTGCAGGCGAAAAGTGCGTGTATGTATATGTTTGTTTGCTTCCTTGACCTCTGGTGCACTCTTAATTAGCCACACGTGTTTCCAATAAACACGCGTTGTGAATTTTCAAAAAAAGTATTTCGCTGTGATAGTGACGCAGTTGCAGTAAAAATGATGCTAACACCTGGCTCAGTTTTTTAGTTTGAATATAGAGCGCAGAGACGAGCGCTCTGTTCCAGGAAGCAGCCTCCTTTCGTGTTGTTGCATTTAATCCGATGGAGGAAGTGCTCAACTCTTGCACTTATGTAAATTAGAAAATGCTCTGTCACAAGTAGGAGTCGTAACTTTTTTTTAAATCTTCAGAATTATTGTGTGTATTATTGACTCATTTCAGTTACTGATGCATTCATGTCCTCCTCACTTTAAAGCTTCACTATGTGGTTTTTGGGGTAGAGATATTAATCAAAAGAGAGAGATCTCATGCCTAACCTAAATGTTTCCATGACTGGATAAACCAACTGAAACACAATTCCAAAAAACTGTTTTACTTTGTTCATATGTGGTGGAACCTGCCACCTCTCTAGCTTCAGACAGTGTTCTGTGGACCTAATTTTCCTCTGAGAACGGCTTGTATACACAGTTATGGTAAAAAAAAACAAAAAACAATTCTGACTTTGAATTTCTTCTTCAAAACTACACCGTTTTTAATGTTAAATCTGGTAAAAGTGCAGTTCATCTGCTGGGTAGCCCCCCCCCCCAAGGTTTTGATAAAGTTTTATGTTAATCTATACTATTGCATCACTTTTGTGTTGATCATATTATGTATTATTAAACAAAGCCTGCAAAGCAAAGTTGTACTAGAGGAGGACCCTAAAGTAGCAGAAAACAAAATACAGTACAAAAGTACAGCATTTTAGTGAATGTACTTGCTTATTTTTGCCACTGCATTTAATTCAATAATACCTCATTTCAGAGTCCCCCTTCATAAAACCAGAAGCATGCGCCGCCTGATGAGCGACAATGGGATGTCTTTGGAGGAGCTTCGGGCCTTGGCGAAGAGCAACGGAGCGCTGGACAGCTCTCCCTCCCCTAAACTGCCTGTGGAGAGGCTGACTAACTTCATGGATGTATGTCCCTAATAGTATACTTTAATTGACAATTCAGTCATTATCCTCTACCCCTTGAGGTTGATGGTGAGAGTGCGCCCCACAGTGAGCTTCTAGTACCTCCAACCAAATGTGGAAAATATCCGTCACACTTTTAACTTTAATCCAAGAGTTTGGAGTGACAGAAAGCACTGTGGGCCAAGAAAAGTTTGAAAGTTCAATATTTGATCAGCAATAACAGTAAGATAAACAAGGAATGACTAAGTAAATATTACGCTTAGGCAACCACGATATCATGGGTTGACTTTTTTTACTTTGAAACATGAAATGGGGACAGTTTGCTCTGCATTTGTTCCCTCATGTCAAATTTGAGTTCTGATGCCATGGAGCGGTGTGGACAACTTTATCGTTTTCAAAAGCTTGTTTTATTTGTTTGTTCCCCCTTTTCTTTTTTTCTTCTTTATCTCAGAAGGTTTATAGGGAACCAATCAAAACACAGATGTATCATTATCTATAGAAGTAACATTGTGCAGTGAACACAAACTAAATCATGATACTTGACTATTGCCATGCAGATGTAGTGGAGGTTTCACAGCAGATCTGTGTTTATGTTTAGTTTTCCTGTCTCCTCAGGCCCAGTACTATGGGGTGATCAGCATTGGCACCCCTCCACAGGACTTCACTGTGCTGTTTGACACGGGCTCCTCCAACCTCTGGGTCCCCTCCATTCACTGCTCCTTCCTCGATATCGCCTGCTGTGAGTTTGCTTCTTTGGGGAAATGACTTGCTCAGCATTCTCTGTACTGCCTGTGTTTCTGTTGGCTACTTCCTGGAAGATGCTGGCTGTCACAGTTGTGACTGAAATATAACGGTTATTCTCATTATCCCTTTAGAGTTTGCTTCTCACTCCATCATCTGTTCAGTAATGCTTATTCACAGGAATGTTGAACTAAAGTGTAAACTAAGGCAGTGTTATGATAATTGTAAGTCTAAGTAGGACAGAAGTTAAAAAGTTACCCGTAGGAAAGTTCCTGTACCATGTAAAAAAGGAAGTAACACCAAACCTTGACCTCAGTTGCATTCAAAAGATATTTAACAATGTGAAGACACGTCATCCCAGGTTAGGTTAAATTGAATGGCTCCCAATCAGATCTGTTCACCATGGTGAGTAATTAATATATCAAACAAACATACAGCAGCAATGGTGACATATGACGATTTCAAGATGTAGTGAATTCAATATCTTCCAACCAGAAGTTACTGTCAGGTTAATGTCATGTTTCCAACGTCACCTGGTGGTTAGGATTATTTAAGTAAACATCACCAGGCAATCTGTAGGGACAATCCTTCCATCCAAAGTTTTAACTTCTGTTTATATAGTGCCCTTGAGCAATTGACTGGAGTGCAGAAATGTAATCAGATGACATATGTACCGCAAAGAAGAGATAAATATCAACTACATGTCTTCTAACATGGTTGAAAAGGCACATCTTGTCTTGTTTGTATCTTGGGTAATGTGCAAAATTACAGGTGCAGCGTTGCATCATTGTTGGAATTACAGCTCAGATTTGTTCAGTGCAATAAGTGAAGGCAAAACAAACTACTTTAGATACTTTAATGTATGATTTATTAAAATAACAGCTGCCATTTTTAAATCCAAATATGGCAGTTATTTCCTGGACACAAACATGTAAAAGTCCCCAGCTACATCTAAACAGACCCCCAGACGAAAAGGCAGAAAATAAGTGTGTCCCTTCCCCCCCCCCCCCCCCCCCCCCCAGTGGATTTCAGTCTCTTTATATTGTTTTTCGTCCTTATGGTCTGTGCCACCTCACTGGCCCTATTTAAAAGTATCTTAGTTATTGATTTATTAACACAAACATTTTGGGTCCTGCTCATTGTTGTTTTGACTCTTCTCTCATCAGGGCTTCACCATCGTTACAACTCAAAGAAGTCGACCACATACGTTCAGAACGGCACAGAGTTTTCCATCCGGTACGGCAGAGGCAGCTTGTCTGGCTTCATCAGCGGGGACACGGTCTCTGTGAGTTTGACATGTGCTCGCTCACATGGCCCTTTTGTTTAACTGCATTCCTCAATTTTGCTGGTCACACCATTCCTATTATTTCATTATAAGACTTGGTGTTTTCCATCAGTATTGACGTCTCTCTCTGCTTCCTGTTCCTCTGCCCACAGGTTGCAGGTCTGCCTGTTCCTCGCCAGCAGTTTGGTGAAGCTGTGAAGCAGCCTGGCATCACGTTTGCAGTGGCACGGTTTGATGGAGTCTTGGGCATGGCCTACCCTTCCATATCAGTAGCTAATGTCGTTCCGGTGTTTGACACAGCCATGGCTGCCAAACTGCTGCCCCAGAACATTTTCTCTTTCTACATAAGCAGGTTGGTCTCTGACAAAAGAATAAAATGGTCAGATAAACAGGCTGTACTGTCAGATTCTGTATTGGTCAAATTTGTCTTAAGTATCTTTTCTACTGCTACACCAAAACCCAGCCTCTGATGATTTGAGCAACTGTGAGTTGGGTTGGGTTTTCACACTCACAACACTAGTTAGCATATTTTAGTATTTCTTGCTAACTCGGACAATTCTCCTTGTGTCTGTTCTGTCTCTTAGAGACCCAAAAGCAGCTGTAGGAGGAGAGCTGACTCTGGGAGGGACAGATCCCCAGTACTACACTGGAGACCTGCACTATGTCAATGTGACACGAAAGGCCTACTGGCAGATCGGTGTGGACGGGTGAGAAGGAACTTTTATGTAGTGCCATTAGTATCAAGGTTGACACACTTTGTTCTGTTTTGTCATAGATGGAGTTCTTAGTTTTGCTAAGGCTCATTCCTTTTTAACTGTATATTAAAATGATATGGCGCATGCATGAAATGGTGGTATTTCAGATTTCATGGTCTTAAAAACTCCATCACAGCAACAAAACAAAATTTCAAGCAGGAGTTGGAAGTAAACTGAAGTATCTATTCTCTCTCGCCCACCCTACAGACTTCAAGTTGGCAATCAGCTCAGTCTTTGCAAAGCTGGTTGCCAGGCCATTGTTGACACGGGAACGTCCCTAATTGTAGGTCCAGTGGAAGAAGTCAGAGCGCTGCAAAAAGCCATCGGAGCTCTGCCTCTGCTGATGGGAGAGGTGAAGATGATGCATGAAACACAAAGCTAACTTGACAGTTGCTACATGTTACTGTGACTTCCAAAACTTTCTACTGGCAGTTGACATTTGTGGTCAAGGGTTGCAAAAGCTGCATTTGACACTGATGCAGGTTGATGAAACAACGACAAGGCTAAGTAAACTCACTTTACTTTTTTTTTTACTTCTGAAGAAATTTCAACATTCTTCTCCACTCTGCTTCTTCACCAGTACTGGATTGACTGTAAGCGGATCCCATCGCTGCCTGTTGTCTCTTTCAACATTGGGGGGAAGATGTTTAACCTGACTGGAGAGGATTATGTCATGAAGGTACAAGCACTCATGTCAGATGGATGACTTGTTTTAATTCAGTCACTGACAGTTATTTTATATAACATTACTTAAATAATTAACATGTGTGTCCTACATCACAGCAGACGAGCTCTCCTAGTCACAGCATAGATTCTCCTCAGCCACTCTGATGCACCTCCGATCTGGTTTTGACAGTGTCAAAGTCTTGCCCATACAGGGGACTGAATTGTCTCCTTTCCCTTTTACACTGGGAAGCCATATATTAGGAGGTGATCTCCTCACAGCTAACATGGACAGGAGGAACAATTAATGGAGACCAATAAGGTGTTCAAGGTGTATACGTGCTGTGACCACTGTCTTAAAACAGACTTTGATACACGTGTGACCATATCTTTTAAACTATTCTTGCCAAACTGACCCATTTCATCTCTCTCCTTTTGATGCAGGAGTCTCAGATGGGTATGTCAATCTGTCTGTCGGGCTTCATGGCCATGGACATCCCTCCTCCTGCAGGCCCCCTGTGGATCCTGGGAGATGTATTCATCGGGAAGTACTACACTGTCTTTGACAGGAACGCTGATCGTGTAGGGTTTGCCCCAGCCAAGTAGTCTGCTGAATGCAAATCTTCTGCGGTGGTAATCTAACTTTAAAGATCATTTCAAGCAAAGCTATATTTCACCAATGTTGCGTTATTTGATTTGCAACAAACCAAAGAATTTCGAGCTGGTCGTATCTGCTTAGAATAATGGAGTTTACATGAATATGGATGCTGCAATAATTTTTCCACACATTTAGCGAGAAGTGTGGATGTTCTTTCTGCCACTGAACAAAGGGACTGCTTCACTCAGTTACTTCCTCATGTATGCAACACTGTTTGAGGTTGACCTTCATCTCTAATACGGCAGGGGTCAATCAGAACTATGAATTTGTGCTTGAATTTTTGTACTTCAATGCTTTTGAGGGAACAGTTTAATTCTTGGCAACTGAACAATAATACCAGTTTCCGGTGTCTATTAAAAATATAGCTGGAGCTGCTTTTGTACACTGAAGGTATCTCAGGATGTTTCTTTTAACACGCCATGTAATATTACCAAATGTCACTAAATGAAATTGAAATAAATAATTGTCTTGTCAAATTTTTGAAAGCTTCAGTGTGTGCTTTCTCTTTAAGGGGGGGAAAAAAACAACATTTAACATACAGAATGTCATTTGTAACATTTAATGAAGTATTCAAAGTGCTGCAACGTTCAACTCCAGAGCTGAACTTAAAAAAAAAAAAAAAAAAAAGCTGGGGAAAATACACTGCATGCAACACAGCATATGGCCAGTATGCTCTCCACGAGGTAGAGATCTACTTTGGGTTTGTTTTGATGTTTGTTTTTTAACATTAAATGTGGCACAGTGACTCCCCTCCTGTCTGCACAGTAGTAACTTGTAGCATAAACCAGGTCTGCAAAGGAAGTTAATATGCACACAAAGACCTACTGTGGATTCATTTTATACGAGTACATCCAGAACAAAGCACTTCATGAAGCACAATAAGTGGTACTTAACATGTTGAATTAAATCAATGCAAATAATAATCGGCTCTTTTTGGTTACAAATGTACAATAAATACAAAAATATTCACTGTTTCTCCATTATTATCTGGTTGATTATTAACTGAATGCACAACGGAACTATCAACATATTGTACACTATACAGACAGTGGGACAGGGATTGAGGGGACACTTGCTCTGTAGTAACTGCATTTGTTTTTTTTCATCCTAAGGCTAAAAGTGAGAACAAAAAGCAACCGTGTGATTATTTGGACAATGTGTTTTGAGTTGAGACATAATGTCCACCTGGCAGCTATTGTTTTAGTGACTCCACCTGCAATGTCATGGGATACCTTGGCTATCAAAGCTGCTTTTACATAACAGAAAACCTGTGAGCTGATCCCTCTCAATCAGATCACAATCTAAAAGGACAAGCACCTGAAATCTATTATATATAGGGAGACCTGACAGGGCAGAAGTAGTGATCATGCCTGCAGGTTATTTGTTGATGGTACCATACACTTACTTAATGTATAGGGTCAGAACTGACCAATAACGCGGCCTAGTTGTATACTGCTAATCCATGTCTGGCTACCTACTCTAGTAAGACGGTCCGGAAGGGCAACTACAAGTTAATCAGGGTTTAATGTGGACTTAAGAGTGTGTTCACACAAATACGGGACTACAGAGGTAACAGGCCCCAACTGCTATCAGGCCAAGACCCAAAGTTAACACTGAGGCTAATTCACCAAATGACAAAAACCTTCTCCTGCAGGTGGCTGAGAAAGGTCCTCTCGCTACACAGATCCAGCACAAACTAGCATCTGCAGCAGACAATAAAAAAAAACTTGATGTTGAACGAGTTTAAATTAAAGCAATTACCAGCAGACAAAAACACTTTCAGAATGTCCCACTGAGACACACTCGTCGTTGCAAAATCTACAACAGAACACTCAACATTTCAACAGTGCAAAGTAACCCGCGATGGAGATCTTAAGAGATAAAAAAGGAGTTAAAGCATATCTGACCTGTGTACAAAAAACAACAATTGTGAGCTTTGGAGGAAAAGAACCAACTGCTCGTGACAAACAAAGAGCAGCTCTGTGTGAGACAGACAGTCACGTGGAAACATTTTCCGGTCACGCCAAAATAAGTGGATGATAAAATGGCGATGCTGTATTGTTGAGCCATTTCCACTAACCTGTATTTAACAGTAAATAAAATTGGCGCAATATAGAAAATATTAGAAATGGACATCGACGTACAACTCTGGTGTATATTCATCAGTTTGATTTCTAGATAAACACATGCAGGCGGCAGACATTCCAAACACAGCCGAATGTTTGCTTTCACACATCCCTGCAAACATGTAAAGCTTACATCATGAGCACAGCCACTGTATTAATGAAGTTCTCGGACAAAGACCTGGATTTCAAACTGAACTGGCACTGTTTGACGTCAGTGCCAACAACAGGAGCAAAGAGAAGGATCTAGCGTGTGTCTTTACCTCAAGAATGTTGAGTCTTTCAGGCAGATCAAAGATTTATTAGCTTCACACAGTCAACTTTACATTCTCTCCCCCGATACGGACCCATCTCAAAACAGAGTAAGCAGCACTGAACTGCGTCGGACACGTCTGTCCTCCCAAAACTCTGACACCTGTTAAAACAGCTTAAATTCAGTACAGAGGTACATAACTCTGTCCCAGATTTCATGTGTTTCACTTCCATTTTGATATGAATCAACCAATCAGTCCAATTCCTCCATCCAGGGTACTAGGCATTAATAACATTAACTTCATTAATACAGTGGCTTTAGTGAGAGCCACACACACTCCAATTGGCCGTCACTTTCGGAGATTAAAAGATTATTTGTATGATCCCACATATACAACTTTCATGTCAAGACTCACACTGATCTTAACTGCTACTGTGTTCATCAAGAGACATTTAAGATGAAGAGACCAGGAGAGAGGATGATTTCATGCACCGTTTTCATTTCCAGAGACCTCATCATGGCTCGAGGTCGCCGTTTGCCACAAACAGAGGGGTGCTTTTCAGTCACGTTGCTGTGCAGTGACACACGAGAACGTCAGGGATGGTCCGGCTGTTCCACGGCAGTTCTCAGCAGCCCCTCAGGATCTGAAAGGGCGCAGTAGAGTGTATACCCCAGCTCGTCCACCTCATGTTCAGTCAGCTCACAGAATAAGTTAACTTTAGGGCTGAGTGCGCATGACAGCCTCCCGGCCTCTAGGTGTCCCACTAACGCCCGTAGCAGCTGAAGGAAGCGGTCGGCCAGCGCCTCCTGGGTCCAGTCACCTTCTTTTTCGCACAGCAACAAGATGGTGTTAGTGAGCTGGCTGGCGTTGAGCCGGGTAAGGGCGGGGTTGAGCTTGCACACAGCCTTTGCCACCTTCAGGCAGGCGCACCGGCAGCCTCCGTCCTCTTGGTCTAGGGCCCTGAGTCTTGCCGTCTCGGCCACTCTGAAACTCTGGCGCCACAGATTTTCATGGCGCTCTGCGGCGAGTCGATGAGGTTTGGCAATCAGCGAGGTTCCATCCTCCATTACAAGTAGAGGTAAGAAGTCCACATACAGCTTCCGGTCTGTCTCGTACTGCACCTCCAGGGTCAGCGTTTCCGAGGGAACCACAGGACGGATGATGTAGTCGAGGACACTTCCTATGGCCGGCCAGTTGATGGAGCCAGCCACGAGCTTGTCGAAGACCTCCAGGACCGATTTTGGGGAGAGGTAGCCTCCAACCATGCAGCGGTCCCAGTAACTGCTGTTCCGTGGGAAGTACTCCAGATTCTCCCTGCGGACAAGCCAGAAACCAGGGACATTCATGATGGTGTCCTCGCCGGGGATGGACGACCACAAGTTCTTCTCCAGTATGAGAGGCACCATTAGCTGGGCGTGGTCTGCTGTCACCACCTAGAAGATGCAGAAAAGAAAACCAATTGAAGAAGCACTGACACATTCAACAGCAGTGATATTATCTGCATTTGTTAGACCCTTATAGTTATGCCTATTTAAAATAATACACAAGGGCAATGTAGGAAAACAACAATAAAGTTACTGAAATAGAAAACTGATGAAAGAGGCTAAAAGTTGAATTTTCAGCTCTAACTGGCAACTCAAGGATCAGAAAATCTAATTAATATTCTCAAAATGAAGTAAAATCAACCAAACACTGGACCAGATGTGTGTAACCCCTTACCTGTAGGTCGTCATACAGACTGCCACTCAGGTACATCTCTCTGAGCGGCATGTCTGGCAGTTTGGCATGTAGGAACACTCTGAGCTCAGCACAGATGTCCAGCGCTGCCCTCCTGGCCACAGCCTGCTCCTCGGCCGGTATGTTCACATTACACTGGTAGAACTCCCACAGATGTTCCTGCAGGGACAGACGCATTCTGGCCCGCATCAGGTCCGACTGAGTGGCACCGCTGCCCCCGACAGCAGCTCGACCCACAGCCCTCCGCAGACAGTCTGAGGAGATTAGGAACAAGTGAAAGTTAAAATATGGATTTGTGCAAAACGCTGTTGACTTCTGAAAGGGAGATGTGTTGTTTTCAAAATGGTAGAATCTACAAGTACTTAATTAAAGGGCTTCTATGGCATCTGAGAAATAAAGACAATAAGGTTCAACTACATCAAATCAAACTAACAACAGCTACTACAGAGAGCTAACACCCACTGTACAGGAAGAGCAAGATTCCTCCAATTAGGCTGTCTGTCAACAGATAAAATGACAGCTGGCTGAAAGCCTAAACTGAAAAAAATTGGCTGGTAAATTTAACATGAAATTTATTATTATAACAATGATGTGGGTGAATTTTAACTGCAATGTAAAGGGCACTTTGTTTTCCTCACCTGGTTCAAAAGCATGCGATGAAGTGGGCAGAGACTGCAGCGACCTGCTAACTGTAGACTTCATGTCATGGTTCAGAACCCGCGGGGACGAACCCATCCAGGCGGGCTCCTCCCAGCTTCTCTTTCCTCCCTGCTCCATCTTGGTGGGGCTGGTGGGAGCACTGATGGCACGGTCATACATCTGACCGACAAAGAATCGGGTGCACGTTGTTCACATTAGTATGGATGCTTAAGTGGAATGCAATGTAGAAAAGTCAGGGCATAAATCGCTTCTTCCTTACTCTTTTGACAGCTAGTGTTGCAATGCCAAGCATGGCTGCTCCTCCCACTCCCAGCACAAGCTTGGCATTGGAGAGCATGAAGTCAATGGCTGTGCCGATCCCATTGTCATCTTTCTTCCCTTTGCGGTCTCCGTTCACGCCCGCCATCCTGGCACTGAAAACAGAGGGCATCAAGACGGATAAAAGGTATTTCCTGTGATCTGTTGGTTAGCTCAGCCGCTACCACAGAGTATGTAGTGTAACCAGAATCTAAAGTGTAACAATATTAGTACATATGAGTCTCTTTATTTATTACCTTTATATTATATTGTTGTTGCTTTTTACTATTATCATTGTTTATTGTTATATTGAGCTGTCCTTTGGCGCTGTGGCGCACATGAGAGCAATTGAGAACGCCTTTTAATCAGCACTGATCAAGTATTATACATACAGAAGGTATATCAAAGTTACCACACCTAATCTGACTCATGAAATCTAAACTGTCCACCCATCCCCCATAAAAGATATCTGTAAACCTACCTGGGAGATACACCTCCAGATGACCTTTAACCTGCCTCCCGCCTCTACATAAGCCCACCCAGTCGGCTGCTGAGGAAGAACTGGCCCCTTTTCAGTGCGTCCTCCTTGTCCTCAGGTACTGTCAGGGCCTGGCAGCGGCGAAACTCGCGAGCCACAGCGCGGCGATAGTAATTGCGGTCGGTGTACTGAAGGTGACGCCCTGCACGGAGCAGCGCCCGGTACAGCTCCAGCACGGCACTGCGAGACCAGCCGCCCATTAGGGACCACACATGGAGAGGGGGGACACCCTGGCACCTGGGAGGAGGGCAGCAAAGGTTATCATGAATGGAGTGAGAATACAGTGACACTGCACCTCATGTTTCATCCAAAGTAATAGAAAGGTCATCTGGGATCAACTGTGTCTGGTTATCTTGCTGGGTTCATGATCAGTGATGGATATCAGAGGCAGGAAGTGGAGGAATGAGTGAAAGTACAGCCACAGTGAGAGAGTACGGGTGGGGAGAGGGAACAAAAGAGACTGACTTATCTAAACAGTTTATGCAATGCACTGCACTGTAATATAAAACCGGGGGGGAGCTAACAGCTACCTGCCTTTGATTCCTGAATAGTGGTCAGTCTGTTCTGAAAGAACAACAGTGGCATGGTAAGGTTATGATCACTCAAGTAATCCATCTTCAACCTGCCTCTGCTCTGAAGATGACACATTGTATTCACGTTTCAGCGAGTGCCATCTTTACACAAGGTGCGCCTTTGCCAGATTAAACATAGCCGTTATATGGATCAAATGGCCCACACCCAACATTACATCCTCTCAGGTGCAGAGTCAGCTCGTACAGGCTGTAGCATGAGCTCACGTTATCAACCATCCTGCAAACGTGACAGTTTAAGCTAAACATCGTGACTCATCGACTCCCTGATTCCCAACGACTGCTATGTGAACACTGCCTTTACCGAGGGTAAAATACTGGCATTGTAAGCTGTCGAGGTTTATTTGTCTTTGAAAATGGCTGGCTCGACGGGAAAGTCACACACCTCTTGACTAGCTTGTTAGCTCAACACGCTAACTAGCTGTTGGGCTAGGAGAGCGCTGACCTTACCTTCAGCCAGCCCTACTGACAAGACACGCTCGTAGAAAAACGCGGGGAACATTGCGGAGGCAGAAAAACACAAGTTCACACAGAAAAGAAATATGAGCAAACCTACGTTTGTGAAATTAGACCAGAGATTTTATCTTCAGACAGAGACAGGGCTCTGTTCAAGCCGGGGGTCAGATACGACAGTGGCAACCGGAAACTAATAGTCCTCGTCTCCAAACTACATCCGGGTTACTATCAATTTCTTACGCTACGTCATAGATTTCATGTAAAATGGTCACTACTTTTATAATAATATCTAATGCTATTGTTATAATCATCTACTTTTCATTTTTATTTATTTTACATGATTGCATTAAGCTATTCTCATATTTGTGTTTTTATTATGGATTTAATGATGTAAGAGTTACGGTTTAAAGACCTATAAGGTAGTCTTTATGTAACTAGTCTACCAAAAGTGTTGCATGGTAGTAATAATAATAGTATATGCAAGCTGTGTTTTATTGTGAGATAGACATGTCAGATAGAATTAGTCATGATAAGAAACCACATCCCCTCAAAGTGTTGATTCATGTACAATTTTTATTTGTAGCCTTCCGGAAAGCACCATCATTACGACAAATTGCAGCTACATAACTGATCCTCCTGCTGAAGTTTTCTATTATAAACACACCAAATGTTGCCAGAATGTGAACCATTAGGAGATCATATTAGGTGATGTCAGCTTGAAGTTAAAACTCTACTCTACTCTAAATTCTTCTATTCTTAACTTTACCTTGGAAAGGGTTGATGTGTCTGGGCAGGGCGACATCTTCACGACTTCTTACATTCTTCTTGAGCCTATAGGTGATTGATGCTGCTAAGCCATTTTCTGTAGTTCATTTTTTGGGGGAAATATCAGTGTCTTTAATGTCAACAATGTATTGTTATGAATATTGCAAACTCTTGATACTAGAAACATTGTATTTCTTAAAATATTTGGCCTGCTTTACCAGAAGCCCATTCTATGTTGTTCTCTCTTGTTTGTGGACAAATGTGTGTGTGGCATTCTTAATCACTGGATGAATTTTGCGAAGAACATTATATTTGTGTGTAATAAATTATCTGAATATTAAATCAATTGACAACCCGTTTCTGTGAGACAGCTGAGGTTCATTAACTAAAATCAAAATTTCTGAATCAATGCTGATGCCGCCATGATCAGACCAGCTCCTGGTCACAGGTCACATTGTATTGGTCAGTAATAAATACAGATGGAGCCTTTTATCTGTTTAAAAAGTCATTATTACTTCATTAAAAAGAGAAACAATGCATGATTCATATGCCTTTCACAAAAAAATCCTTTAAATACAAAGACAACCTTACAGATATTAAACAAAATATTATACTGAGGAACAATGTATTTGCTTACATAAACGATAATACAACATGTTCAATGACTTTAACAAATGTATTCCATTATGTTGTCCTTAGATATTCTTAAGAACTTATTCATTTAATTTATAGCACTTAACTAGCTATTTTTTCAACAATGTTAATACATCTTTAAGAAATTGGGGTACTGACACAATTCAAGTCAAACGTAAAGGTTTAGTGTATTTTCATTTTGCACTTACATTGATGTGACAACAAGAAACCCAGTCTGAGCTGTAACATTTTAAAAATGACTGATTTACCTTCTTGTAACCTTTTTTCTTTTTAACTTTTAACTCGACATTCAAAGCATTTTGTCTTTGCTGCAATGATCCTCCAGTTTGTATTGCTGTGCCAAAACACTCAATTTTCAGGAACGTTTTACTTCTAGGGGTTCAAGGGTCAGGTAGGACTAAGCTAGAGGAAGTTTTTTCTAGCCATGAAAAAACCACACTGCACGAAAGATCATAGGTAAGAATGAAAGTCCCAAACTATAGATCATTGAGGTGTCTTTGTGGTTTACTTTCATATTGTATGTTCACCTTATATCACATCTGATGGCATGAAAATCTGTAAAGAACCTCTGATCAGGGCATGTACTTCATGCCCTTCATCCTTGGAATGATATGTATATCTCTGATGTCATCATGCTGAAGCAGCCAACACACGTAGCGCTCTGTCCCCATGCCCCATCCACTGGTGAGGAGTGGTTTCACTTGCCGCATGTTAATGTACCATTTGTAGGACTGCTCTGGTACTGCATGTTGCCTCAGGGCCTCTTGTACGATCTCAGGGGTGGAATGACGTTCACCAAGACCCACAGTCTCACCCAGCCCCAGGAGAAGATCTGCAGCCTTAGCTTTGCTACGCCCAGTGCCCTCCACATATGCCTGGTAGAAGGGAACTCCTAGATGGTCCATCTCTGTCAGCCAAACAGCACCACCATATTTCTCTATCAAGACCCGCTCCCCTTTGCGTGTTAGTTTTCTGCCAAAGTGGGGCTGGCCATCTTGGACCCATTCTACGCAGTCAGCAGAGGGCATCATGGGAATGGCCTGGTCTAGAGGGACTCTTGGGAGTGGGGTTTTTCCATCCAGCTTACCTAGCATGGCTGTGACATGTGTAAGGGTTCCAGCAGTGTTGAGGATCATTTCTGAGTGCTTCTTCAACATGGACTTGGTAAGATGAGCCAAGTATCCCTCTGCTATGGACATGGCATTGTCCATGTCGCCCAACAGTTCACACTCGACGTGGTAGAACTGGTTCAAGTGAGTGGCATCAGGATCTTCTCCTCTAAAGCTGGGAGATATGTAGTATGTCCCTGGAAGGTTCTCCTGGAAGCGAAGGAAGTATTCAAGTACAAATTGCATCGAGTCAGCCAGGTAGACGTCTTGGCCCAGCAGGTTAACAGAAACTGGCTCTGAGTCAGATCCCAGGCCCATAGGCGAGGAGATGGTGTCTGTGGTGAGAGGAGTTAGAGCATAGGAGTACTGGCAGGAACTGTGGAAATATTCGACTGTGCTGTGGAAAAGAGTGTTCTGAATCTGGAACAGGTTGCGATACCACTGACTCTTGATGGCGAGTGTGGGGTGACACTGAGGGTTTTCCCATGAACGGGGAGGCCTGCACTGGGTAATTTTTGAGTGTATCTTTTTGAGGGCCTCATGGTCAGCAGCTGGGCCATCCAGTGATGACACATATCCAGGGTAGCTTTGAAAGCATTCTGGTTGCAGCTTAGCAGGATTGGTGCCTTCTGGTAAAGGTAACAGAGGGATCAGCTTGGCATGAGCATAGTCAATCTCAAACCCCTCAAAGATCAATGCAACGCCTCGAGCTCTCATTCCTTCTTGTAGTAGTCGGGCAACTTTGTAAGTGGCTAAGATCAGTGCTTTGTAATCAGCTTCCTCTAGTTTGAGGATGTCACTGGGCAGTTGTTTGCGTGGCACCACAACAGTTAGTCCAGGAGAGTTTGGGTATGGTGTAAGGAAAGCAACATGCTCACTGTCTTCCCATACTCTCCATTGTTGCTGCTCTCCACGCACAATACGACTAAACAGATTGTCATTGGAAGCATCACCAAAGAAGTCAAAGCAAGAGGGAGCATTTGCTGTTGGCAGACCATTTCTGATTTTGGCTTGAACCTGGGCCAGTGCATCATCATCCCAGCGTGGACCACTTTTTGAGGTGCAATAGCCTGGATCATAAGTGTGGAATTCTTCTTCACTGGCAAGATGGGGCTGCCACTTTGGCTCAAGACCATGAAGTGGGAGCAATCGGACTTGTGCTGGCTGTCCAGGTGTTGGATTGAAAATCAAGGCACAGCGCTGCACCCCCAATCGCTCACATAGCAAACTTGACACAGCTCTTGCTCCTTGTAGCATTGCCACAAAATCAGGTGTAGCCAATTGGAAGATGCTGCTTGCCCCACTATAAGTTTTTCTCGTCAGAATGGTCGACCCAGGGATCCAGGGTTTGGGATTGAGGTAGGCAACTAGCTCATCTGTTTCCCAGATAACATCAGAGAAGTTCTTTCGGGGCCTCAGGACCTCGACTCGGGAAATGCCATTTATCACTGAAGCCACAAACATCACGCCAGCGTTTGTTTCAATGATGGCATCATCTTTAGTGTCAATGGCAATGATTCCTGCACAGAACCCATTCAGATCTTCAGCCATCACTTCTCTACATGCCTGCCTAAGGCTATAGCCTTTGTGATGGTAGAGACTAGCAATTTTCTGTGCAACTGTTTGCCTCAGAAATGCATCGCCATCCCCTGAGCAGGTAATAGCTACCTTATCATCGGCATGTATTCCTGCCCCTACAACTGCTGTATCCCCAACTCGCCCTTTCAGCTTTCCTACTAACCCACCAGTGGAGGTTGCAGCAGCTAACCCACGCCAACGATCCAAGGCCACAGCTCCAACTGTCTGAGGGTGATTGTTTTTTGAGTTATTTCCGGCACTGATCTTTGCAGTTAACTCTCTGTGACGTATATCAGTGTAGAAATACTCAGGCCCAACAGGCTTCTCTTTCTCCTCGAACCCCTGCAGAAACTCTTCAGCCCCATCTCCCACAATCAGTGAGTGTGAGCTTTTCTCCAGGACACACCTGGCTGCTTTTATTGGGTTCTTCACACTTTGCACACACGCAACAGATCCTGACCTCTTTGAATTGCCATCTACAATGGTTGCTTCCATTTCATTTTTGCCATCTTTGTTGAATACAGACCCTTTACCTGCATTGAACAGGAAGCAATCCTCAAGCGCTTCCACTGACCTCTGAACTGCATCTAGACTCCTGCCACCCTGTTGAAGCACTTGGGATCCAAGGGTTAAGGCTGTCTGTAGAGCAAACTCAATAACCCCGATGACTTCCGGGTTCAGCATCATCTCTTCTCCAGCACCACCATGGATCACCAGAGTATAGTCTGTGCTCATGCCAGAGGTGGAGTCAACGTTGGTTTTGCCACTGTTTTGGCTCTCTAGACAGTGATAGGTCTCTCCATTCATCTTCTCTGTTTGACCCTGTTTCAGTTGACACTCCAAGGCTCCCATTTGGCCTGCAATGGCATATCTAACAGCTAGAAGCATCACTAACTTTAGATTTTTCTTTAGGCTTTCTTGAATCTTCTCCAGTGTCAGAGCAAAGCTCCCTTTTCCATTAAGTACAATGCGAACCTTGTCTTTCTTCCCAAGGTAGGTAACAGCGAGCTGATCTTGGGCATAAACATTCCCTACTCCGCACTCAACACCCTCCATCAGATCTGTACCTGTGAGGTACACAGATGGACACCCAAAGGGGTCCAAGAACTTCTTTAATGGGTTGTCAGATGCCAATGATCTACGCAGAGCAGCTAAATGGGGACCGACACCTTTACCATTTTTGGTGTTTCTGATGAGACTCTTATGCTCCAGAAATGCAAGATGGAACAAGTGTAGGAGGTCAGGGGTGTATTGGATTGTGTTATCTGGGCCAACACAAGATGCCAAGGCACCTACTAACTTACGAGAATGCATGGTGACTGAGTATGTAGGATCACATCGACCATGTTTGTAGTGGCGCATGTGAGTAGGTGTGACAAAGATGTGTTTGGCAGCAGATTCCCCAAGAGTTTGTCTCAGGGAAAGCTGCAAGGAGAAGTTGATCCAGGCATCATACAGGCCTCTCTGCCCTCTGAGAGTCGAAAAGACATCAGGATAAGAGGGCACATCAAAAGTGAGAACTGGGTGTTTTGTTTTTAAGTCAGGACCCGGTTTTGGTGTATTTATGCTTTGCAAGGGGAACTTCAGGGAAGTTGGACAAACAGAATTAACATGGTTTACTTTGACAGACCCATTCACATTTTCTTTGTCAGTATTGACTAGATTTAAGTCGGCAGTTTCTGACAGATTGTACACACGCTCAGTCACAAGTCCAGCAACCATTCCATCCACAGCACTGTGTTCAAACACCATCCCAGCTGTGCTGTCCTTGAACACCACCAGGTTCACCACCTGTCAAATAATAGAAAAACAAAGAGCGGTCTGTTTTTTACAGTCAATTTGACATCAATTGGCATTGTGACCTTTGACAGAAATAGCAACAGTTGGTTACAGATTTGTGTTCAATCTTGTGCCCGAATTTATAGAATTCTTTGCTCATTTTTATATATTTTTTGCACATATCAAAAATCAAACTATAAGCTTGGCTTGTTAACATCTATGAAGTTAGGAATCTGATCTCAGCTTGGTTTAAAACCCTTATCCAGATTCTATCCAATACCTTGTCATAGTATCTCAGATAGGTCTGACTGTCTCCTCCTCCTCCCAGCCTCACTGCATTGAGGATATCAGCTAGTTCAGAGGGTGCATCGTTGTCCTCCAGACACAGTGTGAGCACAGCACTCTCCATGAGCCCTAGTGATGCAGCTGCATCCCCTCCTTTCCCCAGGATCTCTTCCCTGGTGGCAGCCCAGGCTTTGCGATCCTGAGCTGAGAGGCTGCAAATGGCAGAGGGATCATTCTGTTTTCCTGCTCTGGGTTGATCCATCACCTGAGCCAGCTGGTCGTAGATGTCATTGAATGATCGAGCCGAAATTGGCCCACCAGTGCTGGGACGCCACAGTATGTCAACAGGGAACACTCCTCCAGGGCAGGTGATGATGGCATGGAGGCTGTCTGGATAGACCTAAAAATGAAATGACAGAGATATAGATCAGAAACTGCTCAGCACAGAGTAATTTGTATTTACAAGCATGTTGCATTTGTGAAAATATCCAACACTGTAAATTAAATGAATGAAATAAAAACCCATTATTTCACTCAAGTTTTGTCCTGCAAAGACGCTCACCATAATCTTGTCTTGGCTTCTGCCAGGGATCCGGCTGGCAGCGAATACCTCAGACTGTTGTGTGCGCTCCATTGGCACATTGCCTTCCAGTAACAATGGCTCACTGTGCAGCTTAGCTGCTGCCCAGAGCAGAGCAGCCGCCCTACCAAGCTGGGTACATCTCTTTGCTTGGGTAGGAAGAAGTACAACGGGGAGGGCTGTCGAGGTCGGCAGGGGGTCAGCAACAGACAGCAGACCTCTCTTGAACTGCTCTGTCACCCAGTTCTCTTGGCCAGCAGCAATGGTTGCTAACTTTTGATGGACCTCTTGAAGGTGCTCCCTCTGCTGTTCTATTGTACTTTTGAACTCAGGGTAATGGTTGGGACCCAAAGTGAGCTGCAGGACACGGTTTACTTCTTGCAACGTAACATCCAACTCTGGAACAGGGTAGTCGAGAAGGGCCATCCTGTTGAAATGAAGGCACCTTGATAGAGAGGGAGAAAAGGAAAAGAGAATCAAAGGTCATGCCAGGTACTTTTGTGGTTCTTTGATGGATTGGACTGCTCACTGTAGATGAAACAGCAACTGAAGCATATAACCAATACAGAAAAAGAAAACCATGGACCTGCCTGTGAATTGTATCAAATTGATGTACACCTATGTCTGATTTTATATGTATATGATCTCAGAAAATTCAGCATGACAAACATTCCTTTATTTTCTTAAAGATTTAGCAATGGCTATACAGAGAACAGTGAGTACAAGAGAGCAAGTGAATAAAGAGTTGGAATTGTCTTCACTGACTCAACCTTTAGGATACTTTTTAAGCACCGAGCTCTAGCATGTTTCAAGGAATGGCAATGTTGGCCTCTTGAGTGGTTCACTAAAGTAGCGGACTGAAGTATGATTCCTAATGACCCTTAGTTTCTCTAGCACCAGCATCAGGTTGACTTTTTTCAGGATTGCTTCGCTGATAAGTACATCGTTCATCCAGTGCCATCATCGGGCCAAAGTAGACTTTGGTCAAATAATGGCAATCCAATCTAGTGTTTAGTGCTAATTCGCAAATATTAGCATGCTAACAAGCTAAAATAAGTAGCCTAACTAAGATGTGAACATAATGAATACTACCTGTTAAACATGAAAAAATATTGGCATTGTTATTATGACCATGTAAGCATGTGGATGATAGCATTTAGCTCAAAGCATCAATATGTCTACATACAGTCTCAAACAGCTGCTAAGATAGCTGTACTTTAACCTGTGATATCAGGTTTTTACTCTATGTCTCAGGCCAGGACAGACACACACACACACACGCACACACACACACACACACACACACACACACACACACACACACACATTGACACAATGCAATATAGCAATAGCCACATGCCCCTTATTGACCTTTACTGTGAGTGCATTCCTTCACATGATGTCCAACCTTTCTTACATTATTGGAGCCAATAAATCAATTATCTTATTCAAGGTAAAGGTCCTACTCAGTCTGACACAGGTCTCTTTGCAGCAGCGGAATCCATCCACATTTTACTCCCATGTGAGACAATACCCCCTGGACTGAGTGTCTATACAGACCTTAATGACTCATAACTAGGCTCATCTGTTCACACGTGAAAGCAGTTTTCACCACTCCTCCCCACAAAGCTTAAGCTCAACATGTTTTTTTGCTGGTTGTCAAGGGAATGGAAACAGTCCGAAAATTAGATTTCTCCTGATTCGTCTCATCTGTTCAAGTTATCCGCACAATGCTGGCTGTCTATCTATCGATTCGGGTTTCTGCAAGGATGCTGGTCTTGTGATTCCAATAGTGCAGTTAGGCTTCTAAAATACAAGCAGCGCTGCCAGTACCACTTCTATACTTTACTCTATATATTACATATATTTCAGTGTAAGATTAACATTTCGCCTATTTTCCGTAAGATTCAAATGCACATTAAAATAGTTAGTTTTATCTTACTTTAAAGAGGAGGTTCACCAATTGACATAAACACATTTTCTTATTAAACCCCAGTGGCGTGAATCCATGCAGACAATTTCTGTTTTATCTTTTTTACTGTTTAAATCCAAATTACGAGAGATAAGCCAATCGACAGTTTAAATTTGAAATAAAAGAAATGATGATTAATGATTGATATGAAATAATGTTCAAAATGTCAATGTACAATTTTGTACAAATTTGTACCTCTTCTTTCATTTAAATTTTCCATATATTGGGCTACATAGTTCACTTTTATAGCATAACAGAAATTTACAACAAGTTTAAAGAACATTTCCAATACAACGTGTTATTTGTGTTCGTAACTTTATTGTACTCCCATTTTAAGACTATTCTCAAGGCAAATAGCCAAAAAGTAATCTGGGTGATAGAATATGTATTTTTGGTCTTTAATTTAGTTTTATGTATTTTTGTTCTTACAACTACGGTACAAAACAAGAAAGATTAATAATGAGTCAGACTTTTCATAATTTATCAATGAGCATTGTTCAGCACTGATACATGAACTTAACGTGGAAAAATCATCATAGATCCATCATTTTGTTTGCACAGCATGCAGACATTAAAAAAAAGAAAAAAAAGAAAAAAAAACTCCACTTACCTCAATGTGGAAATTTCTCTGAGATCTGACCAGTTGGTCGGATGGCAGAACAGTCAGTGGGAAGAATACTTAGTTGGAGTACAAACACAAGGGTTTGTCTCTAATATAGAAGCAGTGACTCCAATTAAGCAAATCAGCGTCTTGCCTCCCCTCTCTCTCCAAATCGCCTCTCTCTTTCCGTCTGTCTCTTCCTCCCTGTCTCATTCTGTCTCTCCCCTGTCCGTTCATGTGTTTCATATACCTTCGCGTGTTTGTTCATTGTATAATTTCACCAAAGACATTCCCTTCTTTTCTTTCCTCCACATCCTGCAGTGTTATCTGGAGTGAATCAAAGTTGAAATCAAAGGTTTTATGTACATCGTTGACCATAAATATCAAAACTCCTTTTCGGGACAGGTGCTTTTTTGTACAACATGCCACTATCTCGCGTTTCTGTAGCACTGTGATGTTTAATGCAACATTTAGACATCAATGACTTACTCTGATACTGATATCGACAGGTTATGAATATGAAGTGAATAATGACATTTCACCAGAGCGTAGTGTTGTCATTATAAATGTACCAATCATCTTGGGGCTAAGCTTGATGTGCTGTATTGTTAAGATATGCCAGGCACTAATGCTAAACTCTGCAGGTATAACTGGATCCAGTATGCTCCCAGTTTTATCTTCCAAAGGCCAGTACCCACAAAGCATGGCCTGAAGATGCCTACCAAGATTCATGATTACTGGACAAATAGCTGATGTATATAATATATCACTATAATAGTTTCTGGCCATTTTCCTGCTAAACCCCAGGGTCGATGGTGGCCACGGTTGTTGACGTTTGGTGCTGAAGTCAAAACCCAAAAAGTAGGTGTCACATGACTGTTTTTCAGCAAAAACCCACCGTGGACGACTTTTTATGATCGTAAACTGTGTCATGACAGCTTTCCAAGGTCCTTATAGGACTGGACCTGTCCAAGATGTAGACTATGGTAGGATAGCGACCAATAACAAACTGGAACAGGTTCTAACCAGTTATATTATAGAAACTGAGCAAAACCATGTCGAAGTAACAGGTCATGTGACTTGCAGGCGGTGCTGAAATAATTTCTAATGAACTTAAGATGCAGTTTTGATTAGTTAAAAACAGATATTCATCTGTAATAAGCAATTAATTATTAATTAATTTACTTTCTGTGTTAGTTATTTCAGTATTCATTCTTTTCCTACGCTGTAATTTAATTAACGTATTGTTATCTGCCTGTTTAGTTCACTTGAAATAGGTTAAGGAAAGACACTTACACTTACAGAGTGAGGCCTGAGGCAGACAGACAGTGAGCCTGAGGAATGTGTGTATGTAAGGAAATTGGAGTCACTAGCTCCACATCATGGGAACAGTTTTTTTTTCTTTTTTTTCCAGTAATGAAAATCAGTATCCTCCCTGATGACTCTTCCTGCGTCCTTTTTAAATGGATTCGATTTTCGAACAAGTAAGGTAGCAATTAAATGTTCGATGTCTACAGTAAACTGTAAACCGTGCTCAACAAGATAAGATCATGTAATACCTTGCCAATTACGCAATGGTCTCTCTCTTTTCTGTTTGTTTTTTGCAGATTTTAACTTCTGTATGAAATGAAATAGATGACTAATTTGGGAATATCTCATTAAATTAAAGAGAAAAGGAAATAACATTATAATACCAGCCCCATATTCAGATTCGATACTTGTGATTCATTTACAACATAATATCCGCCTTAAGTTTCCTCTTTGTCTGTGTGATAAAGAAGAGAAAAGAATAGAAAACATGATAAATGGTATATATAACTTTCATTATTACAGTCAGTACAGTTCAGGGGGTGTCCGATAAGAAGAAGAGTATGGATGCGTTCAGTTCATGTGTACCTCATTAATGCACAAAGAGACCTGTGTTAGACTCTGCAACCCTTTAACCATTGATCAGATAACTGACTTACCATCTCAGCTGAGACTGTACCGAGAGAAAGGTCGTCTGTGGCAGCATGGCGCGTTTTGATGTGACATACTGCAGAGGGCTGTACACCTTTGCAGTTTCTGTATTTATTATTTTCTATGTTGATATATCCCTGAATTTACTGGTTTCTTTATTTATTGGTATTTATTTAATTATACCCCAGGTGGTGGTCACTTCTTCTGTCTCAAGCCTCCTCCATTTCAACAGGATAGCCCCTCTCCGCCCCCCTCTTCCACAGTTAAGATGTTACTGTTAGAAGAAGTGAGCACCTTCAAGAGGTCCATCGGAAATGATCAGCCGCTGCTACCGGCCAAGAGAACTGGGTGACAGAGCAGTTCAAGAGAGAGGTCTGCTGTCTTGTGCCCACACCCACAGCCCAGAGGGGCAGTCGCTCCTCTCTCTGCACAGTGAGCCATTGTTACTGGAAGGTAATGTGCCTGTGGTGTGGGTCTGAGCTATTCGCTGCCAGGGGGATTCCTGGCAGGGGAGATTGTTGGCAGAACACAACTAAGATTTAACAAAGCAAAATGAAAAGTTTGGGGTTTTAGGTCAAGACTCTCCTACACAATTTTTAAAAAATACGTCCAGCTCTACCTAAGTAGCCTCCTGGATAGCTGGAGGAGTACCAGCACATCTGCGTCGACAGTACGGCCAGCTGGCTCAGGTGACGGATCAACCCAGAGCAGGAGAACAGAATGATCCCTCTGTCGTCTGCAGCCTCTCGGCTCTGGAGCACACAGCCAGGAGGAGACCCTGGGGAAAGGAGGGGACACAGGGCTCATGATTCCACTTGTTCCCCCTGATTAAATAAAGGTTATCTATCTATTTAGCCTAATACAAATCACATTTTGAGACAAAGCATGCGCTTGTCCTCGTTGCAGCTAGATTCAGCCTCCAACTGTTCCCTTCGAATCACTGAATCAAATGAAGCGTCATCGTCACGTGCATACAGGGAAATTGTTCGGCGCCGATACCTCCAGAACTAAACGACAAATAGATCAATTATAAGAGACAAGATCCTCCTAGCCCTCTTTGAGAATGGAAGCTCATATATGCCGGTTAGAGAAGGTTAAAAAAAAAGATGAACATTTAGCCTTGACTTTTTTTTCATTGGGCTTTTTTTGTGAAAACAAATATTCTCATGTTAAATAATAAGAGGTAAAAGAGTAATAATTATAAATAAGAGAAGATCACCAGGACTCCACTGCCCTCTCTGCAGAGCATCTACCACCGCAGAGTCCACAGGAGAGCCGCCTCCATCTTCGAGGACCCCACGCACCCCCAGCACGGACTGTACACACTTCTGCCCTCAGGCCGGAGGTACAGAGGTGTTCAATCCAAGACCACCAGAATAAAGAACTCTTCCTCTCCCACTGCCGTCAGACTCCTAAACAGCGGATAGTAGTTTGCATACACGGTCTACCTCATTTAACTGCCCCGACTGTTTACACTCCATTTTCATATTGCACATGCATAATTGCACGGCTCGCATGTGTACTGTGTTATATTATCATTACTGTTCCTTCTCTTATCTATTTTTCACATGCTGTCTTTCAAAACTATTTTGTGTATTTTTGTTGCATATACATTTCTTTTTACATTCTTGGCAATGTGCGGACAGCAAAGGAAGAACTTCAGTGTACAGAGAAACATGTTTCATTACTGTGCATATGACCCTTTAACACTTTGAATCTTGAATCTTAAAAAGTCATTAGTGTGAGGTGAAAAGTTGAAATTGGATACAAAGTTATAATGGGATAATTTATTGGACTTTAAATTATTATCTCTGTATATACAACTGCACCTTATTCTCTTGCACCTTAATCACTAACCTCAGTGTTTTATCTTATTTTATAAGTGCTGAAGCATTGTATTGTATATAGTACTTTATTGTTTCTATCTATCTATCTATCTATCTAGTCATAATTCTGACATACAAATCATTGACATTAGAACTTTTGTATGTTACTATTAAGCACACTCCAGCCTGATGGTGGAGGTAATGTACCGCTCCCTGTGTGCAGCCCTTTAGGCATGAAGAAGGACGGGCAGGAGTATCTGAGGACAGCCGAACTTCAGCCTGGTGTCAACATGGGGCTGCAGACTCAACCTCTCGTGTCTGCGAAATGGCTCGCAAACATGCTCAAGCGCAATCTCGTCGGGCCTAACCTGCGGGTCCTGGACTCGTCCTGGTACCTACCGAGCATGAAGCGAGACGGCAAGAAGGAGTTTGCGAGCTCTCACATCCCGGGAGCTTCGTTCTTCGACATCGACGAGTGCGCGGACAGGAGCTCCAAGTTCGATCACATGCTCCCCACAGAGGAGGCTTTCTCGGACTACGTGGGTGACCTGGGCATCGGGAGCCACAGCCATGTGGTCGTGTACGACGCCAGCGACTTTGGGTTATTCACCTGCACCAGGGTCTGGTGGATGTTCCGCTTCTTCGGCCATCCTCAAGTGTCGGTGCTGAATGGGGGGTTCAGGAACTGGGTCAAACAGGGTCATCCGGTGTCAGGGACGTACACCCGGCCAGAGCCCGCCCGCTTCACCGCCACCAGGTGCCACCCCTCCTGGGTGAAGTCATTCGAGGACATCACCCACAACATTGAGACTCAGGAGTACCAGGTTGTGGATGTGAGGCCCTACGGCAGGTTCTGTGGGAAGGAACCCGAGCCAAGAGAGGGTGATGACACATTTACACTCAAAGAAATAAAACTTTAACATTCGTTATTTTCAGTGTAGATTTTATGTTTTGATATCAATGATTGTTATTATGATTTTTATTTGTTTTACCTTTTTATCCTGCTCTTGTCATTTCATGTAACATTATCCTTATTACTGCTGTTGCTAACGGTGCTGCTGTTTTTATTGTAATTGCTGGTACTGTTTGAAAGGTGCAATATAAGAACTGGCCATCTGTCAAATTCATGCTGCAAACAAATAGAGGGCAGCATATCACCAGAGTAACCACCAACCACTGCTAACTGCAGCTGCCGCTAACTAGTTAGCTCACCTAACTGTGCAGCTCCCGAACCGGATTGGGAGTTTTGGGACCAAGTGTTGCTGTTTTATAGTGCATGCATAGGAGCCTTACGGGCTTCGGCTAGCGTGCTAACTTCAGTAGTTACCTCTGTAAAACAATACATAGACATAATCACATTCTGTTGATTCTTTTAGTACATTTTTAAATGTTTTCAAATAAAATTCCTGCATAGTAAAACTTTTAATTGTTCATTAAACGGTGTGGATCGGATAGTAGTAATAAATATGAATATAATATATGTTCTATATTAAATACTGTGTGTATATGTGTGTATATATATATACTGTATATTACACTTTTTGCCAGGATAAATCAAGATGTGGTTATCAGAAATTGTGACAAAGACACAAACCGAAGCAGGATATTTTACAGTTGAACAATAAACTTTATTGCCTAAAAGGTCATCAGTATACTGAAACCGTAAACGTCACTGGAAAATCAATGAGAAAAAAATGATTCCAACCTATTTTTTTTTTTTGCATTTAATCACTGAAAAAAAGTTTTCATATTGCTGAAAATCGGATGATAGAAACACAGATACAGATACATCTGTGATAGGCCATGATTGGCCAACTGATATATTAGTCGGACTCTGTTAAATATTATAGGCATGCACACCTTCCTCTCACACACTCATTTTTAAGGCATCTTAACTTGTGCCTGTACTTTACTGTGCAGAGAGGTAAACTACTCTGTTATTGTCCCACAGGTGTCAAACCGGGTCACATCCCCGGCTCCAAGTGCATGCCTTTCTTCGGGTTCGTCGATGAAGATGGCATGATGCTCTCCACAGAGCAGCTGAAGAAGTTCTTTGAGAAGTCAAAAGTGGACCTGAATAAGCCGCTCTGTGGATCCTGTGGCTCCGGAGTGACCGCCTGTCATATGGTGCTGGCTGCCCACCTGTGCGGCGCCCAAGAGGCTGCTGTGTATGACGGATCCTGGTATGAGTGGTTCACCAAGGCTCCGCCAGAGCATGTTGTCTCTGACCTCAATAACAAGCTGTGAGGAGGACCAACATGACAAAGCTGAATACACAACTTAGCATTAAATCACTTCCTGTACCATTGATTAATACATTACAGCAGAGATTTCAACTTTAAAAATAGATGATAGGGTTGCACAGTTAATCAAATATTATCGGATCACAATATGCCCACATGCAATAACCAAAATCACAGAAACAGCAGCTTTTTGATAAAGGCAAAACGTATGACGAACAGTATTCTAATGAGGTAGTGTAGTGCTGCTCAGGACAGAAAAGAAAAGAAAAAAAACATGAAACACATCAATATCTGCCAAAGTAGTCACAGTATTTCTTTACTGTGTATTGCAGCCCAAATCTGTCGCGTGTGAGTGGAAGCTTGTTGGAGGATTTGCAGGTGGATTTAACACATAAGCTGTATATGAATGTTAACTCAGGCTCTAGATTATGGAATGTTTGTTGGCAGCATAGATGTAGGTCTGAAAGATAAACTTAATTTTATTTTTGTTGGATGTAAAACATTCTGTTGTATGTCAAAATGTGTGGGAAATAACTGCTGTGATTTAATTTCAACAGCCCTCGAAGGTGCAATATGTAAGAATTTAGCCAATTGTCAAATTCATACTCAAAACAAATAGGGGCCAACAAATCACCAGAGTACTTTCAATACTAAAAAAAAAACCAAATAGGAGGAAGCATATCACTGGATTAACTGCTAACTGCTGCTAACTGTAGCCATTGTTCGCTAATTAGCTCAGTTAGCTTAGTCAGCCCTGCAGTTAGCAGTCCAGACTGGGAGTTTGAGGAACCAGGGGACTGTTGGTGTTCACACAGGAGCTTTGCTTGGGACTGGCTTGGAGTAGTTGCTTTGCATACCATCTTCATATCTCTCCAACTCACCAGAGAAATCGCTTACTGCTGCCAACCATAGCTGCCATTAGCTAATTAGCGCAGTTAGCCATGCAGGTAGCGGTTTCCGACTGGGAGCTCAGGCACCAGGGGAGTGTTAGTGTTCACAGCACTTGTAGGATTTTTGGATATGTCTGCAGCACAATACATAGACATCGTGATTCATTCTGTTGATAATCTTTGTTAATGTTTTCAACTCATATTCTTCCATGTTGGCCCTTTTAATAATTTTAATATATTCTCTTTTTGAGAACCTGTGAGATCACAAATCCAACTAAATGTTGAATATTAAAAGCCTTCTTCCACTCCGGTGCCAGCCCTTCATGGAAGGACAGTATAAGGCACAGCCTGCTGGTGCAGGAGTGGATGTGCACTTTGTAAAGATGTGCCTTGGAAATCTTTGTACAGTCAGTTTTATAAATGCAGCACTTGTCTGTGTGTATGTTTTGATGTACACAGTAAGTTCTCATTAAAAGTATTAGACATTGTTCATCTGGCTTCGTTCTGTGTAAGTTGTGCATGTCCAAACTTCTCCACGGGCCGTACAGAACAGTACCAGATGTTGACGTCTCTCGTTCCCCTTAGTCAGCCGGATCGTTTCCCTCTAGCGCTCGGAGCTTGCATTATCTCAGATCTCGTCATGGCGGCGCAGACCCGAGCTCTGGTGTCAGGTCAGTGGCTGGCAGATGCCGTCAGGAACAACCTCGTCGGGCCGAAGCTTCGTGTCCTCGACACTTCGTGGTACCTGCCGAAAACCAAGCGGAACCCGAGGGCTGAGTTTGCGGAGAAGCACATCCCGGGCTCCTCGTTCTTTGACATCGACGAATGCAGCGACAAGACCTCCGCGTTCGACCACATGCTGCCGACCGGCAGCCACTTCTCCCGGTACGTCGGGGAGCTGGGCATCGGTAGCGACACGCACGTTGTTGTGTACGACACCAGCGACTTGGGCTCGTATTGCGCCCCCCGGCTGTGGTGGATGTTCCGGGTGTTCGGTCACAGTATGGTGTCGGTGCTGGACGGAGGCTTGAAGAACTGGCTGGCTGAAGGTTATCCCGTGACAGCTGAGTACTCCAAGCCGGAGCCCAGAGAGTTTAAGGCGACTTTCAACCAGTCCTGGGTGAAGAGCTACGAAGACGTGCTGGAGAACATCAGGAGCCAGCGGGTCCGGATTGTGGACGCCAGGTCAGCGGGAAGGTTCAGGGGGACTGAGCCCGAGCCCAGAGATGGTGAGCTGGGGAACAAGTCACTGAAAACCAAAGTAACTTTACTCAAAGGCCAGTTTCCAGTTATTAGCGTTTAACTTAAAACGCTAATAACTGTACCACTAAACTGGTGGTCAAAGTGGGTCCGGGGACGCCCGGGGGCCCTTCAAGAAGTTCCAGGTGGTCCCCAGCAAAATAGGAAATAATTGTTTTTCCACATAACTCCATCCATATAAGCACAGTGACATCATGTAATATCCCATTGCCGTATAACTCAATCAGATAGGGATATTTGGATATGGGTGTGTATGTGCATGGGTATGCAATACAAGTCAAATTAAGTGTGTCGCATTATTTTTAGGAACCAAAAATATTCACCAAATTGGACATAAAAGTTCAGAGAAGTCACAGAATAAACATTCAATTGAAACACTAAAATACCCCTTATCAAGACATGAGAATTACACCCTGAGAATGTAATGACAATGTTGACAAATGCCCTATCTCACAATGTTAATGAAAGAGAGATAAAAATCCTCGATCTGTCCCTTTATCCAGATCAACACCAAAAGTAAATGGGGTCCATTTGGGCTGAGACCCATCCTCCATCCAAATTTTGCGGAAATCATTTTAGAAGTGTTTGTGTAATCCTGTTGATAATCAGACCAACCAATGAACACACACACAGAGACAGCTGAAAACATTCATTTATTTTATTGGCAATCAAATAAAAAAAAAAACACTGATTCTGATGAACAGGAAAATGCTGAATATTAGATCTGATAATCGGCCAGCCCAGTAATCGGTTGACACCTCAAACGCAGTACATAGGTAATGTAAAATAATTAAAATTATTCTCATCAGATGCGGCTTAAAGGGTCTAAACTTTGCACCCTTGATGTGGATAAGGTCATAAATCATTGGTCTAAGGTTCCTTTGATAAATATCTTTGCTCCAGGAAAAGATGTAGTCCTAAAAAGTGCACAGTTTAAAAAATGTAGACTGTTGCATTTTTTGCTAATCATTTGAAAACTGAGCCATTTTACAGAATTGACATGTTGTGGTCATGTGATTAATCAGAACTAATGGGTTAATTTTGTAAAAAGCTATTAATGAAGTGTCCCTTCAGATATATATTTCTATTTGCTCTTGCATTAATCACAATGTCCAGCTTGTAGTACTGGTTGTTTGACCAAAAAGGTCCACTTACTAGATTTCTTCCAGGGCTTTCTGCTACATCTCGTGGCCTTTCATCCGCAGATACAGTGAGCTCAGTTGCCATAGGAGATGATTTAACATGATTTAACACGGATGACAGTTGTACCATCTCCATGATGATTAATCAAACCATCTTTGATGAAGAAAGTGCATTAAGGAATCTAGTTAGGCAACAATGATTTTTTTTAAAAACACAATGTCACTATTACACCCAAACTGTATAACGCTCCTCTGTCTCACCCTCACAGACACGCTGCCGGGCCATTTCCCCGGCGCCATCAACATGCCATTCACCTCCTTCATGGATGCCTCTGGAAAGGAACTGGGGACCGAGGACCTGTCCAAACTGTTCAGGGAGGCAGGCGTGGACCCGGAGCAGCCGCTCTGGGCTACCTGCGGGTCTGGCGTCACAGCGTGTCACGTTGCTCTGGCCGCTCACCTGCTCGGGCACCCCGGGGTGTGTGTCTATGACGGCTCCTGGTCTGAATGGTTTAAAAGGGCATCTCCTGATCACATCATCTCGGAGGGAGAGGGGAAGAAGGTGTGAATGGGAAGAGGAAAGAGTGAAATACTACAGGCTCAGATGTGATGATAGTTTGACAGGGGAAGCAGTGGGTTTGCTGCCAACAACGGTGATAGATCAATACTTTAAAATCCAAAGGGCACTTTTTAATTAGCGTGTACTTGCTGTTTAAGATTGAGCACAGTGAGCTTGTTAAGAATCCCAGTTACAAACTTTACTTGAGGAAGTTTCAGCAGAGGCCTTAAGTGAAAACCTCATCTTCACTGTGCAACATATCTAACTTTCCATTACAGGAGAGTTTCATATTTAGAAGAGTTTACACTATCTTGGTTGGAGGTCATATGGATATAATGATGAATTCTTATGATTGTTACAATAAATGGAAACTTGATATCTCTGTTTTTTCATACAACATGTAGGCAGGGTGTCAGGTCAGTCTCTCACTTTTTAAAATATGTGTTGCTGAAAACATGGAGGAAGAATGCTCAGGTTCAGTAACCAGAAATGTAAATGGTTATCTTAGTTTGAGGGTGATGAAAGACAGGAGGGCAAAGTACCGTAGAGGATAGACACATTGATCGACCCCTCACAATTCCTGACAGTATAGGAAACACTTTCAATCTTCTTCTGATTTTGATGCAAGTCAAAATGTTTTGCTTTTGTATTTTCACTACTTAACATTTTATTTGCAAATGTACATGTTGAAGAAGAAATTTTTTTAAGTGTGAAAAAGTGAAGCAGATTTTATGCCCATAGAAAGGCTGCAGCTTTAGCTGAGGCAGAACACATGGAGAAAAAAAAAGAAAAAAAGAAAAAAAATTGGGGATGCTGACGCAGAGGAAATCAAAACCAGTTCAGTCCGGTTTCGTGCTTGATTCTAGGTGTCTGGCAAGATGCCCGATTTTCAAAACAAAGTATATGCTGTAAAATGTGGAGTGTGGAATGTGTAATCAGTATATTGAGTATGGGTGTGGAAATGTGAACTAATGTAAAAAAAAATTATAATCTATTCATTGCTGGGAAAGAGTCCCATTTTAAAAGTGTTGAAGTGATTTCAATGAGAGCTTTGCATTTTTTTTTAACAGCATCATCGTCTTTTGTTTTTTTTGTCATCTTAGCTGTTAAATATGGAGAGAAATTAGTTATCTAACCACTGCTCATGATGTCAGCTGTTGCTATGTTCCATTGAGGTAAAAAAAAAAAAAAACTATTGAGACCAGAACAAAAGAGCATTGCCAATGGGAAAATGAGGACGAATAATTCATTTTGAACGATTCTTCCCGAGCGGCGCACTTTGCATCTTGTATCTGCAGGAGAACATAATGGGTAAAGTAAATCAAATCCAACACTCTGACTGACAGAAGCTTCATCAGTGTCTTATTAGACACCAACTCACGCACAAGTCAACTTTACATAGCCTTAACTTTAACATTATAATATAAACTTTCAACAGTGCACACAAATTTTTGTTAAGTTTTAACCAACCCATTCTCTACATTAATGAACGATTTAACTTAGCAATGTAACATGACTGGTGCTACTGATCTTAGATAGTCTGCAGATTCAACGTGAAACCAATGTGTTTTGCAGAGGTACCGCTGCAGAATTAATTTGGACTGATGATAATAATTAAGTCTGTATTACATACAGTTATAAGTCACACCACTGTAGCCATTATTACACAGCATTATATCTTTGTGAAAGTTTTAAAAATAAACATGTTGATTTTTTTTCATTTATTAGAAATAAAGTCAAAACTGTTAAAACATTTTTTTAAATTGTTTTTCATAACTTACACACTGAACTTGACATCACCTTCTCTCTCTGTATAATCAATAAAGGAGTATGTCCTCGAGTATAAAGAGACATGGTCCCATCTGCTTTTAATAGCATTGAATAATATGCTACTGCAGTTATTTAATGTATATTACGCAGATATTAAAAATACCAGACAGGTTAATATGTAAAAATAAATAAATACACAAATAAAAAAAGGAAAAGGGAAGTGCAAGGTGATTTGTTTTCAGGACTTGACTCAAAATGATCGAATCATCCAAAGGCACGAACTACCCAGTATGGATGCCACAACAAAGATGGCCGCCCGTCTCTGACGTGTAGGGCTTTGGGCTGTCCCGCACACTGCCTGAAGGTCCTCACGAAATAAACAAATTGGGGTCCTTTCTTTCTTGCAATAGGCTAGCTGCCGAAACGGTATTACGAGTCACATTGTTCTACATAACTGTGGTAAATTGTCCAAAAACAACACCAATATATCAGGATTAGAGTGTCTGGGGAATGTTGATCATATCAAAGTTTAGTTTGATGTGGTTATTGACGCCCTAACTGGCCCTGTACTTTTGGTTTTGAACGTCGAAGGGTGTGTTTTTCGGCCGCCGTCAACGTTAGCGTTAGCACAGCAAATCAAGCTAACGCTAGTTTTCCAACCCACGTAATTCCGGTTTTTAGCCAAATAAAATCAGAGGTAAGTTGAGCAAAAATAATTCCACATGTCGTTGTGAGTGTGGTTGTTTAATGTTGTCATGTTTAACTGGGGTGTAGCGGTAAAATTGAGGTTGTGGGCTAACTGCTACCGGTCGCATATCAAATAACAAATCAGTGTCGGTGTGATACCTCCAGCTTGAACCACATCTTTTCGGAAGAAACATTGCGACTGGTTTAATTTACCAGTCTGTGGACAGCTTGATTTGAATAATTAATGTGTTTTGGTTTGTTTTTTCCCACAGGGAGGCGTTGATGAGCAGTAATGTCTGGCATCGCTCTTAGCAGACTGTCCCAGGAGCGCAAAGCTTGGAGAAAAGACCATCCATTTGTAAGCAGCAGCATGGTTATCCATAATCATATCAACCCTTTCCCCCCATGCCACTGAGATTTATTTCCATATCATTATGAGTGCTACTGACACAAGTTACAAGACTGAGGTTGCCTGGTGATGTTTTGTGTCTCTTGTAAACCACACAGGGTTTTGTTGCCGTGCCCACTAAGAACCCTGATGGGACCATGAATCTGATGAACTGGGAGTGTGCCATTCCAGGGAAGAAAGGAGTAAGTTATCATCTGGCAAAGTTTCGGCTAAAGCGTCATGTCAGTGTCATGGCTGGCAGTGAAGACCAGCAACAGGCCCTTTGAAAAATGTTAAAGGATAAGTTTACCCAAAATTGAAAATGTTCTCACTTTCTACTTACACCCATGCAGGTGGAAATTTGGGTGAAGTTTTGTAGTTGAGAAAAGTTTTTAGAGCTTCTCGGTAAACAACTTAGGTAGATGAGGACTGGATGAAAACAATGGCTCTCTACAGCTTGGCTGCCGCAATTCAAGTCCTCGAGATTTAGAATCGATGTGAAAAGATGTTATTTCCCCGTTTTGAAACACAAATCTTTCCTCTAGCTAAAAGTGTCTGAAGTGATTGCACAAGCTCAGCGGTCCGCTTAGGGTTAAGATATTGTCCCTTCAAATTAATTTGGGATCTCGGTGCCTCGAGAGACTTGAATTATGGGAGACGAGCGATAGATAATGACTATAATTTCCAATTTAATTTCCATATCATATCCTTTTGAGAACTAAAACAATGCAACCACGCAAGGTCTTATAGTCCTATCAATTTTCAACCTTTTTTGTTTGTTTTGAAAAAAAAAAAAAAAGAATAGCATAATTTGCTTGGAAGGAAGTGTTTTCTCATGATTTTGGCACAGCATGCAGCAAAAATGGCTCCAGTCATCAAGCAGAAAGACAAAAGTCAGATTTAAGGGTAGTAATTGTCCATATTTATTTCTTCTATGGCTGCACGATTTAGTATGTCAGTGTTTCTGTCGACATTCCTGTATAGTTATTTTTAGATCCTTTGCAGTTGTTTAATATCTCTTCATGTCGTCATCATTAGACCTTGTGGGAGGGAGGACTCTACAAACTCAGAATGCTGTTCAAAGATGACTACCCCTCTTCACCACCCAAATGTGAGCACCACTCCACACTTGTGACATAGTTTCTTTGCTGATTGGCAGACATTTCCATGCGGCTGTCTGTTCAAGATGAGGGAAATAAGAATTTTGTCAGAGTCAGTATACCAGGTTCACACAGTACACCACCAGGTGTAAACGATGAACCTAGAGCAAGCTATGACATTATCTGTTACTGTATATTTTTGTCGCTGCATTTAGATTTATTTGAATGGGGGGGAACTTTAAGAAAATAAATGTTTTCAAATGTTACACAAAGAGCTAGACTTCAGTCAAGAGCCTATCCCAGAATTCCCTGTTGTGATGGTGCTAAACTTTTGACAACACTTCGTATTTTATACCCTGTCTGATAAAGTGAAATGCTGCTACAGAAGAGCATCATGTTACAGTGCTACTATTCCATTAATTAATTAAAAACTTGATGAGCTAGAAATTTCCCTAATTTGTCACAAAACAATTACAGCATGCAAGCACTCTCACAGACCCGCTTGTGTTTTAGACTTAGGCAGGGAAAACTGTCAGGTAATGACGGTTTTCTACAATGACTATACTGTACTGTTATTTAAATTTAAAAGTCTTAATTTGTTTTCTATCATTTCCCACTTAGGCAAGTTTGAGCCACCAATATTCCACCCGAATGTCTACCCATCGGGCACTGTGTGTCTGTCGATCCTGGAGGAGGACAAAGATTGGAGGCCTGCCATCACCATCAAACAGGTCCGAACACTCCACAGTCTCTCCTTTACACAGTGGATGTAGTTGGTTTACTTTTTATCATTTTTATATTTTTTTACTATTATCTTATAAGCTATAATGGGCCAGTTCCGACTTGTAATTGTACAGTGGAATCACTGAACACAGCATTTCTGTATTGTGTGGATCCTGTGGAATACTCCACTTACTGTAGTGTGACTAGAGGACTGTTGACTGTGTTTTCAGATCCTGCTGGGTATCCAGGAGCTGCTGAACGAGCCCAACATTCAAGACCCAGCACAAGCAGAGGCTTACACAATTTACTGGTAAGCTAGCTTTGACCACTTAACACATCTGGTGGCCCAGAACTGAGGCATGGATGAATTGTTTTTATTTAGGTCACTTTGTAAGCTTTGCTTAGATATTTCTTAAAATTGGGTTCAAGGTATAATTTAGTTCACGACTTGCCAGGGCAGCACTTCTCTTCTGATGTCACAGAAAGAGAGCAAGTCATAACACAAGAGAATAAAGAAATGATTCTGTTCTATCTTATATCACACATGGAGCCTCTAAATGATATCTAACTGACATTAGTCTGGTTAAAGGTCTTAATCTCTTTATCTCTTTGTGTTTTGTGTTTCAGTCAGAACAGGATGGACTATGAGAAGCGGGTAAGGGCACAGGCCAAGAAGTTTGCCCCCACATAGAGAGGAGAGCTGTCCTCTATCCCACCTGAGCAGCCTGAACTGACGAAGGTTACACACAGGAGGCAGGCAGCGCCTGAAGGACCACTCCAATAAGAATCCAGTTTTGAGTATTATTACAGTATACTACTACACAGATGACAAGTGAGCCTGTTTTTCTTTTGTCTTTCTATCTTTTTTCTTTCTTTCTTTTTTTCTTTCTTTCTTTTTCTTTCTTTTATAAACAAGGAAAGTTCAATAAGATCAAATTTGTACCTGTCTTCAAGAAATATTTATGCATTTTTAATGCATAGCTGATGATCCTTAAAGTCTGGTGTCAACGCGACCTTTGCTATCTGTAACTCTTGTATAATCCAAATCTACAGTTAAGTCATGAGTGCTGCTAAGCTCGCTCATGTCTCCATTAAAACAGTAGGTCATGCTTATGTATCAACAGAGCTGTAGAAATAAGATTTCATGTCATAAACACTCTGTGTAATGTTCAGACAGTCGTGGCAGAGGAGGAGATTGATTCTGAACCTTCCACGTTCAGTATTGTAGATAGTTCTTCATGAATATTGGCATGAAGTGGGACAAAGCAGTCAGACGTACAATGGAAGTCCAGCTACCCCCCCCCCCCGCTGTGCTCCTGATCCCTTGTTTGGTTCCTATCACATATCCGTCACGTCTGAGTTTCCAGAAAGCAATCGAAAAATTACGATCAACACAACAAATTCAGGTTAAAAGACAATCCTGGTATTCTAAGTAAACTGTGGCGGTTATGTAGATAGGAACAGAACCTCTGTCCACCTCAGAGAAAGGAAGAGTGGAAAATGGGACACATCAGTCAGATTAGTGCTTTGTTTTCTCCACGTCTAAACCATCCTGTATTGCAGTGGAGCGAGGATAACTTTAACCCCGTGTCTACACCGCAAGTGTATCAGACTCTTTGACTTTATTGTTTATGATGGCGCTTTTCTCCTTAAGTCTGTATATTATCATCCTTATCTCAATGGCGCAATATGTATGAATTCTCCACCTGTCGAAAGCATTCTCTAAAACAAATAGAGGGCAGCACATCACTTGAGTAATCGCTGCTAACTATAGCTGCCATAAGTTAGCTTAGTTAGCCATTGCAGCTGGCAGTGTGGTTTGAGATCTAAAAGCACTGCAGAAGTGTCGTCGTTTACACCGCAAGCACAGGAGCTTTGGACCGGTCTTGGCTGAGGCTAGATGTTAGTATGCTAACTTCAGTAGGTGCAATAAAAAAAAACAAAAACAATAGACCTCACAATGTCAAAACTGTGACTTCTTCTCATTCTGTTGTTAATTCTGTTAGCTTTTTTTAATGTTTTCACCTAAAATTCTTGCATATTGCACCTTTAATGTGTAAAGCACTGGTTTTTAAAAGTGGTATACAAATAAAGTTATTTTTACTATCATTGATATATATCTGATTAAGTATCTAAATGAAACCAATGAATGATAAACAGTAGCAAGTGGCAGTCATATGTTACAGTGTTGATGGATAAATGGATCAGGAAGACAGGAAAAACTTCTTAAGCCGCGTCAGTGTCACCGAATACTGTCGGCATGCTAGTGTGACGCTTGCAGTATAGACACGGGTTTAGTGTTAAGATTCTTTTACTGAATCCAGCTGGAAGTGAAAAGTGAGCTTCATACACATTCAACACCAGGATGTCGCCCGCCGCCCCCCCAAAAAAAGTTCAGTACGAGATAAAGCTGTTCCACAGTAAAATTAACAGAAACTGTTGCCACGTGTTTGTTTTGGCTCTCGATCAGTATAGAATAGCATACCATCACTACAAGTCATTTTATCTCACGATGCTTACAAAATTAATACAAACCTGTAAGAAATGAAACGGCTGTTTAATTCAAGCGGAGCAGAAGCTGAAGGATCCTCATTGGAATGGCCTCTCAACCAGCAAGGAAGACGGATAGAGAGTGCACTTGAGAGTTCGGCGAAGGCCTGACATTTTTTTGCCTTTGAATATCTGAGTGCATGTACATAATATAAATACTGAAAAATTGTGGAAGTTATGTTTTATATTGTTTTAGCCAGTTGACATTTGTGTGTGGTATTATAACAAAGAACACAATAAATGGCATAAAATTGTGAAATAAAGTTGAATAAAAGAACAAAAAAAGAAAAAAGGGTGTTTTTCTGTGAATTTCTGGGTGGGGGGGGCAGGGGCTAACTGTCTGAGTTTTGGGGATCATAGCATACTCACCTTTAACCATCAGCCACAAAAACAAGATGTAGAAACAGGCCAGAGTTTTAATCCCTATATTTGTCACATTTGACGATACCCGAATAAAGTTTCTCTCCGTCCTTTAAGCTGTTCACAGGTCTGACAGGTTCTTAATGACTGATATTCATCTACTTTTTGATGCTGAGCAGCAAATGTTCAGTGGACTTCAAAGTTATTTTCTCTGAAAAACATTTGTAACAGTACAGGAAACGAGACGCACAACGAGCTGCAGCTGGCTGAAAAGCTCAATGAAGCTGAGGGTAGCTTTTCAGTCTGAGTGACCCTCTTGACGTTGTCTAATTTGTCATTTGTTATGCTGTTAAAGTGAAATGTCTGTCAGAGCAGCTTTAAAAGTGCAGTGTGAAGGAATAGATGGAATCCAGCTGTTGTTAAAAATGCGAAAAATAAAGATAGATTTAAACGGCTCATTCTGACAATAATTACTAGTGTGATTGTGCACTGAAATCAGTAAAATGAATATTATGTTCGATATCTGGCACTAAATACTACACACTGGACCTTTAATTAAAATGTGAAGATTGGTTCTAGATGATAAAATTGCACAGAGGTGCTGTCTTAACACATGAAACATTATCTTCAAATGCCGCCATATTTATTTGAAATCAGTACAGGTTGTTTACTTTATGTACGACCGCTCACAAATTGTACTAAGTATTTGTCTTGCGGTGGACAGTGTGACCATTTAAAAACCCTCTGTGTTTCAGTTTTCAGTATCAAAAGAAGTGACTTCAAGGAGATTTAAAAACTGATCTAGAAAATATTATTTCCTATCATAAATATTTCCCCCATTCCTGCGCTCTGACTGGCACTGACTAAAATAACAAAAGAGTGTAGGTGCACCCTTTTATTTTTATTTTTTTTTTATTTTTTAAAAATCTTCTATTGTCTCAGTTTTTGTCTTTCCTCTCTCTCGTCCAGAGGTGTAACCTGATGTAATGCTCTCGGGTGTTCTTGCATGTTCTTGAGAAATGTAACACCTTTTGTTGTGGCTCTGCTCCTCCTGCGGGTTATTATCTCAGCATGACCTCAATCGGACAAAAAGACACGCAACCGGCAAAGACGCAAGTGAGAAACCTACTCTTTTTTTTTCTGTTCCTTTTTTCTTTTCTTCTTTTTTTTTTTTTGCTGCTGCTGCGTGTTAACGATGTGTTTTCTGCCGCCAGTTATGATTTCCTCTGTACATGTTGTTCTGTAGGTGAGGGCAGTAGAAAGCCCTCAGGTGCTGCCCCTGTCGCTGCCGCACTACGTTGATCCTGGATCAGCCTCGTCATACAACAGCTTGGGCCGCTGTCTGCGCACCAACATATTTCCAGGTGTGTAAGTCCAGTCTTTACACTCCTGGTAGAATAAAACAAAAATATATATAAATATTTCTTGTAGGTCATGTACAGGAAAAATTACTGTGTTTATACTTGCTTAGAATGTCCAGATTATAGCTTCTGTGATATTGAAAACCAATTATAATTCAATAACACTGCTGTCATATTGTTTTCAAGCTTACATGACATAAACATTGTTTGAGTAGTTCAAGCACTGCTGAATTATTCAGATGTGTATGTTGATACACACGCTGCACTGTGTGACACCCGTACTGGAAGTGTATCTCTGTTCCCTGAGTCATGCGTCCCAAGGTCCTCTCTTCCCAGGGTGCTATAATCTATATAATATATCTTCCCCCGATACAATGTTAACACACATTTAGGTCCTTCAGGTCAAATAACCCTAATCCTAGATCTGGGGATCATACAGTAGGACCTTGGGAACAAAGGAGCCCAGGGAGAGCACATAATGTGGAACTTAGGAACACATGCTGCATTCAAGTCCCAAGCCAGAGAGCCAGATTTCCAGCATCTGAACTACAGGAATTAAAGGTGCAATATGTCAGAATTGTCCAGCTATTTGAGCGTGTGCTCGGGACGAACAAGCAGCGACGTGTAACCAGAGTAACTGCTAACTACAGCTGCACCAGCGTGGCTGTTGCTTCTTAGTCCTACATCACCTTTTATTTCACTATTCACTCTTTTTTTTCCCCCACATGAATTCAGCCCACTGAACCCTCTGTCTCTGCAGGCGCTCCTTCACCATGGAGGTCCGTCACCCGGGACTCCTTTGTCAGCCACCCTCTAACTGCCTGGCCTGCAGACCCCCAGCGGTGGTACGGCCACAAGACGGATGACATGGGTATGTAGTAGTGTTCCGTCCTGTCCTCCTGTCTGTCTCACGTTGCTCCGTCTGTCATTGTTGTGGTCTTTTTGTAATTTCAAAATATTTTTTCACAACACATCTCTGTGCGGCCTGCCTGCAGTCCAGTGGACAGAGAGAAACATCATGAACCAGAAACTGAACAAGTTACTGACAGAGATGGAAAAAAAGAGCAGCGCGAAATGATGTCCTGCTTCTCACCACAACACACACACACACACACACACACACATACACATAAACCGTCCTTTGTAATTCACACCTTGGGTTATTTTGGAAATGCGAAAAAATAAAACAATAAAACCGTACATGTTGTAAGCTTGCTGCTTTACCATAAACAACCAAGATGTAGGTTACAAATGAAATACCACTGAGAAGATTATTGGTTAGATAAAAGATATCTGTGATATCCTGTGGGTTCGAGCTGAGCCAGTTTAATCAGTAAGCTGTTGAGGCAGGGTAGCAACAGCGGTGTGCGCATTTATATGTGTACTCTTTAAAATATGGGACGGAAAAAATGATAACCGGATTTTCATAAAGAAGCCTTTTTTCTTCTTAATAATTCTAATATAGGGCACAAAAAACACAAAATGAGAGACTCAAAGCACCTCAAGATCGTACAGCATGTAAAACACAGGTCGTTACTCAATCTAAAACTGAAGGACGTTAACCGCTGAATGTCACCAGCAGCTGAGGGGGTTATTTGTCTCTCTGTGTGATGTGTAAAGGCAGCAGAACGTAGGTGGTTTCAATAGAAACCACTGAAACTTGCTTTTTGTCAGTACCTGCTGCTGCTCCTACCAAGTCACACCTATATATAAAGCGTTTCTGTAGAAGTGATCCGGTCTTTACCGCACGCTTAAAGGGACATTGCAGGGACTGTTTAAAGTGCACGCAATGATTTAACGCTGCGCAATAAGCGGTCCAAACAAACACTGAGGTGTTCGCTCAGCGCTGATCCACAGCCACTCCTTGTTTAAACTCATCTTTGAATCACATGGAGCCGATGTTAGGTGTATTTCAATGTGAAGCACTTCTCACAAAGTGTCAAATGACCTGTAAAGAGGTATTAGAGAAATAGTTCAGATTCATTTGCCTGCTACACTGCATTTCTTTGTGGAAGTGTGCAGCTGAAAAGGTTCCTCCTGCACGTCTTAAAAGTCCAATGTGTGGGATTTAGTGGCATCAAGGCAGTGAATTGACCGCCAACTGAACTGTACTTTCAAACTGCTATGGAAACCACAAAAAAAAGCTGAGGGAAAAAATAACGCCCAGGCAAGTTCGGTTTGTCAGTTCTGGGCTGGTATAGAAACATGGTGGTGCCAAATCATATCACTCATCATATTGTAGGCTTCAATTGTTTAAGCTCAATAGAATGTCAAGTCGATGAGATTTACTCAGATATTGTACTGAAGTAAAAGTAGCCAAGATCACAATGTAGAAATACTCTGTAACAAGTAAAACTACTTACATCAGGAAAGTCCCCAAATATTTGCATCAAAACGTACTTAAAGGTGCAATATGTAAGAGCTGACAACGGTCGAAAAAACAAATACAGGGCAGCTTATCATCACAGCAACTGCTGTATGCTGCTAATTGTAGTTAGCTAGTTAGCTCAGTTATCCGTGCAGCTAGAGGTTAGGACTGGGAGCTGGGGGGACAGGGGTAGCCTTTACAAGGCCTGCATGGGAGCTTTGGACTAGAAAGGAAGGCGCTAGCTGGCTAGCATTCTAACTTTGGTAGCTACACTATATTGCCAAAAGTATTCGCTCATCTGCCTTGACTCGCATATGAACTTAAGTGACATCCCATTGTTAATCCATAGGGTTTAATATGACGTCGGTCCACCCTTTGCAGCTATAACAGCTTCAACTTTTCTGGGAAGGCTTTCCACAAGGTTTAGCAGTGTGTTAATGGGAATTTTTGACCATTCTTCCAGGAGCACATTGGTGAGGTCACACACTGATGTTGGATGGGAAGGCCTGGCTCTCAGTCTCCGCTCTAATTCAACCCAAAGGTGTTCTGTTGGGTTGAGGTCAGGACTCTGTGCAGGCCAGTCAAGGTTCATCCACACCAAACTCTCTCCTCCATGTCTTTATGGACCTTGCTTTGTGCACTGGTGCACAGTCATGTTGGAACAGGAAGGGGCCATCCCCAAACTATCCCACAAAGTTTTGAGCATGGAACTGTGCCAACATCTCTTGGTATGCTGAAGCTTTAGTTCCTTTCACTGGAACTAAGGGGCCAAGCCCAGCTCCTGAAAAACAACCCTGCACCATAATCCCCCCTCCACCAAACTTTACACTTGGCACAATGCAGTCAGACAAGTAGCGTTCCCCTGGCAACTGCCAAACCTAGACTCGTACATCAGATTGTCAGATGGAGAAGCGCGATTCGTCAATCCAGAGGAGTGGTAAATTTAGGCACTTCCTGTTCTGCCAAGAGACTCTGTATAATAAGACATCATAGTTTTTAATTTGGTTGTATTTAGTTTTGATAACTGGAATAGTATTAACTAAAGATGTAAAGATGAATGTAGTGGAGTAAAAAGTACAATATTTTCCCCTGAAATCTTGCGAAGAGAAGTAACAAGATACATAAAATGTAAATACTCCAAGTACAAGTACCCTCAACACTGTACTGCACTTAAGCACAATACATGTGTAAGTGTACACAACTACATTCAACCTCTGTGTAAGGTAAGTGAAGAAAAATGACAGTTCACATGTATAATGTTTGTGTTTTTAGCCGCCCTGACGTTGCCTCAAGTTTACCAACCAAATGTTGGCACGGCAACGGGCCAAAATAAAATGGTCAGCGTGGTAAACAAAGCTGATAGACATCAGCACGTTAGCATTCACTGTGAGTGTTGTTACCCTGATAACATTTGCATTTAGATCAAAACACAGCTGTGCAACCACAGCGACAGCCTCACAGGGCTGCCTCATGGCCGAGGACACACACTGACTCTTGTGTAAAGTGTGTTAAGGTACTCTATGTGAATCATATGGTAGAAGGCTCGTATGCCGCCCTCCGCACCACAGGATATCGAGCTTAGTCAACTGTGGCCCCTGCTTACAGGAATCTGACTTCTGCGATAGATGAGTCAGTAAACGGCGTTAATTAGTGACAGTTAGTTGTCATAACTCTCCTTCAGCTGTTTGTTTGTCACTGAGTGTGACACCTCTGCCAGCGACTTGCATCATGTGTTCATTTATATTGAGCCACAGGTTTTGCAGCATGAGTGTGTCCTCCCTTGTTGATGTTCTCACCTCCTCCCCACTGAGAAACCCCCTCCCTGCCTCTGTGGTCTGTCGATGGAGACTGTTTTTCTTGTTGCCTTCCGAGCACAAACATCACTATGGTCTGCTCGCCAGCTTCCCGCCTCAGGCACCGCGGACTTTGACCTTTACGGCGAGAGCCGCGTGCTCCTCTGCCTCCTGCGCCTCCTCCGAACACTTCAACCCTCCACTGCCCTCGCCTCTACTCTTACCTCTGCTCGCTGATGCTGTCACCTATATAACTGCAGGAACTTGCGGGGGAGTACATCAGATTACCCTCTGGCCTACTGCTGGGCCCGAACCCACTCAAGCACCCAAAACCTGCTGAGTTCAAAAAATATTGTGTTGCAACAGGCGTCGCCGTTTGCGTGAATGTGCTTTGCGGTTTGTAGGTCTGTGCACAGCGTTGCACAATAGCCCTTCATTGAACTTCAGGACTGAGACGAACGCGCTGATCTTAACTATTGTGTTCACTGCGCCACATTCACGTTCTGACATTTGACAAGCAAGTGCGAGTGTAATCAGGTTCGATTGTATGTAACCCTTGCAAGCGTTTCTCTAAGTCTGCTCTCTCCTTACCTTCCACCACATTGTTCATCATAAGGTACGATACAAAAATGATCAGGGTTTTAATGGATTTTTATAATAGCTCCCGAGTCATCGATACTTTGTTTGAAAAGTGAAGCCTATGCGGAAGCGCCCTAAACCTGCCTTCCTTCTAATGGACTTTATCGCCCCTCCACGTCAAATATACGTTGTGTGCCACTTGGCAAGTCGAGCCATACTTGCGGAAAACAATGGTAAACATAACGATGACGGCTGAGTTGATTCTACTGTCAGCGAAGAAGCAACAGGAGCACGCACACAAGGAACTTATTTTTCTTTCTTTTGTTTTCGCAGTAACTTGTCAACTGGGGCATTGCGTAGTGAGACAAAATTTTACATTTTTTAGAAATCCCCTCATGTCTCCTCTCATATGAGATAACAGCAATGGACAGGCTAACGGCAAACCAGAGGAGACCTCATGGGGCCTGTGGCTACAGAAGAGATGTACGGTGACCTTTGAGTGGAAAGACACCGGCTTGCTTTAACATGTAACCTCCTTTCCTCACTCACTGTATAGAAGCACTGGAGCAGCACACGGTCTATATGCGTCTGCAGTGGTTGCGGCTGTAACAGCGGCGGTTTTGACGCTGTACAACCCGTGTGTGCGAGTGTGTTTACATTTTTAAATAACCCCCACAGCTCTAAATCTGGATGCTTTAGCCTCTTTATCCTCCCAATCGTCATTTTAAGCTGAGTTTCATTGACAAGAAACCACTTCATAGGACGACGCGCAGGTTTTCTCTTCATGCAACCCACTTTACGTTGTGATTGAAACCGGATGTGGTGTGCCTTTTTGTATTTCTTGTTTTCAGCGCAATTACCTTAAAAGCTGTGATGGGGTCCAGGTAGCCGGAGGAGGAGGAGGAGGAGGAGGAGGAGGAGGCGCTCTGCTCTACTCTACAGCAGCCCTCACCTCCCCACCTCTTCCTCCTCCCCACCGCGGCCCGTCCTCTCTCTCTCTCTCTCTCTCTCTCTCTCTCTCTCTCTCTCTCTCTCTCTCTCACACACTATCACACACACTGCACCATGAGGCTTCCTGTCAGCCCCAGACACAGGCTGCGGTCGCAAGTGGAAAATGTCACTGGGCACTTTAAAGAAGACGAGAGAGGGGCAAGAGTGAGGAGACAGAGGGATGAGAGACAGAAAGACAGAGAGAGAGAGAGAGAGAGAGAGAGAGAGAGAGAGAGAGAAAGAGAGAGAGAGAGATTGCTTAAGTGAGAAAGAGAAAGAAGAAAAGGAAATCTACTGAACTCGTCGGTCCAGAAGAGGGGACGGCGATGAGTTTCCTCTCAGGGACCCCCTGCGACACGTACTGACCCACGCTCATGAGGTACGGTGTCACTTTGTTTGTTGCTGATGATGTTTAAAAAATAAGTCCAGCTGTTTACATTTGGCATTTATTTTAATTTATTTTATTTTATTTGAAAGGGACGATGCACATTAAAGGAGCACTATGTCGTGTTGGGGACAAAATTCAAGAAAGAATAGCTTAATTTATTTATCCCCGAACAAACTAAATAAATAATCTCTCTTTATGTCCATGACTGACTAAGCTGGATAAACAAACTGACCTTAAAGGACAGCACAGTTTCATACTGTCTTACTTTGTTTATATCTGGTGGACCCTGCCACCTTTCTAGCCTCAAACAGAGTCCTGGAGACCTTATAATTCCCCAGCTTGTTGATTCACTGATGGAAAAAATAAATACTGGTATTATACTACCTTATTAATAATGTAAATATTAAAATTTCCTCTCCTAAACTTCATAGTGCCCCTTTAATCAACATTTTAAAAAATCTATATGCACCCAATTTAGCCAAAAGACAACTTTCTCAGTGTCTTGTTGGCTCTTGCGGCTGTTATTACAACAGTAAGAGGATATTATGAAGGTTTCCTGACATGCTGTTATTATTCAGAACGAGCGGTTTTGTTTCCACTTAACATCGTGTCATAATATGCATATCGAGTGCGGTGCCTCGTCTGCTCGTTTCATGATAGTCCTACTCAGACCGGGCTTTGATGGAAAAACCGCCAACACCGGATGACTCAAACTGATCACAAATTGTGTGACTTTATACGGCAGATATAAAAGTCAGAAGATCAAAATCTGAACCCTGATATTTAAAAATATATTTTTGTCTTTTTTTCAGACTTTTTTTTAGCAGGTTGTGATTAGTCAGCCACTTCAAACCTCGTCACGTAATAATAATTGGCTCTTACGGCATGGCACTTGATGTGCTCTCTGTGGTGCAGCAGCACAGGTGTCAGTGTTTTTCTGTCAGGTTTCACATGTAGCTCTGAGCGTTGCCGCCTTCTCTCAGGATGAGTGTTCTGCTCGCCCTGGATCTGTATTGATTTATAACCCTCAAAAGTATACGGCACCGTGCTCATGGTGATTGGCTGACGCAGTTTCAACGTCCAGGTTTCAGAAACATTTTCATACCGAGGTAGAAACTTGTTTGGGTAACTATGTGGTCATAACCAGCAGTTTGTCTGTGAGGGGGGGGGGGTGCTTTAGGTTTTTAACACATACTCTCCACTCTCTTCTGGGTTATACATGAATACAACCTTTTTTTTCTGCGTTGTACTGTTCAGTATGTATCAGTCCTCTCTGTTCACAGTCATATTGGCGTGGCCATGGAGATCCTGTGGTACTTGTGCGTCCTGGTGGTCCTGGTTTCAGTGGGTGCAGCTCACTCTCACAACGGCTCACAAGGTACTTTTTTTCAAGTATGTTGATAATAAAACCAGTTACTGACCTTTAGGTGCAAAGGATAGAAAACAATAATTGATGAGTTGCTATTTTTCTAAGTGACGTAACGTGGCACAGTCTGTTTTTTGCGAGTCACAACATATATTTATGAATGACAACATTTTAAAAGTGACTGAATAAACTGAATAAACAAACTGAGCCTAAAGGACAGCACAGTTTCTGAGTGTCATTAATATTGTAAATATCAAAATTCTGTGTTTAATTTTCTTCACAAGGGTTGCGATTGCAACTTTAGTACGCCAAGAGATAAGTGGTCCGCTGAAGGACAAGCCGGCTGATAAATACAGGCACCATCATCTCTCTCTTCTTCTCTGTTGTTTTGTCTCCGTCACTCAAGGACTCTCCTGCGTGAATGACTTGGTCAGCACCGTCAGCTGTAAATGGAACGGCGCTCCGGTGGCTCCTGGTGTCAACTGTTCGATCATCGGTGCGATGACCATTTTGACTTACAAGGGCAACGAGAAAATTCCCACCGAAATGATGTAAGGTTTTAGAGATACTATACTCATTTCTGCTTGCTGAAATATTACGGATGAGAAATATTTTCTGCCTTGTCCTTTGTTATGTTTTGGGGGGGGGCTTTGGAGATGAAAACGTGATGAACAGCAGCCTCATCAGTTGGTCAAATCTGCAGAACTTAATGATCATTTCTCCTCTTCTTTTTTTTTTCTAAGTCGATCTTGCAAGCTGGAGCAACATGGAAACTCTCCTTCAGGCTGCAGTTTTGTTTTTGAAAATAAAGTAAGTCACCAACGATATTGTGAAGAAGAAGACGTAAACATCTTGTCTCAGCAAAGATGCAAAACATGTGTTGTACCTAAAGGTGCAATATGTAAGAATTGTCCAGCTTTTGAATTTATACCCAAAACGAACAAGCAGCAGCATCACCCGCTAAATGTAGCTGACACTAGCTAGTAAGCTCGATTAGCCGTTCATCCAGACTGGGGACTGGGATCTGAGATCAGAGGTACCTGGACAGTGTTGGTGTTTAGGGATGTTTGAGGCGCTGTGGTTAGCTGGTTAGCATGCTAACCACATGACTTATCTCTGCAACACAGTACATGGATGTCATGATATAATTTCTTCACATCATGCTAAAATTTTTAGTTAATGCTTTCAACTAAAATTCTTACTTCTTTAAATAAAAAATCAACACAACGATAATCAACGGTCCCAATCCAAAGCTAAATGCCACGTCTTCGCGTTGCTCCACCCGTACAATGTCTGTCTCTGTTTAATTGATAATGTTAATGTCCCACCAGATGTTCAACCCTTTCAATGTCTTGCCCTACATCAAAATGGAGTGTGATGGTACGTTGGTGGAGAAGATCGCAAAATATAATCAATGCAATCATGGTGAGTGGATTATACTTATTCAGACAACTTTTTCTTGTAAAGTTATTTGCGAAGACATTTGACGCATGTGTGTGTTTGTGTGTGTGTGTGTGTGCGCGCGTTTGTGTGTATGTGCGTGCGTGCTTGCATGATACAGTCAAATTGAATCCTCCAGGTGCTCCCACTGTGAACAGCACTGCCAGTGACACCTGGATATCATGGAGCACAGGCAGCCCTCTCTCAGTCTTCATCAAAGCTTTTAAATTCCACATTCAGATCAGAGAGAATGGACAAACATGGCAGGTGGGTGCCTTTGGACATACATGTATGAATGGACATTTTATGAAAATATAACTTATATTTACAGCATGCTGTCTGGGCAGATGAATAATAGCACAAAATAAGAAAACTAAGAGTCTACAGCCATGCTAGCTGTGCTGTGAGACAGCATTTAGTCGCAGCTGTACTTTGAGCTAACAAGAAGCTAACTTATCACAATGACAATGCTAACATGCTTATGTTTCCAAGTTCACTATATTAGTTATCTGAACGTCCTTGGTTGAGAACATAAGCATGCTAAAGTCTGCTAATTAGCACTAAACACAGAGTAACACCAAAGTGTTGGATGATAATTTTTACTAATAATGGCTTATTAAAAATTGAAGCTGCAGTTGTTTATTTTTTGCCACTTGGAGGCAGCAGAAACAAGCTGTAGCAGCAAATCAATATTTCCCCTTTTAAACTGGGTTGGCACGCTTACAGGGTTGGGAGTGTAGCCTACTATAAGAATTTTACATGCATACAGATACTTATTGCCTTATTAAAGTTTCTACTTGGTAGGTATCACAATATTAAAGTAATGTAACATGATTATATTATCTGTTACGTTTGCACTACTTGAGGAGTAAAGAAAAGAGAAAAGAAATATTAGTAAATAAACTGAAATTAAGTGAAAATAGAAAGGGATATGCTATCGTACATCATTCTCTTTTTTTTCTTAAAGTTGTTATACCCTTTGCTACTGAATATAATCTGTGTATTAATTACATCTGTTTTTCTGTAACCTTACTGGAATACAGTCACCTTTTTTGTATCCTGGCTAAGCAATCCCTTTACTTTTATTCTGCTACTCCCCCAGACTAGAAACTGGTTACCAAAGTAGCAAACAGTTGCTGCACTTCAACTACATACACCATCATCATTCAGTCTTTTTTCGGGCCATTATGTCGAACATAAATCCAATATTCACTCTCTTTAAGCTCCAATTTTGGTCTCTGCCAACTCGCAAGAAAATATTTTGGCCTCTAGCTGCTAACTGCTCCACTATATTCACGCACTCACTGTGTCTCTGCTATCTGGATTTGAGCAGGTGGTGTACAGTTTGTATTTCTGCTTTTTAGCAGAAACAGCTAGCCGCTGGGCAGAACACTTTGTCAGATATTTCAGTCTGGACCAAAGTAGTGGACCGACTGATAGTGCCATCCAGATAGCCGTGCTGCCAATGGCTTGACATTATTTGACAACACAAAGCCCGGTCTGTTGTATATCTTTGTCCCCGGCAGTTTCTTATAGCTTTTACATACAGTATCTGACTAAAGTGAGTACACCCCTCACATTTTTGTAAATATTTTATTATATCTTTTCATGGGACAACACTGAAGAAATGATACATTGATACAATGTAACGCAGTGAGTGTACAGCTTGTATAACAGTGTTAATTTACTTTCCCCTCAAATAACTCAACACACAGCCATTAATGTCTGAACCCCTGGCAACAACAGTGAATGAAAATGTCCAAATTGGGCCCAAACTGCTGAAGACAAGTAGAGTAAGGACATGGATCACTGGAACCATGTCCTGTGGTCTGATGAGACCAAGATATACTTATTTGGTTCAGATGGTGTCAAGCGTGTATGGCAGCAACCAGGTGAGATGTGCAAAGACAAGTGTGTCTTGCGTCCAGTCAAGCATGGTAGTGGGAGTGTCATGGTCTGGGTGAGTGTCATGAGTGCTGCCGGCACTGGGGAGGTACAGTTCATTGATCGAACCATGAATGCCAACATGTGACATACTGAAGCAGAGCATGATCCCGTCCCTTTGTAAACTGGGCCGCAGGGTGGTATTCCAACATGATAACGACCCCAAACACACCTCCAAGACGACCACTGCCTTGCTAAAGAAGCTGAGGTTAGAGTATAAGGTGATGGATTGGCCAAGCATGTCTCCAGACCTGAACCCTATTGAGCATCCGTGGGGCATCATCAAACTGAAGGTGGAGGAGCGCAAGGTCTGTAACATACACCAGCTCCGTGATGTCGTCATGGAGGAGTGGAAGAGGATTCCAGTGGCAACCTGTGAATTTCTGGTGAACTCCATGTCCAGGAGGGTTAAGGCAGTGCTGGAAAATAATGGTGGCCTCACAAAATATTGACCCTTTGGGCACAATTTGGACATTTTCGCTTAGGGGTGTACTCACTTATGTTGCCAGCTGTTCAGACAATAATGGCTGTGTATTGAGTTATTTTGAGGAGACAGTAAATTTACACTGCTATACAAGCTGTACACTCACTACTTTACATCGTGGCAAAGTGTCATTTCTTCAGTGTCGTCCCATGAAAAGATATAATAAAATATTTGCATGTGTATTTTAATGTGTCATGTTCGTGTATACTTTGGAGATACACCCTCATTTTGATTTCTTGCCGAATTTTCATCTGTCACCAGGAGGCCCGCAATATGTCCAGGGAAATATCAACGCTAAAAATACCTTCTCGGGAACTAAATGGGCACTTCCATGTCAGGGTGAGAGTCCTCCCCCCTGAATGGGATCACAGCCATTGGAGCAACTGGAGTCCAGTAACATCCTGGGTCATAAGAAACAAGGAGGACTTGCCACAGGAAACAGGTAACGACACTTTCCATTTCCAGGTTGTTTGAGCAACAAAAAAAAAAACAACAGCTCACAGGCTTTTTGATATCAGTCTCAACATGATTGCTGTTCTCATTTTAAGGAGGGAAAATATTGACTGTACTTATCAATATACTTTACATGGTGTAACATCAGCTGTGTGTTTCAGGGTGGCTTCTGGATCAGACACGACTGATTATGTGGGGAGGGATGTTCACCTTCGTTCTCTTCCTTATCGTAATGCTGGTCATTCACAGGAGTTGCGCAAACAAAGGGTGAGTATAAAGCTTTCTTTTGTGTACAAGTGTCTGTGTGTGTGTGTGTGTGTGTGTGTGTGTGTGTGTTTGCATGTATGCATTATGTCAAAAATAATGGTTTCCTTCTGCAATTTCAGGCTCCACAAAGAGAAGCCGGTACCAAACCCTTCAAAATACTTCCACACTCTCCACTCTGTCCATGGGGGAAATCTAAAGGTAAAAATAAATCTTTTCACCACATATAAATCCTTTTCACCCCAACATCGTTCCACATAGAACATTTAGACACATGTGCATCAGAGACTGCAGGCAGGTGTTACCACCAAAAACTATTAATACACACAGGTAACATAACACTGACTTATGCTTTGATCTATTATGATTATTATTATCAGATGGATAGATATTAATGTTAAATCAGTATTCAGCTACTCACTTTTTCTCTCCAAGTTTTTACTTTGATCAAGCAGCATTTTGACCTTAAACTCTAAAATGTGATTTTTTTTTTCTCTCACTTTAGAGAGAAAGAAAAGTCAGAATTCTCAGTTTAAAGTCAAACTTTGAGAAAGAATAAAGTCAGAAGGGCTAAAATGATATTGCTAATGTTTGCAACACAGGGGCACACTTTTTTTTCCTAACCGCTCCCAGCTGGAGTACCCCAGGGTTCAATTCTGGGACCAGTTTTATTCTCATTCTCATTCTGCCGTGTCAAGTCTTCATCCTGCATACTATAGGCCCAGTAACCCAATACAAAAGTTTGAATGGCTGAGAAACTATTGCAGTACCACTCTACAGTACAGAATACTCCATTACATTTAAAGTTCTGCATTAAAAATAATACTTTAAGTTACGTATGTTTTGTGGGCTCTGTAGTCTCCAAAGTAACTCGAAACTGCACCGGTCTTGCAGTCATTTAACACTGTTGGACTCAATATGTGTTTAAAAAACAAATGATCGAAAGTGATACCCTTTAAGTGCTGTAACGTTTCCTTTTTTAAAATAATTTTTAACAATGAGAATATTAAACTTAAGTATAAAATTCAGTTCAAAGTCACTGAGACTGAAAACAAAAGCTTTTTCCTAGCCACCATTGTTAGCATAAACCTATGGCATTATACATTGAGAAAAACAAGTCAAGCAGGTAGCAGAATTGACTTTCAATTATATTGTTATTTGTATTATTTGTGCTTTTCCTTGCTCATTGTTTGTTTAAGTCAGCGCGTCTCCCGACAGAAAACCGCAGTTGACGTTTTGCCAGCATGCATGATGATGGTGCCGTTGTCACAACAACAAGTTAGCAACAAGTCTGTCTGCTGACTCATCTTTTTTCCAAAAAAAAAAAAAAAAAGATTTCTACACTGCTGATTTATTTCGAAGAGGGGTTTAAATGTGTTCGTCAATCGTACAGGGTCACATATTTTACACCTAAAGGTGAGTTTTTGTTCTTGAGGGGTGCCACTCAGCCTGTGAATACAGTTGTTTATTGTCTCCTGAGGCTTTATTTATGATGTTATTATTGTTATCTTGGATTGATTTATAACAGGAAGCCTGTGTTGCAAACAGCAGGTGTCTAGTTTAAAAGATGAGGGCGTTTTACCAGGCAGGAAAAGGGGGAGGGAGAGCATGTTAATTGCTGCATTATGTGAAGTGTAGGGTCCAGATGTTTTGGGGTCTGCTGCGTCAAATTCGACCATGGAAAGTAAATACTGCTCATGGGCATACTTCCCCTGCAAGCCTCCCGAGTCAAACAGGCAGGAAGGTTGAATACAATAGGAGGTAGAGTCTTTGCTGTCAGGGAACCTTTGGCTGATGCATGACCTCCTTGCCTATTTTCTGCTTGCAGCTCTGGTTCAGGTTAATAAGAAGTAAGGGGATGTCACTCGCTCGCTCAACAGCAATTACCAGTAAGAAGAGCAGAGCAACCGCTGAATGTCCCAGATTAGAAAAAAAAATACGTTTTTAAACCACATAAAGATCAGAGGCCTCTTGGTGTGGTTTGTCTGCCGCTTGTATTCCAAACTTACACTCACATAAGTAGCAACTTCTGCCATTGACTCGCACTTACTTCAACATTTAAGAACACGTCTTTCTTCAGGTGTGTTTTCTACCCTAAATCTCTCTTCCTTTTTTCACCAGAAATGGCTGAATCCTCTGTCAGCCCCCGACTCATTCTTCACAGCCCAGCCATGCGACCATATCTCCCCGGTTGAGTTGTGTGAAAGCTCTGACGTGGCCCCCTCCACCTCCCCCTCCTCCAGCTCCACCAGCGCCCTGCTCCACTTCAAGAGCTACCCCTCGGCCGGCTCGGACACCAGCGGCGTCGCTGACAACTCCTCCTCTCTGTCCGACTTCTCTAACAGGGGCTACTTTCTGTCCAGCTCCTCCGGCGTCTCAGCTCGATCCGACCCGAATCCTGCCTACTTCACCTACAAGGAGGATTTCCACAATCAGCACAACAGCCGCCCCCTGCACCTCTCCCTGTGCCCCTCATTCACCTCCTGCCCGACCTATGAGAGCTTGAAGAGGGAGCCGCAGAGCCCTGACTCTGGCTTTGGCATTGGGAAGGAAGATGAAGAGGACACAGGAGGTTTAAATTTTGAGGTTGTAGAAAAGGAGGAGGTTTCAGATGTTCACCAGACCTCTCCTCTCCTCATCCTCCCTGTACATCTTCCTCCCCAGATGTGTCCCCCTGCCTCAGCTCCGCCCCCACCTAATGCTCCCAGTCTGATTCAGGATTCCTCCAGTAGTCAGCAGGTAGATACACCTGTGGCAGCTGCCACTGGTAGCTATGCAGCGTGGCCTTTGGCCAGTGCCATGTGTAGGTCTACCTCCATGCCTGTGGAGCCCTGTAGAACAGGCTATCTGACGCTCAAAGAGCTGCAGACAACATTCAGCAATAAATCCATCTGAAAACTACTTGCATGCATCTGGAAGTATCTCTTTCTCTAATGATAGTATGCATGTATGTAGAGATGCTACAGATGTCATTGTTAAAAAAAAAAAAAGCAAATACAAGATGCAAAGCAGAAATCTCCACTTCAGAAGCACTTATCTATTATCTAGTTTTCACAGAGGCTTTTGTTCATGGATCTGAACATTTTATTCTTCAAACATGGCAGAAATTATTTTTGTCAACAGCATTTTCAGATGTATTGATTGGTAAAGAGAGACGTCCAAAGTTCCCTCTGTGAAAAGCTTTGGCTCTGATATGTCAACACAATGAAACAAGACATTTTAAACTGGCTTCTTCCAATGTTCAGATGTTATGGAAAGTCATGCAAATGAGATAATGCCTCATCTCTATATTTAAACACCATTAAAAAGCCATCTGACTGATTGTTAAATCTAATCTGACTGTGAGTTCAAGCATCTCCAGAGAATGTGTCTTGTTCAGTTTTGACTAATAATTGCATTTTCACGAATTGTATATTTTTAAAGGAGACATATTATGCCACAATATTCAAGGTTTGGGTTACAACTAGAATAGGTTTACATGCTTTGGTGCTCATAAAACACATCAGTTCTCTCGTCCCGTCCATTGCTGGTGTCTGGAATGCTCCATTTTTAGCCCCTGTCTCTTTAAGACCCCCCTCCTGAATAGTCTCCTATGATTCGTTCGCTCATCACGCCTGAGCCAGCACTGCTAACAACAACCAAACAGCTGTGCTTAATCAATTATCAAGTGCCAGAGTAGCCACTAAGCATACGTTATGCAAATGTTTGACTCTTTGATGTCACAAAGTCACAGAATTTAAGGTGGGCCTACTGACGAGGCGTCTGAGGAGCAACTTATATGAGATACTGAAGGAAAGGAAAAAATTAAAATGCTTAAGTCTCCTTTAATACTTTAAACCTTCACCGATGAATGTTTGTTCACTTTTAGAACTAACAACAAGCTGAACACAAATAACTGACACGTTATCTCCTTATTAATGTAAGTTTTTTCCAGTGAACCTGTTCAGGTTTATTCTGAGTTGTCTTTCTGGCTCCCTCATAAGTGAAGGTCTAATACACATTTTCCTTCTAACTCAGTTTTGGTCTCCACCAGCTCTAAATATCTGTCATGATAGCTGCTAAATGCTTCACTACTCTTAACAGCTAGTCACTAACCTTTTAAGCTGTCTCGCCCCTGGACAGCTAGCGTACAGCGACGCTGCTGAAAACGAGGTTGGCACGAGCGGTGAGGGTGAGCCAAAACAGAAATGTGTGTTTTATTACTCAGTGTTTTAGTGTGTTTTATTTGCATTAGCGTGCAAATATATTCAGTGTATGAAATAACATCCAGGTTGAGAAATATATGGAAGTCACCCTGTGAAGGGGCTCTGTGGTCTGTTCATGTCAGCTGCCTCCATTTCTAAACTGGCGTCAGCTGCTGCTGTTCTCTGATAGAGGAGCAGAGAGAGGCAGCGTTCAACAACTTAAACAAATCAACCACGGGCTTGAGACGGGGAAGGCCTCATTTTTCACAGCGCATTGCAAATTGCTCACATATGGGCGATAAAAAAAGTGACTAATACATGTAAATTGCTGTAATTGTTGCATAGAGCCCCTTTAATGACACTGCCTTTAAAAAGTTTGCTTTTTATTACTTTAACCTCAATCTTGCAAAGATAAATGTAGCAGGAGCTCTTTAAAATAACTAAAATCATTTAAGGGTGAACATGTGTGTTGTGTTTTGACGATGAAGATGCTTATGAATTATCTTTAGCACAGAGCATGCGAGCCTTGCTTTACAGTTGAATCAGATGTTATTTTCCTGTGTGATGTCTGCTGTTGCTCACACAGTCCAGGCTGATGTTTAAGGATATGAAACTGACAAACAAACGAGCATTAACTGAGTTGATTTTAGTCTGGACTGATCTGCTGTCAGGAATGAGGCAGCTGGTTTGCCACCGATGTTTTTTTGGGGGGGGTTTTTTTCAGTCCGTCTCATTTTGTTTGGACGTCTTTTACAGGTCATTTCATGCTGTTGAAAGAAGAAAAAACCTTTAATCGTTATTTTATAAACAGATCATCCATCCAGCAATACAGCTGCACCTGGTTAAACTATCCCACCATGAAGCATTGTGTGTACAGTTATAACCGATTCCATGTCATATTTATCAGACTGCTATTTGTAGATTCATGTAAAACGTTGAGGTTGTTGATGAATGCTGCGGCTTCTGTCTCTACATGCAGTACATTTCCGTTGCACTCAGTGACATCTGTGCAAGAGACCAAACAAAATAAAAAACCTCTGGTAGAAATGGGTCACCCTTTGACTTCCTGTGTCGTTGTGGAAGAAGAGCTGAGGGGTGGGCATGTGAGAGAGAGAGAGTGAGAGTGTTATGAGAGACTGAGCCCGAGTTGTATGTGTGTGAGTGTTTACATGTCCTGTCAGGTGGTCCTGGTGGTGTGTGTGTGTGTGTGTGTGTGTGTGTGTGAGAGAGAGAGAATGCGAGCGTGTGTATTAGTGTGTGGTTTGACATTTAACTCCGACACAACCAAGCAACATCCGCTCACCTCACAGAGGATTTACAATATTTAGCCATGTCAGTAAGAAAGTGCGCCGAGATGCTGCTTTTCATCGGTCTTTCTCCATCTCTCTACTTTCCATTTCACAAGAGCTTCATCTGTTAACACATCATACCCAAAGTATGTCACGACACTTCACACACAAAAGAGGCGATATTTGTCATAAAGAGAGCGCCGTTATGTGCTGTTGTTACTCAAAACTGAAATTGAAAAACTGATGCAATTGAAGTACATAAATTAAGCACTTGGAATAAATTCAGGGATCTAATCACATCAAAATGATCACATAAAGCAGACTTTAAGTTGTTAAAACTGCTAAGCTCGTACAACTTAAATCCAATAGTCTGCTTAAATTAAGGCAATTGGTTTCCTTACTTCTTTAAAGAAAAGTCAGCCGTACAAAAAATAATGAAACAAAATATAGCAAGAGAAGACTTCCCACAAATGTTATTTATGTACAATCATTTAAATGCATAATAATGACAATAATCATAATTATAATGTTGTATAGCACTTTACAAAAGGAATCCAGCACATGAGAAGAGAATAATCCTGATGAGGAAGAAAATACATAAAGTGATCAAAATTAGATAAATAGGAATAAATTAAGCTGATAAAAAACTAACATTAACCGTTTCCCAAAACTTTCCTATTGAGATAAATCCACTGAATCTTCACAGGAGAATGTTTGTCATTTGTCAGCTTTCTGCCCCCCTGAGACAGTCTGTAGCTCACCTGCAAGATCCAATCTTTATAAACCAAAGACAGACGATGTTCGTACCTGAAGATATTACTGACCAATTTATCCAACCTGTTCAAAAAGAATGACAATTAATTGAATTTGTGTTATAATTATGACATAAATGTAATTAAAATAATAATAAATAAATGAAAGCTTTTTTTTTTTTTTTAAAGGTGCACTGTGTAGTAGAGACGTTTTAATCAGAAGAGAAAACATCCGCATTGACTGATTCTAAATGAATAAACAAACTGTCATCACAAGACAACACAGCTGCATATCAAACTAATCTGTGGAATCAAACTCATCATCACCGTATAAATATTGTAAATGTAACCTGAGTTTGAATTTCTTTTTTCAGAACTACATTGTGCACCTTTAATTTCTCCTCAATAAAAAAAAAAATTGTCCCTGCCCTCTGCTTTTAAACTGAGAAATAGTGACAGCAAGACTGAAAATAAAAACTGAAGACGTGAGGTGAACAGACACAACAAGCTCAAGTTTTACCTCAACACTTTCAGAATGGTTTAGAATGAAAATAATACACACGATGATCAACAAACAGTAACAGATTATGTCATAGAATTTAGCTTGAGTTCATAACAACAGTTCAGAACCATTTAGTTTGGATAAATAACACAAATATTATATATGTTTAAAAATCGAACAAACATTGGGTCAAAGTACTGATCATCTTGGCTTTGACTGGTGATCCAATGATTGTTCTACCTGTATATTTGATTAAATGAACCCAGTATTGTGTCTTTGCTATAGATTTTTACTCGAGTGTGAATATCCTTTGTTAGACTGGAAGACATTTCTTCACTCACCACAGCCACAGTTTGCTCGCCCTGCCACAAGCCTGCAGAGCAGCTTCTTTCCTCAGACGCAGCTCATCCTATAAACAGTTGTTCACCACCAAAATAGTTTTATTGTTTGACTTGGTTGGTTATTTATCCATCCATTTAAATAACTGTTTTGTGAGTAGAATTAAGGGCTTATAGCTAAAATGTTATAAATCCTAATTAAATTGAATCTTCACAGGATGGACTGCAGGATATGTGATGCAATGTGTTCATTCTGCCACTAGGTGACATTAGATAACTGAGCAAACCTTCCCCTCTCTGGGACCTAGTTGATGACTTGTCTGTGCAGCTGAAGACTGGCATCCTAATCCTTTTTGATGCAGTCCCTGCACCCTGATTCAATAAATATTATCTTCAGTGTGCTGCTAGGGACCTTCAGGCGTTCGATCCAGCTGCAGTCTCAGCCTGTTTAGATTTCCTCTGCCTGCTCGGGTCGATCCGTGAGGAAGCTTTGACCAGCTGGCCAGAGGAGATGGAGAGGGAGACACAGGGAGCACATAAAACAGAGCGAGAGAGAGACAATGAAAAACATTCCTTGTAAATTCTGCTGGCTTGTTTTGGATCTACCTCCCAGTGGAATGGGAGCATTTGGGGTCAGGGTGACTGTGTGTTTCATCCTTATTACCTGGAATAGAAACAGAGAGCCAGAGCTCCGCTGCCAGGAGGAAACACAGCAGTCACAACCACCGCAGGGGTTGAATCAGTCGGGGCCAACGTATAAAAGAGGTTGTAACAAAGCAGTGAGGATAACCAGGGACAGCTTGTTCTGAAGGCAAAGGACACACATTGTTCTAGCCATTTGTATATAAAGACATGTCGATGACTATAACTATTACTATTAATCTTGTGTTTTCAGCTAAAAAAAAAGGACCCAAACGCAAGACACAGTGACAGGCAGTTTAAAAACAAAAGGCAAGATTCCTCAATAAAGCTGAAATCCCCCCCAAAATCTAAATGCAGGCAGTAAAAGAGCAGACGAGGAAAAGGCTGGCACCAGAAAAAAAAAAAAGCAAAGGAGAATTCAAGAAAGAACTAAAGAAAAATACTAAAACTTGGAATAAACCAAGAAGCCACAGGGAGCACAAGAACCAACAGAGTGAGGGGAAACCACAGGCTTAAGTACACAGGGACTAATTAACAAAAGAAACACCGGTGACCAGCATAAACAAAGGAGGGAAAAAGAAAAAGACAGGAAGAGTAAAGCAAAACATGACACACGAGGGGGGAACTTACAAAATAAAACAGGAAATGAATGCTGAACAAACAACCGCAAACCAAAACAATAAACTATTTATATTTCAAAGCCTATGCTTTTTATTTTTAATAGTATTACTATTTGATATTCATAGTATTTTTTTCATGGTGGTTCTTAAACCCAATATTTTCTGTTTTGTTTAAAGGACCAGTTTGCAGGATTTAGTGTGAGCTACTGGGAGAATATGAATTTAATATCAATAATTATGCTTTCATTAATGAATGCTCACCATAGATTAAGCATGGCTGTGTTGTAACCTTAGAATGAGCCATTTATATCCACAGAAGGTGAGGCGGCGGGTGTTTTGTTTGTTGCAGTCTGCTGCCTCACCACTCGATGCCACTAAATCTTCACAGAAAGAAGCAGTAGTTCAACATTCCGGGAAATGGAGTTATTCACAGTCTTGCGGAGGATGAGAGGAGAAGTTTGATACCACTCTTGTGCGTGTTAGCTTAATGGGCTAGAGCAAACAGCTAGCCAGCCAGTTAGCTTAGCTTAGCATAATGTCTGAAAAGATGGGGAAATAGCTCGTCTGGATCTGCCCAAAGCTAACCAAAACTGTCCAGCAATACTCACGTAGATTACTACTTAGCACATTACATCTGGTATACCTTTGTATACCTTTGTTACCTTTGTTTGTTGCTAGCTGTTTCCCCCTGGTTGGAGTCTTCGTCCTATGCTAAGCTAAGCTAACCAGCTGTAAGTGTTGGCTTTGCACTTAACGTAGGATGGATTTCTGATCTTCCAGTTTGGTCAGCAGGCATTTACTGTTTAACATTCTGAACATTCACAGTGTGCTTGCCAAGTGTCCGTTCCTGAGCTGAACCGCAAGAATATCTGAGGTCTGAATTCAACCAAACTGTGAATGCAATGCCCCGTGATTATGTCAGCCGCTAACAATATGTTTCTTTTGTTATGCTTCTGGCTCCAAAAGTCGCCAATCGCCGCAAGATAAGAGAGCGCAAATATCTGATTGCTAAACTTTAAAAACAGCAGCTGAGAAGAGCCGCATGGCTCACCTGGAAGTTGAAAGAAAGGTCAGCTGACTCCGAGGTCAAAGCGACGAAAGAATCAGATGAGTGCAGTGGTAGTTTTGTGTGATGCTGTTGCTGGAGCTCATAAAACAGATACCGAACAGAGAGATTAATAAGAACTTCTGATTTAAGACTGCAGTGCGTCCAAATAAAACACCACCTGAAAGAACACCAGAGGAGGATTTCTGGGCCCAGACGGAACCGAGAGAATTATGAGCCCCACTGGGGAGGGAGTGTCTGACTCCTAACAGATAGTCAATGTTTACTGAGAGATTGCAGGGACTGCATCAGGTGGTTTCAGACGGGTCACTTAGTTTAGACCGTAAGTTTACATCGGTCGGAAAAACCGGAGGAATGTTCTCCTGATGTAAGTGCATAACAGTGTAGGAAACCCTCGGGACCAGTGGCGGTAATGTCCAACAGCTGCGCTCATGTTAACACATGTGCACACATTCTGCCTCTTGTTCTCCGACAGGACTGCATTTTACGTGCAAACAACCTCAACAGGGGTCACGGAAGAGTTACTTCACCTTCCTCTACATCCTCTGCAGTTTTCTTCAATTAAGAGAGAATCAGGAAGTGGTTAGTGTGCGTACAGTTAACAGGCGTCTGAGCGAGTGAGTAAATATGTCAGTTCATATTTTCACACATATATTTGTCAATGTGTGCACCAGGTTGATTTATTACTGCCTGAAAAATTGTGGCTCCAAACCAACGCTTGAAATACTGTTTGGTTAATTGCTCCACTTTTAAACGAGATAAAATGTGACTGATCTGAGAGGAGAACATCTTTATGGTGGCTTTGCTCACAAAGGAAAGGATCAGTATTTTGGGGAAATATCCTTATAAACTATATTCATTACATTGTCCTCTGACATCAGCTCAGGGTGAGAAGCTCAAACTCTGGGATAACGTTCTGTTTCTGTGTTCCAGGTTGCAAGTCGTATAAATGTAGAGAATCTGACAAGTTATCATCATTTCCCTTCTCCGATTGATCAGCAGCTAAAAAGGTGATTGATAGTAAAATTCTGAAGGGAAATTGGGCCACAAGTTCAACATAAAACAACATATGTGATAACCAAGTTAGCAAACGTTAGCGTTTAACCACTTCCTCGTTGACATTTCTGTTTGTTTGTATCCAGCGCGTTTCAGTTTCCGGGCTTAAATAAATGTGTCCAAGACGTGTAACGTTAGCTGATGTCTAATGGAAGCCAGCAGGTTATCAAATATGCTGTTTTATCTTGATATATGGCCAAATGTCCCTCCAGATTGTTACTATCCATTGACTGTTCAGTTGCTGATCAGTCAGGAAGTGGTGACATTACAGCAAATTTGTCCGATTACCAAGGTTATAGCACAGCCATAAAGAGGAGCTGCTGTCTCTAGTCTTTATGCTAAGCTAAGCTAAACCACCCATTTCTAAATAGAGTGGTATCGATGTTTTAATTTCTTTGCATAAAACAAATCAAAGCCCAATGAGCAAAAACATATCCAAAATCCGTCTATAGAAGGTCTTTGCGCGATGTTGGAAAGACTTGAACGTTAGCCTACTTGATAAAGGCCGGGTGACCAAAACACAGTTCATAATACAGCTGATGTATAGCTTGTCTGGTAAAGTGCATGTCTACTGAGGATTAGGATCGGAGTTTAAGCTTTTGCTAAAATGTGCCCGTCATAAAAACTTCTTCTTTAGACGTCTGTGACTGAAGTTAGTAAGATGTCAAAAATAACATGGTTGTAATTCCTAAAATGCTGAAATATTTCTTTTAAAGGTCACAAGCCAAAGAAAAGTTGGGAGTCACAGCTTTAAAAGATAATCAAGCGAGGCCCATTACGCTGTGAGAAATTCCACAGATAAAAGAAAGTGCACCAACAGACGCCGCGAGATGAAAATCCTGCCTGACAGTTCTTTGGTTCGGCCTTTGGGTCCAGAAATTCAGACTTTAATATACTTCATACTTTATAATCATTTGATTAAATCTGTGAGGAACATTTCATAGTTTCATCTGCCTGGTTGCACAGAGCTCTTCAGTGACCAGTCCTCCGCCTTGTCCCCCATCTCAGGCTTCACCTCCTTCACTGCAGCCTCCTCTCTTTCCCCGTCAGTGTATCCTCCTGTACTCTGTGCTGTAATCACATGTTTCTCTTGCTTGCATTTTGTCTTGCAGCTGCCTCTGAAGCGCAGCATTACAGTCTTAATTTGGGTCTGGAACTGCTCAGATTATAGCTCTCGCTGCGTGTGTGGCTGCAGCAGATGGGAGGAGAATGGAGGAATTCAGCACAGAGGAAGTGCAGTCCCGGAGGAGGGTGACCAGGAGTTTAGTGACTTTTGTGAATAGACCCCGAGGAGTTTGTCCGCCAGTTAAAGGAACAGTTCACCCCCATGCCGATATAAAGTAGTAGTCCGCAAATCATTTTCTGGAGCCTCGTGGCAACAACAGCGTTGCGTCGTTCTCCTGAACAACTGAGGAACATAAAATGAGGACTTCATCTAAAGTGTTAAAAACTATCATAAAAATAACATAAATCGGCTCTGTACAGCTTGCCTGGTAAAATTCAAGTCTCCAGAGGCCAAAGATCACAATTTGATTTGTAAAATACTTTATTTACAACCTTTTTTGGGGCATTTTCACTGTAACTGCTAAGCTAATAGCATTAGCACACACCCCATATGAAATAGATAAACAAGTTCAACCAGGTGTCAAAGGTGTAAATGACATCTTTTCAAATCAATCAAGTCATCCAAAGTCTTGGAGTACGCCTGATGAACTGTAGGGTCAGCCATTTTAACTTTAATTGTTTGCTTGTTTGTTTGTTGCTTTTGTTGTTGTTGTTGTTTTTTCACACTTTCAAACAAGTCCCCATCTGCTTCAGCTGTTCTGGGGAATGCAGGATCACCATTTTGCTGTGATCTCCCAAACCAGAAATGTTTCGCGGGCAACAGAACTTCGCCTGACTTTCCGTCGGCACCGAGAGAGTAGATGCTGAATTTTCATTTCTGGGGTGAACTGCTCCTTTAAGCTCCACCCTACTCAGTTAACGGTGATAGGCATTATCCAGTCGATTAACATAACTTAACTTTTAAAACAACTTTTGCCTTTCAAAATAAGACTTATTACCACACTTGCTGGCAACAGCCTTTCATCCCTGTCAGATCAATGCGCCGACACTTGTTGCCTGAGAGTGCGTAAAACGAGGAGGGATCTAAAGGGAACCTCACTCCCACAGAGCCGGGAAGAGGAAGAGAGGGCTGCTGACTCAGGAGTCTCTCTCCTCCTCCTCCTCCTCCTCGGACTGAAGCGGCTGCAGAAACGTGAACGAGGTGAGATTCACTCAGATAAAAAAAAAAAAAAAAGAGATCTCTGTTATGTGCGGGATGCGCGCAGGTTGCATGACGCTGTCGTGATGATGAGTTAGTTTTATGAAGCCGTGAAGGGATTGCAAGTGCGGTGCATGCGCGACCGGACCGAGACAGCAAGCAGACAGAGACACGCTTCTATGTCCTAAATAATGGAAGTCTGCAAACTGTATATGAATCAATGCTGTTTTTTATACTGCTGCCGTGCATTGTATATATCTGCTTGTTTATGTATTTATTTAATTATTTTACTACACGTTTAAGCTTATACTGTAAAAAATAATCCTCCAAAGCATCTAGGCCACAACAGATCCAGCATTTTTGCATATTTCAAGTTCAAGTTTTCCAGTTCAAGTGGGATTTTCCAGTTATGTAATGGTCCCTGGTCAGCTGTATGAGCCATAACAAACATGCCGAATGGTCATCTGTGGTTCAGTGTGGAAGTCCTGTCAGAGCCTCAACACAAGCAGCAGATTTCCACTGCAAGACAGATCACACCTGATGAAAGACAGCCATATTTTGATTGAATGTGCAGCTCTACTGTGCAGCGGCCAAGCCAAAGATGGGAACGCAGAGACACATATACTGCCAGTGCACACAACTGGGAGAGCGAGACATGGCTGGGTTCACTGGCCACCCATATATATATATATATATATATATATATATATATATATATATATGTATATATATATATATATATATATATATTACACACACACACATGTGTTTTGCGACTCTATGTTGTCATTTTGTGTCTCATTGTATTAGTTTTGTGTCTCTCTGTAGTCGTTGCATGTCTCTTTGTAGTCATTTTTTGTCTCTTTGAAAAGTCATGGTGTGTCTCTGTGTAGCTGTTTTGTCTCTCTTTATAGTTGATTTGTTTCCTTTAGTACTTTTGTTGTGTATCTTTGTAGTCATTTAGTCTCTTTCTAGTTGTTTTGTCTATCTAGTTTTGTATCTTTATGTAGTCCTTTGCACCTCATTTTTTCTCTTTTTCCTCTTTTTGTGTCCCTCTGTTGTCCCTTTGTCTCTTTGTAGTTGTCTTGTGATCCTGATCTTGTTTATGCCTTTGTATTTGTTTTGTGTCTCTTTTTGGTCAATTAGTCTTACTTTGTTGTTTTCTATCGTTATGTTGTATGTTGCATCTGTTACAATCATTTTCAGTCCCTCTTTTAGTAATTGTGTTACTTTGTAGTTGTTTCTTGTCTCTTTGTATTTGTTTTGTATTTTAATGTCATTTTTTTTATATAGGTTACAATTGTCAATTGTCCTTTTGTATCTTAATTTTGTCATTTTGCAGTCTAACGTAACAACACCACCACTATGCATTCTCAAAATGACCACCATGTTTCTGACAGAAAAGAAACTGAGTGTACATATGTGTGACTAATGAACTAAATAGGCTAAATAGACTCTGGACCTATTTAGCTTTTCATTCCAACCAGAACAGCAACTGGTCTCACAGGTTGGGATCATTTACGTTCATTGTCGTCACATTGACGGGGAACACCGTCAGTTCAGGTTAAAGTTGTACAACTGCAACAGTAAATTGAGTTTCTAAACACTGAAAATGTGTCTTTGGTCTCTTGCTGCCCCTCCATGTCCTATCGTGTATGAAGAATGTAATTGTCAGTATGGATACAGCTGTCCTGTATAAACACAGCAGCACACACTGTTCCAGTTACAGTACACAGAGACAGGCTGATCACTGGCAGTCTGGCAGACAGCCATCGCTTTTCCATTCAAAAATACTCAGCTCGGCTCTCCGTCCAAAATAACCCACTTCACTGACTCTCTCTGGATGAAACTGTGAGGAGTCAGTCCTCCTGAGCTAATTAGTGGTGAATTATGGGTGGCCTGCAGGGTAATTTTTCTGTTGATTTATGATCCTTGTGCCACTGCTCTCCTCCTTTGTTTTGGAATTTACTTTTGGGATTTGGATGAGAGGTGCCTGAGTGAGTCAGAGGCACCATTTGACCTCTCGGTCAGCTCTTTGCAGGGCAGAAATCCTCTATGGCATTTAATTTAAGCCTCCAGTGAAATGTCACTGACTCATAAACTAATATGCTCCTTTTTTTCTTCTTTTATTTTGTTTTTGCAAAAGACTTTTTCACAATTCTTGACTCCTATTGCTTCAGTCTGGGGTAAAAAAAAATGTTTTTTCTGGCTCGGGGTTGAAGCTCCTTCTTTCACTTTTCCACTGCTCTGGGAATGACATTGAGAACAAATAACGGTCTTATTTTCTTAGCAGCTGCTGAACAACTGATATTTAGGCTGGTCAACATGTTTCATAAATCCAATCCAGTACTCTTCGCTGATGGTGATTTTCCTTTTTCCTTCATTTGAACTGATGACGCTTTTATTTTTGTTGTATTATCTAAAAAAATGTAAATGTACTTTAACACACAATTATGTACAAAGGTCTACTTTTCAAAGCAACACAATTGTTTTATACAGAATCTTAACTTCATTTTCTGTATCATGATCCACATAGTACCAGGCCAGCTGTCACTTTGTGATATTTTAAAAACATACATACTGTATAGAGCGCCCTTTTTACCGATGCAAGCATCTATGAATAGTAATGTTGGTCAGTCCACCCATTTTGTACAGACTAAAATAGCTCATCCACTACTCAATGGATTGCTGTGAAATTGTGTACATTTGTGATCTGCAGAAGAAGAATCATAATGACTTCTCTGACTTTTTTTTCCCTATAGCACAACCATTTGTGTTTTGAGTGAAATATCAAAACAACTATTGGATGTGTCATTGCCATGGAACTGAGTAGAGACATTCATGTCACCCAGTTGTTAAAGTCTTACAACATGACATAGCTTTTCACCGAGCACCAGCATGAGGTTGAAATGAAGCTACATGTAATCTGAAAAAATGCCTCCCGTGATGTCACTCACTTGCTAAGTTGCATTGTGGGTTATGCAGGAACCAGGCACTGAAAAGCAGTCATTATAGACAAAATCAACAAAAGAAATAGAGAGATCACCTTTTTGATTTCACGCATTGATTTTTCTTGCCACTCTTCAAAATCTGGCACTTACATTACCCACCATGCAACAGTCACTGAGTGACATCACTGGAGGCAATTTATCAGGTGAGATGCAGCTTCCTCTGGAGCCACACAAGGCTTTATGCTACTTTTTTCACACATCAAGTTGTACTTTCCAAAACCTCCAAAACACATTTTAATGTATAAAATTGGTGGAGTTACCCTTTAAATGTCCCTTACAGTTGCTTTACTGTGATGTGTTGTTGTTCATATTTTTGAGTCACGACTCAAAAGTTTAAGTTTAACTTGGTGTTATAGAGAACACTGGAAATGTAATGATATTTAACAGCTGTTCACTGACTGTGCAGAGTTACCAGGGTCCAGATCCGCCAGCAAAAATTAACTCAAAGCATCAGAATTTGAAACTTCCAATCATCTGGTAGCTTCCTCTGTTCTTTCTTCAGGCACAGTCATGTTGGGTGTCCTCCTCCTTCTGTCCCTGGCCTCCCTGGTGGCCCTGGTGCCTCCTCCGGGTGCTCCTCCTGTCCCTTGCAGACGCTGCTGTGATGACGTGGAGCCAGAGGAGAGCAGCGGAGCCGAGCCTCCCGTCGGTGTGTTCAGCCATGTGCCAGAGGTCCGCACCTACATCAACATGACCATCCTCAAAGGTAACAGCATGGACCATATTAGGTCTCATGCCATTTGGCAGCATTTGTAGCCCATTATAACCCTGAGACCACTTTTTTACATTTGCTGATGCAATTTGTCAACTATATATGAACAATACTTTGACACACAGAGCTTTTAAAGGATTTTAGAGCACACTACAGGTTTTCTAAATAAAGCCACAAAATTGCATATTTTGGCAAAAAGTAAGTACTTACATAACCTCAGTGTTCACTTCATGAAATAGAGCGAATCAAGGAAGGAGTCTTGATGGTCAAACTAGCTTCCAAATATCGTCTTTATATGGAATTTAAAGGTGCAATATGTAAGAAATGGCCTCCTGTTGAATTCTTTCTCCAAAATATGGGGCAGAATATCCCCAAAGTAACTGCTACCTGCTGTGAACCGTAGCTGCTAACTGTGGCTGCCATCCTCTAGTTAGCTCAGATAGCCTTGTAGCTAGCAGTCCCATAAGCTGACTGGAAGTATGCCTGCACTCTGAGATCACACAGGTGGTACAGGAGGGTTGGACCTCCGGGGCTAGCTGGCTAGCATGCTAACTTTAACAGACATCTTTGACATTACATCAGAACTGATATTTCTTCACATTCTGTTGACAAGTTTGATTAATTTCACCTTTAAAATTGGCTTTAATGTCTTAGTTTCTATCCTGTGTCAGCATAGTTTGCTTATTTCTGTTGTTGTGACTAATATCCTTGTCTAGGTGACAAAGGAGAACGTGGTGACAGAGGAACACCGGGTAAACCTGGACACGAAGGCCCTCCAGGCCCCAGGGGTCCCACGGGCTCCACAGGCACAAAAGGCCAGGCGGGCCTTCCAGGAGATCCCTGCAAAGCCCAGTACTCTGCTTTTTCTGTCGGCCGTCGCAAATCCCTCCACAGCCTGGAGTCCTACCAGGCGCTCGTGTTTGACACGGTGTTTGTCAACCTGGACGACCACTTCGACATGTTCAACGGGAAATTTGTGTGCCGCATCCCGGGGATCTACTTCTTCAACGTCAACATTCACACGTGGAACTTCAAGGAGACGTATCTACACATCATGCACAACGACTCGGAGCAGGCCATCGTGTACGCCCAGCCCAGCGACCGCTCCATCATGCAGAGTCAGAGCCTGATGCTGGGGCTGGAGCTGAGCGACGAGGTGTGGGTCCGTCTGTACAAGAGGGAGAGGGAGAACGCCATCTACAGTGATGATGTCGACGTCTACATCACCTTCAACGGATACCTCATCAAAGCGAGCGTAGAGGGGAAATAAATGACAGCGGGAAGGTCGAGGCGGAGGTTTCGACTGGTTGGACTTAAACGTATCGGACTGACGTGGGAGCGCAAAGGAATTCACTGTAAAATCATGAAACTGTAAAATTCTCTGATTTCTTTCATATTTAGATAAACACGGAGCCAGAATCGGAACAGTTACTGGAGAATGAGCAATACCTCTTTGAGAAAATGTGAAGAAATAAACTGAATTACGTTCAGCGCCCCTGCAGAACAAAGTGTTTTCTGGATTTTGGCGGTTTTATTAGAGAAATAGTTCAACATTTTTGCAAAATATGAGTCTTGAGGAAATGGTACAACTCTTGCATATTTATGTCAAACTGCTAGCTAGAACCACCAGCGTAGCGTAGCTGAGCTTAGCATAAAGACTGGAAACTGGGAAAATGCTCGCCTGTCTCTTTACGCCTCAGAAAAATCATTGCATTTGATTTTGTTTGTAAAATCTTCTCAAAGCAAGTGTTAAAACAACAATTCAAGTAGAGAGTAAAAGAGAGGGATTTGGTAACAGAGCCAGACTTCTAGGCTTTATGCTAAGCTAAGCTAATTAGCTGCTAGCTGTAGTGTTTATCTGTTCAGCCCCACTTTGTTTAAGAGATGGCAGATATTTACTATTGTCACTCTTGTAGGATAACGTACTGTTTCATTGGTCAGTGGACTGATATTTGAGTTTTGTACATGGTGCTAAAACCTGGTGCTAAGTGAACTTTTGTTGTTTATGGACTTGGGGAAAATGCAGGAAGCACAATGTTCCCTCCCACCAAGATTTGATGTCCCGTGGTGACCTTCACATTTTTTGGACTGTGTCATGTTTTGTCCCTGACAAGTAAGGTGCTCAGTGTCCTCCCTCTTTCCCTCCGTTTTCATTTTAGTGTCACGTCAACACAAAGTGGATGAATATCATGTCACCGGGGACACCAATTAATACCAGTATTGCCATTAAGCCATTACTGAATCAGTATCACTATGTTTATGATTGTATTATCATCAACTTTAGCACCATTATTGATACTACAGTAGAACAACAATGTCATCTCAACCCGGAAATGTCTTGCTTTCATGTAGTTCCTCATTATGATCACTGGGGGGCAGTGTACACTGATGATTCGTCTCCAGCGGGGTGAAAGCAGAAACAAAAAACTGCTTGGTAATACTATAATTTGTAGTCATAACACTAATGTACTAAGTTCGTAAGACAGTTTTACTAATAATGTTGAAGCCATAAATTGAGTGCAGTTCCTCACTGTGACCACTAGAGGAGGTACTGTCATTAATTTAAATGCTCCCATGTCACACTTCCAGTAAAAGATTTCAAAATAAAACGGGGAAACAGACAGCTGTGTTTCTTTGTGCTGTTGTTTATGTGAAGGTTTACAATGATGTTAACTAGTAACATTAATGGGCGCCTCTGGGTGCAGTGGTTAGCACTGGCACCTCACAAAGTGAAGGGACTCGCGTTCAAACCTGCCAGCTGGCTGCAGCTCTTCTGTGTGAGGTGGGTTACCTCCGGGTGCTCCAACTTCCTCCCACCATCCAGAGACATGCAGGTTAACTGGTGACTCTAAGATGTCAGTACATGTGAATGTGAGTATGAATTGTTTCCTCTATATGTGCTGTGATGAACTGGGGGACCGGTCCAGTGTGTATCCCGCCTCTCACACAATGTCAGCTGGGATCAGCAGTATTTGTAATTTGGGGGTACACTTGTGTCAGTTACGCCTGAATTGGAAATGGTGAAGTTGAAAAATCTTTGCAATCTGTCATTGCAAAGATCTTGGTAGATGGGAAGCCAGTGAGGGATCTCACATCCATGTTGCAGATCTTACAGCTCTCACAGCTGGGACAGTCTCCAAAAAGGGGCTTGTAGAAGAGATTTTGAACAAACATGAACACAGTGACACCTTCAGGTGGTCATGGAGAGTTGCTGAATAATCTGCTGCCTTCCTAGAGTTCAGAGTTTTTGCTGCTTTGTAGCTTCAGCATTACCCCCAAGGTTTATTTTCTCCTGTTTTCTTCGACTTCATCAGCTTTCTGCTATTGTTTGGTGTTTCAAACATGATACATGACACCCATATAGTGTCAGAGATATATTGTGAAGATTGTAAGTGTGTGTCAGGACGGCATGTTGACTTATCAGGCACAAACATCCTGAGGATTCCTTGTTTTTTCGCAAAAAATGGCAGGATTTCCTGTTAAGATTCTTGTGGCTACACTGGTGCAGTTTTCCCTTCCAGCTGTCCTCATTCAAGACCCCCTGCCCTACTTCCCACAATGCCTACATATCAGTCCTCACTACACAAAGCATCTATTGTGCTTCATGGTTTTGAGACAATACCAAGATAACTCTTCACTAAAGGACATCTCATATTATGCTAATATGGCAGGGCAATATTAATTCTGTGCCAGCGTAATATAATATCCTTATATCATATAATGCTGAGACAGAATGGATCATTCTTTTATTCAGTAAGTGATTAGCACAAAAGCAGACTATTCGATTCTCCATCATGCCCACAACCTTTATTACTCTTGTACAAAGACCAGATGATGAACAACACCATGACACTGATGAAACTGAATGATTACTGTGCATTTTCCCCGATGTATGAGCGAAGGAACAAGATTGGCTGACTGAAAGGTCTCTTGTGAATTTCTTTCACAAACACATGAACCACAAAAATAGATGTATTTATTATTTTTTTTGGTACGTGACACGATTTAATGTTAGAAGTTGGCATGAGGTCAAAATATAGGAGAAGGTTTGGCACTGCAGCTTCAACAAGCCTTCAAGCTGTTCACAGCGTAAATGTTGTTGAAGCTTCCGCTCACTGTGGACAGAGACGATGAAGACTCTACACTTTGGGAAGAGACATGAACACAGATTTTCCCTTTACGAAAGCAGCATGTGCTCATAGGTTTAATTCTGCCAATAAATAAACTGTTTCCCTTTGCTTTACAACATTATTCCATACTACCGTGTTGTTGTTTGCACTTTTGAAGAAAACAGACAAAGAGGAAACTCCTCACATGGTTAAGCTCAGGACAGTAACGAGGAAAATACAACAAAATAACAAAATAAGAATACAAAAGAGATGAAAATCTGACCAAACACTGCTGACAGGGAGTGTTCTCGGTTTTCTCTGCTTTCCTGTGCGTAACATTTAGACAAACATGGAAAACGCACCAAATGATGATGACACACTTTTGGGAAAACCAGCCATTAATGCCAAGTAATTCATTCAGGAGTCAACGTTTGATTAAAAATAATAATAAAAAAACAACATACAGTCAAATACTGTACACTTACAAAACAAACAAACCAAAAGGCAGTTGACAACACTGAGTCAATAGTGTGAACATCTTCATGATTTGCAGAACAATGTGGCACTGAGCACGTCAATGACATCACATACAACACAAATCACACAGTAATCCTATCTGCTCCACGACACACAGTAATGCACTGCACACATGCACACTGACAGAGTCCTCACAGCATCGTGAATCAATACAAATCCCCATGAAGACAGTTGAGCTGAAGGGCTCTGCTGTCTCTTTGTCCTTCCAAAGAATAATCACACATGACAAACAAGGCCCAGTATATCAAATATACCTTGTTGTGGCTTCATACAGCTCTCACTGTATTGTGTTCCCAGTAAAAATTAATTCCTTCTACAAAAATACGTTGTTTCTTTTTTTTTGCAGTGTAAACTTTTGCAACCAAAAGGCACTATCTCAATTGGCTTCTCATATAAAACATGTAGCCTGATCCTTGTCCAGATCATGTTGTGATTAACACTGATTCTAACTTTGATCAAAACATAACTTGGAAACTGATTAACACTGACAACAGCCTCATCCTGAAATGATCCAGCTGTACGTAAAGGTTCAGTGTGTAGAATTTAGGGCCAGAAATGGAATAAAATAATTATAATTATGTTTTTATTTATGCATAATCACCTGCAAGTAGGAATCATTGTGTGTCTGTTACCTTAGAAAGAGACTTTTACATCTACAGAGCGAGCGGGTCCTCCTCCATGTAGGCTGCCACGTTTCTACGGCAGCCCAGAACGGACAAAACAAACATTGGCTCCAGAGAGGGACTTTCACATTTCTTGCTTTTGGAGGCTCCCACAGGGGGAGGTGAGACGAGGGTTGTTCAGTTAGTTGCAATCTGCAACCTCACCATTAGATGCCCCTATCCTTCACACTGGACCTTTGATATGCAAGCGTCGACCAAACATGTGGAGTTATGCATCTTAGTAACACACCAAAAAACACTCCCTCTGGCTCCTCGCAATGTGCTCAGCTCCTCGCTACAAAATATTTCGTCCCTTGAAAATACTGCCCTTTAAAAATGTCCATTATATTGAGAGAGGGAGACATCAACACTGCTGCAGTCTCCAGGGTTACCTAAAGTAGTTCAGTGTGAATAACTGCAAACTTGAAAAAAATGCTGATGATACAACTCAAGCAAAAAAAAAAAAGTACAGAGTATGTTCCCTTTAGAAAAGCACACAGATGCTCGCGTGTGTACATCCAGCTGAGATACAAACAAAAGAATGTTCAAACTCCAGTTTTCTGCCTCAAAGACAAGCCGAGACACATCCAGCTCCTCAGTCTGCTGCTCGCTGACGCTGCTGCTGTGCTTCTACAGTATAAGACGAGGCGTCAGTCTCACATGTGGCATCATGTTGAATAACGCAAGCTGCTAAAATGTCTCAAATGTAAATGGACTTCTCCGTGCTGAAATGTTACAGGTTTGAGGACGCAGTATGATTTGTTGTGAATGTGGTGCGGTGTGTGTTATGTAACATATGACGGTTTCCCTTATGGGTGTGTTAATGAGGTATAAAATAATTCCTCCTCTCTCTGATGTTGATAGCTGTCATTAGTATGTGTTCAACATAAATTTCCCTTTAATGCTTTACATAAACATTGCACTTGCACTTAATGTGAAATAAATTAGATGACGATTAACACTTTAGTGCAACTACACCTTAAACTAATCTAGCACCACCTTGTTTAAACAATCGCCCACTTTTCCAATGCATCTGTGATTGTGTCAGAGTATGGCTCTGTGACATCTCTTCAGCGAGGTTTCAAATATCCAGCTACGAAGACTGTGTAGTCACGACACAAATGTGGCTTCAAAAATGACAGACGGGGCGTGACATCAAACTCAGTGGGGAGTTTTGACTTGAGGACTACACTGAATGTGAAGCATTTTAGGACACCTGCTGTTTGCAAATCAACACCTCAACTGTCTCCCTCTGACTCGTGTGCTTCTTGTTACCTCAGATTTAAAAAGTAAAACAATAATGGCTATTAATCATTTGGCTTCACCTCATTAGTGTGCTTCCTCAGAGCAGTCCTTAAAGATGCAATATGTAAGAACTACTCAATAAACAAATAACGTGCAGCATATCACCAGAGCAACCTCCGACTGCCTCTTACTGTAACTGCCGTTAGATGGTTAGCTGTGCAGTTAGCAGTTCAAACTTGGACCTCTGGGGCCAGATGTCCCTGAGGTCCAAGTGTTGATGATTTTAGTTAATCTTTTAATGTTTTTAACAAATTTCTTACATATTGCCCCTTTATTAATGTGCACATTCAGTGTAGAATAAGAGTGGACAACACATCTGCAAAGCCCAGAACATATAGAGGTGTCACTGTTGTTGAAGTCTGGCGTTATTTCATGACATTAAAAAAACTGTGTGCGTGTGTGTGTGTGTGCGTGTGTGCGTGTGAGCGTGCGTGTCTGAGTCACTCATTGAGAATCGAGTCTGGTCTGTGGTACCCAAAGAGCCTGAAGTCAGGTTCGTACAGCTTGTAGAGTTCCCTCCTCGCCTCAACAGGCACTGTGCTGAACCAATCAGCCTCCCAGCTGCTGGCCGTGAGGTTCCTATGAGAGGTGGGGAACTCCACCACATTGTCCACCCGCAGCTGACGTAGTAGGTGCTCGGCGTCCTCCTCCGCCGTCTCCAGATGGCCCACAAAGTCATACTGGATCTGGCATGGGTGGCAGAGCCGATACACTTGCCGCCAGTGCTCGTTAAAGGGCATCTCCTTCTCAGTCTGAGGGTCCAGGAGGTACTGGATGAATTGGGAGAAGGAGGGGTGGATACCCACGCTGAACGCCTCATCCACCGAGGCAGGAGGCGTCGGCTGGTTGGCGTAGCGGCGCAGCATGACCTGTGCAAAGCGCCGGTAGAAGTCTTCGTTGGGCAGCTCGAATTTATTCCGGTAGGCGGAGATGAGGCGCACAAAGGGGTCCCTCACGAAAAGGAACTTGGTGTACTTCTTCAGCTTCACCTTCAGAAAATCAATAAAAACTGTATTAACACATAACGTGAAAAATGGAAGAAGACTAATGCTTAGAGAGATGTAAATTCAAGAGCAGAAGTACACACTGACAAGGCTGAAAACAGGTTTTGTGAGAGTGAGAACAGTCTGGAGCAATTCCACCAAAAAAAGAAAACAAATGAATAAACTCATGTCCTTGTGTGGGAGGTACAGAATCACACAGTGAATTAAAGCTAGCAGATGTAATAAGCTGATACTGATATCATGGGATAACGCTGGCAGAGGCAGGTTCAAACCCAAATGCATCAGCGCTGAGGTGGCGATCGTAGTGAGATGCTTTGCGAGATGTGCTGGCAGCAAAAATGTTTGCATGTGTGTGTAACAGCTCAGTGCGCTCAGAGCTGCTGGGTCCAAGTGTGATGCTGTGGTGCAGCTTTAATTTAGCTCATATTAAACATGAGGCCAATCAGAGCGTGTTCCAGGAGAGGTGCACATAAAAGATAGTCACTCTCACAAAAATTGAAGAGCATAAAGCCTCATCTTGCACCATGCAGCACATTTACTACACAAAATACAGCCATTGATATATCCAATTAATGTATTCCATCTTCTTATTCACTTACTACCATCACCATATAGTGCACAACAGAGTAGTTTAACTGACCTTCATGAGGTGCTTTGCAAACTTGCCGTAACGTTTCCAGAACTTGTTGAAGGTAAAGTGCATGCTGCTATTGTGGACCAGGTCCCTGGGGATGGCCAGCGGGTCTCTCTGGGGAACGCCGTCCCTCAGCAGGCTTTCACTGAGGATGATCATGATGCGCTTCCAGTTACTGCACGCCACCTGAGAGGAGGAGGGAGCACATGTGAAAGTCTGAAGTATTTCCTATGAAGGAGCCATGATGGCGATTAAGATGAAAGAAACAGGTGAAATCTGTCTGTGAAATCTTTATACATGTTAAACTTCTTCTAAAATCAGTGTTAACACAGCAGTCAGATGTGTGCATACCTTGGGAACATAGCAGTAGATAATGCCATGCCTGTCGTCCACAATAAGGTGATCCAGCTCCTTGTTGGGAATGTCGTCAAACGAACGGTTTTTGCCCGGAAACACCACGCTGTCATTTGCGCACATCTCCTGCAGTAACCTCCGCCGCTGCTCCTGATTACGCACACAGACGAATGCGTTTCGTCATTAGCAATTATAATGAGGAAGAAATTTACATTCTTCCTACAGTGCACAAACAGATGTATACAAATAAAGTAAGGGATGACTAATGAAAGGAGACATCAGGAATTCAAAAGCCTTTTTCTCTTCATGTAGCCTGCATATAAATGGATTAGTGTTGGTGTTTAATCAATAGTTGCTGACTTTAAGGCCCACACAGGTGTTTCCACTTACTCTGGCTGATTAGACCGCTGCTTGTAATTAAATTGGATGGAGCCCTGCTGTTATTACATGAGGTCACCCATCTACTTGAACCAACGCGAATGAGGAAGCTGTAACTTCTCCAACACAAACAGGTGCAACTCAATTTATAAGTCAGGTCAGGCAGATGTCAATCAATCGCAGTGATTACACACACACGGTCCAGAGCGGGAGACGTATAATTTGCAATTTTAAACAAAGCTCATCTAGTTCTTCTTTTGTTTAGGAGATATGGCCTTTGAGAACTTATGTGAGCTTTCTGTAAGAAATCATGTTGGTATTTCTAAAAGTAAGATACTGAAGTTGAAGTATCATATTGGCACTAACACAGAAGTCCTCCCACAGTCTTTTCCTGTCAGTTTCTATGGCAGGAATGGCAAAAGTGGAACTAATGACATTACCAATGTTCTATTTCCGTGTCCTGTTACACCAGTGAGTCAGAATGCAGCTGGGTACTGGCATGAATGAAATGCAGCCATTATGAACGTGAATATTTATACATGTGCTTTATCTGCTATTAGGGCCGGGCAATTAAACTCATTTTAATTTCAATACGATTTTGGCTGACAACGGTTATGAAAACAAACTAATCTAGACAAAATGATTATTGTGCCGCATTCCGTTTCACAAAGACGCTCTCATTTTATTTTGTTTTAAATTCAGTGCTGCCCTTTACATAACCATTGTGTGCTTTTACCACTCTCTAAAAGAACAAACTGACTGTCAGCCAGGCTGTGGTGCGTTAAGTTCAGGTCACCATGTGAGTCGACATTTGTGAAAACCCAGTCAAGGCAGCTGCCTCTTGGATTCTGATGTGCGTCTAAATGTGCTGTTTTGTACCGGTGCTTGGAGCAGCCAAAAGGAGGAGGACACATTTCAGCAACCCTTCCTCACACAAGTCATTATAATAAGATAGGTCTTTTTTTTTATTTGCTGTTCAATTTTATTCAAAGTTCAAGAAAATCCTAGGTAAAATGACCATTTTTGGTAAATTTTAATAAATGTGTGATGTTTCCAAAGTCAATGAGTCATCGTTTTAAATGAGGGCTGACAAAGTGGGCCTGTGGGCCAGATTCAGCACACACTAAGGTTCTGATTGGCCCGCCAGATGTTTCTAGTGAAAAAAAAATGAAAATAGAAATAATAAAAAACATATATCTAAGTTGATTTATGCCATTCAATTTACTATGAGGTAAAAATGCTCTTTAGAAATGCAGGATCCATGATAATAACGTTAATACGACAGGCGTTGTGTGCGTACTTTTGGCCCGTGACCCACCATTCCGTTTTAGTTTCTGGCCACCAAGAGATGTGTTCCGGCCCCCCCTGTTTTAAATAATCATATATTGCCATAATTGCACTAGCCTGCCTGCTGTAACATGTCAAAAGGTTTTTTTTGTGTCAATAAAACATTTATAAGTAGAGACACCAATTATATCTTCAGGTTCTAACCTGTCTCTCACGGAGCTCCGCTGCCACTGGAGTCAGGTGAATCTTCCACTCCCGCCGCGGTATATAGCGCTCCTCTGCCTTCTCTGATTGGTTACTTGTGTCAGCAGGAACAGGGTCTGTGGGCTCACCAGTTCCCGGCTCTAGAAACTGGTTAACGAAGGCATCGATGTCGGACAGAAAGGACGGGGTTCGGGACGTTTGAGGCCGCGGCTGGGCGGGAGCTGGGTGAGGGATTTTGGGGCCCGGCGAGACGGGGGTGTGCAAATACAGATGTGATGCTCCGACGTCATCCCAGTAGATGATGATCAGGAGGATCATGAAGGCCGAGCCCAGGACAACGAAGACGCGGAACATCCTGGACGTTCCCATGGTGACTGTTGCTTGCTACAGGGTCACCATGGCAACAGAGTCAGGGTCCAGGAGCTCTCTCTCAGCATGGCGATAGATAGATGGCAGCTATAGCGAAGCCTGTGGTAGGATGGAGCTTATCATGATGTTGGTGCACTGCAGGGGTCTAACTGGCCATCCATGGATTTACTCTCACCTCTGCTTCATACCTGCAGCTCCCTGCAGACAGAGAGAAAATCACTGTTATATATTCTATCTTCCTAAGAGTTTAATAACCACCTCTTTTTCCAAGTCAGATTATGTGCTTGCTTCATCGCTGGCAAGCATATCGAACAAGAATGAGACACAGATGAGCTCACAACCCAGCAGCCGGGTTAAATGTTAGTATAATAACAGACAAGGCAGTGTTTTCAAAGCACCTTGGTAGAGCACCAGGCAGGCAGAGTTCAAGGCACACAGTAAAAACAAAGGATGATCTTTCCCGTGCGAATGTGAGCGAGGTATTCTGGCTCCTGTTAATAAAAACTGGAGCAAAGTGGGAAAGTCTGACCGCTTACTGGCTGCACATTTTTGACGAGGCATGAACTGACTTTCTCCTTCACCTCTCTGGGTTGACTTTACTCCCACTCCCGGCAGTAAAATCACAAGTGGTTGTCAAATGTCTGCCTGCCAGGGGCTCTGCATACCATACAGTGCTAACTTCTTCATTGCACAAGCATCCCGCTGTACCCACAGCAGGCTTCCTATGGATTATGGTACAGCATCGGCACGCTTTAATACTGAGCACCTCTGAAGTAATAAAAGCCCCTATGTTAGCAACATTTGACAGAGCGCCAACAGCAAATATTTTACACACCAAACCAAGATATGTTCTGTATGTGCAAAAACACACTGAGGCTTACTGTGCTCATGCAACACTCGAAATAGCCCGTCGCTTTATGGAAGCAGACAGATACACAGTGTCTGTTCTACCTTTAAATTCACATGTCTTAATTCCATTTGTCTCCGAGTGTCTATCTTCTTATTTGAAAGTGAGTTAAAAAGTCACAGGGCGTCACTTTTCCATTCCGACACCCTTCTAAATTTGGAGCTCTCTCGCGCAACAGTCCTCATATTATTTCCTCTTTCCTGAAGCTGAGAGGGGACCATTGACATGGAAAATCATCATTCCCCTCTCCAGAGGCAGGAGACTACACTCCTGTTCCCCTCCGCACACCAACGAATTTACTGCTGCCTGTGTCCTCGATGAGTTATTTGAGTCTTGCCATTGTATAATACTTCATACTCCTACTCCACTACAAAACAGCTCAGAGGAAAAGTTCCACGCTTCACTCCATCTATTCGACTGTGGCCGCTTCTAATACTTAGCAAATAAAGATTTTGAATACAAAACACTGGATCGTGCAATAAATTATCTTCTATTCCCTCCACGCCAAATATAACAATAGTAAAATGCTGTTTACACATGAATGTGCACAACAATACTTAACAGAGTTGTAGCTACAGCTAACAATCATCTCATCATGGATCCGTCTGCCTTCTCTATTCATGAATCATTTGATTAAAGGTGCACTGTGTAGTTTTGGGGAAGAAATTTAAATCAGAGGCGAAGAAAAAAAGCTCTCTGTTTTCATGACTGAATAAACAATCTGACATTAAAGGACAACACAAGTTAATGCTGTTTTTTTACCTATGGCGGGCCCTGCCACCGTTCCATCTTCAAACAGTGCCCTGAGGCTCTAATTTTTCTCTGAGAACAGCTTGTTTAATCAGTTATGGAAAAAGTAAATATTTCTGAGTTTGTATTATTACCTCATTAATATTGTACACATTTAGATTTGAGTTTTAATATTGTTACTTCTTACTATTTAGTGCCCTTTTAATGATTCTTTTTTTTTTTTAAATGGAGTAAAACCCAATTAAACTTTATTGAATGCCTTGTTTGTCTGACAGATGTTTTGAAATCTAAAAATATTAAGTATTAAACATGGTAAGACCAGGAAGAGGACATCACCACACTTGACACACTCACTCACACACCGTTTTGGATTAGTTGTTAGGAGGCACTGTTTGGTTTAGGAGTAGAAATTCAAACTCAGATTTTCAATATTTACAATATTAATGAGGCAATAATACAAACTGGGAAGTATTATTTGTTTTTCAGAACTGAATAAACAAGCTGTTCTCAGAGGAAAACACTGTTTGAAGCTAGAGAGGTGGCGGGGTCCGCCAAATATAAACAGGAGGAGATTGTGTCGTCCTTTCAGATCAGTTTGTTTATTCAGTTTATCCAGTCACGAAAAACTAAGAAAGTTTGTTTATATGGTTTGTTTACAAAAAAAACAATAATTTTTTAATCTTTCTCTTCTGACTAAAGTTGTATCCTGGACACTACACCGTGCACCTTTGAAAAAAAAAAAAATCAATTCAAATGCAAATGTATCGCCTGTTGATCAACTCTCAGTACATAACCAAACCTAACAGTGACACTGTCAGGAGCCATGTTCCTGCACAATTCCCACTTGGGGTATATCTTGTTAATAACAGTGACATACTTGTAATGGAGTACTATTACAGTAGATTAAGGTAATTGAACTGTTGGCAGCCTGACTCTGAACAGCTGCCTCCTCCTCCTCCTCCACACGGGACAGCAGCTGAAGCACTCAATCAACATTTGGAGATATTGGGGGGGAACACCCCTTTAAAATGTTTCCACGTTCTGTGCTGACTTAAATATTTGGGGACGCAAGTTCGCAACGCCTGTGCTGACTCCGAAGTCACGTTACAGGCTGTTAATGATCAGTTGTTGGTGTTTAGTTGCCTCCTGACTGTTTTGTCCCCACCTCGGTGCCGGTGTCACGGCAGCTGTGTCAACAACGCATGAAGCCGCACAAAGCAGCCAGCGACGGGGGGAACCACACCGTCCTGACCGCAGCAGCCGCCAGCGGATGCCAGAACCGGACACAATGTCGCCTTTGACTGGGGAGCAGCGCCGCGGGGACGGGCTGTTCCTCTCGCCGGGAGGAGGGTGGGGGGGTTCGGGGGCATGTGGCTCGGTCCGTCCAAGAGCCGCGTGGTCTCCGTGAGTCCAAACGAACGCAGAGACAATGCAGGAGGAGAGAGGAAGCAGCTTCAGCGCAGCCGGTGGGCTTTATCAATATATATTTATATATGGGTGCCTCGGAGTCAAAGTGGAGCTCAGCGCCGGAGCACATTCACACGCGAAAAAATCTTCCTGCCACTAACAAATGAAGTCTTAGTTACTTTACGGTTTTCTTGTTATTAATAAGAGAGACGAGTAAAAGGAAAAACAACACCTTCTCACCTCTTTTCGTGCCCGCCAGCTCCCAGCGCCGCGTCAGCTGCCCGTGATGAGAGGAGCCCCCTTTTTTTTTTTTCTTCTTGGAGACGGGAGCGAGAGCACGCCAAGCACCGCGAGACTTCGCTGGTGAGGTTTCTGCAGAGTGAGCTCATGAGGGGGGGGGGAAAAAAATTCACTTTTCTGGGTCAGCTCCAGCAAAACATGTCTCCACTCCGGGATGATTTATGTAGACAGTCTCTCCTTCCTCCTCCCCCTCCTCCCTCCCACAGCAGGGGGGCGCGCGCTGAAAATAACGTACCTGCAAAACAAATGTCATCTTCACTCAAGAAATTAGAGCGAGGGAGGGAGGATCAGGAGATGTGGCTGTGGGGGATCTGTGTCTATTTCTGTAGCCCCGGGCTGACGCGCTTAAAATCCTGTTATTTGTGAACTTTTCATCCTGTGACATCAAACTTAGCAAGGAGCCCTGGCACACACACACACACACACGCACACACACACACACACACCATCATCTGCTTTCCATCAGCATCACACGTTTCACCCCCCACTCCTGACTTTTTATTTTTTTCTCTCTCAGCTTCTGAGTTCTCATGAATTTGCTCAAAATAACTTTTAACCTTGGCAGTCATACTACTTTGAACACACACGGACACACACACACACACACGCTGAGAGTCTACAAGAAATTATTACAAAAATTCCCAAGAAAGGGAAACGAGGACAAGACTGAGCCGGTTCGTAACATCACTTCCCAGCACTGAGACACATGGATGATGAATGTGTTGAAGCGGGCAACATCTATATCGTCATACTACGTTTCATCATGTATTTTATTACTCTTTGATGAAGATTACAATTCTACCGCACAAAACGGCGAGAGTACAAAGAAGTACTATGAATAAAAAATATGCAATTGCTATTTTGAGAAATACTGCACATTGCTGCGTTTCTCTCCCAGCAGATGAGGAGATTATCCAGCACCCTTATGAAAGCGGTTACTCTAAATCCCCCTCTGGCCGGCCCATATTTGTCAATTTCAACCTTCTGGTGTCCTCCGAAAAACACTGCCTAAACACTAATTTATGAGCTGCTGAAGTCAACAGTGTCCAGAGCACGGGCAGGTTTACTGAGTGAGGGATGATATCGCTGAAAAACCACGGAAAATGTCATTTTTTTTCACGATTTTCAAAACCAGCGAGCTATGGGCGAGGATATTTGGCAGACGGTTGGCCTGTTGAAATAGTGTTTGCAAAAAGAACAGCATCAATTTAAAGGCAAAGACATGAGCTTTAAAGCTGGATTTCACAATGTCATAAAATTGAGTAACAGGCCTTTTAAAGGAGCTATCACCAGCCAACAACTCACCCAGAGTTAATGTAGAAAGAGCAAGCTTTCTTCTGACACACCTCTTTTTGGTCTGTCACGCAGGATCGTGTTCTTCAGACTTTTTCCAAACCTTCCCATGTTCTTTGTGGTGAAACACTGATTTGTTTTTCCTCATCAAGGCTGCTGAAATTACTCACATGAAACAATCTTACAAGAGAAAAGCCTTTTAACTGCAAATTCTTAACCGTTTTGGCCTTCTAACTAATTTTAATATTTACTAACTATTACACAGAAGGCTGTATTAAGAACCCCGCGGCCCCTGGGCACTGAAGTTTATAACCCCACCTTAATTATTCTGAGCGCTCAGTCAAGCTGACATGTCAAATGCACCGGACCATGACTCCTCTGATAGCTCTGTTTTTCTGTGCCCTCTAGTTGTTATTGCTGTGGCGCCTGACGCTTTAAAAAGGAGGCGTTCGTTTTTTCTTTACTTTGTCTCCCATTCTCAGAGGCCCCTCACATGCTCAGTGACCCAAGATGGCACATATGGTAACTCATACCAGGTCATATATGAACAATTGGTTGCATTTTAGCATACAACCTGCAAGTTATAATGTAATTTGCCCCTCTTTTTTTTTCCTTTTTTTTTTTTTGCAGCTTACCGTGTAATCTAATTGTATGAATAAGTTTATATATATAAAGTACTTACTGGTTTCTACTGCTGCTTAGATTTAGGTACAAACAAGGGAGAACACTTGGAAATTTGAAAGGAAAGACAAAATAAGTTATCCTTTAAGTATTTTGTAAATACTGGGCACCGACGGGGTAAAGTACTGGTTAACAGAGGTGAACATATGGTGACGTTATCCTGCGTCACCATATGTTAATTATGATGTAATGTATTTCTCTGTTATTATCTGTTAAATGCTTTTTGACCTTTTCTTATGGTAGTTGTGACAATCTTTTTTTTACAGCTTTAAGTTGCAGGTAAGCTGCACCCAAAGCACTGTGTGAGTAGAGGGAAACAAAGGGAGAGCAGTGCATACTTGCATAGACTTCAATAATAACTAGAATATCTATTCAAGAAAAATATATATAATGTCATTGTTGTCAGCTGTTTGGCTGTCAGCCGGTTCTGTAGAAAATGCTTCTTTGTACTACTAGACTATACTTACGCAGTACTTTCAGGGCTGCAGGCTGGATTATTAAGTATCCACCGCTCCCATTGTGTCACCCTGTACTTACACAGTAGTTTGGTTGCAGCCTGCCTGCCAAAGGCAATCACAACTGTGAAAATGATTGTCGCCATACTGCCACAGGGAAACACAAGAAGCATTTGTCCCTATTGGACTATTACATAGTAACAGAGAAAGATGTATCATAATTAACATACGGTACAGCAAGATGTCATCGCTGTCAACTGTTGGTCAGTTTGATCAGTTTTTAAAAAGAACATAAGCACTAGTAGGAACCCTCAAGTGTTGTATATGTGCTGATACATACAATGAAATGATTCTATGAATGTGAAATTACACTGAGTTGCAGGCTGTGCTACAGAAGATATTCCTTTCTTAATGTAATAAAAACTTTGTGTCCTTTTGTTCCAGTGATTCACATATGTATTTGTGTACAGAGATAGAGACACATGTCGAGACACATACCTATGCCAGGTATGAACTGACCAACATAGAGCTGTCCAGTTGTGATCGGATCACTCAGGACAGATGATGGGTCAAAAGGAGATATTTATTTTAAGAGACCAAAGGTTTAGGCTCAGATCCTCTGTGTACCTTTATGTAAAACAGAAAAAAGAAAAAGTGATTTGACCTTTAAAGCTGAGTTGGTGCTTATGTAAAAAATGTGGTGCAAATTTGCAAAGTGTTCTCAATAACACGAACCACTCAGTTCTATTTATTCTGTTCAAATAGGAATGATTCATCTTCTTGCGTGACATTTTGGGAGATGTGGCGCATAACTAATTGGCAAAGAAGCAAGATATGCTTTGGTTTGGGTTCAGTCATTGCAGCGTGGAGAGTAGACACTAGAGGGCAGCATAATGAAAGTGAGGAGCATCAGACAGCTCTTTTAATGCAAAAACCTTTAAATGCTAAACTTTAAGTAAAAAGAAAGACCATTTTTTTCTGATGTTTCCCGTCTATTTATTTCTCTGAATCAAAAGAAAGGCACACGTTTCTAAAAATATAATAATAATGCATTTATTTTAAGTCTATAACAGAGTGTCCACATGTACATTTTTGAGTATAAATATAAAAATGCATAGAAAGCACGATATGACGATGTGATTTGTGGTGTTCGGTGAAACATGTTCATTTTCATGTACAGACTGTTGTGTGTATCTATGCGCGGTGTGTCTACAGGAGGTCCTGCTCCACCCACACCGTCTTCTTCTGCTCCTCCAGGATTCGGTCTTTGATGACCCTGATGAGGTCGTCCGTCCCTGCCCAGGCCTCGGGCTCCAGGCTGGCGTAGAGGCAGGGAATGCCCTCCAGCTCCTTCTCTTTCGCCCGACACGACCTCACAAACTCATCCTCCGACTCCACGCGCAGAGGCAGCTTCCTGTGTGGACAGGAAACAGGAAGGAAGCAGTGCTGCGGCGGTGAGTGTGGTATTGTTTGGAACCCAGTGTCTATGGTGAGATCCTGTAGACTCTTTGCAACAGTGGTTTGTGTGCTTTGTTGTCGACTCTCAGAGAGATGACACTGATGATACACTGACAATTTGTCTATTTAAAGGCACAGCCAACTAAAAAACCTGTCAAGAATCAGGTTTTGTTGACCTTCATCCAACAATAATTGTGCTCGAACACAGAAAAAACTGAAGAATGTATCGACACTGACATCATTATATTTGAGTAAGGTGCCAAATTCTCACCATTGTAGACAGGAAAAAGCTCTTGTTCCGTTTCTCTTATCACTTATTCAAGTTCACAACTATTGTGTCAATGCTGCTGAATTTCATTGTGCGGTAAACCTCAAATATATGAACGCTCAGAGAGTCCAACAGCGGCCTCGTCTTTTAGCTATCTATCATCTCTTCTCCTGTTTTCAAATTAAAAATGTAATGCAAGGATTGACGTGTATTTGGAAAAAAAAGTCTTGTGGTTTGCAGCTGTGTGGGGAAGAGGCAGTGGGTAAACGCGTGAGAGTGAGCGAGGTTGGTTCGTCGGCGCCTACCGTAACTTCTTGACATTTCTCTCGCAGATCTTGACGTAGATGATGATCGGGTAGATTTCTCTCCGCAGAAGGTCTTTGACACAGCTCAGCTCAGCCTCCAGCAGGCAGTGTTTGCCCTGGTGACGGGGTGGAAAAAATGCAAACAATTTTAGACCTTTACCGTGAAATGCGGACACGTGCGTTCATGATTGAACACACAGATAAGTCCACAACACGTCACATAGCACAATTAAACTTTTCCAGCGGGCATTTTTACCCGCTTGATCAGATCTTAGAGAAAATGATGGTTCTTTTTCAATTCATACAAACAAAAGGGATAAAGTTAAGTCAGAATGTCACAACTTTATTGCTCCTCTGCTGACGATGAACAATAATGAATTCAAGCATGTAATGAAAATTAAAAAGGAACATAAAAAAAAATGGTTAAATAATTTGTGAAACAGAGTGGCATAAAGTTTAATGAGTAGATTGATGCCACTCATATGTCTGTACAGTCAATATGAAGCCATAGCCAGCAGCGAGTTAGCATAGCTTAGCACAAAGACTGGAAGCAGAGGGAAACATTTAGCCTGGCTCTGTGAAATTGTAACAAAACCTCCAACCGGCACCTACATCCAGACAAAGCCAGCCTAGCAGTTTCCCATTGTTCCCAGTCTTCACACTAAGGTAAGCTAACGGGCTGCGCGCCACATATTTAGCATACAGACGTGTACCCGAGTGGTACTTCAAGCTACTGCAGACAGTTAAATTAGTAATTTTGAATCAACTCTAATGTCTGTACGATAAAATGTAGCCAGAGCCAGCAGCTAGTTAGCATAGCTTAGCACAGAGACTGGAAACGGGGGGGAATAGCATCTCTAGAGCTCAGTGATTGCAGATGAAAGCGAGGCTAGCAGTTTCCCCTATTATCTAATCTTTATGCTTGCATTATATTAAGCATACAGACGTGTGAACTTGTGGTATTTCAGACTATTCTTTGAAGTGAAAATACTGAAAAATATGTGGGGCAAACACATATCAATGCAGGTGCATATACACACACACACACACTCACACACCGGCATACCTTAGCAGCGACCGCCTCTATATTTTCTCTCGTGATGCATTCAAACGTGGCGTGTTTCTCTTTGTAGTGAATGAAAGGCTCCACATTCTGTTTCAGATGAAACTCGTCTTTGGACAGAGTGTCTAAAAAAAACCAATAATAGTATAAATATAAAGACAAAACTAAATACATGCCTGAAATGCTGGGAAACGGGGGAGACAGAAATATAGTGCAATTGATTCACAAGGAAGAGAAACTTCTGAGGTTTTTTTTTGCCCTGGGGAATCTCCACGTAACAAAGATATCACACAGTTTCTCATCATGCCAGATGTTCGACTCTGCACCCCAGCAGCCTGTCCGACCCCCCTGCCATGGGAGCGCAGTGTTAATTCTCTGTGGGTTTCACAGTGCTAGCAGCTTTTTCACAGCGGAATAAGCTGTAATATCTAAAATATCCCTGAATGGAGGTTTAAGCTCCTCTGTGTCATCATCATCATCATCATCATCATCATCATCATCATCATCGTCGTCGTCATCATCCTGCTACATCCCTCTAATTATCAACTAGGCCATCTTGCATCCTGCCTCCGCCATCTCTCTGGTTACACTCCTTAACATTAACACTACAGTGCAGTACAATACCTGACCTGAATCCCAATGTAGCTTCTCTCTCCTTCACCCCCATTAACTGCTTGTCCACACAATCTCTTCCATCTCTGATTCACAAAAGGACGAACGCACATGCAAACGAGATGGAAACACGTTTCGCACTGAGATTCACTTCGTACGCTGACCTGGTTTGCAGATATTAAAGTCCATGGCTCCCCCCATGTTGAGTATTTTCTGGATGATGGTCTTGGCGAGAGCAGTGGGAGTGAACAGGACTGGTCTTCTCCTCTGGGTTCGCTGGGGGGTGACGGGACTGTAGGGAATCAGGTTCAAACTCCTGCTCAGCTCACTGTCTGGGTCAGCAGCGTCTGTTTACACACACGTACAAAAAGAGGCACACACAATGATACATCCGGAGCCTGAGAGACAAGAGAGCCTGAAGGTCCACGAGGAAAGTTATTGACCGGATTGACCAAAATGTTAAGCTTCAGCTAACCTGCCCTTTGAATTAGCTAATCCTTAAACCACCATAAAACCATACATATATATAGAATCAGACTGAATATGTACACAAGTCGTTCACATTTCATAAAAAAATGTAATCATTTTTTTTAGGAATAAAATGTTATATAAATCAGGCTACAAATTATATACGAGCAAACGCCTCTGTTTGTTGTGGTTAAGTGCTACTGAAGAGAATCTTTCTTGCTCAGAGAAAAAAACTGGTTTGAGAAAATGACCTTTCAAGATGTGTATTATAAAATACTATTCATTTTCACACTGAAATGGTGAATAGAATAGCTCCTGCATTGATTAGAATACAAATCTTAACTAATGAACATCACTTTCTCAGTCGACTACTTTTATAAAGACAATTATCTTTTTTGTATTAGTAATGTTCTGATATGTTTGTTGTTTAAATATGCAAATTTCATTAATCGATTAAATATGCCATCGTTTGCATACACTTCAATGTGTGTTTCATCTGAAGTAAGACATTTTGTGATGGCCACAAAATAGATCTCTCTCATTTTTCACTCATGTCTCGTTGGGTCTATTTTTGCACATTCCGTTAATGAAAACTGTGACCCTCTTTGAACCTTTTCAATTCCTCTTTAACTGCTTCATTTTCATTCAGACTTTAACTTAAATAAGACTTTAAACAAGTCTCCACCTCTTGTGCTTTATCATATTAATTCGGCTGTTTAAAACCTTTTAGTTTTTTTTCTATAATTGCAGCTGAAGTTGTTTGTTTTTTTCAACTATCTCGGATTTTTGCATCTATGTGTATTGAACAAAGTCTTGAAACCCAGAGGGGGGTGACATCACCAGGCTTCAACTGTATCACGCACTCACACTGTAAAGGAGACCAATTACGCTTTTTGTTATATCTTCGTGTGCATGTAAACGATTTTTAAAGTCGAAAAGCTCCTCTCTCCCACAGAAATCACTGCTCCTGCAACGCCTCGTGAGTAGTCCTGCCTTTAATTATGGGACTTTGTGACATCACACAATGTCACCATATCCCTATTTGTGTTATTTATACCTAATAGCTAGTTTGGCATATAAGAATTGTTTTAGCACAGCTGCTCTGAAGTTGACCAATCAGAGCAGAAGGGGTATTTGGGAGGCAGGGGCACCTTAAAGGGACAGTAGCGTTTCAAACAGAGGGATGGGGGGGGGGGCGGGCACAATATGTGTCCTTTAAATGACACTTCACATGATGTCACTTGTCACTTTGGTAATTGAACTGCTCTTATTTCTTGATCTGACAATTCACCTGCTCATAGTCCCCACACTTCAACACTTCCAATTCAGCTGAGGTTTCCACTATTTTTACCACTCACACATCAATTGAAAAGTCAACTGCTTCCACCGCTCACATCGACTGACATTTCAGCAACTATTTCAGCACTTTCACTTCACCTTTTTGAGTGCTTGCACGTCAATTCAAACTTCCAACTTCACAAACTGCGCACTGCACTTAAAGTGAAACTTTCAGCATTTGCATTGCGAACTGCTAATTCATCTGGTTTCACGTGTGAATTTTCAGCAGCATGTCACCGTGCAAGTTTTTTCACGTATTTTTGCCTTTTATAGAAGTTTCTCTGGTTGCTCGCGTGGTGTCACTTTGTCCTCACCTTCAGGTCGCAGCGCCTCGAGGCCTTGTCTGGGTAGTGTTGCTGCTGAGTTGATGATCCTCACGCGCTCGCTGCTGTTCATCCGCTTGTACTTGATATCCACCCTGCTGACAAACTAGCACAAAAGAGTATAATTGGAGGCTTTACTGCTTTGTTCACTAATGCTGCACATTCATTTTAGGGAAACAGCTGCCTGCCAGCTGGGAGATTACTTTCATGTTATCAATAATCCAAACCGGGGAAACGTTTTGACTCAATACTTCTCCATCATTTATCACTATGACTGCTCACTACCAGGTCATGTTAGCCAATGTGAGCTGCTGAGTGCACTTGTTACTGATTACGTTGGAGAGTTGTGTGTTGTGTTTTTGTTTAAAATATGCAAAGTATACCTGAGTTAAGCTTTTTGAATATTGTTTTTGCTGTTGTAAGATAGCTTCAACTTTGTGCTTACAAAATGTTTCATCTGGAATTAGAGCTGTCTTTGATAGATTATTAGGTCCACTGCAGGTTCAAAAGAAATGACAGAACCAGGGGAGGGTGTTGACCTCGATCCAAACTCCAAAAAGCCCCAAATCTTTGAGAAGAATTTATAATCTCAGAGAAGACAGATGGACTCTATGGTAGATAGAAGTGCCCGTCCAGTGGATATGGTGAAGAGTCCTCTCTGTGGTGCCCTTTTAATCATTTTCGCCCCTTGTCATTTAAATATCCGGCACTGCGAGAGACTTTTGAATTTTTTTCTTGTAAATCTATACAAATTGTCCCCTAAATTTACCCCTTCAGTCTCAGAGAAAACAATGTAAATTTACAGATTTGATCTCAGGAAGTCTTCCCCTGACTGTTACTCCCCTCCATCCATCATTTTTATTACCTTCAATGGCCCTTTAATGTCTTTAAAGCTATTTGATGCAAGTCATTGATGGTAAAGTGCACATAATTTAGGCGAAGTGTTCCCTTATGATGATGCTTCAGTGTGTTCGGTGCGGGACATCTCAGCTTGGTTTGTGCCTCGTTACCTGTATTATCTGAGTGAGGAAGATGCTGGCTCTCGACAGGCGTGGGCTGGCTTTTGGGTCAGGAGAGGCGCTCGCTTCCTCCGGCATTAAATACTAAGCAGGGGCATAAACACAACTTAGACACGCAGTTACACAACAACCAATGCACCATGTTGACTTAAAACAATGGTAAATGTACGAAACAGTAACAAAAAGGGTACAGATGGGGATGTCCTGAACATTGTTTTATATGTACATACTTATCTTTTATTATCAAGCTGTCACTGAGTTACTGCTGTTGATTTTTAAAAAAACATTTTGATTTTCTTTTGTCCTGATACCACTGCACAGTGCGTACTTAACATTAAAATGAGCTACACTAAATAAAGATGATGTGTTTGATGGCAGAATTGCCCTGCAAGACATGAAGAAGAGAAACTGGCTCCCTTTGATGGCATCCTATATTCTTTTGCATACAGACTTTTTGTTTCGGTCGAATGGAATGTGTCGCAGTAACGCACTGCATGTATATAAAAGAGAGACAGAAACCAGCTCAGGAAGCTTCTTACCCGACTGTTGCGTTGACTTTCGTTCTCTTCTTTTCCCCCACGGCACACTAACTTCTGAATCTTTACCAAGAGCAGCTGTCGGGCCCTGCGTTCACACACACACACACACACACACACACACACATCAACACCAACAAGTCTTCATTAAATTGTCAAACTCAGGATTTTTACACAATTGCAAAAAACCCAATCATCATATCAGAGCCTGTTTTCATATCAAGCTGCTTCCTGTGCTTCTTGGTGACAGCAACCGGTCGTCGGACTCAGGTCTGACTCTGTGTGTGTGTGTGTGTGTGTGTGTGTGTGTGTGTGTTTGTGTGTGAGACGATATTGCTGCTGCGTCTTTGGAGATAAGTGAAACCTTGCAAAGCAGAATTAGACCCCTCAAGACGCCCGCTGAACTTTGCATGGTTGCTCAACTGTTACATCACTTTTCCACCATGCTCAGGATCCTGCAGCACTGATGCAGAACACATGCACGGTGCTCAGTTCCCTCCAGCATTTAAATGGTCTTTGACTCCGCGCTGACCCTGTAGCGTGTGCTTTAAATGTGCCGCGCTGTGTCAAAAACAAGGGGTTTGATCCAGCTCACGGTCTTAATGTCAGCGCCTCTATGTTTTTAAAGGACTCCTCCGTACCGTGAGTTGCTGGGCACGGTGCCACGGTCGGCCAGGTCGTTGCCGGTGTAGGGGTCGACGCGGGCGCACAGCCACTCGCAGCGGCCCTGGTGCCGGGTGTCCAGCACATGCACCACTTCATCGCAGCGCACACTCAGGGAGCAGCTGTCCGATTGGCTGGAGATATTGAGGTTGACCCGTATGTAGAAGGAGTCGCCAGAGGCCAGAGTGCCATCCGTCAGGTTCCTCTGAAGTCGACGGAAGGCTGGAGCCGAACACACACACACACACACACATATATAAATTTTTTACACACCTCTTTTTACCACGTCAACTGAACACAACAAGAGGATTGGAGTTCTGGCTTTTTACTCAGAATTCTGAGATTAATTGTGAAAAACAAAGTCAGAATTCAGATGTCGTTCTTTCACAGTGGCCCTGATCCACTTACAGATATTTACAAGTCAGATAAAAACAGCACTTACAGTCAAAGTTGGCTCGATAGTGCAGCTTGACTTGTCCGGAGCAGTGCTGCAGCATCCAATGGGCTTCTTCCTGTGTGCTGGTATCCAATGAAATGCTTTGGTTCTCCCCACGTATGCACCCCTCAAGCTGCTCAGCCAATCACAGCACAAGATAGATTGCAGAGATTAAAGAATGCATGTTTCATGTCTAATTTTGACACTTTTACAGATAAGTCCTGCGATTAAAGATTAAGGTCATGGGGTGAGCGAGCAAGAAATACAAATAGGTTCATCGTGTTTATAAAAGAGTTGTTGCCACACAGCCAGTGTGAGTTTAACCCTAGCTGTCAGCATGCTACATACCAACAGGAGGTGGTGGCCTTCGCGTAGCCCCACCTTCTCCGCCACCGAGCCCGACTGAATGGATGAGATGAAAATCCCGCTCTCGTTGCCTCCGACCAGACTGATGTCCTTCAGCAGGTTATCGCCCAGCAGCGTCAGCTCCTGCACCGGCTTCAGAGAAGAGCTGATCCTCGAGAAGGAGGAAAGAGAAGGACGGAAGGGCCTGCACACAGAAATACACGTGTTTTAAAGTGGAAGACATTTGTAAGCTTCACTCCAAAATGATTCTTGTGCATGTCTTGTAAATGTCTGTGCTGTACCTCTCCAGAGAGAGCTTCCTGAGGATATTGTTGACCTGCTCCAGGTCATAAGTGTCCATCCCTTCTGACTGATGGGACGAGGACGATGAGTGGACAGAAGGCGGACTGTGATGCACTTCGTCTTCTAAGGCGAGATGGAGAGATTCATAAAGAGACTGATTCAAAATGGTCGACATTGAGATAAATACAGCCAAAAAAAACAATTTGGGGGAATGTGTAAAACAAAAATTTACCAAACTCCATTTCCATGTTGTCACTGTCAAAGTCAGAGAGGCTAAAAGAGACCAAACATGAGAGTATTAAAGCCATTCACCACTGGAAATGAAACACAAACCAGCCAAGCATTGAACCCTGTACATTTAAATGACTAACTAATCATATTAATTAGGAGGTACGTATAATCACGGCGTTAGGCTGTGACTACCTGCGGGGGTGGAAGTCATGCTCCTTCTCCCTCTCTCTGCGGTACAGCGATGCTTGCTCCGGAGGCTCGGGGAGTGTGGACAGGATGCTATCGTTACGGTAACGCAGCTGGAGATGGGACAAGAGAAACAGGCCAACAGAACCAATTACAGACTCAGAAACTCCAATTTGTCACATCGCCTGTTTTAAAACAAATTAGTTCAAACCTCACCATGTTTGGCCTGTTAGATGGCTCCACTACAGTGTAAGGGGTGGGGGAGGGGGCCGGGGAGTAGGAGGAGGAGAGGAGAGGAGCCGAGGAGGGCGTGAAGATGGGGGACATCGGGAAGCTGGGCGAGGCCGGGAGGGAGTGGCTGTGCGAGTTCGGCATCTGGATTTCCAGACATTCTCCTCCGCCGACGGACAGTGCTGAAAGGTGGAGACAATCGCGGGTGAACTCGCTGAAGTCTCACTGTTCTACGTGAATGCGCAATATGTGAGCGTGTGATACCTGCAGGCTGGGGGGCCTCTGAGTTGACGTCTTTAGGCACACAGATCGGAGACTTCACTCCTTTCTAAGATATAAAACATAGACATTTTTAGTTTGCAGCATTTCCTTGACAACATATACTTTCTCCCTCTAGGGGGGTGAATAGAGGTGCTGCAGCAAGGGACAGTATGATAAAAAATAACATGTTTTGGACATTAAAGGACACCAACACGACCCAAAATAAAACTGTAAACCTGAATATGGGCCTGTTTTTGTGAACGACATTAAAGATCTGTCAATTTTTCTCATATTTAGTCTTGAGAATATCAACTATTTATCATATTTGTTAAAAGTAGATTCTAGATGACTGCAGTCGGATGCTTGTGGTTGATTAGGGTTCCTGCTTAGATTACCATAATGTCCAATAAGTGAATAAGTAAGTGTGAGTGGTGGGCAGCGGCTGACCCTTTCTTTGAGGTTGGGTCTGCGTTTGAGGCGTGGCTCGTCGGACAAGAACTTATCCTCCGGCGACTCATCGCTGGACCATTCTGCTTGGCCCTGGATGGGTTTAAAGCCCTCCCCCTGAGAGATGATGGTCGGAGGCAAGTCCCTCGGCAAACTCTGAACCTGCTCCAGAACAATGTCTTTAGACATCCGTCGCAGGCGAGACTCCAGGGTGACCAGCTTGGCCTCCTTGCGTACGATCTCGATGTGGAGCTCGTCGCTCTTCTCCTCCAGCTCTCTGATCTGCTTGCGGTATTTGTCTTTGTCGATGAGGCTCTGAGAGAACTGGTGCTGGGCTTCGTCTCTGGATCGAAAGGCCTGCAGCAGCGGGGTAACGGAGGTGAGCGTCAAAATGATGCCGACAAAAGAAAACAACCTTTCTATTCATAAATACAAACAAAACATGAGCAAACATGCAAAAGGTCACGATGCAGAGTGGCTGAAAACTGTGTGTGTGTGTGTGTGTGTGTGTGTGTGTGTGTGTGTGTGTTCGCTTCTCACCTGGTCCCTCTCCTTCTCCACCTCGTCTAGCTGGATGGTGATGGTGTCTATGCGGTTGCGATACATCTCACAGTCCTTCTGCAGCGTGGAGGACTTCAGCTCCAGCTCCTCCTTCTCCTCCAGGTACTGCACACACACACACACACACACACACACACACACACAGAACGACAGGTGTTATAGTTTATTAGAAAAAGGTAGATACAGGAAGAGAAACATGGAGGGAGAAAATGCTACATAAAGACAGAGGCCTGATGGGGGTTTCTTCACAGGGTGTGTTTCACAGATGGTCTCATGGGCATAAGACTCTCTGGTCATGGGGTGTGTGTGTGTGTGTTTTTTTTAACCATTCTGGTTCACATTCATACAGTCACCAACGTTCAAACGAGGATTCAAACCATCTACATTGCTCACAAGAGTGTTCATCTCCTACATATCTATAACATGCATGTGAATATGTAAATGTGTTTGTGGTGTGAGTTTGTCACCTTATCTCTCAGTTCCTCTGCCTGTCTGACTTCGTCCTGGAGGGTGTAGAGGCGGTTGACCAGATCCTGTCTGTCCTCTAACGCCTCCAGTCTGTCATGCTCCAAAATGTCAAGGATGGCTTTGTCTGACGCAGGTAGCGGGCCGGGCTGCGCGTTGAGAGACACACAAACTGCTTTATGGCAGAGAATCATCACCCGACTGTGCCAATCCCCTCAGATCTATGCAGCTCGTGGTTTTTGGTTAACTGTTTTGTTCCGTGCTCGCCCTTCTTATAAACTTCAGTCCAACTCTTAGGCAAATAAAACAAAAGAAAACCTGCTCTTATAAACCCACTGTTTTACTACCTGTCTGCTACCTAGCTAGCAGCTAGCTGGTGAACATAGTGTAGCCTTTAGCAGCTGAGAGGAAGACACCCCCCTCTTAGGATGTGGTGGAGACCAAAACAGAGCTAAATGAGAGTGAATATGTAGCGGCACAGGGATAAGTCCTTAACAACCGAAATAAAGTACCATTTTTGGACATCTAGTTCGTTCATGTCGATGTCAACGGGGTAAGCTGCCTGATATAGGGTCTTTGCTTAACACAAGCTTAAGTGATTTTTCTGATTTTGTTCTACAACATAATATATAATCATTACTATTATTATCATATTTGAATGTACAAGAATCATAAACTTGTGTTTGACAAACAGCTTTTTTTTGGCAGTTAACCAAAACGCAATGGAATAATCCTGTGGGCTTTTTGCCAAAGGAACCAGAGTGACTCTAACTTCCGGGTTAGCATACAAAAATACGTCGGCCCCATGGCTCTCTGTTGGACTTACATGTTGTTGGCAAGCCAGCAACACTACTCTAAGCTAATGTTAATGTTGCTATGTGTCTGCTGGATGTGTGAATAGGCAACCGTTAGCTAACACGTTAACCACATCCACATTCTAACAGTTTGTTGCCAAAAAGGAAACAAGTAATACCTGTTTAAGTTCTGAGAAGACTGTATCAGAGTTCCAGTTACATGTATATATACACATGTAAGAAAACCGTAGATTAGCAGTAGTAGTCATCCACTGCATCTGGATGTGGTGAATTAAAAAAAATACTCTGCACAATTTAATTTGTCAGTTTTGTTCCTGCGAACCAAATCTGTCTTCCATGGGACACTTTTGTGAGATCTCAGTTGCTGAAACATGTATAGAAAATTGACTTTCTTGTGGAGTACATCATCTCCCAGGTTGACCTAAACCAGAAAGTGTTCTGTAGCGGAGGGTGGCTTGTTAGAGGCTCACTTTCTACGCCCAAACCTTCAGTAGGCTGTGCAGTTGGATTACTCAACCTTGTTGGGAGCCAAAGTGAGGAATATTATCTGACTGTAAAACTTTGGGCCACGAACTACTGGACAGCGTCTTCGGGGTAGGTACGTACTTGTATGATGGACTGTAGCTCCTGTAGTTTGATCTTGAGCATTTCGTTCTCTCTTTCTAGCTCAAAGATCTGCTCTCTCTTTGGTCGGTTTTCGATGTCGTTCTTCAGCTTGAGACTCTGCCTCCTCTCCATTTTGCACTCTTCCTCCAGCTTGTTCAGCCTGTGCTTCAGCTGATCAATCTACACACACACACACACACACACACACACACAGAGGATACGGAAGGAAAAGTGAGATATGGACACATCAGAGAGTGAGCTGGTTACACCCCCTACATATTTTTGTGAGTTAAAATGCAATGCTAATGTGCGCCTTAATGCATTTTACAGGCCATCAGTACCTCTAGCTGCAGGTCCCGGCTCCTCATCACAGCCATGTTCTTCTCCTCGCTCAGCGTGGCGTACCTCATGGCCAGTTTGTAGTTTTCGTCCTTCACTCTCAGCAGCTCGTCGCTGTAGGTGTTTCTCTCTTCTCTCAGCTTATTGTACCCTGGAGAACCAACCGCAGTCATTAATACAGTCTAACAAAATCTTCCTTTAATTCCACTTTTTATTTCATTGTGCCGTTGTTATTGACAGTGTTTTACTCCACCCAGTGCATCCTCTGCCTTTCTTACGTTAGCATGCTCAACAAGTGCCACCACATTTAGCCGGTAAGCTCCTGTTAGCTAGAACAACAACAATGTTAAAGTAATTCTAAACCAGCCAACTACCTGTTGTAAATGTAACAGAGTACACACACAGTAACTAAACCTCTTTCCTTTGTAGCATTAGCTTAACACATGCCTAGCGTGCCAAGTGTTAGCAAACTCTTGGAACTTGGTTTGAGCCATCGCAGAAAAGACTCTCGACCTTTTTGTATTTATTACTTTCAGCTATTGTCTGGGATTTTTCAGATATGCACAAAAGCATTTATCATTAACAGTTTAATGAAATCATTACGGATATTGGGAAAAAGGAACAGAGCTGGGTAATAATGTGATATTCTGATATTGTGAGGATTTTACGAGGAATCATCTCGTCCAGGAAATTTGTGTCAAAATGCAATGCCGACTGCAGCCAGAGAGACATAAGTGGACCCACGCGGAACGGTACCTTAGATTTATTTTTAGCGTTTGTTCGAACTTGAATGTGTTTGGTGTACCAGCTGCTGGTTTCAACTACACAGGACATGATAATGAATACCACACTGTCCTAGTTTCATGATAGACGATATGATTGGCAACCTGGCCTTAATAAACCCAACTGTGGTGCACCGAGCAGGGTAAACCAAGCCTGTGTGGTAGGGTAACAGTTTCAGTACACGGTGGGGACTTTTGATTTGGAATAGATGTTGAATGGTTTGATGTACGGATCATCCTCAAGATCATATTGACATGGACAAAAAGACTGGCGCTAATATTAAACATTGTAAAAGAAGCGTCTGAAAGAAGGTGGAAATTACTAGTTTGACTGTCATAATTTGAGCCATTCACTGTAGGTATGTAGTTTACCTAAGTTTGCCGGCTCAGTTGGCAGGAGTTTCTACGCTTATAGCTGGCAAGTGGAGCCATTATGGGCTTGATGCACCACTGAGCAGCTTTCACAGGAATTAATGGTGCTCCACCTCCAGCACTGTATCAGGTTTTAATGTAATGTCTGTGGCAAGGGTTTGCAGTGTTAAGTAGTGCAACAAACTGGCAACCACTTGAGGGGGTGGACGATTCGGTCAACAGCAGCGTACTGTAAATACAATGAAAGTGGGGAAATGGGACGCTGCATTTAGTGGCTAAATATTATCAACAACACCTTTAAGTCTTCTTTTTTCAAAATAATGCAGCAGGGAAACACAGAGGGGGCCTTGCAGGTCCCGGTATGTTAAGCAACAACATGTATTTTTACTCTGTTGGAAGGCATGGAGCTCCTGATTGGCCAGCCGCAGCTTCTTCTGCTCGTCCTCCAGCGTGAGGTTCTTCCTGCTGAGCTCGACGTGCTGCAGGGTCTTGACTTTGGACTGCTGCTGCAGCTTCATCACTTCGTTCATCAGGAACTGGGTCAGACCCTCGTGACCCTCCTCCACTGCAGCGAGGAAACACATACAGATACACACACACGTGTTACATCCTGTGCGTCTACATCTGAACAGCGCAACAGGATTGCGCTGCGAGCTGATTCGTACGAATCTCAGATTCAAACATGAACATGCAGAATAAGATGTAAGAAAAGTGTTGCGTAGTCACTGATATGACTGCATATCTTTTACATGTAATTCTGTAATACAGTGTTACTTCTCAATTTTTTTAAAAAAAGTGTTCAAGATTACCTATTTTCATCCACTTTTTGGCACAAAGTTTGATGAAGACAAAACATGTGACTACATACAAAGGTTTCACCCTCACCCACGATGGTGGAGAAGCGTCGCGTGGGATCCCTCCCTGTGACCAGCTTGTACAGGTCGGGGTAGTAAAACTCCAGACTCTCCAGGAACGCCACGTACCCCCGCTCTCCTTTAGTGTGGAGGATGTCAAGTAGACGGCCTGACAAAGGAGAGATCAGCGTACTTACATTTCAGCACACAAAAGCACCTGCCTCCACTGCACACAATGCCGGGGTTAAGAGGAACAGCATTTTGTTGGAAGCAAATCATTCGTGGGCGTGACACACATTTCCCTCTACCTACTTGTGCGGTTTGCTTTGGACACCAGCAGCATGGAGTTGAGGATCTCATCCTCGTCCTGTTCGTCTAGGACTTTGCACTGGCGGAGGTAGGGCGTGAGCTTTGCCGGGGAGATGGTGCGACACAGTTCGTAACGTTTGCACTCCACCTTCTCCCACAGCGTCTCCACATCCTCAGAGGTCCCGTTCTCCATCTCTGGCGCCCTGAAACAGTGTCATTCTCAATTATATTTACAGCCAAATCAAAGAGATGCCCGCTGTGTCTGTCTATGATACCGAAATGTTGTCTGTGGTTGTTCTCCTGCGTAATATTCAAATGGTGAGTGTGCAAGATGGAACAACAACGCAATTTCCTAATGGTACTGAGGAAACACCAGCTGCCATCATGTTATCTACCTGTGGTTACTTGCCTGCACGACTGATCAAAAAAATTGGCCTTGAGAAACCATTTTACAGCTATCTGTTCTTTTTTAGCGGTTTTCCTGTTCCTGCTTCAAAGGAAAGTGACTCAAGCAATCACTGGCACACATTTAAAGACAGTGATTTTAAAACATGACGTTGATGGGTTTTTTTTAATTAATTAATTTTTTTTTTTGCATTCACCTTTGCCACAGTCAGTATTATAAGAAATGTGAGGAATTTTGGCATCTGACTATATTTTTTAGCTTTGCCACCTGCATAGATCTAAACATGTTTGTTTGTTGGATTGCCATTGTGACATTTGATTCACATGTCTATGACGCGTTCTATTTCTGCTCATCCCCTGAAAGCAACATGATGACGTTTTATCCGTCATCCCTTTTACCCCCTTTTTTATTCATTAAAAGGAGGTAGAAATGTTTCGGGGAGATATCAGAAAAGTTCTTTTGTGGGGAAGTGCTGGTATCACACCGTGGGGAAAAGAAGAAAAGTGAACCATCGGGTGCTGTAGCTACATGACGCTCTACAGACAGAGCAGCGTTAGTGGTATTCAAGAGTAGTGCTGCTGCGCCTGAGCAGCTAACTAGCGATCTAGCTTTTGTTTAACAAGCTAAAGTGCTAAGGATATGGTGCGTCTTCATGTTTTTAAGTAATAAAATTGCCAATGAGGTTGCACAATTTCTCAACTATCTCAGACCTTAAATACACACTCACTCTTCTCTCCAACAGAACGTTGACACGCACAAAAACCACTGAACCTCAAGAGAAAAAAAACCTAACACTTCTGATGAAAACAAGTGTGACATTTAAGCTGTCCTTTGCTACTAGCCAATTCTCTCTCTTTCTCATGTTATACCCTCAAATATGGCACCAAATATAGATATGTCTTGAGATATTGTATCAAAGTTAGAAATGTCAGTGTCACGCCATCACTACTGCGACATCGGCCGTAATGTCGGACATGGTAAACCTTATAACATCAAAATCTACCTTTTATTGGGAGTATGTCGCCCTGCCAGCACTCACATGGCAACACCGCTATGCGATGGCGGTGCTGCTCTGCAGAAGTCGAGCCTCACAGAACTGGAAGCACGACGGCAGACTGTTTTTTGATTTAAATGTTCTGTGGTGAAGCGGAGGCTAAAACTGTCGACGTAAATCTGCTCTGGACGTTTTCAGACCCATAACCCAAGCTTTAAAAAAAAAGAAAACCCAATGTTAAAACTGCTCCACTGTGTGCATAAATCCAAAAACTGAGTCACACGTGCAACGTGGCCTCATTCATCCCTAGATTTAAACCTTAACATCATTTCCACAGAAGAATGATAAAAGGTGCTGAGTATTAAAAAAGCTTGCGTCAGCAGGTTCGAAGAATCCCATTTGTATCTCACGCACCTGCGTCTATAAATCTCACACTTAAATTGATCACACCTCTCCTGCAATTTGCCGGCTCAAATGAGGGTTTAATCAATCTTTTCTGAAGAGGAGATCACAGCGGCGGTAGGCGAGATTGAAGCCAGATTGCACTTTGTTTATAAAACTCATGCAAAGTTTACCTCAGGCTCGCTTAATGCACATGCACAAACATGCTAAAAACGCTGTAAAATTACCCCTTTGGATGCCCCTAAGGTAGATAATACATGGAAAGTGCCCTTTAAAGTGCCCTGCCAGTTCACTACAACTGTATCACGACTTTCTGCAGGCTGGTGCCCAGTTCATTTTTTCACCACTGCCCTTTAAACAATCTGAATCCACTACTGCCACCACAACTTCCAAGCACTAGATCCCTTTACAGCAGGCGTCTGTGGATGGAGTGTGTATGAATGGAGAGAAAACACTTATCGACGACAGGCCGCGGTCACTATGAACTCAGTGGTCATGGCTGATGTGCTCCAGGTGGTTAACAAGTAACCACTATTAAAAACATACATGTTAATTATCTGCAAATCAGCCCAGTGAGGCTCAGTGGAGCACCAGAGGACGGAGCGAGGGCGGATCCCACACACTCTACACTTCTTCATCTGTTTCCCTTGTAAACACACAAACTTTAACCGACTGACGTCTTTCCATTTGCATCTCCTTTTGTTTCATCTTTTTCTACAGACATACTTCTTTCTTTATCTTCCTCTAACTCCCACTTGATTTCCTCTCGCTATCATTTCACTCTCTCTCTCTCTCTCTCTCTCTCTCACACACACACACACACACACACCATCCATGCACCTCTGGGATTTGCATGCTGTCTGGCTGGTGCGTGTTATCCGTACAATCCAGCTTTGTGACTTGCAGCCTACAGTTAGGCAAATTCAAGCAGCCGCTACTCATGTCAACACACACATTTGCATACTACTGTTACCTGGAACAAATTGGGCTTGTGCTTTAATACACCGACACACACACACACACACACACACACTGTGGTTTAATTGTAGGCAAAGGATGTATCTGTGGATGATTTCTATCTTTTAATTCAGCTCCTGGCGGCGATTATCTGCGTGTTATCCTGTGAGCTTTTTTCAAATATTTAGACACTCGGCGTACAAAATCAATGATAAGCTTCTTTTCAAATGCAGGCCGGGGCTCACAGGAACACTTGAAGCTATCATTTGTGTCTGCAGTGTGTGTTTGTATACTGACACATTAGCAGCAGATGATGAAACCACAAGAGTTCTCACCAACACACACCCATGCACTCATGCAGAAGTACACAGTGCATGCACACACACACACACACACACACACTCAGACACACACACAGACCCCCTTGAGTAACCACATGCATGTTTCCTCTTCTCTCTTCTCTTATTTTGGAGTTCATTACCGAGAAAACTCATCCTTGCTTCCTCCTTTTCAAACCAGATGTGAGTAGTCGCTCTCTTCCTGTATTCTCTTTTAGTCTTCTCAGGCGGCCATGTTTGTTTATAGTAATGTGGTCAGGGGACTTGATTGGGTTTTTTAGAGCAGCGTATGTGTGTGTGTGTGTGTGTGTGTGCGCGTGGCGTCGTTCACACCTAACCTTGCGCTTTCCATTATACAAGATGTAAAAGAAGCATAGACGCGAAAACAACTACCGTATATAAATACTCGACAAGTTTTATGTGCCTGGCCTAAAGTCACAGTTGTCCTCAGGGGGCAGCACAGGACAGCTTCTCCCCACATAAACCTCTGTTACAGTCGAGAAAAACTCCCTCAAAAAACCCTTCAAACAGGGAAAGAAATGCAAGAAACCTCAGGCAGAAGCATGCAGCAGATGTCGTGTGAACAGAAGAGACCAGCAGAGTCACATTACGCCTTCACGTCTCCTACACATCTCAAACGTACAAATATTAAAGCTGCTGCAAGCTGTTAGCCGTCAGCTGACTAACGGTGATCAGCGGACACGGCAGCAGGGAGGGGGATCCCGCTCAGGAGCAGACGGGACCGCCTCTTTACGGAGCTGTCTGTCCTGATTGGATGAAACAGGCAGGGATATCAGAGAATGTGTCTTTCCATGAGCAGGAGGTGGAGAGACATGGGTTACTGACCCGACAGCAGCCCCCTTTCACACAGAGAAGTCCGCCAATGGTGATTGTCACAGAGCGAGGCATCTCCGCCTTAAAGACGAAGCGCTGCGTAATTCACACACTGCAACTCCTAAAGAGGCATGAGAGTACACGTCATGATGCTGTGTTTCCCCGGTGCCCCCCCCTATCAATCTAAACCAGTATATAATCATATGGATGCTTTTATAATGTGTCATGATTGAGATCCTGACCCACCAAACATCCTGGAAAGTGGCAAAGTTACGTTTTTCGCTCTAAATTATATAATTACATAATCGCCATCAGTAAACTGGACCCTGTCTGACTCTGTCACCCGTGAGGACGGAGGCAGTTTTCCGGGGGAAAGTTCTCTGAAGTCTCGGTCTGGAGGACAACAAACAGTGAGTTAAAGTTTTTTGCCGGTGACAGACGCTGTTTTTCGGACAGAAATGTGACGAAGAGTTCATCGGGCGGGCGGGAGGACAGACAGGAGGACGGACGCTTCTCCACGTACAGCTGTGGTATTTTTTTTCCTCATATAAGTCGCCAAAGACAGTTGCAGTTACTACGTTACTTTTGTTTGGTCCTGTAACGTTGCTTTGTTTGAAATATCTCTTTATTAAGATTAACTGTGTAGTTAACAGACCGTCCGATCGACACGCCCTCGATTTGCGCATCTGGCTTATCCGTTCACACTGGTTCGGTTCGCCAATAATACGGCCCTGATACTATCTCTAGAGGCGGATCAGCGCCGGAGCGAAATTTCACCCCTCGCCGCCTCTGAGAGATTCACACAGAGGAGGAGGCTGAGAATTGGCGCAGGATCCCCGCATCCAAACAGCAGTGTGAGTGGGGCTAGTGAATACTGTCATTTGACACCTGGATGCATCACTCAAGGCAGCTTTAAGGGTTGTCGGCTGCCATTTTGTCAACAAAAGAGCTGCAGAAGACCACATCCAACATCATTCAAACAAACTCAGTGGCACGAGTCATGCAAGAAGTGCAGATTATGATTATGATTAAAATGCCTCAGAGTCAAAATCAAACTGCTGCAAGAACTTCACTGACAGTTCATTTGCAATGTACGCGAAGGCATTAACACGCACTTACTTTGTCTCGGAATGTCTCGTATTACGTTATGAACGTTATGCGCAACGAATTAGAGGATAAATTCGACCCAAATTTTAAAATTCAGTCATTATCCACTCGACCCCCATGCCTGTAGAAAAGTCCGGATCAAGTTTCACAGACTGCAAAACATTTCTGGAGCTTCACAGCAAAACAGTGTTGTAGCATTCTACTCAACAACTGAAGCAGACGAGGGGGAAGGAGAACTCAAAGAGCCCAAAGAAGAAGAGGAGTCATTTTATGGTTATTTTTCTCCCATCAACATCAATTATTCAGAAGAAGAAGAAGAAGAAGAAGAAGAAGAAGAAGAAGAAGAGGAGAACGCTGCAGCTCTTGTTCCCTTTGAAGCTCCACAATTGTTTTGCAGACTGCAAAGCTTCATCTGACTTTCCAGCCGTCACGAGGGCGAGCAGACAACGACTGAAGTTACATTTTTGGGTGAACAGTTCCTTAAAAAATATAACATGTACCAGTCTGCATTGAAATATAAACAAAAATGGCAAGATTTTTGTTGAGTTATGTGCCTCAGTTAACAGGACGTTTCATTCTGTCGCCTGCCGCTTTAACTTCAAGAAGGGAAGTCTGTAAACATGACTAGATATGACAAGAATTAATTCTTAAGACATAACATTGTCAGTGAGTCACATCAGATTTTCATCAGCAGTGGTGGTGAAAGACAACAACTCCCATGATCCCACGCTACTTACATCTTGATGTTTGTTTAATTAAAGCCAAACTCTCGCCAAAATGCAACCTAGGCTTACCTTCGTGTAAAAGCATAATTTACGACAAAAGAGGCACTTTTAAGATTTACCGTATTTTCGTTTTCAGGTCAAGCGCTTCTTCAATGGAGTGCTGGGGCACTCTTACGCTAGCATCAAAACTGCTATTTTCAAAATGAAGAAGGCTCGACACAACATGAAACTTTGCTCGTAGTATCACCAGGGTCTCTACACATGAACATTGAGAACGTAGTTTGTGTACACAGAGTTTACTAAAAAGAAGGTTTTTGGACAACTCACGTCAGCAGATGTTTGTCGATTTCTGAATGCAACGTAACATGGACGAGAGTTAAGGTGGACCGCTCCTAAAGCTTAGTTCCATATAAATGCACGGATAATTTGTTGTTTTGTCGTTAGCGAAAAACAATATTGACCTTGAAGTTGAAAAAAGGAGCCTCGTGTAAGACACATTACTAAAATAAAAAGCCGGAAAAGTCACGTGAGATAACACGTGTATAGTTGTTGCTGGAAGACAGTAGCGGTCCACCTTAACTCTCCTCTATGTTCCGTCACATTCAGAGAATGATACTTCTCGGCTGCCATGACGACTGGTAGCAAACAAGCTACTGCTAACGTGAGCTGTTCAAAAACTTTCTTTTTAGTAAACTCTGTGTACGTAAACAATGTTCTCAATGCTCGTGTTCATGTGTAGACACCCTAGTGATACTACGAGCAAAGTTTCATGTTGTGTCGAGCCTTCTTAGTGTTTTAAAAATTGCGATTTTGATGCCTTCATAAGAGTGCCCGTAGCACTCCATTGAAAATGAGCTTGCCCGAAAACGAGAATACGGTAAATCTCAAAAGTGCCTCTTTCATCGTAATTATGTTTTTACAAGAAGGTTTGACTCATATACAACCGCAAAGAAAAAGCCTACGTTGGATTTTGGTGAGAGTTTTTCTTTAAGTTAGATCCCCAGAGGCAGAAATGACAGACTGAACTTAAAGCTTCACGTTTTTTTTTCCTGCCAGATTTTTACTGTTACAGTAACTGAGCGTCCTTCACAAAAGGAGAAGTTAAGGTAGATTTTAAATGAAAATAGATTCCCACTCAGTTTTCATTATGCTGATATTGATTTAAATGACTTTTTGTCCGGGCCGTCGGATGTGTTCGTTCAAACCAAACCGGCTTTGTGTTTTTCCCTGTTTATGTGGTGATTGCGTCAATTTGACACAGAATGAGACAGTCAAATTCAGTAATTATCAGTAATTTCCTCTTCATTTTCTTAGAAATGTCAAACGCAGAGCTACACCGTGACCCAGATTTATGACGCGTCAACCAACCACAACAGCTATATTGTGAAGCGTGAATTTCTAATCGGGGAGTTCGTCGCAGCGTGAATCTAATCTGCCAGGAGTAAATGTACTACTGACCCATATACTATAAGTTTCAAGGTTCATTTATTTATCAGACGAAGGGTCGGATGATAAAAACACCAGTTGCTTTTTTGACCTTTGTGCTACTCACTGAACAAGTGGATGAGTCAACAATAAGAAGTAAATATATGATGTATATGATGTCTATTTTTATGCCGTGCTGAGAATGAACTGAGGCCTCTCACGGCCTGAGGGGAGTACGTCATAATAAATAACAAGGACGATGAAAATATATTTTTTCGCCATTAACTAACAGATTGTTGATTATTATGAATACCTTGCCGCAAAAAAATTAACTTCATATACCAGGAAGAGATGAACGATCTTGCACAGAGAACAGACTGTTTGATGTCAACAGAACCGGTGGGCTGAATTTAGCACAGTTAAAGAGAGCGTATACAAACACACACACACACACACACACACACACTCACACTGAGGCTATATTGTGACACACAATATTTATCCCTTCCTCAAAAGCGCTTCATAAATGCCAAGTCTGGGTCATTTTGAGCCTCAATCAACAATGTGGATCTAATGACTCAGAGTGAATCTTTACTGTTATGTAAATCCAGGAAAAGACAACACTTCTGACACCCAAAATCTAAGACGATACATGGTAAAGTCTATCAGGAGCGATTCAAGGCTCAGTGTCTTGCTCAAGGATGCTTGGACATGCAGCCCGGGGAGCTGGGGATTGAACCCGTGACCTTCTGAGCAGCCGCCCCCGAAATTTATAGTGTCATATTACGGTAACGATATATATAGTGTGTTTGTTCCAACCGACACACCACATCCTCTGTCTGCATCAGAGGGGCTGAGGAGTGTGTGTTGTTACACATACACACTCATTATTGAGATGAAATAAAAGTCATCTGATTGATACTTCTCTTCCCTATTTGAGTACATTTGGTATTGAGGTAATACAAAAGAGTAATCATCTTACATTACTATAATCATTATTAATCACTGGGATACATTATGTTACTGACTACAATTTACAACAGCTAATAAGTGAGTGTATCCGAACATGTTTTTAAAGTAACCCTCCCTTAAGTGTCTTGCAAAAAATGCAAGAAATGCAAATAATTGTTGAGCTCTCATTACCACATTTTGATGATTATTATTATCATATATGATGACAATGATGATACAATGATAGAGCCCGACTGATATCACAGATATGTCAGTATTGGTATATCTGATATGCGGCAATTTTAAAACATTCTTTTTTTTTTTTTAGAGATTCTAATGCAGAATATGCAGGATCATTTGTAATGATAAAATTGCAGTGAATTTGATGTTATTGTCACCACTGTTATGACATTTGAGGGATTACAGCCAAAGATGTGTATATATTGTCTGAAATGTCGATATTAGACAGGTTTTTTTCTCCCCATCGGTAGTATCTGTAAGTAAGTGAGTTAAGTTTATGGTGCAATTTAATATCAGTGTACAAAATCTGAAGAGAACCCATTGCCTCCCATCGTACTGTATAATACAGTTTGTATTATAGACCCTGGGATAGTGAGACAAGTTTCAACGATTCTATCAGGGCTGGGTCCGGGCTCCCTGTCGGCGCGCTGGCCGGGGATTGGCTGGCCAGCCAGCTGATAGGCAGATATTATTGGTTCAGGTGTACAAACCATCATAAAGGCTCTATTGTCCGGCAGAATAGCTGAAGCTTATAGGAATTTGATATGTGGACCCTGTCTGTGGAGAAAGCGGGGGAGTGAGACCTGGCTCCTCTGACGGCTGACGTGCACCTTGTGTGATCTGATTGAAACGGTCAGCTTAGTTTTAAAGGTGCAGTATGCAGTTTTTAATCAGAGGAGGAGGATCATCACTGACTGACTTTATTAACACAAAGTACAAACTACTTTACTTTACAACAAAGTAAATACAAACTCTCTCCATTTTCATGACTGAACAAACAGATAAGACAACACATTTAATACTGTCTTACTTTGTTTATATGTGGCGGACCCTGCCACCTCTATCACCTTGAACAGTGTTCTGAGGACCTTATTTTCCTCTGAGAACAGCTTGTTTACTCACTCATGGTAAAAACTGTTTGTATCATTACCTCATTAATATTGTTAATACTCAAATTCAAAAGAGTTTGAATTTCTTTCTCCAAAGCTACATAATATAACTGGCCCTTTGATTGCACAATGACAAACAGCTATTTTTAGTTTAGCTGCGATTAGTTTAGTTTCTAGAAGCTGCCTCGCCTAAAAGGGTAACTGAATTGTGTCTTCCTGTGTTAGTGAAGGTTGTGCATGACAATAAAAAAAAAGTTTCCTTTCTTAATCCTGACAGAACGACTCAGCACAAATAGAGGCATTTACTGCATCCTCTCCCTCCACAGGGGCCCTCTGTCTCCTGCACCTGCTCCTGGAATCCCAAACATCTTGATACAGCCGCGGTGATGACGGAAACTCAGCTATTGCGTTACCAAACTAATAACTGTCTCCGTTTGACGAGCCAAGAAGATGTCAGCGCACCCACCTGCAGCCGTCAGGTGGACAGTGTGTGCCGGAGGAGCCCGCAGCTCCTCCCGGACACTCGGCGGGTGTCGGGTAGTGACAGCGCGCCGTGCGTTCGCTGCTCGCTCGACAGAGGTGACACATATTGTGACGGGCTGCGGGTTCTCGCCTTTTTTTTTCCATTCAAACTGACGCACGTTTTAAAAACCTGATCGACAAGTTTTTCTCACATAGTTCCTCTTTCTGCCTTTTTCTGCAGTTAAAAGGCGCGGATGAAGAAGGAAATTATGATTTTGACCTACCTGAGCTGCAGTGGAAGTTTAGTCCAGAGGGTGCAGGGCAGAGTGAACCCGCCTGTTTGTGCTCTGGGTTGGTGTTTTCTTTTTTTTTTTCTTTCCTTTTTCTTTTTTTCTTTTCTTTTTTTTTTTTTTTAATCACGAAACCGGTTGCTTCGCCAGCAGTCCCAGCGGCTCAGGTTGTCTCCATTTATCCGCCAGAGAGAGGACTTTTACAGGAGCCGAGGAGAGCATGGGAGCTGTCTGAGATAGAGAGACACTGAGAGAGTGAGAGAGACAAGGGGAGGGAGGCAGAGAGAGAGAGAGAGAGAGAGAGAGAGAGTGAGAGAGAGAGGCAGATAGAGAGAGAGGGGGGAGAGAGAGAGAGGCAAAGAGAGGGAGAGAGAGGCAGATAGAGAGAGAGAGAGAAAGTGAGAGAGGCAGACTGAGAGAGAGAGAGAGCAGAGGCGGTGTGAGCTCAGAGGGAAATAACAAGTTGACTGACTGCAGAGAGGAGAGGAAGACCCAGGCCAGCAGCCTGTGTGACCTCCGTCACCATCACAGATGCTCTGTAGACACGCACAGGACATTACAGCGCGCCCGGCGACTTATTTTAGCTTCAGGGGTGGTCAGGAAAAGTCCCGTAGATGCTTTTTATATCCCATCACACCTCACCAGCTATCAACAGGTGCATCTTCTGTCCCATCATGGAAAAACTGAAGTACAGTTGTACAACTTATTTATCACTCCACGGGGCAACATTTCAACGAGAAATATTCATTTTTTCCCCTTTATAGAGGTGTTTATTGCTAAAGAGTTCCCATACACAGACCATAGGATCTTATAAACATGATGCAGGGCAGTGCTAAAGCTGATGTTGTAAAATGTACCCGAAAGTAACAATCAAGTCAAGTAAAGATGTTGTGTTCATGTGTTAGTTTGGTAAAAGTAAGAACTGACAGTAGAAGTACCTCAAAACTGCACTGAAGCACAGTACTTTGGTAAAAGTATTGAGTTAAACTACCCAACAGAAAAACATCTAGAGTGATGACTTTGCTCCAATATGACCGACAACAACAGTTGCCTGAACTCAATTGCAAGAAAATAATAACATAATAATGTCAATTATAACTGTAAAGAACTGACAGAGGGATACATTTTATTGATCTTTCATGTATTACTGTATATATTACTTGAACTACAAATTGAAGATAGCACTTGTCCCTGAGTTTCAATTTCAGAGCCAACAGGACCTTTTAACAAAACTGAGTAATGTGTGCATTTACTTTTGATACGACACCTGTGTAGAGCCTCCTTTACCCACCCTCAGGAAATGAAATCTGCATGCTGTACTTGTCTTCAAATGGATTGTTTTATAATGTGGTATACCTTCGCTCAGGTAATGTTTGCTTTGCCTACTTGATCAGAACAGTCCTTAATGGTGGATTCCGATCCTTTTAATCTGCAGAGTATTAGGATTAGACAAGATCATAAACAGCAGATAAAACTGTCAATCACCTTAAGAAACTGCATTTAAGTGCTTCAATAAATGGCCTTTAAAAAGCCCTTTGCATTGTTTCATCAGCCGACGAGTACGGGAAACGAAGCTGTAAATTAGGCACATTATTCCCTCAATATCACTATCTGATGCGTCCACGTGGGAGGAACAAAATGCAGCCATGTGGATGATTTCTATGATAGTAAAATAAGATGCTTGTGTTGAACTATATTTTTTATATAGACCATTTAACTGTTACAGAACAATAACAAATGATGTGACACAGAAATGCTAAGAAAGTTGTTGGAAGGGATCTTAAAGTGATTTGATTTCCCTAACAAAATAATTAAAAAAAAAAAAGTCTATTCTCATATTATATTAAAAGTATATAATAATTCTCATTCTAATAATTATTATGTGTATTTTGGTGTCGGTACAGTAGGTGTGAGTGAGTTTCCGCTTCCACAGGTTTGCTCCATCACGTCCCCCTGATGAAGACGGAACCAAAGTGATGGTCATGTGATTCCAGTCAGGACTCAATTAGCGAGCGCACTGTTTACCTTCCGCCGCACAGAGGCAGCAACATAGAGATGCCCGACTCTCTCTGAAAAATGTACTCTCACGGCTCAGAGAGTTTAATAAGACAGGCGAGGTAAGAAAAGGGCAACAGGACAACTGTCTCCGCCATCTTCAGCTCGTCTGTTTAGCTGTCATTTACTCTGCTAAGCTAACAATGCTAACGCTCGCTAGCCTGTCAAAGTGTCACTGTGTGACTTCAACTTTCAATGTTTTCGCCCATTTAGCTTCGTTTTCACTGCTCTTTTTCACAGGCAGGACTGCAGCTTACGGATATCAATTTCACTATCATGCCTGTTTTTGCAATGTAATGTTATTTATTCCGTCAATTGTCAAAAAAAGCTTTCAGTTAAAAACACTGCACTCAAAAGAGGAACAAGTTCGTATTTGTGAGACTGTAACCGGGAATATTTAAGATATTTCTGTTTTGATTTGTTTTTCTGGCAAAAGACCCAAAGTACTGCTCAAATATCAGAAGTGGAGTTCATGAATATTGTGCACAGTAGATCAGGTGTCACCAAACAAGGTGCTCTGTGTGTCATTTCCAGGGAGATCCAGGAGTCTGAGCTGAACAAGTTTTACAGCAGACTCATCAAGCTGCTCCAGGGGAAGGAGCTCGGCCATGAGACTGTGGACTCCCTGCAGAGGCTGCACCTCATCCTCTCTGCCACCAAGTACACCAGGACGTAAGAGCTCCAACCTGAACCTCCAATACAGCATGCAAGAGCCTCCGTTTCAGTTCAATGTGCACGTTTCAGACTGATGATTCATTCACGCCTTCCTGTCTGTATTCAGTTCAACTTTCTCCTGAATCAGCCTTCCTGTCTCCTCTTCAGCCTCTCTTTCCTTGCTTTTCTTTAACTTCACATTCACTGTCCGTGGCCCTCTCAGATGGCATGCTCAAACACAAAGAGCTCCAACTTCCCATTCATCAATGTCATCCTTCTATTTCTGTTCCAAACCCTTTTTTCACAACACCTCTGCCACTGTCCACTGTTGCCATCCACTTTAGGTTGCCTCCGGAGCTTCAGAAGAGGCTTGTATCCCTCCTCTCCTCACCTGTGGAGCAGCTTCAGGTGCTGAGCTCAGCTGTGCTCAGAGAGACACTGCCCCTCTCTGGCCAGGAACTGAACTACAACCAGGAGAACATCGGTCAGCTGAACAGCCATGCTGCTGCTCTGCTGCTCTCACAGGTGGGCAGTGATGCATATGTCGTGTTCGGCTTCATTCGTATTTATTTTGAGTTGTATGTGGGATTCTAAGAGGCTGTTTGTTGTAGAGCCGCATCGATTAGTCATTTAATTGATGGGTTGATTGAAAGAAAGGTGGTTCCAGCTTAAATTACATGGTTTGCTACTTTTCTTTGTCATTTATGATTGTAACTGAGGAGTCTTTGAGTTTTTGATTGTTTTTTAAGCTTATTTTCTACTCTCCATCTTAATCACCGCCTCTTGCCAACTTGGACTCTCCAACAGGCTGGATCCAGGGCCGACTTGTCGTCACTCTGCGCTCAGCTCCTTCGCAGTCTTGAAAGCCGACAATCGGAGGGGCCAGCACACTGTCTCACGCACACCCTGCCCATCCTCAACACCGTCCTCACACACAGCCCCGAGTCCCTCACTGAAGGTAACAGTCAAGATTGTGGCAAAGCTTAAACAGAAAGTTAAAACGGGGGGCTAATCGGTGATCAAGCGATCGTGCAAAGGGGACGATTTCCACACAGTTCTCTCCCTCCATCTCTCTGCTACAGATCACGTGACCCTCCTGAGTAAAAAGCTTGTCGATTGGCTGCGTTATGCCAGCATCACTCAGGGAGTCGGTGCTTCCTCGGGAGGATTTTTCACGGGACCACGGTCACGTCAGGTAAGCATTACACTGTTTTTCTGTGAAGATTTACGACGTTATTGTATATTTTGAATGAGGCTTGAGTGCAGAAAACACTGAACGAATAAGAAAAATGTCAATAAATACGTTTGTGCCTGTGTTTTTTCTGTCAGCCGGCGCCCATAGCAGAGCTGGATGGGACAGTGTCGGGGGATTTCTTCACCGTGTTGTGTGTGGGCCAGGGTTTCACCGACGACCAGTGGATGAACGTCTATTCCTTCTCTATGCTTCGCCACTGGCTTCTCACCTACCACTCTGTCTCCAACGGCAACACCACAGCCGACACCGGTATGACCTCACCTATAAAATGCAAACCACAACCTTTTGCTTTCCCATGCTAGAGAGAGTCGTCACTTTATGTCATATCTGCAAAAAGAAACACCAGCCTCAATGTGCGTACGTCGAAGGCTGTTAATTCGCTCCATCAGCCATCTCCGATGACCTGCTCTGTGTTTTCATCATCTCCAGCAAACAGGCTGCAGCTCAGCCTCTCCCTCTCCCACTCCCACTCCTTTTCTTATGGTAAGATATGTGAGTTTTGTGGACGCTCCCTGCATGCCTCTGAGATGCTGAGATCAAGCTGAACCTTTACATCTTCTCCTTAACTTCGGGGCTAACACACGATATGATCGCGACTCGCAGCCGAACCCGATCTAACAAACGATCTCACCAGAAAATCCTCCTCTTCCTAACGACACTTTCACCGGGGGTGTGTGTGCCTTTAATCTTCCTTTTTAATCCTCTTGTGAGTTTGTAAACACGAATTAATCACTGTGATTCGTGAGCGGCTCTGACGTCAGCTGCAGTCAGAATGGAGCCACTAAACATGGTGCTTGTTATAATATAGGGAGCAGTCAGATTCTGCCGTCTTGACACTGTGGGTTAATGTAAGCAGACTTCAGGTGTAATTTCTATTAATAATCAGTGTGCAGTGGTTCTTGTTGCCCTCCAGCCCTTCTCTGCTTGATCGGACTGAACAGCTCGAGACTTTCTCTAAGCATGGACCTGTCAACCTGTCAACAACTGTCTTTTTTCATCTTTCTCAAGGGATGTGATCTGGTCAGTGATTGACCTCTGTCTCTCAACCCGTCTATTAATCTCTCATCTAAAGCTCACAGCAAGTTGATCTTGCAGGCAGATAAAGCTCTAGAGTGACATCTGGTGGTTTTTAAAACGTATGGCCGCTCTTAAATGCTGAGCCCTGAGCGCTGCAACACTCTGATTTAAATTTTCCGTCTATTATCTCTGCAGCAAAACATCCACAAGGCTAGTGCTTCATTTTAAAATCTGTATTGTTTCTGTCCAGAAGTTGAGCAATAAATGTAGATGTGCTGCAGTATTTATCAGTACAATAATTCCCGCAAAAGCCTTGTATAAAATATGTATTTGCTGCCATGAAATATTAATTGACCCAGTTGGTTTAGTTTAGGCTAAGTTTGCTCTGTGAACATTTTTACATTTTGTATGAGTCGAGATGTGATAAAATATTCATTAAATTAGCCCGTGAGTGACTTTGCTTAGATAATTACCTGGTGCCTGCGGAGCCGGTGGAGTGTCGTAGAGAGAATAATATCTGTAAAAGTGTTTAGAAATGAATGTTGAAAGACAAATAACAAAACATAAAATAATAATTAAAGCATTTTTCATTCATGTTTAATAGTTCAGTTGTTTATTTATTTGTGTATACATTTACATGCGTCTTAACAATGCATTTATTTTTGCATATTAGTAACATTTTCCTTGATTGATTTTTTTTTATCCCCTTTCACCACCATTTTATTTGCTATTGTTTTTGCCTCTCCCTATTGTTTAGAGTAGTATATATGTATTAAAAAATATATAAATAAATATCTAAAGAAGTAAATGAATGATGATGCAGATGTATTTTTTTTTCATGATACTCCAGTGACTCCACAGTGTCAGCTAGAAATTATATCACACTAGTATTTTTTTTTTTGCACTGCTGTGACGATCATGTAGTTTTGCTGCAAATCTTTCAAATCTGAATGTGGCTGCTCTCTGAGGCACCAGTAAATTGTGAAGCTTCACCCTTCATCGATCACGGGTTTTTCTTCTTTTGACACAAGCCCCAAGCAACTGTATAAACTATATTTTTGAGCAGGCTTTGAGTCGTGACCTCTCCTTCCTGACCTTCCCGTGTTGTCAGATGACCGGTCGGAGGTGGACGGGTCGGTGGTTTCTATGGTTTCAGCGACTTCCTCCTCCAGCCGCTTGCTGCCTCCGAAGGAGCGTCTGAGAGAGAAGGCCTTCCAGTACTGCCAACGCCTCATCGAGCAGAGCGATCGCAGTGAGTGTGCGCGCGTTACATTACTCACGCGTGCCAGAGGTTGCCTTTTCTTTTGTATCTGTACTCTATATTTTACTCTTGTGGCAGATGTGATGTGTGTTTTTTCTCTCTTGTCTCAGAGGCTCACAAAAAGACAGATACAGACCTGCAGAAAGCGGTGAGCCTGTATATATTTTGTTAGCACGATAGCTTTAGTAATATTAGGCGGAAAGCAGGTTTTTACACTGGGGCCTTAATTCTATTTGTCCTGTTCCTTCTCTCAGTGTCTGGTGGAGGCGGTGTGCATCCTGGACTGCGTGTGTGTAGAGGACACCTCGCTGGTCTTCCGAACATTCCCGTGCATCAAGGGGCTCTTTGGCCGGCTCAGCTCAGACCTGTCGTTTGCCAGGGTCCTGCTGCCCATAGCGCAGTTCTACCTCAACCACGGTGTGTATTCACATCCACATGTACACGTGCTCAACCTCACGGCTCTCTCTTATCTTCACACAATCAGTTCAGCTCCTTGATGCACTGAAGATTAAACAGTCAACTGTGTACTTATGTAGGCGAGATGGCCGCAGTGGATTGTGAGAGCGTGTGGAACCTGGTGTTTGGCCGATTCCCTGCCGAGCTCTTCAACGACCACTTCCTGGCACATGAGCTTCTACGCTTCCTTCGACTGAACCTTGAGAGCCTGCAGCTCCGAGTCCCACAGTACACCCACTCCTTCCCAAACCTGCTGAAGGTGAAAACCAGACGAAACGCATTCGCACAGATCCTTTCGACTGCTCTGTCTTCTACACATACCTGCTGTAACTGAGCGAGGAGTTCACATTATACCGAGCGGTTTGCGTTCTCTCTGTCCGTGTTTGTAGTTGCTGGCGTGGGACAGCCCGGCGCTGGTGGATGACTTTGTCGACCTGCTGCCCTCCCTGGTGACAACTGGAACTGCGGTGGAGCTCCTCCACACTCTGCTGGATCTGCCCTGTCTCTCTGCCACACTGGTCCTACAACTCAGGTGGACCTCAGAGCACAACTGTCCAAACAATATGCAAACTGTCAATTAGACTGATTTGACCATAATAATAAGTGTGTTTGTTGTAGGTCAGTGTGTTTGCCCATCGCTGACCCAGGCGGGCGCGGCCTCCTGTCGCTTGATGCATTTCGGAATCCTTCTTTCAGAGGACTGTTCCTCTTCCTGCTTCGAACAGAAGCAGGCTCAGGTAATAACAGGCAATTACAGGAATGTTTTGACATTTTGGGAAAGTTGCTTTTTCCTTTTCCTGTACATAAACCAAAAGAAAATGTCATTTAATCACTTTGGCTTTTGAACAGATTAACTAAAAAATCATGTTTCAAATAAGGCTCTTTAACTATTGTTAACCTTTTGGACAAAGCTAAACTACCAGCTTTGCCCTGTTTGTGCTAAGCTAAGCTAATAAACTAAATTGACTCTAAGTGACTTTGCCCACCCTGGGGGCATCAGTTTACATTGAGACTATTTCATGACCAATTTAAAGTTCATGTAGTGCAGTTAATCTAGAAACACAGCAATTTGCAAGCAACAGTTTTACTATTTTTCTTTCCACAGGTGACACAATTGACAGACTGAGCACGCTCCATGAGCTGCTAGCCGAGGCTGCTGATTGGCCGAGAGTTGTTCAGTGCGCCCAGACCGTCCCTGTGCTGCTGCACATTTTCTTCAACACAGTCATCACGGTGAAGAGATTCAATATTAATTCATGACTGGAACTACTGCGCATCGAAACGTGTAAGTTCAGGTAATTAAAACAATACAATGTGTGCTCCTGTTCCACAGGTAGCTGATGAGAAGCTTTTAGCCCACTTGATCCTGGTGATGCTGGAGAGAAGCAGCCTCCTCCTCAACATACCTAAATACTGCAGAGAGATACACAGGTGAGCACATAAAGAGGAACTCAAGTGTTACTCCGCTGCGTGTCTTCACCCTCAGCTCCTCACCCGCTCCACCCCTCTCACTGTCTCTGCAGGGTGTTCAGCTGCCACCTGCTCAGGTTGTGCAAGCTCCACCCCTCCCTGGTGGTGGACCAGTCTCACGAGCTGCTGGAGTTCGCTGGGGCCACAGCCAACGTCTACAGCAAAGAGGAAATCTACACGCACGTGGTAATGAAGCTGTGACGGCAGAGAGCAGGATCGTGTATTATTTTCCGTGTATTTTGGATCCTGTACAAAACTCACAGCGTCTCATTTTCTCCAATCTCAGCATTTTTTCCCATGCATTGAAGTATTGTGAAATATCACACTCAGCAGTAAAACGTGCCGAAGCCTGACATAAAATAACATCTAACTTGTTTCCCTTTCAGGTGTGGGTGCTGGGAGAGTACCTGTCGGTGTCATGTGACTCTCGCTGCTCTGTGAGCCTCATCACTTCCTGTTTCGAGGCGCTGGAGGCGGTGCTGTTTGAGATCACCTCATCTGCCCCCGCACCTGGAGCTGTTTGCGCAGCCCCCAGAGTCATCACCACTCTGATGAGCGCTCTGGCTAAGCTGGCGTCACGATCACATGACCTCATACCCAGGTGACTGACAGCAGTACAGTTTTTTAAATCGTCTTTTTTTTTTTTTTTTTCCCGCGTGTGATGTAATTGTGTGTTTCTATCCATTTCAGGGTGTCTCTGTTCCTCTCCAAGCTGAGAACAGTCACCAGAGGCGGTTCAGTCGCCTGGTGCTCCGATGAAGACGACCTCGTTGCCATAGTAACACGAGGGGAGGAGTTGTGGTCGCTGCTGAAGGCCCCCGGCGTGGCCCAGAGCGTCCTCACCCCACCTCCACATGTTACCACACCCCAGTGGCACCGAGACATTAACGTGGCCATGCCGCTGCGACTGCGGGCGCTAACCAACCTCACACACTCACAGTGACACACACACACATAAACACAATTAGAATGCATCAGTATAAAGAAAACCAAACAATCTTAATGAGTCTAGTTTGATTTTTTGCACCATATTTTTGTAAATAAATGACATTATTTGATTGAAAGTTGATGTGATGAAGCATTTTTGGCATCCACAAAACACACAGAGCCCTCTCGGTTCAATATAGTGTCTCTTCTTTAATACAGTGAAAATAACATTTTTACAAAATAGATCATCTGATTCAAAAATAGAAAGAAAGAAACGCTTTCCTGAGTAAGTGCTGTTTTCTAAAAAATAGATTCTCTGATTAAAAAAAAACCCAAAACAAATTAATCATACAGGAGGTTCAAGAAAACCTGCAAGTGTTTTTGAAAAAAGTACAAACATTTTCATATTTAATCTACACATATAACAATTGCGTGTAAATTCTCTCATATTCAGAGGATTGTAGGAAATTCTACGTCACTGCTGCAGATAGAAAAGTGCTCAAGGTTAAGAGTGCATCATTTAAACAAAACAACTGGCGATCACGGTCCTCTAGACAACATAATCACTGGAAATGGCCTCGACATTCTTTGTGAGTTTAACATTTGACCCAGAATACAGTTAGTGAGACACTCGCTCTATTGTAATCTCGGGTTAGACTTTTTAATCTTTCAAATCACATCAGAGTAAATCATGAGAACTGATTTATGACGACTTAACTGTGGATCACAACAGAATCACAACTGGATCAGCTTTGCTGAGGCCCGTTACCCTCTGCAGGTGACAGCTAAAGATTTAACTGAAGTCTTGTGTTCCGACTGACTTTAATTCATGTGTGCCACCCAGCTCTTACTGGTGACCTTGAGTGTGTCTGCTGTTGGCTTTATGCAGTCAAAGTCAACCTCAGATGTTTGTTCCTGAAACCAGCAGCAGCACAGTCAGAAGATCTTGTAACATCTAACAAAGAATAGTTGTGAACAAGAACTTTCTCTGACTGAAATGTTCGTGGGTTATCGTGCCAACATTCGATTTTCACATTTTGCCGCTGTGCAAAAATGGACAAAACTGAAAATAAAATGAAAGTAATTGTGACACTTGAGCTTCGCTGTTTCAAAGCGGGTCTAGCACCGATGTAAAGGAATGCCCGTGTGGTAACATTTGGCACGTCACTTGTGGTTGGAACATGAAACAGAGTGCAGTTTACAAGCCCGGGATAGTTCAGGAGGTGTAGTCGCAGACTCCATGCTGTCAGTTCAGTTACAGAGATGATGATAGATGGAACACTTCAACTATTATATGCTAATGTTCCTTGTTGCAAAGGGTTAGATGAGAAAGTTGTTACCACCCTTATATGTGTACTGTAATTAATAAGCAACCACCGGCAGCCACTTACCGTAGTTTATTTTAGCTTAGCTTAGCATAGGAGTAGTGACGTCCTGGAGAACCTGCTGATTGCCCGACAACCTCCACAGTCAGTGATGGACCGCAACTAAGTACATTTACTCAAGTGCTTTACTTGAGTATTTCCATTTTCTGCTACTTTATACTCTTTTGAGGCAAATACCCTGCTGAAAAAACAGCATAGAGCAGCACTAAAACCAGCACCAAAACACAACATATGCTGGTCTTGATGGTGAGTCACCAAGACCAGCATATGTTGTGTTTAGTAGCTGGTCTATGTTGTTTTTTTCAGCAGGGTATCGTACTTTCTACTCACTACATTAATGTTTTATCTTTAGTTACTACTTTTCGCATTGCATGCTACATCACAGCCAAATGAGTGCATTATTAGATTAACATATTTTATCAACAATTAGATAAAAAAAACACTGATTCATATAATCAGAAAAATGCTTAATATCAGATCTGATAATTGGCCAAGCTAATAATCTATAGTACTACATACACGTAAATATATGTGTAATTTACTTTGATTGTACTTTTCATACTTAGGTACACGTAATATCAGATACTTTAAGACTTGTGCTTTTTGTGCAAACAAGCTATAAAACGAGCTATGTGCGCAGCATGTTATTGTCTCAGTACTTAAACTACGTGCAGTGACAGTAAAGTTAAATCTAATCTAACTTGTGAGCTTTAGAGGCGTTGATCGGTGGATTTTGTTATGTTCAGAAAGAGCAAAGCTAGCTGTAATCCCTTTTTCCGGTCTTTGTGCTAAGCTAACTGACTGCTGCTGCAGCCACATGTTTAGTTTACACACAGGAAAAAGTGGGAACAATCTTCTCATCTACCTATTGGCAAGAAAGTGAGGAGTACATTTTCCCAAATTCATAGCTATTAATTTTGGTCATACGGATTGGTCATTGAACTTCCTGGCACATTAAGTGTTGTCCTGTTTGTTCAACATCTCTCATAGTGTTTGGTCCCTCAGGGTTTTGGCCCCACCAGGAGAATTTCAAGCACCATCTCTACATGTAACCTCACGACTCAGGTTAGCTGTAGTCAAAACTCAGTGGTCCCGTGACTTAAACACACTTTCTCTTAGTCAGTCCTGTGACGTGGAACCATGTGACCTCAGGTGACGGCGGCTAGTCACCTGGACGTGTGCAGCAGTGTCCCAGGTAAGTACAGGTACCTCCAGATGGCGTAATAGTGAATGCACGCTCCTGCCGCCACGAAGAGGTGCCAGATGGCGTGGGCGAAGGGGACGAGGCCATCGCTCTTGAAGAAGACCACGCCCACCACGTAGAAGACACCTCCCACCGCCAGTTCACACACGCCTGCGCGCTCCACCTGGAGACATGCACGAACAGATGTTAAAGAACGTCTGCTCAAACGCGTCATGTTCATTTTGTTGATAAAACATATGACAAAGTGTCCATGATGACAGGAAGTCAGTCTAAAAACGCATACACAGGAAAAATACTTGGCAGTTCTGTTTCAGTGACCAGATCTTTGTAGGTAACGGGCTCAAACAAACAAAATCACCGGTTTGTATCTTTAAATGGCGACCGTCCGATTCCCACACAATGGCAGGAAGTCTGTTGCAGCGGAAGAGGGGTTTACAGAAAACCTTTTTTGTTTCTCCGAAGCAGAAAGAGACAACACTCAAAACCCTTTGTGGTCTGTGCTTACCATAGACAGGATGACCAAAGCAGGAACAGCCCCCATGGCCACATACCCGAACAGCTCCACCAGCTTGTACCTGCAGATAGAAAACATGGACGTGAAAAGATAATATCTCCCAAATTCTTTTATGTGATTGTTTTCTGTTTCTGCTTCAAACAGGGTGCCAGCGTGTGTGTTGTAAACACTTGAGGACAGGAGTTTAGCTTCAGGTCGATTGTGTCAAACTGGGACACGGAGCAGAACGACGACAGAGACAGAGAGAGAGAAAGAGAGAGACTGCGTTACCTCTCGTGGAAAAAGAAGACATACATGGATCCCACGCAGGCCATGACCCAGATCAGCCAGCGCATGTGGCACGACCAGGGACCCAGCTCCCTCAGCATCAACCTACGGAAACAAATCAGTACATCTGAGCGTGCAAAGCAGCTACGTTCTCCACCGAACTGCATATCATGTATCGACTGACCCACCAGGGAGAGTAGGAGGCAGCTATGAAGAAGTAGATGGCCATTCTGTCACACATGTGGAAACGCTGCTCCACCTTCCTGCACAGTGACAAAAAGACGGAATATAGGAGCTCATTTCATCGTGACAACCGTTATCTTTTACTGAAGATTGTTTCGGTATATGGCAGGGGGGCACATTTTTAGTTTGCAGTCGTTTTGGAAAGTGTGTGAAAGGCCAGAGGAGCCGGAGTGTCAGAACTGGAGGAAGATCTGAGATCTGCTCACCACATTAAAAGGAGCAATTTGTGAGATATGGATGTAAAGGTATTCACAATGTTCAGTGTTATGTAATGAATGTAAAGAGACAACAGCGGTGACCTTTTTGTTGGCCAAAGAGGATGATGCAGAGACACCTACTCGAGTTGGCATGCTAACCAGCTAGCCAGCCTTTGTCTGATTTTCCCTGAATCGCCTCATTCCTGTTTCAGCTTTCATTCCAAAAGCTAGCTAGTCGTTACAGCCAGAGATAGCAAAGACTGTACTGAGCAGCAGTAAACGCTATGCTGCCCCCTGCTGTTTTGAAGCTGTCTTTATATTTTGTCTATTTCTGAGAAACTACGCCTTAAAGCAGTAAGAAATGTATGATTTATGCACCCATATCCCGATATCCCTAACTAATTTAGTGTAAAAGTCATAGTAATAGTAAGTATTCGGGGAATAAATACACAAGCAAATTAAAACAGATTTATTAATATATGTTACATTTGATTGTAACAAGAATATTTTCAAGACGCCTACATTTACATTTATTGGTACATTTAATGCTATCCTTATTCATTTATCTATTTATCGATGCATCAATTTCTTTATCTATTGATTTCTGAATTTGGCAGTCTCAGTTCTCCATATGACTCTAAATTAGCTCAGGAACAAGGCTTTCTTTCTATCGCAAACATTTCCATTATGTATTTTGTGCAGGATCTGACAAGAACGCTGACAAAACCCTGAAGACTTTGTTCGTTAGCGTGTGTTTGACTGTTAATATGTGAGTGAATGTTTTTCAGAGGGTGTGAGCTGGAGCTGATGCGAAATATGTTTTCAGTTCCACGCCACATCTGTTCTTTGGTCTTTGGCCTTCTGGCTGTGTCATAATTAACAAACTGTATGTCTGAGTGTGATGTAAATGTCTGCTAGAGCAGCACATAAACACACAAATGCACATCTGCCAATCCCCTACCAGCGTTTTCTGCTACACACACACACACACACACACACACACACAAATACACACTTATACACACACACCTGAGGTGGCTGATTTTCCAGGCAGCGGTGTGGAAGAGCGTTGAGGTGACGAACAGGCCGGTGAGACCGCTGCCATAGAGCCAGGCAGCCATGCGATGCCATTGGTCAACAGACAGGAAGTAGAGCACTGACCCGCCAACCAAACTGGGGAGGATCCACAACTGGAAAGGATCAAAATGCCACAAAAGCATAGTGTCACATTATTTTCTATTGTTATTATTTAACATGTGAAAGTGCTGGAATTACTCTTTAAGAAACCAGAATATTTACATTTTAGAAACTGTAATCCGAGATTTTTTTTTTTCTTATTTCAAATAACTCAAAACAATTCAGTCATCCAGTAATTTGGAAATTATATGTACATCTAATATGTTCTATATCCATCCATCCATCCATTTTCATCCGCTTATCCGGGGCCGGGTCGCGGGGGGCAGCTGCCTGAGCAGGGACACCCAGACTTCCCTCTCCCCGGATACCGCCTCCAGCTCTTCCGGGAGGACCCCAAGGCGTTCCCAGGCCAGCTGGGAGACATAGTCACACCAGCGTGTCCTGGGTCTTCCTCGGGGTCTCCTCCCGGAGGGACATGCCAGGAACACCTCCCGAGGGAGGCGTCCCGGGGGCATCCGAAACAGATGCCCGAGCCACCTCAGCTGGCTCCTCTCGATGTGGAGGAGCAGCGGCTCTACTCTGAGCTCCTCCCGGGTGACAGAGCTCTTCACCCTATCTCTAAGGGAGCGCCCTGCCACCCTGCGGAGGAAACTCATTTCGGCCGCTTGTATCCGGGATCTTATTCTTTCGGTCATGACCCAAAGTTCATGGCCATAGGTGAGGGTCGGAACGTAGATTGACTGGTAAATCGAGAGCTTCGCCTTTCGGCTCAGCTCTCTCTTCACCACGACGGACCGATACAAAGACCGCATTACTGCGGCCGCTGCACCGATCCGTCTGTCAATCTCACGCTCCATCCTTCCCTCACTCGTGAACAAGACCCCAAGATACTTAAACTCCTCCACTTGAGGCAGGAACTCTCCTCCCACCTGGAGGGAGCAGGCCACCTTTTTCCGGTCGAGAACCATGGCCTCGGATTTGGAGGTGCTGATTCTCATCCCAGCCGCTTTGCACTCGGCTGCAAACCGCCCCAGGACATGCTGGAGGTCCCGGCTCGAAGGAGCCAACAAGACCACATCATCCGCGAAAAGCAGAGATGAGATCCATTGGCTCCCGAACCAGATCCCCTCCGGCCCGTGGCTGCGCCTAGAAATTCTGTCCATAAAAGTAATGAACAGAACCGGTGACAAAGGGCAGCCCTGCCGGAGTCCAACATGTACTGGGAACAGGTCTGACTTACTGCCGGCAATGCGAACCAAGCTCCTGCTCCGGCAGTACAGGGACCGTACGGCCCTTAACAGAGGGCCCCCGACCCCGTACTCCCGGAGCACCCCCCACAGTATGCCACGAGGGACACGGTCGAATGCCTTCTCCAAGTCCACAAAACACATGTGGACTGGTTGGGCAAACTCCCATGAACCCTCGAGCACCCTGCGGAGGGTATAGAGCTGGTCCAGTGTTCCACGGCCAGGACGAAAACCGCATTGTTCCTCCTGGATCCGAGGTTCGACTATCGGCCGAATTCTCCTCTCCAGTACCCTGGAATAGACTTTCCCGGGGAGGCTGAGGAGTGTGATCCCCCGATAGTTGGAACACACCCTCCGGTCCCCCTTTTTAAATAGGGGGACCACCACCCCGGTCTGCCAGTCCAGAGGCACTGTCCCCGACTGCCACGCGATGCTGCAGAGACGTGTCAGCCAAGACAGCCCCACAACATCCAGAGACTTGAGGTACTCAGGGCGGATCTCATCCACCCCCGGTGCTTTGCCACTGAGGAGCTTACGGACTACCTCAGTGACTTCGGCTTGGGTGATGGATGGGTCAACCTCTGAGTCCCCAGCCTCTGCTTCCTCTATGGAAGGCGTGTCAGCGGGATTGAGGAGATCCTCGAAGTATTCCTTCCACCGCCCGACGATGTCCCCAGTCGAGGTCAACAGCTCCCCACCTCCACTGTAAACAGTGTTGGTGGAGGACTGCTTCCCCCTCCTGAGGCGCCGGATGGTTTGCCAGAATTTCTTCGAGGCCGACCGGTAGTCCTCCTCCATGGCCTCCCCGAACTCTTCCCAGACCCGAGTTTTTGCTTCCGAGACTGCCCGTGCTGCCGCACGCTTGGCCTGCCGGTACCCGTCAGCTGCCTCAGGAGTCCCCCGGGCCAGCCAGGCCCGGTAGGACTCCTTCTTCAGCTTGACAGCAACCCTTACTTCCGGGGTCCACCACCGGGTTCGGGGATTGCCGCCGCGACAGGCACCGGAGACCTTACGGCCACAGCTCCGGACAGCCGCGTCAACAATGGAGGTGGAGAACATGGTCCATTCGGACTCAATGTCCCCAGCCTCCCTCGGGATCTGGTCAAAGCTCTCCCGGAGGTGGGAGTTAAAGATCTCCCTGGCAGAGGGTTCTGCCAGACGTTCCCAGCAGACCCTCACGATACGTTTGGGTCTGCCAGGTCTGTCCAGCTTCCTCCCCCGCCAGCGGATCCAACTCACCACCAGGTGGTGATCAGTTGACAGCTCAGCCCCTCTCTTCACCCGAGTGTCCAAGACATACGGCCGGAGGTCAGATGACACGACCACAAAGTCGATCATTGATCTCCGGCCTAGGGTGTCCTGGTGCCACGTGCACATATGGACACCCTTATGCTTGAACATGGTGTTCGTTATGGACAAACTGTGACTAGCACAGAAGTCCAGTAACAAAACACCACTCGGGTTCAGATCGGGGAGGCCGTTCCTCCCAATCACACCCCTCCAGGTAACACTGTCATCGCCCACGTGGGCGTTGAAGTCCCCCAGGAGAACGACGGAGTCCCCGGTTGGAGCACTCTCCAGTACCCCTCCCAGGGACTCCAAGAAGGCCGGGTACTCTGCACCGCTGTTCGGCCCATAAACCGAGACAACGGTGAGAGTCCTATCCCCGACCCGAAGGCGCAGGGAAACGACCCTCTCGTTCACCGGGGAGAACTCCAACACATGGCGGCTGAGCTGGGGGGCTATAAGCAAGCCCACACCAGCTCGCCGCCTCTCGCCGCGGGCAACTCCAGAGTAGAAGAGAGTCCAGCCTCTCTCAAGGAGTTGGGTTCCAGAGCCCAGTCTGTGCGTGGAGTGAGCCCGACTATTTCTAGCCGGTACTGCTCAACCTCCCGCACCAGCTCAGGCTCTTTCCCCCCCAGTGAGGTGACATTCCATGTCCCCATGGCTAGAGTCACCATCCGGGGATTGGGCCGCCGGGGGCCCCGCCCACGACCGCCACCCATATCCCTCTGCACCGGCCCCTTCTGAACCCTCCCGCGAGTGGTGAGCCCACGGGAGGGCGGGCCCACGTTGCTCGTTCGGGCTGCGCCCGGCCGGGTCCCGTGGGCAGAGACCCGGCCACCAGGCGCTCGCCTGCGAGCCCCAACCCCAGGCCTGGCTCCAGGGTGGGGCCCCCGGTGACGCCGATCCGGGCGACGTGCACGTCCTTGGTCTTGTTATATTCATCGGGGGCGAGTGAACCGATCTTAGTCTGACCCGTCACCTAGGACCTGTTTGCCTTGGGAGACCCTACCAGGGGCATTAAGCCCCGGACAACATAGCTCCTAGGATCATTCGGGTGCTCAAACCCCTCCACCATGATAAGGTGCCGGTTCAAGGAGGAGTGTTCTATATGTAATTGTCTAATATTTCTATTACTTTGGATAAATGATAGTAGTAATAGGCTCAATTGTAAGTCATTGTGTTCATGACATTAGACTTGTGCTTAAACTTGTACTTTTGACAAACCTAATACAATTTTGTGGAACCTGTTGAAAGTCTTTTCCGATATTTTAAAGTTTTCTCTCTGGATCCAGGAGAAACAGCTGCAACCACTGTTAAAGGAATAGTTCAACATTTTGAGCATCGCTCCTCTTCTCTTTCTTGCCAAGAACTCAGGTTGAAGATCGATACACTCCTGTAGTCTGTACACTAGGTATGGATTTACCAGTAGCATCTGCTTGTCTTAGCTTAGCATAAAGACTGCAAGCAGCTAGCGTGCCTCTGTCTAACAGCAACAAAATCCAGCTGCCATCACCACTTCAACTCACTCATCAACACAATATTTATTGTACGTTAGCCGCAAAATGCAACAAGGTGGATATGTTCACCTAGAGCCAGGTTGGATGTTCCCCTTGTTCCCATCCTTGATGCTAAGCTAACCTGACCGTAGCTTCATCAAAACATGTGAGTGGTATCAATCTTCTCATCCAACTCTCAGGAAGGAAATTAGAGCATTTCTCCAAATTTCAAGCCATCCCTTTAACTGGTTCTGTCTCCAACTAAAGTTTAGGATGTTGGTTGAGCTGACAGAGGTAATGAATCGGTAAATGGACAGTGGTATCATGGAGAGATTTCACTCAGCCCGCTTGCGGCTTTACAGTCATTATTGTCCTGTTTTCCTCCGTTTTCTTTCATCTCTCACTGTCTGTCTCATTCGCTGTCTGTCTTGCTCTCTCAGAGGCGGAAACCCACAGGGATTACAGCAGATTAGAGAAAGCTACAGGCCGAATCACAGATTATAGCCCACTGCCTCTGTGGCGCGGCCAAAAAATCCTCCCTGTTTCATTCCTCGCAATCCTCTCCATCTTTTCAGAGTCCTCTCTGAACAGACAAACTCACTGCATGCAAGAAAAAAACGTGTGGCAGTCGGAGACAAGCGAGAGTAAAAAACAAAAAATAAAACTGCAGGAGTGACGGGAGAAAAGAGAGCTTTAACTTTGAGAGTGGGTTTCTGTCTGTTTGGCTCACCCCATGCGTGGCACAGTTTGCAGCGTGTTCATATTCAGTGGGCTGGTATCTCTTACTGGCTGGCACCCTGCAGTTCATGAACCTGAGAGAGGGGTGAGGCGAGGGGGGAGAGAGGGGGGAGGCGAAGAGGGAAAAGGGGCAGAGACAGAGCGGTGCGTTCAGGTAGTGAATGAAAAACGAGGCAAAACAAGGTAGTGCTTTATTAGGTAATAATAAAGTTACTGTGAGCTGAGTACACGAAGGCCAGTGTGTGTGTGTGTGTGTGTAAGATGTTCATTCTTGGAGGATTTACAGGTCTTTAATCCACATCACGTTGTCTGAATTTCAGTGTGCCTCATCGTTACTATTCGTGCCTGTGTGTGGGTGTGTGTGCGCGCGTGTGTGTTGTGTAGACTATTTAATCAGCAGTAAATCTCTCAATCCCGGCTTACAGGGAAAAAACACATCTGGAGATGTTACGAAACCACATTTTATACATCAAGATGCACACACAGACACACACACTCACTAAAATGAGGGTAGCTTCACATGAAGGGGCCACAGGTGTGTGTGTGTCGGTCAGCTGTGCAACTTGATTACACATTTAGGCCAACGGCTCATCATCACACGCGTACACACCAACATCACGCCTCATTCCCGACACGCATTCGCACGCACACAAAAATCCCATCGCTGTTTGTTGTTACAGTCTATTAATTCTGCACAGTGAAGAGAGCAATCAGAGAGTCAGAGGAACTACCTTTTGTTCCAGGAAATGTTGTCGTTAATAAATGTTAATTTATAAAACAATACTAATTCAAGTACACCCCTGCAAAGAGAAATAAACTGTTAATGCTTCATATTCAGAGAAAGCAATTGGTATGTGGAAATAATACAAATGAATCAAACAAAACAAAACAATAAAAACATGTGAAAAGAATGCTTCAGTGCAAGTTTTATAATGGTGAGGGAACCCCGCTCGCTATTCTGGCATCATGTCGGCTAAAATGTTGGTGACGCTCTCATTTTAACAAACACGTCAAAGAGAGCGGGCAATATAGAGGTCAGCACTGCAGTCATATACATACGTGGATATGTTGATAAGACGCGATGTGTACTAAAAAACATATGTATGGAAGTCAATAACATGCTCATTGTGACATGCCTACACCTGATAACCAAAACACTCCAGTGAACTTATATCGCTTTGCATTGTTGTACTTCTGTAACTGAACTGTATTTTATTCCTTTTTGTGTGTGTTTTTTTGTTTTGTTTTGCTTTTCTTCCTTCTAGCTCGGAGTTAGGGTTAAATTTAGATTTTGCTATTAACCCTGTGTGCAGCACATCTGGGGTTGGTGCATGGTTGAATGTGGCGGCACCAGTGTTACTCTTATGTCAAATAAATCAACTAAGCTACACTAATGAGACATTGAAAAAAGTCAAAAAGTTTCAGTGTCCAAACCTTTCGAGACTAATGATCTGAGTCCTTTGACTACTAAATAATTAGAAACAAGTCAAACCACTCGCTGAGATCGCAAGATAATCTTGGCTTGTGAGAGGAAGGAATCCCAGCTGAGATGTCAGTGTGTGATAAAAGGCATCCTGAATTCAGAAAGTCTGTTAAAAATCTGTTTTTACATTTTTTACAAAACTTTATCTAATGGTGCTGGAGCTGGTCCACGATGTTTCCCCTGCCTTAACAGCTCATTTTCCTTCGTGATCACCATCTTTTGAAAAGCTGTAATGTGTGACCGGGGTTTGGTGGACAGAAGAGACTCATGCAAGTAACATTCTTGGGTCAGCTTGTTCAACATCTTAGCTTGAGCTGTGTGTGTGTGTGTGTGTGTGTGTGTGTGTGTGTGTGTGTGTGTGTGTCTATGCGTACTACTCATGCTGTCAGGATTTATATAGATCTGTTGACGCACTCACATTGTGGGGACCACCTATCCTTATGGGGACAAAAACGAAAGTCCTGATTATGTAAATTATTAAACTTTAGGGTAAGGACTTAAACCAGGATAGGGGTGTGTGTGTGTGTGTGTGTGTATGTGTGTGTGTGTGTGTGTGTGTGTGTGTGTGTGTGCACGTGTGTTTGCACTCACCACCAGAGCCCTCATGACAAGAAACCTCAGTGTGTTTTCCTGTTGTGGGTCTAAATTGATAGAGGGCATCAGGGCTATCTGGTGCACCTGAAAACATCTGTCTCTCTCACACACCCTCCACATTTTTTCTGTTTCTCTTCTCCTGCTTACTAACACAAACATGGCAGAACACCAGGAGCTCAGGAGTCATTCCCTTTCAGTTTCATGATCCCGTCAGCGTATAACTACAACACAGACTCATGATCACATTTATCAAAGTTCTGCTCACATGTGAATGTCTGCACGAGTCCTGTTACAAACGGCAATAAATCAAGTCCTGTGTCACATGCGCTGTCTTTCTCAAAGGTGCAATCCATGGAGGGAAAACATTAAGTGACATAAGATCATTGTGAAGCTGACATCCCTCTTGTTTTTCCCTGCAGGCCGTGCCAAGTGCACAACAAGAGAATTGTATCTTCCTGTTGTGTTATTGTAGGGCCATCAATGGACCTGAATGGAACAGTCTGAAGTCCTTTAATCAGTTATGACAGAACTCAGTGTGTGTGTGCATGCGTGTGTTTGTGTGTGTGTGTGTGTGCGCGCGCGCGCGTGTGTGTGTGTGTTTGTGTGCGTGCGTGCGTGTTTGCGTGTATGTGTGTGTAATGAAGTGAAAGGAAGGGATAGGGATTCACAGGCTCTGATCAGAGAGAGCTTTGTTGTCCTCATCGGCACACTGTTCTTTCTCTTCTCTCTCGTCTTTCCACACACTTTCTGTTTTTGTTTTGTGTGTGTCATGCAGTTCGTTGTATGTGTGTGTGTTTGTGTGTGTGTGTGTGTTTGAGTGAGTGTGTGTGTGTGTGTGTGTGTGTGGCATGCTTTAGCCCCACAAAGCGAGTGTTTAGTTACAAAATCCCATTACAGCACATTCCATACATTAATAGGATCGATTACGGCCAAGAGGATCAGAACCTTTGGATCAGGGGTACGCTAATGTGTACACTATAGGAATGTGTGTGTGTGTGTGTGTGTGTGTGGTTGTGTGGTTGTCTGTGTGTGTGTTTGTATACGCTCTCTGTAACTCCAGGCCTATTCCTTTTACAGTGAAGATCGAGTTCATCTCCTCTGGGACTCAAACTCCCGTTCTCACGATTATCGCCATCTCCCGTTTACACACACACACACACGCACAAACACACACACATGCACGTACAGGCTTTCTATGTGATGAATGCGCATAAGAAGAATTCAACATGATATACTATAAAATGCTGTGTGTGTGTGTTTGGTGCCATATCCAAAGGAGTACAGCAGCACATGATAAAAAATAAAGGAATACAATTGAAGTATAGCAAACAAGTCACCTGGACATCAGACAGATGGATGCAGGGAAATAAGAATAGTGATTCTAAAAGTAAAACTAAATTAAATTGTAAAAGGTGCACTATGTAGTTTTGGGAAAGAAGAGAAAGATCTTGATTGACTGATATTCTTATGCCTGAACAAAAATAAATAAGCAAACAAACACTGTTGTGTAAATAAAATGAATAAACAGACTGACCTTAAAGGAGGACATAGTTTAATTTTTTTCATGGTTTCACTTTGTTTAAATGTGGCGGACCCTGCCACTTTTCTAGCTTCAAACAGTGTTCTGAGGACCTTATTTCCCCCTGAGAACAGCTTGTTTATTCAGTCATGAAAAAATAAAATATTTCTGAGTTTGTGTCATTACCTCGTTAATATTGTTAATATTAAAATTGTGTGTGTGCATGTAAATTTCTTCTCCAAAACCACATAGAGCCCCTTTAGTTAGCGCACTTTTCAGACTCTTTTGGTGTGTTTGGTTGGTGATAAAAGTAATGGTGCCCCTGCTTGTTACATCTCCCTCTCTCTGTCTCTCTGACACACAAAACACAAACACACTCAACACTCAAACTAATCTATAACATCCCTCTGATGGCTCCTGTGCCAGCGCGTCAGTGCGCATGGATGCACAGAATGTGTCACACACACACACACACACACACACACGGTGCCACCGATCAGCACCAAACTTCCCTGACAAAACACCAGTTACCTTCCAAATTTTGTCTTCTTAAAGTCCATCTCGTGCGTAGGCTCTCTGTGTGTGTCTGGGGGGGGGGGGGGGGGCGCGCGCGTCGGTGCGCTCGCGCTCTATTTACCAACAGCACGCCCGCGAGCGTCGTCTCCTCTTACGGATTCCCCATTCCGGATGTCCCGCCGCCGCGCGTCCCAACATGAACACACAAGTCCGACAGGGGCAGAGACCAGCAGAGTCAAGAAACCGCAGCGACGAGTCAACTGGACTACTTCTTTTTCTATCCGAAGTGTCGCGAGGTCAAACAACGAGCCATCCCGGCGTGAGCACGAGGTGGTGAGAGAGAGAGAGAGAGAGGGGGCAGGCTGCACGGAGTGGAGTTCAGATGTGTTCGCAGGATGTTCCGCGGGACTGGGTTTGTAACCCCTCCTCTCCTCCCCTCCCCTTTCCTCTGGCTGATGATAACACGGCAGCAAACACAGACCCCCCCCCCCCCCCACACACACACACATACACAACACAGCCACACTTTCTCCACCCTCCTCTCAGTTTACACTTTCAACTGGGCTGTGTGACATTTTTAAATGCTGCTGGAAGATACACAAATGTCAGAGACACACAGGTGATAACGAACCCTGATAATAAAAAAAGGGGGAAGCTCTTTTTGTCCAACCTTGAGATAAAACAGCCAGTGTAAACAAAAGTGGAACTGGACTTTATTGTTGAGAGGTGGGCAGTAACCAGTAACCAGGAATTCAGAGGTCCAATTTCAACAAACAAACGAACCAACGAATAAACAAGCTGACCTTAAAGGACAATTTCATCCTGTTTTAGTTTGTTTATATGTGGCGGACCCTGCCACCTTTCTAGCTTCTAACAGTGTTCTTGGGGCGTTATTTTCCTCTGAGAACAGCTTGTTTATTCAGTTACAGGAAAAGATAGATATTTCCAAGTTTGCATTATTAAGTCATAAATATTGTAAATATTTGAATTTCTCCTCCTAAACGACAGAGTTCCCCTTTTGATATTTGCCTACTTATCGGCCTCATGATGAGTAATGAGGCTGCACACCGGTGGGAGGTTTAACAGCTGCTCCTCCGGTGCAGTCAAAACAACCTTGAGCTGAGCGCACTCAAGTCTGTGGAGATTTCAGGAGAAGCAGATCCCAGGGGGGAGTTTTGTGGGTGGGGTATTTTGTGTGTGTGTGTGTGTGTGAAGTGAGAAGTGCCTGTTTCTCTACATCCCGTTCTCCTGGTTTTTGCATGTTCCCACCAGGAAACCAACACATCCCCTCACCATCAAAAAACATCTGGCCTTAAATGGTTTAACAATGAAACTGGAGTTCCTTCCCACTCAGGCTGCCCTCTGCTTTTAGTGCTTAGAGCGGGTTGAATGCAGAATCAAACTAACTATGTTACAGTGTATGATTTTGTATGACACAGACGGGACTGTCAGTGCAGAGAACATCATAAGTGCTAACCTGCCCTCCATTCAGGACTAAATTTACCTCCAGATTCGGGAAAAGCTGCAGAAAACAAACACCAACATCTCCAATCTGGTTGACGCTGAAAAACACCGCGCCAACACAACCAGACACAAGAACAGCTTTCCACCCACAGGCCATCACTCAGATGAACAGTTAAAAGTGTACTTTGGGAAGAAAAAACAAGAAAGAAAGAAAGAAAAGAAAACTAAGAAAGTGAATATTTACAATATTAAAGCTTCAAATTCATACTCAGAACAGATAGGGGTTACCATGTGACATAAGTAATCACTAACTTCTGCTAACTGTAGCTACCATTGGCTAGTGAGCACAGTTAACTCTGCACCTAGCTTTTCCAACTAGGAGGTGCAGGGTCCAGGGAAGTGTTTCTGTTTGCAGCACTAGCACAGGGGCTTTGGAACGGGACGGGCCAGGGCTAGCTGGTTAGCATGCTAACTTCAGTAGATATCTCTGGAACAAAAACACAAATGTCATATTGTCGAAACTATTCATCAAAACTGTTTATTTACATTATTTTGATACCTCTAATTCATCTTTGAACCTTCTCAACCAAAACATATTACATATAGCCCCTTTAATAAGGAAATAATACAGACTCAGAAATAGCTATTTGATATATTTCCATATAAATATAAGCTGGTTAGCATGCTAACTTCAGTAGGGGAACAAGGTCCCTAGAACACTGTTTGATGCTAGAAAGGTAGCCGCTGAGAAGGGTCCTGCTAACACAAACAAAGTAAAACAGTATGAAATTTTGCTTGTTTATTCAATTTATTCAGTCATGAAAAGCAATGAGTGAAGATTTTTCTCCTCTCTCAAAACGTCTTCCTCAAAACTGAAATAAGCTTTAAATGAGTCATTCTGTGTCACTGAACCTCTCAAACTCACTATAGTTGTATAGATTATCATTTAGAGATAACGATTTGACGGTTGAATGCACGCTTGTTAACTTGTGCGTGTTTTCTTGCACTGTCATTGTCTAATCCTGCGTGCAGTACATAATGTATATAGACATGTATACATGCGTGAAGACAGGCTGCTGTACATAATTCATCCACTCCATGTTCACATATTCATTCAATATTTAATCCATTTCTTGGATCTGTTCTTATTGTTTACAATTTGAAATACTTGACGGGTATTTAGAGTTTAATCTATGTTGTTGTTGGTCACATTTACACATATCATTTTTTGTGTATATTACAGTCACACCCTTTAGTTATCATTATTCGTTAACGGTGCAGTATGTAAGAATTGGCCACCTTTTAAATTCAAACTTAATCGGGGACAGCATCACCAGAGTAACCATTACCTGCTGCTGACTATTGCAGCCTTAGCTAGTTAGCTTAGTTAGCCGTGCAGCTAGCGATTCAGACTGGGAGCTCGGGGACCAGGGGAGTGTTATTTGCACCTCTAGCGCAGAATCTTTGGATCAAGATGGGCCAGGGCTAGCTGGGTTAGCATGCTAATTTCAATACAATACATTATAGTGTCAAAATTGGTAATTATTCATACTCTGTGGATAATTTTGTGAGTTTTTTTTTTAATCAATTTTCAACTTATTTTGACATATTGCCCCTTTAAATATTTAATTGTCCCTGTTCTTATCTGTATGTCTGTTATACTGTGGGTTTTAAGAGGTGGCCTGACCCTTTGGTTGGGAACCACTGTACTCATATAAAGTAGTTGAGACTAGCTCCACAGCTTTATGTGCTGTATGTGACAGTAGAATAGCTAACAGTAGAATAGCTAAATGGCTCTGCTCTGCTCTCAGCTCTGGAGTATGTTTATCTCCCAATAATAAAAAAAAACGGGATGAGGAATGTCATTCTCTCTCTCCGTCACAAAATTTCATTTTGCAGATCCACTCATGCTTCTTCTTCAAACAACACACACACACACACCCACGCACTCAAACTGGATGGAAAATTAAATATTATCCAACAACAACAGTGGCCAGCAGAGGCCCTTTGTGGCACTGTGCAGCAGCTGTGTGAGACAGCACAGACACATTACGCAAACACACAGACATCCAAACAAGTTCCCACTCTTCAAACAAAACATGTTACACATTCACCCGTGGCTGTGTTTGGAGATATGATTTAAAATATCAATGACAGTGGCGAGGCAGGCATATTTGCACAGGCAAATAACAGTGTCTATTGGCTGTTCCCGGTAGGTACAACGCAACGCAAGCATGTAAAAATGTGGTTAGGCATGAATACAAACATTCAGACATTAGTACAGCATGGAGACTGACCTCGTATTAAATATTGTGAGTGAAACATGGGTTCAATGTTTTGAACATATATCTAGTATCTGTGTTTTTATGACAAATTCCGGCCTTTTAATTAGTATACTTTTCAGATTTTAAAGGGGCACCATGTAGTTTTGGAGAAGAAATGAAAACTTAGAATTTATAATAATAATGAGGTAATAATACAAACTCAGGAATATTTATCTTTTCCATAACTGAATAAACAAGCTGTCCTCAGAGGAAAATAAGGTCCCTGGAAGACTGCTTGAAGCCAGAAAGGTGGCAGGGTCCGCCAAATTTTAACAAAATAAAAAAGTATGAATTTGTTTTGTCCTTTAAGTTCAGTGGACCTTTAACACCGTTTCCATCATGTTGTCATTGATAGAAATCATTAAAGAAGATAAACATTAACCAAAAAACTTTTTCACTTATATTCCTGTTGGACTTCTGTTCATCTTACTGTCCTAAACTTTTCTTCTACAAGGATATGCCGCCTCACAAGCCCCACCTCTGTCTCTCGGTCTATCATGTTTACATGGAGGCTGTGGCTTGTGTAAACCAAAGGCCAGTACACAGTGTGTTGGACCTCAGCCCACACCGACAGGAGAAGCAGCCGCTCAGTCCCTGAAAACAGAAAACTGGACGAAAGGACAACTCTGACGCAGAGTCACAGCCATGCAGGAGCAAACAAACGAGTCGAATTTACAAAATTAATCCAAAATGGAGGGGATTCAGGTCGCTGTGGTCATTTCTCAGTTAAATGTGAAAAATAAAATGCATCAGTGACAGTGCTGAGGTTTATCTTTCTGAATACGTACAGATACCTTCTTGTAAATAAGAGCTGTTCTCATAACAAAAATAGTTTAACATCTGTGTTTTAAGGATAACATATGTATTCATGAGGCTAAAAGTTCATCATGGTGGACATGTTTCTTCCTCAGTGCAGCTGCGGTTTTCTTATGTCTGCTACATCTTTCTTTCTTTTTTGCTGTCTTTCTTTCTTTCTGCTAAGCATCACGTTGAAATGAAAACTATCCCTCCCAACCGCACTCTGACATGCTGAGACTTACACCTGAAACTGCAGTGAAACTCACGCACGCAGATGGAAACTGTGACTCACACCCTTAATTACACAGCCGGCGCGTGAGATCACGCCTCAGACATCGCTGCCCCAAACGCCAGAGTCATAATGGTGCATCAGGTTTTTGATGCCCACGCCGACCGTCCCGTGGGAAGACGGGCCATTCAGGAAACAACTGCTGTGCCCCTGAAGAGCAGTGTGGCTGAGCAGAAGAGAAATAAATGCATCTTCTTATCGACCTTAATTTTTCCATTTTTAGTAACAGTGCATCAAAACAAGTTGCATGTAACTCACAGATTGCGTTTGATACATGGTCGAAAAAAGGTCATGCATACACTTCTCCATACAGGGATATATATTTAGTTTAAAGGTGCATAATGTAGTTTAATTTTAATGAGATCCCCACTGACTTTTTTTTTTTAATGCCTGAACAAACTCATTAAACAAACTCTCTTTGTTTCCATGACTGAATAGACCAAATAAACGAGCTGACTTTAAAAAAACTGAGACCATTTTCTAACTTTCTACACCTTTCTAGCTTCAAACAGGAAACCTTCTATTTCTCTGATAACAGCTTGTTTATTCAGTTATGGAAAAAAATGCATATTTCTTTTTCTTGATACTGTAAATATTCAGATTTTGATTAAAAAAAATGTATTTCTTCCCCAAAACTTTGTTGTGCCCCTTTAATGTTTTTCACATACATTAAAATCATATATTGAAATATTGAAACATCAGAGTATGTGTATATGTAGTGCAATAAACAGCACTATATTCAACATAAATAAATATGTATTTAAAAGATGTGACTTTAATATGTTTATACCTAATAGTAATATGAAAAAATGGCTTTACGATACTTTCCAACGGCAGCTCACAGTTTAGTGCAGTTGTATGCATATAATTAAATGATGTATTATCCACAAAATGTTTATTCTATCATCTAATAGTGAAGAGGAATGTCTGTTGGTAAGCATACATGGCTCATCATACAGCTGAGATTTTACACACACACGCACAAAAAAGGATGCTTCACTCGTGCAGGCCCTCCTCTTCTGATTTGCACAGTTCACACACGCAGCTACATTCAGGAACAGGTCCTGCTTGCACCTGTTCACACACGCCATGGCAATGCTGGAATACTTGGAACAACGGGGGCCGGCCAGCCAGGAGGAGCAGGAGGCTCCTGGGAGGGAGGAGGTGCAAACGGTACCTGAGATGCCGGATGCACCAGGTTGGGGGGCAAGTGCTTGTCCCTGCAGTGTGATGACTACCATTTACACCACAGTACTTTTACCTGGAATGTTCACAAACGTTTTGAATTGAATAATGCATCAAAATCACAGTCTGTGTAAATATCTGTTGTCATTGTTTAATGTTCTATTTATAAGATAAATATACAATTCAAATTGGGAATGTGACCTTATCAATAGACGTAATTATGTCATACGGGTAAAGAGTCAACTCACTTTACACAGTTTGACACAAAATATGATTCAAAGTCACAGCAAAGTTTGGTTCCAATTCCAAGAAATATTTTCAAAATAAAACATGGTACATTTAACTGTAATCTATCTGTGTATATAATCAAATATCAGTCCATTCAAACACAGGATAGGTGCTAATTTAAGAGATAAGCAAGTCCTCAGCCTGGACTGGCAGAACAAAAGGCCACGAATAACAAAATGTTCACCGTTTTTTTTTTTTTTGACACAGTATGTAACTGAAGCAGGGCCAAAATGAAACTAGTTGTTCAGAAAACCTTTGAAAAGGTCTTTTTCACTTTTCACATAGAAAGTGAAAGTTTTTTTGTCAATTCATAATAGACAATATATTTAGGTCACCATATCTACCATGTTGAGCTACACAGCATTATTGTTAAATGACAGATTGATTTTGAGTGATTGATTAAATGTTGAAATATTTGTATTTCTAAGACAGGACATTTTTTGTGGAGTGGAGATATGTGAATGAAGATGATCGTTTCTAATTAACTAGAAAAGATCTGTTGGAAGAGCTTTACCAACGGTTTGGTTAAACTATTGATCAACAATCAATGTTAGGCTGGAGTTAAAGAGAACACAGGAACCGGCCTCAGTGTACTGTATACTGTATACCTAACCAGTAATTAGACCTAGGTGTTGTTTGCACATGTTGACAGTGGGGGGCGCTATTACATCAAGTCCTGAGTAGTTACTGTACAATGGAGTATTTCTGCTGCTTTCTCTCTCCCGTGAAGCCGATACATCGAACAGAAAACATACTATACACATTCCTTTTTAGATATAATTACATTTATATCATATAATTCTCCACTTGATAAAGCTGCTCTGGCTCTTTAAACGCACCGCACGCCGCGTCCTCTGAGCATGCGCAGTAAGGCGGAACAACAGCCCCTATGAAAAACAACAACAATCACTACAGCAGGGCTACGAAAAGAGATGGCCCCCTGAAGACCAGCACCTCTGGCCCTTATCACAGTAGAAATCCCAGCCCGACTGCTGCTATTTCCGCCGGAGCATTATATGTCGATGGTGCCGAGCCCATGAACTTGGCCAGTCAAAGCGGGGATGCTGGCGGAAGCCAGCTCCTGTTCGCCAACTTTAACCAGGACAACACGTAAGGCAGGGCCGGGGAGAGTGTCTGGGGATCCGATGGCCTGTCCTGTCAAGCTAGCTGACGTGAGCTAGCTCAGTGTGGACTTGTCTGGGCGCCTCGCGGGGTGACAGGTCGCGATGTGAAATAGCCTGGGTGTAGTTTGTCACGTTAGAAATGGAAAGAAAGAAAAACCATGCTAGTTTTATTGGTAGCTAATGAAAGTGTCCAGTTAACGGTAACGCTGTGTGCTAGCTCCCCCGTCATTAGCATAGCCTTCTAGCTAACATGATGCTGTGGTACGAGGCTAACTTTAGCTACAATACACATGTAGCTTAGGTGTCATGTAACTAGGGAGTCAGGGGTGAGTTTTATTATTATCAATACACAGAGTGCATACAGATATAAGTTAATGACGTGTAATTTTGTTTGTTTTATTCATAGGCTATGAATGGCTGTTATTCCTTATAGGACTGCGCTGCAGTTAGAGGACTGAAATAATGCAGTAAAAGTCTGAAACTGGGTCAGTGTGTGTCTTGAAGACTGACCTCCATAAGACATGTAGCTACATGACGTTGTAGTGAGCGGAGTGGCAGTCCGCTAAATGTGCTGGTGACCACACAGGACTGCGCTTATTGCAAAACATCTCCAGTCGTGTGACCAGTGACCACTGTCACAGTCTGCCCGCTGCCCACAGAGACACAGAGACCACAGCTATTACACTGACCAGCCGGTCCTTCCCGTGTCCACTTTGAAACGCCTCTGTGAGCTGTAATAACGACATCAGAGCGGATGTTTTGCGTGTGTATGCGTGTCATGTGTTGCTGATGCAATGCCTCTTCAATGCTGTGTCTGTTTGTGTTATTTTGCACAGGTCCTTAGCTGTTGGCACCAAATCAGGATACAAGTTTTTCTCCCTGTCCTCTGTGGACAAGTTGGAGCAGATATATGAATGTAGTAAGTAATGTCCAATGCCTTCTCCACGCAGTTTCTTTATCCATTCACGTTTGTAACATCCTTATGTACGTGTAGTGGGTTGTAAAGCTATGTTATATTACTGCTTGGTCATATTATTTGAGTTATTGTGGTTTTATTGCATGCTGTCTAAACAGAACATAATCACTGCACCATTAGAGCGATGCTTTTACTTTAAATATTAATAAAGGTTTGTCAGCACTTTTCCCACACTGATATACAATAACATCGACTTACTGCCCTTTATTGGATTTGCATAATTTATGGCACAATCTCTCAGCGGTCTTATCACGCCTGTTAACTACCCATGTATGGTTAGTTAGGTTATACCATGTGATAATTATGTTAAATATAAATAGCTGATGCAAAGCAGGCATAGGAGACTCATGTTGTACAGTCAGAGTAAGGCGATGAGTGTTTTGGGCCTGTAGGTTTTCCTATCTATAATTCATGACCCCGGCTTTTGCCCGATCCATTCGTAAATACATCAACAACAAAACAAAATTAATTCAGGTGCGTTCAGGAACTACAAAAGTCACTCAAAGATTACAGCAGCACCACATTGTTCACCGTCAGCTCACTGCTAAATACGATTATAATGTGATGCTTTAATTTGTGTGTGTGTGTGTGTGTGTGTACTCCTGCAGCGGACACGGAGGATGTGTGTATCGTGGAGCGTCTGTTCTCCAGCAGCCTGGTGGCCATCGTCAGCCTGAAGGCCCCCAGGAAGCTCAAAGTATGTCACTTCAAGAAGGGAACTGAGATCTGCAACTACTCCTATTCCAACACCATACTGGCCGTCAAGCTCAACAGACAGGTAAGAAGGAAGAGGACACGGAAACGCCTGTCTATCTGTCTGTGTGTCTGTCCGTCTGTCTTGACAAATGTGCATAGTTAAGTGATGAATGATTGTCTAGTAGGACTTTGCCTTCGACAGTGATGCTGATGTGTTGTGGTTCCTCTGCAGAGGCTGATCGTGTGTCTGGAGGAGTCGCTTTACATTCACAACATCCGAGACATGAAAGTGCTGCACACTATCAGAGAAACTCCACCTAATCCTTCAGGTGAGTGAAAGGAACAACTAACAGTGTCTCAGTCTATCTAGGTGTATTTTATGTAGAGTATAGTAGCTCGTACAGTAGTGAAAAACCCATAGGATGAAAAACATTAAAGGGATAGTTCACATCAAATTCCGAAATACATATTTTTGCCTCTTACCTGTAATGCTATTTATCCACCTAGATGGTTTTGTGTGTGAGTCTCCGAGTTTTAGAGATATCAGCTTTAGAGATGTCTGCCTTCTCTCCAGTATAATGGAACTAGATGGTACTCAGCTTGTAGTGCTCAAAACCCCCCAAAACACATTTGAATAACTGGACAGCTGTGTCTTTTTTGTGCCCTCGTTACTCAAGATAGTCCGCAGGCCTCAGTGTGAGCAGTTTCATATAGGAACTGTATTCTTTCCGTATCACCACGCAGGAGGAATCGTGCATCTTCTTGTGGACGGGAGGCCTATGCTCATGACAGTGCAGGATGTAAACATTAATGGCGTCCTCCTCGGCCAAGCTGCAATGTTAGCATAGCTAGCTAGCCCCTCGTCCGTGAGAAGATGCATGCTTCCCTATGTGTTGCGACACAGAAAGAAAATAGTTCCTGCTTGAAACTGCTCACAGTCAGGTCTGCGGATTATCCCAAGTTACCGGGTCATTCTTCTGAGATTCTTTTGAGTCTTTCAAATTGAGCACCTCACCCCGAGTGCCATCTAGTCCTATTATATTTGAGAGAATGTAGACATCTCTATAGCTGATATTTCCCAAACTGGGCATCTCACTTGTATACAGTATACTGTGCACTGTGGATGTGACTTTCCTCTCTCTTTCATTTCTACCAATTTATTTTTAGTTCAAAGTTAACTCCATTTGGTTTGCTGCTGCCCTAAAGGCGGAGATCTGTCTCTGCGATCTGAGTTGCTTCTCTCATATTTATATATTTAAAACATCCGCAGAACAAAACTCGTCCACTCTTCTTGTCAGAGCTGTTAAATACACCTTGTTGTTACTGAGTCATTCGGTCAGTTTCACTTGTCGTCAAGATCAGATAAATGTGCTTCTGTTGGCAACTGATGAATCTTTTCTTTCTGTGGCTTCTTTTTGTTCATTAGTTTATATCTGTGCTAATGTTTCTCCAGGACTGTGCGCCCTGTCCATCAGCAATGACAACTGTTATCTGGCCTACCCAGGCAGTGCTACGATAGGAGAGGTTCAGGTGTTTGACACAGTCAACCTGGTAGGTCACCACGACACAGTAAAGCTCACTATCTTTCTTTGATAAATTCATCATTACCCATCTAGGTTACACTCAAAAGGGGCACTATATAGTTTTGGAGGGGAAGGTTAAAGTCGTATTTTTTCCAAACCCTAATAAACGAGCTGTTCTCAGGGGAAAATAAGGTCCCCACTGTTTTACGCTAGAAAGGTGGCAGGGTCCACCACATATAAACAAAGTAAAACTGTGTCGTCCTTTAAGGTCAGTTTGTTTATTCAGTCATGAACACAAAGTGTCGTACAGTAACTATTCTGTTCCGACCTCGCTATTCTAAAGGCCAGTGTTCCTATCATCCGTCACTGTTCCTCTCTGTTTTTCTCCCTCTGAAGCAGCACATCTCTAACTAGTGTCGGTATTTGTTTCTCAGCGAGCGGCTAATATGATTCCAGCCCACGACAGCCCATTAGCGGCTCTAGCTTTTGATGCCAGTGGAACCAAACTGGCCACAGCCTCAGAGAAGGTAAGACAGTTACTGCAGAGTGCGCCGGCCTCTGTGGGTTGTTTGTGTATGATTTTTGTTTTCCAGCTGAGCAAATTCAAATCAGTGTCGCTCCTTCCCTTTTGAGTTTTGTCATCCTCTGTGCATCTTTCACTTCCTCCTCAGGGCACAGTCATTCGTGTCTTCTCGATCCCAGAGGGACAGAAGCTCTTTGAGTTTCGAAGAGGAGTCAAAAGGTAGATTTGATGATAGATGTGGTAAAGTTTGAGATTTTTCATAAAGTTAAGCAGTTCTGCTGTGATCGACTGACTTGATTCCATATGCTTTCGTAGGTGTGTGAGCATCTGCTCACTGGCGTTCAGTATGGAAGGCTTGTACCTGTCGGCCTCAAGCAACACAGAGACAGTCCACATCTTCAAATTAGAGACACAGAAAGAGAAATATGTGTACGTGCCTTTCTGTCCTAATATGTTAGATTTTAACAACCTCCCTCAGGGTGAGGGTGTCCTGCCCAGTTACAGACAGTTTGCTTCATAATCCTCAGAGAAACACAGGCTTCTCACAGCGTTTTTGTGTTTATAGGCCAGCGGAGGAGCCCACTACGTGGGGAGGCTACCTGGGCAAGGTCCTGATGGCGTCCACCACCTACCTGCCGTCCCAGGTTACGGAAATGTTCACACAGGGGCGAGCCTTCGCCACCGTACGTCTGCCCTTCTGTGGACATAAGAACATCTGCGCCTTAGCTGTGTGAGTACACATTCAAACACAGAAACACACACACGCAGTACTAGATGAAAATATGTGTCTTTGGTGTTGAACAGTATGAAACTGTTTGTATAAGTCATGACACACCAGAAAGAAAGTGAAAGTTAAATCAGAGCTAATATGAATGACTCAGTGCCATCTGCTGTCAGGGTCAGATTTTCATACACAGACAGGTCATGCAAATTTGTCCTCTGCCTTTCAGTCCATTCTTGTATTATCAACCCCATGAACAGGGACCTGTTCCTGTTCAGAGTGATCTTGAATAAAAACCAAGGACAGCTAGAACAGGAAGATAACACATTTGTCTTCCATCTAATCATGTTGTACGTGCGTGATGATGTCATAACGTCATGTGACGTACTTTCCGAGGCGCAGTGAAAACATGCAGTGGTGAAATGATTGCACAATTCACAAAAACCCCAGTGTAGACGCTGTGTATGCTGTGTATGCTGTGTATGCTGTTTCTATTCTAGATGTACTCCGCTCATGAAAATTCTCATATCTCTAAAACTGAAATAGGCGCATTGTTAAAACAAGTTGTGTAGTTTTAAGAAATATTTTGTTCATGTTGCTGTATTTAAAAATCTTTCGGATCAATAAGCTTCATTTTTTTATTTTGTTTGATTTGATGATAAAAATGCCTGATTTTCTGAAACGGCATGAGAAATGACAGCACAATAATCAAAAACACCAGTGTAGGCAGTGGCTGATTATTTTCCGTTCAACGGTTAAAATGGGACCTTCAAAGTGATCTGTGAGACGATCTCCAGTTTTTGGCATCGGTAGAACATCGTACACACAGTTTTACCAATGCTGCTCTTGTCTGTAATGGAGTCCTTCGATGAGGAAATGCAGCAGATCGCTCCTTCATCCGAAGAGAACTGTTTCAGTCGTTGCATAACAACAGCACACAAGCCGTGGTAGCTAAATTTGGTGTTCAGTATATCAGAGGCAAAGATGTTTGTAAATCTTTGTTTTTTTATTGTCTTCAATCAGGATTCAGAAGATTCCCAGGTTGTTGGTGGCTGCCGCTGATGGTTACCTGTATCTGTACAACCTGGATCCACAAGAGGGAGGGGAGTGCACACTTATGAAGCAGCACAGGTAACACACACACACACACACACACACTCACACACACTCACACACACACAGACACACACAGTGAGCAGCCCAAACTGTTCCTGAGTCTCTGTCAGTAAATCTCTGCTGTCATTGACTTCAGGTTAGACGGCAGCGCTGAGCCATCCAATGAGATCCTTGAGCAGGGGTCACATGACCGCCCACTTGTGGCCCAGACCTACAGTGCTGCAGTCACTAAAGGTAAGTTGCACAGATGTTCGCAAGTGACATTTTTATTTTACTGGATTGTGTTAGATTCTTCAAATTTTGCAGGAGTTTTGGAGGAAAGGGCTGCAAACTTTAGTGTTAATTGCTGGAAATTTGTTACCTAAGATGGTTTCTTGAGTTGAGTGTGTTGTTCTTAGTTTATAAGCAGTTTTATAGTTCAAGCACTATGATACTTTAACAATTATGAATGAAATTGAATTAAAATATACAAGAAGCTCACACAAAAATGTAAAATTCATTCATTTTTTGACTGAAAACTTTATTCTGTTTACTACAATAACTTAGATTCTCCAATATTTTGAATTGTGTGCTTGCCGTTAGACAAATATAACACTGAATTCAGAAATTACCTCTAAAATAAGAAGTTTTAATGTTTCTTTGGCATCACGTTTAAATAGAAATTCAATAGTTGATTACAACACAAGTATGGCAAGGGTGGATGTTCACATTTTTTTTGTAAATTTCAGGAAGTGAATTAAGAAAGAATCTTCGTTTCCTCTTGACATGTGACCTGTTGACTTGTTACAGAATGTATTTGACCTCTGACCTCTTGTTTTCCTAGGTTACTGCGAAGAGCAGGGCGCCGTTGGAGGAGCGGGCCTGGAGGACGACCTCAACGACTTGCGCTTGGAGGAGGAGAACGAGCAACCGCCGCTCATCCTCGAAACCGACTGACTTAGCGGACGGCTGTACCCACCAATCAGAGGGCTCCTCTGGTGCTGCTATGAACATGTGACACAAGGGGGGCAGGGGCAGGATCAAAGACTGGGGGTGTTTTTAAACGCTCAAAGTGTTCAAGAGCCTGTCTGTAAGTCTGTCTGTGCGTTTGTCTGTTCACATGCATCTTATTCTCCTCCCCCCTTCCTCCCGCGCTCCCTTTCCCCTCAGTTCCGCCTGTGCAGGCCCAACTGACGCTTTGCATGTACATGTGCCAACCGCTAAAAGACATGCTCCAATGTGAAAACGAGTATCTGTGAGTGTGCGCATTGGACGTTTGATCAAAAACACAAAAAAAAACAAAATGTAGCTGTGTCTTCACTTAAGACACACACACACTGACGCAAGCACTGTGTAAAACAAAAGTGATTGTGTAAGTGCCTCGCTGCCCAAGTGTCATGGTTTCTTCTGTTTGAGAGGAGGATTCTGTTTTCATTGGCTTAATAAAAATCTTTTTTCAGTTGTCAGATCTTAATCAAGGGTGTGTATTTATCTTTTTCTGACCCGTTTCCTCTATCACACACGGTCACACTGCCCTGCGAGGAGTGTGGCTCCCATCATGTGGCTCAACCGTTCCCCTCGAAAGAACGATTCAGAAGCTTTTGGCATGAGGCAGAGGTGTTTGCGAACCAGAGTGTGTGTGTGTGCGCTTGTGCTGAGACCCCATTTGTGCGCGCGCGCGCGTGTGTGTGTATGCCGGGCATGTACATTAGCAAAACACTGAGTAACTCGCCTCCACTTGTGCGTGGATGTCCCCCCCCCGCCTCACTTTTACCTCATCCAAACAGAGGCTCAGTGGACCTTCCTGCCCCCCCTCCCTCCCCTCCTCAGGCCTGCAGTCATTGGTTGATTTAAACTCTGATATTAATGATCGTTTTTTCTTAAATCTAGATAACCAATCATAACCAATGATGTGTCATGCGTAAGAAAACATGCATGGTGTTGTTGACGTGGTACTTTGTCCATACATCGAAGACATTTGGGAAGGCAGTCTGGAGGTCGGTTGAGAAAGGCAGGAAGCTGCTTTATCTCTACTCTGTACATTAGTAGATGTGGCGAGATATCTCTGTACCATACTGTCAGGTTATGACCGGGGCTTTGAGATGTTACACTGTGGGTCGGTGGGTGCGTGGCCATCGAGGGGACTGTGGATTACATTTTGATTGATCTGGAGCTCAGGCTGAGCTTCAACAACTGGTCCAGGATGCTGCATGATTCCCCATTAATCCTCCGGCGTCTGAAGCCGCCGAACAAGGATTAGTCGCGGGATTTTGGAGTGTCAGGCATTTTCTAATGATTTTGTATAAAATGTGAAACCTTCATCTGAAACTAAAATGAAAATAAATTCCATGTTGATGTATGAGATAGGTGCCTTTTGTTCTTGTTGCACTGTGGTAACTCGGTAATGTTCATCAAGGAAATCAGGTCGGACGGCTCGGTGAGAGAACAAGTTGTATTTATTATTGTCTTAGCTAGTATAACGTAAATGTTATGGTGCTTCATCCCAGATTTAAGAACAGTTTGAGCTGGAATGGTAAGTGCCTGTAGTGGTTTTGCATTTTATGCATCATAATCCTGCATCAATTAGCAAAATGTATGTTATATTTATTTTTACTGCCGCTTGGGTTCGGCTCAAGAGGCCGTGATCAAAACACTGGCGTATCATCAAGTTGATTGTTTGCCAACATTGACACATCAAGAAGATACTGAGCAACATGAGTATTCATTTGACAGACACTGATAAGTCAATGGTTAATGTCACAGGTTTATACTTTTAAATAGAATTTGGTAACCTGCAGTTTATGCACACCTGAGGGTAGAAAAGGTTCAGATGTGATGAGAAGCATAATTTCATATATTGGAGATCTAATGACATTTAATGATATTAAAAGTTGTGGACTAGATGCTTGGCTCTCCAGCCTACACTGACCGGCTCTCACTATGTGCAGCAGTACGATGTAATGAGTTGACATCTTTCTGTATAGAGGCCCTGTGTCAAAATCTAGCTGTAATGCCATTACATCAGTCAACATTATGCGCGCATGGTGTATATTAGATAAAACTGATGCAACCAAATCATCACAAACCTCAGGTCATTTTTCCACAGGCCCTTAACAGGGTTTCTGTTCACAGTTGTATCGTTCGTACCACACAAATAAAACCTAAACAGATGTACGTATGTGTTCGATGAAGAATTCCACAGACCTTCCGGCTCATTTGCTTGAACTTTATTAAGACTTTTGCCACACACACATGCACACGAACACTTTTCACACACAGGTGGGAGCGACACACGCAGGTGGGCTCTCTGTCGTTGACGTGAGGGCACAGCTTCGCTCGCTCCTCCCTCCGGCGTAAAGACACCAACTGAGACCAGACAAGGCGCAGACACACACACACACACACATTAAACACACTCTCTCTCACACACTAGAGCAAAGACTGTCGACACGGACAGCACATTCAAGGCACACTGACAATAAGACGTACTTGGCGTGCAGGCTGAAATCGACTAGCACAGGTTAAGTGACTCACCCTAAGACTATATTGATTAAGACTATTGGTGATGTTAAAGACTTGTTGAATTATTTAAGACTTTCGAAAGATCCATCTGGGCCTCTTTAAGACTTTCTGTCACAGTGCCTGAGCCCATACTTCCTCAGCCAGGCGTCCTTCGGAGGGCTGAACGGGTGTGTGTCACTCTGCGGGAAGACAAAGACACACTGAACAATGTTGTGTGTGTCAAAGATGAAAATATAAGTTTGACGAATTGTTTTAATTGCCCACCTGCAAGCGATGCGTGTGTGTGTGTGTCTCTTTCCCCCTCTACTCGTCCTGTCCTCCGCCAGTAGGCTTGCTGACCTGGACGATCTCCACCGAGGTGAAGCCCTTAGTGGCGGAGGCTCTGTTCCTCATCCTCATTTTATTCAAGGTCATTTCCGCCACCTCTGCACGCTCCTCAGCATCGTCCAGTTCATGGATCGTCTTCCTGTATTTGGACAGGCTTGTGTTGGCTTGCTCCTCCTACAGAGACACAAGAGGTTCATTTTAGTACGAAGAAAAAAAAACAAGTCGCTCTTTAATTTGTCTGCTTTTGAGGAATTAAAGGAAAGTGTCCTATATATCTTTTTTTTTTTTGTATTGACACATTTTTGAATATTCTAGGCTCTAATGGGATCCAAGACGTATAATTAAAAGTGGCACATTTTAAAGGTACTGTTCGGCATTTTAGGAAATATTTTTATGGACCTTCTGCCGGACAGTTAGATGAGAAGATTTAGACCCACCTTCGTATTGTTTGTCAGGGTTTCTATGGGTTTAGTGCACAACTAAACAAGATTTACCGCGATGGCCTTGTTGTAGCCGCAGATATGTTGATATCAAATCTTTAAAATCCAGCGTCACCACTCCTTACTCACAGCGTCCTCTATCTGCCGTTTGTAGGATTTGAGCTTGTTCTGGAGTTTCTCCACCAGCTCCTGCATGCGCTGATTGGTCTTGTGGTCCTCCTCCGTCTGGAAGACCAGCTCCTTGAGTCGTCGCTCTCCCTTACGGAGGTTTTTCACCGTCTCCATGTGGCGCTTCTGCTCCTGGTCCAGCTCATTCTCCACCTCCCTGATCTAGAAGCAACACAAGCGAAGAATCAACACAATATGTGAGTGAGACCTGGTTCCTGGCGAGACCCATCAACCGGCCCAACTCCTAACCCTGTTCTCCAGTTTCTGGATGGTGCGTTTCCCGGCCTTCAGAGCCTGCTGCTCGGCCTCCTCCAGCTTCAGGGTGAGGTCTCTGAGGTTCTGCTCCTGGTTCTTCTTGATCTTTTCCAGGTGGGAGTTCCGGTCCTGCTCCTGGCGAAGCTCCTCACACAGTCTCGTCGCCTGAAGGAAGACACATTTGCCCATTCGTTGACAAAACGGCCATGAACTGACTGTTTAAATCTTCTCTGTGTCATGCATTTTATTCCCTGCACACCGTCATTGTTACGTGTGTGTCGTCATGCAGCTTACATCAGTCACAGCCTTTTTGGCTCTCTCGTCAACAGAGCGGAACTCTGAGATCAGCTCTTCGTGCTCGCTGGACAGTTGGGTGAGGTCGGCCTCCAGTTTTCTCTTCAGGATGGTCAGACTTTGGTTCTAGATCAAGAGAAATTGATTAAATAAAAGAAAAGACAGCAGCAAGACGCAACATTTAAAAAGAGCATGAATAAAGAATCAAGAAAAATTGGATTTTAAACTAAAAAAATTTATTCATGGTTGTCTCTGCCACCTACCTGCATGTTGATCTCACTGAGCCTCTCTGTGGTGTCGACCAGTTCCTGCTCGATCTGTTTTCGGGCCCTCTCGGACGCCTCCAGGCCTCCTCTCAGCTCCTCCATCTCTCCCTGCATGAGGCACAGCCGTCTCTCCTGGAGGCTGTACTTCTCCCTCAGCTCGTCGTGCTGACGGGCGTCCTCGTCCATCTGCACCTGCAGATCCTGAATGAGAGACAGGGAGGGAGAGGATTACCGCTGTGGCGTTTACAAACCACATGGATTTTTTAAGCACTTCCTCAAACAAAGCTCCTACTTTGATCTGCTGCTGCAGCTTCTTCAGGGTTTTGACCAGCTCAGCGTTGTTCCTGTTGGCGTGGTCCAGCTGAATCTCCATCTCATTCAGGTCTCCCTCCATCTTCTTCTTCATCCTCACAGCCTCGGCACGACCTTTGGCCTCCGCCTCCAGGCTGGCCTGCAGCGACTCCACTGCACGCGCGTGGTTCTTCCTGGAGGAATGACACAGGTGAGGGACGAGTTAATGATGAAACAAAGTTCAAGCTGCGTGGTGGAACAGGTACAACATGTACACTCTGAATCTGTAGTTAATCAGTGATTTAATGGTTTACTTAAGGGGTGTTAGGAAAGTTATTGTTGGGATTAGAAAAAGGGGAATTTTAGTTTTTTGTCTTTTCTTTGTAGGATTTGTTTGAAAGGACAGAAAAGGCTGTTTACTTTCCACATGCCCCAGATCTATATTTGATTTAACCCTTTTCTAGCAGATGTACTGCAAAGAAAATGCTAAACAGTTACATCAAATCTATGCACAGTGTATGCAGATTTGTATGCTGCAAATCTTTACTTTCTTATAAGATCCTGAAACTTAAAAAAGTTCATGTTTAACTGTTTACTGTGTTTTTGATGGGCTTTGTAATGTCCATCTGTTGTCTATTCGTGTGTGTGCGCTCCTTCTCTAACCTTGTGACCTCAAACTCTTCCTCCTTCTCGTGGATTCTGCGGTCGATGTCGGCCTTGACTTGAGCGAGCTCCAGCTGTACACGAACTAGTCTACCTTCCTCCACCTAGACACACACACACACACACACACACACACATTTTGACAACTGGAATATAAACAACAGTACTGTGTCATATTGTCATGCAGTCAGATTTCACACAAGCGTGGGGCTTTTCTCTCGTTGTACCTCCAGTGAAGCCTCGGCCTCCTCCAGAGCCAGCTGCAGCTCCTCCTTCTCCACCTCCAATTTCTTCCTTGCCTTCTGCAGCTCGTGGACGCTGCGGCCTCCTTCCCCGAGCTGGTCCACCAACTCCCTGATCTCCTCTGTTAGGGGAGGGGAAGCTCAGTATTATCATCCTCCTATTGAGGATATCATCCCCTCGTTCACACAGCAGTTAGAGGCTACCTGAGAGGGTTTTGTTCTCCTTGCGGACGGTCTCGATGTGATCCTGGCTCTCCTCGTAGAGCGTCTTCAGCTTGTAGAGCTCTGTCATGTAGGAGCGGCTCTCCTTCTGGCTGTTGTCCAGTTCCAGTTGCAGCTCCTCGTTCTTCTGGCTCCATTCGGCCGCCAGCTTGTCGAAAACTCGTTGCTTCTTATCCAGAGCTGCTGCAGCGGCGTTGGACTTGAAAAAACAAACACAGACCGTAATACGTATTAATTAAATAAATTTGTGATCTTAATATCAATGTTGCATTAATTTATCTGTCTGCATGTGTGTGTTTGTGTGTTACCCTCTCCAGGTCTATGGTGAGGTCCTCCACCTCTCCCTGCAGCCTCTGCTTGACCTTCTCCAAGCTGGCAGCTCTGGCCTGGGCCGCCTCTGCTGCCTCCTCGGCCTCCTGCAGACGCACTGCAAGTTTGCGCCTGGAGAGGAGTGGGTGGCAAAGAGAGAAAGAGATGGAAAAAAAGTATTTTGACAACCTCCATGTTTCATTCATGAACAACACAGTTATATAACACTTTAGTTTCTGCAGTATTTGTCTCGCTCTATACCACCTACTTGGTCTCCTCCAGCTCCTCGGTGCGGTGGATGGCGTCCGTCTCGTACTTGCTTCTCCAGGAGGTGACGTCAGCGTTGAGCTTGGACACAAGACGCTGCAGCTCCCCGCGGCCTTCTGATTCCTCCTCCAGCTGCTCTTTGAGCAGGGAGAGGTCATGGCGGGCATTGGCCAGGGACACCACTGCTGTGTTACGACCCTGCAGAGGAGAGGGAGAATCATTTTATGTGCAGCAAAAAGAAAACTTCAGAGACTAAAAGAGGACAAATAGTCAGCTAAAGATCAGAAAAAGTCTTGAAACCGAAAGCTTTGTCGTTGTGCCCATAGGCAAGGCACCTACTGTCAATCCTGTGACCAATCCTGTGTGTGTGTGTGTGTGTGTGTGTGTGTGTGTGTGTGTGTGTGTGTGTGTGTGTGTGTGTGGTGACCTGTACCTTATTCTCCTCGTCCAACTGCCGCTTGAGCTCATCGATCTGCAAGGTGAGGGAGGTCTTCAGCCTGGTCGCCTGGGTCAGCTTACTCTGCGTGTCCTCCAGCTCCCTGCTTATGTCATTGTTCTCCGCTACACACACACACACACACACACACACACACAAAAGGAACAAACTGTCACAAAACAAAAACACACACACACAAAGACACAGTGTGTGTGAACATCCATGTCTATGTTCTCACCAGTCAGGTGGATTTTGGCGGTGCTGAGCTCCGTCTGAGTGCGTTCCATCTCTGCCAGGCGAGCGTTGGCCTCCGCCAGGTTGTCCTCCAGCTTGTGGGCATGGGCCTCAGAGGTCATCTGCACTCAAAAGCAGGATTTCGTATCAGTCATGAGTCACGTCTGATGTGTTTTCTTAGAGTTAATCACTCAAGATTGAGTCTGCACCTTCGCTTTCTGTATGGTCTCCATGGTGACGTTGAGATCTTCGATCTCCGCCCTCATGCTCTGCTTGTCCTTCTCCAGTTTCACTTTCAGCCTGGTCAGGTTCTCCAGCTGCTCCCCCAGCTCTGCCATCGCATCTGAGTGCTTCTTCCTCAGCGCTGCCGCGGTGGCCTCTGATTGGAGCGCTGCCTCCTCCAGCTCCCGCCTCAGCTTCAGCAGGTCCGTCTCCCGCTTCCTGTTCTGCTCAATCTAAACCAGTCAGCCACAGACAAAGTTGTAGTCAAAAACAAAAATGGTCAAAGTTGAGGTTGATCGACAGCTGTCAGTCACAGTTACCTGGGTTACAGTGGCTCCTCCCGCCTCTTCCAGTCTATCACTGAGGTCCTCAAGATCTCGTGATAGCTCCGCCCTCTGCTTCTCCACCTGTCAGAGAGCAGACACACAACAAACTCTAATCTCTAACTGCAATAAATAATATACCACCTGTCTGTCTATTTATACTTCTCAATAGAAATTAGTCGATTAAAGAATAATCACCAACTATTTTGTTATTGATTAATTATTTAAGGCATTCTTAAAACAAAATGTCACACATTTGTTTGTTCCAGCTTATTAAATATAAGGATTTGCTGCCTTTGTTTGTCATTTTATGATACAAGATGAACAGCATTTTTTTTTTCTTTGACACATTACAGACTGAACTAAAGGACTCTAACTAAAATAATCAGCAGTTTTTTCAATAATGCAGTGCGCAACATGTGATTACATGATTGAAGTGCAGCAGGTTTGGACTACAGTAGCCTGTTTGAACGAGGTCATTATAGACTCGAGCTGTACCTTGGCTCTCATGGCTCGTTCTGCTTCCAGCTCCTCCTCCAGCTCCTCGATGCGGCCCTGAGAGGAACCACACAAACAAAAATAAACTTGCATCTTTGAAACCAGATATTTATTATTCTCATTTACTTCTTCCACTCCTCATTTTCACTCGAATGCCAAATCTTAAATTCACACCACTCTGTCTTCTTTCCCCACACAGTCATCTGTTATCTCACATTTACACCCCATCATCCTTTCCTTTTTTATTCTACTAACCTTACGCAACGTTCATCACCTGACATTTAACGCTGCTGAAAAAATGCCAGGCTCAGTGCACTGAATTCACCGATATCAGGAGCCCAACACGTTCAGTTTCAATATTAACGCTTATGTAATCAAGACAACTACAAAAATATAATCCACTGTTTGTTCTTAGCTCCAAAATAAAAAATGTTTTGTAACTTGGAAAAGTATTGAGAATCATACCACAACAGTCTGGACCACTAGATACAGAACGAACTGAGCTAACTAGCTAACAGCTGCTACTGTTAGCAGTGGTTAACAGTTACTCTGGTGATATGCTGCCCAAATATTTTGAGTATGAATTTGACAAGTGGGTGATTCTTACATATGAACCTCTAAGCAGGTATGTTTAGTTTGTTAACATGCTAATTTACTAATAAGCACTTAATGTCATTATTTTCTAACAAATGTATATTTGACTAGATAGTGTTGCTATAAGCAAAGTCATGGGGGTCATAGAAGTCGTTAGCATTCATCCTCTGGGGATCATGAATGTCAGTCGCTGAGATATTTCAGTCCAGACTAAAGTGGCTGCGGGCATGGCTGAAAATAACTTTATGTAATAAATTTAATGTAGCTTAAATATGCACGCATCTACAAATACTGGGGCCGGTCTGGGGCTCTTAATTGCTCTGTACAGAGCTAGTTGACATCTTACCACAGAGAAAGACACAAAATCGGCGAGTGGAGTTGTTTGTACCTGGTGCTCTTTGAGCTTGCGGCTGAGCATGGAGCTGAGAGACTGTTCGTCCTCCAGCTTCGAGTTCATGTTGTTGATCTCGAAGTCTCTCCTGGATGAACACACACACACAAACACACACACAGCAGAAGGGGATCATTATGTACGTAAGAGAGTGAGGAACGCACACAGATGTATCACTACTGCAGTGTATTAGTTTGTTTTGTTTGTTATGAGAAGTCAAGATACTTTTGAAGCTTTCTTGAACGTGTCAGCTTCAGTTAGAAGTGTGTGTGTGTGTGTGTGTGTGTGTGTGTGTCCCTCACTTCTTGATGACTTCCTCCAGGTCGAGCTTAGCGTTCTCCATCTCGTTCAGGTTCTCTATGGTCATCTTCAGGTCTCCCTCTGCCTTCCTTCTCGCTTTCTCCACCTCCGCCCTGATCCTCTTCTCCTGCTCCCAGCTGTCCTCCAGCTACACACACACACACACAAACATTCAGTATATTCAGCCGTTGCCCTGATGATCAAAAATCATACGGTCAAGCAGGTCTTTCTGTTTGTACCTCATTCACTTGGTTGTTGAGCTTGCTGTTGGTCTTGGTAAGATGGTTAACTTTATCCTCTTCTGTTTGCAGATCCTCCAGAGTTTTCTGATTGAATTATAAAATGACAGTTATGTTTATGCATGTTGTCATGTGTGCATGTCCACCTATACACATGTGTGCCTATTCGTCTACCTGTTGCAGTTCCTCCAGAGCTCTCCTTTCCTTCTGCATTTTGCCGATTTGGTCATCTCTCTGACTCAGGTCGCCTGTCAGAGTTCGTACCTTGAAGTCCAGGCCCTAAACACACCATTAAACAAACCTCAGTGGTAAAAACCTACATCTAATATTCTATTTTTCTGTCCATCAAACCACTGAAAATCTAACAAAATAAACAACATCTCTACTCCTCCTCCTCTCTACCTGTTTCTCTTTCTCAGTCCTGGCCAGTGTGGACTCCAGAGACTCCAGGTCTCTCCTCAGCTCAGTCACTTCCCCCTCCAGCTGCCTCCTCTGGCCGTGAAGGGAGGCTGTGTTGCCTTCTTCCTCCTCCAGGCGCTCACGTAGATCCTACATTCAGTTATTTTAGACACAGGACAGTTTTTCCAGCTGTTTCTTCGAGATCTAACTCCGAAAGACCTTTTAATCAAATTTCAGAAATATCACAGATTCTTAATAAGATCATCTGGTATTGTTCATGCTTTCAGCATTATTCATGTAATATTGTTTAATATCTGAAACCAGAAACCACCATACCAACCATATTATAGCAGAAACCACGACTTCTGCTGCTGCATTAGGAGGAATGTGGCAGCATATATACACACATATATATATATACATACATATATATATACATACATATATATATATATATATATATATATATATATATATATATATATATATATATATATATATATATATATATATATATACACACATACATATATACACATACATATATATACATATATATATATATATATATATATATATATATATATATATATACACATCAGGGTGGTGAAAAAAATCGATTATTGATTAATCGCGATTATAATATTGACGATTATTAAATTTCCAAAAATCGATTTACATTTTTTTTTTTTTTTTGAAATAGTAATTCAAACTGGAGTCCTCCTCTTACTGGCTTCCGCTACATGGTCCACAGTCTGGAGCCAAGATATGTTATTCCATCCCGGAGCTTTTTCACACTTAAATTGATTCCAAATCTTTACAAGGACACAAAGCTTTCCATGCAAGTGTCTCTCAACTCTGCTCACAGGGTAGCAATAACCTGCGATGCCTGGACATCCAGAGCTACAGTCTCATATGTGACCATTACACAGGGGCGGTTCTAGGAGGGGGCAACAGGGGCCAGTGCCCCCGTAACTCTGACTCTGGACCCCCCTGTGGCCCCCCCGACAGGGAGTCTGCATCAATAATACAATGACAGATTTCTTGTAAAGATTTTGTTTTGAAGGGAAAGGCAGAAATAAAGTGTCTCAGCAGTTTACTACCCAATCAAAATTGCTGAAATTGTAAACACTGTTTTGTCTGAATGAAGGATTTATCTTTTTTTCCGGGTTGTATGTGCCCCCTAACAAAAAAGCCGGCCCCAACCTGGCTCCCCTATTAAAACTGGTCTAGAACCGCCACTGCCATTACAGCTCCTTATGTCAGCAGTTAATGGAAGCTAATGTCCTACGTACTTCAGACAAAAGCTATGGATGATAGCCACACAAGCGCAAATATGTTTGAGTTTCTCAAAGCAATGGCAGGCGAGTGGGGAATAGAGAAACACACCCTGGTTCTCGTCACCAGCAATGCTTCTAACATGAGTCCGGCTGCTGAGCGTGGCAGCTTTCTTTTAACAGTGAAACACTACATTTAACACAAATGAAAAAATAATAATTTTGATATTACAGTTACACTATACAATATTGAAGGTGCTGTGAGGTGTTACTCCCAAGATAAGTAAAATAATTCAGCAGCTGACTGATGTTAAATGGAAGATAAATAATGGTTAATAATTGAAAATCGAATCAATAATCATTAATAATCGAAAATCGATTTGTAATCGAATCGAATCGAATCGGGAAATTGGGCCGATTAACCGCCCCTAATATACATATACATATACATATATATATAGCTTTGTCGCCCATATATATATATATATATATATATATATATATATATATATATATATATATATATATACTTATACATATATATTATAGTATGGTTTATCTGTAACCATCTATTACCTGCAATGACTCCTCCAGCTGGACCTTTTGGTGCATCAGTTGGGTGGCACGCTCCTCAGCATCACTCAGTGTGTCTTGCTCCTGTGGAAAGACGAGCAGATCAAGTGTGCATATGTGTGTGTTGACTATACTGGTGTAATGACAGAGGAAAGATATATCAACAGCTCTGGATTCAGAATATGTATATATTTATGTGCCGTATGTCAAACCCCAATAGCCACAGTCTGTGCCTCTCTTGCTGTACATTTATTAAAAAAAACAACTACAATCTTTGTTAAAAACAAATTTGTTGTGCTCTTCTACACATTATACAGAGAAATGGTTTGGAATAAAGCAGCACGTCTCCTGACAAATATTAAATATTAATTTCAGAAGGAAGGAGAGTTCAATAATGGCTTCATAACAGCAGTATGTGCTGTTACAAGACTATATTTATTTCTAAGCACCATGACTGGACTGGAATGTAATGTTACTAGAAGAGGGACACGGACTAGGATTGCTTGAAATATTATATAATATAACATTTATTCACACAAGCATCAACTGAGGAAACTATGTGCAGATGACATAAACTTACTGCAGCCAGTGCCAGGGAAAGGTCTTTCTTCTCCTGTGAAAGAGTGGCCATCTTCCCCTCCAGATTTTTGATTTTACCCTCCAGCTCTTTGACCTTCTCCACAGCCGCCCTCAGCTCCTCTTCCTTGGCCTTGAAGATCTCCTCCTGACGGGCGACCATCAGCAGGGGCTTCACCTGCAGGAGCCGAGGCAGGAAATATGATGACGGTGGTGATAGAGATGGTGATAATGTATCATTTGACATGAGATTAAAATTCTGCATTTTACCTTGTTGTAGAGTTTCCACCACCCCCAGTAGCGTAACTGAAGGAATTTCCTCACGTTGCGTTGGATGGCCATCAGTGCAATTCTGCATCACACACACATAAATGCGGACACATTATTATTGCCTATAAGCATGCTTTGAATACAGCATCTCTGCGACCCAGCTGTCATGACGGAAAAAACATTTTGTGTACACACACACTGACCGTCTGTCCACCATCTTCTTAAACTCGATCCTCATCAGAGTTCCTCTGAGCTGAGCCTGCAGCATGGTGATGATCTTCACCAGCCGCTCGTCACGCATGTCCTCCAGCTTCGCCAGGATGCCTGCACGGAAAAACACCTGCCGAGGAAAACACAAAGATGATTTTGTGCGCAACTGAGTTTGTATTATATAAGTTACAGGTAGGGATGTAATATATTTGCATACTCTGTTTGCAATGTAGTGTGCAATATGTCAAGTATATTTGCCATTTTTCAACTAAAATACCAAATATTGCCACTTTAAATGTCTTATAAACATAATCACACATGTTTTAGAATATGTATTAGACAAGTAAATGTAGGAAATATAAGTGACATGAGAAGATGTCGGCATATATTATACTATATATAATTCTAATATATAAAATCTTATTTAATGTGTGCAATAAGAGGTATTATTATGTTTTAGGCCAATGATAACAGCGGTGTACCTTGGTGTGGCCAATGCGGTACTCCATATTATCCAGGCCAACTGAACTCAGGAGCAACTCAGACGCCTTCTTGTTGTCGACGAATCCCTTAGGGATGACGTTGGGGTTGAGGATGTAGTACCTATGAAACATCAGGAGGAGGAAGAGAATGAGAAAAAATGAATAGGGAGGGAATGGACAGTGAAATGATGAAAATAAAAAAAGGCAGACAAAGTGAGATAAGAGGAAGTGGGATGACACAAAAGAGTTATGAGGGGGAAGAGGAGACAATGATGAGGAAGAGGACCATCAAGATCATGTAAATGTTAATGTTGATAAATAACATAAAAAGATGAACATGGGAGGAAAGGGAATCTGACCTTTGTTTGAATTCTGGGTACTGTAGTCTGTTGGGGAATCCTTTCCTGCAGATACGGATCCCCTCCAGCACGCCGTTACATGCTAACTGGTGTAGGATCAGATGGTTATCTGTCACACCTTTATGGCATGTAAGAGAGACGAATATGATCATCAGCATCATACAGTTCCAAAACCTTTCTTAACATAGTGGACACATTTTTGCAACTTGAGATAGAGTGGATGGAATAAAAACAGTGGCTCCTCCCACTGACCTGACTTCTTGAACTCGTTGGGCACGATGCAGCGGACAAAGTGAGGAGCAGTGCTTCGCAGGGTGCTCATCAGCTTATTCAGTTGTTCCTGTTGTGCATAAATAATATAATTATTCATACCTGAGATTATGAACATATTGTGAGTATTGAAGTATTTTTAAATGAAGAATTTTGTATGTCTTTGTACTTTTACGCTAATATATATTTACATACACAATATTCTGTATATAAGTATGTATATTTTCCCTGCACTTTGATTCACTGGGGTCTCCAACCTGCAAGTTGCTCTTTAAACTTCATGATGAGGTATGGCTGATACACTACTTTAAAGATTTTTGACATTTTGGTAAATATGCTTATCTGTTTTCTAGTGAAGGATTAGATATGAGGATCAATATCAGTCTCACGTCTGTCTGCTAAACATGAGGCTACAGGTAGCATCTGATTAGCTTATCTGAGCATAAAGACTGGGTCAGTCCAAAGATAACAAAGTCTGCCCACCAGCACTTCTAAAGCTCATAAATGATATAATCTGAACAAAAGTAAGTGTAATGTCAACATTTTATGAGGGATTTAGCAAGAGAATGACTGCTTCCCTGTCTCCAGCTTTTATCTTAAGCTAAGATAAGCTAACTGGCTACTGACTGTAGCATCATATCTAACTCCAACTCTCAGCAAAAGAAACTGCGTTATAAAACGGTGAACATTATATGGAAGTATGTCCCACTACTCCTTTAGATATTGTTATTATTATTATTTGATAATATAATAACATGATATTATATTACATATACATTATTAAGGTGTGCTGTTACAGTTTTATTTAGTTCTCTCACAGAGACAGGAATCAGCCACTCAATAGTTTCGTCAAAATGATGTACAGTATTCTGACTACCTTCAGCTACTGTCAGATTATAGCACTGTACAGTTCAGGTGTGAAGTTGTATGTTCGCCTGCACACAACGGGTGAAAGCATCCCAGCGTGTCTGCGTGACGTACTCTGTAGAAGTTGGAGACGGTTTGAAAGGAGGACCCTTTCTTCTGTTTCTTGGTTCCCGTGGCGGACTCCTCCTCTTTGAAGAGCAGAGCCAGCAGAGGCAGGGAGGACTTCTGGAAGAGTCCCACCACCGTCTCATTCAGGGGGTCTTTGTTCTTCTCCAGCCAGCCAGTGATGTTGTAGCCCACCTGTGAGAGGCACAAGCAGCTTAACTGCACCCATGTACACACCTTACTTCACATTCAGAGATAGGAATTACTTTGTTGGAAGAGGTAAAGAAGAATTTAAACATAATTGCAGATGATTTGAGGAAAAAAATATACAGTTTTTTTCAGCTAAAACACAAACAAGGTCTTGTAATTAAGTGAAGCCGGTACACACAAACCTATGCTTGTATTTCTGTTTGATTGTGCTTTATATTCCCATCTCTATCTGGGTATTTATGTATTTTCCAGCCACTAATGCTGTCGTGTCAAATGCTACTCACAGTGCCGGCATAGTGCACAAGTTCAAAGTGGGCCTCGGGTCCTCTCTTCCCCCCTTTCGGCTTTTGGAAGTTGGAGGACTTGCCCAGGTGGTTGTCATACAGAGCTGCCTTGAAGGTCGCGTCTGTCGCCTTTGGAAACACACACTGCTCCTCCAGGATGGAGAAAATGCCCATAGGCTACAGAGGAGACAGAGATAAGGAGGCAGAAATACAAAAATTCAATGTGAGTGTTTGTGACTACTGAGTGCGTGTGTGTGTGTGTGTGTGTGTGTGTGTGTGTGTGTGTGTGTGTGTGTGTGTGTATGTGTGAGTGTTACCCTCTCCAGCAGGTCGATGCAGGCCTGCAGGTCCAGGCCAAAGTCGATGAAGACCCAGTCGATACCCTCCTTCTTGTACTCTTCCTGCTCCAGCACAAACATGTGGTGGTTGAAGAACTGCTGCAGCTTCTCATTAGTGAAGTTGATGCACAGCTGCTCAAAGCTGTTGAGCTGGAGATGAAAGGCGGTGTTGGAACTCAGCACAAAAAGCTATCATGATCATAACTCACCCAATGAATCATCCACTCACCTCGAAGATCTCAAACCCAGCGATGTCCAGCACTCCTATGAAGTACTGCCGCTGCATCTTGGTGTCCAGGGTCCGATTGATGCGGGTCACCATCCACTTGAACATGCGGTCGTAGATGGCCTTTGCCAGAGCACCGATGGAGTACACACACTGGTCCTGGTTCTGACCTGACAATTCAAATTCAAATATTTGAATGGTGGACGAGTGCATCGTCTAACCTGGTTAAACAGTCTTTGTTTAAAAGAACAGTAATTGATAGGATAATGAATTATCTTAATTATCTGAATAATGTCTTTTTTAATACCTTTGGTCACAAACTCGTTGCCAACCTTGACCCTGGGGCGTGTTATGCCCTTCTGGAGCTCCCCAGAGTTGATGGCCATGAGGTGGGCGACTTTGTCAGCCACTTTAAGAAGGGAAGGAGAGAAGGAACAAGGAATTACTGAATTGATTACAACAATAATGCCTAGCACATGCCGGAAAATGCATTCTTACGGACAATAAGACAGTTTGAAATATATGAGCTGTGACACCAGAATAAGAGAGAGAGAGAGAGAGAGAGAGAGAGAGAGAGGTGGACTTTGATACCCTCAGTGGTATCCACATCAGCCTGTTCCTCTCTGGGTTTCTGTTTGAACTTCATGTTGCCAAAGTGCATTATGCCTCCAGTCAGCTTGTAGACGCTCATCTTCTCCTCGGGGGTGAAGCCCAGGACATCAAAGGCTTCCTGTGGATACAGGAGCATGGTGAAAAGACAGATAGGGAGGACAGAGATGAGAGCTGCAGGGCCGCACAAAGAGAAGCGACAGCACCATCAACTGGCCGATGCAGTTATAGGACTTTTTTCTTTGGATATGCAAAGCAGTGATTGTGTCTTTGTTGCTGATTTTAAATGAAAGCAAAGCATCAATGAGAGAGAAAGGCTACGGACTCACATCAGTGAGCATCAGTTCCTCCCCGTCGTCCATGTTGTCCACCACAGTGACTCCCTGACACACCCACACGTACTGTTTGGGGTCTGGGCTCAGCAGCAGAGCCTCTGAAACACATAGATACACACATCATTTAAAAACAATACTGGATATTATTATTATTACCAACACAGAAAATGTTTTTGACCAGTGGTACCCAGCTTTTTTTTTCTATTGTACCCCTACAGACCTGTCAGATGATATCAAGTTCACTAACATCACCAGACATATTTCAAATGTCTTCTTTTACATTTATTTCAACTGGATGTCACTTAACTCTATTTACTTTTTTCCCCACTCAATTGAACTGTTATCATTGACATGAAGTTTCCATTCATTCCACTAACGGCAGAAACTAGAAGTTTCTACTTTCCTACTTGAAGTTAACAATTTCAACGGTTTGTCCATTACTTTGAGCTTTTTCCCCATTTATCCAACAATTTTAGCTTTAGCCATATCCACAGGTACGGCTTTTTCACCATTTATCTACTAGTTTTAGCAAACTACTTCAACTATAATCCACCACTTCAGGCTTTTTCCATCATTTTTTTACACTAGTTTTATCTAGCTACTTCGGCCGTACTCACTAGTTTTAGCTAGCTCCTTGAGCTTGAATCCACTACTTTGAGCTAACTAGGGTTAACATCGTTATGTTAGCTGTGTTTCAGCCTAGGCTACTATTAGCTAATTTATTTCATCCATTTATCCACCACAGCAAACAATTTCTACTCTTTATCCAAAACTTTTAGCTGACTGGTTAATTCAGAGTGCTTTATTTCAACCATTTATCTACTGTTAGCAAACTGTTTAAACATCTCTCCTCGTTAGCTAACCAACTACTCTCAGTCCTGATATGTTGTGTTAAGGTGTAACAATTGACATAAAATGTGTTCTGCTTTCTTTAGTTTCTATTTCTTAAAATGAGCTGAAAGTCAACACCCTTTCCACATACCTCCTCGCAACTGCAGATGTAGGCTTCACCCTGGGCTACAAGCACTGCTGGCTAGACCGCTGTATGCTGTTGATTCTGGGTTTAATATTTAAGAATGAACTTCAAGCAACACAGTCCTCTCAAAACTGTGTGGGCAGACTCTTAAACAACACTACCCTTCTCAACATCCACTGACATCCATGGAAACGTGTGTCATCGTAATCTGTAAATCATTTCATTGTAAAATGTCCTTTTTCCCCAGATGTGGAAGAAATAGAGGGCACATTTTAACATTCATAAATCTGATGGTAAAACAGTAAGGTGTCTCCAGCAGTGATACAGATGTGTAGTTCACTATATCTCCCATTTAACTGATGTCATTACAGCAATATCTGTCTCACCCATGAGCTCTGGCTTCCTCCCAGACAGGAGTTGGTAGAAGATATGGTATCCTCTCTCAGCAGCCTGCTGGGAAATCACTCTTGATTTCTCTAGAAGATCTGATGGAAGCACACATACACACACGCACACGCACGCACACACACACACACACACACACACACACACACACACACACACACACACACACACACACCACAAGACAAAGGTTTAAAGAATGCTAATTGAGGTCTTTTCACAACTAACAACAATATTTGTATTTGTTGACAGTAATATAATTATTATATATTTTTTTTCACAGTAATAAAAGAAATGCACTCACAGCTCTCGATGTCAGCACCAGCCAGCTTAGCTGTGGGCCCAAAGTGGATGCGGATGAACTTTCCCTGAAATGACACATCGGCTACATATTATTCTCACAAATGTGTTTATTTCATTTTCATTTCATGATGTAAACAAAAAATAGAAAATGTGCTATTTTTGCATATGTGTCCCTACAAAGCGCGAGGAGTTGTTGTTCCTGATGGTCTTGGCGTTGCCAAATGCCTCAAGCACCGGGTTAGCCTGAATGATCTGGTCCTCCAGGGAGCCCTGAGAGAAGAGAAGAGAAGAGAAGAGAAGAGAAGAGAAGAGAAGAGAAGAGAAGAGAAGAGAAGAGAAGAGAAGTGTATATGATTTTCCAAGACAAGAAAAGCAACTTATAAAATCATATCCTTACATACACAAACACACACTTGCCTTGGAGTCTGAGGTTTTGCTCCCAGTGGCTCCAACATTGGCAAAGTACTGGATGACTTTTTTAGTGTTTTCAGTCTTGCCTGCACCAGATTCTCCACTGAAGGAGAGACAACAATGACGGATTAATTCTAGTGAGACTTGCAGGAATCACTGAGTACATTTGTAAAAAAAAAAAAAAAAAAAACGAAAACAAAAGAAAACGTGTCCTTACGTGATCAGCATAGACTGGTTCTCATGCTCTGTGTTGATGGGACATAAAGAGGGCAGGAGTGAAACAGGGAGCGTGTGAGAGACAAGAATAATTACTGCTGATTTTCCCTCTGAGCAGATCAGAGGACTGCTGATGTTTTCTGTCAGCAGTACTAACTACGCAGACAGCTGTCAGCTCTCCCCTGATGCCATATAATGGCTTCAAATATTTTTCTACTCCCTGAACAAATCATCACACACCACGCTGATTACATACTTCCAGCAACTGCCCCACTCCCATTTTCCACATAATGACTTTCGAGCAACTCTCAAGGGGGGTCATCCCGAATCACCGCACACCACATGCATGCTTACCTCTCCTCACCGCCGGCTCTACCTCCCTCCCCTCACCGAACAATGACCTATGTCTGATAAAAAATGTTTCCCCCTCCACACCGTGCCCTTGCCCTCTCCTCACCCATCAGCATGTCGTGGTAGGCGTTGTCAGAGATGGAGAAGAGGTGAGGAGGAGCTTCGTTGCGTTTCTTCCCCTTGTACACCTGAGCCACCTTGGCCCCATAGATGGGCAGCCATTTGTACGGGTTGATCGTCACGCAGAAGAGGCCCGAGTAGGTCTGGAAGTGGAAAGGAACATGCGAAGAGGTTTTAAAGGATGCATCGGAATGGAATGGTTGACAAGATCGGTAATGTGAGCTATAAAGTTAAATACAGCCGAGGAGTTTTGGTGCAAAAAAGTACTATATATGTTTTTGTTACATCGGTTTTCCACACTTCATTGCTTCTATTAGTGATTTTCTACAATGTATGATCTGACAAAGGGACTAATCATAAAACTTTTTAGCTTCTACATCTTAAGTCTACTTTACTTTGTTATTCTGAGGTTATTGGTTTCCTGCCTTTTTTAAAGTTACATTTTAAGATTTACGCTGTACTTTTCACGGAATGCCCTTTAAAGGGGGATCGCACTGATTTAGTCTTTCACTTCCATAGTTTTTGGGGACTTGTAAGAGACAGATAACAAAAAACTGTGGTCAAAATTGAAGCGGCCGAGGCCAAGATATTCTGAATTTTTAGTCCCTAGTGTTGGATCCTACATTTCCCATAATGCAACCAACAGCGTCTTTTCATTTGACCCACCTTCTTGGTAAACCCCTATATATATATATTATTATATTTTAAACTTCAAGCCTCAGTTTTGCAACTCTGGCATCTCTTACAAAATATAAAGTCTCCAAGGCGAACCCCAATGACATCATTATGACATCATCGGGGTTATGTTCTAAGGCTTGGCAAATCTTCTCAAGAGCTGCAGAATATATTTTACAGTTGATTTAACAGCTGTCCTTGAGGTGTGATATAAACATGGTCTTGATTAGGTTTTGTGGTGCTGTAACGTCTTCACTGTTGATTAACGGAGGCTTACATAGATCCTCATGCTGACGTAGCGGCTACGCAGGTTTTCCAAGACGCTGGCCTCGTTAAGGAAGGTGAGGTTGGCCATGTCGCTGGCCTGGTAGAACTTCGGAGGGTTCATCTGCTGAACATCGTCCATCCTCACGGTCACAGTCTGATCAGAAAGTGGGATAATCACTCAATCAGTTCATCGACATTAATTCCACTTTATAAAAAATGAGTGTATGCAAAAAACAATTAGCTTCAGTGTTCCTCTTACAGTGTTCTTGGTGGTCTTGACAGTGACTTTGTCCCCGTCTTCAGACTGAATCTCCCCAGCGACGAAAGCCTCCTTCTCGTCTTTGATCCAGCAGGAGCGCTTGATGTCGTATGGTTTATTCATAGCATCCAGGCGCTCCTTCTCTGAGGGAACCAGGAACGGCATGGGGTCCACATCATCCCCGCACTCCCCTTTATACGCACCCGGCATGGCTGCTGCTGCTGCTGCTGCTGCTGCTGCTGCCACCAACAAACGCCGACCAGCTCACTCACTTTCTGGCTGCTGCAAAGAGAGGCTGACCAAAGGAGAGACCGTGGAAATTTAGAAGAAGGATGTTGGCCATTAGTTAATAAGATCCAATATTTGACTCAAATACTCACCAATGCAGTAGGCGGGGGTACGCTCAGGAGGAATACGGGTGTTTGAGATGAGGCCATGCCGTTTTATATCAGACCGTCTCCTCCCTGATATGGTCACAACTCTAAAATCAGCCATCACCCCAAGGCCTCATCCCTCTGATCTGCCTGGCGGCACGGGAGCTGGGAATTCTTCAATCTTCTGCCGTCCATTTAGGGTTTCCGTGGAAAAATGCCATTACTCAGGCTGAAACCATCTCCTCGCCCCATCGCTCGAAAATAGACAGATATTCTTAATCCCTCCGGCCTTCCACACCTCGGTTTCCATCCCTATCCCCGCATTTGACAGGGAGTGCAAGTCACATCTCGAAAAAGTAAATACAAAGACAGATAACTGAGGCTTGAGTTTGGTTTCAGGCCACAAAGGAAGGAGTTTGGCTCAAGCAACAAACATGATGAGAAGAAAAAAAAACCCTGTTTCACTGCTTTTAGCATCACCGTCTTCTCATCTTATCCAGAGTGTAACCTCAGTCTCGCTTCCTCATGACCGAAGCAGCTGTTGCTCCTGTTTCCCAAAGGAAGCTCCAATAGATACAGACTGACGTTAATCACACTCTCAGGAGAGTCTGTGGTTGGACTCCATCTGAAAATCTGAAAGCCCTCCAAAGAAATATGGTCGTGGTTTGAGATCAATTCTGACAGTCGTCTTTTAAATTTTTTTTCCGGCATTTCACCAGTTCTCAGGGGCAAAGATGTTCGAACTCTCTCACTGTCTCTCCTTTTTCCTTCTTCTTACAGCCTCATGTAATTTCTCTCTCTCTCGTTTTTATTTCTACTAAGTCTTTCAAATTCATTTTTGCGAGAACAAACCCACAATCAGCCATCCCATGGGATTTCCCAACTGTTCTGTGCAATGAATGACTTCATCTTCATTAAGCGCGTGTGTGTGTGCGTGTGTGTGCGTGTGTGTGTGTGTGAGTCTCCCCAGAGGTGTAACTAAGTTTGTCTCTATGATCGGTATGATATAAGTAGTTGCGAACACACTTGGTCCGTCTCAGGGGTCCCAACGGCACTTTGAATAACACACACACACTCTGTAGAGACACACATGCGCACACACGCATGTGCACAAACACACACATAATCACATAATCATACTAACAGCTGTACATGACCGTTTTGGAGGGATCAACTAATTTGTGTGTGTGTGTGCGTGTCTGTCTGTCTGTCTGGCATGTCTACTACAGCCATCTGTGAGGTGTTGACATGTACATGATACATACATGATACACGATACACAAACACAAGCGCTGGTTAGACAGATGTTGCGGTCGGGAATAAAAAAGTGGGAAGAGGAGACTGAGAAGAGGGACAGGCTGAGGCAAAAACGCCAGTGAAGTCCTCTAAATCATTACTCCCACCTGTTCCTCTTGCAATTGTGAGCATATCTGTGTGAGAAAGACAGAGAAAAGAAGTGTGTGCGGGGAGGTCAGACAAAAAAAAAAATAGATATAAGGGTCGGAACTGTACGTGTGTGTGTGTGTGTGTGTGTTCGTGAGAAAAAGTGTGCGTGCATGAGTCTGGCTTCTGGAAGTGTGCGGTATCCGGCGAGCCATTTCACTGCTTATGTGGATTTGCTGTGTTCTGTCAACAGGCTGGTGAGAGGGTCCATTGTTCCGCCAGCTAATACTGCAGCCGAACTGCTAACCCCGGTGCTGCTAAAGAGCCAAATCCCTTCAGCCATTATCCCTGCCCACCCAGCTCCTTTAACGGAGCGCGCCGGCGTTTTAGACCGCTCTATGCCATACTTAACATTCCTGATGAACATGTTTTTAAGCATGTCATATAATTTCAGATAAAGTAATGAATCTACTGGAACTTTCTCTGCATTCTCAGTCTCACCTTCATCATCACTATATAATCAAAGGAGCCATGTGTGAGAACTGGCCACCTGTTGATTTTGTACTCCAACCATATAGGGGGCAGTGTGTCATCAAATAAAACCGCTAACTGCTGCTAACTGTAGCTGCTAACTGTAGCTGCAGTTAGCTTGTTAGCTCAGTTGGCAGCTAGTGTTCCAGCAAGGTGCACTGGGGGCATGTTGGTGTCCTTTACATTGCATCAAGCTTTGGGTCACCAGAAGGTCATCGGCCCGAAACAGGGAGAGTCCATGGGGGAACACTGGCAGGGAGGGGCGCCATAAGGTAATATAAAACATGTTATTTCATCATATTATGTTGAGAATCTAAAGATAATTTTGATTTTTAAATAAAATATCTCAGATTTTGTACCTTTAAATTATGTATTTTGTTGGCTAGTCTCCCATCTTGTTGCATTCAAATGCCTCTTGGAAGCTTTCACTACTAAGATAAACAGTTCATCTATATTCTTACCTTGAAATTCAGTTTTCAGCCACGCCAGAAACAAGACTAACATCTATTTGATGGATTGCAATGAATTTGGTAGAGAGACATAGTCATGGTGCTCAGAGGATGAACCCTAATGACTTTTGTGATCGCCTGACTTTTCCTGTAGAGCCAATACGGACAAACACAGACAACCACGTAATAACAGAGACCACTAAAATCTCACTGTCCCTTTCAGAAAGTCCATGAGGTCATTTTGCTGCTCTGCTCCTGATCAAAAACATGTAGGAAGAAACTTGCATCCGTTTAGCTCGCTGGCATTTGTAAAAACTGATTCCGAAGTCTGTATGTCAGAGGTGGTCATAGACAGCTGAACACAAGAAGAGAAGAGTTCTCAAGAGAGTCGTATTTGCCTAGGCTACACTACTGTACGCCCTGTTACAATTTCTGACCCTGATGATGCCAAACAAAGAATTAACAAGGGTGAATACTGCAGTTGCTTACTAGGAAAATAGAAAATACAATACCACTTGAACCACAATATTACAGACTTATGATTATTGAACAGTTAAATAATGTGAAACACTGAATATAAATAAGAAATGAGAGCAGAAGTGTGGGAGGGTTAATGTAGGCAAGTATGACAAACAACAAGCTCCTCTGAATGGAGAGATTATTGATGAGAATCTACTGAACTGAGATCTGTTGTTGGGGATCAGGTGGGAGAATGTAAAGAGAAGATTCATAACAGCCCTTCGTGTCGTAAATACATTCAGTTTCTACATAGTGATGATGAAGGAGCTTGAATGGAGCTGAGTGCTATAGACCAACTGAAATTTGAAACTGAAAGTATAACTAAAAGAGAAACCTACAGGTCATTTGAGAATGTATGAGTGAATGTGTGCATGTCAAAAGGAAAGACTCAATTCATTCTTATCTGTTTATAAATATTACATTTCTTGATTAGAATATATTTGAATTATGATTGTCTGTGGTTTTAGTTCATAACATACGTAACAGATATATTAGGGGGAATAATCAGGGTGTTTTTTGTTGTTGACAATGTAGGATACAGTGCCAAAAATAAAAGCAAAACTGAAGGTCTGAAGGATTGCTGGACTGCTGTAGAAGCTGATCCTCGCGGGCACGCCCACGCTTCCCGGACGCGAGCACGTAAGGTTATACCCGTTAAGGACATGACGTCAGTACGTGCTTGAGCCTGCCCGAAAATGTTCTCTCGTGTTGTTGGATTTCGAAGGAGCGCAGGACTTTGCGATGAAATAATACATATAGACCCGTGAGGAAAACAAAAACAAACCGCATGTTTTTGTACTGAACTCGTTCGCGTTCCCATTAAGTGGTGAAACTGTGTTTTTGGGGGACTCCAGCGGGAAGTTTGTGTGATCGTTTCTCCCGGAGTGATGTCGAATCCTGGGACTCGGAGGAACGGGTCCAGCATCAAAATCCGACTGACAGGTAAAAAAAAAAAAAACGAGACCCAAAGAAAGCGCTTACGGTGCATGTTTGAACTGAAGCTGAAATGTTTTTACAGACACGCCACTCTTGTAAAGTGTTGCTATCGGGGAGCTAACAAGACACCACCGAGTGCCTTTCAGGCTCTCGGCTCTGCTGTTTGCCCAAACATCCGGTTTTTGTGTGGCAAACACAGCGGCACAAGTGCTAGCTTGTTAGCCGAGATGCTAAGCGAATTACCGAGAGGACAGTCAAGAAGCAGTCCACTGTCCTGTGGGTTTCACAGCTGAGACAGCCGACTAGTCAGCTGTTTCAGCTCGTTGGGGAAACCGACTCTTGAGAGCCACGTTCGGAAACTTTACCCAATGCTAGCACTTGCCTGTGGCGTTAGCTTACACTAACATAGTGGGTAATGTTGACCGCTAACGCTCGCTAGCTACACCCATTTTTTGGAACTGACCACCAGCCGAACCCGGTGCTTGACCTGAATGCGACGAGCTCTGTACCAGTAAAGCAAATGTCGAACTCGAGCCTCTCTGCAAATCAATCTGTCGGTAGATTTGATCTGACATGCTAGCCTAGATTACCCATGAGTATTGATTGGCATTTCGCGGCTGTGTCAGCTGTAGCAAGACAAATGTCTGAGTCGTTTAACTTCTCCTCACTCACAGGAGCCTGACACGTTTGCTCATTACGGACACCCTGTTCTCCACTCGGATATTTTGTCCGTTTTGAGGTCAGACTCTTCACTGTAGGGTACACAGGAGCCTCTCTCTGTGTCTTTCTTTCACACACACACGGTCACAGCTGGAACAATGGTTTTTACTGTAGCTAATGTAACCCCACTGGGCACCCAGGGGCCTCTATTCAAATGGAAATGTCCTCTCTGTGCCGCTGGGCAGACGCCTTGTCTTTTTGCTGCTTCAAAACTGAGTAAACACACACCAAAATTGGCTCGCTGGTAGGCTGAATATTCCTCATGTAGTTTGTATGGACCGGTGCAGAGAGAAGTGTGTGGCAGTGATGGATGTTTTGTTTTTTTGTTTTTTTTTGAGTAAAAGCGCTGATGAGATGCTTGTCTGAAACTGTCTGCCACATTATGTCTTTGAATTTTACTACTTTGTTCCTCTTTTGCTAAAAGTGGATCAAAGTGAAAAGCAGGCATCATCATAACACACAGCGATGGACACAAGAAAAAACAAAGAAACCGCTTAAGTAAAAATCAACAAGCAATTTAGATTAGAAAGTTACTGTTTCAGATACCGTTGGGAGTTAATCTAGTAGAAAATCAATCAGCAAGAGGTTCGATGATTGATAAGTTAATATATTTGAGCTAAAGGGGCCAAATTTCATTGGTCCCATCCTCTCTAATGTGACCGTTGTCTGGAACATGTATTAACGTTTTCATTGTCAAATAGTCTGACAATTATTTTCTCAAATTAGTCGATCAGTTGTTTGTCTATAAAAGTTCAGAAAATGTGTGTTAAAATGATGATAAGTGTCTCTTAATGCCAAAGATGACGTCCTCAAATGTCTTGTTTTGTTCACAACCCAAAGATATTCAGTTTACTGTCGTAGAGGAGTAAAGAAACCAGGAAATATTCCCATTTAGGAGGGTTTGATATCTTAGAATGTTCCCTTTTTCTTCAATAAATACCCAAACTGATTAATAGATTTACAAAGAAGTTGGTGATGAAGTAAAAGTTGACAACTAATGAATCTATGAGGTGTTGCAGCTCAAATGTAATATGATAATAAATTAAAAATAAGACAAAAAACACATTTTAATTTGTGACATGGTGTAGAGCATTCACTTTTTAAGAATATAATTGCTAGGTTAATGAATGATTGAAATAATCCATAGCCCCAACCCACAGAGAAGACTTAAGAAATACAGTAACAGTTGTCATCCATTAGTACTCTAAAAGGTTCAGTACTAAATGTAGGTAATCTAGTAAAATAACACCAAGCCATTCCTCTCGTGTCTGATATTATCCAACATTTGTGTCACAGTTGAGTCCAGATGAGAGAAAGCAGAGAAAGTGTGTGTGTATGGATGTTTTAGACAGCGGAGGGTGTGTGTGGCTTTGTATGTGTGTAAACCAGTCACACATTATTTCAGCCTGGTTACAAACAAAGGTTATTGCCCCTGACTGTGCCCCGCCCCCACAGGTATGAGTGGAATTCTAATTGGGTGAGGAATGTGAGATGACGAGCCAATGAGAGTGCAATGCCGCCCGGCAGGCCAGCGCTCTGTTTAGTCTGTCAGGGAGAGGGGCTGTTTGGCCTACATCAGAAAGGTCTGTGTGTCTGTGGCTGCAGGGACACAGACAAAGACCAGGCGAGTTTGACACTGGTTCAGATTTCAGAGACGTGTGCGCTGGGTTTACATGGACATGTTTCAGCTAGCCAAGAAGTGATTGTTATCTTTCTGTCTCCATCATTTATCTTTTATTTTGCAGATCAGCTTAAGTAGAATAAGACAGATGAAATAGCTCAACAGACTACACCCAGAAGACCTTTAAAACTTGTTTTAAAAAATCTAAATAGATATCATTCGGAAATCAGCGCTTTAACTGAGCAGTGAGTCATCCCTCTTCATTTTTGTTGCAGTTGCCCATGCGCAATACAGATCTGGTACTGACATTGAAGCCAGTGACGTTGTTGTGGTGGTTATTTTTGTTGTCTTTCACTTCAGTCTGTTTTTCGAAACTTGACCCCAGATGAGCAACATTCAATTGCTGCTTGAACAGAGACGGTTGAAAACGCTTTACGCGCCAATGTACAGAACTTTCACCGCACATTATAGCAACGCGCTAAAGGACAGGTGAAACTGTCTGTGTCCAGCCTGTTGTCATGTTTTCATCACTGCTGATGAGAGCTGGAGCTGATAAACACCTGTGACTGCTCCAGAGTCTTGTGACCTGGGAATGAATACCGATTGTGCTCATTCATATTGAGGACAAAAGCCAGATGTTAGCGTTTTTTTTTTGTCATCTGGTTTAGTTCTTTGTATTTGACCTACCAGTAAATACATTTTGAAATTGCATTAGAGTATCAAACACGACGAGTTCCGAAATTCAGCACCACATTCTTGATCAGAATATTAATTATTCTGATCAACGCTTTCAAACAACATCTGGCTCTATTTTGTTTTTTTTGCATGTTCCCTGACTGCTGACCAGGTCTGAATGCAGGAGATGGTCAGGACGATGCAAAGTGCAGGAAATAAATAGGTCAGGAAGAAGGAAGAAAGGGGTTGTTTTTGTGTGGAAATGAATGGGCTGTATTGTGAGAAAATGCCGCCTAATGCACGAAAGAATCAGTGATTCAGCAGGATTAAGTTAATTTGCTCATGGAAGCAACACGTGCTGCTCAGGTTTTCGTGCCAGGTAGTCGGATTGAACACCGACCTGCCAAGGAACAAACTCAGGGCAGCGTCAGGACAGCAGGTGGCCTGGGACAGCCAGAAGAGACGGTTGGAGACAGCTGAAACAGACGAGGGCTGAAAAAGAGGAAGAACGAGGGACTAAAGGGAAAGGGAGCAAAAAAGAAAGGAAACTAAAATCTGCTGAAGTGTCTGGGAGAGAGAGAAAGAGAGAGAGGAAAGTGGGGAATCCTGCTTACTTAGGAAGCTGCATAAGCACTTCTAATCCGCTCACTTACTGAGCCGCCAGCATGTGCACAAACACACACATAAACACTCACAAAAGCAACAAAATAAATGTAGAAACTGAGAATGGACAGATGAAGAATGTGACATGTGCTCAAAGGAACACATTGTGACAGAAAGCACAAAGTTATTTAGTTTTTTTTAAAG